>NC_138095.1:26821962-28281962 GCF_964212035.1 Myotis nattereri | reverse complement strand
GGCGGGTCCGCGCTCGCACACTCCTCCCCACGGGTCGCCACGCATCTCGCCCCGAGGACCGTCCGGTGGGCCCCACGGCCTCCTGGGACAGGAAGGGGGGCAGCCGGGCGGGCGGGGGGGCGGGGGCACGGCCGGGCACTCACCGCGGCGCCCACGTGCTGCACGATCTCCTGGCCGCGGGCCCGTCCCCGGGCTCGGGCTCGGGCGCGCCCCGTCATCGTCTCTTTCTGGGAAGGAAGCAAAGGGGGGCCCGCGCTCAAGGCCACGGCCGACCGGCTGCTCCTCTACGACCGGCTCCCACCTGCACCCCCGGGGGCCCGTCCCTGCCAGGCCCAGCCTTCGCACCCACAGCCCGAGCCTGGCGGCCGCGGCCTTATTTTTTTAAAAAAATATACACGTCTTTATTGATGTCAGAGAGGAAGGAAGCGGGAGAGAGAAACATCCATGATGAGATTGAGGACCCAGCCCGCAACCCGGGCCTGTGCCCTGACCGGGAATCGAACCCGGGACCCCGCAGGCCGACGCTCTACCCACTGAGCCACACGGGCCCGGCCTGCCCTTGTTTCCGTAACCGGGTGACCGGCTGCACGGCCCCTCCCAGGGCGCGGGCTGGAGCCGAGGCGCAGCCCCGAGGGCAGGTGTGGCTCCGAGGTTGAGCGGTGACCTATCGACCAGGAGGTCAGGGTTCAGTTCCGGGTCAGGGCCCGGCCGGCGACACGGGCTCCATCTCCCGATCCCCGGCGGGGGGCGCGCGGGAGGCCGCCGGTCCGTGATCCTCTCCCTCCGCCTGAAACCAGCGAAATATGGGAGCAAAGGCCCGCCCTGCGGCCGCCGCAGCCCCGCCCCCTGCGGCCAACGCCCCGCCCCCGGCGCGAGGTTCCGGTGCCGCCCTCGCCCGGCCTCCAGCTCTCGGCTCTGCGGCCCCGGCACCTGCAAGCGGCCCGGCCCCGGCGGCACCGGCACCTGCAAGCGGCCCGGCCCCGGCGGCACCGGCACCTGCAAGCGGCCCGGCCCCGGCGGCACCGGCACCTGCAAGCGGCCCGGCCCCGGCGGCACCGGCACCTGCAAGCGGCCCGGCCCCGGCGGCACCGGCACCTGCAAGCGGCCCGGCCCCGGCGGCACCGGCACCTGCAAGCGGACCGGCCCCGGCACCACCGGCACCTGCAAGCGGCCCGGCCCCGGCAGCACCGGCACCTGCAAGCGGCCCGGCACCGGCAGCACCGGCACCTGCAAGCGGCCCAGCACCGGCACCACCGGCACCTGCAAGCGGCCCGGCCCCGGCACCACCGGCACCTGCAAGCGGCCCGGCCCCGGCAGCACCGGCACCTGCAAGCGGCCCGGCCCCGGCAGCACCGGCACCTGCAAGCGGCCCGGCCCCGGCAGCACCGGCACCTGCAAGCGGCCCGGCCCCGGCAGCACCGGCACCTGCAAGCGGCCCGGCCCCGGCACCACCGGCACCTGCAAGCGGCCCAGCACCGGCACCACCGGCACCTGCAAGCGGCCCGGCCCCGGCACCACCGGCACCTGCAAGCGGCCCAGCACCAGCAGCACCGGCCGCCCGAGCAGCGCGGGCAGGTGGCCCCCGGCCGGGCCCCCACGACAGGTGGCCCCCGCGACCGCCCGACGCCCGTCCACCTGCGCGACCCGCTCCCACCGCCGTCCCCGCCCCGGGGCCCAGGGCCGGGCGGACGCCGCCTCACCGGGCCTCCCGCCGCCGCCCGGGAAGGACCAGCCGCTCTGAGCTCCGCGCCGCCCCCGGACCAACAGCCGCT
Organism: Myotis nattereri; assembly: GCF_964212035.1. NCBI lineage: Eukaryota > Metazoa > Chordata > Mammalia > Chiroptera > Vespertilionidae > Myotis > Myotis nattereri. The sequence goes on along the minus strand of NC_138095.1, from coordinate 28,280,190 downwards.
GCGCCAACGGCTGTGCACGTGGATCCCTCCGCCGGCCCCTCGCGCCGCGGGCTTCGCGCCCAACCGACCCGCCCGCCGGGTCCGCAGGCCGCCCCTCCACCCCCGCCCCCGCCCCGCGCTGGCCCCCGTCGCCGCTGCCCTGCGCTCCCGATCGAGGCGGCGGCGGGGCGGGGCGGGCGCGGGGGCAAGTGGGCGGGGCCCCGTCCCGGCGGATGGACACGGGCTTCGAGGGGCAAAGCGCGCAGCACGTGATGCGGCCAACGACGAGGCCAGGCGCCCTCGCTGCGCCCTGATTGGCTGCCGCGAGGATGGCGGTTTACCAGGGGGCGGGGCCATACGACCACGCCCACAAGGCCCCGCCCAGGCCCCCACGTGCTCCCTGGAGCAGAACAGTCCGAGGGCTTGGCTTGCGGAAGGGGGACCAGACAGGGACGGGAGGCGGGGGGCTGGGTGCCCTCCCGGCGCGGGGAACAGGGCCCTTGATAAACTCTGAGTTGTGACCCGGTGCGCTCTGAGCGCCCAGCGGTAAAATGGTGGCCCTAACCTTGGGCTGGCCCTGACATCTAGAAGTTAGCTCCTCCCTCAACCAGGGAAATGTAATTGGAATGCTCACCCCAACCTCCCCCAAACACCAGGGCATGGCAAGGCCAGGACGGCAGGCGGCTGCGTGCCTAACAGACTTAATTTTCCAAGTCGACCGGCTGTGTGCTGGGTGCGTGTGCGACAAGGTGCCGGGCAGAGGGCCCGTTAACCCAGAGATGGCTCCGCCCGGCCCTGGAAACCCGACTCCGCAGGTTCCCTAACCTGCATCTCTAATAAGTTCCACATGATACTCATGCACGTGGCCAGGGGCCAGGTTGACAGGAGTCACTAGGCTACAGGCCCGGGTGACCTCCGCAGGGGTTTGCTGCCTCATTGGCCAAAAGCAACCCAGAGCTAGTGCACACATTGGAAAATGGAACAGAATTCGCGGTCAGCTTGGAAGTGGGGCTGATGGCAGCTAGTGATGTGAGTAGCTAAGTCCTATGATCATCGCACAGCTTCTTTATAACCAAGTGGACGGGGTAGTGGCAATATGGTGACCTCTGGGGACTTGTTTTCAAGCTGCACCTGTATCGCAAACATATTGGTCTTTATTCATACTTGAGACTGTGTGTATTGATGGAGGTGGTGGGGAGGCTCCCTAAGCCAGGTCCCCAAGTCCTTGTATGTGGGGGGAGGGGGGTTAAAGGAGCAGGCCAGATCTCATTGTTTCTCATAATAATTAGCTTGATTGTAAAAAAAAAAAAAAAAAAAAAAAATCCACTGGGGCCCTCTGAACAGCACAGGTTCCCAGATCAGGCCGATTCAGTAGGTTTGGGACGAGAGCAAAGACTTTTAATGAGAGACGCCACGTGATTCTCATGCTCAGAAGTTTGAGTAATTGGAGGCAAGATCAGTGATCCTGACAGTATGCCCCTAAAGCAGCGGTTCTCAGCCTTCTGGCCCTTTAAATACAGCTCCTCATGTTGTGACCCAACCATAAAATTATTTTCGTTGCTACTTCCTAACTGTCATGTTGCTACTGTGATGAATCGTCATGTAAATATCTGATATGCAGGATGGTCTCAGGCGACCCCTGTGAAAGGGCCGTTCGACGGCCAAAGGGGTCGCGACCCACAGGTTGAGAACCGCTACGCCTAAAGCATTAATGAGAAAAGACAAAAGCACTTGAAGACGGAGTAATTTGGAGCCAAGAAAAGAGGGGGCTCACAAAGCTTTGCGCTTTTCGTACAATAAAAGGCACGCTTTGGAAATACAGTAGGAACGTGAGCAAAAAGGAGGGAAGATTTCGGTGAAAAGGATGTTCCGCAGCTTGGCCAGCAGGTGGCGCCATAAAACAAGAAACAGACCTTAGGTGCAGCCCCGATCGCAGGGATAGCAATACCCGGGGTGGACGCTAGAGGGCAGGAGCGACACTCGTTTTCTCTGCCTGACCTCGTCGCTGCTGAAGACCCAGGGTTCGCGTCTGCAGTGGACAGAGAACCTCAGTTTGTAGCCCTCGCCGGTCTGGCTCAGTGGGTAGAGCGTCGGCCTGCGGACGGAGGGGGTCGCAGGTTCGATTCCCGGTCACGGCGCAGGCCCGGGCTGTGGGCTCCATCCCCAGTGTGGGGCGTGCAGGAGGCAGCCGGTCCGTGACTCTCTCTCATCATGGATGTTTATCATGGATGTTTCTCTCTCTCTCTCCCTTCCTCTCTGAAATCAATAAATATATAAATCTTAGTTTCTAAAGACAGAAGATGTGATACAGCAAGATGTAGGCAATCCTCGCACCCTCATTCTTTTAGTTTTATTTTTAAATGTATATATTTTTATTGATCTCAAGAGGAAGGGAGAGGGATAGAAACATCCATGATGAGAGAGATTCGCGGACCGGCTGCCTCCTGCACGTTCCCTGCTGGGGATGGAGCCCACAACCCGGGCCTGTGCCCTGACCGGGAATCGAACCCTGACCTCCTGGTTCCTAGGTCGATGCTCAACCACTGAGCCATGCCGGCCGGGCCAAACACACCTTCTTATGGGAGGTGGCTGGTGCCAAAGAGACCTGAAGTCAGTACCAGGGGCGGGTGGGAGACGGGGGGACGGGGGACGGGGGACGGGGGGAGGTCAGGGTGCACTGGACAGCTGGGTGTCCAGGTCACCTGGTGAGAATCAGACACAAAGTCGTCTTGAAGCTGAAAGTCCTGAAAAGCTGGTGAAACGCCACCATGTGTAACATCGCCCCCTCGATGGTCCACCTTTCACTTTCCCTGATCCCACACAAGGGGCAGCAGCCAGTGGTTATTTGGGCTTGTGTGTGTGTGTGTGTGCATGTGTGTGCATGTGTGTATGCATGTGCGTGCAGGGTGGTGTGTGCATGTTTGTGGGGGTGGTGTGTGCATGTGTGTGGGGTGCTGTGTGCATGTTTGTGTGCATGTGTGTATGTGTATATGTGCGTGCATGTGCGCACATGGCGTGTGCATATGTATAGATGTGTGCATGTGGATATATGTGTGTTGTGCGCGCGCGTGTATGTGTGCATGTGCTGTGTGCGTATGGTGCGTGCATATATGTGCACATGTGGCGTGCACACATGTGTATGTGTGTGCATGTGTGCGCGTGTGGTGTGTGCACGCCTGTGTGCCTGTTTTCTTTTCCCCGCTGAGCTTCCCTCCCCCATCATCTCCAGTTGTTGCCATAAACCGCTTCCCCTTACATGTCGTCCCTAAACGGAAACAGAACAAAGAACACGGGACGAGGGGAACCAGGGAATTTTCCGAAGGCACATTTGATGTTCGCGGGTAAACAGGAAAGAGGAGCCTGGGGAGCGGGCGGCGCCGGGCGGCCAGCTGTGAGCCTGCCCTTCGCGCCTCCGGGAGGCGGCCCGGGCGAGGGCGCAGGGCGAGGGCGCAGGGCGCAGGGCGAGGGCGCAGGGAGAGGCGCGGGCGGGAGGCGGCCAGGGTGAGGGCGCAGGGAGAGGGCGCAGGGCGCAGGGCGAGGGCGCAGGGAGAGGGCACAGGGCGCAGGGCGAGGGCGCAGGGCGAGGGCGCAGGGCGAGGGCGCAGGGCGCAGGGCGAGGGCGCAGGGCGAGGGCGCAGGGCGAGGGCGCAGGGAGAGGCGCGGGCGGGAGGCAGCCAGGGTGAGGGCGCAGGGAGAGGGCGCAGGGCGCAGGGCGAGGGCGCAGGGAGAGGGCGCAGGGAGAGGGCACAGGGCGCAGGGCGAGGGCGCAGGGCGCAGGGCGAGGGCGCAGGGCGCAGGGCGAGGGCGCAGGGCGAGGGCGCAGGGCGCAGGGCGAGGGCGCAGGGCGAGGGCGCAGGGCGAGGGCGCAGGGAGAGGCGCGGGCGGGAGGCGGCCAGGGTGAGGGCGCAGGGAGAGGGCGCAGGGCGCAGGGCGAGGGCGCAGGGAGAGGGCGCAGGGCGCAGGGAGAGGGCGCAGGGAGAGGGCGCAGGGCGCAGGGCGAGGGCGCAGGGAGAGGGCGCAGGGAGAGGGCGCAGGGCGCAGGGTGAGGGCGCAGGGAGAGGGCGCAGGGCGCAGGGCGAGGGCGCAGGGCGCAGGGCGCAGGGCGCAGGGCGAGGGCGCAGGGCGAGGGCGCAGGGCGAGGGCGCAGGGCGCAGGGCGAGGGCGCAGGGAGAGGGCGCAGGGCGCAGGGCGAGGGCGCAGGGCGCAGGGCGCAGGGCGAGGGCGCAGGGCGAGGGCGCAGGGAGAGGGCGCAGGGCGCAGGGCGAGGGCGCAGGGCGCAGGGCGAGGGCGCAGGGAGAGGGCGCAGGGCGAGGGCGCAGGGCGCAGGGCGAGGGCGCAGGGCGAGAGCGCAGGGCGAGGGCGCAGGGAGAGGCGCGGGCGCAGGGAGAGGGCGCAGGGAGAGGGCGCAGGGCGAGGCGCGGGCGGGAGGGGCCCAGGACGCTGCCCGCCGCTCGCTCCGCGTGTCAGTTCCATTCCTGGTGGGAGGCCCGCGCGTGTCTGATTCACTCGCCGCCCCAGTCAGTTCACGCAGATCCACAGAAACGGACTTAAAAAACCTTTTCTTTTTTATTGACGTCAGAGAGGAAGGGAGAGGCGGAGAGAAACATCCATGATGAGAGAGCCACGGACCGGCCGCCTCCTGCACGCCCCCCACTGGGGACCGAGCCTGCAGCCCCGGCCTGGGCCCCGACCGGGAATCGAACCCTGACCTCCCGGTTCACAGGTCAAAGCACAGCCACCGAGCCGCCGGGGCAGGAATCCGCTCCCAAGCTCGGCCCGGGGCGAGGGGAGGGCTCAGCGCCGCTTCTGTCTGAGTCCCGTCCTTGCGGCCACGCGAGGTCACGGATATTCCTCGTGTCGCGCTGGAAGCGGCCGCTCACCGGGCGGCGGGAGGTGTCCCAGCCCACGGCCGCCTGCCCCGGCCTCGCCCTCTCCCCGCAGGCGGCTGCGCCTGAGCCTCGAGCCTCGTAAAGAGCAGGACGGGCCGGAGCCGGCGGGATGGAGGCTGGTCTGAGGCTCAGATGTGGGCTGGGGGGGGGGGGGGCCACCTTCCGGCCGCGCAGACGGAGCCGCGATCGCTGGAGCGAGTTCTCTTCAGCGACAGAGCACGTTTCTGTGGCGCCCGCAGCCGCGGGGGCACCGCCTGCCGCTCAGGACGCTGCATCTTGGAGCCACATCCTCTCTCTCTGTCTCTGTCTCTCTGTCTCTCTGTCTCTGTCTCTCTGTCTCTGTCTCTCTGTCTCTGTCTCTCTCTGTCTCTCTGTCTCTCTCTCTCTCTCTGTCTCTCTAATCAAAAGATGACTCGTGCCGGCGGAGAAAGTCTAAAGGTTGCTTTCTGGCCGCTGTGATTCGGGTTCAAATCCCACGCCTGCTACTTACAATCTGGTGTTTTTTACAATTTCTTATTTAAAGAAAAATGTTTGTATTGATGTCAGAGCGGAAGGGAGAGGGAGACAGAAACATCCATGATGAGAGAGAGCCATGGACTGGCTGCCTCCTGCAGGCCCCACACGGGGGACAGAGCCCACAACCCGGGCCTGTGCCCTGACCGGGAATCGAACCCTGACCGCCTGGCTCCTAGGTCGACGCTCAATCACTGAGCCCCGCCAGCCAGTCTCTGCGCCATTTTTTAAAAGATTGTATTTCCTGTTTATTGTTGACCTTCATACAGATGCCGCCCACACCCCCACCCCCCCTTGGCCCCCTCCGCCCACCCAGCCCCGCCCTACCCTCCCCTCCCCTGGCCCTCGTCACACTGTCCTCCGTCCACCGGCCGTGCCTGTAAGCGCTTCGGCTAATCTCTCCCCTTCTTCCATCCGCCCGCCCCTCCCCCCGGACCTGTCCGTCCCTCTGGGCCAGCGGTTCCCGGGGCAGCCTTGCGAAGGGGGACCATGGCTCTCGGCCCAAGACGAGCTCAGAGTCAGCTCTGCCCTCCCCGGGATCCGAGGCTCGGGGGCCGCGCAGCAGCTGTGGCCGAGCTGGCGTCACTGCGGCCGGCCCGGGCTCGGCGCAGCTGTTCCTCTGGCCCCGTCCCCGGCCGAGGCGTGTCCGTGCCCGGCTGGTGCGCAGTCAGCACCCCGGAGGGTGAGTGGCCGTGGACACATCAGAGCTGCGCTCGGATTCGGTTTTGCAAAGTGGCCTCGACGCGTCCTCAGAGCGAGGACTCCTGCCCCAGCCGGTGTGGCCCAGTGGCTAGAGCCTCCGCCTGCAGACTGAAGGGTCCTGGGTTCGATTCCCGGTCAGGGCACTTGCCCGGGTTGCGGGCTCCATTCCCAGTGGGGGGCGTGCAGGAGGCAGCCGGTCCATGATTCTCATCATTAGTGTTTCTATCTCTCTCTCTCCCTCTCCCTTCCTCCCTGAAACCAAGAAAAATATATTTAAAAACAGAAACCGTTGTAACTGCAGAAGCTGTTGCCCTCCTAGGATGGGGGGCGGGGGGAGAAACCCGGGGACGAGGGTCATCGGCACCCGGAGCTCAGAAGAGGGGGTGTCGCCCAGCGGGAGCAGGTGCCCCGAAGCTGCCCCAGGGCCCAGCAGCACGATCCCCCCCACCCCCCCTCCGGGGAAGGTGCTGGGCCCGCCCCTCGGGTTGAGGAGGAACTTGCTGGAAGGAAGGCAGGGCTCTGGTCTGACCTGGGGGGACGCTGTGGTCCCTGCCCTGGGGGGACGGCCTGGCTCTTCCTGGTCAAAACCTTCTCCAGTGAGACGCGCGCCCTGGGAAGGCAGCCGTCCCCTCCCTTCCCGTCGCTGGCTGTGCTGCCCCTGCCCCCGTCCCCGCCCCCCATCCTGTGACAAACAATGAGGGAGCCGGCAGGTCCCGAGTGCCAGCCGCCTGGCCCCCTGGGTGTGGCGGTCGCCGTGAAGGTCGCCGCGGAGGTCGCAGGGCAGCCGGCACCTGGCGGGAAATGTCTCCGGGGCTGAGCCGGCCGGACAGACGGAGGCAGGTTCCCACGCGGCCGTCGCCGACGCAGCCCCGAGGGCCAGGGAGAGGGAGCGACACTGTGACAGCCACTCGCCAGACACAGGCGCCGCCCCCGCCGGGCACACGGGGAAACCGAGGCACAGACCCTGCCCAGGAGGCCGAGGCCGAGCGGGTTCCTGTTAGAGGCCCGGCCGCAGGTGGCCTGTGCATGTGTGACACAGATGACGTGTGCGTGTGACACAGGTGATGTGTGTGTGACACAGGTGACGTGTGAGTGTGTGACAGCTGGCGTGTGTGACACAGGTGACATGTGTGTGACACAGGTGAGTCACCACACATAACGCAGGCCCATCTACTCACACGTGATGCTCTGAGCACCCGAAGGTCACAGCGAAGGGGGATGTCACCCGGGGAGCTGCCGGCTGCTCTCCCGTGGCCGAGGGGGGTAAGCATTTGCCGAGCCCCCCCCCGCCCCCCGCCCCCATCTGCAGTGGAAGGGATCAGTCAGTCATTGTAAAGGGAAAGAGAATCAAGCATCGCCCATTGTCTCTCGGTTCTGTGTTCCCGGGAGGCCACGGAGTCGCGTGAATCCTCCAGGCCGGGCGGGAGGGGACCCAGAAGAGAGGGTCAGATCTCCACTGAACGGGGGAGGGGTCTGCCCGGCCGGCGTGGCTCAGTGGCTGAGCGCCGACCTAGGAACCAGGGGGTCAGGGTTCGATTCCCGGTCGGGGCACAGGCCCGGGTTGTGGGCTCCATCCCCAGTGCGGGGCGTGCGGGAGGCAGCCCATCCGTGATCCTCTCTCATCATGGATGTTTCCTAGGTGAACCGGTTACTAATGCGGGTTTTTCCCAATAGACGGAGTCACGCGTGTGCTGATCTACATGCGATGTGATGTGTGTGCTGTTTGGTTGTATTGCTCCTTCCGATGACCACCTGTTCCCATCGACGGCCCACGCGCTCTCTGAGCGGCACTGCAACACGTGCGAAGACGTGGAAACTGGGCCTCTGAATGGTCGGCCTCAAAACAAGAAAAGTTCTATGGGGACGGTCTCCACCAATCACCTGAAAGATGGGGATGTGTAGCCATCGATGGCCATGACTCTGAATAAAGCATCTTCCACGCTTCTCTTGAAATTATTGTGTTTTCTCTGATGACAAAATCCGCATTTTTAACCGGTTGACAGCTAACCCGCTACCCCACCCCCGGCTTAGAGGAAGCAGGAAGGGCATGGGCCCGGGAGGGGGCATCGCACCCCCCCCCCCAAATCCCCGATGACGTCTCGGAGGCCCTGGGCCCCCGCATGCCAGGCGGTTCCAGTCCTGAAAAGGGATCCAGTGTCCGGGACATTCAAGTGCCCTCTCCTGGGGGGGTGGCAGCGAGAGAAACTCTGTGAAAGGGGTTGGGGGGGTCCTCAGGTTAGAGAGGGAAGCCGAACCTGTCGGGGGGGCCCTCCCGTAAGCCTGCCCTCACGCTGGGCCCGGGCAGGGCTCCCAGGGGAGCAGACTGTCCTTGGGGGGGGCTCAGCCGATCTAAAGGCAAACGAGGGGGCCTCCCCGCCCTGGGGCCTGCGGGGGGATTAGAAAGAGAAGTTCAAAGCCAGGCGGGGCCCCTCCCCACTCCCCCCCCCCATTTATTTTTTTAAAGGGCCAGAACATGGCCGGTTATTATCTCCAGTTATTGCTACAAAGAATTTCGAAATTAAAAGATAAGAGCCTCGAGGAAGCTCAGCCGTGTTCATAAAAGAGGACTTAAAGCAGATGTTCGCTCTCCTGGCCGCGCCGGGGGAGGCCGCTGGCTGACAGCAGGGGAGCCCCAGGCGGGCCCCCCACCCCGAGCACCCACCGCGCGAGGGGTAGGGGGGGAGGGTCCGGGGGGGTGTGGACGGTGAGCGTGAAGGGGGGAACGCGGCCACCATCGCAGTTGGCCGGGGAGTCCTTTCCCGCTCCTGTTCCCGGCCCTGGGGGGAGGGGGTGCCCGCGTCTGGGCACCAGACCTCTGCTAACGAGATGATTTAATTTGGGGGGGAATGGGGAAGGAATCTGCCGTCCGGAGCGTGTTGATGTCAGACAAACCACAGGCCGGCCGTCTCCGGACGGGGAGCCGAGGTCCTGTCAGCAACCCGACCTCTTCCTCCTTTTATCGGGGGTGGGGGGGCGTGGGGAGGGGGGTCCCTGCGTTTGCTGTTGGGCGGCTGGCACAGAACCTGGCAGTGGTTTGGGGGTGTTTGCTCTCGGCCTCAGACGCGTGGCAGCCGTCGGTCGCTCGGGGCTGGCCCGGCTCCGGGCACTGTCCGGCGACCGGCGTCTCCCTTCCCCACGGGGCCGCTCTCGGTCATTCTGTGCGGAAACGAGGTGGTGGACTCCGATTGTTCTTCTTTTTAAATGTATTTTTATTGCCATCAGAGAGGAAGGGAGAGGGAGAGAGAGACAGAAGCATCCATGATGAGAGAGAACCGTGGACTGGCCGCCTCCTGCGCGCCCCCCACTGGGGACGGAGCCCGCAGCCCGGGCCTGTGGCCCATTTCAACCTGGATTTTGTAAGAAGGGAAACCACAGGCGACCGGACCAACAATAGCCCGTTAGACTCGTAGGAGAGGCGACCATGCAAACATACTTAGGATGTTCAAGTCCCCGGCCCCCCTACACGCCACGGCGGCGGCTGGATCCTCCTGTCCTTTTGCAGCAAAAGCTTGTGTCCCTCAATGGCTCTGAAGTCGTTTCCCGAGTGATGGGGGCGGGGGGGGGGGGAGGCCACTGGTACTTTAAGTCAGCGGTTCTCAACCTGTGGGTCGCCACCCCTTTGGGGGTCGAACGACCCTTTCACAGGGGTGGCCTAAGACCGCCGGAAAACACATCTATAATCACACATTGTTTTTGTGATGAGTCACTGTGCTTTAATGATGTCCAATTTGTAACAGTGACATTGGGGGTCACCCCAACGTGAGGAGCTGTATTAAGGGGCCACGGCATCAGGAAGGTGGAAAACCGCTGTAACTGGTGCAGCTTTAAGAGTCACCGCATTGCGGACGGATCCCGAGGTCCTCGCTTGCCATCACCGCGCTTTACGAAGCCTCCCGCTTTAAAAGGTACCGGCTCGTAAGAACCCGTGATAAATAACCTCAAAACGCAGTGGGAACTGAATGTGAAGGCGCCTGGACGTTTACGTAAAACGCCTTTTGCACTCGTGCACTAGAACCCTATCCGGCCACGGGGTGACGCTGGCCATAAAACCACCGGCCCGCCCTGTGTTCAGTAGAAGCTTTGTTTTTTTGAGGATAATCAACTTTAAAAAAAAATTTTTAATAAGAATTTAAAAATATAATTACCGGCAGAATGTTTTGTGGACTCTGCCTCCGTAACATACCAATCTCACGGACGTTCTCTTTAGGCACCGATGCTGTCAGCCCAGTGGTCGGCAAACTGCGGCTCGAGAGCCACATGCGGCTCTTTGGCCCCTTGAGCGTGGCTCTTCCACAAAATGCCGACTTCTGCGCATGAGCCACGAAGTTTCAATCGCACTGTACGTGCGCGCCCACACGTGGTCTTTTGTGGAAGAGCCGCACTCAAGGGGCCAAAGAGCCGCATGTGGCTCGCGAGCCGCAGTTTGCCGACCGTGTTTAGGGTGACAGCAGCAGGGACACAATTTCTCCTGCGTCAGGGGACACGGGAGAAGCGCGAAGAACTGATCCATGCCTTCGACCTCGACACCCCCTCCGTGGGCCGTGACCCAGGCACCCACGCGTCTAAGGACACTCTGTCCGGTGTATCGGTAGCTGGGGGCTGGGGAGCGCCCAGGGAAACCGCGGCTCACCCGGGCGACCGGCCAGGATGTAAATTCGGCTGATCACGCCCGTGTCGCCGTTACATCCACACAGGGGACGCCGCGTAAAGAGACCATCGGTGAGAAAAAGGCAGGAGGGGTCACGTCTGCGTTGCTGTAACTCCAAGCAGACAGGCACACAGCGGGAGCGTGCGTAACCCTGGCACGCACTGAAATCATCTTTTCCACAGCACGGCTCACCTCCACGTGGCGTTTTTAAATGCGCACGAAATGGGGCTGGTAGTTAGAGAGATGGCGTGTTCTCCTTGTGCGTTTCCACAGCCGCTGCTTTTCCTGTGAAATCCTGGCAAGCGGTCAGTCGGTCTGCTGCGGCCGCCTCACGCCCACGCGGAGCAGCAAGAGGTGTGGTGGGAACGCCGGTCACAGGGCTGCGCTCAGCCCCCTCCCTGCCACGGGTTGGTGTGCAGCCCTGGACACGTCACTCAAGCTCCTTGTAAGATGGAGATGCTGCTCATGATAGAAGCGAAGGTGATGGTCACGGTGGTGATGATGGTGATGGTGATGAAGGTGATGATGGTGATGATGGTGATGGTGATGATGGTGATGGTGATGATGGTGATGGTGATGATGGTGGTGATGGTGATGGTGATGGTGATGGTGGTGATGATGGTGGTGATGGTGATGATGGTGATGGTGATGATGATGATGGTGATGATGGTGATGATGGTGATGATGGTGGTGGTGATGGTGATGGTGATGGTGATGGTGATGGTGATGGTGATGGTGGTGATGATGGTGGTGATGGTGATGATGGTGATGGTGATGATGATGATGGTGATGATGGTGGTGATGGTGATGATGGTGATGGTGATGGTGATGATGGTGATGATGGTGATGATGGTGATGATGGTGGTGGTGATGGTGATAGTGATGGTGATGATGCTGATGATATGATAATGATTTGATGAAGATGGTGATGATGATGGTTATGATGATGATGACGGTAATGGTGGTGGTGATAGTGATGGTGATGACTATGGTGATGGTGGTGATGGTGATGACTATGGTGATGATGATGATGGTGATGACGGTGGTGACTATGGTGATGATGATGATGGTGATAGTGATGGTGATGATGCTGATGATATGATAATGATTTGATGAAGATGGTGATGATGATGGTTATGATGATGATGACGGTAATGGTGGTGGTGATAGTGATGGTGGTGATGGTGATGACTATGGTGATGATAGTGATGGAGATGTTGGGGATGATGGTGATGACTATGGTGATGATGATGATGGTGATGATGGTGATGGTGATGGTGATGATGGTGATGATGGTGGTGAACACCTAATAAAGTAGCTCTAACCATTAAAGCGTTTGGAACTATAAAAGCACTTGGAACAATGCCCGCACCCAGGAAACGCCAGACGTGCATTGTCCTGTTGCGTGTGGGTAATGAGTAACTCAGGTCTTTCATGGTTAAGCATCTTTCTTCAGGAGGCGATTACTTTCATCTAAACAGCGTTTCTAACGGACAATAGACTTCATGAATCAAGGCAGACATGTGCACAGCAGACATCAAAGGGGAAGGCAGAAAACCAGCGCTTGGTTCCAGCTCTTGGTGGCTGTCGGGCCTCTCGTCAGAAAAGGAATCCCCATTTTCTTTTCCGCAAGTAAGATTCACCTCTGTCTCATTCCACGACTGTGAGGATGAGATGAAATATATCGATAAACCCCCGCCACTCTGACGCATTCTGTGCGGGGCAAGCGTTACCCCTGATGCAGAGAAGTCGCTGACGCTTTCACCGAGCGAATTCACCTTCCCCTGGGCCCTCCCTGGGCATCTGAGTGATGCTTTGTCACCCCTTTGGGGCCCACGGGAGGTGCGCAAAGTAAGACCACCCTTGTGGACGCGGTCCCTCCAGCCCCCAGGAGGTCTTCAACCGGCTTCTTCCCCTGTAGCCACGCAGATGTGGGGAGTCCGGTGGGCGCGCCATCTGAGAAGATGGGCTGGTGCTGGGTGCAGGAGCTGGCCCTGGGATGGCTGCCAGGAGCCCTGCCCAACCAGGCCCGTCGCAGGGACATCCACGAGCAAGAAATACGCATCTATTGTGTGCAGCCACGGAGGTTCGTGCTGCTCGTTACAGCCATTGGACTAAACTGACTAATATGCATAATGGCCGGTGTGGCTCAGTGGGTAGAGCGTCGGCCTGTGGACCAAAGGGTCCCGGGTTCGATTCCATTCAAGAGCACGTACCTTGGTTGCAGGCTCCTCCCCAGCCCGGGCCCTGGTCAGGGTGCGTGCAGGAGGCAGCCCATCGATGTGTTTCCCTCATATCAATGTTTCTCTGTTTCTCCCCCTCTCTCTCCCACTCGCTCTAAAAATCAATGAAAAAATATCCTCGAGTGAGGATTAATATATATTAATATAGTTGGTTATATAACTGTGGATGAGTTGGGCAGTTGGTTAGTTATTTGATGAGTTGGGTAGTTGGTTGATGAGCTGGTTAGTTACTTGATGAGTTGGGCAGTTGGTTAGTTATTTGATGCGTTGGGTAGTTGGTTGATGAGCTGGTTAGTTATTTCATGAGTTGGGTAGTTGGTTGATGAGTTGGGTGGTTGGTTGATGAGCTGGTTAGTTACTTCATGAGTTGGGTAGTTGGTTAGTTATTTCATGAGTTGGGTAGTTGGTTAATGAGCTGGTTAGTTACTTGATGAGTTGGGTGGTTGGTTAGTTACCTGATGAGCTGGGCAGTGGTTGAGGAGCTGGTTAGTTAGATTCAGATGGGGCTGCCGACTGTCCCCAGGTGAGATTAATTCTGGGCTCTGGCTTTCCTGAATAACCGCAGTTTTGGAGCCTCGTTTGCCAAGCGTGTGCACCTGTGTGTGTCCCGGGAGCGTGAGTGCTGGTGGCATCCTGGCCCCGCCTCCGTCTCCATCGGGGTGAGAACACGCGGCCTTCGCCTCCACACACGGGACCCAACACGCACCTGTGCCAACCCCGCCGCCCCGTCTGCAGGGACAATGGGGACACTGTCAGAAACGTGTTTAAATGGATGAGAGCGACGCATAGAACAAACGCCCACAAAAGCATCTAAAAATAAGGTTTCTGACAAAAACGTCCAGCATGACTTTGAATAGAAATGAAAGACGCCTCTTCCCAGAGGCCTCCGAGTCAATTCAGCGTCTCGGGATGGACGGGAAGCCGGCGCCGGGAGAGGAGGCCGGGTCGTCCGCGTGGCAAAGGTCACGGGCTCCGTGCACGTCCGGCTTCCCGGGCAGGACGGCGTGGAGGGGCGGGACCCTGGCCGGCGGGACGCTGGCGGGGGGCACCGGAGGCAGGTGCTGCCAGGATCGCCGGCCCCTCGGGGGCGCGGGGGGCGGTGTGTGTTCTCGGGAGACAAGAGCGAGCGCGCATCAAAGGCCGGCCGCGCAGCGGGGCCGTCACAGCCTGCGGTCGCCGTGGACATGCACCGCGGCGTGGGCCCTCTCCGCGCGTCGCCCGCAGTAATTAAAACCCCGATCCCTGCTGTTTCATCGTCTCATTAGCGACGGCCACGGGGCTTTCATCGTGTTTGTCGGGGATCCAGCGCCCGCCGAGCTCTGATGATGCGCGGATGAAAGTCGAGTTAAACTTTCAAATACGAGGACTGACTGCTCACCATGTTTTTTTAAAGCTGATTAAAGGGACCTTTTCCCTCCCCTCCCCTCCCCTCCCCTCCCCTCCCCTGTGAGAGCCACCTCTCCGTCCGGCCGGGATGGTGGAGGTCGTCGCGGGGCTGTGCGTCGGGCGCTCGGCCAGTCAGACACACGGGCCCCCACGCGCATCCCAAGCTCCGTGCAGAGGCCGTCCTGCCTTTTTCTTTTTCTTTTTTTAAATATTTTTATTGATGTCAGAGAGGAAGGGAGAGGGAGAGGGAAACATCCATGATGAGAGAGAATCCTGGATCGGCCGCCTCCTGCACGCCCCCCACTGGGGACGGAGCCCGCAGCCCGGGCCTGTGCCCTGACCGGGAATCGAACCCTGAGCTCCTCGTTCATAAGTCGATGCTCAACCACTGAGCCACACCAGCCAGACTCCCCCCCCCCCCCACTCTTGAGGGGCCCTGCTTCCGGATGGATGTGGGTTAGCGCCCAGGCTCCTGCTCCCTCCCTCCCTGTTCCTCCTGCGCCGGCTGCCCACCGTGTCCGTCTTAGCGGCTCCCCACGTTGGGCTGGTCCCACCGGACACTCTGTCTCAGCAGCGTGGGGGGTTGCTGCTCGCTGGCCAGGCGGGGGAGCGGCCCTAACCACCTGCAGCCCCCCCCCGGCCCCCCAGGGCCCCCCACAGAGCCCTGCCTCCCCAATTAGCTCTGTTTTCAGTGTCAACAACGCTCTACTCCCCGGGAGAGAGGCGCTGCTCCCAAAGCACAAGACCCAGACCCCGAGCCCCCACGCGGCTCTCCCTCCGCCGGGCGGGCCTCTGGGCGTCTCTCATGCAGCATCTCTCACACGCGGCGTCTCGGCTCGGCTCAGGCTGCGGGGCCGGGCCCAGCCCGGGACTAGCCCGGGACTAGACCTGCCCCCCAAGCGGAGAGCAGGAGTGAGTGTGGACCAGGGCCCCCCTCTCTACGCCCTTCCTGACGGACCGGGTGCACGCACGCACGCACGCACATGTGTTTGCATGTATTTGTGTGTCCCTGTGTGTTCACACACGCATGCACATACGTGTATTTGTATATACACACGTGTATGTGTGTTTGTGTGTGCATCTCATTTTGTACATGTGTGTGCACGTGTGTCTGTGTGTGCATGTGCGTGCGTGCATGTGTGAGTCTTTGTGCATGTGTGTCTGTGCATGTGCACACATGTATGCGTGAGTCTCTGTGCATGTGTGTGTGGTGGCTCATGCCTGTGACAGTCTGCACACGCCTCTCCTGGGCAGAGCCGAACTCTGCAGGCCTCTGCGGGCCACACAAAAGCATCTCTGCCCCGCCCCCCCCATCCCGGAGCGAGTCGGCCCTTCTGCTCTCTTTGTTGAAAGGGGGGCGGGGGTAGCAGGGGGGTAGCGGGGAGATAGCGGGGGGGGGGGGGTAGCGGGGGGAGATCATACTTAAGCAAAAGTCAGCTCCAGCCGGGACTGTGCCAACAACGTTAACCAACTTCTCGTCAGGCCTTTGAAGTCGGCGGGGGGCGACGTGCTGCGGTGCGAGGAGGAACGCGACTTTAAGAGATTTCTTTTCATCCCTTTAACGCAATGAAAGATTAATGGCCGTGTTGTTTTTGTTTCTGCTCCTCCGGCTCCCCCGCCCCCCGCGCTGGAAACCAAGGACCCTGCCTCCCTGGTTTCTGGATCGTTGGGTTTTGTGAATGTCAGCCTTCCCCCCTCGCCACCCTCTGCGCTCTGCTCCGCACGGGACCCCCTCCCCCAGGCCCCCGGCCCGGGTGTCCGCAGGGGAGGGGCCCCGTGGTGATGGGCGGGCGGGGGTGCGGGCGCAGGAGACGGGCTGTATCTGAGCCCGCCCCACCCCTCACCCGGGGCTGGGGGGTTGATTTCCGCTGGAAGATTCCGTGTGGAGGGTCCTGGCCCATCTCGGGCGGCCTGCCCCGGGCTGGTCAGCGTTGGCCGCACTCACGGGCCCAGGGAACGTGCTGGTCGGAGGCAACAAAACAGACACAAAGTGGTTCTGGGGGCACTGGGGCTCTTCCTCCCTCGCCCAGCCCTTCCCCAGGCTGGAGCTGGGTGGTTGTTTGATGAGCTGGTTGAGGAACCCGCCCCACCCCCGTCGTCCGCATGCTACTTAATGGCAAGTCCATCCCTCCGCTGCCTGGGCCCAAAAATGTAGAGCAGCGCTGTCCAGCCGGTGTGCCCCAGGAATTTCTAAAACATGCGACACCCATGCCCGGCCGGCCTGGCTCAGGGGCTGAGCATCGACCTAGAAACCAGGAGGCCAGGGTTCGATTCCCGGTCAGGGCCCAGGCCCGGGTTGCCGGCTCGATCTCCAGTGGGGGGCGTGCGGGAGGCAGCCGATCCATGATTCTCTCTCATCATTGGTGTTTCTATCTCTTTTCCTCTCGGACATCAATAAAAACATGTTTAAAAATAAAACAGGCAGCCCTGACCGGTGTGGCTCAGTGGATAGAGCGTCGGCCTGCGGACTGAAGGGTCCCGGGTTCGATTCCGGTCGGGGGCATGTACCTGGGTTGCGGGCACATCCCCCGTGGGGGGTGCGCAGGAGGCAGCTGATGGATGTATCGCTCTCATCGATGTTTCTAACTCTCTATCCCTCTCCCTTCCTCTCTGTAAAAAATCAATAAAAATATTTTAAAAAAACCAAGCAGAATCTGACAATGTCATCAGGGGCACTGCCCTCCGTGCCCCTAGATTGTCAAATAGAACAGTGACAGCAGCCAACACAACACGAGCGTCTGGCGCGAATGCGGGTCCTGAGCCATCGCCGCCCAGGTCACGGGGTAGAGCTGTGTCTCAATGGTCTCGTCACACAGGCAGGCTGCGTCCGATCGGGTCCGATCGGCTCATTCTTGGTACCGGAAGTCCTTGGAGACGAGGACAGGCACCTGAGCTTTTTAAGTCACTTTGGAGCAGAAAGGGTGGGTGGGCTCAGCTCACCCAGAGGCTCGGGTGTCCGAGCGGCGGAGGCAGCTGGAGAAAGACGGCCCTGGCCTCCCAGCGCATCCAGCGCCCGGGGAGCCTTTCTCCAGACACCGGAGCTGCACAGGTGTGCGGAGTCAGAGCAGGAGCTAGAGAGGCTAATGGTTGATGAGCTCGGCAGCTGGTAGGTGAGCTGGTTAATTGTTTGATGAGTTGAGTAGTTGGTTGATGAGCTGGTTAGTTGGTTGATGAGCTGGTTAGTTGGTTGATGAGCTGGGTAGTTCTTTGATGAGCTGGTTAGTTGGTTGATGGAACTGAAGGAAGCTGTGGTCCTCGAACGCAAAAGGGCGGATGTAGCCCTAACCGGTGTGGCTCAGCGGATGGAGCGTCGGCCTGCAGACTGAAAGGTCCCGGGTTCGATTCCAGTCAAGGGCATGTTCCTTGGTTGCAGGCACATCCCCAGTGTGGGGCGTGCAGGAGGCAGCTGATCGATGTTTCTCTCTATCCTTCCCCCTTCCTCTCTGTAAAAAATCAATAAAATATATATATTTTTAAAAAAAGGGCGGATGTGGAGAATGCACAATCTCTCTCACTTTAGACCCTGAGAAACATTTTATGAGCAAAGTTAACGGAGGAAGCCACATGTCTAGTGAATAATAACATCAGGCCACATGCCTTTTTAAAGAGAAAGAGAGAAAAGGCAGAGAGACAGCAAGAGAGAGAGAGAGAGAGAGAGAGAGAGAGAAAGAGGGAGGGAGGGAGGGAGAGAGATGAAAGCCGCGCAGCTGCTCCCAGGACCTGCGGGGACACTCAGGCCTCTGCCGGCACCTCTGCGGGGACCCTAAGGGGATCCCTGCTCTAAAAACTTCCAAATTAAAGCGTTTGACACGCGGCTCTTCCAGCAAAGGCTCTTCTCTCTCCCAGTCTTGCCTCGGCCTGTTGTCAGAGGGGGTTGTTGGTTCCAACCTAAAGTAAAGCGCCACCCGCCCCTCCCCACCCCCGGGCAGCAGGCCCTGGACGGCCCTGTTTTCTTTAATCCTGTTCTCTCCACAGAGCTCTTAACACACTTTCCCCGAACGTGCAGGTGACGTGGGCCCCAGGGGACGTCACGCCCCCCGCACCCCCAGCCGGAACACACAGATCCTGCCAGGGGGACACGCACGGCACGGCTCCCCCCAGCCCCTCGCTTCTGCTTGGCCCCTCGCAAGGGCAGTAGAGGTCACCAGGCAGACACCCGCTTCCCGGCCTCTGCTTATTGTTTTCATGTCTTTATGGATCTCAGGGAGGAAGGGAGAGGGAGAGAGAGACATCAGTGACGAGAGGGAATCATGGCTCGGCCGCCTCCTGCACGCCCCCCGCTGGGGATGGAGCCCGCACCCCGGGCCTGTGCCCCGACGGGGAATCGAACCCTGACCTCCTGGCTCCTGGGTTCTTGTTAATGTTTCCTCCTGGAGGGGATGAGGGGTTCTGGTGCCCAGATGGTGTCCCCGCCCGCCCCCCCCCCGCACCCCGCGCCCCCCCCGCCCCCCCGCCCCCTCCCCCGCCGGCGAGAGGAGTCATTATTCCCGCTCGGTGTGGCTCTGACCGGCTTCCGGGGCCACCTGGACACAGAGGCCACCTTTGCTCTGAGGAGCTGCTTTCCTCCCGGGGACACCCAATCTGAGGCGGGCGGAGGGCAGGGGCCATGGGGCGGCTCAATTTGGGGTGGGGAGGGGGGCATCCGGCTTTTCCAATGGCCGCCAGGACTCCCCGTGTCCCCCTGGGATGGGCGAAGGTGGGCTTTCGAAGCAGGGCTGTGGGTTAGAGGTGGACAGAGGGTGCCCACCGGTGAGGCGAGGAATTGGGTCTCGCTGGGTGTCTGGCCGAGCAGGGCCGTGGACTGGAGTGTCCCCCCAAACTCACCTGCTGGAGTCCCCACCCCCAGCCCCCCGAAGGCAGCCCTATTTGGGACAGGGTTCGTAAGGAGGCGATTCAGTTAGAAGGAGGCCATTTGAGTGTCCCCGTGAGGAGAGGGACGGACAGGAGGACACGCACGTACAGAGGGACGGCCGACTGCACGCCCGGGAGAGGGGCCTCAGCCGAAACCGCACCTGCCGACACCTCCATCCTGGACGTCCAGCCCCAGGCCCCTGAGCGGGTGCGTTTCTGTGGCTGGAGCCCCGCCCCCTCCCCCATCGGGGGGTTCTTGTTGTAGCAGCCGAGCTGGGGGCGTTGAACTCTCAGCTCCCCCGTATTCCCACTGAAAACAGCAGACGCCGTCTTGCACCCCCCAGGCCCCGTGGGAGCCTGTCACTGACTGTGAAATGACTCCCCGTGAACCCTGTGCCCACGCGCCCGCAGCAGCTGCTGAAATCCCCGCAAAGCAGCCGGCGGGCACCCGGCCTCGGAGGCCACGGACCCCGACGTGGAGCCTCCGCGGTCGGCAAGGGGTGCAGAGAGGAGCCCCGTGTTAGGGCGCTGGGGAGCGGGTGGGGGGCGGGTTTGGTTTATGATGTAAAAGCAAACTCGCCGCCCGGGTCCCTGCCTGCGGCTCGAGGTGCCGGTCTCTCCCGTGGAATTTTTATTGGGGTTCCCGCGGCCTGGGGACCCACTTGTCCCGTTTCTCGGATCCCGGAAGCTGCCACAGGCCCGTTAGCATGAGAGCGAGGGGGGCGGGGGGGGGGGGGAGAAAACTGGGCCAGGAATTAAATTAATGCTTTTAGACAAATATCCCTTCCATCTCCAATTCTAATGCTAATTACATTTGGGATCAAAGACGGTTCCTGCAAGTTTTGCTTTTGAAAAACCAGAGAGAGGTTTTCCTTTCTCGTTTGATATTTTTATGGGACTTGATGGGGACGGTGGGGGGCCGGCGGGGGGCGGAGGGGGGGTGGAGTCGGGGATCCGGGGACCCAGGCCTGTCCCCCGAGGACCCGGGAGAGGAGGCAGGTTCCTGGAATCCGGACTCTGGGCCCGAGGTTCCCCCTTCCGCTCTCCGTGCAGCTCAGCGGGCCGGTCCCCAGGGCTGCAGCGACTGGATGCTGTGTCACAGCTCAGACACTTGGGGGGGGGCTTTAAAAAGGACCAATGCAGCCCTGGGTGGTCTGGCTCAGTGGTTAGAGCGTCGGCTTGCGGACTGAAGGGTCCCGGGTTTGATTTCCGGTCAGGGCACAGGCCCGGGTAGCAGGCTCGATCCCCCCCAGTGGGGGCCGTGCAGGAGGCAGCCGGTCCATGATTGTCACACGAGAGCAGGATTTTTAAAAAACACGACACGTGACCTAAGGCCGCTGTCCCCGGCTCCCCCCTCGGGCGCCCAGTGGCCCGGCTGTGCTGGTGGCCGGCAGGCCAGGCATCCGGCCCGAGGCCCGGGCTTTGGGGCCGGGGCTGAGCCCAGGACACAGCTGTCGGCCTTTGAAGTCGGTGTTTCCTTACGGGGCCGGGGCACTTGCCTCTGTCTGTTGCCCCCAGATGGCTGAGTCAGCAGCAGGGACGGGAGGGGGGGGGGGGCCGGCCTGGGGGCCTGTGTCACCCGCTGCAGTTTTTTCCGGAATCTTAGACGGGTCGGCCTGACTCGGGGGGTTGGGGGGGAGTCAGTGGGTCGAGCCTGCCCACCGTTAGTACGTTCCTGCAGCTCAGCAAGCTGGTGGCCGAGCTGAGGGGGTCGTGGGGGGGCACCTTTATCAGCTGGCACCTCCACTGCAGCCCCTCCCACCCCCACGGACCCCAGGCGCGAAGCTGGGACCAGGTGGACAGGCCCCGGGAACGGCATCGAAGACGGGGACCTGCGATGGACCCAAGATAAATGCAGCAGCACCAGGTCCAGCCGCCTTCCTTTTTATTCCATTTTTTAAAACGTACGTTCACATTGATGTCAGAGAGGAAGGGAGAGGGAGAGGAGCATCACTGATGGGAGGGAATCACGGACCGGCTGCCTCCTGTGCGCCCCCCACTGGGGATGGAGCCCGCCCCCCGGGCCTGTGCCCTTGACCGGGAATTGAACCCTGACCCCCCTGGTTCATAGGTCAACGCTCAACCGCTGAGTCCCGCGCTCTCTTTAGAACAACTGTGCTCCCACACACGGAGCCACCGGCCAGGGCCCGCCCTCCTCCGGGCGCTCGCACCCCTGAGCAGAGACGGAGGCCCGGGCTGAGGTTCGGGGTCACAGGCCACGTGGATCAGCTCAGGGCACGGAGGTGCTCCTGTGTCCCCGCCTGCCCCCGCCACCTCCTCCCCCGCCCCCCAGCAGCGAGCCGGCCGAGGCGGCTCCCGGGGGCAGGTCTGTGCGGCTGTGCAGGCCTGGGGACCCGTCTTTCCGGTCCACGAGCCGGGGCGCGGGCCTAACGAGCAGGTGGAGCTGGCTGTTCGGGAGCGTTCCTGCGCCTGTTTAGCTGCCCGGGTTGGGAACTGCGTGCCTGGCCTGGGCCCCGTGGCCTCCTGGCTCCGTCCTCCGTGGGCTCGGAGCTCACCACCCTGGTTATTGATTGGTTTTTAAGATGTTTGTGTTGATTTTTACAGACAGAGAAGCAGGGATGAGGGAGAACCATGGACCGGCTGCCACCTGCACGCCCCCTACTGGTGGGGACGGAGCCCGCAACCTGGGCCTGTGCCCTGACGGGGAATGGAGCCCTGACCTCCTGGTTCATGGGTGGGTGCTCAACCCCTGAGCCACGCTGGCCGGGACAGGGTACCCATTTTTTGTTGATATACAGTGGGGCCTGGACTTACGAGTTTAATTCGTTTGGAGACCGAGCTCGTTAAGGAGCTCGTTAACTCAAATTACTCTATCAACTCAATGCAAAAAATCGGCCAAGAGACAGCGGGTATCTCAAAAAACTTGTTAGTGGGGACACTCGTAAGTCAAGGACCCACTGTATATATATAAATTGGGGGGGGGGGGTGTTATCCATTTCTTAATAACTATGAGATTGTAAAAAGTTTTTCAAAAAAATAGAAATCTTGCCCCGGCCGGTTTTGCTCGGTGGCTAGAGCGTCAGCCTGCAGACTGAAGGGCCCCGGGTTGGATTCCTGGTCGGGGCACAGGCCCGGGTTACAGGGTCGAGCCCCAGTGGGGGGCGTGCAGGAGGCAGCCGGTCCATGATTCTCCCTCATCATCGATGTTTCTCTCTCTCCTTCTCCCTTCCTCTCTGAAATCAATAAAATACATTTTTTTTTAAAAAAAAAGAAAACCTGGTAACTGAAATTAGAAAGACCCCCTCCCCCACCCAGCCTGCGAGGCCTCTGGGGGATCGAAGCATAAACACATCGAACCCCCCCCCCCACCCCCAAGGAGGCACCGAGATAGGACGGGCTCGGCCGCCGGCAGGAGCCATCTCCGGCGTCTCAGTCCTGGCCAAGCGCCAGGACGTGTTTTGACATGACTCCCCCCCTTAATGTCTCACCGACGTGTCTCCCCGGGGAAATCCAACCCGTATGTTTCTGATTCCCTCCCCTTGAACTCGGCAAGTGCCGCCCGGAAGTGCCATTTGATGGGGGGGCACGGGGCCCTGTTTTACGAGGCCTTTGCAACCTGGTGCCCCTGGAAGCAGGAAGCCAGGTTTCCCCAGGAGTGAACCAGTCTGGCTCACACGGTGTCCCCGGCGGCCTGGCGACCAGGCTGGGGCCTCCGGTGGCTCCAGACCCATGGGCGCATTTCCCAGCCCGCCTCCTGGGCCACCCGGTTCCTGGGGAAGGTCCTCTGGGGAGAGGCGGTGCCCACGGGGGTAGGGACGGTGCAGCTCAAACGCCGGGGAGGCGAGGCCACCTGGGACAACGCCGGTGGCCACCAGGACGGGGAAGCGGAAGATGGGCACCCGTGGGGGGGAGGGAGGAGAGGGTGCCCGCTGTGTCCCTTCGTGAGTGTCATGTAAGCGCTCACCTCCTGCCCTGACTGGGAATGGAACCGTGACCTCCTGGCTCACAGGCGGATGCTCAACTGCAGCCACCGGCTGGGCTGTGTAGGTCTTATTGGATGCTTTCCCTCTCCCATTTCCTTTTTCTTCAGTGTGTTCTGTTTACCCAAGGATGTAACTCTGCATTGCTGCAGCAGTGCATTGCATTTATTTTATTTTATTACTAGAGGCCCGGTGCACGAATTCATGCACAGGTGGGGTCCCTTGGCCTGGCTTGCTATCAGAGCCGATCCGGGCGACTGGTGCTGGCCCGCTGGGGGGGGGGGGGGGGAGGGACCGAGGGAGGTTGGCCGACCCTGGGAGGTTGGCTGTGGGACCGCACTGACCACCAGGGGGCAGCTCCTGCATCGAGTGTCTGCCCCCTGGTGGTCAGTGTGTGTCATAATGTCGCTTAGGCTTTTGTATATATAGGTTATTTTTTTCATCCTCACCGAAGGATATTTTTCCATTGATTTTTAGAGAGAGTGGAAGAGAGAGGGAGAGACAGAGAGAAACATCGATGTGAGAGAAACACATGGATTGGTTGCCTCCTGCACGCGCCCCAACCAGAAC
Source organism: Myotis nattereri (assembly GCF_964212035.1). NCBI lineage: Eukaryota > Metazoa > Chordata > Mammalia > Chiroptera > Vespertilionidae > Myotis > Myotis nattereri. The sequence continues at coordinate 28,256,468 of NC_138095.1, read as the reverse complement.
CTGGGCCAGGGTGGAGCCTGCAACCAAGGCATGTGCCCTTGACCGGAATCGAACCCGGGACCTTTGGGTCCACAAGCTGACATTATCCACTGAGCCAAACCGGCCAGGGCTCACATTGTATTGATTTAAAAAAATAACATGGTTGCAACCACCATACCCAGAGCAAAATGACGAATTTTATAACCGACTTTTTCTCTATCCTTCTCATTAGGGCAAATTAGAATCACACGTTCTCCCTACAGCTCTCACGCTTCCTTCTCTCTGTGCCATGTGTGGACGGCCAGGTTGGCACTGATTTTCCCAATACTTAGAGAAAGTCTCTTAAAGGAAAAAAAAAAAGTAGCAACAAAGTTTTGGCTGCATTTAGCTCAGCCTGGGCCAGGGGGGGGGGGGGGGGGGATACAGATACAATGTTACAACCTCAGGGCCACTGGGTGATGTGGATACAATGTTACAACCTCAGGGCCACTGGGTGATATGGATACAATGTTACAACCTCAGGGCCACGGGGTGATGTGGACACAATGTTACAACTTCAGTAGCGGTGCCTTCCCTGAGTTGCAGAAAGAAAAGCAGGTTGTTAATGAACCATGTGTTCAGGCCCCAGGGGCCCCAGGTGTGGCCCTGCTGGGGGGAGGGGGCGGGGGACAGTGGCACCAGCCCCAGGAGCTTGTCACTGGGGATCAAAGGCGGCACCTGCACCTCATAATCACTTCGCCCCCTTTCAAGGAGGACGCTGATTTACCGCCTGTCAGGGCCCATCACTTTGTAGTTCCGCCTCAGACACAGGAGATGTTGTCAGGGTAGGTTCCAAGGTGGCGTTCTGTGTGGTTTTTTTTATTTTATTTTTTATTTTCAGGGCAAATCTTCCCTAACGTGCCCCAAGGTGCTCCTCAGAACAGATGTTCGAGGGACCACCTGTGGTCAGGGGCCAGCTGAGAGCCTTCAGTCCTGGTCCCGGATCCCAGGCCCCCGCCCTCAGGTCCTTGCGGGTGGGATGGACGGAGGTGGGTGTGTTTCAAGGGTGGTCCGGGGGAGCCCTTTCTTTTCTTTCTTTTTAAATATATTTTTATTGGTTTCAGAGAGGAAGGGAGAGGGAGAGAGAGAGAAACACCAATGATGAGAGAGGATCATGGATCGGCTGCCGCCTGCACGCCCCCCACTGGGGATGGAGCCCGAAACCCGGGCCTGTGTCCTGACCTCCTGGTTCATAGGTCGATGCTCAACCCCTGAGCCCCGCCGGCTGGGCCTAACTTTTAAGTCTTGATGCATCTCCTAAAATCCACTGTCCGCCTCTGTCTGTGACCCGGGGGTGGGGGTGGGAGGGGACCCCAATGTCCAGGAGTCTCTGCTGAGACCCGAGCTCCCCCCGGGCAGAGAGGGGCCGGCTGACCTCCCCTGACCTCTGTGGGCAAGGTCACTGCTTCCTCTGCGGACCCACCGACACCCACCCTAGCCCCGGGCCGGCTCTCGTGTTTGCCGAAGCCGCGCTTTCCTGGGGACCTTAGTCGAAGCCGCCCACCTGCCGTGGGAAGCGGCCGACGTTAGAGCCGAGGGTTTGGGGTCGGACCCCAGCTTCGGGCTCCCAGCCCTGCTCTGACTGTGGTTGTTCACCCTCAACCCAGGGTGTTCCCCCATTGATCTTTAGGGAGAGGGGAAGGCGGGGGGGGGGGGGACACAGAGAGAGGAGGCACATCGATGGGTTGCCCCCACTCGGCCTGACCAGGCCCGCGGGTCAAGCCTGCGACCGAGGTATGCGCCCTGGACCGGCATCGAACCTGGGACCCTTCGGTCCACAGTCCCGCTCTCTGTCCACTGAGCCACACCAGCTAAGATCCTTGTAGGTGTTTAAATGCACTTTTCTCGTTCGTTTTTAATGCATGGAAGGCTAGTCTGCATTTGACCTTAAATTACTTTGCCTGTGGAACTGGACCCCAAGCAGCTGCCCCCTCAAACCTCCCCCCGCCCTGCCAGACATTCATTCACAGGCCCGACAGGCGGTGCCCAGCCCCTCTGCCCAGCTCTGGTGCTGTCAGGGTGAGGGTGGTCTCAGGCACCGGCCTTAATTCCTAAACACCCTGCTCAGAGCCCGGCCGGCGTGGCTCAGGGGTTGAGCATCGACCTAGGAACCAGGAGGTCCCAGTTCGATCCCGGTTCGATCCTGGTCAGGGCACAGGCCCAGGTTGTGGGCTCCATCCCCAGTGTGGGGCGTGCAGGAGGCAGCCAGTCCATGATTCTCTCTCATCATGGATGTTTCTCTCTCTCTCTCCCTCTCCCTCCTGCTCTGAAATCGATATAAAACATCCATATTAAAGTAAAATAAAAGACACTGCCCCTCCCTCAGGCTCTGCCCATCTGCCAGGTCCCAGGGATGAGCTGTGACCGCTATGGATGAGCTGTGACCTCTAGCGGAGACCACACTCAGCCTTCGCTGGGAACTGGACAGAGCAAGAAAGTTTCCTCTCTTCCCTCTCAGCGCACAGGGACCAGCAGCAAGCGGAAGAACATCGTTTATTTTTAATAAAATAGAGGAGCACGAAAATATCATATCATCTAGCCGCAGGGGCACCAGCAGGCCCACGCCGACCCCCGGTGGGGAGGGGGAGGGGGAGGGGGCGGGGGCGGGAGGGGTGTGAGCTCGCCCTGGGCCCAGGGCTCCAGGCCCCTCAGGGAAGCCATTTGGGTCACAATAGAGAGTCCATCAGCCCTCGGGCGACTTTGAATGGCCCCCCCCTCCCCCGCCCCTCCCTCCCACAAACCAGGGCGAGGAGCCGCTCACGCAGGCTCCGTTTCCATGAAAAAGCCACAAATGTCACCGGGCGGAGGGCGTCTGAGGCCTGGGCCCCTCGCCCCTTTGTGGGGAGGCTTCTTTATGGTCTTTATCCACAGCTCCTCTTCGGACGCTCAGGGGACGAGGAGGAGAAAACAATGTCCCAATGGCCCGCGGTGGCCCCGGCCCAGGTGAGGTCTGGTGGAAGTTTCTGTCCCGGAGAGAGACGGTGTGTGGGGGGCAGAGGCCCAACCCACCGGGCTTCCCCTCTCGCCCTGGGGGCGCAGAAGTGGCTGCCCTCCTGGGGGCCCTCCCTGCCCCCCCACCCCCACTCCCCCTGGCTCTCTGCAGCCCACCACAGACAGGCCTTTTCATTGGCAAACAAGTCCCCTCTGCTGGGGTTTGTCTAAGGCGAGCAAAGCCAAGGCAAACACACGCTCGGATGTATATTTACCGAAGCTTCTAAACAAAAGTTTTCTTCCGGGGTGGGGGTGGGGGTGGGGGAGGAGGGAGGGGCTGAACCCACTACTTTACCACAAATTAGTTACAAAGAGGCGACTGCCCCCCCCTCCCCAGCCCTCCTTCCCTGCAAACAAACCCAACCCGCTCCCCCAGCCTCGACTCCCAGGGCAGCCGGCCGTCCTGAATTTCAGGGTGAAAACCTTTATGAGCCCGGCTGGTGTGGCTCAGTGGTTGAGCGTGGACCTGGGAACCCAGAGGTCCCGGGTTCGATTCCCGGTCAAGGGCACCTGCCCGGGTTGCGGGCTCCATCCCCAGTAGGGGGTGTGCAGGAGGCGGCCCATCCATGGCTCTCTCTCATCATGGATGTTTCTTTCTCTCTCCCGTCCTCTCTGAAATCAATAAAGACATATTTAAAAAAAAACAACCCCCCCCAAAATACCGGTTTATTATTATTATTATTACTTTTTAAACTTTTATTAAAAAACAAAAAACAAACCAACCAACAACCAGCCAACCAAGAAAAGCACCAAGTTTGGCTGCGCCGGCCACCGTCTCCCCGTGGGAAAGTTTCCTGGCTTTTTTTGGTGTGTTTTTTTGTTTTATTTTGTTTTGTGTTTTTTCTGGCCGGTTCACACGCAGGCAGGCGGCTGTGCGGGCAGCTCATACTTGCCGGGGTACGCCTTTTGGGGGTGCTGGGCTTTTTTGTAAATCCCGCCGCCGCCGCCGCCGCCGCCGCCGCCGCCGCCGGGCGCGTGGTGGGCAACGGCGCTGGCGGGCTTCCTGCGGCCGCGCCCCCGGAACCGGCGGCCGCACACGGAGCGCCAGGACTGCAGCGTCTTGGCGGTCCAGATCCACACGCCGCTGGTGATGCCCACGACCAGCAGCATGAAGATCTTCAGCAGGAAGATCTCCACGGCGGGGATGGAGGCGGCCAGCAGGCAGTCCAGGCTCTGCGTCTGGCTGTCCAGCCGGCACCGGCGCTGCGCGGCCAGCGCCCGCCAGCGCTCCGTGTGCAAGCGCTCGTAGCAGTAGCAGGCGATGACGCAGGTGGCGGGCACGGTGTAGAGCACGGAGAACACCCCGATGCGCACCATCAGCTTCTCCAGCTTGTCCGTGTTCTCCCCGCCCGTCTTCATCACCCGCCGGATGTGGAACAGCGCCACGAAGCCCGACAGCAGGAACGACGTGCCCAGGACCAGGTAGCAGGCCAGGGGCACGAGCACGAAGCCCGTGAGCGCGTGCACGTCCATGCTGCCCACGTAGCAGACGCCCGTGAGCTCGTCGCCCGCCACGCGGCGCATCACCAGGATCAGGATGGTCTTGACGGCGGGGATGGCCCAGGCCGCCAGGTGGAAGTAGCTGCTGTGCGCCTCGATGGCCTCGTGCCCCCACTTCTTGCCCGCGGCCAGGAACCAGGTGAGCGTCAGGACGACCCACCAGAGCGAGCTGGCCATGCCGAAGTAGTAGAGCACCAGGAAGACCAGCGTGCAGCCCGTGCTCTCCAGCCCCTCCTGGATCACGTACAGCTGCCCGCTGTCCCGGTCGCACGCGATGCTCTCCGCGCCCGCGAACAGCCGGATGATGTAGCCGAGGGAGGACACGCAGTAGCACATGGAGAGGAAGATGATGGGGCGCTCCGGGTAGCGGAAGCGCTCGGGGTCGATGAGGAAGGTGAGCACGGTGAAGGCGCTGGACAGGAAGCAGAGCACCGACCAGACGGCCAGCCAGACCACGGCGAAGCGCTTGTCCTCGCGGCTCCAGTACACGTCCACGCCGGGCGCGCACAGCGGCGCGCACGAGGCGCTGCGGCCCACGTGGTGGAACTTGCCGGGGTTGGCGCAGCCGGCGCGCCCGGGCCCCCCCGGGCCCCCCTCCTTGGGAAGCGAGGGCTCCGGCGCGCCCGCGGGGGGCCGGGGCTGCGGCCGGAACAGCGGCGGGAACAGGCCCGCGCCGCGCGCCGCCGCCGGCTCCTCGGAGCCGTTGCTGGGCGCCTCCATGCACAGGTAGTTGGGGTCGTTCTTGTTGGGGAGCTTGCCGCAGTCCAGCGAGTCCGGCCACTGGAAGTGGAACTGCTCCATGATCGGGGAGCAGCGGAGCCGGGCCTGCTCGCACATGACGCGGCAGGCGGGGATGGGGGCGGAGACCTGCTCGGTGCACATGGGCGCGTACAGCGAGCACAGGAAGAAGCGGAGGTGCCCGTGGCAGCCGTACTCCACGAGCGGCGCGAACTCGTGCAGCTGGATGGCCGCCTCGCGCTGCTGCTCGTGGCCCATCAGGTTGGGCATGCGCGTCATGTTGTAGCCGATGTCCTGGCACATGGGGATCTCGATGGGCTGGCACTGGCCGTCGCCCGGGCGCTCCAGGTCCAGGGAGCTGATGGCGGCGCACGTCCCCAGCACCTGCAGCGCCAGCCACAGGCGGGGTCCCGGGCGCCGCGGCATGGTGCCGGCGTCGGAGGCGCCCCGGCGGCGGGGAGGTCCGCGGCCCTCAGAGCCGCCGCTCCCGGGCCCGGGTTCGGGTTCGGGCTGCTGGCCCCGGCTCCGCGTCCCGGCCCGGGCCCCCGCCCATGCCCGCCTAGCCTGGCCCCGCTCTCCCGGCGCCCGGCGGCCCGGGCCTCCGCCGAGATGGGGCCGCGGAGCCGGGAAGCGAAGTCGGCGAACAATACCGGGAAGCGAGGGGGCCCCGGGAGCCCTCGGCGCGGGCGGCGGGTCTCGGCCGGCAAACTTTGGCCTCTTCGGGGAGCGCGCGGGGGGCGCGTCCGGAGCGGGCGGCGGGCGGCGGGGGCGCACGGTGGCCGGGCCAGCGCGCCGGGCTCCTCTCCCCCCACCCGCGCCGGCCTCGGCCCGGCCCGGCCCGCAGCTGTCGGGAGCTTTGCGTCCCGGGGCGAGGAGACGCGCGGAAAGGCGAAGGCGGAGAGCCGGCCGGTGACAGGCCCCGCCCCCGAGCGCGCCCCGCCCCCGCCGCTGCTTTGCATGAGAAAGCGGGGCGGCCCCTCGCCGGCTCCGGGGCCCCGCGGGGCGCAGCGCGGTCTCGCCCCCCGCCCGGCCCGGACTCCCCGCCTGGCGCCTCGGCCGGTCCTGCCCGCCGCCCCTTCTCCCTCTCCCCGCCGGCCTCCAACTTTGCTCTCCCTCCGCCTCCCGCCCGCGTGCGCCCCCTTTCCGGGGGGACCCCTCGGGCTTGTCCCCGCACCCTGCGTCTCTGGCGGCCTGCGCCCCATCTCCCGGAGGACCCCACGGGCGCCGAGGTCGCGGGAAGCTGGGAGACGGGCCGGAGGGGGCGCGGGTGCCCGCGGCGGGGGGCTGGGCGCATCGTCCCCGCTTTCCCGGGGGGTCCCGGGCCGGGGCGCCTTCAAAGCGAGGCGGGATGTGCGTTTTACAGCCGCGGCCATAAAGTGGCCCTTTCGCTTGTAAAGCCGCCGCGCCGTCCGGGGCGGGGAGTCGCCAGGCCTGCGCGCGCCCGGCTCCGGGAGGCCCGGCCTTTGAAATTTCAAAGCGAAGCGCCGGGCCGGGGGGAGGGGCGGGATCCGGACTTTTAGGGCCGCTCCCGCGGGGTCTCCGCCCGGAAGGGGGGCGGGCGAGGGGCGGGCCCGCTCCCGGCACGCCGACGTCCCCCCTCCCCATTCCCGGGAAGTGGGGGCTTGGCTTGGATCCTGGGGATCCCCCCGTCCACCCAACAAAGCCGTGGCGTTGAGGGGCCTCGCGCCGGCCCGGGCTGGAGTTTATTTATGATCGGAAGCCGTTCGCTCATCGGGGATTTTTGTTATTAGGCGAGTGACGGTCCGGCCCGCACCCTCCTGGGCTACAGACCCGTCAGGTGACGGGGGTCGGGGGGTGGTGGGTGGGAGAGGCGGGAGGAGGCTAAGCCGGCGGGGTCCCGGGTCCTCAACCCCCCGGGAGGCGCCCACGCCACGCGCTTCTCCCGGGAAGTGGAGCGAGCGTCCCGGACGGAGGCCCGTCGCCCACCCCCTCGCCTCGGGGCCACCCGGTTGGTGGTAAAGTCACTTAGGGACGCCCCGCCCCGCCCCGCCCCGCACAGGGCGCGCCCACCCGCCTCCCCTGCGAAGACATTTCAAAGGCTACCCCGCGCTCCGTGATCGGCCCCTAAAGAAACAGCGCCCCGGGGAGGGGAGGGGAGGGGAGGGGCCCTGGCGGCCGGGGTCTCTCAGGTTCTTCTGAAACTCCGGGTCTCATCTGCAGGGGCGGGGCGGGGGGGGGCTTTAGGGGTGGGAGGGAGGGCAGAGGAGCGGGCCCTGTGCTCCTGGGCCTCCTCTCCCTCCTCCACCCTCAGGCGGCCTGGACAGGTGTGCAGACCCCCCTGGGGTTGGGCTGAGCCCCCGAGAGGCCAGGTGTCCCTAGGAGCCCCCTCCCCGCGAAGGAGAAGCCACTGCCTGGCGCTCCTCCTTCTGGGAAGCTGTGCCCGCTGTGGCGAAGGGGGCGCTGCCGCTGAGAAGGCTGATCAGGATTCATTGGCTCTTATTTCAAACAAGTCAGAGGGTTTTACATCTTTAAGAAACTCACATCCACTCAAACACCCTTCCTTCCTTCCTTCCTTCCTTCCTTCCTTCCTTCCTTCCTTCCTTCCATCCATCCATCCATCATCCATCCATCATCCACCCATTCATCCATCATCTGTCCATCATCCATCCATCATCCATCCTTCCATCCAACCATTCATCCAACCATCCATCCATCATCCATCCATCCAACCATCCATCCATCCATCCATCCATCCATCATCCACCCTTCTATCCATCCATTCATTCTTCCTCTCTCCTTCCCTCCCTTCCTCCTTCCTCCTTCCTCCCTCCCATCCATCATCCATCCTTCTATCCATCCATCCTTCCATCCGCCCTTCCTTCCTTTTTTCCATCTATCCATTGTCCATCCATCCATCTATCCACCCATTCATTCATCTGTCCTTCCATTCATTCAGCCACCCTTCCATCTACCTACTTTTCCTCCCTCCCTCCCTCCCTCCCTCCCTTCCTCCTTTCCTTCCTTCCTTCCTTCCTTCCTTCCTTCCTTCCTTCCTTCCTTCCAACACTTAGGAGGAGGCTGAGGCTGGGACCTACCCAAGATCCCAGAACTAACAGGCAGGGTGGCCCTGCATCCTTGTCCCTGGGTGTGGGCTGTGGTGGGAGGTGTGAGCAAGCTGAGCTGAGGAGGAAGTGGGAAAGGCTCCCCAGTGCAGCCCAGGTCCCCGCGCTGGGCCTCCTGGAGGGAAGACCCGCACGTCCTGCGAGGCAGCCCCTGGCCTGAGGGTCCGCACTTGCGTTTCCTTTCTGTTGTGTGTTTGAGTCCAGGGAGTTCTTTTCAAAACCGTCGGGGAAAAGCGTCCCCTGGACACCAGCTGGCTTTCCTACAGTTTTCCCTGCAAAGGTCCTTCATTGGACACCCCTCCCCCCTTTTTCCTTTTTGTTTCTGTTTTCTCAGAAACTATTGGAAAAACCCATGTGCAGGGGTTAAGGAGCCGGCCCGACACCAGGAGGGGGTGTGAGCGATGAACCCTCTCTGCGTTGCTCCCATGCAGCCATGTTCAGACCCATTATTTTAGCGATAACCACTTCAGACTGCTTTCTTCTCTGGTTTTCAGAAAAAAAAAAAAAGAGAGAGAAAAACGGTGTGTGCAGAAGTGCCGTGCGCTCGGCCCAGCCGAGCCGGGGACCCGCAAATCGACGCCGTTGGGGAGAAACGAAGGCTGGGGAACCTGGCTGGCCGGTGCCGGCGGCCTCCTCCGTAACCCGGGAATGAAAGGGGCCTTTTGATGGCTCCAGCTGAAAAGATATTTTATTTTCGTTTATGTTCCCGTGTGTGGGGTGTGAGACGTGCGGCTCTGAGAGGCTCTGAGAGGCGGCCGGGCCCCCTGCTGCTCGCCGGGCTGGCCGCCGGCCCCCCTCTGGCGAATGTTATGGAGAATCCGGAGGCTTCTGGGCCTGGCTCCCCCCTCAGCCCTTTCTTCTTTTGTCTTCTTTGAAGAATGACTTTAGACGTTTTATTTACATATTTAACCGCGGATGAAAGAGGGGCCAGGACGCGTTTGGGGGCTGCCGTGGGAATAGCGAGGGCTCTAAATTAATGGAAATCTCATTAGGCCTCTCGCATTTTGAGCGAGAAACTTGATAATGAAACATGATTTCAAATAACGGGCAGGGGCGAGGAGTATTTTTGGTTCTACCCTCTGCCCCCCACCACCTAAAACAGACATCTCTCTCTTGGAAAATTCGACACTTACACATTCGCTACCTTCGAGTTCTTGGGCTTGTTCTCTCAGCAAAGCACAAGGGTTTGGAAAAGGGACGCTCTCAGGAGTCGGGCACGGCGTCGCATGAGGGCTCAACTGTTTGTTTGTTTGTTTGTTTGTTTTTGGTGGAAGCGGATGGAAGGAGTAGCCTCAAGGTTCCTTCCATCCCAGCAGAGTGAAAAGTATGAGCTACGTGGACACGGAGATCGCGGGAAACCCAAGGCGTGGCTCTTCCCAGGACGTCGCCGGCCATCCCTGCGGTTGGTTAGAATCGCCGCCGCCTGAGGGAGGCTTTCTGAACCGAGATGGGAGCCAGCCCAGGTCACCTCTTTAAGATAAAGACCTACCGACGCGTCCGGCCACAGAGAGAAAGGTGAACCCCTCAGACTCCGCGTGTGGCTCGCCCGTGGCAGGACCCGGGAGGCTGGGGAAGGACGCAGACGGTGGGTGACGTTTCAGACAGAAAGGGGTTCGGGTGACACCGTGCTCCAGGGGAGCCCCGGGTCTGCTGATGGGGGAGGGGGGGTGAGGGCGGCGTTGCTTCATCTCTCACGTCATCCCTATGAACCGGGATCTACTTCCTAGTCCACAGCGGGGCCTGGGGCCGGCGGGCACTGTTGCCCCTGCCGTCATCTCGTGTAACGTTTCTGCAGAAACTTATGATCAGATTCAAAACAAAACAAAACAAAAGGCCCGGAGAATTCTCCTTCCCGACCCAGGAAGCAGCCTTTCCCCTGCCCCACACTCTCCCAGGGAAACACCTGGGGCCTCAGGCCTGGGCCCTGGGGCCGCCACAGAAAGCCCAGGCCCCTCGCCGCCCATCCAACAGGCACCAAAGTTTTCATTGCAGCTCAAAACAGGAGCTGGCAGACAGGGCCGGGGGTGGGGAGGTGGGGGGACTGGGGGGGCTAGAGAAACAACAACAACAACAGAGCACCCGCATCCTGGAAGGGATGAAGGGATGAGCGGAGGGAGCGGCCCTCCAAGGCGACTGGCCCGCTGAGGCTCAGGCACTTGCCGGGCGAGGGGGTTTGAAATACGAGCGAGGGTTCCGCGGGGGGCCTCGGTGTGAATTGCAAATCAGCGCTCGTCTCTAATCTCCCTTCAAGGCCCGGCTTTGGATCCTCTCGGAGAGCCGGCTCCCCACTGCTCCGGCCTCGCTTCCCACACTCCCCAAAACAACAGCGCGACGGACACCCTCCAACCAAATTAGATTAAACTCCTCTCCACAGCGCCCGCCTTTTCACTGCCGCCCGCATTGTCCGCGCCTCCGCCTTTAAAGCCACAGTCCTGCCTTTTCATCTCGCTCGCAGGGGCAACAACAACAAACACTACCCCCTCCCGCCCCCCGAAAAAGGAGGGGGACGGGGCGAGGGACAAAGCCGCCTGCGTGGTCACATGACAGGGACATTATCTGTTTAGAATAGAGGGAGGCTGAGCTCCTCCTGCTCCCAAACACACACTCGCACACACACGCACGCACACACACACGCACATGCACACACACGCATGGACCCTTCACCTGGGACAGGGCAGCCCGAGAAAAGGCCCTTCATCCTGGAATGCTGTCTTCGGCTGTTTCCTGAAGAATTATATGGATAAAAAAATGTCAGCATTCCAGAAAAGTGAAGCAGTGTGTGTGTGTGTGTGTGTATGTGTGCGTGTGTGTGTGTGCGTGTGTGTGTGTGTGCGCGTATGTGTGCGTGTGTGTGTGTGTGTGTGTGTGTGTGTGCTGTTTCATTTCTATCCCAAACACTCATCTGAGATCCAGCTTGAGTGTTTGGGGTGGAATCACTTTGAGCCTCTGTCCCCTGCCCTGGCCCTGGGGTCTGCCCTGATTTAATGACTCACCTTCCCATCTGTTCTCCCCGCCCCCCCCCCCCCAGCTGCCCCCCTCCTGTCCCCCTCCCCACCCGGGGACCCTTTCCTTGCCTGTCCCGGCCTTGGCCACACCCATGATGAGAGGGAATCACGGATCAGCTGCCTCCTATACCCCACCCCACCCCTTACTGGGGATCAAGCCCGCAACCCTGGCACGTGCCCTGACCGGGAATCGAACCCGCAGCCTCTTGGTGCACAGGACGATGTAAATTCCACTGAGCCACACCGGCTGGGCCCAAATTTAAAATGTGGTGAAATAACAAAATCCGATGATTTCAAACCTGGCTGATTCAGCGAACAGTCATGGGTGCTCACCCTAGTGCCTGCCGTTGGAGCCAGGAATACCGCAAAAAGCCCTTCTTCGCTGGGCTTACGTTTTTGCAAAAACCAGCCTTGAATGATGACACAGGCGAGATCTCCGTGAACAAACCCTCCGTGGCAGGCATCTGTCCTGTATTTGAGGATAATGTGTGGACACGGGGCCAGCAGCTCAGGCCTTTCGGCCCCTAAACGTTAGGGGTAACCATGGCACTAGCCCAGGCCGCAGGCCGCCGCTGGTCCCATGACCTGCCCCAGGCCAGCTTTTTTCAATAAAGTTTTATTGGCACGCAGCCGCGTCCATTTGCTCCCCGTGGCAGCCGGCTGCTTTCACCGGCCAGTGGCTGCCAGGAAACGTCAAACCGCCCGTGGGGCTCCCGTGACAGTCCTTCGGGTTACGGCCGTCGAGGTGAAGGGACTCAAGGTGGTTCTCAGGCCTGACTCCCTCCCACCCACAGGCTTTGGTGGCCTTCGAGGTGCCTTTAAGAAGTCTGAACGGATCCCTGGCCGGTAGCTCAGCCAAGTGGAGCGTCCTCCCCTCCCCCAAGGTTTCGGGTTCGATCTCTGCCCAGGGCACGTAGAAGAATCAATCAATGAGTGCACCAATGACTGGAACAACACATCGATGTTTCTCTCCCTCTCAAATCAATCAACACATTAAACATTTCTTGAATTGGCCCTAGCCAGTTTTGCTCAGTGGGTAGAGCGTCGGCCTGTGGACTGAAGGGTTCCGGGTTCGATTTCCGTCCAGGGCATGCACCTGGGGTGCAGGCTCGATCCCAGGCAACCAGCGGATGTGTCTCTCTTGCATTGATGTTGCTCTCTCTCTTTCTCTCCCCCGCCTTTCTGCTCTCTCTAAAAATCAGTGGAAAAATTAACAACAACAAAAATAAATGGAATTGGTTAGCGGACTTGAAAACATGGTACTATTTTCTGATAAAAATCGAACTTCTAGCTCCCCAGCTCTCCGGGCCTGGTCATGGGGCCCGGTGCCCAGCAGCCCTGCCCCGTTGAAGGGACTCCCGGGCCCGAGTGTCCACTTTCACGGTGGCCACGGTCTCGGGCCCCAGAGGAGGACTCTGGCCCAGCTCCCAGGCTGGGTTCACCCAGGGGACCCCTGCTTGGGGTTAGACAGGGAGGCAACCTCAGTGGGCCACCGTGCAGGCCTCTGCCTCAGTTTCCCTGCGTGTGAAGCGAGCATAATTATAGGTCTGGAGCGGGCCCTGGGGAGCTTAATCACCGTTCGTGGGCGGGGGAAAGGGCTCCGGGCCTCGGTGAGTCACCAGGCTGGGCTGTGATCGCCCCGAAGTGCCCGGTGACGGGTTCCCCGCCTGGCAGGCCTCTGGTAGGTGGTGAACTCAAAGCCGACCGAGTCCTGGCTTCCCTTCCCCAGGGGTGTGTGTGTGGGGGTGTGCAGGCTGCCTGCTCACCCAGTTTTGGGGTTGGGCCCAGGATGTGGGAGCGGTGAGCCTCGCCCCCCTCCCAGCCCCCCATCTGGATGCACAGGTTTCTAGAGGTGACAGGGGGCACGGCGATGGGCACGCGGACCCAGGGACATGCGGCCACGTGATGCCTAAGGGAACCAGAGCCCCAACGCCTGGCACCCCCCTCCCCCCCCGCCCTCCGGTCCCCGTGCCCTGCGGGCCCTTCCGGTAAAGCCTCCTCCGATCGGCACAGTTTAGGTTTGGGGGCGCTTGGGTGCAGAGCCCTCTAACGAGGTCCTCGCCCGCTCGGGTGAGAACGGTCCCCGAGGCGTCCGCTGGCGAAGGGAAGGCCGCTGCTGCTTCTGTCCTTCAAGGGTCACGTCGGATCTGGAGCTGCGCCCGGCCCGGCTGCTGTCTCCGCGGCTGAGCGTCGCCCTATAAGCCAGGCTGGATTCCTGGTCAGGGCACAGGCCCGGGTTGTGGGCTCCATTGGGGCGGGGGGGGGGGGACACATAATTGATGTTCTATCTCTCTCTCACCTTTCTTCTCTGAAATCAATAATATATTTAATCAATTATATATAATCAATAATATAAATATATATATATATTTTAAGATTTCAAAGGAGGCCACGCACACGTGGGCACGTAGGTGCGCTCCGGGCGCCTGTGCTGTGCCCTCTGCCGCCGCTGGGGGCAGCTTCCCGTTGGCGTCCACGGCCGGCTTCCCCTCCCGGCCTCCCCCCCCCCACCCCCCCCCCGCCCCATGTGCAAAGGGGTGAGTCGGGGGGCGGGGGTGAGGGCGTTTGGTCCCCCAGCTTCTGGTTCCAGGCCAAGCGGACCCTCTGCCACACCCTCACCGGCTCCGTGAAGACCCCGCAGCCAGCGCCCCCCCCCCGCCGCCCACAGCGCCCCCCCACCCCCCCACTCCCGCCCTCCTGGGACCGGTCCAGGGAGCTGGTCTTGCCTCCGAGCTGCGCGCTCTGGGGCTCCCCGCGGACCGCCGGCAGCACCTGGAGCGCTGACTCATCCCCAGGAGCCCCCCCCCCCCCCATCTTTCTGGACCGCCCCGGGCCCCGGGCGGCGGGCGGGCACCTGGGCCAGTCGCGGCTGATCCCGGGGCGGGTGCGCCCTCGTTCCCAGACGCTGCCTGCGCGCCCAGGTGGGCCAGGCGCCCGGAAAGCAAACAGCGCGCTGCGCGGGGCTCGGGCTCGTCTGCTCGTGTCTTCGTCCTTCTGCAGCCCTCGAGCTCCCGGGGGGCAGGGGGCGGGGAGGGAGGGGGCGCCCGGGCCCAGCTGTTCCCTGTCCACCCCCTGCAGTTCCACTCCCCCCCCCCCATGTGCCGGCACCACACCCCACACCCCAGCGGCTGGCAACAGCGCACGTGTGTTCTTTTTATTATTATTAAATATATTTTTATTGATTTCAGAGAGGATGGGAGAGGGAGAGAGAGAGAGAAACATCCATGATGAGAGAGAATCACTGACCGGCCGCCTCCTGCGCGCCCCCCACCGGGGATGGAGCCCACAGCGGGCCTGTGCCCTGACCGGGAATCACCCCTGGCCTCCTGGGTCAGAGCTCCGCGCTCCCCGCACTGAGCCCTCCGGCCCGGCATTCCGGGAGGCGCAGGGGCTATATAAGGGCCACCGACACCCGACACCGGTGGTGCCCCCATTCCCCCCCCCCCCAATTCTAGCAAACAGAAGAGGAGAGATCATCAGAATTCTGCGCTTCTTCTCTCCAGGATGTGTTTGTGTGTCGTTGCTTTTTTAAGGAGGAGAACCCTGGGACTCAGCCCTCTTGGGGCTTTGATGCCGCTGCCAAAGGAATTAGCCCCAAGTATGTGGGTCTGGCTGTGCCCGGGCGGCGGGCCGCCGGAGCAGAATTAGCGATGACTCACTCACTCACTCACTCACTCACTCTCGGAGCTGCCCCAGGGCTGGCATCCCGGGGGCGGGGGTGGGGGTGTGAGTGCCTTTGGTCCTTGGGCCTGTGGTGTCTGACCTTGGAGGTGAGGTGGCGTTTCAGAGACAGATGGGAAGAGGAGGGGGCGGAGCCTGGGCTCTGAGTCCCAGCTGGGGTCAGCTTTTGAAAAAAAAAATTTTTATTGATTTCAGAGAGGAAGGGAGAGGGAAAGATCAAAACATCCATGAGAGAGAATCATGGATCGGCTGCCTCCTGCACACCCCGCACTGGGGATCTAGCCCACAACCCGGGCCTGTGCCCCAACAGGGAACTGAACCCTGACCTCCTGGTTCCTAGGTCAACGCTCCACCCCTGAGCCGCACCGGCCAGGCTCCAGGCTGAGCTTAAGGCCTCCTCTTGGGTGAGGCTTTCTCGTCACCACCTTCATTCAGCACCTTTTTCTCCCTGACGGACGGACGGACGGGTGTGTCCAGCCCCTGGGTCCCCCCTGTAACTAAGTGCATGTGGTTTCCTGGGTGGGTGTGCGCTGCAAACCCGCATGTGGGCAGGAGTGACAGGTCCCAGGAGGGCGGCATCCACGCACCGGGGAGCGCCCAGGAGGTGAGTGGGTGCAGCAGACGGGCCTCGCCCGTGCCGTGGGTGTGCTCGGGGCAGGCTGGGCTCGCCCAACCACCGCTCCCCTGGACGTGCCAGGCTGGTCGCCAGCCGCACGTAACTCACGGCCTGGCGACTTCCACCAGGAGGCAAGCCCTTGGATCGACCTCCGTGCGCTTAGGATAAAACCCTCGGCCTCGGCACGTTCGGTGGCACCGTGTTCCAGCGCCGCCCTGGTCTTGCCTCCGACCCTTAACCCCGGCGGTGCGTGTGGGTGCATGTGCGTATCTGTGCCTCTAAATGGCTGTGTGTGAGCAGATAAGCAGGTGTGTCTGTGTGCGTATGTGGGAGGGGGGTTTCGGGGACACAGTCTCAGACACACAGACACACAGCTCTAAACGGCCAGTAACACATCCGGCCGGTGTGGCTCAGTGGTTGAGCGTCGACCTAGGAACCAGGAGGTCACGGTTTGATTCCCGGTCAGGGCACAGGCCCGGGGTTGTGGGCTCGATCCCCAGTAGGGGGTGTGTGGGAGGCAGCTGATCCGTGATTCTCCTCATGTATGTTTCTCTCTCTCTTTCCCTCTCCCTTCCTCTTGGAAATCAATTTAAAAAAATAAGAAGACAGGTGGCTGAAGGGGCCCCGATACCCAGAGAGCCCCCACCCCCCACATCTCTAACCCTACCCGGTGCCCCCAAGCCGACCGAAGGCAAGTCCCGTCTTGTGGCCGTGAAAACGAAGCTGCTGTTTGCCCGGGGCTGGGATCTTCCATCCCCCCCCCACCCCGAATTGCACGGGGGGTGGGGAGGGGGCTCCTCCACCTCTGAGGCCGCTGCTCCGACCTCCGCAGCCCAATGGGGAGTAAGACTTTGGTTTTTGCCAAAACTTGTTGTGTGAGCCGCCAGGGACGACGCTTCCAGAAATCCGTGATGAAGAAACTTTAGAAAAAAAATAGGAAAAATGAGAAATCAAAGGGAAGTTGGGGGAAAGGGGCCAGGGGATTTTCCGGGGGTTCTCCCCTCGCGGGGGCCCAGAATTGCCGTGACTAGCCCTGCAGGAGGCGGTGGGTCCGGAAGATGCCGGGGTGGGGGGTCTGGGGGGTGAAGGGAGCCCGAGGCGGGTGCTGGGGCGAGAGGTGCCCCTCCCAGGCCTCCTTGTCCCCGGATCAGGGTTCCCGGGCCCAGACCCTTGTCTGGGGTGGCCCTGGGGACGGACGGGCCATCATTCCTGCCGGTAGAGTCTCGGGAGGCCACCCAGCCGGAACCTCGTCCCAGGAGGGTGGGCCCTGCAGCCCGGGAGCCTCTGAGCAGGGTCACGGTCGGGTCACCAGGTGGCCACATGCCCGGCGGCTGGACCGCAGCTCCCTTCCCTGGGCTCAGCCTCGGAGGCCAGACCCTGACCCGCCTGCAGGGCCGACCCCGTCCCTGAGGAAGAGCCGCTCCCCCGCCCCCTCAGGCGCCTGCCCTCCTGTTCCCACGGTCACACCTGCTTCCTCTCCTAGGGCCCCGGGCCCTCCTGGGACTGTGCCCACCCCCCGAGGCCTCACCGCACCCGCTGTCTCCGTCCCCAAGCTCACAGGTTCTGTGGGCCGGCCCTGAACATCTTTACACACACACACTTATACACACACTTATACACACAACACACATACTTATACACACATGCACACAACACACACACACTATTGATTTCAGAGAGGAAGGGAGAGAGAGAAACATCCATGATGAGAGAGAATCATGGACCGGCTGCCTCCTGCACGCCCCCAACTGGGGATGGAGCCCACAACCCGGGCCTGTGCCCTGACCGGGAATCGAACCCTGACCTCCTGGTTCATAGGTCAACGCTTAGCCCCTGAGCTGCCGGCCGGGGAGACCCTGGTCACATTTTGGGGAATCACAGGCTCCAGCCCAAACCCAACAGCCCGTTAGAAAGGGGGGAAGAGCCCGCATTTCCTGCCGCGAGAACCTGCTCTCCCGCTGCCCCCCGGGTGCCCCTGAGATTCGGGCGGAGCGCCCAGGCCGGGGGGCAGGTGCCTGAGCCGGTGCAGAGGCGCCCTGGCCCGGCTGGAGCCCCAGGTGCTTCTCGCAGAGTCTGGGGGGGGGGGGGCGGATCTCATTAATAAACCAACACGCGGATCAGCCTTTTCTTCAGGGGAAAGAAGGACACGAAGCACAGAAACCCTCGTGGGCGGGGCCAGGCGTGGGGGGGTCAGGAGTGGAGGGGGGGCCAGGCGTGGGCGGGGTCAGGCGTGGGCGGGGCCAGGCGTGGGGGGGTCAGGAGTGGAGGGGGGGCCAGGCGTGGGGGGGTCAGGAGTGGAGGGGGGGCCAGGAGTGGAGGGGGGGCCAGGCGTGGGCGGGGTCAGGCGTGGGCGGGGCCAGGCGTGGGGGGGTCAGGAGTGGAGGGGGGGCCAGGCGTGGGGGGGTCAGGAGTGGAGGGGGGGCCAGGAGTGGAGGGGGGGCCAGGCGTGGGCGGGGTCAGGCGTGGGCGGGGCCAGGCGTGGGGGGGTCAGGAGTGGAGGGGGGGCCAGGCGTGGGGGGGTCAGGCGTGTGCGGGCACTGGAAGCGGCCAGCGAGTCCTGGTTTCCTGAGAACGCGCCCTGCTGGCCCCGCAGACACCCCGGGGCTCCGGTTGCCCAAGTGGCTCCGATTGTCCCCCCTGCGCTCAGGCAAACAGAAGCCACCGCGCCTGGCCCCTCGCTCCCTTTCCTAATAGACTCCAGGGAACCGCAGACAATGGCGGCTGGACGGGCAGCCCCTCCCCCGCCCACACCCCAGCACCTCTGACCCCAGGCCTGGGAGGGAGGGTGTTGCCAGGAGAGAAAGCAAGCGCAGTGGCCATGGGACCCGGGCTGAGCTAGGGGGACCCGGGCTGAGCTGGGGGGACCGGGGCTGAGCTGGGGGGACCGGGGCTGAGCTGGGGGGACGGGGCTGAGCTAGGGGGACCCGGGCTGAGCTGGGGGGACCGGGGCTGAGCTGGGGGGACGGGGCTGAGCTGGGGGGACCCGGACTGAGCTGGGGGGACCAGGGCTGAGCTGGGGGGACGGGGCTGAGCTGGGGGGACGGAGCTGAGCTGGGGGGACGGGGCTGAGCTGGGGGGACCCGGGCTGAGCTGGGGGGACCCGGGCTGAGCTGGGGGGACGGGGCTGAGCTGGGGGGACCCGGGCTGAGCTGGGGGGACGGGGCTGAGCTGGGGGGACGGGGCTGAGCTGGGGGGACCCGGGCTGAGCTGGGGGGACCCGGGCTGAGCTGGGGGGACGGGGCTGAGCTGGGGGGACCCGGGCTGAGCTGGGGGGACGGGGCTGAGCTGGGGGAACGGGGCTGAGCTGGGGGGACCCGGGCTGAGCTGGGGGGACGGGGCTGAGCTGGGGGGACGGGGCTGAGCTGGGGGGACCCGGGCTGAGCTGGGGGGACGGGGCTGAGCTGGGGGGACGGGGCTGAGCTGGGGGGACGGGGCTGAGTTGGGGGGACCCGGGCTGAGCTGGGGGGACGGGGCTGAGCTGGGGGGACGGGGCTGAGCTGGGGGGACCCGGGCTGAGCTGGGGGGACGGGGCTGAGCTGGGGGGACCCGGGCTGAGCTGGGGGGACGGGGCTGAGCTGGGGGGACGGGGCTGAGCTGGGGGGACCCGGGCTGAGCTGGGGGGACGGGGCTGAGCTGGGGGGACCCGGGCTGAGCTGGGGGGACGGGGCTGAGCTGGGGGGACGGGGCTGAGCTGGGGGGACCCGGGCTGAGCTGGGGGGACGGGGCTGAGCTGGGGGGACGGGGCTGAGCTGGGGGGACCCGGGCTGAGCTGGGGGGACGGGGCTGAGCTGGGGGGACCCGGGCTGAGCTGGGGGGACGGGGCTGAGCTGGGGGGACGGGGCTGAGCTGGGAGGGGCAGCCAGCGGCCTGCCCGCCTTTGAAGCCGACCAGCGCCTCATCCCGGGCCCCCTGCTGCTCACAAGAAAGGCCCAGCGGGAAGGGAGGCGGAGGAGGGGCTCACGCTGGGCGCTGGGCGGTCTGAAGGGCTGAGCCCACCGGCCCGGCCCCTCCCGGGGAGGCCGCCGCCCAGAGCAGCCAGGGCGGCCAGCAGCGGGCGAGCCCTCCTCCGGGATCGGCGGCGGCGGGAGGCAGCGGTGGGTGGGGAGTTATGTGACCCCCCGGAGCAGCCGCCTAAGGACCCAGCCCCCAGCCGCCCCCGGAAGCACTTGTTGTTGTTTTTTAAATATATTTTTATTGATTTCCGAGAGGAGGGGAGAGAGAGAGAGAGAGAAACATCAACGATGCGAGAGAATCACAGATCGGCCGCCTCCCGCACGCCCCCCACTGGGGATGAAGCCCACAACCCGGGCCTGTGCCCTGACCGGGAATCGAACCCTGACCGGGAATCGAACCCTGACCTCCTGGTTCCTGGGTGGACGCTCAACCACTGAGCCACACGGCCGGGCGGGGCCAGCGCTTTAAGGTCATGTGCAGGGAGAAGGGGTTCAGTCATTTGCCCCAGGACGTCAGAAATCCTCTTGGAGACCCGCCCCCCCCCAAGAGGCTTTTAGGTCCAACGTGAGGCCTTACCCAGGCCCGCAGGTTGTCCTCACGAAGCCCAGGGGACGAGGGGCCGGCAGGAGGAGGCGCCCTGTGCCTGCGAGGCCGGGAGGTTTGCTGTCTGTCCGCCAGGCGAGGGCCAGGCCTTCTCTCCCCGCCAGGCTGCGTCCCACCCTCCAGACCAAGCCCTGAAGGTGCGCCCTCTCACACCATCTGCGTGAGTTTCTAAATATCAGTGGACGCCCAGGGTGCGTCCCATCTGCTTTGGTTCAAGTTTGAAAGGAAAATGCCGCCCCCCCACCCCCCACCGACCTCCTTCCGGTCACTGGCCGGCTCCTTTGATGTTTGAACCCACAAGTCCTGCCTGTGCCGGCCGCCCCGCTGGGAGCAGGAAGCTTCCCGGGAAGCCCCCGGCCACCCCGTGACCTGATTTACGGGGAAAGGGACACACACGCCTCCACGGTTTGGGGGAGATGCCCTCAGGGTTTCGGGGGGCGGGCACGGACTCCCCACGATGCTGTCCCCGTCACAGCAATAGTCGCTAGAGCGATGAGACCTGCTTCCTGGCGTGGCCTCCCTGTGAGTAGAAACGCCCGGGAACGAGCCACGGGGCGAATGCGGGTGCGTTTCCTGTGAATGTTGTCCGTCAACAGAACTGGAGCGTCCACGGCTCCGTGTGCGGCCAGGGGGACGTGGCCCCTGCCGCTGTGTGACCCCAGGGTGCTGACTGAACCTCTCTGGGCCTCGGCGTCCTCCTCCCTCCAAGGGCATCACAATGCAGGGGAGTGGGAAGGGGTGGCACCGGGGATCCGGGTTCATAGGTCGACGCTCACCCACTGGGCCAGGCCGCCCGGCTAAC
This sequence comes from Myotis nattereri, assembly GCF_964212035.1. Lineage (NCBI taxonomy): Eukaryota > Metazoa > Chordata > Mammalia > Chiroptera > Vespertilionidae > Myotis > Myotis nattereri. Next base: position 28,235,477 of record NC_138095.1, on the reverse strand, counting down.
AGTTCGTCTTGATTCAAGCTCCTCCACTCGGTTTTTCGCGCCGTTTTCCGAGTCCGGCTGGGTGAGCCCGGTCCGTCTGGGGCTGCTGATGGGAACCACAGGGAGACGCTGTCATCCCGGACGGGTCCTGGGACGATTCTCCGCGTCCTTCCTCCCGCCTCCAGGGGCCCCGGCTGGGATCCATCGGCGGATCTGCTCTCCGAGAGGCGGGGAACAGGAAACACATGTGGGCAGCTGCCCATTAATCTCTGTCAGGCGGTAGATGCGCCGGCAGACACCGGGCGGCGGGGAGGGAACCGGGGGCGATAGTCCCTGAAGCACATGTTTCGTATTAGAGGCCTGGGGCTGATAAAAGTGCTCCTTTGCCGGGAGAGAGCGAGGATCGGAGTGTGGATGCTGGGTAGGTCGCCTGTGAGGGAGGGAACTTCTAAAACACAAGCAAATTAAAAAAAAAATTCATATATTTTTATTGATTTCAGAGGGGAAGGGAGAGGGAGATAGAAACATCAATGATGAGAGGGGATCACGGGTCGGCTGCCTCCCGCACGCCCCCCACTGGGGATCGAGCCCACAACCTGGGCCTGTGCCCTGACCTGGAATCGAAACATGACTTCCTGGTTCCTAGGTCGTGGCTCAACCTCGGAGTCCCGCCCGCCGGCTGACCAGCAGCAGCTGCTACTATTATACCCATTTCATAGATGGGAAGCCGGAGCCCCAGCTCGGGGGACTGTTGGAGGTGGGACTTGAACCGTTGCCCTTGGAGACCTGACCTGCTGTAGGCCATTCCCTGATGAGCTTCCCGCTGGGGGTGCTGGGGCCAGTCGCTGCCGGGCCCTTTCCTGGGAGTAACGTCACTCGATCCTGGTAATGTCCTCACACGCGGGGGCATTGGCCCCAGGGAGCCCCTGGGAGCCCCGCTCAGCAGCCTCCTGACCTGTCTGAGGCCCTGGAGCCAGGACGGGCACGTTTCTACGCGGGGTGCGCCCCAGACCCGGGATTTCCGGGCCTTCGGGGTGGGTGGCTAGGCCAGCTCCGGGGCCCACAGCGTCGGGGTATTTATGGGGTGCAGGGGGAGGGGGCATTTATGGGGTGCAGGTGGAGGGGGCATTTATGGGGTGCAGGTGGAGGGGGGGGAATCCAGTGGGTGCTGCCAAGGTTCCGGGCCAGTTAGAGCCAATTACAGCCCTCCAGCCCTCGGACCCTGGGAGCCTCTCGCAGGGTCTGTAATGACCGCGCAAATCACTCGTGTCCCAGCCGCGCCTCCGCCCGCGGCCGCAAGGTGTCGCCCCGCCGCGCGCGGGCCCCGGGCGCATGCGCCGCCGCTGCTTCTTGCCTGCGTCCAGCCTCCGTCCTCAGCCGCTGTCCCCGAGCTGCTCCGGGGGGCGATTGTGCCCAGAACCTCCCCCCTTTCTCCGGCAGAGCCCCCTCCGCCTCCAGCGCCCGAGAGGCCGCGCAGGCCCTTCGGGGACCGGCACGGGAGGCTCCAGCTCCGACACCGTGTCCCCCCCTCCCCCCGGGTCAGCGACCACATGGCTCCCGGGCGCGCAGAGGGTCAACCGGGGAGGCTGTCAGCTCCGGGGAAATCCTTTACTTTTTAAAGAATATATATATATCTTTATTGATTTCCGAGAGGAGGGGAGAGGGAGAGATAGGAACATCCATGATGAGAGAGCATCGTGGACCGGCTGCCTCCCGCACGCCCCCCGCTGGGGACGGAGCCCGCAGCCCGGACCTGTGCCCCTAACGGGAATCGAACCTGACCTCCCGGCTCACAGGTCGAGGCTCCGCCCCTGAGCCACACCGGCCGGGAAAAACGGAGTTTTTACAAGAAGATGACTTTACATGTAATTTTGACTTTATAAAACCCTTGGCTGTTCTTATTTTTAAAAAGAAAGAAAAAGAAACACGTACGCACACACACACACACACACACACACACACAAATAAGAAGAAAAACAAACCAACAAAGAAGGAAAAATAAAACAAACTAGAAATAAACAAAAAAACTATAAGAAGGAAAGAAAACAATCACTTTCTCATCCCCTCCCCAGCCCCCCCCCCAGCCCCCCCAGGAAATGCTCAGGCTCCTGCCCTGGCAGGGGGGTCGGTGGGGGGTCGGTCGCCCCGGGTCTGGTCCCTCCTTGCCGACCTGCCGAGCCAGGCATGAGCCGACGGGAAAAGAATTATGAAAACATCAGGGCCGTCGGGTAGGATTTGGGTCGTCTTTGCAACACGGCCCCCCCCTTCCCCGCGGTATTTGGGGGGCGGGGGGCTTGTGTCTTTGGCAGCGAAGATGAAGTGGCCTGCTCCCCCCCACGGAGGCCTTAATTGGCAACAGAGTCCCAGCCCCGTGACGTGTGCAGAACGGGGACTGTCTCTGGGCTGGAAGGCCTGCTCGGCCGCTGCTCCCTTCCTGGTTCTCCCACAAGCTGTTCAGAAAGATCTTATGTCTCGGTGTCAGCGTACCCCCCTCCCCCCGACCCCCCGCAGGGCCCGGTGTCTGAGTTATGTGTTTTCAGGAACCTCAGGGGCCAGGGGAAAGGTGTGGGAACCCTGCAGCTTCTGTGGCCCTGGGTGAGGCAGGGGGTCGCGCCTGGAGGAGGGGAGGAAATCGCGTGCCGGGCCCAGGTACCAGCCCAGCGCGCTGGCATCTACTGGAATCCGCAGCCCAGCTGGGGCAGGAGGACCCGGGACCCTCATGGGTCTGTGAGGATGTCCCCCCCACGACGGGGGGTTGGGGGGGGGGAGGCCACCAAACTGCTCTAGTGACTGTTGTTAGGGTGTGTGTGTGTTACTTTTTATTTTTTTAATATATTTTTTATTGATTTCAGCAAGAAAGGGAGGGGGAGAGAGATAGAAGCGTCAATGATGAGAGAGAATCATGCATCGGCTGCCTCCTGCACGCCCGCTACTGGGGATCCAGCCTATAACCCGGGCATGAGCCCTTGACTGGAATGGAACCTGGGACCCCTCAGTCTGCAGGCCGACGCTCTATCCACTGAACCACACTGGCCATGGCTCCTTCTCGCTCACTAATTCCTTTAGAAGCAGCCTTCGCACTCTTCCCGCCCGTGACATCTGAGCTCCGTCCATTTGGAGCCGGTTCAGATGCGAAAGTCGGTCATCAAAGCCGTTATCAGCGGGACAGACGGAAAGGACAGGAAACGAAGGGAGACCCCTCCCAGCCTTTCCTAGAAAATATTATTGTTTTCTCTGCGGCTGAGTCACTGTGGCCGGAGGGCCCTCGGCGTCTGCAGCAGGATTCAAAGGGGGGAGCTTGAGGCTCGGGGATGGGGGGGCTCTGTTGGAGGGGACCTGTGTGCCATTGGTTCCCAGGCTGATCTTCAGAGAAAGTCGTGCTTCGTGAATAGTCTCAGGCGGTTCACCCCAAGCAGAGCTGGGAACCACGGCCCCCCTTCTTGTGTTTTTAAGAAGGAGATTTGATTGGCAGGGGCTTCACCTTGTGAGTTAGCTGTTTGCTCTGTGAGTCAATGTGTATTTACAAGACCTGCCTGTGACCTGGGTACAAACCTGGCTGCCGCCTGTCCTCAACGAAAGAGCTGGTGTGTGTGTGTGTGTGTGTGTGTGTGGGGGGGTGATGGGTCCCCGGCAGAACGGGGTGGGTGGGGAGGAAGCAGGAAGATGGAAAAAGTCACCATCATCATCATTGTCACCATCATCACCACCACCATCATCATCACAACCACCATCATCATCGTCACCATCATCACCACCATCACCATCACCACCATCACCATCACCACCACCATCACCATCATCATCACCATCACCATCACCATCACCACCATCACCACCACTATCATCACCATCATCACCACCATCACCACCATCATCACCATCACCACCATCACCACCATCACCACCATCACCACCATCACTATCATCACCACCATCACTATCATCACCACCATCACCATCATCACCACCATCATCACCATCATCACCATCACCACCATCACCACCATCACCACCATCACCATCACCACCACCATCACCATCACCATCACCATCACCATCACCACCATCACCACCATCACCACCATCACTATCATCACCACCATCACTATCATCACCACCATCACCATCATCACCACCATCATCACCATCACCATCACCATCACCACCATCACTATCATCACCATCACCATCACCATCACCATCACCATCACCACCATCACCACCATCACCATCATCACCACCATCACCATCACTATCATCACCATCACCACCATTACCATCATCATCACCATCACCACCATCACCATCATCATCGTCATCACCACCATCATCACCACCATCACCATCATCATCTTTGTCATCGGTTGCCGTCTGCATGTACAAACTGCTCACGGGGATGTGGTGGGAGACCCATTAGGAGGCTCTGTCCTGGTCCATGGTCAGTGAGGATCTGGGTGAAATCAAGGAGCCGATCTGCAAAGTTCCCTGAACTGGAGCAGCACCAGGGGCAGCAGCCGGGATGGGGTCATGAGAAGGTCATGGGACTCTGGTTTTTCATTTTTACCCAAATCTTTAAAAATATATTTTTATTGATTTCAGAGAGAAAGAGAGAAGGAGAGAGAGAAACATCAATGATACGAGAGAATCATGGACTGGCTGCCTCCTGCTCGCCCCCTACTGGAGATGGAGCCCACAACCTGGGTATGTGCCCTGATGGGGAATCGAACCCTGACCCCCTGGTTCACAGATGGACGCTCAACCACTGAGCCACGTGGCCGGGTGACATCTTGCTCACTTGCGCTCTCTGCAGGCCAACAGGGAAGCTACACGTGGAGGTAATTTCCGAGGCGTTTCTGGGTTGCAGGGTCTCCGTGGTTCTCCATCTGGCTGAATAGTCGAATCACCTGCTGCTTGATGTCTGAATCCCACCAAAACCCAAATGAAACAGAATCCCTGAGGCTGCGGCACAGGCAGCAGGGAGGACGCCACCGTCGCAGCGACCTCCTCGTCACCCCCCACTGCAGTGCCCTTCAGCGTCCAGCTCTGTGGGCTGCAGCCGTGGGGCCGTGCTGCGTGCCCAGGTGCCCCGGTGCCCGCGTGGGAAAGCCTCCCCTTCACACCCAGGGAACTGCAGCTGCGGGCCCTTCCCGCTTTGAACATCAGCAGCTGTGCCAACCTGCCCTCGGGTGGCCCGCTCATTGCCGCCCTGCCCGTGGGAACGCTTCCCAGCACCTTCCCTCCTCCCAGATAATATCCCTCTTGCATTCTGGGGCCGATCTGATAAGGAAGAAACAACGGCACCAGCTAAAGAAGAATAGTGCAGACCTGACGCAGCAGCTTGGCGCGATCACGCAGATAAACGCCGGAGAGGAGAGGACGGGACAAGTTGCAGGACATGGAAAAACACGTTGGCAGACGCCGGGAAACCGGCCAGAGGACGAGGGGGGCTGGGTGCCAGCTACACCCCCATCCCCACCCCACCCTCCGGCCAGGTGGCGGCGGCGGGGGGCGGGGGGGGGGCGTCCCCTGCACAGGAGGCAGGGGACTAAATTGGGGTCCTGCGAAACTGCACTCAAGCCTGGAAGGCTTCCACTTTTTACAAGGAGGGTCCGTGTAATTATATCATTAGGAACCACGTCTTAAAAGGTGAGGAGAAAATTATATAGATGCATCTGTTGTGTGTAAAGAGAGAGAGAGAGACAGAGGGAGGCGGTGAGATGTCACCATTGAGATCACTGGATACCAAGTGGCCGGGAATTCTCGGTGCGATTCTTGGAAGGGTTCCCTAAGTCTGAAACGATGTCACAGTGAAGCCTGACAAAACACCCTGAAGGGCTGACCCAGGCGCCCCTGCCATTCCCCTGGGAGCCACCCGCTCAGGCCTGTGATCCTGGGAAATGGGGACCTGAGGACCGGCGGTCATCCCTGGAGACACCCACGCCCAGCCCCCCCCTCCCCCGTGTCCGCAGATGGAGGACGGAGGGCAGCTTCCTCCTCAAAGACCATCCTGCTCGAGCCCAACACCGCTGCCTCCCTCCGGGGACTGCAGTTCAAAGCCAGGCCGCACGGAGAGGATGCCCGAGGCCTGGGCGGCGGGGGGTCAGCGGGCCTCAGGTGCGAGGGGCCTTTGATGAGCGGGAGGCCTTTGGAGGCCCCGGCAAATGGGGGACCAGCCAGCTGGGCCGCAGGGAGGGGGTCGGCTATCGAGCCTTTCTTTCCCGTCGCAGGAAAGCAGACACTTGCTATTCCAAAGGCTGAGCAAACCCATTAAGAGGATCTTGAACTTCCGGCCGTCTCTCGCAGCCCTGGCAGGCGTCCCCTCGGCAGCCAGGGCGTGGGAGCCGGGCGCGGAGTGCAGATGTCAGCCCTGACCCCTGCCGGCCCCACGGGATGTGGCCAGTGGGCCGAGCTTCTCCCCACCCCCCACCTACCTGGCTGGGTCCAGGCCACTGGGGCCCAGGCCTTAGACATCTGCACCTGGTGGACAGGAGGCCGGCAGGTCTGTTCCCGTCACAGCACCATCCCAGCCCCTCCCCTCTCGTGCCCCAAATTCAGCCGCCGCAGTGGCGACGGTAGGGGCCCTCGTCGCTGACTGCCCGTGGCAGCCGTGGGCCGGGACTGCCACCGCGCACATGTCCACGCATTTCCTGTTAACTGCCGGCAGAATTCAGCCAGGCCGGGAGGGAGGCCGTGGCCACCGTGACCCGGGCGTGTTTCCACTAATTCAGCAGGTTTATTTCACCCAGCAGGTGCCGGCCACTGTCCAGGAGGCCGTGTGTGTGTGTGTGAGTGCTTGTGTGTGTTTGTGCATGCGTGTGTACACGGTGCACACGAGCCTGCATGCATGCTTGTGTGTGCATGTGCATGCATTTGTGCACTGTGCACATGCATGTGTGGGCATGCTTGTATGAGTCACAAGCACACGTGTGCACATGCACATCATGTGTTTGCGTGCACGTGTGTACATGCATGTGCACGTGTCCGTGTGTGCATGGGTGACCTCCCTCGAGCCCAGCAGCGCCTACAGGTCCAATTTCCGGGCGGGCAGGTGCCTCTGCAGCAGCCCCCACCCTCCAGGCGGCGGGTGCAGAGTGCAGGGCCTGGACGGAGCTCAGCAGAGATCTGAGCACCGGAGGCCCAGGCGGGTCCAAAACGGACCCGAGGAGCCGGCGGGGCACCGGGAGGCGGGCACAGAGCGCGGGGCCGGTGCCCTCCGGCGCGCGGACCCCGCCAGGGCTTTAGCTTTAGGAACCGGGGTTTCCGCGGAGGCGCAGGCCCGGCCGCCCCGGAACGCGAGGCAATGCCGCCACCTGGTGGCCGCGTGCGGACACGGCGGACGCCGCGGCGGCCAGCTCCCCCGCGGGGCCTGATGGGAAATCCGCCCTGGGCTTGCGGGGTGGCGGCGGACCCCCGATGCGCCCGGCCGGGTCAGAGGTCACCGTTCCAGGGACCCGCCGCACCGTTTCCCAGGCAACGACGCCGCTTTCCCTTCCCAGCGGCGCCGCGTCTCCACATCCTCCCGCCCCGTTAGCTTCTGTGGGGATGGCTGGCCCGCGCCCAGCGTGGTCTCCACGGCGTTTCCCGCTGACCCGAGGCTGCGGCGCACCCTTCATCCCCCATCGGCCAGGCGTGCGTTTGCTTTGGAGAAAGGGCAAGTCCTTGATCTGCGTTTATTAGTTTAAAAATATCTTTAAATACAGTTTTTATTGGTTTCAGAGGGAAAGGGAGACGGGGGTGGGGGGTGGGGGAGAGAGAGAAACATCCACGATGAGAGAGAATCACTGATCGGCTGCCTCCTGCTCGCCCCCCACTGGGGATCGAGCCTGCAACCCGGTGGGAATCGAACCCTGACCTCCTGGTTGACAGGTCGACGCTCCACCACTGAGCCACACCAGCCAGGCCCTCGCCTCCATTTAACTGCGCGGCTCACCCTTCTGTCCAGTGTGTCTGTGTGGACAGAGCGGGCGGGCTCAGTCCGTTGGGCTCGTCCGCACCAGGCAGAATCCTGGTGTCTCCCCAGAACCTCAGCCGGGGACCCAAACCCCGGAGTCCCCGCGGGGTTTTTAAAAAAAAAAAAAAGCCACCTGGGCGGATGGGGAAGAGGACCCTCCTTCCGCGCGCAGCTGTGGCCCCGGGTGCTGCATCTGCGAGCTCCCCTCGTGTCCTTTACAAAAGTCCCGAAGATTAAACTTTAAAAGGAAAAAGCTGAGTTGGCGTCTCTCGTCTTTATTTCCGTGTCGCCACCCCTCCCGCTGCCGGTGATGGGTGACTGTCTCGTTCTCTGAAGCGGTGAAGCGCACAGGCTCAGCCACGGCCACGGCCACAGGCTCAGCCGTGAAGACAGTGCCCAGCACCTGCAGGCTGCGCTCCCTCCCCTCCCACCACGCAGCCCTGGGGGAGACCTGGGGGTGCACACCTTGCCTCTCCCCGAAAGGTCCTGCCCGCCTGGCCGATGTGGCTCCTGCACCAAGCGCTGCCCCTCAGACGGAAGGGTCTCAGGTTTGATTCCGGTCGAGGGCACGGACCTCGGCTGCAGGCTCCATTCCCAGCCCCGGACAGGACCAGTGGTCAGGGGGCGTGTGGGAGGCAACCAGCCATGTGTCTCTCTCAGATGGATGCTTCTCTCTCTGTCTCTCCCCCCCTCTCCCCCTCTCTCTAAAAATCAATGGAAAAGTATCATCAGGTGGGGCCGGCCGGCGTGGCTCCGTGGCTGAGCATTGACCTACGAACCAGGAGGTCAAGGTTGGGTTCCCATCAGGGCACAGGCCTGGGTTGCGGGCTCCATCCCCAGTGGGGGGCGTGCAGGAGGTTCTCTCTGATCATGGGTGTTTCTCTCTCCCTTTCCCTCCCTTCCTCTCTGAAATCATTAAAAATATATTTTTAAAAAATGTGTCAGGGTTCACAGAACAATCCTGATTCCTGGCTTCTAAAAGCTCTGAGATATCAGATGACACTTGGCTGGGCTCCCCGGCCGGCAGGCAACAGGGGGGCTGGGCTGAGTCCGGGCTCGGGGGGAGACGGGGCACCCGCGGTCACCCCGATGACCTCCGACCCCAGGGTCCCTCATTTACGGCATTTCCCTGGCCCCGCGGGCCTGTGAGCGGAGGGATCGTGAGAGGCGAGAGAGTCCCGCCCTGGTTTCGATCACTGTTATCGGAGTAATTGGCTACTTGGCGAAATCCCTGAGCTAACGATGTAACTAATCGCCTGTCCTCCTGGTTCCGATAATCTGATCAGCATACGGGCCAGGGCTCGTCAGAATCCCACGGGAGTCCTCAACCTCCCCTCTGCCCCCCAACCTCCCCCACTTCACCCCCGCAATTCGGAGAGGCCCCAGGCCCTCCTTCTCTCTCCTTGTTCCACTTCCTCACTTTTTAAAAGTAACCCTCACCCCAGGATAGTTTTTCTAATGAATTTAACAGGGAGGGGAAGGGAGGGAGGGAGGGAGGAGGGAGAAAGAAGCATCAGTGATGAGAGAATCATGGACCGGCTGCCTCATGCACGCCCCCCACTGGGGATGGAGCCCACAACCGGAGCCTGTGCCCTGACCGGGAATTGCACCCGGGACCCTTTGGTGCCCAGGCCGCTGCTCTAACCACTGAGCAGCCCAGGGCGTTCGTTGGCTTTGCTTGTAAGTCTGTGCTGATGGTGTTTGGAGCTGGACACGCACAGGCGGAGGCGGAGCCGCCCGCCTCCTCCCGGACCCGACGCAGCCGGGCCGCCAGCTGCCGCGTGGTCTGCAGGCTCTGAGCTCAGACGCCTGTGAACTCGGCCTCCGGCTGCGGAATCGTTCGACGCCTTTTTATTTCACGAGGTTTATTCTCGGAGCCAGATGTGTTCCTTTGTTGTGCGCTTCTGTTTGCGGCTCCAGGAAAACGCTGAGCCCAGCAGCACCCGCGGGGGAGGGGGCGCCCGCCTCAGCCCGAGACCCGCGGCCCGAGCGGCCCCCGCCCCTCCCGTCTGTGTTGGCGCACGAAGGTCGCAGGCCTGGGGGTCCCAGACAGAATGGGCATTGGGAAGAGCTGGTGCCCGGCCGGTGTGGCTCAGGGGCTGAGCGTCGACCTAGGAGCCAGGAGGTCAGGGTTCGATTCCCGGTCGGGGCCCAGGCCGGGGTGGCGGGCTCCATCCCCAGTGGGGGGCGTGCAGGAGGCGGCCGGTCCATGACTCTCTCTCATCATTGATGTTTCTCTCTCCCTCTCCCTTCCTCTCTGACATCCATACAAATATATAAACAACAACAACAATCAAAAAGCCTGGAACTCGATGGTGAGACTGGGGGCTCCCTGGCCACCTTCCGCGTCCTCCTCGACCTTCGACCTCCCTGAGGCCCAAGTGACATCCGAGCCCCTCCCTGCCGCGTGGCCATACGCTTTGCTTTTCCAAGACCCAAGAGAGAGACCCGGTGGCTTCAGAAGGAAACATAGCCCCCCCCCCCGCCCCCCGCCCCCCCCGCCCCCCGCCTTGCCCTCCTGTGTCTCCCTTCCCTCCGGGGTCGCGGGATAAGGGAACCGTCGGGAACGTCACCGGGTCATGAACGTTCACCACGTGTCTCCCCGTTAGAACAGCAGCGGCTCGAAGACGCACCGGGTGCGGCTCTTCCCTGCCGTTTCCTCGGAACATGGCGCGCTGCACGTTGCGCGGCCGCCGGAGCAATTCTGGGGCCGCAGGAGGCGACGGGCTCAGAGAAAGGACGCCGCCTGGCCACGCCCGGGCGGGAGCGAGACCCACCCACGGGTGCCGGTGCCGGTGCTGGGAGGCTCCCAGTCCGTCCCCTGCCGGAAACTGCGCCGGTGGGAGCGGAGCGCACCCGGGAGCGCTTCCCTGGACGGATGGAAGGCAAAGCGCGGTGAACGTCCCGTTAGCGCCGCGTGTCGGGGGTCGCGGGGTCATTACACGGAGGAGGGGAGGGGTGTTTACGGTCACAGGCGATTAACACGGAGGTCACGCCCCGTGGCAGCACAAATCCCGTCTTTTCTTACGGAGCCCGGAGCTGATGGGATGCGAACGCGGGGCCGGGCGTGTCCCCTGATGTCCCCTGGGAGACGGGCCGCGGTTTCCGCGTTGACACCTGGACAGCAGAAGTGACACGCAGCCTTGCCAGGACCACGCGGACCCTCTGGGCTCCAGGGACGGGGGCAGAAGCCGGACCCGCCACGGCGACCATCTGCGCAGAAGCACATCCTCCGGGGAGGGGGAAGGCCGGGCGCTGGGCGGGTGTTGGGGGGCGAGGGGCGCTGTCCGGGCGGGAACGTCCGGGCGTTGGCAGTGGCTCATTGGGTTCATCAGCCTGGTGGTCTCGGCTCTGACGCAGCCTGAAGGCGGGCCTCGGGCAGGGAGCTGGGGAGGAGGGGGGACGAAGGGCACCGTCACTGACCTTGACGCGGAAGGTCACCTCTGCCCCCCGGACCCCGTCTTTTGTCACTTGATCTCGGTGAGGGGCCCCCTGGAGCTCTGCAGAGGGTGCCTGCCCTGTCCCTGCCCCCCCCACCCCCCAGGGAGCCGCCCGGCTGCCTCCTGCCTGTGTGGCAGACGTGACACGAACACCCAGCAACACCCCAAACAGGGCGCGTCTGACGCTGCACTCGAACTCAGCGGTGCGACCGCTCGGGAACAAAGGGAGCGTGACGGCCCGGGCGGTGTCGGTGGAGTCAGCGATTTCCCGGCCGCAGCCCGTCCCGCACACGCCTCGCCCGGGAAGGTAGGTGCTGGGGGTGGGTGGGGGGGTGTTTTGGTTGTTGTCTCCCCACCCCTCAAGCCTTGGCATTTCTCATGCAGGAGAGGACAACGTTCACACAGAGAAGAGCAGGTTCTGGTTCTGTGTGAACTCTGGGATGAGGGGGGATGGGCAGGCCGCCTTCCTCCGACTTCGAGGGGGGATGGTTTTGGGGGATCGCGAGGTCCGACGCGGCCTGTGCTTCCGAGTTGGAATCTCATGGAGACAATGGAGCATCTGTCCCCGGCCTTGACCTTGAGGAAACCCAATAAGTGACGTGGACGGGCAGACCGGGACCTGGGGAAGGAAACACATGACATTATACATATACTGATTTCAGAGAGGACAGGAGAGGGAGGGAGAGAGAAACATCAACGATGAGAGAGAATCACTGACCGGCTGCCTCCTGCACACCCCCCACTGGGGATGGAGCCCGCAACCTGGGCCTGTGCCCTGACCGGGAATCGAACCCTGACCTCCTGGTTCCTAGGTCGACGCTCAACCCCTGAGCCACACCAGCCGGGCAGCAGTGACCTTCTTTAGCGCTAACCCTATCCCCGGGACGACATAGGCCCTGTATGTGTATCCTCAGCCTCCGCCAGGTGTAAGAGCCCAACAGGTGAGGTGCTGGTGAGCCCACATTTTTTTTAAGAGAAGGAAATGGAGGCTCAGAGAGGCCAAGTCACCAGCCCAGGCCACACAGCTGTCCGTTCAAACCCAAGCGGAGGCTGCGAGGCCTCGAACAGCATTGGGAGCCCGGGAGCCCGGGAGATGGCCAGTTGTTGTGGTTTCAGATCAGCTCCCCCGCCCCCCATGTGGGACAAAACACCATCAACGGCAGCCCCATGGCTGCTCCAGCCTCAGTTTCCCACCGGCGGGAGGAGTTGCTATTTCTCTCTCTCTCTCTCTCTCTCTCTCTCTCCATCGTCTCTGTGAGCCCAGCAATCCCACTCTGGGTTTCTACCCCAAAGGACCGAAAGCAGAACCTCAGGTGCCTGCACCCAGAGGCGGGGCCAGGCTGGTGTCCACGGGCTGATGGCAGGTGAACAGCGGAGGCCCAGCCGCAGGAAGGAGAGAGACCCTGCCTCGTGCTGCAGCCTGGAGGGGCCTGGGGGATGTGCTGAGTGAGAGGAGCCAGTCACAGAGGACACGGACTGCGGGTTCCCTGTGCTGAGGCACCTGGAGACATCCAGGTCAGCGAGAGGCAGAGAATGCTGGGAGCCAGGCGTTAGGGTAGGGGTTAGGGTGAGGGTTAGTGTTACGGTTAGGGTCAGGGTCGGTGTCAGGGTTAGGGTGAGGGTTAGGGTTAGGGTCAGGGTCGGTGTCAGGGTTAGGGTTAGGGTCAGGGTCGGTGTCAGGGTCGGTGTCAGGGTTAGGCTTAGGGTCAGGGTAACAAAACAAAACAAAACATTGTGATTAGAAACACATCTAGTTTTTATATAGTTTGACTAGTTCAAACAGGACAAGCCCTGGCTGGTGTTGCTCAGTGGATAGAGCATCGGCCCATGGCCTGAAGGGTCCTGGGTTCGATTCCTTGATCCCCAGTAGGGGGCGTGCAGGAGGCAGCCGATCCACAATTCTGCCTCCTCATCCTTGTCCCTATCTCTCCCTCTCCCTTCCTTTCTGAATTCAATAAAAATAAAATAATATAAAATAAAGAAAACAGGACGACCTGTGTCCCTGGGTCACAGGGGGAGATGCTCTCACTCGTGCTTTTGGAGAAGCTGGCGTCTGGAACTGCCACGCTCTCGCCACCAGGGGGCACTGCAGGACCACGGATCCGCGCTGCCCTGCCGTCCAGCCGCTGGGGCTGCCCACGGGGCCTTGCCCTGGGGTTTGGGGCGGCGCCATGCCCTGGTTCTGCTCCCCAACCTTCGATGCATGAAAATCACGATGAAAACCACCTCCTTCCAGCGCCCCAGAGCTTCCTGTTTGGGGAGCAATTGAGAGTGATCTGCTCCGTGGCTCCGAGGCGCACCCGCGTGTCCCCACACTCACCTCCGGGTGTCAGCCCCCCGCCCCCCCAAAGTCAAAAAAGAGGGAAAAAAGCCCAATCAAGGACGCAGAATCGGTTCCTTTGAGGAAACGGACGTCTGGCATTAAGGAAGGCGGAGAGCATCTTAGGGGCGCTGGTGACGCCCGAGGTGAGGCCCCCCGTGGGGCTGGGTCTGTGGATGCGGAGGCGAGGAAGCGGGTCTTCACGCTCCTGTTGGACCCCCCCCCCCACAACCCCCCCACCAGATGAGGCGGCCGGGGGAAGCCAGCTTTCGTGGAAATTTGCGGTGCACGTCACGCCCAGCTTCCTGGTGAACTTCTATTAAGAGGAAAAAAGGGGAAAAAGCCCGGCCCGCGTGGCTCGGGGGCTGAGCGTGGACCTAGGAACCTGCAGGTCACGGTTGGACTCCTGGTCAGGGCTCAGGCCCGGGTTGCAGGCTCCACCCCCACCAGCAGGGGGCGCGCAAGAGGCAGCCGGTCCATGATGCTCTCATCACTGATGTTTCTCTCTCTCCCCCGCTCCCTGCTTCTCTGAAATCAATAAAATATATCTTATTTTTTTTTAAAAAAAAAAAAGAGGAAGAAAGGAAGAGAGTTCTAATCCGGAGGTTTTCCCAGCCAACCCGGACCCCCGGAGCCTGCGTGGGTGTCTCCCACCCACACCCTTGACGTGGCCGCTGTCTCCCTGGCCGCCCCCTTGTCTTCGTGGCTGGGTGTCCTGCGTGAGGGAGGCGGGCGTAGCCCACACCTGGCGGCGTCCCTCCCACCGCCACCCGCTCCCGGACCGAGCGGTAATTCTGGAAACTGCTGCTCAGAACATTTGTTTTATGGAGCGACAACAACCCCAACCGCCTCGTGTAAGAGCCGGCTGCACACAGCACGACCAATTAGCGCTATTTAATTACTGACAGCCCGGCTTCCAAATTGATTCCCGGCCGCGGAGGAAACACGGAGGCTGGGAGGGGAGCAGATTCCTGACAATCAGTTGGAGAGAAAGGGGGCGGGCGCTGGGCCGGGGAGCCGTCCAGGGGGCGCGATGCGGCTGAGGTCCCCCCCACCCCCGGGACGCCACAGGCGGGCCTGTGCCCTGACGGGGAATCCAACCGTGACCTCCCGGTTCATAGGTCGCCGCTCAACCACTGAGCCACCTGAGCAGGAAGCCGTGGGTACATCTTCTTTTAGCCACTGACCAGGTGTCCTGAGTGGCAGCCCCCCTGCCCCCCAAAAAAGCTCCCCCCCCAAAGGTAGGGGAAGCTCTGCCAGCCACTGTGCACCACGGGGAACCTGCTCAGCCGTTTGGGCAGCTGCTGGGACCCGAAGGACTCAGAGAAATCATTTGCAATCACATAGCTGCCCCCTCACCCCCCACAAAAGGCCCCGGATGATTGTTATTCTGGGGAACCCCCCCCCAGTTTGATTTAGGAAATAGACAATGATTGTGTTGTTTTTAAAATATACATTTTTATTGATTTTAGAGCGTTGGCTTGCGGACTGAAGGGTCCTCGGTTAGATTCCCAGTCACGGCACATGATCGGTTTGCGGGCTCGGTCCCCAGTGGGGGGCGTGCAGGAGGCGGCTGATGGATGTTTAGCGCTCACATCAATGTCTCTCTCTCTCTATCCCTCTCCCTTCCTCTCTCTGTTTCAAATCAATAAAAACATATTTGAAAAAAGAAATAAAAGACAAACAGAAAGACACACACATCACACACGCAGAAAAGTACATGCACAGCAGGGAGGCGCTATCTCAGCGGAAACCCCGAAAGGCTCTCTTGTTCGCAGCAAAGCGCTCGCTTGCCTGGTCTCCCCGGGCGAGCGTCCGGGCGTTTCTGCAATCACAGGCCCCAGAATGAAACATCCGCTTCTCCTGCGGCCGGGAGCGCCCCTCTCCCCCCAGGTGAGTCCCCTCAGGTGGCTCCTTGTAGCTGTTGGCAATCTTCTTTAAATTCGCAGAACGCTGTCACCTGCTCTGACGTCTGATCTGCTTCGTTCAAAGCCCCAGGCGCGGACCCAGCCCTCTGGCTGACACACCGGCTGCTGCAGGTCATGCGGGCTCCCGGTGTTCTCAGGGCCTCGGGCAGGTGCATAGGCGCTTAAGGGAGCCATCCCGGCTCCCAGTGGGCTCCTGGGGCCAAGTGGGAATTCTTTTAAAAAAATACATTTGTATTGATTTCAGAGAGGAAGGGAGAGGGAGAGGGAGAGAGAGAGAAACACCAATGATGAGAGAGAATCATGGCTCGGCTGCCTCCTGCACGCCCCCCACTGGGGATCCAGCCCACAACCTGGGTCTGTGCCCTGACAGGGAATCGAACCCAGGACTCTTCAGTCCGCAGGCCGACGTTCTATCCACTGAACCACACCAGCTAGGACTCAAGTGGGAATTCTGTTAGGGTCACTGACTTTGGCAGTCACTCCGGGATGGGGTGTGGGCGCCCTCAGGATGGCACGTGTGAGGTCAGCGGTCAGAGGCCCTGCTGCCCAGAGGTTGCTGGGACTGTCCGGTGCAGGGTGAGGGGCCCCAACGCAGCGATCTTGGGGGTCACTGAAGGGAGAAGACCTTTAGACCCCCTCCCCTGTCACCCCCTCTCCCCATTCCCCGCCCCCTGCCCTCCCCCCCACCCCAGGCCAGAGGACGCCCTCAGCTTGGGGTCTGAGGAAGGAAGGAGGGCCCTGGCCGCCTGGCCACCTGTTGGGGTCCCCCCCCCCCGACCAGGTACCTCCCCGCCTCCCAGCAGCCCCTTCCCCCGCCTCCCCCCCCCTGCCCCCGCTCACGGGGAGGGGCGCCCGGGAGGGAGGGCGGGCGCGGGGGCGAGCGGGGAGGTGGGGTTGACTGTGCGGATTGGGGCTCCCGGCTGTCACTCCGACAGGGTGGGGCTTTTTTAAAGAAAAGGACAATTTCCAGGCAGAGCTCGGAGCCCGCGCGGGGCACCGTGGCGCTCGCCTCCGCGGCTGCGGCGGGTCCTCCTCCGCGCGCCCCGGCCCGCGCCTCGCCGCCGCCTCGGCCGTGCGTTCCGCGCGCCCGGGGTCCGCCCGCCGGGCCAGGCCGGGCCGGGCCGGGAGGCCCAGGGGCCGCGGCCGCCAAACTTCGGCGCCAGCGCGCGCGATCCCCCGGGCGCGGCCGGGCGGGATGGGGGCCGAGCGCCGCCCCGCGCGCCCCGCCACCCGGCCCGGAGCCCCCGCGCCGCCGCCGCCGCCGCCGCCCGCGCGCTCGGAGCCGCCCTCTGGGGGCCGGTCCACGCTCGGGTCCTCCGGAGGGGACCCCCACCCGCGCGGATTAAAGTGAAAATACGCGGCGGAGGGGAGGGGGTGGGGCTCGCCCGCGCGCGCCGGGCTCCGGAGCGCAACTCCCGCGCCGCGCGGCGGCCGCCCCTGGCCATGGACAGGCGGGCCGGGCGCGCAGGGCCCCGCGGCTGCCCGCGCCCCTAGCCGCCCTCCCCGCTCTCCCCGCCCGCAGCCCCGCGCGGGCCTCCGCGGACTCGGCGGCGGCTCCCCCGCCCGGACGCCCCGGGGCGGCTCTGCCCTGCGGTCCAGGATGATCCCGTCCGCGCCCGGGCCCCGCCGGCCCCCCGCGCTCCTCGGCCTGGCCGCCCTGCTCTCCACAGGTGAGGCCCGGCTTCCGGGCTCCGGGACCAACTTTACTGGGAGTGAGCGCGTGGGCGCGTGTGCGTGGCCGGGGGGGAGGGGGCGTGGGTGGGTGGGCGCGGGCGCGTGTGGCCGGCGAGGTCTGCGGGGCCCTTTGCGGCAGGTGCGTCCCCGGAGGACTCGGGGGGAGGGGAGCCCTGAGCCCCGTGCGCCCAGGGCGCGCTCCGCGTGGAGGCCCTGGAGGGGGCGGCGGGCAGGGCGGGCTGAGTGGCTGCGGGGGAGGCGCTCCGTGACCTGTCGGAGGCGACCCAGGGCCGGCCGTCCCGTGCGGGTGCGGGTGCGGGTGCGGAGGCCGCCGGGCGCCCTGGCTGCGGAGACCCGCGTTGCTTAGCGCCCGGTCTCCCTCCCGCCCGTCTCGCTGCAGGTCGCCCGCCCCAACTTGTCACCGAGTTACCCCAGCAGCGGGGCCGGGACGGGCGCCTCCTCCTGGCCCCTGCTGCGGGGAGCCCCCGGCGTGTCCGTGGCCCCGAGCATGGGACGGGGCTCTGCTCCCCCCGAGGTGTCAGTGATGCCTCGTCGCGGTGGGTGGATGGGGCTCTGCGTTTGTGTGTGGTCCCCCCTCCCGCTTCCCTCGCGCCCCCAGCAGCCTTTCCTACAGGGAAACGGAGAGGAGTTCTTAGGGGCCCCCGGGTGCGCCCCCAGTTCCTGGAAACAGATTTTCCCCCGAGGAGCTTCCGAACCAGGGAGGCGCGGGGTTTCATGCCAGGAATTCTGTGTTCAGTTGCTTCACGGGACGGTGGCCTGGGGGTTGGCGCTGGTGCCTGGAGAGGGGACCCGGCCGGCACAGTGGGGCGCAGGGGGGCGCAGTGGGGCTGGCGTCTCCAGATGATGAGTTAGAGCCCCAGGCCCCGAGCTGGGATTGATGGTGTGTAGGGGGCACCCCGGAGGAGAGAGGTCATGGAATCAGGCTCGAACCCAGGCAGACGTGAGGTTAGAGCCACCAAGTCCACCGGGCCAGCGGGGCTCAGGGCTGAGTGTCGACCTAAGGAACCAGGAGGTCACGGTTCCATCCGGGTCGGGGCACAGGCCTGGGTTGCCGGCTCGATCTCTAGTGGGGGGCGTGCAGGAGGCTGCCGGTCCATGACTCTCTCTCATCATGGATGTTTCTCTCTCTCTCTCTCTCTCTCTCTCTCTCTCTCTCTCCCTCTCTCCCTTCCTCTCGGAAATCAATAAAAATATATTTTAAAAAAAGAAAAAACAATTCTAAAGTGCCAGCAGCCCTGTGGGGACACTCACACACACACACTCACTCACACACTCACACGCACACACATTCTCACACACCCGTGACACACAGTCACACACACTAACACACTCACACACACTCTCACACACACACACACATACACACACTCACACACTCTCTCACACACTCACTCACACACACACACACATACACACGTGACACACAGTCACACACACACACACACACACACACACACAGCTCCCAGGCGTGTGACTTACTGGCTGTCACTCGGCTTCCTCACAGCGACGGCCTCTCTGGTTTATGAAGAAAGGAGCAGGATGGCCTGTCACCGCGGCCTGACTAGGGGGCATCTTGTCGTGGAGGAGGGTCTGCCAGTGTCCTCGGCGCGAGGGGCTCCGTCCCGGGAGGTCCGGGCATGGGCAGTGACACCGTAAGCCCGGACGCTTGGCGTGCGACGTGTCCGTGTGCTGAGCTTGGAGAACCTGGCGCAGCCGTGTGCACAGGTGTGACGGCGCGCGGTCCCGGCCCGGCTAAGCGATCGGGGGTCATTCCCAACCCCGCTGACCAGCAGGAGGCACTGCCCCTCCCCGGCGAGGGTCCCCGCTCCTGGTGCGGACGGGATTCCCCGACGCGGTCCTGGCGGCTCCCGTTCCATCGTGTCCAAATCGCTTCCCCCCCCAGGTCCCCCGGCTCCCAGAGCTCCGGCCCAGCCCGACCTCCACTGTGGACTCTGTTGGGAAGGGTTTCACTCGGCCCTGGCCAGTGTTGCTCAGTGGTTGGAGCGTCGGTCCGAGCACTGCAGGCTCATGTGTTGGATTCCCAGTCAAGGACTCATTGTACCTGGTTGCAGGTTCGACCCTCAGCCTCATGCGGGAGTCAACCAATCAATGTGTCTCTCTCACATCAATGTTTCTCTCTCCCTCCCTCCCTCCTACTCTCTCTCTCTCTCTAAAAAAAAAAAAAAAAAAAATCAATGGAAAAGATATCCTCGGGTGAAGATTAATGAAAATAAAACAAAGGATTTCATGGGAAGCAGGCACGGGTCACACAGGCACACAGGCCCGAGCGCCTGACGGACGGACGGAGGTATTGCCGACGTCGCCCGCTCGCTCTGCGTGTCGCTGTCCACTGTGTGGGCCTCGGTCGTTCCAAATGTGAATCTTTGAACAGAGACGCGCCTTTAGGCACCAGGCTCATGTCTTTGGACCCCACCTATGGTTACAGGAGGGTCACAGAGCAAACCCCCGCCCGTAGGGCTTTGGGAAAGTAAATAAAAAATAAAATTCCATCGCTGGCGCTTCTGGCCCTTGGGACCCAGGACCCAGACAATGAAGCGAAAAGTTTTTCTCAGCCGGTGTGGCTCAGAGGTTGAGCGTCGACCTAGGAACCAGGAGGTCAGGGTTCGATTCCCAGTCAGGGCACAGGCCCGGGCTGTGGGCTCCATCCCCTGTGTGGGGCATGCAGGTGGCAGCCGATCAATGATTCTCTCTCATCATTGATCTCTCTCTCTCTCTCTCTCTCCCGCTCCCTTCCTCTCTGAAATAAATAAATATATATTTTTTTATTTTTTTAAAAAAATATGTTTTATTGATTTTTTACAGAGGGGAAGGGAGAGGGATAGAGAGTTAGAAACATAGATGAGAGAGAAACATTGATCAGCTGCCTCCTGCACACCCCCCATGGGGGATGTGCCCGCAACCAAGGTACATGCTCTTGACCGGAATCGAACCCGGGATCCTTCAGTCCGCAGGCCGACGCTCTATCCGCTGAGCCAAACCTGCTACGGCTATATATATTTTTAAAAAGTTGCCCACTATACTTGGTCAAACATTTAATGAACTCACCCCTGATACCTTAGCAGAGCCAGACCAAGCGGTTCCATGGGCCTTCCCACTGGTAGACGGCCTCCTGCCATATGCTCCCCACCCGCCCTAAGTAAAGTTGTGCCCTGCGTCCCCCAGGCCTCATGGCTCCAGGAGCCGCCTGGCATCCGGGAGGACGGAGAGGCGCAGCCGGTTGGAGGGGAGTAGGAGGAGCTGATACTAAACACCGTGGGACACAGTTGCCGTAAAGCAGCCGATGGGTGCCAGGCCGTCCGAGCCGGCGATCTCCCACTCTTTGGGGGGTCAAACTTTAATTTTTTAAAAAATATTTTTATTGACTTCCGAGCGGAAGGGAGAGAGAGAGAGAGAGAGAGAGAGAGTGAGAGAGACATCAACACTGAGAGAGAATCGCTGATCGGCTGCCTCCTGCATGCCCCGCACTGAGGATCGAGCCCACAACCCGGGCCTGTGCCCCAACCGGGAATCCAACCGTGACCTCCAGGTTCCTAGGTCGACGCTCAACCACTGAGCCACACCGGCCGGGCCGGGCTGGGGGAGGGGGTGTGGTTTTAAACCTCAGAGGCAGGCAGCCCCCTGTTCCCCCCATTTCCCCGCAGAGAGGACTTTGGGTCCCGCTCGACGGCGGCTCAGAGGCAGCTCTCGGCGCCTGCTCCCCTCGGAGGAGCCTGTGTGTTTGAACGTGATGGGCGCTTTGTTTGGCGCGACTGTGATTGTGCGGATCCTTAATTAGACGGGAGCACGAGGCACAATGGAAATCACCGTGTGGGTAAACATTTGCATGGCGGCCGTTACGAGCTGCGCCCGACGCACAATGGCTTGTTTGCGCGACAGGCGTTCAGCCTTTTGAGATGCGATGGTGGCAATTCTGTTGACAGGGAGGGAGGGCGGCACCGACGATTGACTCACATTTCCGGGCCGTGCCAGCCGCGAGCGGGCAGACGGAGGCTGTGCTGTACAGCCGCGTACTGGCCGCTTACAACCGAGTTCTGCCCCCCTGTCCCCCCCCAACCCCCAACCCCCAACCCCAGCCTCAGTGGGTTGGCCTCTGTCCCACCCCCAGCTGCACCCGCGCCATCTGGCAGCGGAGATGGCAAAGCCTGCCCCTGTGCTGTGCCCACCGGCCGTCCGTGTGTCTTCAAACATTTGTCCTTTTTTTTTTAAAAAAAAATATTTGTATTGATTTCAGAGAGGACGGGAGAGGGAGAGAGAGAGAGAGAGAGAGAAGCATCAATGATGAGAGGGAATCACGGATCAGCTGCCTCCTGCACGGCCCCCACTGGGGATGGAGCCTGCACCCCCGGCCTGTGCCCTTGACCGTACTCAAGCCTGGGACCCTTAGTCTTTAGGCTGACGCTCTATCCACCGAGCCACACCGGCCAGGGTGGGGGAGCCCATTAAAAATCATTATTGCTTTCGGAGAGAGGAAGGGAGAGGGAGGGAGAAACGTCAGTGATGAGAGGGAACCGGGGATGGGCCGGTCCCTTAGCGAGGAGGCCTCAGAGTCAGCCCCGAGTGGTGGGGTTCCGGGTGCTGCCGCCGGCACCGCCGGGAAGAAACCACCTCCCTTATCACCGGCTCCCCAGACAGGCCGGGCGGGCTGCCAGGCACAGTCCAGCCGGAGCTGACCGACGGCGGCCTTCACAGGACGCAGCCGCCTTGGTCTGGCCTCCAGCGCGCATCCCGCTCGCAGCCCTCGCTCCCCCCACGGCGATGCCTCCTCCTCTGAGTGGGCGGGGGGGGGGGGGCCTCGAGCCCCTGCTGACACCTGTCCGGACCGGACCGTCCACCGCGGGAGGAGGCGGGGCCAGCAGCGCCCTCGGTTCCACCGGGACGCGTCTTACGGGGGTTTTCAGTAGCAGGACCAGCACCGGGCCTACCCCGAGACGATTCCTGGGCTGATGGCCTGGGGGGGCGGGGTCTCACTGAGGGTCATTGATACGCTGGCCTGGGGGGCGGGGTCTCACTGACGGTCATTGATACGCTGGCCTGGGGGCGGGGTCTCACTGACGGTCATTGATACGCTGGCCTGGGGGGGCGGGGTCTCACTGACGGTCATTGATACGCTGGCCTGGGGGGGCGGGGTCTCACTGACGGTCATTGATTCGCTGGCCTGGGGGGGCGGGGTCTCACTGACGGTCATTGATACGCTGGCCTTGGGGGGGATATCACTGACGGTCATTGATTCGCTGGCCTGGGGGGCGGGGTCTCGCTGACGGTCATTGATACGCTGGCCTTGGGGGGGATATCACTGACGGTCATTGATTCGCTGGCCTGGGGGGCGGGGTCTCACTGACGGTCATTGATACGCTGGCCTGGGGGGCGGGGTCTCACTGACGGTCATTGATTCGCTGGCGTGGGGGGTGGGGTCTCACTGACGGTCATTGATACGCTGGCCTGGGGGCGGGGTCTCACTGACGGTCATTGATACGCTGGCCTGGGAGGGCGGGGTCTCGCTGACGGTCATTGATACGCTGGCCTGGGGGGCGGGGTCTCACTGACGGTCATTGATTCGCTGGCGTGGGGGGTGGGGTCTCACTGACGGTCATTGATACGCTGGCCTGGGGGCGGGGTCTCACTGACGGTCATTGATATGCTGGCCTGGGAGGGCGGGGTCTCACTGAGGGTCATTGATATGCTGGCCTGGGGGCGGGGTCTCACTGAGGGTCATTGATATGCTGGCCTGGGGGCGGGGTCTCACTGAGGGTCATTGATACGCTGGCCTGGGGGGGCGGGGTCTCACTGAGGGTCATTGATATGCTGGCCTGGGAGGGCGGGGTCTCACTGAGGGTCATTGATACGCTGGCCTAGGGGCGGGGTCTCGCTGACGGTCATTGATACGCTGGCCTGGGGGGGCGGGGTCTCACTGAGGGTCATTGATACGCTGGCCTGGGGGGCGGGGTCTCGCTGACGGTTATTGATACGCTGGCCTGGGGGGGCGGGGTCTCACTGAGGGTCATTGATATGCTGGCCTGGGAGGGCGGGGTCTCACTGAGGGTCATTGATACGCTGGCCTGGGGGGCGGGGTCTCACTGAGGGTCATTGATACGCTGGCCTGGGGGGCGGGGTCTCACTGAGGGTCATTGATACGCTGGCCTGGGGGCGGGGTCTCACTGAGGGTCATTGATACGCTGGCCTGGGGGGGCGGGGTCTCACTGAGGGTCATTGATATGCTGGCCTGGGGGCGGGGTCTCACTGAGGGTCATTGATACGCTGGCCTGGGGGGGCGGGGTCTCACTGAGGGTCATTGATATGCTGGCCTGGGGGGCGGGGTCTCACTGAGGGTCATTGATACGCTGGCCTGGGGGCGGGGTCTCACTGACGGTCATTGATACACTGGCCTGGGGGGCGGGGTCTCGCTGACGGTCATTGATACGCTGGCCTGGGGGCGGGGTCTCACTGACGGTCATTGATACGCTGGCCTGGGGGGCGGGGTCTCACTGAGGGTCATTGATACGCTGGCCTGGGGGGCGGGGTCTCACTGAGGGTCATTGATACGCTGGCCTGGGGGGGCGGGGTCTCACTGAGGGTCATTGATATGCTGGCCTGGGGGGCGGGGTCTCACTGACAGTCATTGATACGCTGGCCTGGGGGCGGGGTCTCACTGACGGTCATTGATACGCTGGCCTGGGGGCGGGGTCTCGCTGACGGTCATTGATACGCTGGCCTGGGGGGGCGGGGTCTCGCTGACGGTCATTGATACGCTGGCCTGGGGGGCGGGGTCTCGCTGACGGTCATTGATACGCTGGCCTTGGGGGGGATATCACTGACGGTCATTGATTCGCTGGCCTTGGGGGGGGATATCACTGACGGTCATTGATTCGCTGGCCTGGGGGGCGGGGTCTCACTGACGGTCATTGATACGCTGGCCTGGGAGGGCGGGGTCTCACTGACGGTCATTGATACGCTGGCCTGGGGGGGGGGATATCACTGATGGTCATTGATACGCTGGCCTGGGGGGCGGGGTCTCACTGACGGTCATTGATACGCTGGCCTGGGGGGGCGGGGTCTCGCTGACGGTCATTGATACGCTGGCCTGGGGGGGGGGATATCACTGATGGTCATTGATACGCTGGCCTGGGGGGCGGGGTCTCACTGACGGTCATTGATACGCTGGCCTGGGGGGCGGGGTCTCACTGACGGTCATTGATACGCTGGCCTGGGGGCGGGGTCTCACTGACGGTCATTGATACGCTGGCCTGGGGGGCGGGGTCTCACTGACGGTCATTGATACGCTGGCCTGGGGGCGGGGTCTCACTGACGGTCATTGATACGCTGGCCTGGGGGGGCGGGGTCTCACTGACGGTCATTGATTCGCTGGCCTGGGGGGGCGGGGTCTCACTGACGGTCATTGATACGCTGGCCTTGGGGGGGATATCACTGACGGTCATTGATTCGCTGGCCTGCGGGGCGGGGTCTCACTGATGGTCATTGATACGCTGGCCTGGGGGGGCGGGGTCTCACTGACGGTCATTGATACGCTGGCCTGGGGGGGCGGGGTCTCACTGACGGTCATTGATTCGCTGGCCTGGGGGGGCGGGGTCTCACTGACGGTCATTGATACGCTGGCCTTGGGGGGGATATCACTGACGGTCATTGATTCGCTGGCCTGCGGGGCGGGGTCTCACTGATGGTCATTGATACGCTGGCCTGGGGGGCGGGGTCTCGCTGACGGTCATTGATACGCTGGCCTTGGGGGGGATATCACTGACGGTCATTGATTCGCTGGCCTGGGGGGCGGGGTCTCACTGACGGTCATTGATACGCTGGCCTGGGGGGGCGGGGTCTCGCTGACGGTCATTGATACGCTGGCCTTGGGGGGGATATCACTGACGGTCATTGATTCGCTGGCCTGGGGGGCGGGGTCTCACTGATGGTCATTGATACGCTGGCCTGGGGGGGCGGGGTCTCACTGACGGTCATTGATACGCTGGCCTGGGGGGGCGGGGTCTCGCTGACGGTCATTGATACGCTGGCCTGGGGGGCGGGGTCTCACTGACGGTCATTGATTCGCTGGCCTGGGGGGCGGGGTCTCACTGACGGTCATTGATACGCTGGCCTCGGGGGGCGGGGTCTCACTGACGGTCATTGATTCGCTGGCCTTGGGGGGGGGAATATCACTGACGGTCATTGATTCGCTGGCCTGGGGGGCGGGGTCTCACTGACGGTCATTGATACGCTGGCCTGGGGGGGCGGGGTCTCACTGACGGTCATTGATACGCTGGCGTTGCCCTGCTCGCTCCTCCCCTCTCCCCCTTCGGCTCCATCCTCTCGTCTCCGAGCTGCCCCGTGAGTCCCCGCGTGATCAGGAGAGGACGTGGGGCAGAGCTGAGGAAACGGCTTCAAGAGGACCCAGGGGCATTAACCCGGGGCCTGGTTACTGCTGGGGGGGGGGGGGGCAAGAGGGACCGCTCCAGGCGGAAGTTCCCGGAGGGGGGCGGGGGGACAGCTCCCCCGGGAGCGGGGCCGCAGGGTTGATTAAAGCGGGACTTCGTCATCGCTCAGCTCCGACGAGGGAAATGAAAAGCCATCCGACCTAATTAGACAGCGCGATGGGGGCCTTGAAACTCCCACCCCGCGCGGCTCCCCGGCCTGGTTCTCCATCCGAGAAGCGGTTTGCGGGCGGCGTGACTCTCCCCTCCTTCCCGTGAGAGGCACCTGCAGGGGGAGCGCAGGTGACCCGGGTCCGAGAGCCTGTGCGACTGCCCGGGGGGCCTTAAAAGTTATAATCTCGTGCACACACACAGGCGCGTGGTGTGTGCACGTCCGTACAGCATGTATACCATGTAATATATAACGTGTTACACAGGTATCTGTGTATGCATATGTGGACATGCTATGCACTATCTGATGCGTTATGCACGCACACGTGTGTACACAGGTATATTGTTTCATATGTGATGTGCTCTGTGTGCACATGTGCATGCATACGCACATGTAATATAATGTGCACATGTAATGGGCGTACATGTGTGCACACGTGTGTACATAGTGTGTTACATGTGTGTATACCTGTACTGTTTCCAAATTTGAGCTGCAGCATTGTGATCAAGTTGAATGAACTTCACCTATATTATTCCTTTTTACATTTTTATCTTTAAAATATATTGTTATTGATCTCAGAGAGGAAGGGAGAGGGAGAGAGAGAAACATCCGTATGAGAGAGCCAGCCGGACGCCCTGATGTTATTGGTTCGTAAATACGTCAGAGGTTAATAGCTCTGTTTGGCGGGGCTGCTGTTCCATTTCAAGTGTGGGCAGTGGCTTCATGTTTGGGGAGAGAGAGAGAGAGAGAGAGAGAGAGAGAGAGAGAGAGAGAGAGGAAAAGAGAGAGGGAGAGAGAGAGAGAGAGAGAGAGAGAGAGAGAGAGAGAGAGAGATGAGATGTTCTGGCTCAGGGTGCGTGTGTAATTGCACACGACAGGCGGGTAGATTAGCCGGAGCAGGGCGTCGGGGCGCTGCCTCCGTCCGTACATTTTGCTTGACCTTTTCACTCACAGGCGGCACCCGCCACCTCACGCACATGTCACCTCACGCACATGTCACCTCACGCACATGTCACCTCACGCACATGTCACCTCACGCAGAGCTGGGACCCGGGCAGGATGTGACTCACCGCCCGCATGCCCCACGGACACGCGGCGCAGGTAACCTGCCCACACGTATGTTTTCTGTGAAAAGTATCAACAGCGCCCTGGCCGGTGTGGCTCAGTGGGGAGAGCGTCGGCCCACGGACTGAAGGGTCCCGGGTTCGATTCCAGTCAAGGGCACGAACCTCGGTTGCAGGCTCCTCCCCGGCCCTGGTTGGGGTGCGTGTGGGAGGCAACCAATCGATGTCTCTCTCACATCGATGTCTCTCTCTCTCTGTCTCGCCCCCTCTCTTCCACTCTCTCTAAGAATCAGTGGAAAAATATCCTCGGGTGAGAATTAGCGACAACAACAAAATGTCTTGACAGCAAATCAAAAGCACCCCGAGCTTTTTGTGGGGAGAAACATTGCTGTCCGTCAGGCCTGAGCGGGTTCCCCTCCGTCCGTTTCCGTGAAGGGCATGGAGCCTTCCGGTGGAAGCTGAGGAGCGATTTCTTCTCACCAGATTCCACTACAGAAAGCGGTGGAAGGCATTTTGGTTGTAAACCGAGTGATTTTTCTTTTTTTAAATCCTCACCCAAGGATTTTTTCCCATTGATTTTTTAGAGAGAGAGGAAGGTCGGGGGGGAGAGAGAGATTGGTTGCCTCCTGCACGTGCTCCGACAAGGGCTGGGGACAAACCTGCAACCCAGGTACATGTCCTTGACTGGGAATCGAACCCACGACTCTTCGGTCCAGGGGCCGACGCTCTAAGCGCTGAGCAGCACTGGCCAGAGCTCGACCTAGTGATTGAAATGCATTCGTTGGCACGTGTCTTTGGCACTGAAATCCTCCCCCCCCCCCCTTGTAAGTAACACCCTGGCCTGGGCCTGGGCACGGCCAGGCTTCTCTCCCATGAAAAAGCCAATATCCCCGAGAACGCATTGTCTCCTGGAAGATGTCAGATGAGGAAATTATCCGGGAAGATTTGCCGCAAATGCACACACTCCAAGCAGACCAGGCCAGGCTGGGAACCGCGAGCAATTGCGAGGTGCGGGCCGCCGGGCCGCGCTGTGTAAATCACACACCCTCCCCCGAGACCCCGCTCCTCCTGCGGGACTGCCGACCAGCGGGCAGCGAAGTCACCTTTCTCCTTCCTAGCGAGTGTCTCGGAAACACATTCCCTTTCCCTCTGGGTTAAGAATAGATCCCCCACCCCCACACCTCCCTTTATCTGCGTTTCCTTCTCTGCTTTGCAAAACGTGGACGCAATCAGGGCCTGGGTTTGCTCAGCGTCGACTTGATTTGTCCGTGAGCCGCTACGGCGACGCGGCGATGCCCTAAGGTTGGCGGCCCCGTGAGTTCGAGAGAAACCGCCTGGCCTGGCGCTCGGCGACGGGTGGCTGTGCGCAGCTGGGCTCGGCCGGGCTGGGAGCCCCTAGGGCCGTGGTTCCTCTGTCCTCGGGCGCCGGGAGGGACCCTTTCTGACGTTCCTGTCGTGGGGCCGCTTTCACGTCACGAGGAAAAGAGCGCGGTCGCCTGGTTGCTATGTGAGCACCGGGTTTGCTCGAGGAAGAGCTGATGTGCACATCTGTGCCCTCTGAGAGGCAGAGGGTGCCCTGCAGCATCACAGGCCCCAGCCAGTGCCTGTGTGTGCACACACTCTCACATGCACACACACTCACATGTGCACACGCATGCACACACTCTCACATGCACACACTCACATGCATGTACACACTCTCACATGTGCACGCGCGCACACACAGGCATACAGGCACACAGGCACACAGGCTCATGCACACACACGTGCACACACATGCACCAGGCACGTGCACACACTCTCATGTGTGCACACACACACACAAAGCATGCACACAGGCACATACTCTCTCACACACACTCACATGCGCACACACATGCACGCACCACATGTGCACACACAGGCACATGCACACACTCTCACATGTGCACACACATGTGCACTGGCACAAGCACACACGTGCACACACGTGCACACACTCACACACGTGCACACACACAGGCACGCACCCACATGTACACACAGGCACATGCACACACCCACACGTGCACACACTCACACGTGCACACAGGCACATGCACGCATGCTCGCCTTTGCGGGTTCGGTGCCCTGGCTGTGTGGGAAGGACGGCGGCTGCTCACCCGCCGCCAAGTCCTTGGTCAGCGACAACCTCAGGGCCGAGTGGCAGGAGCCCACTTCTCCGCGATGGGCAGCCCAGTGTCTGTCACCACTTCCGACCGTTCTACCGAGAGCAGGAAACACGCAGGTTCGAGACTGTGATCACGGCTAACCCTGCTAACGTCCTGTCTGCGTCCTGTTGCTGTTACATGCTACATGCGTGTGCACACATATACTGTCTCTCTGTCTCTCTCCCTCTCTGTCTGTCTGTCTCTCTGTCTCTGTCTCCCTCCGTCTCTCTCCCTCTCCCTTCCTCTCTGAAATCAATACAGATATATTTTTTAAAAAGTAGGCTGAGGTCTGGAGTCGGGCGGTGGGTCCGGCCTTCGGTCGCTGCCACAAACATCAGGTCTCAGGATGGAATCCGAGGGCCAACGTGTCCCCCGACAGGGCGGTGGCTGTGCTGTCGGGAGGGGAAGCCAGGCCGCGGGGAGGCCCGAGATTTCGCCAGCCGAGTTGGCGTGGGTTAAACGAGAGCCGTTAACACGAGTGATGGCGATGATCATCTCCAAATTCGCAGGCACAGTGGGGCCTAATGATTTCTAGACGCGCACAGCAGGACGTTCGGGCGTTTATTAATTCTGTTGACGTCTGAGGAGCGAAGACGGACCCTCCCGATGTCAGCCGTGCCCGAGAACAGGCTCTAGCACATTCTCTCGTCCCGGCATGGGTTTCGGAGCCACAGCGAAGGGGGCGGGGGGGGGGGTGGGGCGCTCGCAGAACCTTTGCCTGGAACCCCTGTCCCCCCGCCTCCAGGCTCCCACCTGGCCCCCACCTGGCCGGGGCGTGGCTACGGTGGGCGCTTTGCATACATTTGCATACCACGATCTTCCCCGCAGTGAAAGAACATCGTTAATTAATGCGCCTGCGCTGGACCCCTCATTTGCCAAGTCTGTCTTCCTGTCTTCGGGGCACAGTTTGTCTCCCCGGGAATAAATTAGCATACATTTATCATTCGTTAGCAAGCTATTAGCATTAATGTAAACAAATGCATCCGCGTTGCTTTTGGAAGATGATGTTTTTAATCACTCGGGGAGAGGAGCCGGGGGCCTGGACACATTGCATCCTTGAGTGGATGTGCTCGTCCGTGTGCACACCTGTCTTGCACCCTCGGGAGGCTTGCACACCTGTCTTGCACACTCGGGAGGCTTGCACACCTGTCTTGCACGCTCGGGAGGCTTGCACGCTCGGGAGGCTTGCACACCTGTCTTGCACGCTCGGGAGGCTTGCACACCTGTCTTGCACGCTCGGGAGGCTTGCACACCTGTCTTGCACGCTCGGGAGGCTTGCACACCTGTCTTGCACCCTCGGGAGGCTTGCACACCTGTCTTGCACGCTCGGGAGGCTTGCACACCTGTCTTGCACGCTCGGGCGGCGCTTCGTTGGGGCGACGAGGGGGGTTAGGAGCTAACATTTCTCTCCCAGGGACACGCAGGCCCCTCCCCAAGCACCTTTCTCCACGGGGGTCTTGCTCTAATGCCTTCGTTAAGGATGTCCCCGTCCAGGGCAGCGATGGCTTAACATTTAATTTAGCAAAATGTCAGAAGAGCAAGCCAGGCGTGTGAGCGAGCTTCCCGCCATGGTGCCGGCGCTGCGAACTTGGGTTCCAACAGCTCACAGGGAGGAGGGGCCTAAATGCTGTGGGCCCGGCCGGCCGGCGGGGCTCAGGGGCTGAGCGTCAGCCTAGGAACCAGGAGGTCCCGGTTCGGTCCCGGTCGGGGCACAGGCCCGGGTTGGAGATGCCATTCCCAGTGGGGGGCGTGCAGGAGGCGGCCAACCCATGATCCTCTCTCATCATGGATGTTTCTCTCTCTCACTTCCTCTCTCTGAAATCCATAAAAAATATTCTTTAAAAAAAAATGTACAAGAGCTTAAGCTCCTCAAGGCTAGGAGCAGAGCAGCCCCCTCCGTGCTGCATCAGATCCCGAAATGCATAAAAGTAAAACCACGCCTGGGTCAGGGCTCACGCTGCTGGGACAGCCCCCCTGCCCGACATCGACTTGGTGTGGAGATCTTGGGCCCCTCCAGTCGCCCCTGGGCTCCGGCGACTCGCACACGACTCCCCAGGCTTCTCCAGAGCCTGGCATCTATCCCACCCGCGGGCGGCTGAGTCTCATCCTCCTGGCGCTGTGGCCGGCGTGTGGGCAACTGTGTCCATTCCGGTCGGTGCAGACTCTCAAGCCGCGATGGGCTCGCGCTCAGAGGGGCCCCGGTTCTCTGGGCTTGGGCCTGGGCGCAGTGTCGTCGGGAGGGGAGGCGCCTGGGAATTCGAGGCAGGCAATTCCTGATGGTTGTGTTTCCTGTTTTGTTTTAAAGGTTGTCCCAAAATTCACGCAAGAAGTAATTTTGATAGAAAACACAGGTTTATAATTAAAAATTGTATATTTTTTACTGATGCATAAAGGACACAGTCTAGGGTTATGTATGGAATAGCACATCGGGCCAATGGCCTCCACGGCTTTGCTGGCACAGACACAAAACCGTGGTCTTCATTGGTCTTCACTGTCCCTGCTCCTGGGCCATCATTGGTACTTGGTGATGCGGATCCAATGGAAGGGATTGATGTCAAAGGGCAACAGATATTAGAATCAGATTCAGTAAACCAAGTAAAATTAGGCTTTTTTTTTTTCGTTGTTGCTGTTAATGCTCACGCAAAATTCAAATCTTGCGTGAATTTTGGGACGCCCTTTACCTGTTCGCTGTGGGGAAGGAGAGACCTGCTTGTCGCTGGGTCCTTTTGACGAGTACCCTCCGTCTCGAGTTGCTCAGAAGCACAGGCGCCTGGCAGAGGGCGTCGAACCTCCTCCTGCGTTTGTTTGTCCGATGGCCTGGCGTTGGGTTCTTTGTGTGGGAGGGTGTTCCGCGTGGAGCTGGGGACCCCTGGCCCTTCCCGCGAGTGATGAGGCGTCGCCGCGGACGGGCAGGGCAGGGCCCCCCAGGGCTGCTCGGTGACGCCCCCGCGGCCGCCCCTTATTCGCAGGATGTTGCCGGGCGGGTCTTTGGCGACGCTGAGGATGGGAGTCAGAGGCTGGTGGCTGCTCTGGGCCGGCCAAGACCCGACTACCCCTCAGGGGGCCAAGGGGCCCTGCAGGACCCACATTTTGTCCCACACGGAGGGTTTATTTGTCTGTGTGTTTTGTTTTTTTATTCTATTTTTATTGATGTCAGAGAGGAAGGGAGAAGGGAGGAGGAGGAGAGAGAAACATCCATGATGAGAGAGAATCATGGACCGGCTGCCTCCTGCACGCCCCACACTGGGGATGGAGCCGGCAACCCGGGCCTGTGCCCTGAGCGGGAATCGAACCTTGTTTTTGAAAGTCTGGATTCATTGCCAAGTTTTGAAATCCAGGCAACGGCACACACACACACACACACACACCCACACACACACTCACACACACACACACACACTCACACACACACACACACTCACACACACTCACACACACTCACACACACTCTCACACACTCACACTCACACACACACACACTCACACACACACTCTCACACACACACACTCACACACACACTCTCACACACACACACTCTCACACACACACTCTCACACACACACACTCTCACACACACACACTCTCACACACACACTCTCACACACACACTCTCACACACACACACACTCACACACACACTCTCACACACACACACTCTCACACACACACTCTCACACACACACACTCTCACACACACACACTCTCACACACACACTCACACACACACACTCACACACACACTCACACACACACACTCACACACACACACACACACTCACACACACTCACACACACACTCACTCACACACACACACACTCACACACACTCACACACACACACTCACTCACACACACACACACTCACACACACACTCACACACACACTCACACTCACACACACTCACACACACTCACACACACACACTCACACACACACTCACACACACTCACACACACTCACACACACACTCTCACACACACACTCACACACACACACTCACACTCACACACACTCACACTCACACACACTCACACACACTCACACACACACACACACACTCACACACACACTCACACACACACACACACAGGGTCTGTCCTCTGTGTGCTCAGCTCTGCGTCCTGCTCTCCCTGCTCCTCTGGCCGACGAACCGCTCACGTTCACCTGCCCCGAAACCCCAGGAGGCAGGGCTGCCTTCGGGCTGGAGCGAGTGCCGCCTGGAATCGGGGGCCACAGCCCAGAGTCCCCGTGGGACCCCGTATGGGCCCCGCCGGTTGCGTCGGCGGCCGCTCTCCAGCGCGACCTACACGGGTGGAAGGGGCGGCCCGCGGCGGGCATTCAAACACGTCTGTTCGTCACCAAAGGCGTCCAGGGTCTGACCGGGCGACTGGCGACGCCGCTCATCACGGACCTATTTCCTTCTCAAGACGGTCGACGCCGACGAAAAGCCGCTGAGGGAGGGGTGGGCCCCCGAGTGGAGAGGACGTGTTTGTGTTTTTTTTCCTTTTCCTTTTCTTTCCTTCTCCCCGGAAAGAGCGAGTTATTTGTGAAGGCCATTATCCCAAACCGCAGCTACAGACTGACAATTTGTTCTCGTTACTTTGTGTCTCGTTAGGAGGCGAGGCCTCGCTTGAGCGACGAAGGCACCGTCTCTCCCTCCGAATCCAATTTAAACGTGTTTATCACCGAGGGGGCTGCGGCGTGACAGGAACGAGTTAAAGCCATTTTGCCAAAGCAGCTCACACGGTGTGAGCGGCCGGGGGGTGAGGGGGCGGGCAGGGAGGGGGGCTGCCGTCTCCCTGTGATGTGCGCGGGGCCAGGGCCCGCGTTCGGTCCCGTGATGAGTGGCCGGGGGCCAGGGAGCCAGGATCAGCGGGCTGGTCGCCCCCCACGCCCACGCTGGTCCCAGAGGAGGAACCGAGAGAGAAGCTCAGGCCCCGGCCGGCCTGGCTCAGGGACCAAGAGGCCACGGTTTGATTCCCGGGCACAGGCCTGGGTTTCGGGCTCGATCCCCATAGGGGGCGTGCAGGAGGCAGCCCATCAGTGATTCTCACCATCGATGTTTTTTTCTCTCTCTGCCTCTCCTTTCCTCCCTGAAATCAAGAAACACACACACACACACACACACACACACATATATTTTTAGAAAAGAGAGACCCCTGGCCGGTGTGGCTCAGTGGCTAGAGCATTGGCCTGCAGACTGAAGGGTCCCGGGTTCGATTCTGGTCAAGGGCACGGACCTCGGTTGCAGGCTCCTCTCTGGCTTGGGCCCTGGTTGTGGCTCATGCAGGAGGCAACCAATTGATGAGTTTCTCGCACATCAATGTCTCTCTCTGTCTTTCCCTCTCTCTTCCACTCTCTCTAAAAATCAATGGAAAAAAATATCCTCAGATGAGGATTAACAGAGAGAGAGGGAGAGAAAGGTGGGGCTTGGGGAGATTGGGGGTGTGGGGGTTTGGGGGGGGCACTAATCTTTCTTGAAAGGGCCAAGCTTCTGAAGGGACCCCCCAAACAGCGTCAGAAGGTTCTGAGGGGAAGGCCCTGGAGCTCATGGGCCAGAGGAGCCTGGGGTGACCCCGCTGCCTGGGCTGTCGGGGTTCCCGGGAGGGAGGTCGGGTTATGGAATGACTGGCTTCAGGAGCCGCCCCGCCCGGGAGTGTGACGTCCAGGCCTTGGTGTCCGTGGGAACAGGGTGAACCTCCCCATCTCCCGGCTCCCCACTCCCATCTCCCGGCCCCCCACTCCCGTCTCCCGGCTCCCCACTCCCATCTCCCGGCCCCCCACCCCCATCTCCCGGCCCCCCACTCGCGTCACCCCCGACCCCCCACTCCCGTCACCCCGACCCCCCACTCCCGTCTCCCGACCCCCCACCCCCATCTCCCGGCCCCCCACCCCCATCTCCCGGCCCCCCACTCGCGTCACCCCCGACCCCCCACTCCTGTCTCCCGACCCCCCACCCCCATCTCCCGGCCCCCCACTCGCGTCACCCCCGACCCCCCACTCCCGTCACCCCCGACCCCCCACTCCCGTCACCCCCGACCCCCCACTCCCATCTCCCGGCCCCCCACTCCCGTCTCACGGCTCCCCACTCCCATCTCCCGGCCCCCCACCCCCATCTCCCGGCCCCCCACTCGCGTCACCCCCGACCCCCCACTCCCGTCACCCCCGACCCCCCACTCCCGTCTCCCAACACCCCACTCCCGTCTCCCGACTCCCCACTCCTGTCTCCCGTCACCCCCGCACAGGTCATCACAGCTCAGTGTCGGGCTCGCTAGTCCCGGACCCGGGTTACTTACGTGACCAAGGGGCCCATTCTCTTGTGTGGAGGCAGGTCACATGGAGCGCTCAGCATGTAAACTCCGTGCGTGTACTTAGACACACACGTGTGCATCTGTGTATCTGCGTCTCTACATATGTGTGTGCACATGGAGTGTCCCTCCCCCAGAATGTGTACACGCTGGGACAGCAGGGAGCCCCACCTGGGAAATGAGACGTGTTTTCACACACGGCCTTTAGAATTGCTCAGAGCGTGCGGGCACCCATCTGTTGGGTATAAGGTCCCTTTTAAAACATGATTGTGGCTGGTGGGTATTTTTAAAAAAATATTTTTATTGATTTTTAGAGAGAGAGGAAGGGGGAGGGAGAAAGAGAGAAACATCAAGGATGGGAGAGAACCATGGACCGGCTGCCTCCTGCACGCCCCCCACTGGCAATCGAGCCCACAACCCGGGCCTGTGCCCTGACCGGGAATCGAACCCGGGACCCTTCAGTCCGCAGGCCGACATCCCATCCACTGAGCCACACCGGCCAGGGCTCCTGAGCCAGGACCCCGCCCAGCCGCTGGGGCCGGGGGGGGGGGGGGGGGGCGCCCAGAGGCCTGGCTGCGCCCAGAGGGGAGGACCCGGGACACAGGGCCCTTTTCATCGCTGCGGGCGGAGGCCGGACAGACGGGGCCTGTGAGAGCCGGGCTCCCCGAACACAGGCGGCTTCTCTGTGCTCTGTGCTGGGGCCGGGAGCTGGACACAGACGTCCTCCCGGCCGATCCCGCCCCTTCCTGCGGGACTCCCGCCGGCGAGATGACCGGGCAGAAGACAACCGCCAGGCCGGGCGCCTCCCCAGGGGTGCCCCCCTGAACCCCCTCCCCCCCAAGCTCTGATCCAGGGGTCCCGGCTGCTCTAGAACATACGCTTCTGGGTCAATGAGACAAACGGGGGAGAGATTCAAACGGCGGGACCGGTGCCGCTGAAGAGGAAGAGAGAGGAGGGGACACACAGGCCAGGACTCTGAGGCTGGAGGACCCGCGTCCGTAACAAAACATAAAATAGAGACGGGGAGCCCGGCCGGCGAGGCTCAGGGGCTGAGCGTCGACCGAGGAGCCAGGAGGTCAGGGTTCGATTCCCGGTCAGGGCACAGGCCCGGGTTGTGGGCTCATCCCCAGTGGGGGGCGTGCAGGAGGCGGCCGGTCCATGACTCTCTCTCATCACGGATGTTTCTCTCTCTCCCTCTTTTCTTTTCTTTTAATCCTCACCCGAGGATGTTTTCCCATTGATTTTCAGAGAGAGTAGAAGAGAGAGAGAGAGACAGAGGGAAACATCGATGTGAGAGAAACACATCGATGGGTTGCCTCCTGCACGCACCCCAACCAGGGCCTGGGCCGGGGAGGAGCCTGCACCCCAGGCTTGTGCCCTTGACCGGAATCGAACCCGGGACCCTTCAGTCCACAGGACGACAGTCTATCCACTGAGCCACACCAGCCAGGGGTCTCATCATTGATGTTTCCCTCCCTCTCTCTCTCTCTCTCCCTTCTTCTCTGAAATCAATACAAATATATTTTCACGAAATAAAGAAAGAAGGTGGGCGTGGTGGGGTTCAGAGGGGCAGGTGGGGGTTCTGGGTGGACGCGTGTGTGGTTGTCCTCGGGCTGGGAGTCCGGGGGAGTCTTTCCAGCAGAGCTGGGGCGCGATCCGTTTGCATGAAAGACAACACACACCGAGGGGGATTGTGGCTGGAGGGACGGGGTGATTTCAGAGGTGACACGCGGACTGGGGGGGGGGGGCGGAGAGGCCTGGGCGGACGGAGGGGACCTGGCGAGTGGGCGAGGGTGGGAGGGAGGGAGGGCGGAGGCAGGCGCAGGATTGGCAGCCTCCGGGGAGACCGCGCACCCGGAGGAGGCAGGTGGCACCCCGCCAGGGCCGGGCGCTCGGGGCAGGATTTTGGCTGCGACGCCCGCTGGTGAGTCACTGGCGCTGGGGATGGTATTTGGAACCACAGAGACGCAGTCAGAGCCAACGAAACCGGCAACCTCTCAGCGCGACCCCGGCCCCTCTGCCGACGCAGGCGACGCAAGAAAAAAGGAAAAAGAAAGGAAAGGCCTCGGGTGGTGGATCGCTGCCCGGTGCCTCCCACGGCTCGCCTCGCTTCGGAAACGATGGCGGCGTCCGCGGGCCGTGCACGGGGCCTGCTTGTCACTCTCCTCCTTTTAAAACATTTATTTTATTTTATTGATTTCAGAGAGAAAAGGGAGAGAGAGAGAAACATCCATGATGAGAGGGAATCATGGACCGGCTGCCTCCTGCACGCCCCCCACTGGGGATGGAGCCCGCACCCCGGGCCTGTGCCCTGATGGGGAATCGAACCGTGACCTCTGGGTGGCCTCTGGGTGACCTCTGGTGCACGGGATGGTGCTCAGCCCCTGAGCCTCGCCGGCTGCTTCGTGCTGGAGGGAGGCGCAGGCTCCTTCGTTGGGAAAACCCTGAGGCTTGGCTCCACCCCCGGGAACGTCCTGGCGGCTCTCCTCCCCCTTGGGGGGCCCCGAGTCCGGGCCGGGGAGGGCCTCCTCCCCCCGCTAAACACACTGGGTCCCCGGGGCGTCGGCCTCCAGTCCCCGCGGCGGCTTCTCCGGGAGCTCGGTCTGCGGTCTGCTGCCTGGGGTGCGGCCCAGACCTCACGCAGCTCCCCGGCCCTCCGCCCGGCCCCCCAACTCCTGCAGGACACGGACTCCTGTCCTTCCCCGGGGCCCCCAGACCCGGAGTGGTGGTGCCTCGATTTCTCCAAGTTCCTGATGGAGCGGCCGGCCCTGACGGCTCTCTGGCTTCCCTGCCGCGGGCAGCGGGGCCTCCAGTGGGTTTGGACGCCCAGGATCCCACGTGGAGATTTCGGGTTCGGATCCCTTCTGTGGTAGGACCTCCCAGCATGCCTGGTGGGGAGGGGTTCTGTCTCCCTCCTGCTCCCCCCCACGCCACCCCCCAAACTCCCCAAGTTCTGAGCACAGGCTGGGGGCGGAGCGCCCGGCCTGCTCTTTCCCTCCCGTCTCCCCTCTTCCTCCCACAGAAAACCGTCCTCGACGTGAGTGGGCCGTGAACACAGCCCCGGCTCAGGGCTGAGTGGGCCTCGGTCATTCACACACAGAAGCCCGGGCCGGCTTTCATTTCAGCTCTAACCTAAGGGGGTTCCGGCCCCGGAGCCTCGGGGGTGATGGAGGGCTGGTGGGCAGGGAGGGCGTCGGGCGAAGACTAAAGCCCAAGGTCAGGACAAGGTCAAGACAAGGCTACCGGCTGGCCAATGTGGCTCAGTGGTGAACGTCGACCTGTGAACCAGGAGGTCGGGGTTCGATTCCCCGCCAGGGCACAGGCCCGGGTTGTGGGCTCCATCCCGGTGGGGGGCGTGCAGGAGGCAGCCGACCGATGGTTCTCTCTCTCTCTCCCTCTCCCTTCCTCTCTGACATCAATAAAAAAAAAAATCATTTAAAAAAAGAAAACACACACAAAAGAAAAAAACCGGGCAAATCAAGAGTTAAAAATGCTCCCCCCCAGCTCGCCCCGCGCCTGAGCGCCCGGTTCATAAATAGCCCCGTGCGGACGTGGCCCTCGTGCGACAGGAAACGTCCGCTCGCCTCCCCTTCTGCGGGAACTGATGGCTTTTATTGTGTCGTTCCAGGACTCGCAGGATTTCATGCGATCGGCGATGGGCCGTCCGTCTTTTTTCAATTAACGTGTCCGTCTACCTTTATTTTATTTTATTTTTTCAGGAAAAGAAAGCATTTCGAACGATTTGAAATTGTTTAAGTAAAGGTGCCTCCTGACTGGCGGGAGCCCGGGTTCGGTCTGGAGGTGTTACCGGCATCTGTGATTGAGGGGCCGTGTCGAGGGCCCGTGCACCCCGCCGCCTCCCCCTTAACCACTCGGGTTCCGCCGGGGGACGGGGGTCCTGTCCTGCTGCTTTGTTTCTGGATCTAATAACGCGGAGCTGTTGGCCCGGAAGGGCCTGGATGTTTGGAGGGGACAGTCCGGCTCTTGCATTTTGTGACGTTTTCAATATTCAGCCTCTTGGGCACTCGCTGAAGGATCCGGGTTCGATTCCGGTCAAGGGCACGCACCTGGGTGGCAGGTTCCCGGCCCGGGCCCTGGGCGGGGCGCGTGCAGGAGGCAACCAATCAGTGTGTCTCTCTCCCATTGATGTTTCTCTCTGTCCCTCTCTCCCTCCCACTCCCCCTCAAAACCAATGGAAGACCATCCCCGAGTGAAGATTAACCAAAAAGAAAGAAAGAGAAAAAGTCTTACAGGGGCAGGTCCAGCGTGAGTTAAAATACCCCCCCCCCCAGTTTGCATCGCCCCATCCCCTTCAATATAGCTCCCCCCCCCCCCCCCGCTGCTCCCATGGGGCACAGAGCATCTGCCCGCATCTGCCCGCCGCACCTGGGCGCCCTTCACTGAAGGACTGAACACCGTGCTCTCTCTGCTCCCGGCAACCGGGGCCTACGTGCCTGTGAACACACACAAAACAGCGCTTCTGTGTCGAGAGAGAAAATGGAACATTCTTTGTTCAGCTCCACAAAGCGCCCGCCCACCCCCACACCCGGCAGCTCCCGCCCAGGCCCGCTCTCCTTCCGGCTTTCAAACCTGATGGCATCTTCCCGTCGCCAGTCCCCCCCCCCACCCCAGCCCAGGGCCAGGGCTTGTCGGCTTTGTTCCTCCTCAGGCTCCTGATACCCCCTCCCCTCCCCCCCAGTTCCTGGCCTGGCTCCTGACAAGCCACCCCTCACCCCCACAGGACGGGACTGGTTTTAAAAGCAAGTGAAATCAGCCCTGGCTGGTGTTACTCAATGGTTAGAGCATGGGCGTGCCCTGAAGGGTCTCGGGTTCGATTCGAGGTCAAGGGTATGTTCCCGGGTTGCAGGTTCCGTCCCAGGCCCCCCGTCTTGGTGACTGTGGGAGGCAACCAATCGGCGTGTCTCTCCCCAGCGATGAAGGGCCGGCCCCTGGAGTCGGCGAGGTCAGTGCTGACGTGAGTGATGGACACGCCGGCCGCTGCTCGGATAGGAACGGACGCCGTCACCAGGAAGGAGGGACGGACGGACGGCCACCTTCAGGCGACACCTTCTGTCTTCATTCGAATCCCCAGGGCCTGGCGAAGGCGCCCGATGTGTAATCTATCACTCAGGCCTCTCTCCTCCCCCTCCCGGCCTCCACTCTCCCTGAAAAGCAAGGGACGAAGTATCCTTTGGTGACGATTAACCAAAAAAGTAAAAAATAAGTGAGGGAGACGGCACGTCTCGCCGAGTTACTGAAGACGGGCGGCGCGAGGCCCAATTTCCGGTGTGAACGTGAAAAACACACCAAACCTGTAAGGAATTTTTGTGAGTTTATTTGAGCCAAACTGCTGACAATTGCTGTGAGGCAGAATCTCCAAGGACTGGGATAATGCTCCGGAGAATGCTTTTTTTGTGTTTGTTTTTTACCTTGTTTTATGCATCACAGTCAAAAGAGGAGATGTAAGTGGGTCACATGGACCCATCGGCGATAGCTGAGGGAGGCGGGAGAAGCACAGTGAGGGGGGTGGGGGGGGGGAAGGCCTCTGGGATTGGATGAAAAGTAAAATGATGGACACCTGCTTCTTCCACTCAGGAGGGCGCAGGATGGTGAACAGTCAACAGTGAGCTCAGTGACAAGGAGGGGATGTGTGGTCTCCGGGGAGCAGAGCGGGGCCTGGGCCGTGAAGGGTCGGGCCGGGGGGAAGGAGAATGATTGTCACATTCAAACGATATGTTATCATAGAGCAGCGGTTCTCAACCTGTGGGTCGTGACCCCTTTGAGGGTCGAACGACCCTTTCACAGGGGTCGCCTAAGACCATCGGAAAACACATCTATAATTACGTATTGTTTTTGTGGTTAATCACGATGCTTTCATGATGTTCAATTTGTCACAATGGAAATACATCCTGCGTATCAGATATTTACACGACGATTCATAACAGTAGCAACATGACAGTGATGAAGTAGCCACGAAGATAATGTTATGGTTGGGGGTCCCCACAACATGAGGGGCTGCATGAAAGGGCCGCGGCGTCAGGGAGGTTGAGAACCGCTGTCGTGGACGCAAAGAGGCAGTGGGCTCAGTTAAGGCAAAGCTGGGCCTTTGTCGGGGAAGATACCGGCCTAGGACGTGACCACCCACCATAAATGGCTTCTCAAGGAAAAGCTTTTCATCTCAGACCGTCCCTTGTGGTGACTTAGGGCCGAGTTTGCAAGGCCGCCCGGCAGGCCTCCCCCGAGCTTGTCAGGTCAGCGTGGCCTCTGCCCTCTCGGATTTCAGTGGAAGCAGAGTCACAGTTTATCCTGCCTCTCGAGTGTTTCCGCCTTTGGCTACAGTGTGTCGGGCTTTCCCTTTGCTGTAACCTCTGGCCCCTTAAGTATAAGGCGACGTATGGAATGGGGGGTGTATGTTGTTGCAATCACGTGGACACCACTCTCTCCTCTCCCCTCCCCCCCTCCCCCCCCCCGCCCCCTGCCCTCCCCCCTCCGGCTCCTCGCCATTTCCCTCGTCTTTTCTCCTGCAAAGGAGCCCGCTCCCTCGAAGCCTTTGGTGGGAGGTGTCTGCTCCAAAGGCAGACAATACAGACAATAGTTATTTTAATTCCATTTATTCCTCAGCGAGGACTAATGTGGCCATTTAGGATTAGCATGGAGATCTCTGATTTCATTGATCCCCCTGGCCCCTGGGTGGAATATTATAGCTGAGACCTTTTAAGTAAGATTTTTCTTTTAAATGAATACAGGAGTCATTTAATCTTCTTAGCTTGTTCCGTAATAGCCAATCAATACAGTGCATTATTGGCCGTAGAAATGCCGCAGACGTTGTCCCCTGATGGGCAGCCCTTGTAGGTTATCGGGGGTGATGGGTTGTTTTCTTAAAATGTCACTTTCTAAATTAAATATGTTTTTATTGATGTCAGAGAGGAAAAGAGAGAGAGAGAGAGAGAGAGAGAGAGAGAGAGAGAGAGAGATGAGAGATAATCATGGATCAGCTGCCTCCTGCACGCCCCCCACTGGGGATCGAGCCCGCAACCCGGGCCTGTGCCCTGACCGGGAATCGAACCCTGGCCTCCTGGTTCGTAGGCTGACGCTCAACCATGGAGCCAGGCCGGCCTGAGCCACAGTGATTGTTTTAAAACCTCTACTTTGTGAACAACCCTACAGCCTAGAGATGAGCCAATGCCTGCAGAGGAAGCACATGATGTAAACCAGGCATAAGGGCTGGGTGGGGCCTGCGGCCAAGGAGTGAGTCCCCGCCCCTACCCCTCACCCCCCACCCCAAGGGCACAGCTTGGTGGCTGGTCACAATACGGCGATGGGCTCACAGATGTCTCACATCTTGCAACGTGTGGAAGAAAAGCCCAGAGTCCAGCTTTTCGTGTGAAATCTGTTTGATAAATATTGGCATGAAGACCTAATTAGGATTTTAAATAATGGCGCACAGAGTGGACACAGTAAAACAGGCTTTGGAGCCAGAATTGGCTTATGGGCCTTCGGTTGGCAACAGCTGCCGTGGGCAGTAGGAGGGCTTTTGAAAATAGAAGCGGCAGAAAGGCCCACGGGGTGACACTCTGCCACCATCTCCCTGGGCGTCCCAGGACCCGAGTTAGGGGGATGGGGTTCCTCTTGGAAGTCCCTCTTCATAACCACAGGTGCCCTTTTGCTGGGCGAAGGCCATCTTGGGATTTAATAAGTAGAATGAAATTATCTATATCTATCTATCTATCTATCTATCTATCTATCTATCTATCTTAATGGTTTTAGAGAGGAAGGGAGAGGGAGAGAGAAACATCCATGATGAGAGAGAATCATGGACTGGCTGCCTCCTGCACGCCCCCCACTGGGGATCGAGCCCACAACCTGGGCCTGTGCCAACGGGGAATCGAACCGTGGCCTCCTGGTTCCTAGGTCGACGCTGAACCACTGAGCCACGCCGGCCGGACGTGTTCATGTCTCTCACTGACCGCTGGGGCTACGTGTTTTCTCTTCC
The DNA here is from genome assembly GCF_964212035.1 of Myotis nattereri. Lineage (NCBI taxonomy): Eukaryota > Metazoa > Chordata > Mammalia > Chiroptera > Vespertilionidae > Myotis > Myotis nattereri. Next base: position 28,192,001 of record NC_138095.1, on the reverse strand, counting down.
TGTGCTTTAAACTGCCCCCGGCGTCTTAGATGCACAAACAGTGAGCCCGAAACCCCGGCTCCCACCCTCGGCCCCAGAACCTGGCCCGCGTGCTGCAGGGCCCATAAGTCATAAACCCTCATTCCATTGGTTATTGCGAAGGGCGTCTTGCAGTCACGATGAAAGCCATCGAGGTTGGCCTAGTTGTCCCTGGTTCCCCAGGGGGAGAGGGTGGGGGAAGCTCACCTGCCCAGGTGAGCACCCGGGTGGTTCTAGCCGATGCATCGCCATCCAGAGGCTGAGCCTGCAGAGAGCAGTGATGCGTGGCCCTAAGACATTAGATGTGACAGTGTTAGACATGACAGCGTTACAACATCGCTACAGCATGGCATTGCCACGGGCGATGTTACAACATTGCAACTTTGTAACAACAGTGCAACTTTGTAACAACAGTGCAAACTCTGTAACAACAGTGCAACTTTGTAACAACAGTGCAAACTTTGTAACAACATTGCAACTTTGTAACAACGATGCAAACTTTGTAACAACGTTGCAAACTTTGCAACAACGTTGCAACTTTGTAACAACGTGCGACTTTCTTTCGGAAATCACAACATTACTACAGGACCACATACCATGCCTGGGGGACGGTGGCCCACAGCCGGTTCGGGGTACAGCGTGGGGGGCGGAGGTCTGGGGTACAACGTGGGACGCGGCTGCCCCCTCTAATGCCCTGCGTTCCCCGCAGTGACCGAGGGCCGCGGCCTCCTGGACAGCGCCCCGCGCTTCTCCCTGCTGCCCACCTACCTGCCCGTGAGCTTCCGCGTGGACGCCGACGCCGCCTTCTTCCTGCGGGAGGCCAACCAGGACGTGATGCGCAACGCCAGCCTGCAGGCCCGCGTGGAGTCCTTCCTGGTCCTGCGCGCCCGGCGGCCGCCCGTGCTCCGCGCCCGCTACGGGCCCTTCTCCGCGCAGCAGGCGGTGCCCCGAGACCTGCTGCTGCCCGCCGGCCCCCCTGGCCCTCCGGGCGCGCCCCCCCTGGGCTGGAAGCTGCGGGCCCACATCCTGCGGGACCAGATCGACCCGGGCCGGCCCGTCGCGCAGGTCCTGTTCCACGTGCTGGGCCGGGACTGGGCCGAGCCGGGCGCCGCGGAGCCGCTGCCCTGCCTGCGGGTGTTCGCCTTCCGGGAGACGCGCGAGGTGCGGGCCGGCTGCCGGCTGCGGGGCGCGCTGGGGCTGTGCGTGGCCGAGCTGCGGCTGCCGCCCGCCTGGTTCAGCGCCCCCGCCGTGGTGGCCGGGAGGCGGCGGCCCGCGGGCCCGGCCGAGGGGAGCCCCGTGGAGCTGTACTACACCGTGCACCCCGGGGACCCGCACCCCGGGGACCCGCACCCCGGGGACCCGCACCCCGGGGACCCGCACCCCGGGGACCCGCACCCCGGGGCCGGCGGCGACTGCGCCCGGGCGGAGCCGGGGGCCGGCGGCGGGGACGAGGCGGGGCCGCCCCTGCGCAGGATCGGCAGCGTGTTCCTCCGCCCCGCGCCCCGCCCGCCGCCGCTGCGGGAGCTGCGCTTGGATGACCGCGTGGCCGTCCGCTACCCGCCCCGGAGGGCGCGGCCGGGCGACCTGCTCACCTTCCCCGTCTCCGTCTCCAGCAACTGCACGTGGGACCGGTTCACCCTGAGGTGAGTGCGCTGGGGGGGGGGGGGGGGGGAAAGGGGGGGCAGGTGGCTTCTGAGGCGCCCCCGCCAAGGGGTTGGGGGAGCTGTGTGCACCGGGCTCCCCGTTTTCCCTGCAAAGTCAGGCCGTTTGATCTGAGCGGGTGTCCCTTTGGCGGTGGAGGTGTCTGACCCACCCATGGTCTAGGCCCGCGGTCGGCAAACCTCGGCTCGCGAGCCACATGCGGCTCTTTGGCCCCTTGAGTGCGGCTCTTCCACAAAATACCGACTTCTGCGCGTGGGCCACGAAGTTTCAATCGCACTGTACGTGCGCGTCCCCACGCGGTATTTTGTGGAAGACCCACACTCAAGGGGCCAAAGAGCCGCAAGTGGCTCAAGAGCAGCGGTTTGCCGACCACGGGTCTAGGCTGTCACGGAGCAGCCGGGGCACCCACGTGAGGCCTTTTGTGTAGCTGGGCGGGGGGGGGGGGTGCCCTGGGCAGGTGTCGGGCACCCCCAGGCTAACAGCCCACCTGGGCCCCTTGACAGTTGGAGTTAAGTGGCTGGCAGGTGGCCCTGGCTGGTGTGGCTCAGTGGATAGAGCATCGGCCTGCGGGCCCAAGGGTCCTGGGTTCTATTCCGGTCAAGGGCACCCACCTGGGTTGGAGGCTCCTCCTCGGCCGGGGCCCTGGTTGGGGCGAGCGCAGGAGGCAACCCGTCGCTGTGTCTCTCTCACATCGACGTTTCTCCGTCTCTCCCTTCCTCTCCCTAAAATCCCAAGGAAAAATATCCTCAGGTGAGGATTAACAACAGAGAATAGCGAATAAAAAATTAAAAAATAAGTAAGTGGCTGGCAGGTGGGCCTGGCCTGGGCGGATGGCGTCCGTTCAGCCTGAGAGCCCGGAGGAGGGGGGGAGGGGGGGAGGGGGGAGCGGGGAGGGGGGAGGGGGGAGGGAGGGAGGGAGAGGGGAGTAGGGGAGGGGGACAGCCGCCTGTTTGTCTCTGGAAGCAACGCTGGGCGTTCACGAGAGAAAAGAGCAAAACGTGCGAGGAGCCTGCAGCCGGCGCGCGGGGACCGGCCTGAGCGCCAGCCAGACGCGGGCGGGAAGGCGAGCGTGTCCTTTAGGGGGAAGCGTGTGCGCGATCCTCGCTGGAACGTAGAAGGCGAGAGACGCGCCCGCCTCGGCTCATTAGGTTCCGCTGAACGTTTGCCCGTGGCGCCCGGCGGAGCCGAGTCCGATGGGCCGCCATCTGGCGCGGGCGTTGGGGTCACGGAGCACATCCTGACGGGGCCCAGGGGCCGCGGGGTGACATCTGTGTCCTGACCCTGGGAAGCGGGGCCCGACAGGGTTTCCACGTGGGTTTAAAATCTCACCCAGGCCCGGCCGGCCCGCGTGGCTCAGCGGTTGAGCGTCGACGGTTCGGTTCCTGGTCACGTCTCCTGAAAACTTTGGATTGTCCTGGTTTCAGAATACCCCCAGGGGGTGGACCCAGAATGTCTGTGTATCGGGAAACACTGTGGGGCAGATACAGGGCCGGGCTGAGCTGTGGGGAGGGCTCCTCTCGGGCTGACCCCCCCCCCGCCCCCCTGGGGCTCCGCGGCCGCGAGAGGGTGCAGTGCAGTTTCCTAAACTCTCCCAGCGCCTCGCGGCCTGGCTCCTGGCGGTGCAGACCGGGCACTGGGCAGGGCCAGCCTGGCATGTTTAGGGGGGATGGTCAGGCTTCTGTGGAGAGTAGACGGGAGGGGCAGGAGTCGGGCCGTGGAGGGAGCAGAGCTGTGACAGTAACGGTCCAGACGGAGCAGGCGCGGGTCCCCGGCAGCTGGAGCGGGGGCGGGCGCCCGGTGCTGGGGGCGGCCCGCAGGCTGAGGGCTCCTTGGTGAGCTGGAAAGAATGAGCTTGAAGTGCAAGGCGACCCCAGCCATTGGGCGGATGGACAGACGGCTCTCGCAGGAAGAGCAGGTTTGGGGACAAAAGGGGAAGTCGGTTTGGATGAGCGAGAGGGACTGGGAGCGGGTGGCCTTGCGCTATTTCAGGGCGGGAGTGGAATACAGCTCATTCCGGACGCCTTTCTAGAGGGAAGCCAGGTGTTTTTTTTCTAATATATTTTTATTGATTTCAGAGAGGAAGGGAGAGGGAGAGAGAGAGATAGAAACATCAATGACGAGAGAGAATCATGGATCGGCTGCCTCCTACATGCTCCCCACTGGGGATCGAGCCCACACCCCGGGCCTGTGCCCTGACCGGGAATTGAACCCGGGGACCCTTCAGTCCGTGGACCGACGCTCTGCCCACTGAGCCACACGGCCAGGGCGAGGCCAGGCTTTTATATCCGACGAGTCCCTCTCCCCCGAGGGCCGTGCACTCAGGTGTAAAGTGGAACGCCCTTTACCAACATCCCTGACGGCGTTTAAACGAGGGAGAGAAGCAGGACTGAAACTCCGCCGGCGTCAAAAAGGGTTGTGCGGTCTCCTCGCCACCTGCCGGCGGAGCCCGCTGAGCCGGTGCCCGCGGCCTCATGCTCACACACCCGCCCCGGGAGCCGGCGGCGGGACATGGAGAGAACGCAGCTCAGCGAGTGGGATCACGGTGATGCCTTGCTTTTCACCAAGTTAATTGGGTTTAAATGAAGGCAATTTGGCTGAAGTTAAAAAAATCAAATAAATGAGCGGGGGGAGGGGGGAGTCCCCCGAGACAGACGGCGCCCGGGGAACGGGGCACTTCGGGGAAAGAGCCGGGCGTGGTGGACTGGCTGCGGGCGCCTGTGTGTAATTAGGCCACACGGCCCCATTGGTGGGGACAGCCCCGCACAGACATCGAGTCTCCGGGGGCCCCGCGTGCAACGCAAGACACTTGTTGCTCGTAGGTGCCGTGTTCACAGGTGCATGTTGGCCGGCCGGTGCGGCTCAGCGCTTGAGCGTCGACCTAGGAACCAGGAGGTCAGGGTTCGATTCCCGGTCGGGGCACAGGCCCGGGTTGCAGGCTCCATCCCCAGTGTGGGGCGTGCAGGAGGCAGCCAGTCCATGATTCTCTCTCATCACGGATGTTTCTCTCTCTCTCTTTCTTTATCTCTGAAATCAATAAAAAATATATTTAAAAACAAACGAGCCTGCTCTATTTGGTCAAACATTTAATGAGCTCACCCCTCATGCCTCGGCAGGGCCAGACCAAATGGTTTCTCAGGCCTCAGACGACCTGCGGGCTTAGCCCAAGGCTGTCCTGACTGTACCCGGTTCCTGTCGTTGGGCAGTGCATTTCTGAGCGCCTCGCCCTGCGTTAAGGCTGACTCATTCTTTAAAAGGTGTATGTTTATGCAAACACAGCCATGTTTGCTGAAGTGTGCACCGAAAATACTTTCAATGAGTCTCGATCTAGAATTTCTTAAATCACACTTAGAGCCCGGCCGGTGTGGCTCAGGGGTTGGGCATCGACTTAGGAACCAGGAGGTCACAGTTCGATCCCCGGTCAGGGCACAGGCCGGGTTGCGGGTTCGATCCCCAGTGTGGGGCCTGCAGGAGGCAGCCAGTCCATGGTTCTCTCTCATCATTGATGTTTCTCTCTCTCTCTCCCTCTCCCTACCTCTCTGAAAAAAAGATTAAAAATATTAAAAAAATAAAAAAATAAAATTGCACGTAGAGACTTCTGGGCCCAGGGAAAGCTAAATCCGAATTGTGTGCGTGTCTTTGCTGCAGACAAGTGTGATCGATAAGGACTGTCGGACACAGAAATAGGCTGCACGCGGGTAGGATTCTGAGACAGGCATAGAGCAGGTCTGCAAGCCAACAGCGAAAAATAAATGAATAAATGAATGAACATTCATTCCGCGTCTGGAGAAGAAGAGGCTGAATTTTTTAAGGACGCATCGCGGAGGGTGGCAAGCCCGCCCTGGTATTTAGATTCCGGCGAAACTCTTAGAAGCGCGATGTAACAGTTTAATTTTAAAATGTCAATAGTTACAGTGAGCCGGAAACTCCACCTTTGCCGCTCGGGAGGGAGGGAGGAAGGGTTTTAAATGTCAACTTTAAAATGCCCCGGGGACGCAGACTCCGCGACAGTCACTCCCCAGCGCCGCCAGCGCAGAAACCTCCGGAGACGGCGCCTTGCGGGCCCTGCGGTCCGACGGGGCCGCCCGTGTCCGCGGCGTCAGGCCCAGGAGCCGGGTTCGCGTGACTGTATCTCATCGGTGATACATTGTAGCGGGTTCCGTCTGGAGCCTTTGCAGCGTCCGGTGCCCCCTAAACCCAGAGGTTCGCGCCACGAGTCACACAGCGGCCGCAGGATTAACCCCAACACACGCTCGGCCCCTCACGGGCTAAAGCAGAAGCTGCGTTCTTTTTTCTTTTCTTTTTTCTTTAATCCTCATCCGAGGATATTTTTTCCTTGATTTTTAGAGAAAGTCGAAGAGAGAGGGAAAGACAGAAACACTGATGTGAGAGAAACACGTCGATGGATTGCCTCCTGCACAAGCCCAGACCAGGGTCTGGGCCGGGGAGGAGCCTGCAACCCGGGCATGTGCCCTGGACCGGGATCGAACCCGGGGCCCTGCGGTCTGCAGGCCGATGCTCTATCCACGGAGCCACACGGCTAGGGCTGCACTTGCACATGTTTAAGTCATTTCCCCTTTTCTATTTGGTCTTAACAGTCCGGGCTTTCCAGGTGTTAATGTGTTTTTTAAAAACAAACAAACACGCAAGCCCTCCCGCTAGCGCACGCCTGCGCTTCTGCGTCCGTGACACTTGCTCGGGTCACGTGCTATCCTAGCTCCTCCGTGAAAAGTAGGAAAAGCGGGGGACGGGGCAGATGCGCTGGGAGGCGGTTACATTGTATCAAACAGGTTACATTGTATCACCTGCCGGGCAACAATGTTTCCCCGGAACCAGCGGCCACCCGGGCTCCCAGCGGGCTCAGCCGATCCTCCCGTCTCCCCCCGCAGGGTCAAGGTGAAGAGGGGCGTGCGCATCGCCGCGGTCAGAGCCAGCAGCCCGGCCGTCTGGGAGGTCCAGGCGAGCGTGGACCGGGCCGGCAAGGCGGCCCCCGCCGTCATCGTCTGCCGCCGGAAGTCCCCCGGCCCAGCACCCGGGTAAGTCCCCCTCACTGTGCTCGAAGGGGCTTCCCCGCCCCAGGTCCACGTGGGTCCTCGGTGGGTGTCGCCGTCTTGGGGATGCTCCCAGGTAAGACGGAGGGACGGTGGGTGGAGCCTTCTCACCGCTGGGACCCGCCTAAGCCCAGCAGGTCAGTGGGAGACCGGGCTCTGGGAAGGGGCGGGGCGTGGATTTCTGTGGTTGGTGTTCTGCCTGCGTTGGCTCAGTGTTTCTGAAAACCCCCCTCGTGAACGTGGGTCCGTGTGGAGCTGGGAGGGGCGACCGTGGGAGGCAGACGGCAGGCGGTGGCCCCTGACGCCCGGCTTGTGGCTCGGCAGAGACCGGGGTGTGGAGCTCATAACTGTGAGCGGGATCCGGAGTGTGGGGGCCAGCAAGGCTCAGAGGAACCAGGAGGTCAGGGTTCAATTCCCGGTCAGGGCACAGGCCCGGGTTGTGGGCTCCGTCCCCAGTGGGGGGCGTGCAGGAGGCAGCCGGCCCATGATTCTCTCTCCCTCTCCCTTCCTCTCTGAAATCAGTACAAATGTATTTTTTTAAAAAAGTTGCGTCTGAACGGTTCTCCCCGCAGAGGGAAGGGCCGCGTATGAGGTTCAGGAAGCCCAACGCTTCCTTCTCGCTGGACGCCGGCCGCCATCTCGCCTCCCGCTGGGAGGTAACGAGAGGCGAACCCCATCTTCTGTAAATCGGCGTCACGGAGGCGGCCTCCACGGACCCTGCGAAGACCAGAGGGCCCCGGCTTCGGACAGACACGCGCTTTGCCGCGACCCAGCGCGGCCCCCATCTGTGAATGGCCTCTGGAGGATGAAAGTGATGGCCCGTGTTCCCTGTGGCGTGTGCAGCCCCTTCCCCGACCCCCCCAGCCACGGCTGCCGAGATCAGGAAGGAGACTTCATTACCCGGGTCTCAGCCGCAGGCTCCCGGCGCGGGGAGGAGGGCATCGGCCGCCGGGAGTCGGGAGCTGGGAGCCGGGAGCTGGGAGCCGGGAGCCGGGAGCCGGGCTTTCCTCATTGTGTTTAGACGTATGAGCTGTCAGAAGCACTTTCTCTCGGGCGCGTTTTAATAACTTCCGCATTAGGGACGCCGCAGAGCGAGGCACTGTCTCCAATACGTTTCCCTTCATCGGATTGGCCACAAAAAAGATGCAAATAATAAAGTGCTTTCCTGGGGATGAGGGGCTGCAGGGACCTCTGGTTCCCTGGGGGGGGGGGGTGGGGGGGTGGGGGGCTGGGGGGCTGGGAGCCGCTCGCTCCCCGTGGAGCTGTGTCCGTAGGCACCTGGCCGACGCGTCACACACGTGTCTGCATGTGACCCTGAGGTCCCAGGTCTGGGGGCATTGCCTCTGGTAAAGGCTTCACCCCAGATGTGGAGAGTGAGCAAGCGTGTTTGTCGCTGCATTTTTAGTAGTTTATAAATATGTTTTATTGATTTCAGAGAGGAAGGGAGAGGGAGAGAGAAACATCCACGATGAGAGAGAATCATGGATCGGCTGCCTCCTGCACGCCCCCCGCTGGGGATGGAGCCCACAACCCGGGCCTGTGCCCCGACCGGGAATCGAACCCTGACCTCCTGGTTCCTAGGCCGATGCTCAGCCCCTGAGCCTCGCCGGCGGTCATCGCTGCCCCTTTAAATAGGCGGCCGTTGAAAGCAGCCTAGGCATCCGTCCAGCGGTGGGTGGATTCTGAAAGGCGGTGCGTCATGGGGTAGAATCGGTGCAATGGCGAGGGGGGGCCCAGGTCGGTTATGACGTGGGACAGCGTTGGGAGGATCTGAAAACGTCACGCTGAGGGGGCGGGAGGCTCGGGTACCAACCTGTGCGACAGCAACACGTCACCTGCACAACGCGGGCCGGACGGGCCGGACGCAGGGAACGCGGAGGGGAGACCCGCTGGGCTCTGTGGGGGGAATGCCCAGTCCCCGTGGGTGTCGATGGGTGAGACAGGGCAGCTGCCCGAAAACCCTCACGCGAGACGCAGCGGGGGGCGATGGGGGGGTTGGGGGATGTGTGGAGGGGGTGCAGGCATCGAGGGGGCCGGGCCTGGCACCCCCAGGAGCCCGCGTGTTGTCCCCGCTGCTCGCAGTCCTGCCTCTGTTAGAAACGCAGACGGAGCTGGGAGGCCGTGGCAGCTCAGCGACGGGAGTTATGAGCCCAATTCCGGAGGAAATCACCCCTCGGGCGGACTCGTTTACCGCGTCCTGACGCCCCTGCAGGCCCGTCACCAGGCAGCGGGGAGCGTGGGCCTCGCCTTGATTTACCCGGCGCTGCTCCGCTTCTATTGCCGCCGTATATTTGGTGCTTAGGGCCTCGTCTCCCGGCGAGCACCGTGTTTAGAATGAAATGATGCCGCAGCCGCTCTCCGCGGGTGGGCGGGCGGGGAGTTGCTGCCACGCGGCTCATTGCGGGGAGTCCTCGCTTCTGAGCGGCTCCCCGCCCGCCGCGCTGAACGCCGGGCTGTCCTGCTGCAGCTGCGGACACGGCACAAGCCACGGCCTAACAGCCACGCATGTGCTGTGATGTCACCGGGTCGCAGGGAGAGATAAAGCGCGTCCTTCGTCGCAGTGACCGGGAGTGTCCGCAGGAGCAGAGCCGCCGGTGGGACACACGGCATTGCACGGCGAGAACCGCGGCTGCCGTGTCTCACGGGAATTTCTGGACTCACAACTCCAGTGACTGTGTGTGCGTGTGAGCAGGCAGGCAGGTGTGCACGTGTGTGTGCACGTGAGTGTGTTCATGTGCGTGCACCATGCAGGTGCGTGTTCACCTGTGTCCATGTGTCACAAGTGTATGCATGTGTGCACATCTGTGTAGGTGGGTGTGCACACGTGTGCGTGTGTATACATGTGCGCACATGTGCACATACATGTGCAGCCCTAGTTACCTCTGCAAACATGGGAAAAAATGTAAAAGCCCCGCAGGGAAAAAGATGTCCGCATCTATGTATCCATTCTATCGCTTCATCTCTGTCGCTATATCCATCGCCACATCATAGCAGGTCTGTGTTCACATGTACACAGGTAAGCATGACACATGCGTGTGAGGAAAACTCTGGAAGTCCCTGTATTCGCTGAGAGGCGTTAGCTTTTGCGATCCCATGTGCTTGGGAAGGTGCTTATTGTGAAAAAGGTGGCGTCACCCAGAGCTCTCGCCAGGTCCCGACCCCATGGGCACCCTGATCTCAGACGTCCATCCAGCCTCCAGACCCCGAGAGATAAATGTCTGTTATTTATAAGCCACCAGGTCAGCGTCACTTAATTACAAGCTAAGATACAAACAACAAGCTAAGATACAAAGTTGCAAACGACAAGCTGAGATACAAAGTTGCAAACGACAAGCTGAGATACAAAGTTGCAAACGACAAGCTGAGATACAAAGGTGCAAATGACAAGCTAAGATACAAAGTTGCAAACGACAAGCTGAGATACAAAGTTGCAAATGACAAGCTAAGATACAAAGTTGCAAGCGACCACACTGGAGCCTTTGAGAAAAGCAGCAGGAAGCCTGTCCGACCACCCGGAGTAAACACCCTGCTTGTCAAATCCCCAGGGGGCCAGGTACCGGTCCCTCCAACAGGTGACCTTTCTAGCTCTCGGGGTGACATTTTACAGCAAACAAAGCTGTCGAGCAAAAATGCTAATCAGGGAGGAGGCATTTCGTGGCCGTGGCGTGTGCCTGGCGCTGGAGGAAACGGTAAACCTCCTGCCCCTGGAGACATTGCGGGCAGTTGAGGCAGTAAAGCAAGGGCTCACGACACGCTTTTAAAAACACAGAACTGAGCCTGGCTGGCGTGGCTCAGTGGTGGAGCGTCAGCCTATGAACCTGGAGGTCAGGGTTCGATTCCCGGTCAGGGCACAGGCCTGAATTGTGGGCTCCATCCCCAGTGGGGGGCATGCAGGAGGCAGCCGATCCATGATTCTCTCTCATCATTGATGCTTCTCTGTCTCCTTTCCTCTCTGAAATCAATAAAAAAATATTTTTAGAAATGCAGGTTGAAAACCCCTCAAATGCCCAACACATAGAATCGTCAGGCGGATGCATCCAATTAGGAATCGTGAGCGAAACCCTGATGACGTGCCTGACACAAAGTGGGAACCCCCACTCCCCCCGAAAAAGGCCGCTCATGCTGTCGTCACTGGGAGGACCTCAGAGGACCTTCTCCGTGACCTCCCACTCCAGGCACCGCCATCGCCCAGAATAACCCACCAAAAAAGAAAGTAAACTCCCGGAAACCGCCCAGCGGCTCCACAGAGCAGGCCTGCGAGCCGAGCCGTGCAGAGCTGCCCCCGGGAATCTGTCTGGGAGTCAATAACCCAAACGCACTCATTCTGTGCGGCTGTTTCACAACAGATCGCTCTTACCGTCAAAGACGCAAATTTAGAGCCGGGATCAATACCTCGCTTCACGAGCCGTCTGTCCAGAGGCCCCAGGGGCCCGACTCAGGGTGGATCCGGCCAGTGTCTCCCCGTCCGTCCCTCCGGGGTTCTCGGGGCCTCATGTCTGCGCACAGGCAGGCAGCCCCATCCCTCTGGAATCGCGGTCACTACCCTCTCCGCTCAGCAGCCGCGTGAGGGCTCCAGGGGGCCTTGACCCGGTGAGAAGCCTGCGGGGAGCCGGCAGCTCCGCTCAGCCCCGCCTCCCGCGAGGACCCGGCTCTCCTCACCTCGCCGTGTCTCCACTCCCAGGACCGTCTGTGGTCGGTGTTTTGTGAATCCTCACCCGGGGGTATTTTCCCACTGACTTTTAGAGAGAGTAGAAGGGAGGGAGGAAGGGAGGGGGGAGACGAGGAGAGAAACATGGGTGTGAGAGACACACATTTACTGGTTGCCTGCCACGTGCGCCCTGCCTGGGGTCAGGATGGAACCTGCAATCCAAGGATGCGCCCTTGACCAGGAATCAAACTCTCAAACCCCGTCGGGCGGGCCAGCACTCTAACCATTGGGCCACCCGCCAGGGCTGCTCTCTGCACGGCCCTGTGGGCAGCGTCCTGGGTCGTGGGGGCATGAACTGTGCTCTTTCCCTGGCTCTCGAGGTCCCTGCTCAGGGGCCGTGTTCTTCACCAGGGAGGGGAGGGGAGGGAACACGTCAGGCGACGGGAGGTGTGGGGCTCCGTGTCAGAGGGGGACTCGCCGGGCCCGTCGTTAGGGCCACGTGAGCACAGGCACCACCTGGAAACCACGCTGCCGTGGCTCGTCCCGTGTAATTGAAAAATAAATTTTAAAAAATAAGTTTAAAAAAACAGAAGACAGCAAAACATCTGTTTCCATCTGGAAGAAGCCAGGTTTTGCAGGCGTGCGCACCGTGAACTGTGATTTATCTCACGCCAAGATACAGCCACGCGGGGAGCACCGGGGCTGGAGCGATCGGCGAGCACGGCTGTCGGGGGTGAGGAGCTCCAGGCCCACGGGAATGCGGTTTACGAGGCGTGACGGGAGGAGGAGGCGGCCGGAGGGGCCTGGGGACCAGCGCGGGGACGCTGTGGGCCTGTGTGTCGGTGATCCGTGTCTCAAGGGTTCGCTGTGGGAACAGGACAGGGTGGAAACAAAAACCCAGCCCTAGGACGGGAGGTCTGCCACCTGGGCAGCTGCCCGGAGCCTCTGAGGGGTGGTGGGGACCCCAGGTGGTTAGACTGTCTCCCCCGCCCCCCCCCCCCCGGGTCAGGGATGAGGCTCACTGACGTCTGCGCCGGCGCCTGTCACAGCTCCTCACAGTGATGAGCGCTGACAAGTGTATCGGGCGCTGCCGGGGTGTGGCTTCCCCCTTCTGCGTCTCCGGTCACCACAGCGTCATGGGTCAGTGATGAGTCCACAGTGAGCAGGGGGTCAGCCATGAGTCCACGGCATCTAGGGGTCAGCCATGAGTCCATAATGAGCAGGGGGTCAGCCATGAGTCCACGGTGAGCAGGGGGTCAGCCATGAGTCCACGGTGAGCAAGGGATCAGCCACGAGTGGCTGCAGTCCGAGTGCCACTGACAGGGACCGGTCACCACTTCTCACTCGCTCGCCCGCCCGCGTCCCCTGGAGGCAGCAGCCAGGACACGGGGAGCCTGGTTAGTGCCCAGCACTGCCCACCCCTGAGCGGTCCCTCTCGTCTCCTGGTGCCGCCCCAGGTGCAGAGGCGCAGTGAGAGCTGACGGCGGGAAGGGGTTTGGGTGTCACGTGGAAAAGCAGGCCCCCAGCACCTGTCCCAACCACAGAGCTTAAACCCTGGGCTCCGCCGGGTCTGGATGGAGACGGCCATTGGAATTTCTTAGGAATTGACTCCGGTAAACTTACTATTATTTTGGGGCCTAAGCCAGATTTGTGTTTCTGTCTTTTCCATCCAAGCACTCACAAAAGCCTTGCTTACTTCCGGCATCGGATTATAAGGACGGGCGCCTATTTTAACTTCCATCCTCAGTTATTCATTGAAAGTGCATTTTTATTCCGTACCTGGTACCGGCCAGGTTTCCCGTTCAGCACCGCGGACAGTTCCCAGCCTTTAGGGGCTGGTATCCATGGAAAGGGGGAGGCCTACATACCAGTCATGGCAATAGGCTCCATGGGCTCCTCGCAGAAGCTGTGCTGTCCCTGCGGCCCTGGGTGTATCTGGGCAGACTTCCCGGAGGTGGTGACATGCAGGCTGAGTGTTGAAGGATGGCCAGGAGTTTCCGCCACAAGGGAGGGGGGACGGGCGCTCAGGCTCGGGGAATAATGTGAGAGAACAGGAGCCAGCACAGTGCCTTTGGGGGGGGGACGGGGGAGCCCATAACTCATCGCGGCTGGATGGCCGCCCGGTGTTCCCTGCAGGGCTCGGACGTGCCCGCAGCCCCGTGTCCTCCCCGGGGAACGTAATTAATGAATGTTCGCTGATGGAGTGAGCTGATGAATGGACATCGTTGGCAAGAGCTGTTACAGGTAGTAACGCATTTATAACGGCTGCCACGGGAGCAATGAGGAATCGAGGCTCAGCTAGATAAACGGTTGTTAGTGAGGGGCACATCGTCTCGGCCCACCGCCCCTAGGCTGGGCGTCCCCGCCAACCCGGCTTCCCGGTGACTGACGGGGGGCATGGTCAGCCTGCGCCGTTGGAGGGGGTCAGGCGTGCGGGAAATGACGAGGCGTGAGTGACTGGCAGCAGGGACGCGTCATTATTCGTCGAGCGCTCCCGCGGTGCTGGAGAAGGTGCCGAGGAGCTCAGTCGCAGGTGTCAGTCTCTGGCCACGTGAGTCCGTGGCACAGTCCTGTGCACACCCCGTCTTCGCCCGGAGAGCGGTGGGTGGAGGGGTGGGCACCCTGACCAGGTCCCCTCGGCTGGAGGTGGCCCTGCTCACTCAGAAGCCGATGCCGGGCAGGACTCTGTGTCCAGAGCTCTTGTCCAGCCCAGCCCGACCCACTGTCCTGGGAACAGGTGATGCAGCTGAACGCGGTTTCCCTTTAAAATAAGAATCTCAGAGCCCGGCCGGCGTGGCTCAGGGGTTGAGCATCGATCTGTGAACCAGGAGGTCAGGGTTCGATTCCCGGTCAGGGCACAGGCCCGGGTTGCGGCCTCCATCCCCAGCGGGGGGCGTGCAGGAGGCGGTCGGTCCATGATTCTCATCATGGATGTTTCTCTCTCCCTCTCCCTCTCCCTACCTGTCCAAATCCATAAAAATATTTAAAGAAAAAAACAGTGGCCGACACGGGCGTGCTGTGTGCGGTGACAGGACGAGTCTGCTCCCGTGGACGCCTGGGACCCGGTGGGTTAACGCTCTCCGGCCTTGCTCCGCCGCTGACCTCACGTCCTCGGAGTCCCGTTCATAATCGATTCGAAGGCGTTCATTGGACGAAAGAATTCTTTACCGTGTCCCAAGGGCGGCCGGCGTTTCCTCGCGGCGCCTGTTTGCACAGGCGGTTTCTGTGTAACGAGGAGGAGGAGTTAGTGCCGCCGTGAAGTTAACCGGGTGTGGCGTGCTCGGCCCCCAGCGGCCGGCCGGCGGCTGGGGTGGCGGGCAGAGGGTTCATTCACCACGTGGCCCTCGGATCATTTCCTCCGCGGGGGCAGCCGTGGGCTCTGGCCCCAGCACCGCGCTGTCTCCGCCACACGGACGTGACCATTGCCACTCGATTGTAACGCGTGTTTTTCCGTCTGTGATGCCATTTCAGTGTTTAAAACTCCTCACCCCGTTTAAGACGCGAGCAAGGCGTCTCCTTTCCTTCAGGTTCCTCCCTGAGGCCCTGCCCGTGTTCCTCTCTGCTCCCCTCAGTCTGTCCCTGTCTGGGGGTCACCGGGGTTGGACTAGGCGGGCCCAGGTAGGAGAAACAAGAGCTTCCCCCTGAGAAAAGGTCCACCTTATGCGTTTCCATGAAAAGCACAAGCCTGGCCCGCCGGCGTGGCTCAATGGTTGAGCGTCGACCTGTGATCCAGGAGGCCAGGGTTCGATTCCCCGTCAGGGCACATGCCTGGGCTGTGGGCTTGGTCTCCAGCGTGGAGAGTGCAGGAGGCCGCCGATCCATGATTCTCTCTCATTGTTAATGTTTCTATCTCTCTCTCCCTCTCCCTTCCTCTCTGAAATCAATAGAAATATATTTTTTAAAAATCCCAGAGAGGACGAAGAGCGCTGCGCGGTAGAGCAGCGATAGGGGGGGAGGGTGGCCGGGCTGGCTCCGCGGGACGTCGCCCCTGGAAAGTCGGTGAATGCAGCCGTCACCGTGAAAGCGCTCCCTGAAATAAAAGCAAAACCGGTGGCATTTTGGCACCCCACGCTCCATTATTGTATTTTCCTCCTGCAGAAAATTGGGGAAAAAATTGTACTCTTAATTTCACCTTGTTTCTTACAAAAGCTGGGAGGCAGAGTGAGTCAGAATGAGCCGGATCAGACCAGAAAGGGCCCTGCCTCCTTGGATCCGGCGTCGTATCTGGACAAGGGCAGGGATGCTGGAGCGGCCGGGCCCGAGCCTTTTCCTCCTCGAGTTTTTCAGTCTCTGGCCTCCTGCCATCCACACGTCCTGTTCTCACCCCACATGAGACACAGACATTTCAGCAAAAGTACATGTGAGCACGAGCAGGAAGGATGATTCAGCGTGTGCCCCGCACGGGGGCTTATCATCCGCACGAACTTCCTTGAGGCTTGGCTCATCTCCCCAGCTCACGGGAGCAGACAAAGCTTCAGGAAGAGGAAGGCGATGGCCCAAGGTCACACAGCTCGTTAGAGGACGTGGATCTCTAAACTAGACGGCACGTTCTGCCAGGGAGAGCCAGCAAGGGGACGAATGACACATACATGTTGGAGCCTGACCAATTGCTTAATCCCTTTTACCATCACCACCATCACCATCACCATCATCACCATCATCATCACCATCACCATCACCATCATCATCACCATCACCACCATCACCATCACCATCACCATCACCATCACCATCACCATCATCATCACCATCACCACCATCACCACCATCATCACCACCACCACCATCATCACCATCACCATCATCACCATCATCACCATCACCATCATCACCACCATCACCACCATCATCACCATCACCATCATCACCATCATCACCACCATCACCACCATCATCATCATCACCATCACCATCATCATCACCATCACCACCATCACCACCATCATCACCATCACCATCATCACCATCATCACCACCATCATCACCATCACCATCATCACCATCACTATCACCATCACCATCATCATCACCATCATCACATCACCATCATCACCATCACCATCATCACCATCACCATCATCACCATCACCATCATCACCATCACCATCACCACCATCATCACCATCATCACCATCATCATCACCATCACCATCACCACCATCATCATCACCATCATCATCATCATTGAACTGTCTTTAATACCCAACAAATATCATACTCATAGAGAAAAGTACATCTTTGAAGAGATGATTTAAAACCAGCAGGAAAAATAGGTTTAGGTAATTTCCCAAATATGTCAAATACTTTCTCAGCCAAAGCTGCCCAGGAGGCTTCCCCATGAGGCTGTTTCAAATTGAAGGAAGTTCATGCTTATGAGCTGTTTATCTTTAATGAATTGAATTTCATGCCTGAAATTGTGATGATTGGAAAACCTATTTTTGAAAATTAAGATGCAGTCGTCTGTCCTTGTCAAAGCGGTGACGTGTGTTTGTTGCTGGTCCGTGCACATCCCCGTAAGTACCACCAGACATCACCGTGCGCCTGAAGAGGCGTTGCTAAGAATCCAGCCTCGTTCCCGTCCCCTCCTTCCCCTCTTGGACGCAGTGTTTCCGTTCCCATCACAGCACGTCTGTCGCCAAGGGCACCTAGAAGTTGGTGGGCGGCCTGCTGCTGACTCCCGCGCCAGGCCCGCCCCCGCCCCCGCCCCCGCCTGGGGAGACGCTGATGACGAACTGTGACACTCTTCCCTGAGCCCTGACATGGCTCCGGGCTGCCAGGACCGGTCAACCCGGTGCAGCTCTTGAGTGACATCCATTTGCCAGCCTCACTCTGGACGAATCAGGTGCCTGGTGAGCCAGCCGCCGGAATGCGATGGAGGACAGAGCTTTCTGTGAGGAGGCAGGGCAGGCCCTCTGGGCATCACCGGCGGAGAGACCACAGCACAGCCGGCCACGCTGTCCCGGTGGCTCTCCCCATCCCTGGTTTGATTCTCGCTTTTATTTTATTTTTTAAAAAATATATATATATATTTTTATTGATTTCAGAGAGGAAGGGAGAGGGGGAGAGAGAGAGAGAGAGAAACATCAATGATGAGAGAGAATCATGGATCGACTGCCTCCTGCACGCCCCACACTGGGGATGGAGTCTGCAACCCAGGCCTGTGCCCTGAGCGGGAATCGAGCCCTGACCTCCTGGTTCCTAGGTCGATGCTCAACCACTGAGCAACACTGGCCAGGCTGATTCCCTCTGCACAGCACTTTTTCATGCAAAAGAGGAAGAAGGGAAATTATAAAATGGTATCATTTCAGACCTGCAGTGCCAGCCACGCCTGCCTAAATGTCTGCAGTGTGGGGCATTTAAAAAATAAATAAATTGAGATTTACTTTTTTTTTTTTAACCTGAAAATACTTCCTGTATATTCTTCAAGATCAATACCTATCGATTGGATGCTTTCTTTGTTGAATATCTGCATAATAACCAACCGGCTAGTTTTACCATAATTTATTCCACCAGAATGGATAGTGCCTTGCAGATATTGTCATCACCATGAATAATTCTGCACACACCCTCCGACGCCGGAGATTTTATTTCCGAAGATTGATGCCCACGTGAGATTTACGGGTCAGAGAATTGGTGGGTTTTTTATGACTGACGCCCCAGATTAATTTTCTGAAATTTGAGCCAATTCATTTTCCTGACGCCAACTTGTAAAGGCGCTTACTTCCCACCCTCCTCCCCGCCTGGATGGGAGCCTGCTCCTCGCTCATCTGAGGGGGGAAATGTTATCTCTGGGGTTTCGTTCTGCGTTTACCTGATCAGTAATGAAGAGAACCCCTTTTCAGCCCGGCCGGCGTGGCTCCGTGGCGGGGCGTCGGCCTATGAACCAGGAGGTCAGGGTTCGATTCCAGGTCAGGGAACCGGCCTGGGTTGTGGGCTCCATCCCCAGTGTGGGGCTTGCAGGAGGCAGCCCATCCGTGATTCTCTCTCATCATGGATGTTTCTATCTGTCTCTCCCTCTCCAAGCCTCTCCCTCTAAAAAAATCAATAAAAATATATTTTAATGATTAAATAAGCATAAGCACAAAGCAGAGATGCCATTTCAGACCGGGACGGGTGCTGTGGAGTCGGGAGGAAGAAGGAGAGGCACTGGGTTTCCACTAAGTGAGGCTGGAAGCCGGGGGCCAGGGGCCGGGGGCCGGGGGGCGGAGGGCTCCCAGGTGCAGGCGGGTGGGAGTGGGCCGGGCACCCAGGTGCGGGTCAGGTGAGGACGGCGAGCGGCCCTGGGACGGGAGGAGGACGGGGGTGGGGGAGCTTGAAACGAGAACCCGTGGGAACCTGTCGGGAGGAGCCGAGCGGCAAACTGGGAGCAGATGCGCCTGCTCGCTGGCGGGCCCGTGGGCGTCCCCCGTGGGCCCCGCACGGCCGGTATAAATAAACCCGGTATTTTTAAACCCACGTGCTGCTTCTCCCCTTGCTTCTCGCTGGTGTGACATGGGAGTCAATACTGTGGCCCTGGCCGGTGCTGCTCAGTGGATAGGGCGTCGGCCTGCAGACCAAAGGGTCCCGGGTTCGATTCCGGTCAAGGGCATGTACCTGGGTTGTAGGCTCCTCCCCGGCCCAGGCCCTGGTCGGGCGCGTGCAGGAGGCAACCCATGGGTGTGTTTCTCTCACATCCATGTTTCTCTGTCTTTCCCTCTCTCTTCCACGCTCCCTAAAAAATCAATGGAAAAACATCCTCAGGTGAGGATTAACCAACCAACCAACCAAACAAACAAACCCCACTCATACTGTGCTGTCCAGTGTGGATGCTGCTGGACACCTGTGGCCGCTGAAGACTACGTTAAATTTAAATTTAAAATCCTACCTCTCAGCGGCACTGGCCACATTTTAAAAAAATATGTTTTTATTGATTTCAGAGTGGAAGGGAGGGAGGGAGAGAGAGAGAGGAACATCCATGATGAGAGAGAATCACTGATTGGCTGCCTCCCGCACGCCCCCCACTGGGGATGGAGCCCGCAACCCGGGCCTGGGCCCTGATGGAGAATTGAATTGTGACCTCCTGCTTCTTGGGTCGGCGCTTAACCACTGAGCCACGCCGGCCGGGCCTGGCCACATTTCAGCACTTAGTAGCCACCTGCGGCCAATGGCTGTGCGATAGGAGAACATAAGGTTCCGAGTTCAAAGTTTCGGGTTAATTCATGTCTCTGACATTGACACGAACAAATCTAAGGCACATTTTCCCCCCCGAAATAATTATTCTGCAAACAAAGAAGAGAGGAGAATTCTTGTGTGGAAGTCCTGAAGACATTTTTTTTTTTGCATTGTGACATTTGAGTTTGAACACGTACCAAAATGGTGTGTTTTTTTAAAAATGCATAACTTTTGAAACAGCAGTGCGGGAGAAGGAAGAATTACATCACGCTGGGTTTAATTGCTTATGGGAAAAAGTGCTCCAGCCCTGTGAGCTGGGGAGGACAGAGATTTCCAGAAGAACTGCTGCTGGGCGGGTCGCGGCCGAGCTCCTGGGGAGGAGCGCGCATCCTGCAGACACCGCCTCCCTCGGCAGGGACACTGCGCCGCAGCCGGAGCTGGAGTCACAGGGATTTGCAGCCGACGGGGGTGGGGATGCGGCGGAGCAAAAACCCCACCCTCCTTATTCCTGAACCAGCGGCCGCACGATCGCAAACAAGTCTTACACGGTTCCGTACGAAAAGCAAGTCAGGCCCGGCCGGCGTGGCTCAGGGGTTGAGCATCAACCTAGGAACCAGGAGGTCAGGGTTCGATTCCCGGTCAGGGCACATGCCTGGATGGTGGGCTTGATCCCCAGTGTGGCGAGTGAAGAAGGCAGCCGATCCATGATTCTCTTTCATCATGGATGCTTCTCTCTCTCTCCCTCTTCCTTCCTCTATTGAAACCAATAAAAATATGTATTTTAGAAAAGTATTTAAAAATTAAAAAAGTATAAAAACCAAAAATGTGTCCTAGAAGCCTCCCGCAGCGTGACCGGGGTTAACGGATGTTCCAGCCCGCCGGCGTCTTGTCCGTGTGTCTATGGGCACCCTCGGCGTCCCGGCCGACCGGCCACCCGCGCCGTGTTCCTGTGTTGCGTGGAAGCGCGTGCGTGGTGTTTTCTCTGTTCTGTACATTCCCGGGCGCCTGGGCTGAGCTCCGTAACATACAAATAGGAAGTAACACGGTGCTCCAATACGTGTGTGGCTATTTATGGGCGCCCAGACTTTTCACACTCCATATGCTTATTTTATAGACGTTAGAGCCGCGTGGGTGCGCTGCCTAATGTTGGTGACACATTAGCTTCGCGAGGTGCCGGAAGGGGGTGATCCCCAATTCCCGTAAGTGAGCCACCTACCGGGGCCTCGGCCCCCGCAGCGCGACGGGGCCTCTCACACGCTGGGCTTGTTGCTGGAACAGAAGTGGCTAAAGACAGGAAGCGTTCACATCTCATCCGAGAGGATGCCGTGTAGCGTGCACGTGGCCACGCGTGATCGGCGTGTGCTGTCCTGCGTGCTTGTCCGTGTGCGCACCTGAGCGGGTGTGGTGTGCGTGCGTGTGTACGTCTTTCTACTTAAACAGTCAGTACAGAAGGCTGGTGTAACGTGAGGTGCATGCACACACAAAATACTCCTCCCTCTCTAGCACCTCAATTTCTGGAGAAAACCGCCCGCCCGCCGCCTGTCTCACAAGGTGCTCTGCAGCATGCTTCTTATTCGGAAACTCACCTGGGCCCCGACAGGAATCAGGGAATCGGCATGTGTCCTTGCGACCACAGGTGTTTCTGGTAACGTGGGTTTTGTGAGGAATTCTCAGGTTCAGCTTCTGTGTTTTCCACTTGTCCATCCAAGTGCCCTGCCATTCATCCATTCAGTTGTTCATTCATCGCCAAGTTGATCATTTATTCATTCATTCACTCATTCACTCACTCACTCATTCAGCTGTTCACTCACTCTCTCACTCATAGGCCTTTAGTCATTGCTGCCACCCGGTGACAGGTGCAGCTCTGAAAACATTGCAGAGACGGTTTCCTTGTTCCCATCCCTACTGAGCACAAACTAAGCCTCTACTTTACCGCCGGTGGGTGTCTGCGTCTGTGTGACTGGCAGCTGAGTCACGGCCACATTCAGATGCGGAGCAGACGGGCCAACCTGCGTTTCCAGGGCGTTTAATCGCAGGTCAGAGCGGAAGCCTCCCCGGGATGGCGCCTGTTTGCCGTTTATTGCCCGTCATCAGGTCCATTAAACGGAACCGTTGATTGAATTAAAGGCACAGGCCCAGGAGGCCTGAGTGATGAGAGCGCCTGCGACTCCAGGCGATGACCTCCTGCCGGCGCCCAAGGCCCTCCGTGAGCGACAGCACTGCTCGGCGTCCACGGGTGCTCCGGCTCAGAGTTCACCGTTGACCGCGCCCGCGCCCGTCACCTGCACTCCCCGATGGCTTCCCAGTCGCCACCGGAAAAGTGTGGCGAGAGTAGCGGTGGCGACGGCTGTGTTGAAAGCAGCCCTGCTCGCCCTAGCCGGCTTGGCTCAGTGGATTTCAGAGAGGAAGGGAGAGGGAGAGAGAGATGGAAACATCGGTGTGAGAGAAACACATCGATGGGTTGCCTCCTGCACTTGCCCTGACCAGGGCCTGGGACGTAGAGGAGCCTGCAACCGAGGTACGTGCCCTTGACTGGAATAGAACCCAGGACCCTTCGGTCCGCAGGCTGACGCTCTCTCCGCTGAGCCAAACCGGCTGGGGCGCTCTCGCATCTTTCATTAAAGTGGCCCCTGAGGCGTGGGGTGCCCTTTCTCCAGCCAAGGCTCTGCGGGTTTGGGCGGCTGTGTCTTCAGCACCGTGGACAGCGCCCCGGCAGCCGCTGTGACCTCAGCACCGTGGACAGCGCCCCCTCACCCGCCGTGACCTCAGCACCGTGGACAGTGCCCCGGCAGCCGCTGTGACCTCAGCACCGTGGACAGCGCCCCCTCACCCGCCGTGACCTCAGCACCGTGGACAGCGCCCCCAGCAGCCGCTGTGACCTCAGCACCGTGGACAGCGCCCCCCCCGCAGCCGCCGTGACCTCAGCACCGTGGACAGTGCCCCCGGCAGCTGCCGTGACCTCAGCACCGTGGACAGCGCCCCCGGCAGCCGCTGTGACCTCAGCACCGTGGACAGCGCCCCGACAGCCGCTGCGACCTCAGCACCGTGGACAGCGCCCCCTCACCCGCCGTGACCTCAGCACCGTGGACAGCGCCCCCGCAGCCGCCGTGACCTCAGCACCGTGGACAGCGCCCCCCGCAGCCGCTGTGGCCTCAGCACCGTGGACAGCGCCCCCGCAGCCGCTGTGGCCTCAGCACCGTGGACAGCGCCATCGGCAGCCGCTGTGGCCTCAGCACCGTGGACAGCGCCGCTCCCCGGGCCAATGGGTCCCGTGAAGGAGGAGGTCCGAACCCAGCGCTAGACGAGGAGAAAGGAAAGAACTAACTTTGCTGAACTCGCAGCTGACATCGCCATCGCTCCCCAAACTCTACGCACAGCTTACTTGAGGCTTAATACCCCGCTCAGCCGGGAGCTCATCCTAACGCGATGCCTCCCCAAACCCCTTCGCCGGCTTTGCCGCTGCGCAGGCCTAAGTGCGTTGCACGCGGGGGGACCCCCTTCATCATCGTCGCCGGCGCTGGACGGTCCATCCAGAGGCACAGGTCGCATCCCCCACAGCTGCACAGCCCCAGGTTGGCTGTGTGAGGGTTACCCCCAGTCTGGTCAGGGCTCCCCCTCTCCCGTGTCCCCCATCCACACCCCGCACACATCCTCAGAGGCCTGGCCACGTTTCCAGGAGATGGTTGCAATTATTGATCACTTTTAAAACTTTTTTTAAAAAAATACGTTTTTATTGATTTTCAGAGAGAGAAAGATAGAAACATCAATGAGAGAGAACCATCCATCGGCTGCCTCCTGCACGCCCCCTACTGGGGATCGAGCCCGCTACCTGGGCATGTGACCTTGACCGCGGATCGAGCCATGACCCCCTGGTGCACGGGATGCCGCTCAGCCACTGAGCCACACTTTCAGGTTGAGAAACCAGAGGCCCCCAGAGAACATTAGGTCACATAACGGGTACCATCCTCAGGGTTCTCTCCGGCTGTGATTCACCGGAGCCCATTCTCCCAGCCGGACGTCCCAGGGCCTTTAGCCGGCGTCTCGTCCAGGGAGAGTTGATGCTGGCCAGACGGCCTTCTGCGCTGTAAAATCGCATGTCGGTGACACGACCCCTGAGGTTCCTGGGTGAACGTCTGAGGGCTGCGATGACGTCAGGGGCGAGTAGCCTGCCTCCTCTGCCTGGAGGCGAACAGCAAAATCCTCCATGAAAACCTCCTTCTCGGGAGGATATTTTTAGCAAATCGCCCGCCGGACCGGCAAACCGGAAAGGCAACATCGGCTTGCCGTTCATCTCTAAGCGTGTTCAGACCACAAGGCTGAACGGGATGCGTTGACATTGATCCCAAGAATTTAGCTGACGGTCTGGTGACCTAAACCAGCAGGTTAACTCTCCCGCCTCGAACCCGCAGCCCCGGGGGCAGGAGCACAGCGGTGTATCGAGCCCAGGCCGGTGGGCTGCTCACGCTGGCGCTCTCTGGCGTGAGGGCTCACCACGTACACGCTTGAGTTACGTTTCATCGCAGAAGAATTAAACACCGGAGCCTCCCGGGGCTTCCATTTGTCATGTCAGGTGGGAGTAGAGAAAGCCATTAGGAGACGTGGCAATTATCATCACGATCAATTAGTCATCTTGTTTGCATATTCACAGGCGTGTAGAACCTCTCCTCCAGCAACGCCGCCGCCGCTCACAGAGACCATGGCTGGGGAGAGAGACGCCGTCTCGCCCCCCCGCCTCCCCCCTTCCTTGCGCCAGCGCTGAGCTGGCGGTCCCCGTGTAGGCGCTGAAGGTTTCACAGGTCGCTTCGCTGTCATGGAGACACCTGGGGGGCAGCCCGCCGGCCATCCTCCCGTCCCCTGGGGCGTGGCGCCTCCCTCGGGGCCGCGCCTTAAAACCGGTGTCAACACGCGGAGGGTTTCATCTCCATCACTTCCCTGGGAGCTGCTGCTCACATGCTGACCAAGAGGGAGTCTTGATGGGCAAATACCTCTTAGTGTCGCTCTTAAAACTGAATAAAAATGGAGGGGGTGGCCGAAGAAGAGGCACTGGGATGCCAGATGTACCAGAGACTTTTAAGAAAATATTTTAAGTTGATATTAGAAAGAGGAAGGGAGAGGGATTGAGAGATGGAAACATCGATGAGTGGGCTGCACACCCCTTACTAGGGATCGAGCCAGCAACCCGGGCTTGTGCCCAGACCGGGAATCGAACCAGCGGCCTCTTGGTTCATGGGTCCATACTTGACTACTGAGCCACACTGGCCAGACCAGAGATGATTTTTAAAAATTGATTTGAGAGAGAGAGAGAGAGAGAGAGAGAGAGGAAATGGGGTGGGGGTGGGGGTAGAAGAGCATCGATTTGTTGCTCCTTTATTTATGCATCATCCATTGGCTGCTTCTGCCTGGGGTCGAACCCACAACCTTGGTGTATTGGGACAACACTCCACCCAACTGAGCTGCCCGACCCCCACCCCCCCACCCCCCGCAGGGTACAGAGACATTTTAAATGAGAAATTCTCCAGCACAAAGTCCAAGGGGAGACGTGTACCACGTGCAGCTGATCCAGCTCAGAGGGGGGAGGGACCCACCTGCCTCGCCAGCGCCCCCACCCCAGGCTGCGTCCTGCCCCCGTTGCAGGCGGGGCTCCATGGGGTTCCGGAGCCTCTGAGCCCCACCCCCACCCGCCCATCACCTGTGGGCAGACGGGAGGGACTGGGGCGTCGGCAGCCCTGGCAGGAAAGCGAGTGTGTCTGTGGGTGCAGATGGAATTCCTTTTAAAGGAAAAAAAACCTCCCAACAGAAAGAAATGTTTTAAAATAAAGTAGCTCTCCAGGTCCAAGTGAACGTGTTTAAGGAAATGTCAGGGCGTGGAGCTGAGAGAGCAGCTTCGTTCCCTTCCTATTTTCATCCCCCACAGATGCTCCAGCTCACGAGTGGAGACACGATCCCACGATCCCACGGGGGGTGGGGGTGGGGTGGGGGAGGGAGCAGCGCCAGGGCCTCGTCAGGGAACAGAATTGTGCCCTTTTTCCTGCTCCCGCACAGAGGCCGTTCATGTCTCCTGATTCTGCACCCCTCACCCCCCGTTAGTTCCTTCTCTCTGTTACCCTGAAATGCTGGGGCCTCTCTCACTGAGAGCACCGCCCCTTTCCAAGGTCACTGACACCGTCCACGGGAAACAGGCTAGAGGTCAGCATAAGAGCAGTTGTGAGGGAGGGAGGGGCGGGAAGGAACCCACCTTTTTTATTCTTATTGATTTCAGAGAGGAAGGGAGAGAGAGAAACATCAATGATGAGAGAGAATCACAGATCAGCTGCCTCCTGCCCCCCCCCATTACTGGGGATCGAGCTGGCACCCCGACCTAAGAACCCCTCCCCTCCCCCAGGGCCGCCGGCGCCGCGGAGGAGGTCATGCAGATTGACGTGGAAATCGAAGCGCACAGCGACCCGCCGGCCACGCAGCTCGTCACGTGGCAGGTGGAGTATCCAGGGGACATCACATCCGACCTGGGCGTCTCCAGGATCTACGTGAGCCAGAAGGAGCTGGTCGGCATCGTGCCCCTGGCCATGGTGAGCATGTCCCCGGGCCGACCCCACGGGCCGCGGGGACGGGAGGCTCCGCCCGGTGACCCAGACGTGGGCGGAGGTGTCCGTGGGAAACCGGGAGGCGGGGGCCGCGGCACCGTGGCGTCTGCTGAAATAGCCGACTCGGAAAGCGGTCTTCCCCTACAGCGGAATAATAGCTCCTTATGAGGAAAACAACCAAACTCTAGGGCAGCGGTTCTCCACCTTCCTCACGCCGCGACCCTTTCATACAGCCCCTCATGCTGTGGTGACCCCCGATGTCATGGTGACACATTGAACATCATTAAAGCATCGTGATTCATCACAAAAACAACATGTAATGATAGATGTGTTTTCCGATGGTCTTAGGCGACCCCTGTGAAAGGGTCGTTCGACCCCCCAAAGGGGTGGCGACCCACAGGTTGAGAACCGCTGCTCTAGGTGGTAGGTCTGGGCCTCCCGTTATCCGGAAAGCATCGATCATGGGATGTTTGCATCCCGCAATGTGACTGCGTAGGGGCCTCAAACACAGGCACCTGCAGAGACCAAGCAGCTGGAGCCTGTGAGTGACACTCAGGGGAGGCGTGGCATGACGTGCGGGGGCGTGGCGGGACATGGGGGGCGTGGCAGACACCTGCCCAGTCCCCCTGCTGGAGACCCATGTTCCGAATTGTTAGGATCTCCTGGTTTTCCAAGAGAAGCTGCAGATCTTGATTTGATGGAAGCGTCCTCTCACTCCTGCTGGAACTCCTTTTTTAATCAAACGCTGCAGGCTGCGCCCCTCCTGGCGCCCCCAGGTCACCGGTGTGGGCCGTGTGTCCAATCGGAAAGGCTGAGGCCGTCAGTCTGTCTGCCGCCGGGTGTGTGTGCCACACGGATGGGCTTGCCTCGCAGGGACCAGCCCTGGGGCCGGGGACCACGCAGCGGTGTCTGTGGGAAGAGCGGCCCCCCTCCCGTCACCGCGCGTTTCCCGTGACAGTGACGCGCATGGTGGCCTGTGGGCACCGCCTGGCGTGTCCCCTTGGCGTCCGATGGGAAATGCTGACAGGCGTGACTCTCCCGGGGTGAGAGGCCGCCGGGAGTTCCTCTCCCAGTGACAGGCGCCATGACGGTTGCCTAGTGACGACAGGTGAGGTTGTCCACGGGGAAACGCGCCGGCGGGGGGGAATCCGTGGACAGGGCGCTCCCTCTCTGTTCTCTCACTGCAAAGGCGCCTCCCGGTCCTTCATTTCACGGGTGATAGTGATGCCTCCGTGGGGGCCATCAGTGGGTCTGTTACCACCGAGGCAAGACCGTTTGTCTCGAATAAGTAATTAATTCAATCTGCTCCCCTCGGCACCTTTGGTCTGACGAGCTCGGTCTGTGTCCTGACTCAGCCTTCTCTGCCTAGGATGCCCCTCAGGCTCCAGGCCTGTCCCCAACCCTGCTCCTCACACCCCACGGGAACCCCTGCTCTCACCGGGGCCTGGGAGCTGCTCCCCCAGGCCTCTCCCTTCCCTGCTGTGACTCCTGGGATGTGCAGGGCTGTGTAAGGGCAGGGCTAGGAGCAGCCTTGGCTGAGGCGACGTCGAGCCTTGCACGAGCTGGGAACTGCCCCTCGCTGTCCAGTCCAGGCCAGTCCACCCCACCGGCCGGAGTGGCTCCAGGGCAAATCGGCTGCTGCTTTCACTAAAGGAACTCCCTTCACTAAAGGATGGGGTGCAGGGCCGGCGCAGTGCCCCCCGAGGCCCAGGCCCCAGCTTTATTTCTGCGTCAGCAGCCGAGGGAGGGCATGGACCCTGTCCTCAAGGTCACCCTGAGGCCCCAGGTGGCCGCTGGGGTGCGGCCAGCATGTCCGTGTCTGCAGAGCAGAAGTAAGAAAGGCAGGCGGCCGGCTGGCGTGGCTCAGTGGTTGAGATCGGCCTATGATCCAGAAGGTCATCGTTTTATTCCCGGCCAAGGGCACAGGCCTGGGTGGCAGGCTCACTCCCCAGTGTGGGCGTGCAGGAGGCAGCCGATCGATGATTCTCTCTCATCGCTGATGTCTCTATCTCTCCCTCTCTCACACTCTGAGATTAATAAAAACACATTTAAAAAAAGAAAGAAAGGCAGGTGACTTCTCATTTCAGGCCCAACCAGAAAGCTCCCCGTGTGTCTCCATGGTACCACCACGTGGGCTCACGATGTGCAAGAGGTTTTCTGTGACAGAACATCCCGTGGTTTGTGTTTGAGCACAAACATCTTTGCACACGTCCCTGATGGATTCGGGGAGAAACTCGCAGACATAAATTTGAGTCAGAGGGGGTGGGTCATAGGACAGGCAGCGCTGTAACATTTGTTGGTAACCGTCCTCCGGCGGCCTCCCGGCGGCGGAGCGGCCACAGCCCGCCTGCTGCGGAGAATGCCCGCTGCCCCGCGCGGCACCAGCAAGAAGCACTCAGGCTCCAGAGTGGACGATTACAGGCAATTCACATCGCCGCGCTGCCTTGGTTCGTCCCCCCCCCACCCCCCCCCGTCGCTCCCCCTTTTGGTTCCATTATATGTTTTTAAATTTCCTTCTTAAACATTTGTTCTGAGCCCATTTCCTTTTCCGATTGGGAATTCAAATTCTTATGACTTTGTCATTTAAAGTCCTTTTTGAGCATTGTGCTGAAAGCCAGAGACGAAGGGGGCCGTGTTCACCGCTTTTCACTGTGTGGTTCATTAACGCTAAATATGCCCACGCTACTGTGCAATCTCAGAGCTCCAGAAACTTCTCTCATCTCCAGCGGGAGGCTGCGCCCGCCCAGCGCTAACGCCCCGCCCCTCTACTTCCTGTTCCCCTACACAGGGGATCCTAAGCTTTTTTTTTTTTTTTTTTAAATACGTTTTTATTGATTTCAGAGAGGAAGAGGGGGAGAGAGATGGAAACATCAGTGATGAGAGAGAATCATCCATCAGCCGCCTCCTGCACGCCCCCTGCTGGGGATCGAGCCCACATCCCGGGCCTGTGCCCTGACCTGGGACCGAACCACAACCTCCTGGTCCATAGGTCGAACCTCAACCACTGAACCACACCAGCCGGGCGATCCTAACCTTTTGATTGGCGCAAGGTCGAATCCACTGATCTGCGGCGGGAGGCTTATGCTTAGACTTGAGTTGGGTTCTCAGCTCCGGATAGAACTTGTCAGGCCCGGCAGCGTCTGGATGGACAGAACTGACCGTAACCGGAGGCCTCGCGCCCGGAGGGGCCGGTGACGAAGGGGTTGGGGACGGGAGAGTGCGGACCTGTGTGCCGGACCCGCCCTGCAGATTTAGGAACTGGAGACAGTTTTTAAGCAAAAACAGAGAGGCCCGTGCGCTTCTCTCCGGGAAGGGCCGCCCCATGTCCCATCTGGAGGCTTTCCTGCCAGGTGACACGGGGGGGCGAGCACGCGAACCTCAGAGCTCTCCCAGTCGCCCGCCTCCCAGCCCCCTCTTCCAATGCTCCTTCTTCCTCCTGCAGCCGGACGCCTGGCCCTCCTGCCCTGGGGCCCCGAGATGCCCCTGCGCAGAGCAGACCCGTGGCCAGTGGCCGGAATCACTCTTGTAAACGTGGCTGGTGGAGATGACACCCCAGGAGCCATAACAGGCAGGAGCCACACCCAGGGTGACGGGGAGGCGCGGCTCAGCACGTCCCTCTACGCGCCCCCCACATGCTTCCTGGGCTCACCTTACTGTCTGGACCGCCCCTACCCTCTCCCGACCTCGGCGCCCTCCCAGAGTGCAGGTAGCCCAGCGCCAGTGCATCACTCCGCCGACTGCGCATGCACTGTGCATCACCCCGCCGACTGCGCATGCCCTGTGCGAAGCCTCTTCCCATTGGCTGGAGGGAGCGTCTCCATCACCCAGGCAACGCGGGGAGCTTGGCCAGGCCCATCGCTGACTCAGTTAGTTGCACACCGAGTTCTTTGCTCGCGTGGCTCTCAGGCTGACAGGAACCTGGCAGTAGGCAGCCTCTTTCCTCCTCGTCTCACGTGCACCTTAAATCTCGTCGGTCAGGGCCCCCGATCTCTGACTCGGTGGAATATTCCATTCCTGCGAGCCCAGCGCAGGAAGCGCACCCACCGTTTTAGAACCATGTAATTTGCTCCTGAAAAGCTTCTGATGGAACAAACGCATGTTCAATAAACGTCCCTGAGCCCAGCGCGCCCCTGTGCTTCTGGGAGAGGAACGTCCCTTTCACCAGCCGCCCCTGCCTTCGTCCTCAGCGCCCGCAGGACTCAGACTCCGCTCGTGACGTGGCCAGGATGGCAGGAGACAGACCTGAGGCAGACTCAGCCCAGCTCCCTGCCGAACCCAGGCCCGTGTTTATGCTGGAAGGACCACTCAGGGCAGCTCTCCCACCCACGACCCTGAGACGACATTGTCGAGGGGCAGCAAGGGCTGAACAGAAGCTCGTCTGTGGGTCAGGCTGGCCGACAGCTGGCCAGGGGCCGCCTGGCTGAGCCCTGAGGTTCGTGGTGGCATTTGCAGAGGACCTTGTCTGCGGAAGGCACTGCGGGGAATTGTAACAAGTGTTAGTTAGCGGCTCTAATGGTGAGCTCCCTCCCTCTCTCTCTCTCTCTCTCTCTGCTGTGCATCTCCAATGCGACACAAAGTAATATTTATTTCCACCGCGAGCAGCAGCCCAGATGGGTCGTTTCCCGGGAGAGCCCTGCTCCCCGCTGGGTGGGGGCTGACCCCGTAGCTCTCCAGGTCACCTTGGAGTGGGTGTCGGTACCGCCCACCTGTCTTACGGAGGGCGTGTTGTGAAAGTGAATCATTTCATTTTCTTTTTGTTTATTTGCTTGTTTTGGATAAAGACAAATACTGTATCTGGCTACCCTGTAAACAGGAGTATAGGGTTGTAGCTGTGTCTGCAGCAGTAAGCCAGTTCTGTGAGGTCCCAGGGTGCGGGTGCGTGATGAGTGCTACTCAGCACTGCACACATCGGGCTGTTTGTTTGGTTGGTTGTTTAATCCTCATCCGAGGATGTCTTTCCATTGATTTTTAGGGAGAGTGGAAGAGAGCGGGAAAGACACAGAGAAACATCGATGT
This sequence comes from Myotis nattereri, assembly GCF_964212035.1. NCBI lineage: Eukaryota > Metazoa > Chordata > Mammalia > Chiroptera > Vespertilionidae > Myotis > Myotis nattereri. The sequence continues at coordinate 28,160,877 of NC_138095.1, read as the reverse complement.
GAGAGAAACAGATCGATTGGTTGCCTCCTGAATGTGCCCAGACCAGGGCCTGGGCCGGGGAGGAGCCTGCAACCCAGGCACGTGCCCTTGACCGGAATCAAACCCGGGACCCTTCAGTCCGCAGGCTGACGCTCTCCCCACTGAGCCACACCGGCCAGGGCTCGCATCGGGGCTGTTGACATCCCTGCCCTCACACCTGCCCCACGAAACACCTCCTTGTAAATCGAGGGCCGACGGGGGTGTTACCGGAGCCTCCGCGTCTCTTAATTCACGGTGCGCACTGCACTTCCTCCCCTCCGTCCAGCGGCTACACTGTTGCGTCTTAATTACAACATTAAACACTGTCGCTTCCCGTTAGGGAGCCAGCGGGGGTTTCTTTACTGAGCAGCTGAGTGGCTCGATTACCCTCCCGCTAATGGGGAGCGTGTGATTAGCACTGTCTGGAGGCTAATTTCCCCGCGCGCTGCCGGCCTCCCGGGCCAGCCGGACATCCTTCTCCGGGAAAGGCAGGCCTGGCGTCACTTGATGGGCCCAGCCTGCACGTTCACGCCAAGAACATAAATCCGGGCCCACGGCCGCGCGTCACTCCCCACGCCAGGGGCCGGCGTGCAGAAGGGAGATGAGGTCCCGAAAAACACCGGGTCGTCCTTCAGCGCCGACCTTGTGACGTGTTTCCGAGTCTTGCCACGGAGACGGGGGAGGGCTTATTGCTTCTTTGTATGATCGTGATAAGAAACACAATACGCCCTGGCCCGTGTGCTCAGTGGTTAGAGCGTCGGTCTGTGGACTGTAGGGTCTCAGGTTTGATTCCTGTCGAAGGCACAGGCCCGGGTTGCGGGCTCCATCCCCAGTGTGGGGCGTGCAGGAGGCAGCCGGTCCATGATTCTCTCTCCCTCTCCCTTCCTCTCTGGAATCAGTAACTAAAAAATAAATAAGAAGGTGCATCTTTTTCCCACGCAACACACACACTCCCCTGATTGAGCAGGTGTGTCTCGGGCACCGAGTTCTCCGTGGGCGTGAGGGGCTGCGGGCACACTGTCGCCGTCTTACCTAAGGGCGCAGCGGCGGGAGGAAAAGGGGGAGGAGGGAGGGCGGAGAACAGCCGGTCTGAGAACAGCTTGCCGCCCGAGGCCGAGTTGAGGTGAGGTGGGGGACAGTGCGGCTCAGAAAAGACAGCGGGTCAGCTTCCCGGGGACCGAGCTCCACAGGCCTCGCTGCTTCCCTGAGGGGTTCGCCCTCGGTGTCACCCCCTGTCAGACGGAGCCCTTTTGGGGGCCCCCAGCGGTGTCTGCCGTGCACAGGGAGACGGGACTGGGTCTCACGCCGTCCCTCCCTGCCATCTCCCTCCACCTGCAGCACAGACTCCCCGGGGCTGGGACACTCCGGACCCACAGCGTCACGTTTACGGGGTGAGATCACAGGGCCGATGAGGTCATGTCGCCGCGGCGAAGGGGACGGGGGCCGCCTGGGCTGCAGCCGAGCGAGAGGCGCTCAGATGCCGTGTCCTTCAGCAAACGTGTCCCCAGACGCGGCCACCTACGGCTTCGGGGTCTCAGGGTCGATGCGCGGGGATCAGCTCTTCTGACTCGATGTGAAAAGACGTTGCCCGTCTTCGCACACAGACGCACAGGAACTCTAGCAGGCGACACCAAGATAGGGCGTCATTGTAGCTATTAGGCGGATGGCACAGGCAGCCCGGCTGGTGTGGCCCAGTGGTGTGGCTCCGCGTCCCGGGACTCTCCCGAGAACGAGTGTGACATCAGCTATTCCAGGCGATGTGTGTCTGTCCTCCGCCCCACAGCCCTGCGGTCGCCCAGGGTGACTCGCACTCCAGCTTTGTTTCCTGTCTTTTTTTTCTTAATTTCTGAGAGGAAGGGAGAGGGAGAGGGAGATAGAAACATCAATGATGAGAGAGAATCATGGACCGGCTGCCTCCTGCACGCCCCCCACTGGGGATGGAGCCTGCAACCTGGGCCTGTGCCCTGCCCGGGAATCGAACCCTGGCCTCCTGGTTCATAGGTCGATGCTCAGCCCCTGAGCCACGCCGGCCGGGCTGTCTCCTCTCTCTGGGAAGAAGGACGGGAAACCACAGAGCAAGGTCTGAAGAGGAAACCCCGTGAGAGTTAGAGGCTGTGGTCCCCCAGATGCAGGGAATGTCTTTCAGTCGCCAAACCCCGGGCGCGAGCTGGTTCCGCAGCGTCTGAGGCTGACGGCATCGCACGCGGGGGGATTGCCGATGCCGGGAGGAGACCGGGCGCTGGCCCAGACGCGCCTTGTAAATGTCGTCCTTTATTTTTTAAAATACATCTTTATTGATTTCAGGGAGGAAGGGAGAGGGAGAGAGAGATAGAAATATCAATGAGGAGAGAGAATCACGGATCGGCTGCCTCCTGCACGCCCCCCACTGGGGAGGGAGCCCGCAACCCGGGTCTGTGTTTTGACCGGGAATCGAACCTGGGACCCTTCAGTCTGCAAGCCAATGTTCTATCCACTGAGCCAAACCGGCCAGGGCTGATGTCATCCTTTAAAATACATCCCCCATCCCCCCCCCACTCCATGCTCTGAAGCAAGACACACAGAGGAACCCCTACACTAACCCCCCCCCCCCAGAGAGTTAGCAAAACACCAGTGGGCAGAACCCGGACACTCCCCAGGGAAATCTGCTCATCGACTCCCAGAGGGGCAGCGTCCGCGATTGGCTGATGGACAGTCTGAGCGAGAGTAAAAGCTGCTGCTCAGAAGGCTTTTAAAAGGCCCTTTCGGTGAAGAAAAAAGAGACGTTACTAGGAAAAGCCATGTCGGCGCCTGTGGGGCTTTCATTCCTTTGATAGCAGCTTAACGGGCAGAAAGAATAGGTTAGCGAGTAAATACTTTATTCTGGGCCGCGAGAGAGCCGCGGGCCCCAGCGAAGGAGTGAGTGCGTGTCACCACCAGCCGAGTGACGGCACCCTCCCCGCAGCCACGGGAAGCAGGTCTCGGCCGTGAAACCCTCGCCGCATCCTGTGCAGGTTCATGGGGGACATTGGCTGTCAGCCCCCCCCCCTCTCTTTATATATATTTTTATTGATGTCAGAGAGGAAGGGGGAGGGAGAGAGAGAAACATCAATGATGAGAGAGAATCATGGATCGGCCGCCTCCTGCACGCCCCACACTGGGTGGAGCCCGCAACCCGGGCCTGTGCCCTGCCTGGGAATGGAGCCGAGACCCCCTGGTTCCTAGGCCGACGCCCGACCCCTGAGCCACATGGCCTATTAACTCTCTTCCTCAGCGAGCTCGCTTCTGCCTCCCCGGGTCCAGTTCACTTCCTGTCCCTTCGCAGTTCCCACAGCCACTCCCCTGCGCTCAGACGCGTGAAATGCTTGCCCTTTGTCCGGGGCCCGTGGCCGTGACTTCCCCAGGCCCCGCCCTGCGCACGGCGGTCCCTGTCCTCGTGCAAAAGTGACTGTGATGTGGGAGCCCCCGGCCCTTTGTCCCGGGGGCTGCTCAGGGTCCAGGTGGAAACCCTAGCCAGGTCCCCGCTCCGTTGACTCAGCCAAACAAGATCAACCACTGCGAGAACATTCCGGAGCTTCGTTCAGAACCTGAGAGGGGTGGGTCCCAGTACAAGTCATTATCTAAGATGTCTCCCGTCGGCGGTGAGCTGACCCGTAAAAAAATTAATCAAGAGTCGTCTGCTGTGCGGGATTGACATTCTCCCCCTCATTCGTGCTCGAGAGAATCCCATTAAAGGCTCTAATTGACTCTGCATTCAGCGGGGCCGGGATCACATCTGCCCAGATGTTAACGCGGAGGCGAGCCAAAGGCCGGCTCCTCCCAGCTGCTCGGGTCTGGTCTGCAGAGCGATGTGTTCAGCAGCCGCATCTGTGCACAGAGAGTAGGACGGGGTGACGGGCCTCACACCCCAGACTCTGGCCCGGGCGGTAGGGAGGGCCCTTCTGCTGCAGGGCGAACAGGCTCCTGAGTGGGGTCCAGCCGGGTGGGCCACATGGGAGCTCTTTCTCCCATCAAAACCCGGGCAGGAGGGACGGCGGCTTGGCCGAGGGGCTCGGGGAGCGGGACGGACGGGATGCTGTGGAGAGAGGGGCTGGGCTGGCGGCTCAGAGGGGGGCGGACAGTCACGGTGATGGGGAGTGGGGTGAGGAGGCGTCTGGGAGCCTCCTGGGCTGGGAACTCCAGCAGCTGGGTGGACGCCCTCCTCTGAGACGGGAAAGCAGTGGGCGGAGTTCTGGGGGGAGGCCATTGGCTTAGGGAGGCCTGTGTGGAGCAGGAAGTGTCTTAGAAACAGCAGCCAGCACCTTGACCTTGGAGAGTCAGGTCTTGCTCTTCAAGGTGAACTCAACGTTCAAAACCTCAGAGCTGTGCATTTATTCTGTAATCACAAACCTAGCCCTGGCCCGCTGGCTCCATGGATAGCGCGTCGGCCTGCAGACTGAAGGGTCCTGGTTTTGATTCTGGTCAAGGGCACGTACCTGGATTGCAGGCTCTATCCTGGGCCCTGGCCAGGGCAGGTGTCGGAGGCAACCAATCGATGTGTCTCTCTCATCATCGTTGTTTCTCTCTCTCCCTCTCTCCCCCTTCCTCTCTGAAATCAATAAAAAAAAATATTTGTTTAAATTCTTAAAGACGGGACACTGTCGGCCAGCATTCCTCACGGACAGCCGTGCAGACGCGATTCACAACATCTGGTCAAACGGAACCCGCCACGTCCGGGAAGGGTGATGGATCGTGAGGGACAAGCCACACAGCATGCAGGGGGCGCGAGGGGCTGATGGGATGTTTTGAGCCTGGGCGGTGGGTGGGGATATCAGTACCATCGTCTGAATCTATTCAAACTCGTCGAGTTATACAGTTAAAATAGTTGACTCCATTTTATGTAAATTCTACCTAACACAGTGGTTATGAGATGCGTAGCCTGGCCAGGGCTGTTCTTTTGTGGAGGAAAAAAAAAAAAAAAATTCAATCCAGCGTTCTGTTCTCCAGGAAAGTAAGAGCGGCCATAAATTTGAGTTTTAATTTGACTGGACGTTTTATTATAGTCAAGTGTCTGCAATATGGCTTAACCACACACTTAATGTGTGTCTAACGAGATTCTCTGGCCGACTAATTATGGAGTCTGAGTAATGGACTTGAACCATTGTAGGAGCCTGCACAACCCTTTCGGGCGACAAAGAGAGACACTCTTACCAGAATGTTCCGCAGTGTGTCTGCCCACGCAGTGCACCGTAACGGATTTCGCCCACACCCATTGCCTTTGTGCGTAAAAATTACTCTACTCGCCCACCATCAGAGCAGTCCCTGTATGTCTGTCCGTCATTAAAAACCTGATTATCCTAAGAAGGCGCCACTCCCAGCATATTCTTTTTTTCTTTTTTTTTCTTCTTTTTTAAAAATATATTTTATTGATTTTCTACAGAGAGGGAGGGAGAGGGACAGAGAGTCAGAAACATCGATAAGAGAAACATCGATCAGCTGCCTCCTGCACACCTCCCACTGGGGATGTGCCCGAAACCAAGGCCCATGCCCTTGACCGGAATCGAACCCGGGACCCTTCAGTCCGCAGGCCGACGCTCTATCTACTGAGCCAAACCAGTCAGGGCTCTTTATGCGTTTCTGACCCCGTGTGTGCCGCCAGTACCTCACAGAGGTTTAGAGAAAAATGGGAAATTTCGCGAAATGGGCTTCGGATTGGAAAGGAAGCCGTAAAGCAAGACTGATTTAGTGACTGGGCGGGCGAGAGCGGACGGGTGGCAGGTCGTTAGACGTCAAGTGTTGGAGGAACGTCGATTTCTCAAGGCGCAAGCTGTGCACATCAAAGCCGAGCCCAGATGTGTGTCCGCCAGCCTGCGGAGTGGGCAGGGGCGTCCGTTCTCCAGAACCGAACCAGCCTGAAAAGGCCAGCTTTCCGCGGGCCCCGGAGGAGCCAGTGGGCGCCGTTTCTGGGAATATCGTCATAAGACGGGCCATGTCTCAGGGCAGCTCCTTGGGTGTGCAAACCTCGGCTGATTCGCAAGTGCCCGCGGCCTGCTCCCTGAGCCTCGCTGTCATTCCCTGATCGTGGCCTCCAGCTCCCGGTGCCGGCAGCCTTCCTGCTTGGCCGGGCGGGGTGCGTGTGTTTATTTCCCTCCGCCGCCGCCGTTTTATGGGTTCGTCTCAATGCTCCAGGTCCTCGGGCGCGTGGCGCCGCGGGCGCAGCGGAATCCGCGTCCCCGAGCCCGTGTTGCGCACACACCCGACTCCGGGGCGAGGGAGGCGGAGGGGCGGACACCCTCCGGCCACTGAACTCCGCGGGGGCGGGGGGTGCCCTCGGCCGCACCCCAGCTTCCTGAGTAAAACCAGAGAGAGCGATGGCGGCGGGAGGGAGACACGGAGAGGATCCCGCGGGGCAGCCACACCCCCTCGCGGTCCCGCTCGGAACGAGACACCGACCGCGCGTGGCCCCTGTGCACGTGGGGCTCACTTTTCACCCCCAGCGCGGTGACTGCGCCGGGATTTCCCCATCCCGGCCCGGAGACGCGGGGCCCGGAGGCGCCGGCGAGGACCCACGGGTGGCGCGTTGCGCTGTCAGTGTGAACGGAATAGCAGCGGGGACACGGCCACGGGCAGTGACCTGTTGCCGTGGGAAGTGGTTGAAAGGGCCTCACACCGACAACAGGGGGTGAGGCCTGGGTGGTGCACATCACGTGCTGACGTCAGAGCTGCAGGTGCCTGTAGTCAGCACTGGGCTGGGCGTGGGCATGTGAACTGTGACGTCAGAGCTGCAGGTGCCTGCAGTCAGCACTGGGCTGGGGGTGGGGCATGTGATGTGCTGACGTCAGAGCTGCAGGTGCCTGCAGTCAGCACTGTGCTGGGGGTGGGGCATGTGACGTGATGACGTCAGAGCTGCAGGTGCCTGTAGTCAGCGCTGGGCTGGGGGTGGGGCATGTGAACGGTGACGTCAGAGCTTCAGGTGCCTGCAGTCAGCATTGCACTGGGGGTGGGGCATGTGACGTGATGACGTCAGAGCTGCAGGTGCCTGCAGTCCGCGCTGGGCTGGGCGTGGGCATGTGAACTGTGACGTCAGAGCTGCAGGTGCCTGCAGTCCGCGCTGGGCTGGGGGTGGGCAGCGCCAACCCCGCCCCCTGGAGCTGGCACCCCGGGTGCTCAGGCCGCCAGGGGGCTCCTGGGGAAAACGGTTCCCCAAAGCGGCCAGAATGAGCGGGAACATGACGAGGTGGGCTTTCTCATAACCCTGGCGACAGGGTGGTGTCTGATTGAAGGTGACAGCAATGGAGGTGGCGGGGAGGAAATGGTGGGTGCGCTGTCCGTGGTGCTGACGGGAGGGGACCCTGTGCCGGGAGCGCCCTGGGGACCAGGGAAGGAAAAGTGGGTGGTGGCGCCTGGGGTTCGGTCTGCAGCCCCCAGGGGGCCCATCGCACCGCGTACTGTTTGGGACGCTGAGGGCGAAGCCAGTGGAGGGAGGAACCCCGCGGAGAGGTCAGGCGGGCAGGGGCACCTGGGGTGCTCAGGGGCGAGGACCGAGCTGGGCACCTCGATGCTGGAGGAGATCACACGGTGGGGGGGGTGACCTCCCACGGCGACGTCGCCCCCACACGACTGGTCACCCAGCTGCTCTGCTGGACACACCTCCTCTAGGTTCACAGAGATATGGGTCAGTGTCCGTTAGCTCGGCCACTCTGCAGGGTCCGGAATGGTTTTCCTTTTCGCCCAGCTCCCATGACCCCTCGCCCCGTGACCCCTCTCCGTCTGACTCTGCAAGGCCTGGGGACAGCCTCAGGGGCCAGCCCGCCTGGGACTCACAGAGACGCAGCCCTGTCCACCGAGAAGACACGGAGACGGACAGGCTGCGGCTGGGGAGCAGCAAAAACTGCCCTGTCCCTCCCTCTGCAAGGTCGCACCCCGTCACCCCGCCACCAGGAGGCGGAGGGCAGACTCGCCGAGCGCACCCATGGCCAGGCGTCCTGGGGCCGGTGTCGCGGGGTGACTGCGACCGGCTTAGAGCCCCGCGCGGTCGTCCCCCGCCTCCCAGAGCAATCTTAATTGCATCCCTTCCTCCTCCTAATTAGTGTGAACTCGAGGCATGCAAATCCATCCTCGCATTAGCCTCAGGACAACATCATTAAGAAGTTGTCTGGTGGAGGAGAGAAAAAACTCATCACGCATTCCGGGGCGGGCCCACGGGTGACTTCTGGACTCTCCGCGGTCCCGGGTCCACGGCGCTGGCTGGCTGCCGGCATAGATAATCAGACCCGGCTCCCGGCCACCGGCCGCCGAGCTGCCTGAGGCCGCCGGGTCAGGAGAGGGCTCGCACCCCAGCAGTCCCTCTGGAGCTGGGGCCGCGATCCGAGAGACACCCACTCCTAGGCCCACACTGCGCTTCAGTGCAGCAGGAGCGGCCCTTTGATGTCGGTTCCCGCTGTCCGTTCCGGGCCAGTTGAATTAATTTCTCATTTTCGTGTACGGAAAACTGGCTGCTCCCGGCTGCTCCTGGCCGGGGGGCGGTTCTGCCGCCTTTGACAATTTGACATGCCTTGTGCTGTGGTGATGGGGGGGAGGGGGGCAGCCGTGTGGGGGAAGGGACAGGCAGGCGCCCCCCGGTTTCAAAGGGCAAACACCCAGGGCGGGAAGAGGCCCCTACACGCGGCCGTCACTCGCACCCTCAGGCTGCCGTGTAGCGGTTGGGAAGGAGGCACCGTTGTCTGTAAGAACCGTGTCAGCGCTGACCATGGTCGGTCCCCGGTACATGCCGAGTGCACACACACACACGCGATCCTTGTCGCTTGTCACGGGGCCTGGAGCACGGGCTCTGCTATTTCTGACACGAGGATTAGCGTGTTTTAAAAATGTGCACAGCCCAGCTGGTGTGGCTCAGTGGTCGAGCATCGACCTATGAACCAGGAGGTCACAACTGGATTCCGGTCGGGGCACAGGCCCGGGTTGCCGGCTCGATCTCCAGCGCGGGGCGTGCAGGAGGCAGCCGATCCATGCATGGTTCTCTCTCATCATGGATGTTTCTCTCCCTCTCCCTTTCTCTCTGACATCAATAAAAACATATTTTTAAAAGGTTAATGATGTCCTGTCTCTTAAATCTCAGGCCAGTGGTGGCTCATGAGGCCCGTTAGCCTCTTCTCTGCCCACGAGGGCTCTGACCTTCTCTCTCCACCTTGTGTTTTGTTACCTGGGGGGGCCCAGCCGAGGATTAAAAAGGAAGGGGGGGTCCATCCTTTGCGCCCTCTCCCTGGCGCTGGGATGCCCGCCAGCCCCACTCGTGCACTTAAAGGCCGGCGACGGTGTGGTTTCCTCTCTTCCGTGGAAATTCCATGTTAAAGACCCCGCTCTCCGGGGTGACATGGGGTTAGTCTCCCACTCGTTCACGCCTCTGCCTAACGGGTCGGGAGGGGGCTGCGGCCTGGGGCGCGGGGCCCTCGGTCGGGCGGACCCCTCCCCCGATGCACAGGGGACGCACACGCTCCAGGAAGTGGCTTCTGAGACCCCGTGGGTCCCTTGCCCCTCTCGGTGCGTGTTTGCGGGCAGGTCTGACGCTGCGGCGCCGTTGGCCCGGGGACCTCCTGGGGCAGCTAATCGAGTAGTAAATACAGATCTGATTGGACCACATCCCTGGGGCGTCGGGGCCGCTGGGCTCGCTGGCTTAGCTGCTCGCCACCTTTAAAGCATCGCAATGAAAGCTGAGTTTATAAATAAAACGGCCGTGGCGGGGCCTCCCGCGCTGCACGCTCTCCCTGGAGGGGGGTGGGGTGGGGGGAGGGGTGATCTGCAACCACCTCACCCACCGGCTATGGAGCCGATAAGGCAGCTGCACCTGCTTCCCAACGAAGCTCAGTCGGACTGGGAATGAGTGACGGACAGCGCCGGCCTCCGGGGCCAGGAGGCCTCTCAGGCGGCCTGTGCGGGCGGCGGTGCTGGGGGCCTGGGAAACGCTCGCCTCGCTGGGCGTGCGGACGAGGAGGAAAGAGTGCAACCCCTTCCCACCCCCCACCCCCATTTTCTCCAAAAGGGGCCTCGCGCTGGGAGGAGATGTGGCCGGAACGAGGCTCAGGCTCGGCCAGCACGCGGTCTCCTGATGGGAGGACAGTCTGTTAACATGACCAGTGGCCGATGGAGGACTCACACCCAGAGCCTAATCCTCCGGCTGAGGGGAGAGAGCGGCCCTGAGTGAGGGGCCAGGTGGCACCTGTCCTCCCCGAGCCCCAGGGGCTGGTCTCTCACCCTGCCGTCCCCAGACGTGCACTGTGGCCTGTTCTTCAGGTTCACGGGGACCCTCGGGACATGGTCAGACGCGTAGAAAGTGTGGCCTGAGCGGAACGGACGGCCAAGGGGAGAGGACGAGGGCTTGGGGGGGGGGACCTTGTGCGCACTGTGACCGACCCTTTCCCCAACGTCACGTTCCCGCGGGGCCCGGTACCTTGGGAACACCTTTCCATTCCCATTAGAAGGGGGACAGCGCCGGCCAGCTGGCTCAGTGACTGAGCGTCGAACCAGGACCCGGGGGTCGCGGTCACGGCCGGTCCTGTGCTTGGTCTTCCAGGAGGCGGAGGTGCTGAACACCGCGGGCCTCACGGGGGAGGCGGTGGCCGTGCCGGTGACGGTGGTCTCGGTGGAGGAGGACGGTGCCGTGACGGACCTGCTGCGAGCCGTGGAGTGCAGGTCGGCCGACGAGGACGTCATCAAGGCGAGTGACGCCTCCCCGTCCCCACGGAACCCGAACCCTGACCCGCTGCCATGTCAGTGTCCCCGCTCCCGGACCCGAGGGACCCCTGGGTCCCCGGCCCCTCCCCTCCCATCGCTGCCGTGGGGGAGAGAGAAAGAGCAGAGGGTGCAAGACCGCCGAGGAGGGCGGGATGCTCCGACCTGCCAGCACCGTGGGCTCTTCCCAGCCCCTGGGGAGCAGGAGGGGGCACAGGGACCCGCACCCCATGGAGGTTCCTGCCACCCCCCTCCCCTCGCCAGGCCGGGAGGGGCGGGCGGGGAGCCAGACCCAGGTGACAGGGACGTGGCCACTCCCAGGGGGACCCCAGAGCCATTGTGTGTCGCCCACGGGGTGTGACTGTCCTGTGAGCCCAGCCAGGGTGCTGTGGGCTCTGCAGACACGTGCCCTGCACCCTGGTGCCTGGGGGAGACTGGGGCTCCGAAAGGTTCTGGAAGGTTCTGGGATGCGATGGCAGCAGATGCTGAAAGTGAGGATGCGGATTCCAGGGGGTGAGGGGGATGGGGCGCCGTGTTGCCTGCGAGGATGGTCTGTAAACTGAGGAACCTCCGGGGTGGGGGGTGGGGGTTGGGGGGTGGGGGGGTGCTGCCTGGTGAGAATGATGTCACCGGTGCCGCACCTGGTGCCGCCAGCCAATCAGGGGAGACCCCGACCCTGAAGGACACACCTGGGAGCTGCTGCGCTCCCACTGAGACCCCTGGGGCCTCCCTGAAAGTCCCCCCTTAAAGCCCTGAGGACGGAGGACCCAGCGCCTCCCCGTCCAGGGAGCTCCCTGTGCCCGTCCCTCCCCCCCTTTCCCCCTCCCCCTCCCCCTCCCCCTCCGCACCCCCCAGGCTCGTCACCATCTCCTTCCTCCCTCCCCAGCCACTGGGCCCTTCCTTTGCCTCTGGAACTCGCGGCCGGAGCCGTTTCCTGTAGGAATTACTGCTCCTTCCTGTGATTTACAGACCAGTGTTCTCTGACCCCCGCCCCCCCAAAAAAGCCTCAGTCGAAGCTCGCAGAGGAGGCTGACAATTTCCCCAGCAAATGCCCTCCCTTTCCTCTAAAGAGAAAATGCGTTTCCCCAAGAACCTCCTGCCTTCGCAGCTTCCGGTGAGCGGAGCTGTCGCTCTATCCCCCCGAACGGGGCTGTAATTTCTACCCTTTGCTGGACGCCGGCTGCTGCAGGGAACCGGGCGAGAGAAGCCGAAGAAAAACGAGTCTCGGAGAATTTGGTTTCCGCCCTCGCGCCCGTGCCTAACTGAACTGGGACGCAGCCTCTGGCTCCCTGCACAGTCCGGGAGCCTGAAGCACCCTGTGGCTCGGAGCCGGGGCAGGGCGGGAGGGGTGTGCTGGTTCAGGGCCTCCCTGTGTCCCGAGCAGGGGCAGGGCGGGAGGGGTGTGCTGGTTCAGGGCCTCCGTGTGTCCCAAGCAGGGGCAGGGCGGGAGGGGTGTGCTGGTTCAGGGCCTCCCTGTGTCCCAAGCAGGGGCAGGGCGGGAGGGGTGTGCTGGTTCAGGGCCTCCGTGTGTCCCAAGCAGGGGCAGGGCGGGAGGGGTGTGCTGGTTCAGGGCCTCCGTGTGTCCCAAGCAGGGGCAGGGCGGGAGGGGTGTGCTGGTTCAGGGCCTCCCTGTGTCCCAAGCAGGGGCAGGGCGGGCGGGGTGTGCTGGTTCAGGGCCTCCCTGTGTCCCGAGCAGGGGCAGGGCGGGAGGGGTGTGCTGGTTCAGGGCCTCCGTGTGTCCCAAGCAGGGGCAGGGCGGGAGGGGTGTGCTGGTTCAGGGCCTCCGTGTGTCCCAAGCAGGGGCAGGGCGGGAGGGGTGTGCTGGTACAGGGCCTCCGTGTGTCCCAAGCAGGGGCAGGGCGGGCGGGGTGTGCTGGTTCAGGGCCTCCCTGTGTCCCGAGCAGGGGCAGGGCGGGCGGGGTGTGCTGGTTCAGGGCCTCCCTGTGTCCCGAGCAGGGGCAGGGCGGGCGGGGTGTGCTGGTTCAGGGCCTCCCTGTGTCCCGAGCAGGGGCAGGTGGCGGGGAGCTGCAGGGAGGGAGGCCCAGAGGCTGCAGATGGCCCGTCACCGTATGTCACGGCCCAGCCTCCCGCGTGATGGACGGCGGCCGTGTGAGGAGACTGTCTGTCAGCGTGTTGTTGCCATGTTTTTATGGCCAGTTCACGGGCCCAAAAGCCCAAGCCCTTTCCTGCATCCCCCTCCCCTGTCCCCCACACAGAAGGATACCATGAGGTTCTCTTGTGTTCTGCGTCAGAGGCTGCAAGTTCGAGGGTCTCGGTCGTATGTGTAGCCAGCACACACATGGTGTTTGGCCTGAACGTTTTTGTTGTCGTTTTTATATATCTACTAGAGGCCCGATGCACAAAATTCGTGCAAGAGTAGGCCGTCCTTCCCCCGGCTGCCGGCACTGGCTTCCCTCTGTCACCCGGGACCCCGGCTTCCCTCACAGCCCCGGCTTCATTCAGAAGGTCATTTAGAAGGACGTCCAGTCTAATCAGCATATTATGCTTTTACTATATATATATTATTGATCTCAGAGAGGAATGGAGAGGGAGAGAGATAGAAACACCCTCTAGTATCCATATAAAAGCTAACAGACGCCACAGAGATAGGTAAAGTTGTCTCTCATTCATTAGCCAGCGGGACGCGTCCCTGACAGCGAAGGGACCTGGTGCCTCAGTTTGTTGTCTGGAAAATGGGGTAAACGTGCCTCCCCACCAGGCTCTCGGGGAGGATTCCGTGGGCGAAGCATCTAATCAGATGCCGCACAGCCCTAGGTACCCCGTAGCCACGCATTTCCTTGTCACTATTGTGCACGTGACTTGTTGTTTGGCCCAGGATAAAAACTAATTTCGAAGAGGCGATGCCTAGATGGAGAAACAGACGCAAATAAATTCAAAGGGGGGGGGGGTGGAGGGGGGAAGAATTTTAATATCCTTAGCTCTAGCTCTTAAAAAAAAGAGCAAAACATGAGAACATAAATTTCCCCACAAGTATTGGCGATATTTAACTAAGATTTATACTCGAGCGGCATTTACGCAGAAAAAAGGAGATGGCATTAAATTCTCATAAGTGCCCGGCCGTGCCCGGCGGAGTGGGAGCCATCAGCGTGGCTCCGCCTCGCGCTCTGGGAGGGGTGGGGAGCCTGAAAGGACGGCCCTTCCCGCCGTCACACTGTGAAGTGGGAGCGAATAAATCCCTCGGCTCGCACACCTGGTCATATTTCTTGAAAATATTTTTTTATTGATTTCAGAGAGGAAGGGAGAGGGAGGTAGAAACACCCGTGAGGAGAGAGAATCATGGACCGGCTGCCTCCTGCATGCCCCCCACGGGGGACGGAGCCCGCACCCCGGGCAGGTGCCCAGATGGGGAATCGAACCGGTGACCTCCTGGTTCATAGGTCGACGCTCCACCCCTGAGCCACGCGGGCCGGGCAGCAACGGGTCATATTTTAATAAGAGGGAGGAGCTGGTCTCAGCGGCGCCCCCAGACCTTGCGTTTCTCCAGCTCATCTCGGGTTGGAGCCTTGAGCCCTGGAATGAGCGGGGTGACCAGGGGCTGGAGGAGAAGAGGGGTCGGTCGGACCGGGCGTTCTGGCCGCCGCTCCCGCGGGGACCATCCGCCCAGGATGTGCTGGGTGCCCGGCCACCCTTGGGGGGGGGGCCCTACCTTGCCCTCCCAGCAGGGGGCAGCCGAGTCCTGGGCCCCAGCCACGCCCCCTGGCAGGAGGCTTCGCGGGAAAGACCCCAGGACACGGACCACAGAAACGCCTTCCCTGGTGCCCGTGGGCCGTGGGCCACGACAGGAACTCACGGCCTCCTGCCCCCCCCCACCCCCCCCAGGTGTCCGACCGCTGCGACTACGTCTTCGTCAACGGGAAGGAGATGAAGGGCAAGGTGGGGGCGGTGGTGACCTTCACCTACCAGCACCTGAGCGCCCCCCTGGAGATGACGGTGTGGGCGCCCCGGCTCCCGCTGCACATCGAGGTCTCGGACGCCGAGCTCAACCAGATCAAGGGCTGGAGGGTGCCCATCGCCCCCGACAGCAGGTGGCGCGTCCGTGGGGACCCCGGCAGGGACCCAAGTCAGTGTGCGGGGCTCAGCGGGAACAGGCAGCCGGGACGAGTTGGGGCGGGGGGCGACTTGGGGCGCCACTGCCTCCCTCTGCCCTTCACACAGCCCCGCCCCCACGCACAGCCCCGCCCTCCGCACAGCCCCGCCCACTGCACAGCCCCGCCCTCCGCACAGCCCCGCCCTCCTCACAGCCCCGCCCTCCACACAGCCCCGCCCCCATGCACAGCCCCGCCCT
Organism: Myotis nattereri; assembly: GCF_964212035.1. Classification (NCBI taxonomy): domain Eukaryota; kingdom Metazoa; phylum Chordata; class Mammalia; order Chiroptera; family Vespertilionidae; genus Myotis; species Myotis nattereri. The sequence continues at coordinate 28,145,870 of NC_138095.1, read as the reverse complement.
CCACACAGCCCCGCCCCCACGCAAGCCCGCCCTCTGCACAGCCCCGTCCTCCGCACAGCCCCGCCCTCTGCACAGCCCCGCCCTCCACACACAGCCCCGCCCTCCGCACAGCCCCGCCCTCCGCACAACCCCGCCCTCTGTGCAGCCCCGCCCTCTGCACAGCCCCGCCCTCCGCACACAGCCCATGACCATTGGCCCAACGAGTCAGGACCTGCTAAACGGAACTGACCCTTTGCCAGGCCAGCTCGGGACAGCGAGGAAGAGGAAGATGAGGAGAGGCGGGGTCGGGGCTGCGCCCTCCAGTACCAGCACGCCATGGTGCGCGTCCTGACTCAGTTTGTGGCCGAATCAGCTGACCCTGGGGGCCCCCTGGCCCACCTGCTGGGCTCCGACTGGCAGGTGGACATCACGGAGCTGGTGAAGGGGTTCATGCAGGTGGAGGACCCTCGGATCGCCCGGCTGCAGGGGGGACAGGTCCTGGTGGGCCAGGAGCTCGGGATGACCACCCTCCAGGTAAGACGTCCCCGGGGCAAGGATGCTCCTCTTTTCTTTATATTTTAGATATGTTGTATTGGTTTTTAGAGAGAGAGAGAGAGAGAGAGAGAGAGAGAGACATCAATGAGGGAGAGCATCGTGCCTTCTGCACGGCCCCTATTGGGGACTGAGCCTGCAACAGGGCATGTGCCGAGATGGAATGGAACTGTGACCACCTGGTGCCCAGGACGACGCTCACCCCCAGAGCCACGCCGGCTGGGCGCCCCCCACCTCTTTAACGCCACGCAGGTCATCTCCGTGGTGGGGCAGGGGCGGCGCTTCGCCCTGTCCAGCCCCTCCCATCTTGCTGTTGTTTAAAAAGACAGGAACTTGTCAGGCAGGACACAGTTTTGGGAAGAAGACACCAGAAAGCACCGTTTCCGCTTGTCATGCGGTTCTGTTTCCAGATCCTGTCGCCCCTGTCGGACGCCATCCTGGCTGAGAAGACCATCACGGTGCTGGACGAGAAGGTCACCGTCACGGACCTGGGGGTGCAGGTGGTGGCAGGCCTGTCGCTCTCCCTGCAGCTCAGCCCAGGGAGCAACAGGGCCATCTTCGCCACAGCCCTGGCTCAGGAGCTTCTGCAGAGGCCGGGCCAGGTACAGAGGCTGGGACACCACAGGGTGGGGTCGCATCGGGCAGGTCACACCCAGGTGAGGTCACACCCAGGTGAGGGCACACCCAGGTGAGGTCACACCCAGGTGAGGGCACACCCAGGGGAGGGCACAGTGCAGGGGAGGGCACACCCAGGTGAGGGCACACCCAGGTGAGGTCACACCCAGGTGAGGGCACAGTGTAGGTGAGGGCACAGTGCAGGTGAGGGTACACCCAGGTGAGGTCACAGTGCAGGTGAGGGCACACCCAGGTGAGGGCACACCCAGGGGAGGGCACACCCAGGGGAGGGCACAGTGCAGGGGAGGGCACACCCAGGTGAGGGCACACCCAGGGGAGGGCACACCCAGGGGAGGGCACAGTGTAGGGGAGGGCACACCCAGGTGAGGGCACACCCAGGGGAGGGCACACCCAGGGGAGGGCACAGTGCAGGGGAGGGCACACCCAGGTGAGGGCACACCCAGGTGAGGGCACACCCAGGGGAGGGCACAGTGCAGGAGAGGTCACACTGTTAACAGGATTTGCACACGGGAGACCCCTCGAACCCCAGAGGTGAGACGCATTGCCTCTTGGGAGGAACGTGGGATTTGGGTGAGCCTCGCTGCGCACGCAGGTGGTGGCCTCGTGTTGTGGGGTGTCTCCCCCCCCCCCACCCCACCCCACCCCCCGCCCTGGGCCGTCATTGGTGGTTTTCCTCCGCTTCACCTCGTGTGGGAGTGAGTTTTCTTTCCTGCTCTGAGCTTTGCGCACCTCCTGTTTCCACACGGCTCACCGCGTTTCCTTTGCGGTCATGCCGTCCGTCCGCCGTGTCCGTGACGGGTGCTCGCTGAGCCTGGCGCCCGCGCTGACGGACTCGCGTTCTCCCGCAGGAGGCGGCCCTCAGCTGCTGGGTGCAGTTCAGCGACGGCGCCGTCACGCCCCTGGACATCTACGCGGGGGGAGACTTCTCCCTGGCGGCCACCTCCGCGGACCAGCAGGTGGTCTCCATCCGCCAAGGCCCCGCCTCCCAGTGGCCCGTGCTCGTGGCGGAATCCGAGGGGCAGGGCGCCCTGGTCAGGGTGGAGATCGTCATCAGCGAGTCCTGCCAGAAGTCCCAGCGGAAGAGCGTGCTGGCCGCGGGGACCGCCGCCGTGCGGGTGAAATTCGGCCAGACCGACGCCCACCCCAACGCCAGCGACAGCAGACGCGCGGGGGCGGGCGCGCACCTGGAGACCCCGGGCGGCGGCGACAGGCGGCCCCGCAGGCCCCCGCCGGCCTGGGACGGGCCGGAGGGCCAGGCGCTCAGCGGCGCGTCCGCTTCCGTGGGCACCGCGGGCGGGAGAGCGCCCACGACGGAGAGGTCGGCCTTGCGGAGGAACCAGGGCTGGGAGAGCCTCTCCGACGGCCGGGGCAGCCTGCACACCGTCCCCACCCACCTCCCCGGCGCCCCAGCCCAGGCCGAGCTCCCCGGGAGCCATGGCGACGCGGACGCGGACCCGAGCGACCTGGCGCAGGCCTCCAAGGGGCTGAGCGACCTGGAGATCGGCATGTACGCGCTGCTGGGCGTCTTCTGCCTGGCCATCCTCGTCTTCCTGGTCAACTGCGCCACCTTCGCCCTCGGGTACAGGCGCAAGCAGCTGCCCTTAGAGGAGCAGGAGGGGCTGAGCCACGCCCACGACTGGGTGGGGCTGAGCCCGGGGGCGGAGCTGCTGGAGAGCCGCCTCCGCTTCGCCCAGGACGAGCCGGTCAGCACCGCGGACAGGGGCCTGGACCTGGAGGAGAGCAAGTTCCTGCTCAGCACCCAGAACAGCGCCAACGGGCAGCTGCTGTCCGGACCCGCCGCAGGCGCCCCCAGGAGCGAGGGGAAGAGCGAGCCACCCGCGTCCCCCACCTCCAAGCGGAGGAGGGTGACCTTCACCACCTTCACCTCCACCTCCTCCCCGGAGGACAGGGGCCCCGCGGGCGCCCCAGGGTCGGGCGACGAGGAAGACTCGGGCTGGGTCTGCCGGGCCCTGGACCCTGGGGAGCAGGACCCACGCGGCTACGTGGAAGGGATCCTCCGGGATGACGTGTAGCGCGCACGCGCGCGGACAGTGGTTCTCACTCACCTTTTCGCCTTTAATTTTGGGGGTGGGCGGCCAGGGTGCCCCGCCAGGGGGAGGAAGGAAGGACAGGACGAGACCCCGGTGACATTGTCAACAGAGTCCCAGGAAACACCCCTGGCTCCGCCCGGAGGCCGGATCCCTCTGGACGCCCATGTCCCCACGGCCAGGGTCAGTGGCGAAGCGCTCGTCACGCGTGGCAGGATGTTTGAAACTGGGGAGAGAAATACAGCCCGGATCTCTGAGCGGCTGCGAGCCTCCAGGGACAGGCGCCCCCCTCTCTCTAATCAGGGGGTCGGGTGTGAGGTCCGCGTGGGTCCGCCGTTCAGGGTGTGGACGAGGGAGGAACGCTGCCCTGGGATGAGCGGAAGTGGTCGCTGGGGACGTGGGTGGCGGGACCCGGGGGGCACGTCTTGCCATGAGCGTGGCCCCGCTGGCCCTGGGAGGCGTGACCACAGGCTATCACCGCCCAAAGGCAGAGCCAGAGTGGCCGGCTGATCCGCAGAGCCGGGCAGTGGCGCATCGGGGCGCGTGGGGGCCACAGCCCCTTCTAACTGGTGCCCAGGACACACAGACACACAGACGGACAGAGCCCTCCGTGCCGGCGAGTCAGCGCTTCCTCCCCTGTCCCCGGGGACGCGGGCCCAGAACGTCACTCAGGTTCAGAGACCCGAGGTTTTCCTGTAGCAGCCGCACCGCGTTCAGAGGCGCCCTCCCTGCACCAGCCTCTCCCCGGCCGGGTCCCTGTGGGCAGCGGGCAGTTCTCACGGGGTCTCTGTGGGCTCCAAGATGGGGGTCCCCGAGGAGGCCTCCGGGCAGCCTTCCAGGCTGGCTGCCCCGGAAGGAGCTGGTCTGAGGGTGGACAGTGGCCGCGAGGGTCCCTGCTGACGCTCGGCCCCGGTTCTTCGGAAGGAAGAGGGCGGCCCTGTGATGTCCGGGCGGTGACGGCAGGTCCCTGGCCGGGGCTGTGGACGCAGGCGTGGGCGTCCGTGTGGCGTGTGCCGGGGAGGAGGGTTGGGACTCCGGGTGGGTAAGGCGGTCGGGCAGGGAGCCTGTGCCCACTGCCCCCTGGCACACGGGCAGAACGCACGGCCCGTGACCTTGGAGAGCGATCGGGCCGACTGCAGTGCGTCCGAGGCTGGGGTGGCCCCGAACACCTGTGCGTCCCTCAGAGGCGAGGCCTGTGCCCACCGAGGTGGAGGGGGAATGAGGGGGTGAGTCCTTGTCTAGCAGATGCGAGGGCTGGGGGCGGGGGAGGGGCGCAGCAGGTCCGGCCACGCCTCACATCAGCGCTGTCTCCCTCCGCCTTCCTCTGTCGCTGTCTCTCTCCAATTCCCTCTCCATTTCCTCCCGTCTCTCCTCCGTGTCTCTGTGAGTCTCCCTCCCGCCCCCCACCGCCCTCGCTCTCTGTCTGCCTGTAGCTGAGTCCTAGGAGAGGTTCACACCCTGACCCTCTGCGCTCGCTCCCCGCACCGGCGCTGAGCTGTGGGCCTGCACCTCAGCCCCCCGCAGCCCCAGGCCCTTCCCCTGCAGCCTCACCTCCTCCGCCTGGGGGGTAACTGTGGACCCTTTGGGTGACCCGGTCCCGCTGCTCCTCCCGTCTCACCCACTTGCTGTTCGTTTCCTGCCGCAGCCGCTGCGCCCCCCTCCCTCCCCTCAATTTGGGAGCAGACACAATGTGTCGGACCCGGGCCACAGGGTGTAACATGGATTATAAACCCTCCGGGTGCACATGCAGAGTCCGCCCGGCGTGTCTGCGGCTGACCCTGCGAGGGGCCGCCTCCATCCCGCGGTCCCCAGGGCTGCCGGGCTGCGGCTTCCGCGGCTGGACCTGCGGCTGCAGGGTCCGGCGCCATGCAATGACCCCCCGCGCCCTGCACCGCGAGGGGGGATGACAGACCGCCTCCTCCTGCTCCCAGCGGCTCCTTCGGGACCTGCGGGTTCACAGATAAATGAAGGGGCTCCGCTAAGCGCAGCTGAGGGATGGCGTTCAGAGAGCCACAGCGGCGGGAGGCGGGGGGTGGGGGGCGGGGGTGTCCCCGGCCTCCCTCCGGCTGCGGCCCGGACATGGCTCCGTCCTGTGTGTGTCCGTGGCCTGGGTGACTGTCCGCGTGGAAACGGCTGGACTTCAGGTTCCTCTGATAACGCGGCCCGGACGGGTCCACAGAACAGGGCAGCGTGCCCAGGGCTCGCCAGGTGCGAACAGTAGCGCCTCTTCCCGGGGGTGCTTCCCGAGCACCTGCCATGTGCCGGTCCGCGACCAGGACAGGCCCAGGCCCGCTCTCTGCGCCTTGCAGCTGGTAGGGGAGCAACTGCAAAGGAGGTCACTTTCGGGTCGCGGTGAGTGCTATAAAGGACAAGTCAATAGCTGGCACTTTGCCCATTTCACACACACAGACAAGAGGAAAAAATCTGGATGTGTGAGCCTCTTAGAAGTTCAGACACTCTGGCGAAATGGCGCTCACACCTGAGCATCCCTGACAGAATCCGGTGGGTTTGCTGCCGTCACCTCCAGGCAGGACACCCAGATTGTCCCCCCCACACCAGAGCGCAAACTCCTCCCCTTTTCTTAAAATAGGGAAATAATTCTCCTGGACACGTCTCTCCCCAGAAGTTGGGGGACAGACAGACGGAGGGGGGCTGTGTTCCCAGGACAGCGAGGGACGCGTCTGTCGCTGAGTGTGGAGCGGGGACGCCCCTGCCGGTGTCGGGGGGACTCGCGGCCGGCCTGTGACCCGTGCCCAGAGGGGAGGGAAAGTCGGCAGAGGCTGAACCAGCGGCGATTCTTCCAACCGGGCGCCTGTCCCTGCGAATAAAGCCAGCGCTGCTGCTTCTCTCACACCTGCCTGGGCTCCTCACTGCTGCCACCTGCGGCCCCTCCTGCCGGGGGGCGGGGAGGGGGGGGTGCGCACCTGTGACCCGGGACCAGGCCCCCAGCCCGCGGGAAGCCGGCCTTCAGCGCCCCCCAGTGTCGGCCCCGGCTTCTCGCGGCCCCTCCTTGCCCTGAGCTGCCCACACCCGGGCCACCTGCATCGCTTTCCCGGGCGCCTGACCCAGGCCCACGCGCTGGGGTTTGGGCCACAGAAATCCGCCCTCGGAGGCTGCAAGTCCGGGTCCGAGCGGGCAGGGCTGGCTCCCCGCGGGCTGCGAGGGCGACTCCACCCCCACCTCTGCCTCCACGGGGTTTCCCACGCCGCGTGCGTGTGTCTGTGTCCAAATCCCCCCTCGCTTATGAGCACCGGGCACCGCGGGCGCGGGCCGGTGCGGCTCCATCTTAACGGGTTGCACCTGCGAAGGCCCCGTTTCCAATGAGGCCTCACCCTGAGCTGGGCTGGGCCTCGGCATGAGGATCTGGGGGCGCGGGGAACCCCAGGACCGGGGGTGGCCTCTGGGTGAAGTCCCCAGGGAGCTAAACTTACAAGGGGACCCCTGGCCGATGTTGCTCAGTGGATAGCGCATCGGCCCGCGGCCTGAAGGGTCCTGGGTTCGAGTCTGGCCAAGGGCACCGACCTGGGTTGCAGGTTTGATCCTGCACGTGAGGAGGCAACCAGTCATCTGTCTCTCTCACATCCACGTGTCTCTCTGTGTCTCTCCCGCAACAACAACAACAATCAACCTACAAGGGGACCGGCCAGGCGCTGGGCTGCCAGCAAGGGCCCCCCTCGTCACACCATGTAACCAGCTCGAAACTGTAGGACACCCTGGCCATGCGCACGAACCCTATCCCCGAACGTCCCAAATGCAGGCAGAGAGAGAGAGAGAGAGAGCAGGACAGATCCTTCAGCGTCCCCGCAAGCCCTGGCCACCCCTTCGGCCTCAGCGCCCCTCCACAGGCAGGAGAGGGGCTCCCTGGAGGCAGAGCCGCGGGGTGGCCTGCGGTGACCCTCCGGCTCCTTGGGGAGGTGGCTCGGGGGATGCGCAGGGGGCGGGGGGCGGGGAGGCCATCCCGGGTCCCCCGCCAGGTGGGCGCTCCCAGCACAGGCGGCTTCCTCTCCTCCCGGCGCTCATCGCATCTGAACACCCCGTGGCTTTGGAAACAAGTCCCAGGGCCTCGCCGCCCGTCCAATAGCGGACACGGTCAATACAGTGAGTGAAATTCTCTGCCCGCTCCCGGGCAATGGACAGACGCATAGCCTGAGGCGCACGTGCCAATATGTAGACCCGCGCTGAGCGCAACCTGCCTCCTGCCCCCCCCCCCCCCAGTGAGCTCCACCCCTGTGCGCCCCTCTGTCACCGCAGCCCTGTCACCGCAGCAGGAGGCGGTCACCAGAGGCCCTCGCCCCTCAGAGCCTGTAGTCTCCAGGCCCCAAAGTCAAAGGGGCAGCCCACGAGCTCAGTGGTTGAGCCTCGATCTAGGCACCAGGAGGTCACGGTTCGATTCCCATTCAGGGCACCTGCCTGGGTTGTGGGCTCCATCCCCAGTGGGGGGCGTGCAGGAGGCAGCCGGTCCATGATTCTCCCTCATCACTGATGTTTCTCTCTCTCCCTCTCCCGTCCTCTCTGAAATCAATAAAAATATATTTTTAAAAAATAGCAAAAAAAAAAATAGCAATAAAAGCTCCCTCCCCCACCCCCCTTGATTCTGACCCACAGCCGGTCGGGCAGCCAGCAGTCCGGGGCAAAGGCTGTAGATTCTGATTCTTTAACTCCCTCCGCACCCTTATCTTCCTGCCAGAAACCCAGCATCCGTCCCGTCTCAGGCCATTAATAAGCGTTTACGACTCTGCCGCCGCCTCCCTCCAGACCTGATCGATAGCCGTCCTCCTAGCGTTTGGCACCCTCTGTGTCGGCTGCGCGGCCGCCCAAGGTCAGCTCCGGGCAAGGAATCTTCCGAGAGGACTCAGCGGCCTCCGGGCTGGGCCTCCGGTTCTGCTCACCGAGCCCTCAGCCCTGGAGACCGGATGCAGCTCTCGGCTCTGCACCCCTGGCCCTGGGCACGCAGGAGCCGCTGGGCGGGATGCAGCTGCAGAGACCCACGCCGGCTGCCGGCCGCAGAGGTGCAGCCTCAGGTGCCGTTTTGAGCAACTCTGAGGCATTTTGCTGTGTGGTCCACAGAGGAAGGGAGCCGGCAATGAGCCCTGTCCGGGCGTCGCTGCAAGTTTGTATCCCTTAGTGAATAGACACAATGTATCATCAGTCCCCCCACTGCAGCGTTAACGCATGTTAGTCCCTCGTTACAGATTAGACACTGAAGCAGAGAGGATAGAGCACCCAAGCGTTTAGGATCAGAGCCGGACGTGCTGATGCCTGCCTTTCCCAGACCACGTGGTGCAGCTCTCAATCCTGACACATGCTCTGCCCGCCGGTCCGGGACGTCTCTTCCTATGGGGCCACAAGAAAGCGATGGATTTGGGGGCGACGGCTGAATTTGGGGGCTCCCAGGGGGATTCCCACTGCATCCTCTCCGAACACTGCCCCTGAGAGCAAGTCTGCTTCCCCATCGCCCATGTGTGAACCCCAGGTTAGCGTGTCATTTAGGCAGGGGGTCGGCTAAACGCCTCGCCCCTTTCCCCCGAGGCACAACCAGTGGTGTGCTCTTCTAAGAAGCTTCTTGGACACGAGCAGCCGAGATGGACCCGCTCTCGGGAAGGCACGAGGAGCTCTGAGATCCATGGTGGCGGGAGAGGCTGGGCAAGGAGCTGCCACGGCAAAGACAGCACCACCCACGGCCCTGCCACAGGGGCCAGAGATTCAAAATGCTGGACCAAAAATCCCTTGACCAAGCCCAGCCATGTGCTGCCCCCTAGCGGTGAGGGAGAGAATCTCACTCCCCTTCCGCAGCAGATACTCAATACCCCAGGGCTTCCCCCGACACCCGAGGGCTTCCCCAGATACCCGAGGGCTTCCCTAGACACCCGCGGGCTTCCGTAGACACCCGAGGGTTTCCCTAGACACCCGAGGGTTTCCCTAGACACCCGAGGGCTTCCCTAGACACCCCAGGGTTTCCCTAGACACCCGTGGGCTTCCCTAGACACCCGAGGGTTTCCCTAGACACCCGAGGGCTTCCCTAGACACCTGCGGGCTTCCCTAGACACCCGAGGGCTTCCGTAGACACCCGAGGGCTTCCCTAGACACCCGAGGGCTTCCCTAGACACCCGAGGGCTTCCGGGCTTCCGTAGACACCCGAGGGCTTCCCTAGACATCCGAGGGCTTCCCTAGACACCCGCGGGCTTCCCTAGACACCGAGGGCTTCCCTAGACACCCGAGGGCTTCCGGGCTTCCGTAGACACCCGAGGGCTTCCCTAGACATCCGAGGGCTTCCCTAGACACCCGCGGGCTTCCCTAGACACCGAGGGCTTCCCTAGACACCCGCGGGCTTCCCTAGACACCCGCGGGCTTCCGTAGACACCAAAAAAGCGTCACAGGTTGGACGGCCATGAAATGACAAGAGCCGACCGCAGGGGAGCCCCTAACTTCTTCTGAGCAACGCCATCCCCACAGCCACAGTCCTCACGGGCCACCCATCAGCAGAGCCACGGGAGTTACAACCCCAGAGCCCGCTCTCCGCTGGCTGATGAAATCTAAGCAAAGATCCAACTCCAGAGGGTGGCTATGCTTCCTCCGCTCCCGCCTCCCCCATTTCTCCCAGTTCCTGGACACACAGAAGGACTGCAATTAACTGCGGCCACTGGGGCCGCCTGCTGGTTCCGGGGTGGTTGGTTACAGCGGCACCTCCAGACCCGGTCCTGCGCCCCAACAGCCGGGTGGGGTGGGGCGGCCGCACTAGGGTGGCTGCTGCGGAGAGAAGCCCAGAGACAGCATCAGCATCAACCACGTCCCTCATTCCAGCAAAGCCTTTGCGGCTCCTTCATTCGCCGGGCGCGGGGGGTGGGGGGGTGAGGGAGGTGGGGGTGGGTGTGGGGGTGGGGGTGGGGGCGGCCGTGTCCTCCTGGGCCGGCGCCTGCTTCGCGCAGATAATGCGCCGCGCACGGAGGGGCAGGCAGCCTCCTCTGAAAGGGCCAGAAATGACGCCCCTGGATTTATAGATCGGGGGGCGGGGGCGCACGGGAGCCAAGCGGCGTGAAACATTTCATTAGCGAATGCGCCACTGCGGCGGGTGACTAAACGGCTCCGGCAATTAAGCTGCTGTTCCCGGGATGAAAGGGACACTGTCTGACGGTCCGCCGTGTTGTTTGTTGCTGGAGGCGGATGGCTTCTCCGGGGAGAGCCGCTGCCGGCGCGGGGTGGGCGCCCGCTTTATCCACGTGACAGACAGCGGGCCCCACGTCCCAGGCAACCTTGCCCGTCAGTCTAAGGCAGGGCCACGTGGACATGTATAACATCATTCACGGGCCATAGAACCGTCACCTTAAACATCAGCCCGGCCGGCGTGGCCCAGGGGTTGAGCCTCGACCTAGGAACCAGGAGGTCCCGGTTCGATTCTGGGTCAGGGCACAGGCCCGGGGTGCGGGCTCCATCCCCAGTGCGGGGCGTGCGGGAGGCAGCCGGTCCATGACTCTCTCTCATCATGGATGTTCCTCTCTCTCTCCCTCTCCCTTCCCCTCTGAAGTCAATAAATTAGGAAAAAAGAGAGAAAGGCATTTGTTTACACCTCTCCTTGGGCCTTGAACAGTGGCTGTGTTGAACCCTCTCTGCATTAGATCTCCGGTGTCCGCCTCCCCTTTTCAAACCCTGGGGGGGGGGGGGGGAGTGGGCGTGGTCCCGGCAGTGGGCGGGGCCTTACTTGCTTATTAAGAACAGAGAGAGGAGCTTAGAAGGCGGCTGGGACGCACTTTATTCTCTTAAAAACATGCTCTTCCCCGCACACGAGGCCTGGGTGCGTGTGGATGTGAAGGCGGAGGTCGGGGGCGTGAGGTACCAGGAGCCGCGCACCGGGAGGTCAGGACCAGGGACAGCGCCCGGCTTCCCGGGGCGGAATTTCAGAACCAGCGGCCACAGGTCTCCTCCTTCCAGGCTCAGCGGCCCTTCCTCGCCTCTCGATGCCCGGACACGGGGCCCTGACCCGGGTGCCCGTCAGACGCGTTGAAAGCGGGGGCGCCGGTCAGCGGGCCGCGTCCCCCTCGAGCGTCCGGACGAGGCGCTGGTAGGTGTCCCGCTCCGCCTGCCAGGAGTGGCTCGTCCTCACGTACTCCCGCCCCTGGGCCACCAGCTCGGCCCCCAGCTCAGGGTCGCGGACCAGCCGCCTCGCCAGCTGCACGAACTCCTGCGGGGAGGAAGCGGAGAGGAACAGGGTCACCGGCCAAGGGGTTGCCCTGGCGCCCCGAGCCCGGGTCTGCGTCCGCCCCCCCCTTCGTCCGGGAGAACGGCCTGCAGGAGGGACGGCCGTTCACACAAACACGGGAATAGATGCGAACTGGCTTCCGGTTTCCTTCACACACGCTGGCCCAGCTGAGTGGCCGTCCACCCAACACCGGGAGCTGGGTGAGCAATGGGCACCCCGGGCCTGGGGAGGAGAAGGGCCTGGCTGGGGCCGGACTGCTCCAGGGGCAGGACCCCCAGGGGCCCTCCATCCCCCCGTTTCCCACATGCCCCCATGTTGTATCTAGAGGGGCATCCAGGGGGCCCCTGTGGTCAAAGCAGAGCCCGCTGTGTGTAGGGCCGCCCTGACCATGACCGGGCGCTGAGCGCTGATGAAAACGTGCAAGATGCTGAGACAAATGCACAGGCAAACCATCCCGACCTGCGGACCCGGGAAGGACCCCGCTACCTGAGGGTCGGAGAACAGCAGCCCCGTGACCCCGTGCTGGACCACGGCCGCGTTCCCCGGGATGTTCCTGGCCAGCACCGGCACCTCCAGGTCCATGGCCTGCGGGCGGAAGAGGAGGCGGTGGTGGGCGTTTTAAGAGCAGCTGTGCCCAGCCCTGGCTGCTTGGCTCAGTGCTTAGAGCGATGACCGGAGGACTGAAGGGTTTGATTCCCCATTGGGGCACCTGCCCAGGTTGCAGGCTCGATCCCCAGTAGCGGGCGTGCAGGAGGCAGCCGATCCAGGATTCTCTTTCATCATTGATGTTTTTCTTTTTCTCTCTCCCTTCCTCTCTGAAATTAATTAAAATATATATATATATATCCTATATAATAAGAGAGGGATATGCTAATTATCCCAGATATGCTAATTAGTCACGATCAGTATGCAAATTGACCATCACTCCAACACACAAGATGGCCACCCCCATGTGGCCACAAGATGGCCTGCAGGGGAGGGCAGTTGGGGGTAACCAGGCCTGCAGGGGAGGGAAATTGAGGGGGGGAGGGACCCAGGCCTCATGAGAGGGCAGTTGGGAGGGACCAGGCCTGCAGGGGAGGGCAGTTAGGGGCAATCAGGCTGGCAGTGGAGCAGTTAGACATTGATCAGGTTGGCAGGGGAGTGCTTAGGTGGTGATCAGGCTGGCAGGCAGAAGCAGTTAAGGGCAATCAGGCAGGCAGGCAGGCAAGCGTTTGGGAGCCAGCCCAGATTGGAGAGGGTGCAGGCTTGGCTGAGGGACACACACACACACACACACACACACACACACACACACCCGTGCATGAATTTTGTGCACCGGGCCTCTAGTAAGAAAATAAAATAAATGAATAAATACATCGGTATTGTCTGCACTGAGCTCCTGGGGAAACGCAACTGCATTTTTCAAGCTGGAAACGTGAGGAAGATGGCACCTTGCACGAGGAGGGGAGTGAGGGCCTGAGAGCTGTTACCTCCAGAATGGCCGCCGACATGCCCTCAGAGAGCGAGCTGTTGACCAGGGCGAGGCAGTTCTTCTCGGCCGCGTGCAGGTCGCCCTGGGGCATCTCGGGGAGCAGCCGCACCCCCGCCGACCTGCAACACATGGAGGACGGGGAGTGGGAGGCGTGTCTCCAGTGGGTCCCTGGGAGGGGCGGGGCGGGGAGACACTGGCTCGTCGGTGGGCGTTTCGAATGCATTTAACACACGAGACACGCGCTTCCCGGACACTGCGAGTCCGAGATAAGGCTCTGCCGTTCTGCCTGAGGACTGAGAAAACGACGCTTTTCCAATCTTAATGCCACCCCCTCCCACCCTCCTGGTGGCGACAGTACAGGTGGACAGAGAGAATCAGACACTAAAGTAGGAGAACGCAAGCAATGCCCGCCTTCCCGCCCCGGAGTTGACAGTATTTAGTCCTGTGGGTTTGACCTTTAAAAATATACACATTTACTGATGTCAGAGAGGAAGGGAGAGGGAGAGAGAGACATCCATGATGAGGGAGAATCATGGGCCGGCTGCCTCCTGCACGCCCCCCACTGGGGATGAGCCCACACCCTGGCCTGTGCCCTTGACTGAAGCCAACTGTGACCTCCTGGTTCCTAGGTCGACGCTCAACCCCCGAGTCCCGCCGGCCGGGCAGTTTTTCTGTTTTTATTTGTTTTCGCTCAAGAACAGACTCACGGCCGTCCCCCCCCTCCCCCCCGCTTCCCACCACGGGCGTGATTTGATCCGTGTCCGTTCACAGAGTCGGTCACGCTCTCATGTACCTGCACCTGTATCCGTGACCCACACAGAGACCCGATCGTATGCGGGGACACGTCAGAATCTCCCAGTCCCTGCTGCTGACCAGTGAGGGGTGGCCAGTAAGTGGGGCAGAAACGTAGGGGGGGGGGTCCTGAGGAAATCACCTAACGGGGTGACCCGGAGGGGGGAGACGGTCCCCTGACCCTGGCCCGTTCCCGGGAGCGGCGGACACTGCGGGCCCGCGTTTCCGGGCTGGTACGCGGGAAGTCACGGTGTCGGGTCCCGCAGGACCGGCCGGGGGGTGGGAGGAGGAGTCCCGTGTAAATGCCGGGAGCAGAGCCCGGGACTCGTTGCCGCAGAGACGTGCAGGCCACTGGGGTTCCCCTCCCGCTAAACCCCTGCTCCCCTGATGCTCACCTCTCCACCTTGGCCTTGACTTCCCGCGTGAACACCGGGTCCACCTGCAGAGACGAGACAGGCGTGAGCGAGCGCCGCCTGGACAGTGACAGCGGCGAGGACAGCAGAGCCGCCTGGACAGCGACAGCGTGGAGGACAGCAGAGCCGCCTGGACAGCGACAGCGGCGGGGACAGCAGAGCCGCCTGGACAGCGACAGCGTGGAGGACAGCAGAGCCGACAGAGGAGACCCCGGTGGGCCATGCCGTGCACATAACGGGGCGGGGGTGGTTTGAGGGGAGGCCCCAGAGAAACACACCCCCCGTGGGCTGTGGGGTCCGAGCCTGGAGCCGGGCGCGGCCACCTTCGGGGGGAACCAGGGGGCACTCAGTGTGGGGCTGCCCCGCGTGTATCACCCAGAGGCTGGTTTTGCCGCACGCGCCCCCCCCCCCCCCGTGTTATTAACAATGAATGGAATTTAACGAGAACTGACAATATGCCCCTTGGTCTGTGCAAGTGTAACACCAAGTGTGAAACCTTGTGACCGACACGTTGGCTTCCTGTTACACCAGGGGAGGAGCTGGGGGACGGGGGGAGCTGGGGGAGGTGGGGGGTGGGGGGAGCTGGGGGGCGGGGGGAGGCAGAGGCAGTTCCTGTCTCACTCACACCTGCCAGCGGGGCTCCGAATGACGACCCGCCCAGCCAGGGGGGTGCACATGGCGCCATCCCTGTAGTTTATCACGAAGCCACTGTTTTCCAGAAGCTTTGTGTGTGCGTGTGTATGTGTGTATGTGCATGTGTGTGTCTATGTGTGCGCACGCATGTGTGTGTGTGTGTGTGTGTGTGCTTTACACTAAACAAACGACAGGCGTTGAGGGGCGCTTCGGTCTCGTGCGGCAGCCTTGATACCTTGGGGAGGGTAGGCGGCCTTTTCCTGGGTAAACCTGCCATTTCCAGGGTCTGTACAACACTGAGCCAAGCATAGGGACCCCCCTCCCCACCACACACACTCTGCATGCTTTGTGGGTCCCGCGGGAACCAGAAAACCCACCGAAGGAAAAATTACAGAACCGGCGAGACCCTGAGCTGCGAGGAACCCCGCTGCCTCCCGTTGGTGCCCTGAGGGTCACGGCAGGGTCATTCCCGCACGCAGCCTGCGCACCCTCAACGCTCCCTGCTTGAGGAGAGGACGTTGGGGTGCATGTGCAAGTCTGGGACAGACACCCCGGGAGGACAGGGAGGCCTCACTGCCCTGTGACACCCCATCGCCTGGGCATAAACCGAGGTTCGCTTGCATGAGGCGGCCGGGTGGCCGCGTGGCTCTCCTGAACCCAGAGCAGAGGGACCTCCAGGCGCCCCAACTCCGTTCCCCGAGCAACAGCCACAGTCGGGCGAACACCTGCCCGCCAGGTGAGCCCCTCCGTGCAGCGTGGCCCCTGAGGGCCCGGAGTCACCGCCCTGGGCTTGTCTGCAGAGCGGGTTGGGGGTTTCCCAGGCAACCTGGGCCAACACAGGGCGGCTTCTGTGCGACAGACAAACCCTCTGCTTTGCGTGGCTCTCTCCCTGCGGCCGCCCCGGGTTCCGTGACTATGTGTCCCTCACGCTTTGTAGCAATAAATTCCCCTAAATCTGCATCAAGCCTCTCAGCTCTGCGGCTGGGGTCTAGTTTCCACTTATCTTTCTTTTTCTTTTAATCCTCACCTGAGGGTATTTCCCATTGGTGTTTACAGCGAGTGGAAGGGAGAGGGAAACACAGAGAAACATCGACGTGAGAGAAACACATGGATGGGCTGCCTCCTGTACGCACTCCGCCAGGGCCCAGGCCGAGGAGGAGCCTGCAACCCAGGCACATGCCCTGGACGGGAATCGAACCCAGGACCACTCAGTCCGCAGGCCGACCCTCAACCACTGAGCCACACCAGCCGGGGTAGTTTTCATTTTCCAAAAGGCAAACAGACTTGCCCTGGCCGGGTGGCTCCATTGGTGGGAGCGTTGTTCCCCTCACCAAAAGGTGCGGGTTCGATTCCCAGTCAGGGCGCATGCAGGAGGCAGCCGATCTCCCTCTCTCTCTCTCTCTCTCTCTCTCTCTCTCTCTCTCTCAAAAATCAATAAAAGCATATCCTCGGGTGAGGATTTAAAAAAAAAAAAAGGCTAACAGAGTTTACTTACTCAAAAAGGACAAAATCGCCTTGTTAGGGCCGTAACGGGGACTCGTTTTAGAAGACACCTAGAGCACAGGCCGCAGAGGTGTCGGGCAGGTGCTCACAGGGGGCTACTCACTTCGGGGCCGACGATCACCAGGAACGCGCTGGGCTCCTCCCGGTGCCATTCTGGGGAGAAAAGGGGGGAAGACACCTTAAAAGTGGTTACAAGTCCCAGCGGAACATGAGCTTCTACAGGAACCGTTCCGTCTTCGGGCTTCCCTCCCCGCAGTCCGTCTAAGTGCGGTGGCTGTAAGCGGTAACCATGCTGGCATCTCTTGCTTTTAGGTAAATATTATTGTCCTGGAGCACTGCGCCTTAGCCGGACACCTAACGCGTTAGGTAACCAGAAGCACCATGCCACCAACCTCCGAGCACAGGTTACCGTGAGCAGCAGAACTCCCAGCCCCTCGCACCAGCGACCTGCCTGGAGCACTCCCCGTAACATTAGGTTAGCCTCATGACTCTCGGCTGTCTCTTTTAATATATATTTTCGTATGGATTTCAGAGAGGAAGGGAGAGAGAGATAGGAACATCAAAGATGAGAGAGCATCATGGACCAGCCGCCTCCTGCACGCCCCCCACTGGGGATGGAGCCCGCAACCCGGGCCTGTGCCCTGACCGGGAATGGAACCCTGACCTCCGGGTTCTAGGTCGACACACCCCCTGAGCCGGGCGGCCAGGCTCCGTCCGCTACCTCCCATGCTTCCTCGGGAGCCGGGGCAGAGAACGAGGGAAGAGACAAGGACAGTTCCCACAAGCGCGACTGTTTTTCTGGTGTTTCCACAGGAGCGGCCGGAAGCGGTTTTGCTGACTGTGCAGAGGACGAGCCGGGAAGACCCAACACCCCACAGGAATTCGCACGCAGGTCCCTCAGCCGACGTACCCGAGAAGGCGTCCACCAGGTAGAGGGGGTCTTTGACCGGCCGGAGTCCGCATATCAGGAGGAACACGTGCAAGTTATCGGCGCTTTGGGGAAGGTCTGCAAGACAAGAGTTCGGGGAATCCGTGGCCGCGTGGGAAGCTCACGGGGACGTCACATGTGGCACACGCTGGCTCTGAGGGCGGCGGGGGGGGGGCAGGGAAGTCGGGGGACAGGGGATGGGGGTGGGCAGTTGGGGCGACAGACAGCCACATGGATGAGAGCAGACACCTGATCCTAAAACCCAGAGACGCCGATTGCTCTAGAACATCTCATCCTAAAGCCATCCTCTGACCCCGGCAACGACCGCAGTCACGCCCCCTCCCTGCGCCCGTATACTCTGCAGATGTTTACAATATTCACTTACAGCCCGGCCGGCCGGTGTGGCTCAGGGGTTGAGCATTGACCTATGAGCCAGGAGGTCACAGTTTGATTCCCCGTCAGGGCACAGGCCCGGGTTGTGGGCTCCGTCCCCAGTGTGGGGCGTGCAGGAGGCAGCCGGTCCATGACTCTCTCTCATCATGGATGTTTCTCTCTCTCCCTCTCCGTTCCTCTCTGACATCCATATACATAGTTTAAAAGGGCAGCCGGCAGGTCCCAGGAAGGTCTCCTGAGAGTGTTTTAAATCTCCGGCTGCCCCATCAGTCACTCCCTGTGAGCCCGAGAGAGGCCGGCCCTGGATGACAGACCCCGAGATGGATCCCAGCCCCAGGCCCCGCGCGGTGACGCACGGAAGATGGAGTGAGCGCGCGCCGGGCCGTGTGAGCCGTGTGAGCCGTGTAAGCCGGGCGCTGAGGGGGGGGGGGGGGAGCGACCCCCGTGACGCCGAGGCCCGCGCGCCGGCTGGGATGGATGAGGGCACCTGGGAAATTACTTCTCATCAAACGCCGCACGTTTTTTTCTTTTCAAAGGAGCGAACGCTGACACGGTGCTTGCCCGAGGCCTGGAGTGACGTGTGTGGGGTGAACACAGGCTGGGGTGCCCTCGGGTTTTGGAGCAAAAACAGGCTGGGGTGACCTCCTGTCTGCTGCCGGATTTTGCATTTTCCGTCTCTTCTCTGAAGTTCAAGGCCGGACTGCAATTCCCACTCCCTGCCCTCCCCTCCCCCTCCCCCCGCCCTGTTTCCCCTTCCCCCTCCCACAACAGTAGCCCTGCCTGGTCACCCCCAGAGAAACATTTCAGGGTGAAGCAGAGGCGTCCGCAGGCTTCCTCAGAGATGCAGGCACAGCCCCGGCCAGTGTGGCTCAGTGGACAGAGCGCCTCCTCCCTCGGCCAGTGGCTCTGCTCACCAGGAGGCGGCGCTGAGATCGGGCAGAGCCACATCCCTCCGGCCATTCCTGTCCCCCCGCCCACCTGGACCCGGAGCCTCTGTGACCCCACAGCCGCCTTCCTAGAAGCGGGAGGCCGCCCGCCCTGCCAGGCCCCTCACCTGCGCGCTGGAGGAAGGTGCTCCACGGGAAGGCGGGGTTCGGAGCCGTGGCGATTCCTGGGCCACGGGGGGGGGGGGAGGGTGAGAAAGAGAGAGAGAGTTAGTTCATGCAGCTGAGACAGCAGCTACTCCGTGCGGACCCTGCAGTGGAGCCACACCTGGCCCCGTGGGAGCCGCCCGAGTCCCCAGGGCTCCGTGCGCCCCGCCGCTGCCTCCGCACATGAGGCTCAAAGTGACACCCGGGTCCCCAACCGTCCGCCTCTGGGCCAGAGGCCTCTGGGCCCCCAGGTTTCTTTCCTTAAAATCACGTGTAAGGGGGGGTTGTGGCTCAGGGGCAGAGTATCGACCTGTGAACCAGGAGCTCAGGGTTCGATTCCCTGTCAGGGCACAGGCCCGGGTTGTGGGCTCCAGCCCCAGTGGGGGGCGTGCGGGAGGCAGCCGGTCCATGATTCTCTCTCATCATGGATGTTTCTATTTCTCGCTCCCTCTCCCTGCCTCTCTCCACAAAAATCAAATACGTATTTTTTTCAATGCTATGCGATGCTATAATAAGTTTTTTTTTAAAAAAAAATGTGTGCAAGTGACAGGTTTCTAAACCATTGGCAACTAAACTCCAATAGTCCCGGGAGCAATGATGTCCTTATTCAAATCCCTAACCTCCACTTCTCCAACCAGACATGGCTGTCTGCCTTCGGGGTCACGTCCTCAGGCAGAGACACGGGCAACGTCCTCTGGAAAATTAACATTTAACGGTGCACGGGGATCCCTAGCAGCATCCACCAGACGGTCTTTTCCTTAAAAATGTTTTCCGCTTGCAGTTTACATCCTACGTCGCTTTGCTGTCGCTCAGGTGGACGGCGTCGCGTTGGACAATCCTCTATTTTACAAAGGGGTCCCCCCCCCGGCCCCGCCCGGTACTTCCAGCTCCCACCTGGCACCAACCAGCCAGGGACGGAGCCTGCCACCGAGTGCGAGCCCCTGACCGGACTCCCATCCAGGACCCTTCAGTCCTTGGGCCGGCGGCTCTAACCACTGAGCCCTGGGCAGGGCCAGGTAGCTTATGTCTTAATGTGAGAAAATAAAACGCGTCCGTCCTGTGAGCTGCTGTTCAGGGCCTCTCAGCCGTCACACTCGTTCACAAACGCCTCCGTCCGTGTCTCTAGAAGATAAGAATTCTCCCCCCAAATATACTTAGAACTTCTTACCTTGGCCCTGGACGTAGATCTTGCCCTTCGCCTGTGGCTTTTGAAAGGAGGGAGGAAAGAAAGGAAAGGAAAACAAGTACATTCATGGGCCATGACAACAGCTTTTTAGAAATGAGACGAAGGCCGTACAAACAACGAAATCCCCTTGGAAACAGGGCGGGGCAGCATGGGGGACGCTCGCAGGGCAGCTCCTCACGCAGCTCCTCACGCCAGCAAAGAGCTGCCCAAGGGTGGGAGAGCCCGCTCAACACAGCGCCCTCGGGAGGCAGCCCGGGAGGAGTCCCTGCGATGAGGTGGGACAGGAGTCTGAGCTTCGTGGTGACTGGGTCAGCGGGGAAGCTACCGCAGCTCCAACCAGCGCAAGCCAGCGACAGAGCACATGGTGCGTGTCCTGCGCTGAAGCTGGGGGGGGGGTGCGTTGGGGGAAACGTGGTTTGGGGGTGCACATCCTTGAACAGAAAGAATACACTCCCAGAACTCTGGGGAAAAAAAGGGAGGAGATGGAGATGGAGGAGGAGGAGGAGATGGAGATGAAGGAGGAGATGGAGATGGAGGAGGAGGAGGAGATGGAGGAGGAGGAGGAGATGAAGGAGGAGATGGAGGAGGAGGAGGCGATGGAGGAGGAGGAGGAGATGGAGGAGGAGGAGGAGATGGAGGAGGAGGAGGAGATGGAGGAGGAGGAGGAGATGGAGGAGGAGGAGGAGATGGAGATGGAGAAGGAGGAGGAGATGGAGATGGAGGAGGAGATGGAGGAGGAGATGGAGATGGAGATGGAGGAGGAGATGGAGGAGGAGGAGGAGATGGAGGAGGAGGAGGAGATGGAGATGGAGAAGGAGGAGGAGATGGAGAAGGAGGAGGAGATGGAGATGGAGAAGGAGGAGGAGATGGAGATGGAGGAGGAGATGGAGGAGATGGAGATGGAGAAGGAGGAGGAGATGGAGATGGAGGAGGAGATGGAGGAGGAGGAGGAGATGGAGATGGAGAAGGAGGAGGAGATGGAGATGGAGAAGGAGGAGGAGATGGAGATGGAGAAGGAGGAGGAGATGGAGATGGAGGAGGAGATGGAGGAGGAGATGGAGATGGAGAAGGAGGAGGAGATGGAGATGGAGGAGGAGATGGAGGAGGAGGAGGAGATGGAGGAGGAGATGGAGATGGAGAAGGAGGAGGAGATGGAGATGGAGGAGGAGATGGAGATGGAGAAGGAGGAGGAGATGGAGATGGAGAAGGAGGAGGAGATGGAGATGGAGGAGGAGATGGAGGAGGAGATGGAGATGGAGAAGGAGGAGGAGATGGAGATGGAGAAGGAGGAGGAGATGGAGATGGAGGAGGAGATGGAGGAGGAGATGGAGATGGAGAAGGAGGAGGAGATGGAGATGGAGAAGGAGGAGGAGATGGAGATGGAGGAGGAGATGGAGGAGGAGGAGGAGATGGAGGAGGAGGAGGAGATGGAAGAAGAGAACACAATGTGTTGGGACAGAAAACAGGCTCCAGGGCCGGTTCTCCCAGGAGGGAGGGGTGTTGAGGGCCCCGTGAGGACCACCCGGAAGCCCGGGGACGCAGGGGAGGGCTGCGCCTGCAGGAAGGACCCAGAGGCTGACACCGGAGACACTGCTCTTCCCCGCGCTCCCGGGAACGCCCCAACCACCGGGAGAGACTCCGTTTCGGCGCCCTGCGGACACAGTGGTCCAGACCCTTTAAAATCCAGGTCAGAGCGCTGGCCGGTCCGGTTCAGTGGGGAGACCACCAGCCTGCGGACCAAAGCGCCCTGGTGGGGCGCGTGCAGGAGGCCGCCCATCCATGCGTCTCTCTCACAGCGACGTCTCTCTCTGTCTCTCCCCTCCCCTCCCTCCCCTCGCTCTAAAAATCCACGGGAAAATATCCTGACTCCCTCCCTCCTCCGATTCTGCAACGTCCCCGGCACAACCGACATCACAGCACGAAACGCACGGACACACACCCACTGCAGGAACGCGGCCGCCCTCATGGACTCGGTGAAAGCCACGGCGAACCTGGGGAGAGAACGGAGAGGAGGCCGTCAGGGAAGGTTCCGCGAACGTCCCCGAGCAGCCCCGGCGACGGGCTGTGAGCCGCGGCAGGAAGCCCAGCCGAGGGCGCAATCCGTCCGCTCTCGCCTCTGCTCGCGTCGCAAACACTGGAACCTGCGAGGAATGAACGCACGAGGCTCAAACCTTCCCAAGTCTTTCTTTTTTTTTTTTTAAATGTGTGTTTCTATTGATTTCAGAGAGGAAGGGAGAGGGAGAGAGAGAGAAACATCCATGAGAGAGAATCATGGATCGGCTGCCTCCTGCAGCCCCACACTGGGGATGGAGCCCGCAACCCGGGCCTGTGCCCTAACCGGGAATCGAACCCGGGACCTTTCGGTCTGCAGGCCAGTGCTCTATCCACTGAGCCACACCGGTCAGGACCAACACTGATGTGTACTGAGTGACTGTCTTTCGGGGGCAGGGCCAGAGACGGATGAGCCGGGAGCCCTGAGGGTGCTGGGCAATAAGAAGGAGCTGAGAGAGTGGCCACGTGGGAGGACACAGCGTGGACACCGAGCTTCTCCAGTGGCCACGGCGGGGACCACCTGAGCCGAAATGCAGAGCCATCAGTCACCGGGAGGCAGCCCATTAGGTGAGATGACAGACACACCGCGGGCCGTGCTGGCAGCAATCACGGAACCAGGCAGTGGGGTCCCACGGCCAGCGCCCCCGGGAGCGGAATCCTGATGAGTGAGTGCAGGCGCGAGGGGACAGCTCATGGGCAGGAGGCCAGCGCGGGAATAACACCGAGGGCTGATCCTCCCCAAGAGGGGACCGGAGCGGGCGGGTCTCTTTCCTGCAGGGGCACCTGCTCCCTGCCCGTGTTTTCAGAGAGAGGAAGGGAGAGGGAGAGAGAGATAGAAATATCAACCAAGTCATGCCCTGACCAGTTTGGCTCAGTGGATAGAGCGTCGGCCTGTGGATTGAAGGGTCCCAGGTTCGATTCCGATCAAGGGCATGTACCTTGGTTTCGGGCACATCCCCGGTGGGGAGTGTGCAGGAGGCGGCTGATCGATGTTCCTCTCTTATTGATGTTTCTCTCTATCCCTCTCCCTTCCTCGCTGTAAAAAATCAATAAAATATATTTAAAAAAAGAAAAAAGAAATATCAACGAAGTCATTGATCAGCTGCCTCCTGCATGCACCCTACTGGGGATCGAGCCCACAGCGTCGGCCTGTGCTCTCACGGGAATCGAACCCTGACCTCCTGGTTCACAGGTCAACGCTCAACCACGGAGCCACGCGGCCGGGCCCAGACACCCTTATAAGCGGGTTCCCAGCCTTCGGCGCAGGGGGGTGAGGACACGGAAAGTCACCGGTTTCTTACGGGAAATTCAGACCCGGGGAGAACTGCCGGGTGGAAACCTACGGCCTCACTCTGACCGGTGGCCTCGGAAGCCCTGGTCCCCAAAACCACAGGGAACGGCCACAGGCCACGGCTGCGACGTGCCGACAGGAGGTCCGCGCGGGGTCCCTGCCGCTGCCGCACCCTCCCAGCGGCGGGCTGTTTCCGGCCCGGACTGCCCTCCGCTCGTTTGCTTGGCAAGATCACCTTTTCCTGCCAGGAGCCCTCACTGGACGGTTCCACACCTTTAAACACCCCCCGTGTGAATGCAGTGTCATGACCACACACTCACTACGGAATCACGCTTTCGAGGCAAAAACCTCAGAGGCTGAGCGTAGGCCTAGGAACCAGGAGGTCACGGTTCTACGGTTCGATTCCTGGTCAGGGCACAGGCCCGGGATGCGGGCTCCATTCCCAGTGTGGGGCGTGCAGGAGGCAGCCGATCCAGTTCTCTCTCATCATGGATATTTCTCTCTCTCCCTCTCCCTTCCTCTCTGAAATCAATAAAAAGATATATTGTAAAAAAGTGTCAAATGAAAGATAGAGGCGGCTTCATAGGGAAGACGTACCCCCCCGCCCCGCCCCCCCGCCGCCCCCCCCCCGCCGCCTATGGGCTTCCCCATCTCCGTGCCTCCACCAGCTCCACCCAACGGGGGGCACGCACCTGGCTTCCTCCAGGACCTTCCCCATCACCAGGTGCTTGTCTCCCTGGTGCACGTCTTCATTCAGGTCCGTGCCGCCGAAGACCACCCCGAAGGGGATGCCGTGGCCTGCGGAGGAGGACAGGTGAGGAGGGGGCGCAGCTGGGCACCAGCCCTCCCCACCCGGCCCGAGGCCACGACCAGAAACCCAGGTTCCTGGAACACGGGACCGGAGTCGTGGTTAGTTTTATTTTATTTTTTAAAATATATTTTTATTGGTTTCAGAGAGGAAGGGAGAGGGAGAGAGAGAGAAGTATCAACGATGAGAATCACGGCTCAGCGGCCTCCTGCACGCCCCCCACTGGGGATGGAGCCCGCAACCCGGGCCTGCGCCCTGACCGGGAATCGAACCCGGGACCTCCCAGTTTGTAGGTCGATGCGCAACCACTGAGGCAGGCCGCCGGGCTGTGTCGCGTGTGCTGCTGGACAATGTGGGTGCTCGGGGCTGGGGAGGGGCTCACCCTGCAGCAGCCGGCCCGCCCGGCAGAGGTGCAGCGCCAGGGCCGCCTGCAGGGCCTCCGCCCGGATGAGGTGGGCGACGTCCGCGGGGCCGGCGAAGTCCGAGGCGTCCTTCAGGAGGCACACGTGGCCCTCGGCTTCCAGGTGGTCCCTGTGGAGACGGGGACACGGAGAGAAAGATGGGGGAAGAGGGACACGCCCAGGTTGCTGCCGGGATTGAGATTTCAAATCAGCCCAGCCAGCGGGGCTCAGGGGCTGAGCATTGGCCTGTGAACCAGGGGGTCAGGGCTCCATTCCCGGTCAGGACACAGGCCCAGGTTGCGGGCTCCATCCCAGTGGGGGGCGTGCAGGAGGCAGCCGATCCGTGATTCTCTCTCATCATGGATGTTTCTCTCTCTCCCTCTCCCCTCTTCTAGGACAGCGGTTCTCAACCTGTGGGTCGCAACCCCTTTGGGGGTCGAACGACCCTTTCACAGGGGTCGCCTAAGACCATTGGTAAACACATCTATAATTACATATTGTTTTTGTGATTAATCACTATGCTTTAATGATGTTCAATTGTAACAATGAAATTGGGGGTCACCACAACATGAGGGGCTGTATGAAAGGGTCGCGGAAATTAGGCAGGTTGAGAACCACTAGTCTAGGAGATCATAAAATATATTAAAAAGAAAGAAAACGGGGAAACTTCCTCAGGCAATTGCAGAGGGATCCACCGCCTCAGGGGCCGGAGCTGGGGGGGGAGGAGCTGGGGAGGGAGGGAGGGCTCCTTCGCTGGCTGCCACCAGGTCCTCCGGCTCCTCCCCCCTCCCTCCCCCTGTTTCCTCAGGGCTTGTTTGCTCTCCGTTATCTGAAGTACTTCCACTCCGATAAGAACACTTTCGGACACCGTGTCCCAGAAGGTGACAGCCAGAGCCCAGCTCCCAGCCACGTGGCCCCGCCTTAATCCTGATGCCAACAGGCTCGCCCGGCGGCTGAGGGGCCCCGGACTACGGACAGAATGGCAGAGCCCGAACCCTTCCCTTGGCTGAGTCCCACCCTCCGCCCCTAGGAGCTTGCAGACCAGAGTCCAGGAGCCCTGGCACCTGGGTGGCATCTGGCAGTGCGGCTTGGGGCAGGGGCAGCGCCTGGCGAGGCTCCTGGCTTAGGGCAGGGGCAGTGCCTGGCGTGGCTCAGGGGTTGAGCGTCGACCTCTGAACCAGGTCACGGTTCGATAGCCTGTTTGTGGGCTCCATTCCCAGTAGGGGGCATGCAGGAGGCAGCCAATCGGTGATTCTCTCTCATCATTGATGTTTCTCTCTCTCTCCCTCTCCCCCTTCCTCTCTGAAATCAATAGAAAGTGTGTCTATATAAAGAAATTGGACAGGGGATGGAAAACCTTTCCTTGAAATGGCCAGGGAGTAAATATCTTTGGGTCTGTGGACAAAGGGCCCTGTCCCCCTCTGCCATCGGGGCAATGAGGGGCGGGGGACGGGCGGGGGTGGGCGCTGCTCCTCTGGACTCACATCCACGTGTGTGTGTGTGTGTGTGTGTGTGTGTGTCATTTGCATAGGTATACGTTTCATTCATTCACCCTGGAATGACCTGTGCCTTGGCCAGAATTGAACCGGGGCCCTTAGGTCCACAGGCCCACGCTCTGCCCACTGAGCCAGACGGCCAGGGCCTGTGGTCACTGATGACCTGAGGGGAGAGGTCCCTGCCCCCGACGGAACAGTGAGGTCTCACACGTTTTGAACACTCTGGGGCGTGCCGCGCGGAAACCGCTGCCGTGGACCGGACGCCGGGGCGCTGAGGCCGCTGTGTGCGCGTCCCTGTGACACCCAGGACTCAGCCTGCCAGATGAACTCCGCCCCCCGGCCTCTGACCTTGTTTGGTAACTCCCTAGGCTGCTTTTTTTTTTCTTTTTAAAACACATTTTTATTGATTTCAGAGAGGAAGGGAGAGGGACAGAGAGCGAGACAGAGAGAGAGAGAGAGAGAGAGAGAGATACATCCATGATGAAAGAGAATCGTGGATCGGCTGCCTCCTGCACCCCCCTCCACCCCCCCCCCAACACACACAGTGGGGATCAAGCCAGCAACACATGCATTTGCTCTTGGCCGGGATGGAACCCTGACCTCCTGGTTCATAGGTCAACGCTCAGTCCCAGGCACACAGGCCAGACGTAACTGTTCATTTTAATGAGGGGGAGGCAGACCCTCAGCAGGAAGTAAACTGAGGAATTTCAAGGAGCAAGTCCATTTGTTAAAAAAGAAAAAAAAGAAAAAGAAAGAAAGCGCTTCTATTGAGTCAGGCAGCTGTCAGCTCCCTCCCTGTCCCCGGGGCTCAGCATGTAAAACCGGGTAATCGCAGACAAAGTCAGTGTGGGAAGATAAGGGCTCCGCTCACCACCCTGCTGCTCCCCTGAAATTAACGTAAAATTGAATGTCAACTGTAATTGAAAAAAAATTTTTTTTAAATTTAAAACTAAGTTTAAAAAAAGGAAGATAGCCCTGGCCGGTGTGGCTCTGTGAACAGAGCGTCGGCTGGTGGACCAAACGGTCCCGGGTTCGATTCCGGTCCAGGGCATGTCCCTGGGTTGCAGGCTCTGGGCCCCAGCTGGGGCTCGTGCAGGAGGCAACCCATGGATGTGTCCCCCTCACATCCGTGTTTCTCCCCGTTTCCCCCTCTCCCTTCTGTTCTCCCTAAAAGTCAATGCAAACACATCCTCAGTTGAGGCTGAACAACAACAGAAGGTGAAGAGGGCGGGGAGGGCGGGGACGCTACCCGCGGGGAGGAGAGAGGGGCCCCTTGGCGAGCAGGACGCGGGCCAGGGGTACAGAGCGCACCCCCAGGTCCGGGAGGTATCCGCCTCGCTGAGCCCCTCCCCCTCCCCTCGCAGCTTCGGGGGGTCCCTCCCGCACACCCCGGATTCTGCGCAAACGCCGCGCCGGTGGAGGCCTCCCCGGCGTCCTGCCCGACATGGCACCTGCGCACGCGCGCGCCGGGACCCTCTCGGGTTACGCGCGTCTGCGTCCCGGTCCGCGTGTTGCCACGGTCCCTCCGGTCTCCACGGAGCCCGACCTGGCTTCCCGTCGCTGGATCCCCGCCCCGGGCGCCCCCGATACACAGACACCCTCGCAGGAGAGCCACGCGCAGGCCGCGTGGGGTCCGCGCGAGCAGGCGGTGCGCGTCCCGGCCCCCCTGCCCAGGCCGGTCCCCGAGGGTCCCCGCGCCAGCCCGAGCGGCCGGACCAGAGCCGGACCTGGGCGGGGACCTGGGCCGCGCGCCCCTCGCCATCGCTGCGCGCCCCCGCAGGCCCCGCCAGCCGGCCGTTGGCGCGCGCGGATCGCGGGGGCCGGAGCGAGAGCCGGGCGCCCGCCACCCCCGCCCCGCCCCGCCCCGGTCCCGCCCCGGCCGCTCAGCGACGCCGGGCGCCCGACCTACCGCACCCGCTGCGCCGTGACCGCGTTGCCCGTGTGCGGCCGCAGCACCGCCAGGAACAGGAGCCGCATGCTGCCGCCGCCGCCGCCGCCGCCGGTCCATCGACTTCCCCGCGGGGACCGGGCCCAGGGCGGGGCGGGAGGCTCACCGGGCGGCGCCGCGGGGCTCGGTGAGTCCCGCCCGAGGCTCCCGAGGCCGCGCCCGCACTCGCCGGTTTCGGCGCCGGGGTGTCCGTGCGCGCGGGGCCGCGAGGCGGGGGCGGGGGTCGCTGGAAGGGGGGGCAGGGGAACCACAAGGAACCCTGGGGGCCCCCACGGGCTCCGAGGCGACCAGCTGTGGCTGCTCCCGCGGGGACAGGCTCCACCGGGGAGGCCGGGTCCCTTCCCACGGAGACCAGGGCCGGCCACGCCCCTCCTCCCTGCGGCGGGGGGGGGGGGGTGCCCACATACACACCGGGACCTGGAGTGGGTGGGCGAGTCCCCATCTCTGTGGCTCAGTCCCAGGGGTGACCGGTGTCCACTCCCAGGGGACCAGCACCAGGGGCGCTGAGATCGCTTTTCTTGAAACAGTTTCAGCCCCGTGGCTGGCGTGGCCCGGGGCTGAGGGCCCACCCAGGAAGCGGGAGGTCATGGTTCCATTCAGGCCGAGGGCACAGGCGCGGGTGGGGGCTCCATCCCCAGGGGGGCTGCGGGAGGCAGGCCGTCCATGACTCTCTCCTCTTTGAGGTCTCTCCCTCTCCCTTCCTCGGAAACCCTTAGAAATAGAATAAAAATACACGTAGAGCAAAGCCTCTCTTCCCCGTGCCCACGGGCCCCAGCCCGGGGAGGCGCTGGGGCGAAGCGACCTCAGATCCACGCTCCCCTCCTTTTCTCTCCCTCCGGCCTGTGGCCTCCGAGGGAGGCGTCTGCTTCTGTTTCTATCAGAGGTTTCGGTCTGTGGGCCACCCCTCCCTGCGGGGGGAGAGCTGCAGATGCAGCGTGTGTGTGTGTGGGTGGGTGGGGAAGGGGGCCCCGCTATCCGCTCAAAGAAAAGGTCTGTACAGAGCTGTGGTTTCCAAATCCTGGCTCTCACTCACGGCCCTTGAGAGCAACCAAATATAAAAAAAAAATTAAACTAATTACAAAAACAACCCGTGGGTGTGAAAGGAACGAGTCCTTCTCAGGTTGCGTCAGGAGGCGGCGTCCAGACCAGGGGGACTTTCTCGCTCTGGGCAGGAGCCCGGGCTCTGATGTCCTCCTGTCCTGAGGGTTGAGCGGCCAGTTCCCCCAAAGACGGTCCCCCTCACCCCCAGGCCGGCGTCTCTAGGCGGCCAGACGGAGGGAAGGTGTCCTAACGGCTCCGGAAAGCCCTGCACAGAAGCCACGCTTCCTCTCGTCAATTGTTAACTTACTTTATTGCATAACCGGTCTGTTCAGCACCGACAGTGAACGGGAGGGAGCTCAGAAAGGACACCGAACCCACTGCCCCGAGATGAGGCGCTGGGAAGTCTTGATGTCAGGTTTCCCGACTTCACGCGTCGCCAAGCTCCCGGTGCTCACCGCGGGCGGCCCTGTCCCAGGCACCCGGCAGCGTCCCACCAGCAAGACGGGGTGGCTCCCCGCTACAGGGGGGACGCGGAGGCCCGGGAGGCGGTGTGAACTCTTCACCCTGCTTCTGTAACTGCCACGTGGACACGGGGTTTTTTGTTGATTTTCATTCTGTGGGGTTTGTGGTTGTCGTTACAAAAATAGGATATATATATATATATAGAAATTGGCTCTTTTTTAACTTAATCGTTGTGGTGGGAAAGCGCTAACCCGCTCCCCTCGGGGCCTGCCTCCTGCCGGATGCCTTCTCCCTTATTGAATGAAACACGCATCCCTCACATCCCTCAGTGCTGGGAAGGGCATCTGCAGAGGCGATTATATTCCCAGATGAGTTGCCCTTAAGGCAGGATGAGTCTCACCCAATAAAATGGTCCCTTTCAAGGGACCTGCATTTCCTGATGTCAAAGTACGGAAGGGATTGGATGTCAGGGAGAGTCCCTGCTGGTGGCTTTGGGGATGACGGGGCTCCTTGGAAAGGAGGCTGGAGGATCCAAAGGCTGGGGGCAGCCCCCCCATCCCCCCACCCCCGCCCCGGGCTGACAGCCAGCAGGTAATGGGCACCTCAAACCCTCACCTTAAAAAAACTAGACTCCCCAAAACCGCAGGGGCTGGAAGAGCCCGGGTGCGATCTCCGTTTTGCAAGATCCTGAGCAGAGAACCGGATGTGATGTGCCATGCCCACCTGGGGCCCGCAGACCCGAGAGCTGATTTATGGGTGTTGCGCGATTTCCTGGGGCTGTAATCTGTTACACAGCAGAGGAAACGAATAGAGCAATCCATCAGCCAGGTGTTCCCAGCCCAGAACCCTGCTCCTGCAGCGCTGTCTGAATAGCTACATAGCGTCCGCCCAATGTAATCAATGCCTTCTAATTGCACCAGGTTGCTGTTTGCAGGCGTTTTGCTACTTTAAGCAACATCGTAATGAACGTTTTGTAGCCAAGTCTCTGCGGGCCCTGAGATTCCAGGAAGTGGAACTGCGCCAAGTTCAGGCCAGTGACTAATTGCCCTGCAAGAAAACTACTGGCGGGGCGTGCTTCTCGCTGAAGCGTTTCCCAGAACACGGTCCCCGCTGGGAGGTTTTAGTTCAAGTGACAACCACGTCCCCGCTCTTTGCGTCTTACATTTCTGCTGGTGTTTTCATGAGGGGCGGGCACGGCACTGGTCCTTTTCCTGTTCTCCGTGT
This sequence comes from Myotis nattereri, assembly GCF_964212035.1. Classification (NCBI taxonomy): domain Eukaryota; kingdom Metazoa; phylum Chordata; class Mammalia; order Chiroptera; family Vespertilionidae; genus Myotis; species Myotis nattereri. Next base: position 28,115,325 of record NC_138095.1, on the reverse strand, counting down.
ACACACACGTGCATGTATGTGCTTGTCGGAGCTGGGACTTTTTCGGTTGTCTTCATCAAGAAGAGGATTTACGGGCTCACCAATGAAATGTGCAGGAATAAAAAAAAAGCCGTCATAACCTTGGCCTAGGAAGGTCACCCTGAAACCAGGTCTCTCTCCTCACCTCCACCTTCTGGGTCGCTTCTCTCTGGGGTTTCACGCGACGGCCCCGGCAATGCCAGGCTTCTCGCCATAGAAGGACAGATCCAGCGGAGAGAGAAATCAGTTCTTTTCCTGGTCGCGCCAGTTAAGTCAGGGACCAGCGTGGGTCACATGCCCATCTTTGAGCCAATCGCTGTAAACCTGCGGAGTGGATGGGCCTAGGTCAGTGGTCGGCAAACTCATTAGTCAACAGAGCCAAATATCAACAGGACAATGATTGAAATTTCTTTTGGGAGCCAAATTTTTTAAACTTAAACTATATAGGCAGGTACACTGTTATTAACTTAATTAGGGTCCTCCTAAGGCTTAGGAAGAGCCACACTCAAGGGGCCAAAGAGCCGCAGTTTGCCCCACTGGCCTAGGTCACGTGGGGGGCTCCTGGCCCCGGGGACAGGGCAGCAGGGATTAACCAGAAACTCCCGGGGCTGCTCCCCGAGCTGGGCAGGCGCCTGGGAGCACGAGGGACCGCCGCCCCGACAAGCGCACATGCACGTGGACAGTTTTGCTTCCTGAATGTCTATCCAACACATTTCACACGTTTCCCAAAGAACTCTCTACAAATAAGGACGTTAACCTTGTCGTATGTATTTCAGACATTTTTTCCAGTTTGCTGTTCACAGAGATTGTTTTACACAGAGTAGCTGCGAGTCTGTATGAAATCAAATCAACACACTTCTCCTTGAGGGCTTCCGGGTGAGGCTTGGACATGCACCCCCCTCAGGAGGCCTCGTCTTTGCCATCATTTGCTCTCAGTGCTCGTACAGACGCCGACTCCAGTGAGGTTCCTGTGTCCCCCGTTCTTCCCCGCGGACTGGAAGTGCCGTTATCATTATACGCTGAATTCTATGATGTTTGGCCTCCAATTCTTTTCCTTTGATCTTTTCTGTACGGCCTGACCTCAAAAACCAATACATGTATAACCACCGGTCATCATTCCGTGTGGATTCAGATTCCTGTAAGGGATTGTGAAAGTGGTCGTTAAGATAGAACCGTCAGGCCCGGCCGGTGTGGCTCAATGGTTGAGCATCCAGCCATGAACCAGGAGGTCACGGTTCCATTCCTGGTCAGGGCACATGCCTGGGTTTCAGGCTTGATACTCAATGGGGAGGCGGGGGGGGGGTGGGGTGGGGTGCAGGAGGCAACCGATTAATGTCTCTCCCTCTCCCTTCTTCTCTCAGAAATCAATAAAGACGTTAAGAGAAAATAGCTCTGTTAGGTGTGGTCCCACATCCGTGAACAGGAACAGCTGCCCTTCTTCAAGTCCACCCCCTCCCCCTCCCCCCCCCCTCCTCCCTTTCTATGGGCGAATGCCCGCTTCCTGCAGACCCAGGGGGCAAAGGGCCCAGAAGAGGGTGCTGTTCACCAGGCCAAATAAGAGCCTGAGAAAAGGGCAAGTCCAAACCGCTGTCGTCCCAGCCACAGGTTTCACATCCCCCACGAAACCGAAACTCGAGCTGCTCTGCGAGCCGGACTCACTCACAGGAAGGCAGGCTGGCGGGGCTGTGGTCTGGGCCCAGGAATGCCAGGCGCCACGGCATCAGCTGCTCCGTCCTCGCTCTCCCTCCACCTCGGCGACCTGCAGCCAGGGAGGCGTGTTGCAACAGGGACGCCTTGAAAGAGACAGAACTTATGCCCGAGCCGGTTTGCTCTGGGATAGAGGACCCGCCTGCAGACTGAAGGGGCCTGGTTTGCGGGTTGTGGACTCAATCCCCAGCGTGGGGTGTGCAGGAGGCGGCCAATGATCCTCTCTCATCATGGATGTTTCTGTGTCTCTCTCCCTCTCCCTTCCTCTCTGAAAGGAATGAAAATATTTTTTAAAAAATAGAACATACGATGTCTCCACCCCTGAACCGTCACGGCTCGATGGCAGGGCCTGTGGCTGCCTCACAGCGGATGACGTGCGCCCCAGCCTGGCGCACACAGAGGAGCCTGGTGGGGACCTGGGAGCCGGCGGAGCAGAAACGTGGGCCGCGGTGCAGGTGCCCGCGGTCATGGCCAGGGCAGCGGGCCGGGCGAGGCTGTCTGTTGACTGAGCGGGTGGGCGACGGCGGGAAGACGCGGGGTCCGTGGCGGCGGCTGGCAGGGCGGCGTTTAGAGGAAACGGAGAGTGAGCAGGCAGATGGGGCTGCAGGGGGAGGGAGAGGCGCAGCTGTGGAAGGAGAAGTGGAAACGGCACGAAAGATGTCAGACATCGGCGGCCCCCGAAACGTCCTTGGTCACGAAAGATGTCAGACATCGGCGGCCCCGAAATGGGCTCGGTCTCGGATGGCTTCCGACCTCACGCTGTCGCCTTCTCTGATCTCGGCACTGAGCAGGGGCCGGGGGCGAGGGCCGGGTGTGACGCACAAGGAAGGGCCCTGCCAGGGTGTCAGAGCGAACGTTTCCGACTTCAGTTGGCACCTGTGCCCTGGCGGCGAAGTCCCGGCCCAGAGAGCTCCCCGGGGAAGAGGCTCCCGCAAGGCTATGCTCTGGAGGCACTGCCTGGCCTTCAGACACCTGCTGTGCGAGGGAGGCCATTTCTTTATTATTTAAAAAACACACACACTTTTATTGATTTCAGAGAGGAAGGAAGAGGGAGAGAGAGAGAGAAACATCAATGATGAGAATCATGGACCGGCTGCCTCCTGCACGCCCCCTGCTGGGGATCGAGCCCGCAACCCGGGCCTGTGCCCCGACCGGGGATGAACCCTGACCTCCCGGTTCCCAGGCCGATGCTCAAGCCCTGAGCCCCGCCGGCCGGGCTCCGGGGACATTCTGGTGACAACTCAGGAGCTGGGGTGGAGGCGGCACCCAGCGGAGGGCAGAGGCCAGAGGGGCGCTCACCTGGCACCCGGCACGGCGCGGCGCGGCGCTCCCGGCCCCGTGGTATCTGCTCTCCCGGCAGCGCCACGAGCCCGGGCAGGAGCGCCAGCAGGGGGCGCGGGGCGCAGGCCCGGCCTTGCCACCCGGACCTGCAAGGCCGCCGCACCCCCGGGCCGCCGCGCGCAGCCTGGGCTCCCCCCGGCGGGGCTCCGGAACCGCCAGCTCAGCGGTCGCTCGCAAAGCCCGGGGTCCCCGGTGCCGCCTCCGCGCCGCGGTCCCACCGGCGGCGGAAGTGGAGGCTCCGTTCGGAAAACTTCCGGGGCGGTACCGGAAGTTCCCGGCGGGCTGAGCGGCGGCGAGCCCGCCCAATGAGAACGCTCGAGGGGCGGGCCCAGGCGCCTGGGAAAGCTGGTCTCGCGAGAAGGGCGCGGGCGGGGCCGCGCCAGGCAGCCGAGAGGAGCCAGGGAGCGGGCGGGCGAGCGGGTGGGCGCATGGAGGGCGCGGACGGGCGCGCGGAGGAGCGGGCGCCGCTGCTGGGCGCGCGGCGGGCGGCCTTCGCGGGCCGGCGGCTGGCGTGCGCCGCGGTGCTGCTGACGGAGCTGCTGGAGCGCGCCGCCTTCTACGGCGTCACGGCCAACCTGGTGCTGTTCCTGAACGGCCCGCGCTTCGCCTGGGAGGGCGCGCAGGCCAGCCAGGCGCTGCTGCTCTTCATGGGCCTCACCTACCTGGTGTCGCCCTTCGGCGGCTGGCTCGCCGACGCGCGGCTCGGCCGGGCGCGCGCCATCCTGCTCAGCCTGGCGCTCTACCTGCTCGGCATGCTGGCCTTCCCGCTGCTGGCCGCGCCCGCCACGCGCGCCGCGCTCTGCGGGGCCCCGCACCCCACGCGCGGCCGCAACTGCTCGGCGCCGTCCTGCGCCGACGCGCCCGCTCGCTACTGCGCGCCCGCTGCGCTCGGGGCGCTCGTGGTCGTGGGCCTGGGCGTGGGCGCCGTCAAGGCCAACATCACGCCCTTCGGCGCCGACCAGGTGAGCGCAGGTGCCCGCCGGCCGGCGGGGGTGGGGGCGAGGGTGACACCTGGGCCGGCAGAGGCCGTGGAGGCGGGGCCTGGGGAGGGGTCGGCGCGGGGCGGGGCTCCGGGTGGGTGGCCAAGGGGTGCTGCATGGAGGGGGCGCCTCCTTTCTGCAGCCGGGCCCTTGGCGGGGGCGCCTGCAGGGCATCCTTGGAGCCTTCCAGACGCGACCTCAGCAAGTGCAAAGGCCCTGGGGTTTGGGCCCTGGTTGCTGCTGCGGCGGCCTTGGCGGCGGCGGCTACAGTAGCGGTCACGTGGCAACACGGCAGTGTATCAGTCACCACGTCTACCTCCCAAAGTTATATCTACACGGTTTCGGGTCAGATGCGTTAGGAAGGAGGGCGGGGAGGGAGGTGGCGGGCGGCCCGCGCTGCACGGCTCGGGACGGAGTTTGAGGTCCGTGTTCCGTGCGGCGGGAGGCGCGTGTGGGTTTCCATCGGCGAGTGGTCCGATCTGATTGCGTTTCCGAAAGACCGGGCCCCTGCCGCCTGCCAGCCAAATCTGGGCGACTTCCCGTTTTTGGAGCCGAGAATAAGACTGGGTCTCGGGCTTTTAGGGGGAAGGAAGGAAGAAAAAAACATGTTTCGTGAGAGTGAAAGTGATATGAAATTCTGACTCTGTCTCCACGGCGGAGGCTGGAACAGCCCTGCCCGTCCAGCTGCGCCCGGGCCTCTCCCAGCCGAGGAGCGGAATGAGAAGTTGCGACCAGACAGAAGGTCCCTCAAAACTTAAAATGTCCCCGCCCGCCCCCTCTCGGGCAGAGCTGCAGACCTCTGGGGTGGAGACCAGGTTGTATGGGGCGTGACGCCAGCAGGAAGCTGGGTACGAGAGGCTGTTCTTTAAACTTTTCTGTCCGTTCAGACATTTTTTTAAATAGAAAGTTAAGGAGACATTGATGAACGGATGCGCGGATAAAGCAGACGTGGCCCGTCCACGTGGTGGAATATTACACAGCCGTGAACAGGAAGGGAGCCCCGACACCTGCCACCAGGTGGATGGACCGGGAGACCAGGATGCTGAGTGAGCGAAGCCGACCCAGAGGCCACAGGAGACCTGGTTCACCCTCTTGTGTGACATGCCCAGAGCAGGCCAGCTGCAAAGACTAGAAGTGGACTCGTGGTCGCCAGGGGCCAGGAGAGGGGGCCTGGGGGTGTCCGGTGGCGGCAGAGGAACTCGGGGTCCTCGGTGGTGGAGATGGTCCCCGGACTCTGAATAGGTGGCTCCGTCTGCGTTCCCAAGGGTAGAGTTGTTTTTGTTTGTGTGTTTTTACGTGAGTCACGTGTCCTTACAAAAACACGGAGCAGGAAGAAGGCAGTGCCTGTGCCAGGTCTTGCTCCACTCCCGGGGCGGGCTGGCTGCCTGGGGACGGGCTGTGGCTGGGGCGGGAAGCAGGCCAGGTCGGTCTCGGACCGTCCATCGTCGTGTCCTGGCCCTCCTCATCTGGGGAGAAGAGCTTTGTGGCATTCGGGTGCTGGGTGCCATGGGAGACCCGTGGGCGGTGCGTGGGGCGGCCGCGGGAGCCCTGGGTGATGGGAAAGGGGACGCCGCTGAGGACGGGGCGGGTGGTTGCTGATGCTGACGGCCAGCCCGTCCGTCGCCAGCGCTGACCTTTTCCAGAGGTCACGCCATCCTCCACGGCTGGATCGGGGCCTTGGAATCGTGACCCGAAAGAAGAAAAGCTCATTTTACCGTAAAGACAGCAAGCGACACTTTTTTTTTCCTGGAGGGGAAATAATCGCACTCTTGGGCACTTTAAGGAATTTTTCCAAAGCAGCCAGCTGGCGGACTCACGCCACACGCCCCCATCTCTTCTCTGTGCTTCTGCGACCGACGCTGTGGTCTCCTCCCAGCGGTCACACGGTCCCTGGGCGTGGGGCAGGGCCGGTGACGTAACGTGACTAATATGAAGTGACGGCCGGCTCCTCGCCCGGGGCTCCGAGGCATGTGACCCCGTGTGCCCGAGCCAGCGCCCGCGTGTTCCCCAGAAATCACGGGCTATTCTGGGCCTCGTTCGGGCTGAGCTCTCCCAAGTACTTCCCGGCGAATTACACGCGGAGGTTTAAGTAACCTGACTGGCAGGTCACACAGGATGTGAGGTGGGATCCTAAACTCAGGCGTGTGCCTGGCTCCCAGAGGGCTAATTTCTATGCTTCGTTGAAGGGGATCTGAGCGTGTCGACGGGACCAAGTGCCACTTGGATCCATGAGCCGTGTCTGCATTCCTTGTAGCTTTACGTGGACTGGCCCCTTCCCTTTTAAGCTCCCCTCCCTGCCCCCCTCCAAACAAAAAGACTTTTTGTATATATTTAGTTTTATTTTCTCTGTAACCACTTCTCTGCTCACAGTTCCTCTTTCCTGTCTCTAGGGTAGCGTGAACGTTTTGAGTCCAGCCTAGTAACACTGAAATGACTGTGTCGCCATGAACAGCTGTCTCAGATGATAAAAATTCCCCTACAAATCGCTGACTCAGTAGTCACGCCAGCATTTGGTCTAGGACCCGTGTCCAGTTCTGACGTGGGAGGGAGAAGGTTACTTAGAATTTAGACTTTCAGTTTGAGGTGGTGCCACTGTTTGATTGCAGTTGGCAGATTAATTTCCAACACTGTAAACAATCCGGGCCCAAGTATCGGTTCAGGAGACCTGGACCTGCGTAAAGGCTGCTTGTGTGCGGTTCATCACTGCTGTCCGGGCCTCCGTGAGGAGCCGCGCTTGGTATTGAGAAAGGAGTTTGTCACGTGGATCAGAATTCCGAGCTGTTCCCGGAGCAGAGACAGCCCAGCTTTTCCAGACCCTGTCACGCGAGACGGCAGCCTGACCGGCCCTGGTATGAGCCAGCCCGGCCTTTCGTTCCTGAGTTCCAAGGGTTTGTGAAGGGAAGTTGGCTGGAAGCGACTCGGGGAGAGTGGAGACGTGAGAGACGTGAAAATCCACGCGGCAAGGGAAGCCGTGGGCCTGCGCCCGCATGTACGGTCCAGCGCTTTGGGCTCCGTGTGAGCATGCACCCCAGACACCCCCTCTTCTTCCCCTGGGGCCGGTGTTTGCCCGGGTCCAGGAATCGGGTTGGAGTTTCCCGGGACTCCCTCTCCTGTCGGAGCCCCGCGGGCCACAGAGAGCCTTCCTCCCCCAGACAGGCTCAGCGTCAGCCTGCAACTTCCTCCTTGCTCCAGATTTCCCGGGCACAGCGGTGCCGCTGTGGTCAGCCGCCGCCCGGGAAGGGGCCGGCCGCGGTGGTGAGGCCGCGGTGATGAGCGGGAGGTCTGCACGCGGCCTGCGTGTTGAAGCAGCAGCCAGGTGTCCCACGCAGGTGTCCAGAGGCTGTTCTGAGACTGTCTCCGGGGTTGGCTGGATGGAAGTGTAATTAGAGGCACAGTCCGGACTGTGTGGTGATGGGGGGTGGGGGTGCTTTCTTATAGGGGCCCTGAGTGGGCCGTAAACATGTTGATGGTGCTGTGATGACAACAGTAATTATATAAATATGCAGATTTTTACATTTAATTTGATTTTTTCCATCACCATTTAGCCTCTTGACCCTATACCCTCCTCCTAAATATATTTTTTAACATAAACCCACTACGGCTCAGCCGGTGTGGCTCAGCCTCCCAGGAACCAGGAGGTCACGGTTCAGTTCCTGGTGAGGGCACAGGCCCGGGTTGCGGGCTCCATCTCCAGTGGGGGGCGTGCAGGAGGCAGCTGACCCATGGTTCTCTCTCATCACTGATGTTTCTCTCTCCCCCTTTTTCTCTGAAATAAAAAAAATATTAAAAAACAAACAACAAAAACCCCACTGTGTGTTTTTCATCCTGGAAGACCACCGCTCAGCTCTACGCCTGTTTCGTTGCCTTCAGGTTAAAGACCGCGGCCCAGAAGCCACGCGCCGGTTCTTCAACTGGTTCTACTGGAGCATCAACCTGGGGGCCCTCCTCTCGCTGGGCGGCGTGGCCTACATCCAGCAGAACGTGGGCTTCGTGAGCGGCTACGCCATCCCCACCGTCTGCATCGGCGTGGCCTTCCTCACCTTCCTCTGCGGCCTGAGCGTCTTCGTCACCAAGCCCCCCGACGGCAGCGCCTTCACCGACGTGTTCAAGGTCCTGGCATACTGGTGCCGCCCCCAGCAGCGACCTGTGGACCGCGGTCCCGGCGGGTGAGGGCGCGGTCTCCGTCCAGGCCCAGTTTGCCAGGAGCGTCGGGTCGGTCCCTGTAGCTGAAACGCCTGCTGCGTCTGCGGGTGCTGAGCAGGTGCTGGGTGGGGGCGGCCGTGTCTCGTGTCCTTAACCTCCTGTCCGCGCGGGCGCTGGGCGGGGTGTCCCTCCGTCCTGAAGACAGACCGTGGCCTGACTGGAGCCGGGCTGTTCATTTTACCTCGTGAGCTTCCTGGTTGACGCACGGAGGCTCCGCCTGCTCGGTCACGTCGAAGTGATAACGGAGACAGGCGTGCTCTGCACGTTTCTCTTCTGATAAGGAGCTTGGAGTCATTTGAGTGGGAGATCAGGCCGTGGCTCACTTTGTGGGCGCCTCCCTGTGCCCCACAGAAAGCAGCCCCTGCGGGGGGCACAGGCCATGATCCCGAGCTCCCCACCGGGCTCGGCAGGAGGTGGACGCCAGAAAAGAGGTGCAGGGGCTTCCCTGTGCAGCCTCACAAGTCCACGTCCTGGGGAAGGTGGGCCCGACGGCCAGGCACCTGCACGCGGTCTGTAAGTCCAGGCCGTACCCAAGGAGAGACTCGTCGTTGGCTGACGTATGAGGCACCGTCGGGAGCCGGTCCCTCTGGGTGCCCAGTGCCGGGATGTGCGGCACCACAGTGCGGTCAGGCCTAGGATGTGTCATCGCCCAGAGAAGGACAGGCCTCCTTGATGGGGTCAGTCCCCGGGCCGGAGGTGACCCTCGGGCACTCTGCAGCCACCCCACGCCTGCCTCCTCGGCTTGTCTGCATGTCTGATTCTGTCCTGGGAGCCGGGACACGCCCTTCCCAGCTCCCGCTGCCTGTGGGGGTTCCCGCCGCTCCTGGCCGACCCGCAGGCCTAGTCAGGGCCACGTCCAGTTCCCAGTTCTGATCCCAGAACAGGACCACGCGGAGGTTCTCCAGAGGCAGCGGCTCTGCCCGGCGCCCCTCCCCTCTGGGTGCTCCCGCAGGGCCAGGCCCAGCCAGGGCGGCGATTTCACTTCCTGCTGTGGGTGGCAGGCGAGTGCCTTCCCCACGTCCTCTGGAAGGAGCCACAGTTGGCCTGCCTGCGGGGTGGCTCCTGCAGGCGCCTGGGATTTCCCTTCGCCTGGGAGGCCTCTTTGGCACTTTAGGATGAAAAGGGTCGCCTTGCAGAAAGGCCTAGAGGACCCTCAGACCTCCCTCCTCCCACAGGCCCGGCTCTGCGACCCGGGGCAGGTGCTGAGCTGCGGGGCGGGGGTGGGGGGGCAGGTGAGGCCTGAGCACCCCTTACCTGCTGCCGGTCACCGGCCAGGCAGGTGATCCAGCTGTGCCCTCCGGCTCTCCCTGAATCACGCACGGGGACTGCCTCTATGTAAACAGCGGGTGGACCACCCCTGGGGCCTGGTGTCAAGTCTCCACATTTGATAGATGATCTTAAAAATCCAGACAACCCGGCAGTTTCCAAATATGAACCCGGCCGGGGGGCTGATGCCATCGCTGCAGCTTCCTCCACGGGGGGCTCTGACCACGGGGGGCTCTGACCACGGGGGACTCTGACCACGGGGGGCTCTGACCACGGGGGGCTCTGACCACGGGGGGCTCTGACCATGGGAGGCTCTGACCACGGGGGGCTCTGGCTGGTGTGACGGCCCTGGGCGGGCACCCGTGGTCGGGGCAGCCCTGTGCCTGTCAGCTCTCTGTCAGCCGCCTCGGGGCTCGGCGATGCTCAGAATAGGGGGCCTCCGCGGATGTCCTGTCCGCAGGTGGCACAGTGATGTTTAAGTACATTCTTCCGCCTCCAGACTTCAGTGTGACCTGGTTCCGGGGGAGAAAACTAATTCCTTCGTTTTGTTTCCCAAGTGAAGGCAGTGGAGGCTGCCAGCCGCCCTCTAAACACGGTCTGTTTGATTCCTGTAAGATGTCCCGGGGCGGGCCCTTCACGGAGGACACCGTGGAGGACGTGCGGGCCCTGGTCAAGGTCGTGCCCGTGTTCCTGGCTCTGATCCCCTACTGGACGGTGTACTTCCAGGTGGGTGGCGACGGCGCTGCCCTCCGCGAGGTGCCCGCGTGGCCTGGCTCACGGGGCCCCGGGCCCCAGGTTCCTTTCCTTTGAGTCTCTGGCGTCTGGGAGTCTCCTGTTTAGTTCCCGACTCATTTTTGCTGATTGAAACGCTTTGACGTTTTTTCTAAAGCAACAGCCAGGAACGGGTCCCTTCTGCTGTCCCGGCCCCTTTCCTTCGGTTTCTCATGTGGGTGACTGAGTTCAGAGTCGGTCTCGGACCAGTTCAGGATGATCAGCTAGTAGGCTCGTCCGTTGTTTTCAAGCCGGAGGGAGAGGCTGCAGGGTGGCGGGGGTGGGGCCGCGCCCGCACCCCTAACGCTGCCGCCTGTCACCCCAGATGCAGACCACGTATGTCCTGCAGAGTCTCCACCTGAGGATCCCAGAAATCCCGAGCCTCACGGCCACAACGAACACGGTGAGCGGGCAGGGACCTGAGGACGGCCTGGGCGGGACACGCGGGCCCTGCCTGTGGCAGACACTGCACAGGTGGTAGCGGTCAGCGAGCCCAAAGCGTTCACCCCGAAGGGGCAGTTCGCTGTGTCAGGACGTGCCCGCTGGTGTGTCAGTCACTGTATAAGCCGAACGTTAATGACGCACGAACGACTCTGCTCACCGGGCTCTCCCTCCCCTGATGCCCTGAAACGCCAGTGCGGCGCCTCCCGGACCAGGCCTGGCCCCCAGGGACTGATCTGGGCCTCTTCCCCGGAGGGCGGACCCTGTAGAGACGCCCCGCACAGCCCCCCAGGAGGTCAGAGGTCGCCCCGGGCCTCTCGCAGGCGCCCTGACCCAGTCCGCCTCCTCCAGTTCCCGGCCGCCTGGCTCACCATGTTCGACGCGGTGCTCATCCTGCTGCTGATCCCGCTGAAGGACAAGCTGGTGGACCCCGTGCTGCGCCGGCACGGCCTCCTGCCGTCCTCCCTGAAGCGCATCGCCGTGGGCATGTTCTTCGTCATGTGCTCGGCCTTCGCTGCCGGTAAGAGGCCGCCGGCTCTTTGCTGGGCCCGTCGGCTCGGGGGTGGGGACTCAGGCGCGGTGCTGGGCCCGTCGGCTCGGGGCGATGGCCACGTGGGCGCATCTCACAGGTTCAGGGCGGTGTGTGATTCTCCCTGCGGGTTCTTGTCGCGTCCGTGGGGGGCTCCGCGTGCTCTGGGCCCTCTGCACGGTCACGTAGAATTCCACGTGCACTTTCCCGGGAGGAAGGTGTCCGCAGGGAGGGTCCAGGCCCCCCCCCCCCCCCGGCCCCTAGAACAGAAGAAGGGGAAGGACGAGAGCCCAGGGCTCCCGCGCCCCCGATGCAGGGGCTGCCCGCTGGGCACTGTGCTCTCAGCCCTTCCTGCCGGGCGGGCGGGCGGCTGCAGAGTCTCCTGTGAGGAGCCGGGTGTTGGGACGCTCAGTGCCTTTGCACTTTTCCTTCTTGGCTGTTTGAGAACGATTCAGCGGGAAAACAGCCTCGCTTTATACCAAGAGGAGAGACGCTGGTCTCCGGAGTCCACCCTGCAGCCCCGCTGTTCTCAGGAATTCACTGCCCGGTGTGCCCACAAGGGGTTTACACCCCCAGCCCCCCCCCAGGAGCGAGTGGGGTGCTTCATAGGGCTCAGGACATGGGTCCCAGGGTTAGCATCCCCATGTCGGAGCCAGTTGGCGAGGAAACCGGTGATGGACGCGAGGTCGTGTCTGCATGGAGTTCGCACCGTGTGCTCTGTGTGTGATTCTGCTGCCCATCGGGTCCCGGCACCGAAGGGCCTTGGGTTCAGTTCAGGGTCAGGGCACGTGCCCAGGTTGCGGTTCCGTCCCCGGTAGGGGAGCCTAAGGGAGACAGCTGACCGCCGACTCTCACATCAGTGTCTCCCCCCCCCCCCCCCCAATCAATGAAAACGGGTCCTCAGGTGAGGAGTAAAAATTGCAATAATGTAAAAATTAAGTAGACCCTGCGTGCGCACCCCTCCCCCCATGTCGGACGGCGCCGGCCTCCCTAACCAGCGGCGCCTCCAGCGCTCGGCCTGTCACCGCTGTCCTTCCAGGGATCCTGGAGAGCAAGCGGCTGGACCTCGTGCGGGTGAGGACCGTGAACCAGACCATCGGCAACGTCGTGTACTTCGCCGCCGACCTGCCCATCTGGTGGCAGGTGCCCCAGTACGTGCTCATCGGCATCAGCGAGATATTCGCAAGCATCGCCGGTGAGGCCTGGGGCCTGGGGCCTGGGGCCTGGGGCCGGGTCTTGTCCTGAGGATAAAAGCCGTGGTGTCCTCCCTGAGAGGCCGGGGGACAGGGGCAGAGCGTCTGTGTTGGGGCGGCTGTGGTTCAGGGTCCAGCTGAGGAGAGAGCAGCTGCCAGCAGCACGTCCGTGCGGCACTTCCTCCTCCGGGGCCACAGGGAGGGCTTCCTCGGTCGGGCTCACCAGGCACCACCTGAGGGCGCGTGGTGCCTGCTCAGAAGCCCACAGGGAGGCAGCTGCGCCCCATCAACCCCATAAACCTGTCCGCGCAGGCCCGGCTCTTCTGGGGGCCGCCGGGTGGGGCTGCCCAGGGGCAGGGCAGGGCCAGGAGGAGTGACCGCTGGGCCCCGTGCACTGGAGCCCCGCCCCTCCCCTCCCGCTGCGCCTCACAGCCCCCTCCCCCCCCAGGTCTGGAGTTCGCGTACTCGGCCGCGCCCAAGTCCATGCAGAGCGCCGTCATGGGCCTGTTCTTCTTCTTCTCCGGCGTCGGCTCCTTTGTGGGCTCGGGCCTGCTGGCGCTCGTGTCCACCACGGCCATCGGCTGGATGAGCAGCCACACGGACTTGGGTGAGGACGGCATCCAGGGGCCGGGTGGTGGACGTGGGTGAGGATGGCATCCAGGGGCCGGACGGTGGACGTGGGTGAGGACGGCGTCCAGGGGCCGGGTGGTGGGGGCCGTGCAGGACGTCGTCTCCTGTGGCTACTTCCTGGTCTGGGACCCTGGCTGTCCCAGCGGCCGCCTCGGCCACAGCCCGGCCGGCACCTGCTGCTCTGTCCACGGGACGTCCAGGCCTTAGACGCCACCTCCACCTCCGTGTCTGCAGCACTTGGGCTTCGCGGTGTTTCTGCCGGTTCTCCTTTCTGCTGTTAGAGGCAGAGGTTATAGTTGCCCTTTGTAATGAACCAGCTCCATCGCCGCCAGCTGGACCAGCAGGTGGCGCCGGGGCTCAGACAGACTCTGAGGAGGCGGCTGCTCCCCCCCCTCCCCCCTCCGGCTTTCCCGAGGGCTGGGAGCGGGCTTTCTGCGCTGGCCCCCTGCTCTGTGGGGTCTGAGAGAGAGAGAGAGAGGGTGCCCTCTGCAGGACAGGCCCGGCCTCAGACCAGCGCCTCGCACACCAGGTCCTGGGCTCAGTCCCCGACTCCTGCGCTGGGAGCTGACAAGGAGACTGGCTGCCCGTTGGGGGAGGGGGTGACCAGGCCGGGCTTTCTCCAGTCCCAGCGGGTCCCTCTCAGCGGCTCTAGGCCGGCCTGGCCTTCCAGGGAGGACAGACAGGCCTGCGTATGGGGCTCGCGTGCAGGTGTGGGGGACGCACACAGCGCAGGGGCTGGGCAGCAGGGCCCACAGACGCCGGGGCCTGGGTGCGGACCGGTGGCTCCGGTGCCCTCGCCGGTTCTGAGGAGGAGGCCATGTGTCCAGATGGCGGACGGGTGACCCTTCGCCGCTGTGGCCACAGGAGAAAGGGCTGACCTAGGCAGGGACCCCCTGAAACAGATAAGACCCTGCGGCCGTCCCGGGCACAGCTCACGCCTCCTCTGCGTTCCAGGCAACATCAACGGCTGCCACCTGAACTACTACTTCTTCCTCCTGGCCGCCGTCCAGGGCGCCACCCTCCTGCTCTTCCTCCTCGTGTCCGTGAAGTACGACCGGCAGCGCGCGAGGGCGTCGACGCCCGGGACGCCCGGCAGCCGCCGGGCCTGACCCTGAAGTCCCAGCGGGTCAGAGACTGACACTGGGGGAACTGGCCGGAGTGCGGAGCGAGGCAGGCTGTTAACTCCGGGAACGTCCGCGCCCTGACCTGATGGTGTCCTCCTGCCTGGCGGACGGGCAAGTGCCTTCCTGTGGCTCACCTGCTCATGGGGCCTCTGGAGCCGAAGCGCAGGGGCCTCCTCGTCAGGAGAGACGCCCCCCCTGCAGCCACCGTGCCAGGCCCACGCGAGGTGCACGGCCGAGGCCACGTGTCTGCTGCCTCTTCGTGGTTTACACACGTGTGAGCGTGTGATGTGACTGTTTTCCTCCTGATTAATAAGCACCCACTCGTGGTGGAGGACGGGGGGTTCAGGCGACGGTGGTCGGTGGTCAGACGCGTGGGACTCGCCGGGTCTGGGTCGTGGTCTCGCCAGCCACTCCTCTTGCCTCCGGCACAGCCGGCACCGAGTGCGTGTATCTGCTGCTCAGACATCCTTGTTTTGTAAACTGTTGACGTTGCTTTTTCTTTTAATGAAGAAGGTGAGTCAGGAGATCGTTAAGCCCGTGTGTCCCGTCTCGGCTGCGAACGGCTGAGTGTTGGAAGCTGTGCGGAGCGTCCTGTGTGGCGTTCGGTGCCGCGGGGCGGAGGGCCCGTCGCGGGGCCGGAAGGAGCCCGTTCTTTTGAACAAAATCCATGTAATTAAGAGCCGTGGACAGTTTACCTGTGAACCTGACCGTGGGGTCACTGCGTTTGTATATTATTTTACATGCCTCTGGGTCTGACTTTGTTAAGTAAACTCTTCCTTTGTTGCTGGACTTTTGGTAAAAGCTCATTATTAAAAACGCCTCCAACCTGAGGCCCACGACCTGGTCTCTGCGAGGTTTTTCCGCAGCCCCGCCCACAGGCATTTCCCGTGGGTGTCCCAGGCCCTGAACCGGGACTTCAGGGCCAACCTTTCCCAGCGGCACAAGAGCGAGTCCTGAAATGACGGCCACTCGAAACCCTGCTTGCGGCTGAATTCTCGGCCACACGAAAGCGATGACCTTCCCTGTCACCCAGGGTCCCACTTGGTGCCAACCAGCCCGTCCCCGGGAACCAGAGCCCTAGGAGGGGCCGGGCCGGGACAGCCTGCAGACTCGCGGTATTAAAGCAGGTCGGCGAGGGGCCCTCCACTCGCATCGTGGCATTTGAGTCGCTGTTAAAATGCTCATGTGAACACCGTGGGACACGGGGCCTTCGGAGCAGTGAGTGCATAAACCATGGCTGTTGGACTAGAGCAGCAAATACACGAAAAGTCACCCGTACAGCCCGGCCGCGTGGCTCAGGGCTGAGCATCGACCTAGGAACCAGGAGGTCAGGGTTCCATTCTGGGTCAGGGCACAGGCCTGGGTTGCGGGCTCCATCCCCTGTCAGGGGCGTGCAGGAGGCAGCTGGTCCATGATTCTCTCTCATATTGATGTTTTTCTCCCTTCCTCTCTGACATCAATAAAAATACTACAAAGAAAAAGGAGGCAGATATTTTTAAGAAGAAAAAGTCATAAATACAAAGAAAGTGAAGGGAAGAGCCATGTGTTCGAGGCTGCAAGCCGAGCGGGGAACCAGCGTTCTCTCCTGGGGGGACGTGGGCCCGTGCCTCCGTCCATCTGGTCTACCTTGTGCTCCAAACCAGCCCCACAGGTGAGGGGTCAGGCTGGCCTGGTGGGACCTGACTCTATGTCACAGGCTCCCAGGGGGCACGGACAGGGCAGGGCCGCCTTCCCAGCGCCCGATTCTCTAGGGGCCCCGGGACCTGGTGAGGCTGCCCCGCTGAAGAGGCTGCCGACCACGGCATGTTCCAGAAAGACACCCCCCATCCCCTCGACCGCTGGGATGCCGGGGGTGGGGGAGGGGTGGGCAGGCCACCAGGGCCTTTCACGGTGGAGTCTCCGCGTCTGTCCCCACCTCCTCCCTCAGGGTCAGCCAGGGCCTCAGCTGGGCCAGGATCTTCATCCTCTTTGGGGCCTTCGAGTCACCACTCAGCCTGCAGTGAGGCCAGACCCTCCCGACATCCCCAGGCATGTCCTCGACCCACACACGCGAGGCAAGTGCCCTCGACCGGGGCTCGAACCTGCCACCTTTTGGTGCCCAGACGGACGCTCTGTCCACTGAGCTAAACCGGCAAGGGCTGTTTCTTTCTTCTTTTTTTTTTTTGTTAATCCTCACCTGAGAATATTTTTCCTATTGATTTTTAAAGAGAGTGGAAGGGATGGAGGGAGGAGGAGAGAGGGAGAAACATCGATATGAGAGAGACACATCGATCGGCTGCCCCCAGCACACACCTCAACTGGGGCCAGGGCGCAAACCTGCAACTGAGGTACGTACCCGTGACCGGGACTCGAACCTGCGACCCTTTGGTGCCCCGGCCGGTGCCCTAACCTCTGAGCCACGCCGATCAGGGCTGAGGGGACTCGCACGATGTCTCCCTACGTGTGCGTGAAGGCTGACAGCCTTCAGCCAGAGGACAAGGGGCTGGAAGAGAGAGAGAGAGCCCGTGGCTGACTGGCCTCAGCCAGCAAAGCCCTGAGGCTGGGAGGGCACAGGACCCTCCATCCGGGATCCACGACGCTGCCCCCCCCCCCCCCACAGAGACACCTGCCCCCCACTGTCCGGGGTCAGGGAGGAAGGCCCAGCCCTGTCCCCAGGGGGCGTGACCCCTGCAGGGCCCCCTGACCAGCACACCGAGGAGAAGGACAGCTGGTGACCACTAGACGTTACCAAGGCGTCCGTGGGCTGACGAACGGGCTTTCTCACAGGGACGAACCTCTCAGCTCTACTAACAGCTCCTTTCCAACAGCTGTTTCCTGAAACGTAAACACCCTGGGCTGCGAGCATGAAGGGAAGAATGTTCAATCCTCGATCGCAATGAAGCAGCATGTCCTCCCGGCGCCCACTCCTTCACGTGCCTGAGCAGCGTCCGCGGCGAATTGCTTCTGGTGCACGGACTCCGTAGGGCTCTCCAGAGACAGGGAGCCAGTGAACAGTGTGGTGGTTCCCATTTACATTCCTGTTCATACTTGTGTCTGTAATGAGGGCGTGGCTCACCTGACGTGGAAGCCAGAGGCTCTGAGGGTGGATGGGGTGAGTTCTCCACGGAGTCCGGAGGCCTGAGCAGGAGGCCAGTGGGCTGAGCAGCACCCTGAGGGCGGGAGAATGCAGATGTTTCAGCTCATCAGTCGGGGAGGGAGGGAGGGGGGTGGGAGACAGAGAGAGAGAGAGAGAGAGAGAGAGAGAGGAGAGAATTCTCCCCCTACTTTTTTAATTCTGTTCAGACCCTCACCTGATGAGACAAGGCCCACCCACAGGGGAAAGCATCTGCTTCCCTCCGTCCACTGACCCCCAGAAACACCCTCACGGACACCCCGGGAACGCTGCTGGACCAGGCCCTGGGCTCCCTCGGCTCCGACCCCTCAGGTCGGCGTCCGGCTCATATCCGCACCCTCCCTTAGTCTCCGAGTCACGGCCGCCGGCGCCGAGAGGCCACCGTCGTTTTCCCGGAGGGTCCATTTTAAAGTATAATCCGAGCTCCGAACCCAGGCCGCCCGCTCCGGGATGTCTTCATGACGCTTTAAAACAGGGAAACGGGTCATCAAACACCCAGTTCAAACGGTTTCACGGGCGATGAATGGCCTGGGGGCTCCGTCCAAAAGACCTTTCTTTGGCAAATATTTTTGGGACATAAAGCTTATCAGATAAATGGCCTCGACTTCAGGTTTCTTTCAATATATATCTTAAATTCAGATCCTGCAAAACTGTGGGCTTTCTCCAGGTTGCTCCCTCCATCCTGACACAGAATATACTAGTAAACGCAGCCACTTAACCTAGAAACTCTCCCCCGAGAGCCCCCTCCCCCCCCCCCACCCCAGGTCAGGGGCTTGCAGGGTTTGCATCAGCCCTGCCTGTCTCTCGCTGTGGCCGTTCCCCACGATTCTGCAGAAATAAACGTCAGTGCTCTGCCCGAGGCTCTCCATTTGCTAAAAGCTTTAAGAGCCGAGCTCTGCGAGGCCCCATTGTTTGAATCCTCTGATGGGAAAGTTCCTTTTCGATTGATCGGGACACAATGCAACGTGCATCTGAAGGTTTTACAAAACAGCTCAATACCGGGCCAGGGCACGTAGGCGAACGGACAAAGCCGTGCAGCCGAGCCTCCGCGGCTCTGAAGGTGGATTAAATGGCAGCACCGAACAGACAGTTTGTGCTGTGGGGTGGGCTTGCCTCGCTCAGCTCCCCTCGCCGAGATGGGAGGAGGCCCCGTATGATGAGTGTGTGGAAATGCACCTCAGCGTTTACAACGGGAGCTTTGTATCAGTTATTCGTGCTGCGTGACAACACACCCCAAACAGAGCCACTTAAAAACACAGTTTCCACCCGGCTGGTGTGGCTCAGGGGTTGAGCATCCACCTACGAACCAGGAGGTCAGGGTTCGATTCCCAGGCAGGGCACAGGCCCGGGTTGCGGGCTTGATCCCCAGTAGGGGGCATGCAGGAGGCAGCCAATCAGTGATTCTCATAATCGATGTTTCTATCTCTCCCCCTTTCTCTATAAAAATCAATAAAAACATATTTTAAAAAAAAGATTTGGGGTCAATTTAACCTTCTCTCTGAAGGACGGTGGGGCTCAGCCGTGCTCTGGAGCCCATGAGAAATGAACTTAGCACATAGTAGGTTGTTTTCCATCCACATTAGATACTTCTAAATCCGACCCCCAGCCTCACTCTCCGCCCAGCAAACATCCGGAGATCCCCCGTGCACCTTGGGCGGGAAGGCAGCTCCTGCCTGTGACAGTCACACCTCACCTCCCGCCTGGAATTCCTTCGCTCACCAAGTGCGCCCGCGCCTCCCCCCACGCGGGAGTCCTCGAGCTTCTGTTTATCAGCAAAGCACTCAGAGAGCTGCAGCTTCTGAGAACGGCCACGGGGTCCTTCCCCCCCTCCCCCCAACCCGTAATCATTTCCTCGATGCTCTGTGATCCTTAATTACCTCGCCATCGATCTCTCTGCCTGGGGCATCTGGCTGCTCCGGGGACGCGGCGGCTGATGGAAAATCCAATCGGGCTCGCACATCCCCCAGCCCCGGCCGCTCACAGGCAGGATGGTGGCTGCCGGGCGCTCCCCTCACAGCCCAGCGTCTGGGAGCCTCTGCTCAAAGTGGCCACGGGCTGAGCACGGCATGTGTCTGCCAGGGCCCACGGGAGACAGGGTGGGCCCCCCGGGGGGAAGGCGGCTGGGTTTTTTTTAGCCTCAACCGGTGCAGCAGGGGAACCAAGACGTCGGCGTAGGGAACGTCCGTTCTCGCCGCCTCCCTCAACCACATCAGACTTACAACTAACACACAGAGCCACCCTCACCCAGAACCGCCTGAGAGTTGGCTGAATGGGTGTCCTACAGCGAGTGAGAAAGCACATGGGGGCTGAGGGAGGGGCGGAGGCACGGAACGGGCTGGTCGGGCACCCCCGGGGCCGCCTTTTCATTTTAAATATATTTTTATTGATTTCAGAGAGGAAGGGGGAGGGAGAGGGAGCGAGAGACATCCATGATGAGAGAGAGTCATGCATCGGCTGCCTCCCGCACGCCCCCCACTGGGGATGGAACCCGCAACCCGGGCCTGTGGCCTTTGACCGCATTCGAACCCGGGACCCTTCGGTCCGCAGGCCGACGCTCTATGCACTGAGCCACACCGGCCGGGGCCCGACAGCCTGCCATTGTCCTTGACGGAAGGAAAAAAAAACCCGGCTAAAACATCCACACACTCTCCGTCGCCTCAAACCAAACTGCTTTATAATAAAAAACAAAATCACTCCATTGTGCGCAGCCCCGCAGTTTCTGGCTTTCATCGCCCGGACACTTTTATAGGCTCCGCACACGGGGACGCCAGCGCCAATGGCCCGTAATCCCCGAGAATGAGGAATCGCAGCTTTCCTTTCTTATGATGAAAGGGCCCGCTTCGGGGAGAGCGAGAGCGGAGCGTGGCGGCGGCGTTTCCTCGGCGAAGGTCATGAGGGAAGGCCACTCGTCTGCTGGCAAGGACACACCCTCGGGCCACTAGCCCCGGGGGGGGGGTGGTCAGTCCGAGCGGAGCTGGTGCTCCATCCTCAGGCCCCGGCCGGGCTGGCCACAGGGCTGACCCTGGCACCTGCCCGTCACCTGGCCCCGCCCCTCTGCCTGGGCCTCCTGCTGGGAGGCGCCCCCAGGGCCTCTGGGGCCAGCGCCTGGAGCTAGTGCGGCCGCGGGGCCTCCTCCCGGCGTCGCATCCCCAGGAGCCAAGACTGGGGGGAATTTTTAAAAAATATTTGTATTTTTCGTGAATCCTCACCCCAGGATGGTTTCCCATTGGTTTGCTTAGACTCGAGTGAGACGGAGGGGGAGACACAGAGAGAGAGACATCGATGCAGGGGAGACACAGCAATGGGTTGCCTCCTGCACGCGCCCCAGCCAGGATACACCCCGACTGGGGATCCAGCCCACAACTGAGGGACGTGCCCTCCACTGGGATCGAACCTGAGGCCCTTCAGGCTGCAGGCTGGCACTCTACTCACTGAGCCACACTGGCCCGGCCCGGCTGGGCTGGATTTTCGTCCTTCATCTCCCCTCCCTGTGGGGCCCCTCACGCCCCCCCCCCAGTGGGCTCCACCCCCCCCCACCCCCCAGGCATCCGATCGTCTTGTATCAAGGAAACGTCTGTTAATTACGCTTAAATATGAGCACTTGACCTTAGCTTCGGAGGAAAATGAAATCTGAGGGCAAAACCCGTGAGGACAGAGCCAAGACGCCCACAGAGGTGACCCTGGCCATTTTAATAAAATCTTTACAGCGCTTGTGGCTCCTTTTAAAATTGGAAAAATAATTTAAAAGTCATATTTCTAATGGCACCCTTTCAAAATATGATGCAACCACGAAAAAAAAAATCATACGCTCCATTAAAAGCAGCGGCGGACCGATAAGGCGGCCTCTTCTCCGTTTTATTTCCGGGAAGAGGAGCTTCAGGGCTTTTTTTTTTCCCACTTTATTTCTGCTACCGTGTCTTCGTCTCCCAGATTCCGTGCAATAACTGGAATTGCTTTTTCTGTGTCTGCTTCATTACGTTTTTAACACAGGAAAGTGGAGGAGAGGCTTGTATCCGTGTAATAACCGAGACCACAGTCTTCGGAGATGCAGGCGTGGGTCCGAGTGCTGGCCCTGTGACCTCCCCGCCGTGACCTTGAGAAGGATGCTCTGAGCCTGTGACCTCCTCTGTGATCTGGGGGTGGGGGTCACGCCGCCCGGAGTTGGGGTGAATAAGTGAAGGGCGCCGTCGCCGACAACAGTGTCAGAGGGAGGAGGACTCCGGCTGCCCTCAGGGTCGCGGGTCCCTGAGCCGACGCCGCTCAGCGGGTCAGAGTGGACCCTGGCGTCCCTGCCCGAGGCCGGCAGCAGCCGGGTTCGTCGTTGAACTCAGGGCAGAAATGAAGAAACAGCAGCGTCAGATCCGGCCCGACCCCCCTTCTCCCTTATGTGGCGCCTTCACCTTGTTAAGAAATACATGGGCTCGCTGGGTGGGGAGCGAGATTCAGGGACGGGCATGGGAGCACACAAAAGGGGTGAAGGCTGGCTTCTCTCACTATCCCCGGGGGAGGACGGGGGCCTCCTGGCGCCCCGATGAAGAAAACAGGAACCCCGTCAGCTCCTCACAGGAAGAACGGGCCCTGGCAAGGTTGTGGGGTGCGGCTCCCCTGGGGGGGGGTGGTTTGCAGGGGCTAAGCCGCAGAGACAGAGAGTGAACGGTGGCTGCCCGGGGCTGGGGGGTGGGGGGAAGTGGGGAGTGAGGCTAATACGAAGGAGTTCCTTTGGGGGACGATGACAGTTTCCTAACGTTCCTGGAACGAAGGGCGCCCAGCTCTGTAAGCCCACCAACCGCCGTCGAACCGAGCATTCCACACGCGCCCGCGTTACGTACGCGAATCACATCTCCATGAAGCCGCGCTTTACAAGAAATGGCACCATCTTACCTTCCACCCCAAGAGTCCTCTTCCCACAGCCAAGCCCCAGCCACCGCTGTGCCCCCGACACCGCCAAGAGCAGCATGAGCACAAACACCGTGCAAACAACACATAAAAGTAAACCTTTTCCCCCGGGGAGAGGCCCACACAGGCGTCCGCTCACGGCCAAGGCCGTCCTTCGATGGAGGCGGCAGCTCCCGAGGTGCGGAGCGCAGGGCGGCCGCGGCGGACACGGCTGGGCCAGGTCAGACACGCGCTTCTGGGCTGTAAAATATACACACGCATGTGGAGCCGCGTTAAACGCAGCCGGAGCTGCTGTCCGGGGCCCCGCCTGGCACGTCTGGGACCTCAGGCCTCTGGCTGTTAAAACCGGGCCCAGGAACCAGAACCTCTGTGCCCAGTGGGCAGAGCAACATTGTGTCCAAGCAGCTGTCTGCCTGGCAACAAGGTAACAAGGAAGCAGACGCTGTCACTAGCCGCCACCCTGGTGGCTCCGGGGCTGGACGCTGGAAACACTGGCGTTTGCGATGCCATGTTCCCTTCTGCGCCCAGTAACAATATATACATATTTAAGAAATAATGGATTAAGGGGCAGTTTCTGGGAGTCCACCTAGCGAATGGGCATGTGATCTATGTCCAATGTAGGGAAAACATGCCATGGGATCCTCAGGCATAAGCACTGAACAGAAGCCACGCGGAATCTAAGACAGAAAAGAAAAAAGACGGGGCCGGGGGGGGGGGGGGGGGGCAGATAGAGGAAAAAACAAGACGAGACGAGCAAGTCAAGACTTAGACATCCTCCTCCGACCACACCCAGGGACCGCTACCCAGACCGGGGTCCTCGCGCCCCACGGGGACACCCCTCGCCCATGGGGACACCCCTCACCCACGGGACACCCCTCGCCCACACCCACCCGGGGTGTGGATTGAAGACGGAACTGCCTCTTCGTAGCCCTAGTGGTGGATGACGCTCCTTTCTTAGAAATATCAACAGATGATTCTTTCCGTCTTTTTATTTGCTTTTTGCATTTTTTTTAAACAAATCGTTTTTGGTAGCGTGACCGTGTTATCCTCGGGGACTCATGGCACACGCGCCGGACTGGGCCCTGTGCGCGGTCAGCGCCCCCCCAGTTCCTCCCGCGGACTTTGGCTCTGCCCCCCACCCCCACCCCCACGGCTACAAACCCCGGGGACAAAACTGCAGTCCCTTCCCGGCTTCCAAACGCCCGCGAGTCCATAGCGCGCCCCCTGCGCCCCTGCGACTCCCGCCGCCACCCCAGCGCCCAGGTCGCCTCCGAAACGAGGGGAGGGCCGGGCGCGGGCCCTTTGGCCGGAGGGTCCTACACCCCGTCCTTGAATTTCTCCAGATAGTTTCTCAGCTCGTGGGGGGCGCCCCCGCCCAGGTCCGGGCACCCCCACGTGAGGTCCTCGTCCCGGCCGCTGGGGACGGAGCTGGCGGTGGGGCCGCTGCCGTCGGGGGAGATGGCAGCGAACTGCACCTTCCGCCTCCGGGAGCCGGGCGAGGGCGGGGGCTCCCGCCGGGGGTCCCGGCCCGGCCAGCCCCCCGGATCGGCTGCGGGGCGCGGCGCCTGGCCCTGCCCCGGCTTCGGGGAGCCGCCCCCGTGGAGCCGGAGGCGGCTGCTGTCCTCGCCGCCCGCGGGCCCGCGGTCCAGGACGGTCGTGCGCTCCTCGGGCGGCGGCGGCGGCGGGGACGGGGGCGGCGGGGACCCCTGGCCCGCGCCGTCCAGCAGCTCCGTCTCGTGGCCCAGCCACACCCAGTCGTGCGAGTGGGTCGCCCCGGGGGCGGCGGGGCCCTCGGGGGGCAGCTGCTTGCGCCGGAACCGGAGGGCGAAGGCGGAGCAGTTCACCAGGAAGACCAGGATGGCCAAGCAGAAGACGCCCAGCAGCGCGAACATGCCGATCTGCAGGTCGGAGAGGCCGCGCGCCCCGGGCGCCCCGAGCGCCCCGGACGCCTGGCCGCCGCCCGCCCGCCCCGCCCCGGCCCCCGCCGGCGCCGGGAAGTGGCTCAGGTCCAGCGGGATGTTCTGCACCCGCCCGTCGGCGGGCGGCCGGGCGGCGTCCAGCCGGCTGCTCCTGGCCGCCTTGTTGTCCAGCAGCGGCCTGGCCGTGGGGCCGCCCCGGCGCGGGGCCCCCTCCTCTCTTTCCCGGGGCCCGTCCGGGCCCGCGCGCTCGGCCTCCGCGCCCTTGGGCCGCCGGTCACTGGCCTGGTTCCGGATCTCGCCCTCCTCGTCCTCCGCCTCCTCCGCCTCCTCCGCCGCCGCCGCCGCCTCTGCGCCGCCCCGGCCGGGGCCCGAGTCCGCGTCCTTCGGGCCGAACTTGACCCTGACGCTGCCCGTGCCGCCGGCCAGGACGCTCCGGCGCTTGGACTTCTGGCAGGACTCGGCGATGCTGAGGTCCACGCGCACCAGCGGGCCCTGGCCCTCCCCTTCGGCCGCCACCACGGGCCACCCCGGGGCGCGGGCCGGGGGCGCGGACACCACGGCCTCGTCCAGGGAGGAGGCGCTCAGGGTGAAGTCCCGGCCGTCGTAGATGTCCAGGGGCGCCACCGAGCCGTCGCTGAACCGCAGCCACGCGCTGACCACGGCTTCCTGTCGGGGGGAGTGGGGGGCAGCCGGTTAGGGGAGGGGGTGCCGCCTCTGCTCTCAGGACCCCCCACCCCCCGCTTGCCGCCCCTCCAGTTCCAGACCAGGCACTAAAGCAAGTGCGGGGGGCCCAGAGTCACCCCAAGATGTGCCTCCGTGGGGTGCAGATTGTTTTGAGCTAAAGCAGCGGTTCTCAACCTGTGGGTCGCGACCCCTTTGGCGGGCGAACGACCCTTTCACAGGGGTCGCCTAAGACCATCCTGCATGTCAGATATTTACATGACGATTCATCACAGTAGCAACATGACAGTGAGGAAGTAGCAACAAAAATAATGTCATGGTTGGGTCACAACATGAGGAGCTGTATTGAAAGGGCCAGAAGGTTGAGAACCACTGAGCTAAAGGCAACTTTAAAAAGAAATTTTTAAAAAATTGATTTCACAGAGGAAGGGAGAGGGGGAGTGAGACGGAAGCATCAATGATGAGAGAGAATCACCGATCGGCTGCCCCCTGCGCGCCCCACACTGGGGATGGAGCCTGCAACCCGGGCCTGTGCCCTGACCGGGAATCGAACCCTGACCTCCTGGCTCATAGGTGGATGCTCAGCCCCTGAGCCACGCCAGCCGGGGGAGCTTAAGGCAATTTCAGCTTCAGGCTCAAGAGAAACTCCTGCCCCTCTTTTTAACGACCTCGAAGGGCTTGACCGAGGGGCCTTGCCCATAAGAGATGGTCAGCGATGGCCTTTACTCACTAAACAGCTGCTCTTCCGATCATCCTGCATAGACCATAGAACAGAACCCAGAGAGCCCCACGGTGGCTCAGTGGGTGAGCTTCCAAGTAGGAAACCAGGAGGTCAGGGTTCGATTCCCCCTCAGGACACAGGCCCGGGTTGCAGGCCCGATCCCAACCAGTAGGGGGCGTGCAGGAGGCAGCCGATCCATGATTATCTCTCATCATCAATGTTTCTCTCTCCCTCTCCCTTCCTCTCTGAAATCAATAGAAATGTATTTAAAATTAATAAAATAAATTGATGAGGGAGGTGGGGACAGTGTGGCTCAGGTCCCCCCAAGTCCCTGTGGGTGAGCTGGGTGCCTCTGTCTGCAGTGCCTCGGCCTGCATTCTAGAAGGGGGTTCCGAGACCCCCCCGAAGCCCCCCCCCACTTCCCCTCTCGCAGAACCAGGCCCAGGAGCCACCTGTCTCTCTCCACCCCGGCGCTGGGCTCCCACCTGCTTGGGGGCCCGCAGCAGCTCCTCTGCCTCGGCCACAGCGGTGACCACCCTGCCGTTCTCCGTGCTGGGGTGGAGGGTGAGCGACAGCCCGGCCACCAGCTGGACGGCCAGGTCTGTCAGCGACACTCTGTCCTCTAACACCGTCACCGTCTTCTCGGCCAGGATGGAGTCGGACAGAGGGGACAGCACCTGCGGGGGGGGGGGGGGGGGGCGGGACATGAGACAGATCCATCATCACACCGTCCCGTGCCCTGTTCCTCCATCCCAGACGGCCGGAGGGGCAGAGACAGGGAGAGGCCCCGAATCCGAGCTCACCACCCACACCAGAGAGTCCGACAGTCACACCCCGCCTCCCGTCCCCCAGCGCCCACCACGCTCAGGGCCGGGCAGCCTCCTACCTGGATGGTGGTCATCCCGACCTCCCGCCCGACCAGGACCCTGCCGTCCAGCAGGGCAGCCACGTGCGGTGCCTCCAGCTTCATGACGTCGGCCACCAGGTGGGTGATGTCCACCTGCCAGTCAGGCCCGAGCAGGAGGCGGGGCTGTGCCCAGGGCCCGGCGCCCTCGGCCAGGAAGCGGGTGAGCACGCGCACGGTGGCGCGCTGGTACTGCAGGGCGCAGCCCCGGCCCCGCCTGGCGTCCTCGTCCTCGTCCTGGTCCTGGTCCTCGCTGGCGCGCGCGGGCCTGTGGGCAGGAGGGGCGCTCAGGCCAGGGGAGGGGCTCACAGAGGCCCTGGGGGTGAGGGAGCAGCTCCTCCACCGGGCCCAGGGCCTCCGGCAGCTCCCCCTCGAAGACACTTACGGACAAATAACAACATGAGCCCTAATGGTCCCTCAGCCTCTGCCGTCGCCGACGCAGCTCACAGTCATGAGAAAGACACAGACCACATGTCACCTCTGACCAGCCACGCGGGACCCGCCAGGGGCGTCTCCATTCCTGGCCTGCAGGAGGCAGCCGATCCGTGATCCTCTCTCATCATCGATGTTTCTCTCTCTCTCTCCCTCTCCCTTCCTCTCTGAAATCAATTAAAAACTAAAAATAAATGCAATTAAATGTTATCCAATAATTTGATAGTCACGGAGCTTCTCAAGCTCCTAGATATTCCCAAACCGCAGAAGGAGGAGAAAATAAACCCCAAACTCCAGTTCCCTGGGGGCCGAGGGGCTGGAAAGACGTACAGCTTCCCTCTCGTCCTTTCCAGGACGGCTCGCTCAGGGGCCGGCCCACCCCAGGCCCGAGGGAAGGGCGCAGCGACCCGGGTCTGACGCTGACCCTGCCGCCGGGTGGCCCTCCTGCTGGCTGGGTCCTCTGGCCTTGGTCTCCTCACAGGGCTGAGGTTAGGCCGGAAGACAGGTCACCGCCATGACAACAGCAGCACCTACTATGCGCAGGCCCTGCGCCGGCTGCTTTCATGCGATGAGGGATAAACAAAGCCGTGGTCATGCTCTGGTGTACCCCCGCCCTCCCCCCCCACCCCCCCGGCGGGGCTCACCTCTTACTGGCCGCGATGGGCACCCGCCAGCCCTTGATCTGGCTCAGCTCTGTGTCCGAGACCTCGATCTGCAGCGGCAGCTGGGGCGCCCACACGGTGACGTGCAGGGGGGCGCTCAGGTGCTGGTAGGTGAAGTTCACCACTGCACCCACCTTGCCCTTCATCTCCTTCCCGTTGACGAAGATGTAGTCGCAGCGGTCGGACACCTGCAAAGACGGAGAGGGGAGGGGAGAGGGGTTCACGGACCGGAGACCATCCCCAGGTCACCCTGTGGCTCAGGGGGTGCACAGGCTCAGGTCAGGTTCCCCCCAGGCCAGGCCCGGGGGCTAGGAGGCGGGGGGGGGGTGTTGCTGGGAGGTGACCCTGGAGGGCGCCCGGGGGGCAGAGTGAGGGGGACAGAGAAAGAGGGAGAGTCCCTGGAAAGATGCAGGAAGCAGCCGGAAGGGGCAACGTGGACAGGGCAGGACCCCATCAGCGGTCCCCAGGGGGACTCTGACCATGGGCGCCCCCACGACCAGCAAGCAGAAGACTGGAAACCAGAAGCCCCTCCCCCAACTTTGGCGATAGTTGCGCCTCCTGGAAGTCAGACCGGGGCTAGGTTCTTCCATCCGAGAAGACTGAGAAGTGAAAGGAGAAGCAGGTTGGGTTAGAGAGAAACACCGTGACCGTCTGCGGAGCCGAGTTTATGGGACGGGACTGACGCCGTCCACACGTGCCCACATCAGCGGCCAAACTGAGAAGCCCTTGCAGGCAAGAAGGACCTCAGCTCATCTTTGATCTCTTGGCTCCTCACACCAGCTGCTCAGGGGGAGCTCAGCAAAGTGGATATTCAAGGGACGGATGGATGGACAGACAGATAGAGATGGGTGGATAGATGGATGGATGGGTGGATGATGATGGACAATGCATGGATGGATGAGTGGATGGCGGATGGATGGATACATAGATAGATGGACAATTTGATGGATAGATGCATGGATGATGGATGGATGATGGATGGATGATGGATGGGTAGATAGACAGTTTGATGGATAGATGGATGGATGATGGAGTGATGGATGGATGAATGATGGATGGATGGATGGATAGATAGTTTGATGGATAGATGGATGGATGACTGAGTGATGGATGGATGATGGGTGAATGACGGATGGATGATGGATGGATGATGGATGGATGATGGACAGCTGGATTGGTGGATGAACAGGTCCTTCCCTCATGGGCACACCCACTTCCAGACAAACAAACAAGAACCTTGGGGTGCGGGGACCTGTGGTGAGAGCCGAAGGCAAGAGGGAGCCGAGAGCCGTGGAAACACAGGACGTTAACTTGGAAACTGCTGACAGCACCTCTGCCGCCCGCTAACCTTTTCGGGGCCACTGCCTCCTGGGAGGACACAGGCAACGCGAGCTCTTGCAATGGAAATGCATGTCCTGCAGTTTCGTGGAAACGTTTCCGAGTTAATGAAGTCATTCCCGGCGCCTCCACAGGGCGCGTTCCCACCCTGAGCTGTACCTGCCGCCACAGCGCTGATCTGCCTCCCGTCCAACCTGCTGCCCGCGCACCCCCGTCCGGAGCTGAGCAATGAGCCCCCCCCCCCATCACCCTCTCTCCCGGCTCTCAGGAACATGACGGCCACCCTGGGCCCAATTCCACCTTCACTCCTCGCACTGGCATTTGCAGGGGCAGCTGGGAGGGCTGGGCTCAGGACCCCCCACCCCCACCCCGTCTGCCGGGGACAGGGGCCGGGAGCTGGTGGGCGGGCGCACACCCATCGATCTGCTCACGGTCCAGCACTGGCCTGAAAATGTTTACACACCGATTCAGGGCGGAAACCCATTTCAGCCGCCGTCCCCGGCTCCTCATTAGCGTGGAGACCGTCCTGAATCGCCAGTGAGAGTTATGTCCGCAATCATTTCTTTAATCAATGTTGCAATTTACGGGCCATTGACTCCCTCGTTTATTACCTTCCTGAGCTCGGATGGGAGGGGAGCGGAGGCTCCAGAATATAGAAGTGATTATGCGGAGGGTGTGGCGCTGCAGTGCGGGGAGGGGGTGAAGGGGGGCGGGAAGAGGGGGGCTTGTCCCTGCTCTTCCGAAGAGGCCGTGAAGGCCTGGGGACCTCGCTGCCCTCATCACAGCCGAGCGGCCGAGGCGGAAACCACGTTCCCACAGGGGCTGGCTCCTCTGCACCCAGGAGCCCAAACCCACTGGTGTATTTATTTTTTAAAAAATATTTTTTTTTTATTGATTTGTTACAGAGAGGAAGGGAGAGAGATAGAGAGTTAGAAACATCGATGAGAGAGAAACACCGATCAGCTGCCTCCTGCACACTCCCCACCGGGGATGTGCCCGCAACCCAGGTACATGCCCTCGACCAGAATCAAACCCGGGACCCTCCAGTCCGCAGGCCAACACTCTATCCACTGAGCCAAACTGGTTTCGGCTAAAAAAATATTTTTATTGATTTCAGAGAGGAAGGGAGAGGGAGAGAAACATCAATGCTGAGAGAGCATCATGGATCAGCTGCCTCCTGCACGGCCCCCACTGGGGATCGAGCCTGCAACCCGGGCCTGTGCCCTGACCGGGGCGGGTGGCGGCGGGGCGGGGGGGGGGGGGCAGGTCGAACCCTGACCTCCTGGTTTCTAGGTTGACGTTCAACCACTGAGCCACGCCGGCCGGGCCCAGGTCCCTCTGATGAGGGCTCCACCTCATCGCCTCATCGCCTCCCGCAGCCCCTCCTCCCACCACCACCTTGGGGGGCAGGACCCCAGCACAGGAATTTGTGGCCTGGCTCAGGGGTTGAGCGTTGACCTAGGAACCAGGAGGTCATGGTTGGATTCCTGGTCAGGGCTCAGGCCCGGGTTGCAGGCTCCATCCCCACCAGTAGGGGGCGTGCAGGAGGCGGCCGATCAATGACTCATCATCGATATTTCTGTCTCTCCCCCCCTCCCTTCTTCTCTGAAATCAATAAAAACATCATCTTAAAAAGAAAACTGTTCCGAAGTCGAACTCCGGCTACAGGTTATTTTCTTGCCACTTAGGGGAGGGGGCTGGGGAGGGAAATGAAGTTCCGAGACAGAAACTATGGCCCCCTTTCCTCTCGGCCGCCTCGCACGCTGTCCGTCCGACCGGCCTGTTTGGGTTCCTATGTCTCCTCTGTCGCTGACTTCACCGAGGGCTGGGGCTGTTTGGTTCCGTGTTGGATCCCTAGTGACTGGACAGCAAGCAGTAGGTGCTCCCGAAACGTGCACCGAAGAGCGAAGGACGGACTCGGACCCGGGAAACCGGGGGCCCTGGGCGGTGATTTTAAAATAGCAGATTAGTTACCGGCGCTGAAAAGCCCTGGCCTTCGATTTCGTTACCAGCCTGAAGCCTGAACGCATCCGAGTTCTCTGCCCTGCGTCCTGCTGGTTCAGAGACCAGACTGGAAGGGTGGGGGCGGGGGAGGGGGGCCAGAGTGATTGGCAGCCATCCAGCCCCCAAGATCCCCCCACCCCCACCCCCCAGGCTTCCCACATCCCCCCGCCCCTCCGAGCCCCGGCCGCACCTACTGGTGGATTTTGCCACCTTCTTCTTCGGTGTTCGTTTTGCCCAGTGTCCCCAGCCCACAGTGTGCAAAGTGTCATCCCCGCCGGGTCCGGGGCCAGGGGCCGGGCTGAGCTCTGTCTGGGGCGCAGGCTGCAGGGGCTGCTGGGGACCCCCCCCCCCCGCCCCCTGCCACACACATGCCGGGAGACTGCGGGCAGCTGATTTCGTCCTGATAACAACTGGTGAGCAACCTGCAGGGCCCGCGACGGAGAATTAAGTGGCCAGAAACGCTCTCCGCATCCCAGGGGCAGCGTGTTGTCAAGGCAACTGCAGCCGGTGGCTGGAGGAGAGAAGGCGCCCCGGGCAGGGCCTGTCCACACACTGCCCCCGGGACGCGCAGGGCCGCCCGCGCACGAGTGTGGGCACAGGTACACGCACACACGGGGGGCTTCCCGCGGTGACGGGGGCCGGACAGCCGGCCACAGGCCGGGGCTCCACGGGGGCGATGTTTCCTGCTGGGGCCTGTAGTTCCTGTCCGGACACAGTGGGTGCCCTGTGGTCCTCTATCGGGGAGAAGGCAGGAAGCCTCCAGACACCCCACAGGGCACAGCCCCCGCCCCCACTCCCCGCAGGATCACCTGGGGCAGAAGGTCCAGGGTGCCCAGGTGGCAAAGTCCAGCTCAGCGTCTAGCTAGACCTTTGCCGTCCAGCACACCCGCCCCTCGCCACCCGCGGTCACAGGGCACCGGCCCCGGCGGCAATGGGAGGTGTGCTCCACGTCTCAACACACACTCGAGCCCCGGCCTGTGTGCTCAGTGGTCAGAGCGTCGGCCCGCGCACCGGAGGGTCCCGGGTTCGATTCCTGATGTACCTGCGTTGCAGGTTCCAACCCAACCGATGGATGTGTCTCTCTCACATCAATGTCTCTCTCTCTCCCTCTCTCATCAGTGTTTCTCTCTCTCTCTCTCTCCCTCCCTCCCTCCCTCCCACTCTCTCTAACAGGCAACGGGAAAACACCCCCGGCTGAGGATTAACAACCACCACCAAGACCCTCTCACCTTGAGGACGTCCTCATCGGCCGACGTGCACTCCACGGACTCCGAGATGTCGGCCACAGCGCCGCTCTCCTCCACCGACACCACCCGGAGGGGCAGGGCGACCGTCTGCCCGGTGAGGATGGCGGTGTTGAGCAGCTCCGAGTCCTGCGGGGGAACCGGACACACCAGGGTCAGGGCGGCTGCGCCGGCCGCTGCGGGGGGCCTGCCCGGCTCTGTGGACTCGACACCCCGGCCCCCACCGCGGGCACGTGGGCAGAGCGCCCCCCGTGGGGACGGCGGCCCGAGAGCGTCGACAGCGCGCTGCACCGACGGCCACCCTCCTCGCTCGCGACAGCAGCAGCCGCCCCGTCAGCAGCAGCAGGGCTGTGTCCAGCCGCCCAGGCCCGGAGCCGCCCGGTGCCAGCAGGAGGGGGGTAGAACGCTGGCGCATCTACACCGGGGAAGGCTACGCAGAGTGAGACAGAAGGCGGTCTTACCCTCTGAGAGCCTGGAGGGACCTGGAGAGTGTTTCTAAAAATACATTTTTATTTATTTTTTTAATCCTCCCCCGAGGATATTTCCCATTGATTTTTAGAGCGAGTAGAAGAGAGAGAGAGACAGAGAAACACATGTGAGATGTGAGAGAGACACATCGATGGGTTGCCTCCTGCACACGCCCGACAAGGGCCCGGGCTGAGGAGGAGCCTGCAACCTAGGTGCCTGCCCTGGACGGGAATCGAACCCGGGGCCCTGTGGTCCGCAGGCTGACGCTCTATCCGCTGAGCCACACGGCCGGGGGCACACACCTCTCTCGGGAGTGCGGGCACGACCCTCCTCTCTCGGGCGGAGGCAGTGAACAGTGGACACCCTGGGCCCCTTTCCCTTTGGGCTGACGTCTCCCCAGGTCCCCCCCCCCAACCCCCCAGAAACAATGCTCGCCTGGGAGGGAGGAGACGCGGGCGGAGAGGTTTGCTCAGGTCTTTCTCGGGGAAGCAACTGGCCCAGCAGCGACGTTTTAATGACACGCGCTTGGCGGCGGGGGCCCTGGGTCCCGGGGGGAGTCCCGGCCTCGCTCTGTCCGATGCTGGGGCCGTGGCCGGCAGTGACCTCGCCTCCGCCTGGCTCCTCCCGGGCCCGCGGGACTCCGGGGCCGGGCTACCGTGGGCGGCGCACGGGGCTGCTCCAGATGCTGCGGATGCTCCCGGGGTCTCCAGGTCCAAGTCCGCTCCCGGGTTCATTACCGTAATGAGCTCAGAGCTGGGCTTCCGCCCCCTCCGCCCGTCCCACCTTCGGCTAATGGCTCCATTAACGCCCAGGTTCCCTCCTGGGTTAATGAGGGTGAGCTTCCCAGCGCCAGCTCCTCTCTCTCTCTCTCTCTCTCTCTCTCTCTCTCTCTCTCTCTCTCGGAGAGGGAGAGGGAGAGGGAGAGGGGGAGGGAAACATCCATGATGAGAGAGAACCATGGATCGGCTGCCTCCTGCACGCCCCCCACTGGGACGGAGCCCACAACCCGGGCCTGTGCCCTGACCGGAATCGAACCGTGACCTCCTGGTTCACAGGTCGATGTTCAACCCCTGAGCCACACTGGCCAGGCCCAGCGCACAATTTAAATGCATAACATGCACTGTCTTTGGGAACGGACCCAGCCTCAGCCGGACCTGGAGGAATCCGGGTGCAGGGCCGGCAGGGAGCGGACACCACCTGTCTTTACCTGCAGGAGGCGCTGCAGGAGGCTGCCCGGCCCTGCTCCCCGTGGCCCTCGGAGCCCAGGACACACCCAGGAACCGGCTTAGAGCCTCCGGGACGCGCCCCAGGCTGGCTGGGACTCAGGTTCGCTGTGTGACTAAATGGCTTTTCTCTGTCTGGCTGCCGCCTCCCTCCCTCCCTCCCTCCCTCCCACACACACCGGGGACAGCTCTGCTTTGCTGAGAAGAATCAATAGGAAGTCAGGCCTTTACATCACTGTCATCTCCAATTTGCCGGAGCCTGAGGCTCCGAGGAAACACGCCGTGTTATTCGATTCTCCCTCATACATGCAAATTGGCGGCACCGTCTTCTGTGGCTGCACAGATGGCAGTTTTAACTAAATAAAGAGCGCGGGCTGCTTCCAGGGCGAGAGACCCCGAGGCCGGCGAAGGGACGGCAGAGATGTCGGCCCAGGCCCGCCGGCCACGGGGACCGGGCCGTGTCCCAGGAGTGAAAAACCAATTTTATCTGTGAAAAACCAATAAAATATATATTTTTAAAAACATTCTTTTATTGGTTTCAGAGAGGAAGGGAGAGGGAGAGAGAGATAGGAACATCCATGATGAGAGAGAATCATGGGTCGGCTGCCTCCTGCACGCCCCCTACTGGGGATCAAGTCTGCAACCCGGGCCTGTGCCCTTGACTGGAATCGAACCCAGGACCCTTCGGTCCGCAGGCCGAGGCTCTATCCACTGAGCCACACCGCCAGGCTCCCCTGCCGTCTGTCTCTCTGCAGTTCCTCCCAGAAACCTCTGCAGGGGGAGCAGGGTGCCGAGGAGGACCCCCTGGAAGCAGCGAGCGCTCAGCACCCAGATCGGACATGCGAGGAGCCGCCCGCCTGCCCCGCTTCCCGGCAGCCACCCGCCCGCTCGGAACCAATCACTGCGGCCCGCGGCCTCGCCAGGCGTCAGGCGGCATCGCTCAGGCTCCCGATAACCATAACCGTCATTACAGTAACGGATGCTTTCGCCTCTTCGTTTCCGACTGCGGCTGCCATAAAACTCCGCAAACGGGAGGCTCAGCACCCGGAGATTGATCCCCGCTCCGTGCTGGGGCTGGAGTCGGAAATCAGGGTGTCGGTGGGCTGAGTCCCCCCGAAACCCGCAGGGGAACAGCTTCCCTTGCCGCTTCTAAGCTTGGGGGGCAGGGTGTGGGGGGCGGCCGACCACCCTGGGTGCCCCCCCACCCCCCTCGCAGAGACACGGCTCCAGCTCTGCCGTGCTTGGCTCACAGCCTTTTCTTCCCCGTGTGTGTCTGTGTCCAAATGTCCCTCTTCTTTTTTATTTTATTTTTAAATATATATTTTCAATGATTCCAGAGAGGAAGGGAGTGGGAGAGAGAGACAGAAGCATCCATGATGAGAGAGAATCATGGCTCAGCCGCCTCCTGCACGCCCCCCACTGGGGATGGAGCCCACAGCCCGGGCCTGTGCCCTGACCGGGAATCGAACCCTGACCTCCTGGTTCACAGGTCGACGCTCAACCCCTGAGCCTCGCCGGCCGGGATTATTTTTAAAAATTAAACACAGGGGGATGACATTGGTTCATACGACGACACAGCTTTCACATGTAGCAATTCCTTTCTATGCGGCTCTTCCGTGGGTCTCCGTGGGGGTCAGACCCCCCAAGGTCGCGGGTCTTGCCAAGGTGACCTTGGGAGGTCCAGGCACGTGGGTGCTCACCCCACAGGACTCTGCTCGCGCCTTCTCGCAGGAAGTGACCAGCCAGCCTCACCCCTCTTCCCTGGGGGCAGTCCTTGCCACCATCAGCCGCTTAGCAGACCAATCCTGTGAGCGGCGGCCGGGGCCCCACGCCCCCTCCCCAAGGACGCGTGCGCACAGCTCTGCGGGCTCCCGGGCCCTCCATTCCGCACAGCGGGGGGATGCGGCCCCCACCTCATTTACTTCCAATTCGCTCTCAGTGCCATCGGGGCGCTGGAGCCCAGCTCACTTACCCGTCAATTTGCTGCTAATGCAAGATGGAGATGCTATTGCGAGGCGCTCGTTTAAGACAAGAAAGCAATTCCCGGTCCGAGGCGCACGCCTCTGCACGGCCGAGCCATTACCCAGGAGCCTCCGCAGGGAGGGGCACGAATTAGGGGCAGCGGGTCCCAGAGAAACGTCCTTTATTTTATCTTATTTATTTTGCAACCTCGTGGAGAATGGACTCGGCCGAGACATACGAGGCGGGCAGAGGCAGGGTCACAGCTGCGAGTCCATGAAACAGTGTGTCCTTGTAGCATTACCATCCTTTTAGGGCAGCGGTTCTCAACCTCCCTAACGCCGCGACCCTTTAACACAGCCCCTCATGTTGTGGTGACCCCCAATGCCATTGTGACACATTGAACATCATTAAAGCACAGTGATTAACCACAAAATCAATATGTGATTATAGATGTGTTTTCCGATGGTCTTAGGCGACCCCTGTGAAAGGGTCGTTCGACCCCCAAAGGGGTCGCGACCCACAGGTTGAGAACCGCTGTTTTCAAGTATGCTGATTTTTATTGGTTTCCGAGAGTAAGGGCGAGGGCGTGCTGGAGGTGGAATTTCTCGGTCACCTCCCAGCTTTCATCCAGTGGCATTGGGGGCTGTGGGCCCAGGAATGAACTCTGGGTAACGCAGGCAAAGAGGGGAGTGGCCACTGGGATCTCGGGGTGTCTGATGGCCGGGCTGGGGAGTGGGGCGGGCGCTGGGATGAGGCCGGGGCAGCGCAGGCCACCGGGCACCGGGCATCGGTCAGGGAGATGCTGAGGAACGCAGGCCAGTGAGTCCCCACACCCCGGCCCCCGATGAATTCCACTCTGCTTGTTGGCACAGAGGGCGCACGCTCCCTTCAGCACGGCCTGCCCGAATCTACCCCGAGCCCCCCACGAACCCTCCGTGGGCAAAATTATAGATGGAAAACGGACCGTCTACCGCCTAAAGCAGCGGTTCTCAACCTGTGGGTGGCGACCCCTTTGGGGGTCGAACGACCCTTTCACAGGGGTCGCCTAAGGCCATGGGAAAACACATCTATAATCACATATTGATTTTGTGATGAATCACTGTGCTTTAATGATGTTCCATGTGTCACAATGAAAATACATCCTGCAGATCAGATATTTACATGACGATTCATAACAGCAGCAACATGACAGTGATGAAGTAGCAACGAAAATAACTTTATGGTTGGGGGTCACCACAACATAATGTATGAAATAATGCATGAAAGGGTCACGGCGTTAGGAAGGTTGAGAACCGCTGGCCCAAGGGCTGGAGGACCCTGCCCCCTCGTGGCAGAGATGGGCACTGCGCCACCTCCCCGCGCAGGGAGAACTATGACTGATTGTTTTGAACCCGCACCAGTCACAGCCCGGCCCCTGGCCCCCTGCCCCCTGGTCCAGGGCGCGTTCCAGGTAAAACAGACACATTGTACAATTTAACCATCTTAACGGACAGGCTCCCTCGCGACACCGCAGTCCGTCTCTGCTCCTGCCCGGGGTCCAGGCCGTCGGCCCCTGACCTCCGTCTGCACAGTTTTGCCTTCGAAGAAACGTCACAAGAGGGTCCCTTCTGCACGTCCTCTCGAACGCCAGCCTCCTGCAGCACCCTGCGTGGCTGGATCGGACATTTTCCCTTCAATCCTCCCCTGGGGACATCGCTCCCCATTGATGTTAGAGAGAGAGGCAGGGAGAAGGCGGGAGAGAGAGAAACATCCATGTGAGAGTGAACCATGGCTCGGCCGCCTCCTGCACGCCCCACACTGGGGATCGAGCCCGCAACCGGGGCCTGTGCCCTGACCGGCCATCGAACCCTGACCTCCCGGTTCCTAGGTCGGCGCTCAGCCCCCGAGCCCTGCCGGCCGGGCTCCACGCCCTTTAACCTGGCATTTCCCAATGACGCGCGACGTTGAGCATTTTAATTCTGCTAACATTTCGGATTTAAGTAAATGCCTGTGGTGTGTCCTGGCTCGAAGCCACGGAGACACGGCTCAGACATCGAATTCCATCCTGACGCTGAGAGAATTTAAAAAGGAACCAAATCAGAGGACAGTAAGAAGGCAGGCACGCTGGCTCATCCCCAACAGGAAAAGAAGAAGAAGAAGAGAAATCTGAAGAAAATGACAAGGGCCGTTGGAGGCAGCGGCGGAGCAGGCACCAGCGTGATTTATGCCGCCGCCGTTCCCATTAATTATTGACATACATGCAATTAGGGGGACTCTGCTGGTCCCCGTGTCACTTTTCCTTGTAAAACTGGGATTTAAAAAATACAAAATGGCCTCTAGTCTGGACCAGCCAATCCCGTGTCTGCATAATGAGATGGCTGGACGCCCAGGCCGGCCAGGCGGCACCTCTCCCCACCCCGGGGAGCCCGGCCCCCCGGCCGGCCGTGGTCCTCACCTCCTCCCTCAGGTTAAGGAGCCCCGGCTGGGGAGTCGGGTGCGAGGCCGGCATCAAAGGACGACCCCAGACAGTGCTCCCCGAACCAGGCTCCCTGCTGCCCCCTGCTGGCCTCTCGGGTAAATGCAAACCTTTTCGTTTCCTCTGCTCCGGACAGCCTTACAGAGTTAAATATTTATGTATATCCTGGAGGCCCGGTGCACGAATTCAGCACGGGTGGGGTCCTTTGGCCTGGCTGGCGATTGGAGCCGATCGGGCCATCTCGCCCAGTCCCAATAGGGGCCGATTGGGGCCGGCCAGCCAGGGAGGGACTGCAGGGGGGCTCCAGGGCGTGTCCAGCCCGCTCGCCCAGTCCCCATCGGCCGGACCCCAGCAGCAAGCTAACCTACCGGACTGAGTGTCTGCCCCCTGGTGGTCAGTGCACGTCATAGCGACTGGTCAAGAGGTTGACCAAACAGTCGACCAGACACTTAGCATAGTAGGCTTTTGTTATATAGGATTATTTTTTGATTGATTTCAGAGAGGGAGAGAGAAAGAGAGAAAGATAGAGAAACATCACTGATGAGAGAGAATCCTGGATCGGCTGCCTTCTGCACGCCCCCGACTGGGAGGTGGGGGTGGTCAAGCTTGCAACCCATCGGCTCTTACGGTTTTTGCTGCCACCCCAGTGGCCACAGCTTCGCCGCAGCAGCTTCTGGTGACTGGGCCCTGTGCCGGCGCCCATGGGGTCCCGGGAGCAGGCGGCCCCTCTGTCAAGCCCGCAGGGAAGGCCGAGAGTCGCTTTCCAATAGAATAAATGAACGTGCTGGTTCCGGCCTCTCTAAACCCCGTGACAAAGCCCGGTCGGGGCCAGGGAGAGAATCTCACGTCACCTCGCCCCTCGCATCTGCGTGGAAAGCAAGGACCCAGCTTCATTCTCCTGCAGGCGGCACCCACACAGGCTCCTGAACACGAAACCCCACACAACACCTTTCCCTTTACGTCCCAGACCCTCGCGCGATGGGGGGCGGGTGGCCCCGGGGGGTTCCCTGCGCTTCCCAGGCCGATGTTTCCTCCCACCACTGGGCGCGGCGGCAGCTCAGACAAGGTGTTAGTTACCCAGAACCTCTCAGCGTACACAGCCCGCGTCTGGGATGCACGGGGCGGCTCCTCAGTGACTGCAGGTCTGGTCACCGAGGTCGGACAGGCCGCTCCCAGGACACGGCCGCTCACGGATCAGCGGGGGAGGGGGCTGCGGAGGCGGCGACCGCCCGACCCCGGCCGCAAGGGGAACGGCATGGCCCCTGTCCTTGCTTCCTAATAACCGGAGGGGAGGAGAGGGACCCCGTGGCCCGCGAGCTGCTCATGGGCGTCCCTCTCGGCTCTGGCACAAGCGGCCCCCGAGTCGTGCTGGGGAGGAGGTGGCTTCTCCCTCATCCACCTGCTGCCCGTCTCCCCTCCAGTCTGGCCCCGTCATCTTTAAAACGAGAACCAGGCAGGCGTGGCTCAGTGGTGAGCGTCGACCTAGGGACCAGGAGGTCCCGGTTTGATCCCCGGTCGGGGCACAGGCCCGGGTTGGGGCTCGATCCCCAGTGGGGGGCGTGCAGGAGGCAGCCGGTCCATGACTCTCTCTCATCATGGATGTTTCTCTCTCCCTCTTTCCCTCCCTCCCTCTTCCTTCCTCCCTGAAACCAATACAAACGTATTTTAAGGATAAACTCTGGTGAGAAACCCCGAGACACAG
The DNA here is from genome assembly GCF_964212035.1 of Myotis nattereri. NCBI lineage: Eukaryota > Metazoa > Chordata > Mammalia > Chiroptera > Vespertilionidae > Myotis > Myotis nattereri. The sequence goes on along the minus strand of NC_138095.1, from coordinate 28,075,399 downwards.
AACTAGGCACCAGTGACACGCCTGGGCACGGCAGCCTCCTCGTGCCTGGCCGCCGCGGGCCGCCTGGTCTCCACCTGCTCGCTGCCCCGGGGGAGGCCCCTGCAGGGCGAGCGCAGCCCCAGGACGGCTGGACCGGGGACGCGGAGCCCCGGCTGGGTGGGTGCGATGGATCGTGGGCTGTGAATCCGCGAGCCGCACGCGCCGCAGCCAGCCTCCCGGCCGACGGGCAGGGCCCAGGAAGCACCCACGCGCGCGGGGCTTACCGTGGCCAGAGGCACGATGCCGACCAGGTCCTGCTGGCTGACGAAGAGCTCGGACACGGCGCTGCCCGAGGCGCCCGCGCGCGGGGACTCCAGCTGCCAGGCGATGGGCTGCGAGCCCGACAGGCTGCTGAAGCCGGCGATCTCGAAGCTCAGCTGCACGACCTCGGTGAGGGCGCTGCTCCTGCGGGGACAAGGGGACGGTGAGGCCACGGTGCCCGGGGGACTCCTCTCCCGCCCGCCCTCCGCCCCCTGGCCGCCCGGGAACGAGGACCTGGGGGAAGCGACACACCTTCTGGGCAGCACCTGCCGGACAAGATGCCACAGACGGGGCCGAGGACGGAGACCCGGTTTATCAGACCTCCTAGCGACTGAACCTCGTCTCGTAAGAAAATGGAGTTGGGGGAGGGGGGCTTAAGAAGCCCAAAGTGATTGGGGGCTCAATCACTGCACCCCCAACACACACACGCACATACACACACATGCGCGCGCACACACATGCACATAAACATGCGCGTGCGCACACACATACACACACTCACACACACACACACACGATTGTCCGTGCGGGATTTCAGTTCCAAAGCCACTGCCCATGGCTTTGTGGCCGCAGACACAAGTGACCGACAGCCCCGGCCAGTGGGCTCAGTGGTTAGAGCGTCGGCCCGGGGACGGAAGGGTCCCGGGTTCGATTCCAGTCAAGGGCGTGTACCTTGGTTACAGACTCCATTCCCCGCCCCCTCCCAGCCTGAAGGGTCCCTGAGTGTCCACTAAGTGGGTGAAATGAAGAGCAGAGACTGGGATCGGGGTTGCCTGGTCCCTGGCCTTACACCCGCCCCCCATCCCCTGTCCCTGCGCCCACAGGGGGAGCAGCACCCACAGGGGGAGCAGCGCCCGGCGCTCTCGGGGCTGCCAAGACCTGGTGCCGTGGACAGGCCCCTGGGACGTGACCTGAACATGGCTGCAGAGATGCCCTCGGGGCGGCGACAAGGGGGGGACAGGGGGCGGGGGACACAGGGTCATTGGCACGCAAGCGGCTGCGGGTCGTCTCTCTGTTGACGCTCAGGCGCCTTCCCATCGGCTTTTCATCCTCCTTCCTCGGTCACTCCAGCGCCTGCCTAATAGTTGCCACAATTTTCTTGCCGCCAGAGGCATGATTGTTTCTCTGAAGAGACAGAGAAAGGCGGGGGCGGGGGGTGGGGGGGCAGCCGTCTCGCACATCATCGCGGGACATGCCAGGCGCGGCGGCAGTTGCCGGCCCTGTTTGCTTATGTAACCGAGGAACACACCAGCCGGCCCAGCTCTCCCGCAGCTACCGGCGCCGTGAGCCTCGAGGGCGCCGAACCCGCCTTGGGAAGCAGGTCGGAGGCTGCTAACCAGATCCCGCTGATAGGTCTGCAGCACACGCCTACACACGCCTGCACATGCCTGCACATGCCTACACACGCCCGTCAGCCATGCCTGCCCGCAACCCTGGCCAGTGGTCGGCAAACCCATTCGTCAGCAGAGCCAAATGCCAACAGTGCGACGATTGAAATTTCTTTTGGGCCAAATTTTTTAAACTTAAACTATATAGGCAGGTACATTGTTATTAACTTAATTAGGGGACTCCTAAGGCTTAGGAAGAGCCACACTCAAGGGGCCAAAGAGCCGCACGTGGCTCAGAGCCGCTGTTTGCCGACCACGGCCCTGGGCTATAGTGACACACGAGCGTGCATTAGCATTTACAACATCTGCTGCTCACCTGGATTTGACTGCTCTCATGGTTGGCAATTTTTTGACGCTTAAGAAGATACTTTGTCGCGCACACACACGCTCACACACACACGCTCACACACACACTCACACTCACACACAACACTCACACTCACACACACACTCACGCACACATTCACACACATGCATGCTCACACACACCCGCTCACACACTCTCACACACACAACACACACACTCACACGCACACACTCAACACACACACACTCACACACACACAGGAGTGAAGTACAAAGTTTCTCCTGCAGCCCGGACTCTTCACCTCTCAGACCCCCTCCCACCCCAGAGCTGTCCATTGACAAATACTCGCCTTTATTTTACTTTTAATTGTGGTCAAACGCACATGATAGAAACGTGGCCGTCGCAGCCACCAAGGCACAGCTCCGCGGCGTCCTGCGTGTTCACAGCCAGGCGACCACCCCCCCCCCCACCGCCTCCAGAACTCGCTCCATCTTGTCTCCTTTAAACTCTGTCCCCGCGAGACACCCCGCCCTCCCCCAGCGCCCGCCCTCCAGCTACTCCGGTCTCTGTGGGTTTGACGGCTCAGGGTCCCTCCGGGGGTGGAATCAGGGCGTGCGTCCTGTCGTGTCTGCCTCATGCACTGAGCAGAGTGTCCTCAAGGCTCAACCGGGAAACTGGATGGGAAGAATCTCTTCCCATTTTTTAAAAACGATGTTTTCATTGATGTCAGAGAGGAAGGGAGAGGGAGAGCGAGAGAAACATCCATGATGAGAGAGAATCATGGACCCGCTGCCTCCTGCAGGCCCCCCACTGGGGATCGAGCCCACCACCCGGGCCTGTGCCCTGACCGGAATTGAACCCGGGACCCTTCAGTCCGAGGGGGACGCTCTACCCACTGAGCCACACCAGCCAGGGTTCTTCCCATTTTCAACCTCAAGTGTGAGCAGGCCGCGCGCTGCTGGCTGGTGCCTGGCTGTGTCTTCTCTCCTGCTTTCCTTCGCAATGTTTCTCGGAGGACGTTCCAGACCAGCAGAGGCAGCCACAGTGCATTTTAAGCGGCTACGTAACATTCCCCTCAGTGGGCGCGCCGACTCACTCGACCCGCTGACGCCCGTCTCTCACAGCCGCCGCCGCGATGAACGTCCGTGGTCGGCGCAGGCCGGGGCTACGTTCTCCCCAGGGGACCTGCGCGGCCACAGGTTTGGGGCATTTGAAAGTCCCTGTTGTGGCCCTGGCCGGTGTAGCTCAGTGGTTAGAGCCTTGGCCCGTGCACTAGAGGGCACATACCTGGGCTGCAGGCTCTATCCCCGCCCCATCGGGGTGCAGGCACAAGAAAGAAATCCCCTTTCAGAGCAATGCTTTTTAGGATATAATTTGCTTTTAAAAATAGCTGTCTTGATTATTAAAAAAGAATGAAAAGAAACGTAAAATTTCCCTCCAGAAAACAGGAGGGAGGGATCTCGCTGGGAATGACTTCGCACCTGATCATCTCTAAGCAGAGAAGGAGGCCTGGAAGGCAGAGATGCTTGGAGGGGAGGGAAATGATTAGCGGGGAGAGGGGGTTGCAGGGGGCAGCGCGGAAAGAGCGGGGTCCAGGGGCCCTGAGGGGCCGGGGGGAGGGCTGGCCGAGGGAGAAGCCATGAATTCACGTTGCCAGGGACCTTTCGGCGAGGCCTTGATCGCCGGGCCAGACCCGCCCCCAGCTCGCCAGGCCTTTCCGTGGGAACGCGGCTCAGATGACTGTCAGCGCCTCCCTCTGCGGCGGGAGCAGCAGGCAGGCGGCTGCCTGGCTTCGAGGAATGACCTACATCCTCGTCTCCAACGCGTCCTTCTGTTCCCACAAAAGACTGGGATTCAGGCGCGAGCTCTGGGGGCACTGAGGGAGGGGGGCCCTTTTAGGATCAGGCGGCTCCGCGGGCGGGAGCGTGCCGGGCCAGCGCTGTGGCCGTGTTCATTCTTATGTTTCCCTCTCATCCGTGGCTACGGACACGGGGTTTTTTGTTTGTTTGTTTTGTTGTATAATTCTTAATTTCTTCTTATTTTTAAAATTGATTTCAGAGAGAGGGAGAGAGAGAGAGAGAAACATCAGGGATGAGAGAGAGTCATGGACCGGCTGCCTCCTGCACGCCCCTCACTGGGGATGGAGCCGCCACCCGGGCCTGTGTCCTCTTGGTTCATAGGTCGGTGCTCAACCACTGAGCCACATGGGCCGGGCACTGGGTTTTCCTGTTTAGGAATAACCCAAAGTTTCCTCTTGAAATAAGTTTATTTACGTAGAAGGAAAAATCATGGCGATGTCAGCGTAAGATACTAAGAGGTGACATGTCGCCGTGGGGCCTCAGGACTCTGAACAGGTCACCAGCCGCGTCCGGAGGGCAGGCCCCACGCGGAGAGCCGAGCGGTGGGCAGGTGCCGCCGGCAGGTGTAACCCGTCTGGGCCCGACTGTGTCCCCGGCTGGGGACGTGCTCGCTCGGGGCCTGGGACTCAGGTAAGATGCCCGAGCCATCGCCGCGATCTTGTGAGCAGGAGGCAGGGACCGAGCACGGGCCAAAGATGGCAGAGCACGAAGCGCGAAGGAGCCGGGGCCCCCGACGGCCCCGTGGAGCCACTCACCAGCCCCCCCGAGTTATACCTCTGAGCTTCATGTGGGTCCAAGGGGGAAAAACCCCAAAGCGTCTGGTTCGGCCACTGCCCTCTGGTTCCTGTCCGTCGGCGAGAGCCTCCGCGAAGGCAGGAAAACGAGGAGAAACCGGCAGGTTCCGGCAGGGAGTCTAACCCCAGACCCCCATCGGAGCTGTTCTTCCCGACGCGACGTCACGGCGAGATGCGTGAGGCGCGCACACGCGTGTGTCACTAATTACCAGACGCTGGAGCGCGCGGCCCCGATGGTGCGGCCGGCGAAACGTCCGAGACGGCCTGCGTCTTTGCTCAGCGTGACGTCGTGGTGTGAGTGTGAGAGTGTGTTCTGTCCTCGCGTTTTCTTTTCTTTGAATCCTCCCCCGAGGACGTTCTCCCACTGGTTTTTAGGGAGAGTGGACGAGAGACGGAGACACAGAGAGAACCATCGATGCGAGAGAGACACATCCATGGGCTGCCTCCTGCACGCACCCCGACCAGCGCCCGGGGCTGGGGAGGAGCCTGCAACCGAGGTCCGTGCCCTGGACCGGAATCGGACCGGGACCCTTCTGTCCGCAGGCCGACGCTCTATCCGCTGAGCCACACCGGCCGGGGCTGTCTGCATTTTCTTCCCCCCCTCCCCCACCCCCCTTTGGAGCGCAGAGGCTGTGTGAGTCGGACGGAACCCCAGCTGGACTCAATCCGGTTTGGGTGCTTTTCTGTATTTCCCCAACTTGGCCAGCGCCCAGCCTTCATCTTCCCTCCCCCCGCACGGTGCCGGCAGAAGCAAGGCGTGAGGGGAGAGAGGGGACGGGACGGACCGTGACTCGGAGAGGAGGGAGCCGGGCCGGGGCAGCGAGGGCTCCGTGCACCTGCCGCAGCCCCCGCTTTCGGCTCACGCGTCCCCTTTCGTCTTTCACGCTGTTGGCAGGAGCCCCAGGCAATCAGGTGCTATTTCAGGCGCCGTGTCGGCGACGCTCGCTTCACGGGAGACAATGAGGAACGCATCCGGGCCGGCCGCACCGTGTCCCCGGGAAGGAGACACGCAGCCTGGAATCTTATCGTCCCCACCAGACGCGCGGACGGCCCGCTCCTCCCGGTTACCTGTCGGCTCCGCTGCCTCCTGGCGCGGCTCCCAGCGCCGCTGTCACGCGGTGTCGCCGGGCTGACAGGAGCCGAGGGCGGAACGGAAACCCACCCGCTCCTGCGGTTTCCCTCCCGCCCGCCCCGCCCGCGCCTCGCTCCTGGGTTAGGGAGCGCTCTGTTCCTCTGATATGGATTCTTGTCTTTTCTTGTTAATACACTTTCATGGATTTCAGAGAGGAAGGGAGAGGGCAAGAGAGACACAGGAACACGAATGATGAGAGGCAATCACCGATGGGCTGCCTCCTGCACGCCCCACCCTGGGATCCCGCCACCGGAGAATGTGCCCTGATCATAGGTGGACGCTCAACCCCTGAGCCCGCCGGCCGGGACACTGGCTGGCTCCTGTTTGCGCCCTGACTGGGGACGGACCCGCGAGCTTGGTGCATCCGGCCGATGCTCTAAGGCAGCGGTCGGCAAACTGGCCCCTTGAGTATGGCTCTTCCACAAAATGCCACGTGCAGGCGCACACGTACAGTGCGATTGAGACTCCGTGGGCCATGTCACAGGGCCAAAGAGCCGCATGTGGCTCGCGAGCCGCGGTTTGCCAGCCACTGCTCTAAGGTACTGAGCGGCCTGGCCAGGGCCTGCCCCATCCCTTAGAAACGTGTATATAGCCCTTCGTGCAGGCAGGGGGGCACTGCCTGGTTCCCCCCATGTAAGGGCTCTCGGGCGCCTATAACATGTGTTCGTAAGAGACTGACAGCCATACTGGGACCTGCTGCAAGGACTCAAACAGGAAGCCAACCAGAAACCAACCTCTTGCTTGCTGACCCGGTGATCTGGGGGGAGGGGGAGGGCGGGGGACGGGCATCCTGACCCTTTGGTCCAAACCCACGCACACCTGCCCTGTGATCCCCGTGGTTCCCAGACAGCGACCGGCCGTGGCCCATTTCCCGGACAGCGCTGGGGGTGTGAGCGGCCGGCCAGAGGGCCAGCACTGCTAAGGTGACTCGCTCTGCCCTCCAGCCCCGCGCTGCCCCCCGGGCGATGGATGGGACGCCTCGCCGTTTAGCCCAGTGACACGCCGCGGGCACGGGATTCATGGGATGGAGGTGGGAGAAGCCCTATTAGGCCCCGGGGAGGCGGAGAGGCCTGGAGAAGGGCAGCGGGTGAGGCTGCAGGACTGGAGGGTCTCAGAGTCATCTCTCCGCTGAGAGGCCGCCTCTTCCCCACACGCCTTTTTTTTTTTTTTAATTTCCTAATCAGTGCTGCTGTGTTTGCTACTGAACAAAACCCTCGAGTATTTTGCCACTTGAGAGGGTGTGGCTGTCCTTTAAAATGCCCGTGCGAGAGGCACCGATGTGTGTTTCTCTCTCCCTGTCCCGTCCTCTCCCTAAAAATCAATAAAAAACTGAAAGCCCAGGCCGGTGAGGCTCAGTGGTTGAGCGTCGTCTCATGAACCAAAAGGTTGCGGGTTCGATTCCCGGTCACGGCACCTGCCTGGGTTTCAGGCTCGATCCCCAGTGGGGGGCGTGCAGGAGGCAGCCGATCCGTGATTATCTCTCATCATGGATGTTTCTCTCTCTCCCTCTCTCTTCCTCTCTGAAATAAATATATATTTTTAAACAAGGAACATCAAGAGTTTCATGCACTGACACGGAAAAATTACATGTTATATTATTCAGTGAAAAAGAAAGTGATGTTGTTTAATGTTGATGTGAGGGAGGAAATGCGCGCGCGCGTGTGTGTTGTGTGTGCGTGTGGTGTGTGTGCGCGCACGCGTGTGTGGTGTGTGTGCATGTGTGTGTGGTGTGTGCGGTGTGTGTGTTTGCGTGTGTGGTGTGTGTTTGCATGTGTGTGCACGCGTGCGTGTGTGGTGTGTGTGTGGTGCGTGTGTGTGCATGTGTGTGTGGTGTGTGTGTGTTTGCGTGTGTGGTGTGTGTGGTGTGTGTGCGTGGTGTGTGTGCGTGTGTGCGCGCACGTGCGTGTGTGTGTGTGGTGTGTGTGGTGTGTGCATGTGTGTGTGTGTGGTGTGTGTGTGTGGTGTGTGTGGTGTGTGGTGTGTGTGTGTGTGTGTGTGTGTGTGTGTGTGTTGCACATGCATAAAACAAGTATCGACGGAAAGTCTATGTAGAAGTTTGAACCCCAATAGCCTCGGGGCGGGAGCTGGGTGAGGGAGGCTGGGGTAGAGTCTGCTTGTCATTGTCTCGAGGTTTTGAGGTTGGAACCGTGTGAATGGATCACCTATCCTACCTCTCCCCCTCGGTGACACACAGTGGGACCTCACTGACTCACCTGAGCCTCAGTGACGCACAGTAGGACCTCACTAACTCGCCTGAGCCTCAGTGACGCACAGTAGGACCTCGCTAACTCCTGAGCCTCAGTGATGCACAGTAGGACCTCGCTAACTTGCCTGAGCCTCAGTGACGCACAGTAGGACCTCGCTAACTCCTGAGCCTCAGTGACGCACAGTAGGACCTCGCTAACTTGCCTGAGCCTCATTGGCGCACAGTAGGACCTCGCTAACGCATCTCTGCTCCAAAGCCCGCACAACACACAGGCAGCATCGCGCCCTGCCCTCCGGGTACCATCATGCCAGCGGGTCCAGCCTCTGATGTGAAGGTGGGGTGGGGGTCCAGAGCTCGTGACCTTGAGTGCCAGGCGCTCACCTACCTGTTGAGGGCGCCGGGCCCCAGGCGCTGGCAGACCACGGTGCTGGTGCTGTGCTTCCCGCCGGCCCCCAGCTCCTGCCGCACCGCCCACTGGCTGGGCTCGCTGGGCCGCGCGCTCAGGACGTTCACCCCCTTCTTGACCTTGGCCCTGGGGAGAGACGGCAAGAGAGAGCCCAGGGTTAGTGCCTGGCCTTCCCCAGGGGCCGCCACGCTGCCACCATCTCTCTTCCGTTTCTTCACTTTAAAAAAATATATATTTGTATTGATGTCAGAGAGGAAGAGAGAGGGAGGGAGAGAGAAACATCCATGATGAGGGAGAATCACAGGTCGGCTGCCTCCTGCAGGCCCCCCACTGGGGATGGAGCCCGCACCCCGGGCCTGTGCCCTGACGGGGAATCGAACCCTGACCTCCTGGTTCATAGGTCGACGCTCAGCCACGGAGCCACGCCGGCCGGCTACAATAATTCCTTTATAAAAGGTATTGCTGCCTGATTGCTGCATAATTAACACACAATGATGTATATTTTTAATTTCCCTGGTGCCGCAGCAATGGCTCAGTCCTGAGTCTTAGGTCCGGTTCCGTCCCCCCGGGGACGCGTGCCCTCTGCCCGACAGACAGCACCTCTGTGCCCCTCGGCACTGAACGGGGGCGGGGCGGGCGGGAAGGGAGCCTGCCACCGAGGTGCGTGCCCTCGGCCGGAATCGAACCCGGGACCCTTTGGCTCTCAGGCCGATTCTCTATCCACTGAGCCAGACCGGCCTGGGCCCCGGAGCCTTCTTTAAAAGACAATCTGGCCCTGGCCAGTGTGGCTCAGGGGTTAGAACGTTGGCCTGCACACAGAGGGTCGTGGGTTCAACTTGGGGTCAAGGGCATGAGCCTAAGTAAGCATTTCGGGGTGAGTGAGGGAGGCAACCAATTGATGTCTCTCTCTCCCCCTCCCCTTCCCTCCCCTTCCCTCCCCTCCCTCCCCTCCCCTCCCCTCCCCTCCCCCCCACTCTCTAAAAATCCATGGCAAACGTCCTCACTCCTCAGGGGAGGGAAGGGGGAGACAATCCAGCGAATGAAGCTCACGGGGCCCCGGAGACACCGCGCCCCTGGACGATCCTCTGAGCGGGGAGCCGCGGGGCGGGCTGGTCTCACCGAGAGAAACAGGCCGCACCGACCTCCGTGCAGAGGAGCCGGTGTCACCCCTTCTCTCTCCCTGGATCCTAAATCTCATTATCACCTCCCTCTGCAGTGCGGCCGCGCTCCCGGCCCAGCGAGCGCGGTGCAGCCGGCAGTGACGGATGAGAAATGGGGCGGAGGGGCCGGGCGGGCTCCCTGCTCGGCCGGGAATCACTCGGGTTGTAAGTATCAGGAGCTCAACACAGACCGACCGCAGGAAGGAAGGGCGGGAAGTGAGAAAGCAAACATCTCAAATGAATCCAGCATTCATCGGACCTGGGCGATCTCTCTCTCTCTCTCTCTCTCTCTCTCTCTCTCTCCCTCCCTCCCTCCCTCCCTCTACCTTTGTTTCCCTGTCACATGACGCTGGCTCCCAAAACTGTGAATTATTGTTTTTTCTTTTAAAAAAAATCCTCACCCGAGGACATTTTCCCATTGATTTTTAGAGAGAGTGGAAGAGAGAGGGAGAGACAGAGAGAAGCATCGGTGTGAGAGACACACACGGATGGGCTGCCTCCTACACGCACCTCGACCAGGGCCCGGGCTGGGAAGGAGCCTGCAACCGAGGTTCATGCCCTGGACCAGGATCGAACCCAGGACCCTTCAGCCAGTAGGCCGACGCTCTATCCACTGAGCCACACCGGCCAGGGCTTTTCTTTTAAACACTACTGCAGCCCGGCCAGCGTGGCTCAGTGGTTGAGCATCGACCTACGATCCAGGAGATTATGGTTTGATTCCCGGCCAGGGCACAGACCTGGGTTACAGCTCGATCCCCAGTAGGTGGTGTATAGGAGGCAACTGATCAATGCTTCTCTCCCATCATCAATGTTTCTCTCTCCCTCTCCCTTCATCTCTGAAATCAATAAAATATATTTTTAAAAACACACAAGAAAAACAAAGGTGGCAAAAAGGAGGGGGGCGTTGTCAGGGGAACAGCTCTCCCGGAAGGAGGACGTCCTGAGGCGGGAATCAGGGAATTCCCTCGGGTAGGTGTGTGTGTGTGTGTGTGGGGGGGGGGGGGGCGCCTGGTGTGTGGGCAGGGACGGCTCTCGCCTCCAGGCGCGCAGGGACAGGTTGGGTCAATTTCCACCCAATTTAGTTCCATCCTCGGCAGCCAGGCCTGTGTGTTCTGTTAATTACGTTTCCTGTTCGGGAGGAAAAGGAGATTTCCCCAGATCCGCCTCCTCTGCACGGTGCCCGGCCCGGCAGCGCGACGACCGGAATGGACAAACAGGACGGCCACCGTCAGACATGTCACCCGGTGCCAGCGAAAGGGGCCAGGATCCTCGCACAGCGACACCTGACAACCCGGGAGAGAGCCAGCCGGCGGGGCTCAGGGCTCGACCTAGGAACCAGGAGGTCACGGATCGATTCTGGGTCAGGGCACAGGCCCGGGTTGGGGGCTCCATCCCCAGTCGGGGTTGTGCAGGAGGCAGCCGGTCAGTGATTCTCTCTCATCATTTATGTTCTCTCTCTCTCCCTCTCCCTTCCTCTCTGAGATCAATAAAAGTATATTTTAAAAAATGAAAGAAAAAGAAAGAAAGAAAGAAAGAAAGAAAGAAAGAAAGAAAGAAAGAAAGAAAGCAGGCCAGGGAAAGTTACAACGAGGATGCGTTTGCAGACGCCAATCGGAGATGTTGTCGCGTGGACAGCGTGGCTGGGTGGACGGACGGACAGCGCCTGGAGCCCACGTCTCCGTGAACCACCCCGTCCTCCCACGTCCTAACGACGCCAGCCCACAGGGCGCCCGTCCCCACCTCCTCGGTGGGAAGAGAAATGTCTGTGTCGAGGGACAGGCCGTTCTATCTTGTTGCCTCGCCATCTCGGGTCTGACCTTGAGGCGCGACGGGCTATGAACATGACACACGGCCGCTGTCCCGTGACACGTGGCTGCAAATCACAGCGAGGAACGGGCAGCGTGTCCCGGTCAAATGCGTGTGGTTAGGGCTCTGCCTGGCGGAGGGTAAGGGGAGCCCCGGGACCCCCAAACGCCATTTATTTATGCTTGTGTGTGCATCCTCACCCGAGGGATTTTCCCGATGATTCTTTAGAGAGCACGGGAGGAGGGGAGGAAGGGAGGAGGGGAGGAGGGGAGGAGGGGAGGAGGGGAGGAAGGGAGGAGGGGAGGAAGGGAGGAGGGGAGGAGGGGAGGAGGGGAGGAGGGGAGGAGGGGAGGAGGGGAGGGAGAAACACCGGGGGATGGTGGCTTCCTGCTCGCGGCCCCACGGGGGAGGGGGCCAGGGATCCAGCCTGCAGCGGAGGTGCCTGCCCGCGGCCGGAATCGAACCCATGACCCTTCAGTCCGAGGGCAGACGCTCTAACCACTGAGAACACTGGCAGGGCTGTGGCTTAGCCCTTTAAGGTCTGCCCACCTGACGGAGGGCCATCAGCCTGTGGACGCATCATTTGCTCTCTAACGGGGTCTGTGGTCCCTCCCTGGCTGCTCAGCAGGCGGGGCTTACGGCAGCCGTGGGCTCAAATCCGGAGCTGATTGGCTCTGAGCTTGATTGACACAAGCCACTGCCTTAGTAACTGCATCTTGCCCTCCGCTCTTCCTGCCCCTGTTCTGCTCCTTTTCCTTCCAAATTAGCAACTGTCGGAGGGTCAGCTCATCTAGACCCGCCGGGCGCTCCCGGGGACACAGGGGATTAACAAGCCACAAGAAGACTCCACGGAGCCCGCCACGGAGCCCGCCACGGAGCCCGCCACGGAGCCCGCCACGGAAACTGCCACAGAACCCCCTATAGAACCCACCAGAAACCAGCGGGGCTGAGGCCGGTCCCAGGAGGCCGCAAACCCGTTTCCCCCCCCCGAGGTCACCGGAGTGAGGTCGCCCCGCACAGCTAGGCCGGGGCGGCGAGTCAGCACCCGCTTTCTCTGCCTCTGGACGGCGTTCCCGCCTGGTCACCCCGAACAACCACACGAGTGGCCAGCAGCCAGCCTGGCGCCCTGCCCACCACTGAGCCCGGCTCCTCAGGGCACAGAAATGCCCCATTGGCGCCTTCCAGAGAGACGCCGCAGGCCACTGCGCCCGAAACCAGAGGCGGACGGGCGGGGACATGCCGGCCGTCACACCGGCAGCGGGAAATATCGCTTTGCGACCCTTTGTTTCAGACCCAAGCACAAGTATACAGGTGTGTGCGTATCTATACACACGCGAGCGCATGCACACACATGCACACACACATGCGCACACAGAGATGTTACATGAGAATGTGGGTCACACATATGTTTTCTACACTCACACTCACACTTGCACATGCTCTAGGTCACAATGCAAAATGCATTTCCATGTGCAATAAAAAAGCGGTTGGGAAAGCCCGCGTTGAGCCGAATCTGTATTTTCCGAGATGCCAGCCCTGCTGTATAAACGGACGGAATTCAGAGGCCAGAAAGCCCTGGCCGGTGCGGCTCAGTGGATAGAGCGTTGGCCTGTGGACTGAGGGTCTGGATTTGATTCCAGTTAAAGGCACATGGCCAGGTTGCAGACTTGATCCCCGGAGGGGAGGGGGGGTCTTGCAGGAGGCAGCCGATCCATGATTCTCTCACATCGTTGATGTTTCTCTCTCTCTCCCTCTCCCTTCCTCTCTGAAATCAATAAAAATTTTAAAAAATGCAAATTGGATCCCTTTCCTACTCAAGGCCTTCCCTGGCCTCCTCTGAGAAGCCCCGCCCACTCCACCCCTGCCTCACCTGGGCCCCTCCCAGGACCTCAGGCAGCGCCTGCACCTGGGCGGGGGCAGGGGGGCGTGGGGGTGGGCAGGGTGGATTGAGCCCATGCGTCCCGGCCCACAGAGTAACTGCCCGGGCTCGCCGTCTCCGGACCACCCGCCTCTGCTCGCTGCCTCGGCACAGCACAAGCGCCGTGAATTCCGTCATTTAGGCGCCAGCCCCGCCCCTGTCCTCAGCGACCCACACAGCCCGCTCCCCCGAGGCTGACAATGTGGCATTAAAACGTGAAGAATATGAATTTCCTGCAGCTGCCTCTCTCCCATGGTGCCGCCCGCCCAGGGCGGGTTTTGTTTTGGTTTTTTGTTTTGTTTTTAAATTTCCCCAAACAAAGTGATTAGGAGAGAAACCACCCAGACACACGGGGCGGAGATGGGGTGTAAACAGTCCTTAAGGAGGTTTCTCCTCGAATCCGGATGCGCCTTGTGTGCGCACAATACTCGGGCACAGCCTCCCTGGCTAATTTTTTTTAACTGTCACCCGAGGCTACTTTTCCATTGATTTTTTTTCCCCTTTGGGGAGATTGGAAGGAGGAAGGGAGCGAGAGGGGGAGAGAAACGCTGATGTGAGAGCCTCACGGCCGCTGGCTGCCTTCTGCGCCTGCCCCGACCGGGGCGGGATCGAACCTGCGACCTCCCTACAGGTGCGCAGCCTGACGCTCTAACCACTGCTCCCACAGGCCGGCAGGAAGGGTGTGCTCAGTGGCAGCAGGGACAGAGGACGCCCTGCCTTCCCTGCCGCCCGGTGTCCCTGTGACCGAAACCGGGATCGAGTTTCAGGCTGCGACCCACCTCACGGAGCCGGGCGTTCAACCCAGGGGCCTCGGGTTCGGGTCCCCGTCCGGGGCACCGACCTGCCCTGCAGGTGGGGGTGCGTGCGGGAGGCCACCCACCGATGTCTCTCTCACATCGATGTTTCTCTCTCTCCCCCTCCCTCCCTCCGTTCTACTCTCTCTAAAAAAATCAATGGGGAAAAAATCCTCGGGTGAGGATTAACAACAACAACAACAACAAAATAATAGTAATTTCCATCTGTCCTGCATTCCTCTATGGTGTTTTTAAAAAATCGTTAAAAAATGTGCCGCCCAGCCAGGGTGACTCAGTGGTTGAGCATCAACTTACGAACCAGGAGGTCACGGTTCGATTCCCAGGTTGTGGGCTCGATCCCCAGAGCTGGTGAGGGCAGAGTGGGAGGCAACCCATCGATGTTTCTTTCTCTCTCTCTCTCTCTCTCTCTCTCTCTCTCTCTCTCTCTGTCTCCCTCTCCCTTCCACTCTCTCTAAACATCAATGGAAAATTTACCCTCGGTGAGGATTAACAAACTCGCAAACAAACAAAAAGGTAGGCCCTTGGCCACACTACGTGATGAAAGGCCCATGAGGTCTGGTCTTGCGTCTCTTTCTTCGGTGATTATTTGGGGACCAGGAAGCATGCGTTCTGCTCACGGGAACAGCCCTGTGGGTGTACATTCCCCCCATAAATGTTCTCAAATCCACATTCTAAATGTCCTGCATTTGCTGAATATTTTCCTTTACAACAATCTGCCTTTTTTTTTTCCTTTTTTACTTGTACAATGACTAGCCCACGAAACGTGACGTTACTATTGTGAGTGGAAAACTTTCATCTCTCGATGAAATGGAAGGTGACCATGAGAGCTAAGTCTGTGATTATTTAACCATTTAAAGCCATCAACCCACAAGCTACCAGCAAAGCGCAGACCCCACTCCGGACCGTCCCCTCAAGCCCCCTCCGTCCCCCCAACCCCGTGAAAATCACTCACACCCCTGCTGTCTTCCCTCCCTTCTCCAAATCGTTTCTGGATGTCAGCCATGTCAGGGGATACTCAAGAAAGAGGAATGGTACCGTACTTTGAAGCCACTATATTTTATCGCCTGAGAACGGCCTGACTGCCCACAGGATGTAAGTTCTGTGAGGACCTCCTTCCCTCTGGGTAACACTTAGTAGGCCTCATACACATGATGAGTGGCTTCTGGCTCCAAGCCTCAAACCCGCCCCACCCGCCAGGAATAAACTCGCTGGATTACAAAGACTCTCGGGGGGAGGAGGGGGGACGATTCCTCTCCCATAAATCAATATCGTTGGCACAAACCCGGCGTGAGGAGCCGTCACATGTCGGTGGGGATCGCAATCCGTTTTGGGCGCTGCGTTTACTTCCTGCCAGAGAACAATAGGTCTGATGACAGATGCGTGGCCCCGAACGCGGGGACGAGCGGGGAAGGAAAACGCCTGATTAATGGAGCCCCCGAAACACGCAGCCCCCCCCCTTCCCGCAGGGGGAGGGGGGCGGAGACACAAATTAAAACGGAGGAAGAGGGCTGATTTTCCAGGAATCGGGGGCGCGGGGAGCTCCCCTCAAGCCTGTTTCTTCTTTTTTTAGTTTTATCCTCGCGCAGGGCGACCAGGAAAAATAACAACCACATTCGTTTCATTCATCGGCATTGTCCTGTCCTCCTCTGACGCCCCGGGTGGAAAACGGGATTGTGTAAAGATCAGACTTTTTAAAAGATGAGGTTTTTGGGGGGCGGTTTTGGCCAAAAGGGGGAAACCCTCAGTCGCCCGAAATGGACATTGTCGGCCAAAGCCCACGGCCAGGCCCGCCGCCTCCCTCCCGGACGGCTCAATGGCTCTTTCACGCTCCAGCCCAAGAGCCGCAAACGGGAAACTTCAGCTCCATTTTGGTTTTCAATAAAAATCTTGTTCGACAGGGTCATGAATATTCATGCCCACGGCTCCATCCAGAGGAGAACAAGGGGACCCCCTGAGGCAGGAGGGAGGGAGGGAGCCCGCTGGGCGGCCAGAGGGTCGCGGGGTGAGACGCGATGTTTTTGGACACGTGCGTGTGTTAAAGGAAAAGGAAGCAAAGAGAGAAACGGGAAGTGACCGGGGCCGGAAGCCGCCGGCGCCGTCAGCAGCATTTGGACCCGGCAAACAGCGTCGGCCTCGGTACCAGAGAACTCACAGCGAGAGACACATCCCGCTGCCCTCACTCTCCGAGTCCGATGGCAGTTCCAGGTCAAAAGAGAGGGATGGATTGCGTCATCCGACCTTGGACCCCGTGTCGGGCCTCTTGCCCCGCCCCCAACACGCAGGTAAGGAGGGCGGGAGAGCCACCTGGCTTCCAGGTGAAGCAGGAGGGTCCCTCAGGGCCGGGCAACCCCCCTCCGGAACATACTCCCCCAGGCCCCCCCCCCCCGGTCCCCCCAGGCAGTCAGGTGACCAGCCGTCCTCCTATCTGGGGAGATCTGCCCCAGCGAGTCCCTCCTTGGGGACGGATGTCTATTCTGAAAGATACCAGGCCCAGCTGCACCCTGAACCTCAGGTCATGGGGAAGCCCTGGCCTGATCGTCTTTATCTTCGAACAAACCTTAACCCGACAGGCTTTCCCGGCCCCGCGCAGGCCCAGCCCCCGCAGCCTCCGGGCGTCGGGCGCCTACCTCAGGGTGAAGAGGTCGACCGTAGAGTTGCTGGCCACGGTGACGTAGGCGGTGACCACGTCCCCTTGCTTGGCCGGCCTGGAGGGCAGCCAGATGGCCACGCCGCCACCCAGACGCAGCTCGCTGAGCTGGTTGCCACGGTCCTGGGCCCGGTAGAGGCGCACGGCCCCGACCCTCTGCAGGGGGGACGCGGCGTCCTCCCGGCCATCCTTCCCGGGGCGGATGGCGTTGCCCTTCCTGAGGTCACTGCCAGCGCAGTCCCCGTGCCCGTGGTCCCCGGGGTGCACGGTGTAGTACAGCTCCACGGGGCTCCCCTCGGCCGGGCCCGCGGGCCACCGCCTCCCGGCCACCACGGCGGGGACGCTGAACCAGGCGGGCGGCAGCCGCAGCTCAGCCACGCACAGCCCCAGCGCGCCCCGCAGCCGGCAGCCGGCCCGCACCTCGCGCGTCTCCCGGAAGGCGAACACCCGCAGGCAGGGCAGCGGCTCCGTGGGGCCCGGCTCGGCCCAGTCCCGGCCCAGCACGTGGAACAGGACCTGCGCGACGGGCCGGCCCGGGTAGATCTTGTCCTGCAGGATGTGGGCCCGCAGCTTCCAGTCGAAGCTAGACTTCTCGGTGGGGCCCGGAGAGGTCAAGGTCAAGGTCAAGGTCGAGTCCAGAGGCACCGCCTTCTCCACCGAGAAGGGCCCGCAGCTGGCGTTGACGCGCGGGGGCTGCCGGGCCCTGTAGGTGAAGAAGGACTCCACGCGGGCCTGCAGGCTGGCGTTGAGCGAGGGGTCCCGGCGGGCCTCCCGCAGGAGGAAGGAGGTGTCGGCTCGGAGGACGCGGAAGCTCACGGGCAGGTAGGGCGGCGGCGAGGAGAACCTCTGGATGGGGCCCGGGACCCCGCGGCCCTCGATCACTGCAGGGGGCAGAGAGGGAAAAGGAAAGAAAAACAAGATGGTCACAGGCGCCTCAGGAGTCCTCAGGTCCATACGCGATGGTCACTTTTTAAAGAAATGTTTTTATTGATTTCAGAGAGAAAGGGAGAGGGAGAGAGAGAGAAACATCAGTGATGAGAATCATGGATCGGCTGCCTCCTGCACACCCCCCACCAGGAATCGAACCCGCAACCCGGGCCTGTGCCCTTGACCGGGAATCAAACCGTGACCCCCAGGTTCATAGGTCGATGCTCAGCCACTGAGCTAAACAGGTTGGGCTCCGTAAGTGATTTAGAAACGAGAGGTGAACGTGCTGAAGTCCTCTTGGGTAGCGTTGTCATGATCCTTCTGGAACCAGCCCACAGGGACTCTACATGCGACCCAAACGATGTACGTGTTTCAGGCTGAAACACAGGAATCTGAGATTTCGCTGCTAAGCATCACGCACGGTGGAGACTTCACGCGGCCGAGCTAACAGAGCACTGGCAAGTTACCGACGAGGGTGAGGTGAGTATGCTCGCAAATTGCGTGAGTTGAATACATGTTTTACAAAAGTCCTTTATTTTATTGAGTTTTAGAGAGAGGGAGGCAGAGAAACATCGATGTGAAAGCAACACACCAGTTGACTTCCTCCTGCATGCCCCAGATTGGGGGGTGAGCCCACAACCCGGGCACCTGCCCTGAGCAGGAATTGAACCAGCGGCCCTTTGACGTACTAACTTGAGCTAAAGCAGACAGACATTGTAAAGAAGACAGTGCGGTCTGCCAGTGGTTTTGGACATAAAGCTTGGCCACAGGCGGATCCAGGGCTGATCTCATCAACAGCCATGTGATGTTTGGCAAGTGTTTATCTTCTCGGAGCTTGAGTTTCCATGGAAGGATGGATGAATGGATGGATGATGGATGGATGGATGATGAATGAATGAATGAATGGATGGATGGATAGATAGATAGATAGATAGGTGGATAATGAATAGATGAATAAATGGATGGTAGGAGGATGGGTAGATACATGGATGGATGGATAGATGTGTGGATAAATGGATGAATAGATGGGTGATGAATGGATGCATAAATGAATTGATCAATGGTTGGAGGGATGGATGGTTGAATAAATGATTAATGGATGAATGACTAGATGATGAATGATGGATGGATAGATGGATGAACAGATGGATAATGGATGGATAGATGATGAATGGATGAATAAATGAAATGATCAATGGATGGAGGGATGGTTGAATCAATGATCAATGGATGTATGAATAGATGATGGATAGAAGGATGATGGATGGGTAGATGGATGGCTGAATAAATGATTCATGAATGAATGAATAGATGATGAATGATGGATGGGTGGATGGATGGATGGATGAACAGATGGGTGACAGATGGATAGATGATGAATGGACGAATAAATGAGATGATCGATGGAAGGATGGATGGACGAATGGATGGATAGAAGGATACATATGCAGATAGAAAGGTAGGTAGGTAGACAGAGCTGATATACAGGATAAGGTAGTAGGTTTGTCCAGCAATTGCAGAATGGCCCCACTTCTCCTCCCGTCCCTACACCTTCTGTGTGTGACTTCACAGCCCTCCCTTCCAGACGGGAAGGCTACGGGCCCCTCCTTGAGCCCAGGCCGGCCTCGCGATCTGCTTTGGCCAACAGGAGATGGCGGAAGTGGGGATTCCCAGCCCCGTTCTCCAGGGGCCTCTCCCACGACTCCTGTCACCCAAGGACACAGCCCAGCCACCTCCTGGAGGCCGAGACCACGTGGAGGAGAGCGGGCTGCCAGCTTCCTCCCTTGTGAGATGCAGGTCACGGCCGCCACGTCCACGCACCTCCGACCCCAACCCGGTGGATGTTCACAGGACGGCGCCCCAGGAGCTGCCCAAGGCCCCGGCCGCACCCCCACAGCCTCCAGCACTGCGCAGAGCACCGACCGGTAAACTCATCTCACATTGTGGGGAGCCCGATCAGGGAGCGGAGCAGGGAGCAGAGGTAATCACCAGCCCCTGTCGTATTTCTCCCTGACACTCTATCTCCCGGCCACGAGGAACCGCTCTGACGGCCGACGCTCAGCCTGACAAACACCCGCCCGCTCACTCCGCTCACCTGCTCACTCAATGTCTCCCGGGTAGACGGGGCCGAGGAGTAATTTTTATTGATCCGGAAAAGTCCAATTCCGGTCTCCTCCGGCCACGGGAGAGGGGACCGGGCCCTCCGCTGACAGCCGGCCCTTTCCATCTGCCGTCAGCCGACAGCCCGTCCGTCAGCGGCTCCCTGCCCGGCATCCGTTCTCTTTATCTGCGCGGCCTGTCAGCGGCGGGGATATTGCGTCCTCCGTCAGCGCAGCCACCGGGAGCCCAGCAGTCCCGCCGCGGCCGGAAATTGAGTCTGTGATTCCGAGATAGGGGCCCCGAGACACGGTCCCTGCCACCGACACGGTCCCTGTCACTGACACGGTCCCTGTCACCAACACGGTCCCTGTCACCGGGCCCAGGTGGAACGGCCCCGGGGGACGTGACCCTTTCAGTCACGGTCATGCGTCACCACCACCGTGACCCTCAGTGTGGGGTGTCGGCCAGGATGGAGGCGTAGGCATGGTTCTCGCTGAGCAGCGACATGAAGGACGGACAGAAGGCTTGTGCCCCTGGGTGTGTGGGGTGGGGAGTGTGGGGTGGGGTGTGCTGGGTGGGGTGTGAGGGGTGGGGTGTACAGGGTGGGGTGTGCAGGGTGGGGTGTGAGGGTGGGGTGTGAGGGTGGGGTGTGAGGGTGGGGTGTGCGGGAAGATGGGCTGGGGCCAGCCTTTGCCCTGAGTGGGGTCAGGAATCAATGCCCAGGAGGCTCCCTGGCGGAAGGACGAGGTGTCGCTTCCCTCTGAGTCGATAAGGTAACAATAAGCGTCCCCACCTGACTGGTGTGGATGAGAACCGACCTGTGAGCCAGGAGGTCAGGGCTCGATTCCCGGTCGGGGCACAGGCCTGGGTTCCGGCTCGATCCCCAGTGGGGGGCGTGCGGGAGGCAGCCAGTCCATGACTCTCATCACGATGGTTCTGTCTCTCTCTCCCACTCCCTTCCTCTCTCTCTAAAAACATCTAACAAACAATAACTGATGGTTTCACACATCAGGGAGGAGCGGTGCTGCCCGTGCGGGCACTCCCCGCAGAACTGAACCCACTGCGTCCGCCGCTCGCGTGCCCCTGGCTCGGGGGCCGTGGCTGCCTCTTCACGGGGAGGCGCCGGCTCACGGCAGGTGGTGGCATCGCTTACGAAGAAGCCGCATTAATCCTGCGGGTCCCAATCAGCTCCATTCACGTCCATAAAAGGAGCCGCGTTCCTGCTCTTCACGAAGGTCTTTCTCCTCAAAACTAAAGAGCTTATTTCTAATGTGGCCCACACCCCCTCCCGCCCACACTAATGACAGATCATTAGAAACACACACAAAACCTCCCGTCCCATCGGCCCCCCTCCATTCCCCGCATGTGAGTCTCAGGGGCCGGAGTTCGCATCTGCGGCCGGCTGGCTGCCCAGCGTTTGGCGTAATCACGTTAATGAGCAGCCGGGACCGAGAGGCAGAAAACGCGTTCCTGCTGGTGGCCGGACATGGCGGGAAAGGGCCTGGAGGAGATGGAAGTCTCTCTTTTTCTCTTTTCCTGTTTTTTTTTTAAATTAATTAATTAATTTTTTTTTTTTCCTTTCATGACACAGGCTTCCACGTCGCGGACTGTGAACGGGACGTATAAACCCAGCGTCGGGGAAGGAGGGAGCCTCGCGGGGAGGGTCTGGGCGCTCAGGGAGACGCAGCCCTGAACGGAGGAGGCCTCTCAGCCCCCGAAACCTGCCTTCCCGCGGCGGGAGGAGGAACCGGTGGCCCCGCCGCTGCCACCTGGAGGCCCCGGCGCCGCCTCTCACACGTAGGCCCACGCTTCCAGCCAGCCCCTGAGCGAAGCCCTCTTCTGTTTTTAAATATATTTGTGTTGGTTTCAGAGAGGAAAGGAGAGGGAGAGAGAGAAACATCCATGATGAGAGAGAACCTTGGATCGGCTGCCTCCTGCATGCCCCCCACTGGGGATCGAGCCCACAACCCAGGCCTGTGCCCTGACCGGGAATCGAACCCTGACCTCCTGGTTCCTAGGTTGACGCTCACCACTGAGCCACACCTGCTGGACAGAATGTGTATTTCTAACAAGCTCTCAGGTGATGCTGCCCGTCCGGGACCCCACTTTGAGAACCCACATCAAGAGGGCAGGATGCAGCCACTGCAAATGACAGCTGCCCCCTAACCTAACCCCTGGGAGGCCCGAAGAGTCTGCCCCCAAGAGAGAGCCCCGTCCACCTCCACCGGCCCGCCTTCCCCTCCCCCTCGTGTTACTGTCCTCCTTGCCATCCTCACTCTCCCCACAATGCTCCTGGCTGATCTGCTCATCTCTGCTCAGATGTCAGGCGTCTCTCTCCACCTGCTGGACAGGGAGCCCATGGAGGGAAGTCCTCTCTCTGAGGCCAAGGTCATGTCTGGGATGGGGAGCACTCGGTGAGATTGACAGAATGAGTGAATGAATGAGTGAGTGAGTGAATGAATGAATGAGTGAGTGAATGAATGAATGAGTGAGTGAATGAATGAATGAGTGAGTGAGTGAGTGTATGAGTGAGTGAGTGAATGAGTGAGAGAATGAATGAGTGTATGAATGAGTGAGTGAATGAATGAGTGAATGAGTGAGAGAGTGAATCAGTGAGAGAATGAATGAGTGAGTGTATGAATGAGTGAGTGAGTGAGTGAGTGAATGAATGAGTGAATGAATGAGTGAATGAGTGAGCGAGTGAATGAGTGAGTGTATGAATGAGTGAGTGAGTGAATGAATGAATGAGTGAGTGAGTGAATGAGTGTATGAATGAATGAGTGAGTGTATGAATGAATGAGTGAGTATATGAATGAGTGAGTGAATGAGTGAATGAATGAGTGAGTAAATGAGTGAGTGAGTGAATGAGTGAGTGAGTGAGTGAATGAATGAGTGAGTGAATGAATGAATGAGTGACTGAGCAAGCAAAGGAAACGGGTAGGTGCCCTGGGACCCCGGCGGCCAGCCCCCGGAGCAGCCGGCACTGATCCCCACAGCCCGCCCCCGCCTGGGCCCTGTCCCTCCCGGGGCCTCCGGGGGCTGGTGCCGGAGCCACGGAGCCTCGCAAGGCCCCTCCTGCCGGGTCCGCGCCGCCGGTGTGGACGGCGCTGGGAGCTGCCTCCTGCGGACTCACGGCCGGACGTGTCTCGGCAGCTGCCTGCTTCCCTCGCGAAGACAACACTCTATTAAAAAGTGGAAACAAGATCGTCCCCGTCTCAGCATCAAACCAGGGCGGCGGGAACAGCAGGACACAGAGGCGGGGAGGGCGGCTCAGTCTCAAACCAGACCGTCAACCCTCCCTCCCGGCCTCCCCGCAGCCTCAGGGGCAGCAATAATGAGGCCACGGCGCAGGGATGGCCGGACGGGCTGTCCACCCCAGAGGTCAGGCCAGGCCCCGGGGGCGCTCCTGTTAGTGAGGCCCTCACACGGGACCTCGGCCGCCGTGCCCTCAGGTCTAAGGCACAGGGAGGGCGGGGGAGGGGGGAGGGGGAGGGGAGAGGGGAAGGGAGGGGGGAGGGGGACGGAGGGGGAGGGGGGAGGGAGGGGAAGGGAGGGGAGGGGGAGGGAGGGGAAGGGGACGGAGGGGGAGGTTGGGCCACTCTTTGAAATGAGAGAGAACGTATACATTTGGATTCTCCGTTTCTTTTGAGAAATTGGATTTGGGGGCAAGACCAGGCTGGCCTGCCCGCTGGCAGGAAATTGGCCAATTGCTTCACGAGAAAAACATATTGTAACTCTGTGTGGGGATGGATGCTGACGAGAGATTGTGGTGATGGTTTTGCAACAGATTAAAAAATAGCGTGTGAGCCTGGGTGTGTGTGTGTGTGTGTGTGTGTGTACGTGGGATGGAGGGGGTCCAATGGGGGGGCACGGGGGGCATCGGTAATACTGTGAACAATAAAGATACATTTTAAAAAAGAAGAAATACTAACTTGGGCTTTTAAAAAATTAACTAAGAAATCTCATGGTTTTTGTCCTGCCCCAGAAGCTGACGGTACAGGCCCACGAGGCCGCAACAGAGAGAGAGCCTCCTGGGCCGATGCTCCCTTCCGCGGAGGGAGAGTGAGGCTGGAGGTTCCGTGCTAGCATTGCAGGCGCCCCCTGGGAGATGCATCCAAAGGAACCCGCCCTTCCCTAAGGTTCCGGGGAGCGGTCCCCGTCCTGTCTCACATGGGGGCTGCTTCTCTGCTGACGGAAATGATGGGCGGGGGCAGCTGGCGGGTCTAAGGGCGAAAAATGCACCCGCCCCGTGACCCACTTCTAAGCTTCCGCCCCAGAGACACACACACACACCTATGCACACACATGCACACATGCCTATGCACACACATTCAGACATACACGCCCATGCACACACATGCACACACATTCAGACACACACACCTATGCACACACATGCACACATGCCTATGCACACGCATGCACACATTCAGACATACATACCTATGCACACACATACCTATGCACACACGGGCAGACATACATACCTGTGCGCACACATGCACACACATGCACACACCTATGCACACACATCAGTCACACATACCTATGCACACATACACACACACACCTATGCACACAGAGACACGCATACCTATGCACACACGCACGCACACACAGACACACAACACCACATGCACCAAAGGAAATGTATCTGGAAGGAAGCTACGCTCTTAGAGGTTTTAGCAGAAAGTTAGAAACAACATAACTACCCATCGTCCGTCAGTAGGAGCAAGATGGCCAACCCAGAATGTGTTCTTGCACGAGAACACGGAAGAGCAATAAAAGGGAGAATCTAGGCCCTGGCTGGTGTGGCTCAGTGGACAGAGCGTCGGCCTGAAGGGTCCCAGGGCACCTACCGGCCAGGGTTCCGGTCAAGGGTGTGCCCCGGGTTGCGGGCTCCATCCCTAGTAGGGGGCGTGAGCTAGCACCACAGCCCCTGGTGGTCTAGGGGTTAGGATTTGGCGCTCTCCCTAGTGGGGGGCGTGCAGGAGGCAGCCGATCCATGATTCTCTCTCATCATTGGTGTTTCTCTCTCTCTCCCTCTCCCTTCCTCTCTGAGGTCAATTTGCATACATATGGAAGCATCTAGAAAGCAGCATGGCGGCACACGGGCAATTATGAGAGCTGAAGGGTGGACGCACGGACACCCACTACGCGATGCTCGCTGGTTCGTCTGCGTTTGAAATCCCCCCTGACAGACGCCAGTTCCGAGAGTGACGAGAAGAGAGGGCTAGGCCTGTGCTCGCCGCCCCACGCGGTGGCCCCGGCCACGCCGAGCACCACAGCGAGATCCAAATCAACGCAACAGACGACATGAAGCCTGCGGGCCCCGGGTCCTGGGTGCGTCCTCGGCCGAGCCACACGGCCGTTCAGAGCTCACGAATGGACACTCATTAAATCAGGCGCCTGCACACAGAAGCCCGCGGGAAGCCAGCCTGCGTATCGATCGGGGGGTGGACACACCGCCCCCGGGGCCCCGAGACCCAGCTGGTGTCCCTGGGAGCGGCGGCCCCTGGGCACCGGCGCCGGCGACATAATGACTGTGAACATCGCGAGGAGGAGACTCGGCTGAGTTCTCACCGGCCTGTCCGCCCGGGAAGGTGGGAAGTTTCAATGAAACGCCGAGCTCAGTCATTTAAACCCTCCGAGCGCGTTTCGTCCGCGGAATGAGTGGCACCCGCTGACGGGCCCCCCGCGGGGGAAGGAATCCGGGAAGCGAGGGAAGAAGGAAGGGGGTTCGCCGTGCACGCGATCTGCGGCGACATTCGCTATAGATTCACTGATTTAATTCATGCCAACAGCCGGCGGGGTGCCCCAAAGCCCCTACTGTGTGCCAGGCCCTGTGCCAGGCTCCGAGGGTAGAACAGGGGACCCCAGAGACGGCTCTGCCTCTGGGGCCCCCTCGCTGTGGGGAGACGGGGCCGTGGAAGAGGGGTGAGCGCGGCCCGCAGGGCGTCAGCGCGGTAAATGCTGCAGCGGACGCATCTCCCAGCCGCGGGGCAGGTGTGGCGTGGACACGGCCAGGGGGAGGGTCTCCCCGCCGGGAGGCGGCAACCGGGCAGAGGAGCGGAGACAAGGGGCCGCCGCGGGCGTGTGCGGCTTCGGGTTGTTTGCTCACGAAGGAGAATAAAGCCTCGCGTGTCCTCGGGACCAGTTCTCAGGGGAGCGCCCGGGGGCGGACGCAGTGGCCGCTCGGCTCAGGGCGGCCGGGGCCGGTCTCGCTCCCGCTTCAGGGGAACAGACGCGCCCACCACCAAGGGCCGTCGGCGGCTCCGGGCAGCCACGCTGGGGGCCGGCCACGCGTCTCCACCGAGCGGCTCACCCACGGGGAGGGCGGTGGGACCGAGAGCCGTGCGGGAAATCCAGATGGGAGAGGCCCACGCCCACGGCCGGCGTCTAAGGCAATTCCTCGCCATCAGAGACGGTCAGAAGGCTTTCTTCCCTATCGAGATCCTTTTTAACAAATTTACTTTTTATTTTTTGTTGATTTCAGAGAGGAAGGGAGAGGGGGAGAGAGAGAGAGAGAAACATCCATGATGAGAGAAAATCACGGACCGGCTGCCCCCTGCACGCCCCCCACTGGGGATGGAGCCCACAACCCGGGCCTGTGCCCCGACCGGGAATCGAACCCTGACCTCCTGGTTCCTGGGTCGACGTTCACCACTGAGCCACACCGGCCGGGCTTCCTATCAGGATCTTGAGCAAAACAATCGGAGAAATTTGGGGGGGGGCACGGAGAAGTGTGGGTCCCTCGCGAGACACCCCGGACGCGTGCCGTCAGCAGTTTCCCGGCGGGCCCCCGCGGCTCCGCACGTCAGGAGGGAGTGAGCACGCCTCATCCCAGCACCTGGCTGCCGAGCCCAGGAAGTCGTTAGCTCGCTTCTCCGCTCGCTCCCTCCCACGCCCGCACCCGGCGATTTCAGACCCTCCTCCCTGATTGCAGCTTCCTGCGGCGCCAGCTGCCGAGCCGGCCGCGTCTGGTCTGCGTTTCCTCCGAGGGAACCACGGGACGCAGCCCGGCCGGCCGGCTTCAGCCCCGGATCGCGGTCCAGACCTCAGACTCTCCTCAGGGCCGAGCTTCCCGGGGTCCCTACACCCCAGGCCCAGCGGTCGTCGCTGTCCGCCCTGGACACAGGCGAGCGGGTCGCGCCTCAAATCCACCCATCACCTCTCCTGGGCTGCCACCCCCCTCCCCCCCCCCACACACACAGCCTAGACAGTGGTCGGCAAACTGCGGCTCTGAGCCACCTGCGGCTCTTGGCCCCTTGAGTGTGGCTCTTCCTAAGCCTTAGGAGGACCCTAATTAAGTTAATCACAATGTACCTGCCTATATAGTTTAAGTTTAAAAAATTTGGCTCTCACAAGAAATTTCAATCGTCGTACTGTTGATATTGGGCTCTGTTGACGAATGAGTTTGCCGGCCGCTGGTAGACACACTTTCTATTTCTTTTTGGTTAATCCTCACCCGAGGATAATTTTTTCTATTGATTTTATTTTTAAAAATATGTTTCTATGGATTTCAGAGAGAGAAAGGGAGAGGGAGAGAGAGCGACACGTCAGTGATGAAAGAGAAACACGGATCCGCTGCCTCCTGCAGGCCCCCCACTGGGGATCGAGCCCACAACCCGGGCCTGTGCCCTTGACGGGGAATCGAACCCTGACCTCCCCAACCACTGAGCCACACCGGCCGGGCTTAAACAACGTTAGTGAAGTATCATTGACATCCTCTGAAATTCAGTCATTGGCGTGCACAATTCAATGATGGTTTTTAGTGACCATGTGTGTGTGCGCGCGTGCATGTGTGAGCTGGCTCACCTGCACTGTTTCATGCGACAAGAAGTATCTTGACTTCCACCCAAATTATAAATTATACTCCAGAGGGAGAGAGAGAGAGAGAGAGAGAGAGAGAGAGAGAGAGACAGAGAGAGAGAGAGAGAGAGAGAGAGACAGACAGAGAGAGAGAGAGAGAGAGAGACAGAGAGGAGAGAGACAGAGGAGAGAGAGACAGAGAGAGAGGGGAGAGAAGAGAGAAGAGAGACCTCAAGACGAAGTGAACAGGAGAGAGAAGGAAGGCTGGGCTCGCGGTGACAGGACGCCGCGGTGATGTATACGAGCAATTACCCGCCGCCAGATGGGTCACGTGCGGCTGCTCCTTTGCACAATAAATATCTGACGTCCGTGTATTAATTCCTCATACTCTGTCTTGCTCCAAAAAAGAGACTTACAAAGATGCTGACGAGACAGGAAGATTAAATAAGTTAAAATAAGAAAAATGAGGCGGGGGGGGGAGCGCGGGCCGGGGGGGGGGCCGAACGGAAAAGCTTCGTAAACAAAACGCTGAGGCGCGGACTTGGGCGCGATTCCCGGAGACGGGTGACAGCCGAGCCCCGGCGTCGCCGGGACCGAACGGCGGGGGCCGGAGCCTCGTTTCCACAGCGCGGGGTCTCTGCGGCCCCCACACCGTGCCTGGCTGGACTTCCCCCCGGCCACCCGCCCCCGGTGCGGTCGCTGAGAGCCACCCTACTGCGCCCGTGGCACCCGCCCAGGAGGTGGCAGCCGAGACCCATCGACGTGGGGGGTGAGGCACTGAGAGTGTGTGTGGCCCCGGCCGGTGTGCTCAGTGGTTACAGCGTCAGCTCTCGCACCAGAGAAGCGGTTCTCAACCTGTGGGTCGCGACCCCTCTGGGGGTCGAACGACCCTTTCACAGGGGTCGCCTCAGACCATCGGAAAACACATCTATAATTACATATTGTTTTTGTGGTTAATCACTGTGCTTTCATGATGTTCAATTTGTAACAATGAAAATACATCCTGCATAGCAGATATTTACATGACGATTCATAACAGTAGCAACATGACAGCTATGAAGTAGCCACGAAAATAATTTTATGGTTGGAGGTCCCCACAACATGAGGAGCTGTATTAAAGGGCCGTGGCATTAGGAAGGTTGAGAACCACTGCCCTAGGTGGTCCTGGGTTCAATTCCCAATCAAGGGCAGGTACCTGGGATGCAGGTTCAATCTCCGGCCCCAGTCAGGGTGCATGTGGGAGGCAACCAATAGATGTGTCCCTCTCACATCCGTGTTTCTCTCTCTCCCTCCCTCCCTCCTTGCCTTCAACACTCTCTAAAAAAATTTAAAAAATCACCAGGCCAGTGTGGCTCAGTGGTTGAGCGTGGACCCAGGACCCAGGACCCAGGAGGTCAAAGTTCAATTCCCAGTCAGGGCACAGGCCCAGGGTGTGGGCTCGATCCCCAGTGGGGGGCGTGCAGGAGGTGGCCGATCCATGACTCTCTCATTATTGATGTTTCTCTCTCTCTCTCTCTCTCTCTCTCCCCTTCCTCTCTCTCTAAAACCCAATAAAAACATATATATTTTTAAAAAGTTGTTTAAATGAAAACAAACAAACAAACAGAGATGCCAGCCGTTCGACCTTCCATCCCATCACCTGGGCATTCCCAAGGGGAAGACCACGTGTCTCCCGCCACAGAGCCAATGAGCACCCAGGATGGCTCTGATTGGCCCATCTCTGGACCAATCCCTGGGGCCGGGGAGATGCAGGCGGTGATGGATGGACAGGCTGGGCTCCTGTGTCCCCTGGAGCCAAGACTAGGTCTTGAGGAATCTCCCCAGAACCCCTGTCAGTTATAAGGGGTCCCCGCCCGCTGGGCGGCTGGGCTGTCAGGAAGGGAGCCTGCGGGTTCTGGGGACCCACGGGCGCCCCTTCACCCCGCAGGACGGGGGAGGGACATCGGCAGGTTTGCCCTGCGCCCTCCCACCCTGGACAATGGTGCTGACAGTCCGCGTCCCACCGCACCCTCCCCCGTGGCCGCCCTGCCCAGAGGTCGCATGGCTAGGGCGTGGGGGGGGGCATGTCCAGGGGCGTCCCCCCCCCCCCGGCTGAGAGGGGTGAGGCCTTTAGGACAACTGGGTCCCCAGAGGATGAGGAGGCCCCCCATTCCCGCCCCCTGTGCAGAGAGAGGTGGAGGTGGAGCCTGGCCGGCCCGGAGCCCCCGTCTCGCACCCCCTCCCTGTGAGCCCCGTATTCAGGCGCCTTCCCCACACCGCCCATCCCGCCAACAAAGCCTCAATGTGTTCGATTGGGCCCCGGGCCCAGCTGAGCGTCCGCAGGGAGAGGCTTTCAGACCCAGCGCCGGGTCCCAGGGAAAAGGCGCCCCTTCCCTTTCACGGCAGACAGGCCCCCGCCTATAAATCACAGCCCCCCGGGCGGCCGGCCACCTCCGTCCGCATCTGCACAAAGCGCGCTGGGCCTAGAGCCGCTGGGAGCAGCACTGGGGGGGCAGCGTGGGGGGGTGCGGGGGTGCGGGTGGGGGAGGCCCTCCCGGGAGATTTGCATCTTCTTGGGTGTGAGAACTGGTGGGAATCGCAGGCCCTCTGACCCTCAGAACCCCAGGGCAGCATCAGGGGGCGCCCAGGAGCGCCTGGGCCTCAGACCATGGCAGGGTTTGGGTTCGCAGACAAGAAAAGGGAGCGTGTGGGCCGGCCGGCCGGGAGCTGGCAGGACGGTAACGAGGAAGGCCTCCCACCAGCGAAGACACGGCGGGCCCGGATGACAGTCCCCGTGGCCTCGGGTGGCGATGGCCCGGCCACAGGTGGCGATTTCGTGGAGTCCCAACTGAGAACAGCGCTGCCTCCCTCATCCTTTCCTCCCGGCGTCACCGAGACACCAGCCGTGCAAGGTTAAGGCAGACGATGTGACGATTTAAAAAACATATATATATATCGACCGAGTTCAGAGAGGAGGGGAGAGGGAGAGAAAGAGAGAAGCGTCTGTGATGAGAGAGAGCCATGGACCGGCGGCCTCCTGCTCGCCCCACACGGGGGATGAGCCCACAGCCCGGCCTGTGCCCTGACCGGGAACCAAACCGTGACCTCCTGGTTCACAGGTCGATGCTCTGCCCACTGAGCTCACCAGCCGGGCTCACGGGGCCGCCCCCTTCTTCCTCTCCATTGCAGACAGCTGACGTGTGATTGGGGGGGGGGGTGTGGGGAGGGGGGACAGGGGGCTTGGACTGGGACTTCCTTTTGTAAAAGCTCCCAGAATAATTGCGTTTGATTTGCCGCTTAACAACAGGCAGCTTTTAATTAAAACCACGTCCTCGCTGGCGCTTAGGACACGGAGTGAAATGTTACTTCCCGCGACGACGGCCGCTGAGCTGGCTCCTCCGGCACTAAGGGCGGCCGGGCGATTTTTGTTCCTTCCCTGAGGCTGTGAGCTCGTCAGTGTCGCGAAGGCCCTCCCTCGATTTTCCGTCAGTTTCTTCTCGTTTTATTTATTTTATCGAACAGACTGTCAGACACTCTCTTCTTACCTTCTCGTCAGCTGAGAGCCGGTAGAACAGCGCAGGTTTGTTTTCAGGGGGTTTGCAGCTCACACACTCACACACACACACACTCTCATACACACACACACTCACTCACACACACACTCTCACACACACACTCACTCTCACACACACTCTCACACACACACTCACTCTCACACACACACACACACTCACACACACACACTCACTCTCACACACACACACTCACTCTCACACACACACACGCACTCACACACACTCTCATACACACACACACTCACTCACACACACACTCTCACACACACACTCACTCTCACACACACTCTCACACACAC
Organism: Myotis nattereri; assembly: GCF_964212035.1. NCBI lineage: Eukaryota > Metazoa > Chordata > Mammalia > Chiroptera > Vespertilionidae > Myotis > Myotis nattereri. Next base: position 28,043,969 of record NC_138095.1, on the reverse strand, counting down.
ACTCACTCTCACACACACACACACACTCACACACACACACTCACTCTCACACACACACACTCACTCTCACACACACACACGCACTCACACACACACTCACACACACACTCACACACACATACGCACTCACACACACACGCACTCACACACACAAACACACACACACACACTCTCACTCACACACACACACGCACTCACACACACACTCACACACACTCACACACACACACACGCACACACACTCACACACACACTCACACACACACTCTCACACTCACACACACACACTCACACACACACACTCACACACACACTCACACACACACTCACACACACACTCTCACACACGCACGCACTCACACGCACGCACTCACACACACACTCTCTCACACACACACACACACTCTCACACACACACACACTCACACGCACGCACTCACACACACTCACACACACACACACGCACTCACACACACTCACACACACTCACACACACACACGCACACGCACTCACACACACACTCACACACACACACTCACACACACACTCACACACACTCTCACACACACTCTCACACACACACTCTCACACTCACACACACACACACACTCTCACTCACACACACACACACACACACACACACATTATTTCCATGGGTTTCAGGACGTTCTGGATCTTTGCTGAAAGCCCACTTTGTAAAACACCAAGCTGTTTTGCATTATACTCGTGGGTTTTTTTTTCTTTTTTTAAATATGTTTTTGTTGATTTCATAAAGAGGAAGGGAGACGGAGAGAGAGAAACATCCATGATGAGAGAGTCATGGATCGGCTGCCTCCTGCACGCCCCCCACTGGGGAGGGTCCCCACGGGGACCTCGGGCGTCCGTGGGACTTGCGGCCAGCACAGGCCCCGGCGAACAGGGGTCCTCGGACGCCATCCTCTCAGCAGGACTCGGCGGGCGGCGGGCCCTGCGCACATGTGGGAAGAAGAAAAGCAAAGGGCACTCTGGCCGCTAATGGGAAACATCCCGGCCTGGCGGGCGGGCGGCGGGAGCAGAACCCCAGCTCGCGTCCCGGGAAGGATCAAAGGCGAGGAAACGAACCCCAGCTGGTCTGGGGGGCCTGGGCTTGGGGACGGGGATCATAATCAGACGTGCAGGCTCCTCCAGCCTCGCCCGCGTTTAAGCACCCCCCTCCCCCGACGGAACAGAAGAGCGAGGAGGCAGCGAGCGGGGATCAGGGTGGCCAGGGGCGCCGGGGAGCGGCCTCTCCTGCAGCCGAGGTCTAGGCCGCTATGGCCGCCGGCCGCCTGGACCCCCGGGCCCTCGCCTCCTGCTCGCACACAGTGGCAGCTCGAACGCGGCCCCGAGAAAGGACTTGGCCCCGGAGGAGGCTTCTGCTCCCTCTTTCTTCCTTCCCAACCACCTCACAGACGTGTGGCCGGCCCAGGCGGCGGGGCTCCCTGACTGAACCTTGACCCCTGAACCGGCTCCTTTCCCTGTCGGGCACATGGCCGGGTTGTGGGCTCGATGGATCCCCCGTGGGGGGCGTGCAGGAGGCGGCCAATCATTGATGTTTCTCTCTCTCCTTCTCCCTTCTGCTCTGAAATCAATAAAAATGTGTTTGTTTGTTTTTTTAAAAAAGTACTGGGGTTTGGAACCAGGGAAGTGGGGCGCGTGGGGTGAAGAGCCCTCTGTGGGGAGACAATAAACAACCCCCAGCGCAGCCCCGAATGTCAGGGCCACCCCACCTCCCTCTGCACACGGCCCTTTCCTTCCATCCCCCCACTGAAAGGGGGGTGCATCCTGGGAAAGGCAGGCTGCCTGCACCCCAGCTCCTGATAGGCACGTGAAACAGAATCAGGGGACCCTCCCCCCAACCCCCCCAGTTTCTCTGAGCTTCCTGGCTTTCCTGGATCAACCAGAGAGAGCCCCCCTGGGCACATCCCGTCCTCCGAGAGGCTCTTAAAAGCAGGTCTGTAACTTGATCCCCGGCCCCCCTGCCCCCAGAGCTCGAGGCTCTCCCCCCAAAAGAGACCCCCGGCTCGAGGGGAGGTGGGCCTCTGGTGCTTTGAAGGAGGGACCCCCCCCCCCCAACACAGTCACAGACTCAAACAGGGCTCAGGGGGAGGCGGCGAGGAAGGGGGGCGGGGACCCTCCTGAAACTCGCCTTCCAGATGGGAAGGCCGGGCTCATGGGCCGCTCGGGGGCCAGAGAAGATCCTTAACAGCTCGCGTGAATCCCCCCAAGGGTCGCCTGCTAAGCCTTTAAGCCGCCAACGTCTTCACAAGATTGAGGGGCTCACCCAGCCCCAGCGAACTCCGCGCCGACCGCCTCCGCCCCCCACGGCCGGGGCCCGGCTCAGGCAACAGTCCATTCATCTCCAGACCTCGGGTGGGTCCCATCTTTTATGCAGAAAAATAAACAGTAGAAACGGAAAACACGTCTCTCACAAAGGGAGACGGAGAAAGAACGGATCTCAGCCCAGCAGCTCCCGCCCCGAGGGCTCTGGCCCCGGCGGCCAAGGGCTGCGTCCCCTGCACCCGCTGGGGGTGCCCCCCCCCCGCCCCCGCCACGAGCTAAGCGCTGTGCTAGGCACACAAGCTGCATCCCTGAGCCACACACACACACACACACACACACACACACACACACGCACACACACGCACGCACACACGGCTCCTGCTGGATTCGCCATCAGGCATGAGTGTGTTACAGTTAATCAGTGACATGGATGCTTTGCTGCTGAAGCTCAGGGCTTACATGAAGGCTCGTGTTTTTCTTTTTTGTAATCCTCCCCCCAGGATGTTCTCCCATTGATCTTTAGAGAGAGTGGAAGAGGGAAGGAAAGGCAGGGAGAAACATCGACGTGAGAGAGACACCTCGACCGGTTGCCTCCTGCACACGCCCGACCGGGGCCAGGGCCGGGGAGGGGCCTGCAACCCAATCGAGGTACGTGCCCTTGACCGGGGTCAAACCCAGGACCCTCGGTCCGCAGGCCGGCGCTCTACCCACTGAGCCACACCGGCCAGGGCCTAGCTGTTATATCAGAACCACCCTGAGCTGCCCTTCCCTGAGCTGCCCGATGCCCATGTCCCCACAGCCCCCGACTCTCGCAGGTCTGGGAGTGGGAATTTAAAAGAAAACTCCCCTCGCACGGAGGCACGTCTTTCCGGGGCTCCCTGAGGAAGGGGCCGGCGGACGGGAGCCCTCCTGACGCGAGATGCAAGCCTGGCCGAGGGTGTCTGACGTCGGAGACGGGGTGCGGTGGACTCGCCCAAGAGAAGAAACAGCAAAGGGGCCAGATCGTTGCCAACGGCTTGGGAAGCGCCGCGGGCGGGAGGCCCGGGAGCTGGGACCCTCCTTCCGTCCGCCCGCCTGCCCGCCCGGCACTGGGCCTGGGCGCTGCCCGGCGGGAGCAGAGCCCATTGGACGGAGAAAACCCGAGGTCAGAGCCTGAGGTCTCTGCTGGGAGGAGGGGGTGCGGCTTCCTTCCGAGGCCAGGACAAGGTGGAGACGTGATGGACAGAGACGCCCACACCTGGCCTGGCCGGGGCGGCTCAGTGGTTGAGCGTCGACCTATGAACCAGGAGTTCGGGCACAGGCCCGGGTTGTGGGCTGGATCCCCGGTAGGCGGCGTGCAGGAGGCAGCACATCCATGACTCTCTCCCATCATCAATGTTTCTCTCTCCCTCCCTGAAATCAATTTTAAACAAAGGAGAAGGGGGAGGACCCCAGAGGCGCCCCACCCCCCAAGCTCTGTCCCTTTAAGCCGCGTCCCCCCCGGGCTCCTTCCCCCGCTGCCCCAGGCTTGCTCGTCAAGGCTGACCGGTTTCTGATTTCCACGGCTTTCTTTCCGCGGAGGCGCCTCATGCCAACTTGGAAAGAGGCCCAACTGCAGCTCAGAGGAAACGCTCCACCTGAAAGCAGTGGCGGCTCCAGCCGCAGAGGCTGGGCGCGGAGGGGAGCGTGTGCCCCGCTCTGGGCCGCCTCCTCCAGGAAGTCCCCCCGGACTGAATGGGAATCGGACAGGGATGTGATCGCCCCAGTTGCCTGGAACGGAAAGGAGGACGACAGCTGGGGGAGGGACGTGGGGTTCCGCGGGGCGTTCACCACAAGCGAGGTCCCCGCGGGGGCCCTGGATCGGAAACGGCACCAGCGTCCGCCTCCCGCTGCCGGAGGGAGGAGATGCCCCCACGCCCGGGACAGCAGATGGCGGGCCCGGCGGCGCCTCCTCACGGTTGGGTGGTTCGTCCCTGGCGCAGTGAGACGGAAGGCCCTTTGGCTATGCGGCTGCATTGTTTTTAACGGCGCCTATTTGAGATCTTTTTTTAAAAAAATGTTTTTATTGATTTCAGAGAGGAAGGGAGACAGGGTGAGAAACATCCATGATGAGAGAGAATCACGGACCGGCTGCCTCCTGCACGCCCCCCACTGGGGGTGGAGCCCGCAACATGGGCCTGTGGCCCGACCGGGCATCGAACCGTGACCTCCTGGTTCCTAGGTCGACGCTCAACCACCAGCTGGGTTTGGTATTTAAATCGTAGAGTCAAATGAGCCCTGGCCAATGTGGTTCAGTGGATAGAGCGTCGGCCTGCGGACCGAAGGGTCCCGGGTTTGATTCCGATCAAGGGCATGTGCCCGGGTTGTGGCTTGATCCCCGGCCCGGGGCCTGGTCAGGGTGCGTGCAGGAGGCAACCAATCGATGTGTCTCTCCCATTGATGTTTCTGTCTCTCCCCGTCCTTTCCACTTTCTCTAAAAATCAATGGGAAAATATCCACGGGTGAGGATTAACCAGAGAGAGAGAGAGAGAGAGAGAGAGAGAGAGAGAGAGAGAGGGAGGAACGCCTTATCAATCTGGGGGAAGGATGGTCTTGCAAGAACTGGTAACTGGTCTTCCACAGAGAGCAGCAGCCGGGATGTCTTCACGGACTTACTAAACGAGAGACACATTACGAACAGGCACCCAGCATCAGCACCCCCCGCCGCCCGCCGCCCCCCAGGAGTACCGGCTGCGGGGAGGAGCTCCTCTCCCTCCCGAGCCTGCGATGGCCCCGCAGACACACCAGCAAGCACCTGTTCACACGCGCTCGTGGCTAAACGAACTCACAAAGACACACGTTTTTAAATAAGTTCGGCCTTGTCCCACCTAACGCACAGATTCAAAAACATCTCTCCACCCAGGGCCGTCGTGGGAGCAGCAATTAGACCCCAGTCGCGTACACAGGCGTGGCCCCTGTGAGGGCAGCGTTTTCACGAAGAACCTGGTTCTGTGCATTGAAAACACGCAAGTATAATGGAAAACTACCCTCATCACTTAAACCCCAACACGGCAGAGGCAGCAATAACACCCCCCTCCCCCTCCCTCAAGCCCTCCCCGCACGCACCAATCCAATCGGATGAGCTGGGAGAAAATGAAGGATCCAATCTTTGTTTCCAACAAAATCATTTTGGGAGAGATGGTTTAGAGCAGCGGTTCTCAACCTGTGGGTCGCGACCCCTTTGGCGGTCGAACGACCCTTTCACAGGGGTCGCCTAAGACCATCCTGCAGATCAGATATTTACATGATGATTCATCACAGTAGCAACATGACATCTATGAAGTAGCAACGAAAATAATTTTATGGTCGGATCACAGCATGAGGAACTGTATTTAAAGGGCCAGAAGGTTGAGAACTGCTGGTTTAGAGTGACAGAAAGAACTCATGGGGGGGGGGGGGCAGGTAGTGGGGGGGTGCTTCAGTTCTGGGTCTCAGCTTGTACGTTCAGAAAAGGGGTGAAGAACATGAACATCTGCAGCCTGATTCTTGGCTTTGAATTCCTGGCCAGTCACTAGCTGTGTGTCCTGGGGCAAGTGCGTTGTCTTCCCTGTGCCTCAGTAGTCCCATCTGCAGAATGGGACGGTACAAGGACCCACCTCGGGGGAGGGCGTGCGTGGGGGCTGTGCGAGGACTGACAGGTTCATCTTGTAAAACACTCAAAAAACACTCACCGTGTAAAACACTCAAAAAAGGCAATACCTATGTCTCATCTAAGTTCACTATCACAATATTATCACAGAGCCGATTAACCGTTCATCAATCAGCACCATGTGAGGTGTACACAACATTTAGCCAAGGATACAGACACGGGTGGGACTCACTGCAGAGTTTTACATGAATCCAATGTGAAAATGTGAATTAAAAAAAGAATAAAACCTGATTCGGTCCTATAGCTTTAGCAACCATGAGATAGCCCAATAGCTCTTGAGTTAAATGAAAACAAAACAAAGAACCCAACACGGAAGCCTGCCATGATTTAGAACTAAGCGACAGCATGGGGGGATGCAGCCAGCGCAGCAAAGGAAGGACAATTCATAGCCCTGGGTGCGTATATTGAAGAAAAGGAAAGGGAAATGTGAATAAACGAATCACACTTCATTCCAAGAAACCAAGAAAGAATGTAAAAGGGTTTTGCTGATGAAGCTGGAAGGGGATGTGTACGTGTGCCCCGATGGGATTGGACGTGTCATGGGCCGTGTAGAAACCGTTAGGCTCAGGAGGAAGGTGGCGACGGCCCTTCACGTCTGTTGCCGTCCCGGCTGGAGCAGGTCCCGGGCCCGCCTGCTGGGCGTCTGGACGCCTCGAGTCTCGGGGACCTGGGCGGAGGCGGCCCCAGGAGACAGGCTGAGCTGACCCGGGCTGTGCCCACCTCAATGCTTTTGCATCTGCAGCTGCCTGTCCAGGTCAGAGCAGGTGACGGTGTGCAGAGACCAGAGGGTCTTCCAGACGCCTCGGCGTTCGTGGAATCCAGAAGTTTCCAACTGCTGAGGAGGGCGGGGTGCAGGCAATCGTGAAAACCAGGGAAAAGTGTAGTGATGTCCTTCTCCCGCCTCCTCCTTCACACACACACACACACACACACACACACACACAACTCCGATACACATACTAACAACCCACACACACATAACTCACATCTACACAGACACACAACACACACAGACATACACATACACACAGCACTGACATGCACAACTCCCACACACAGTCACACAGATGCACAACACTAACATACACAACTCCGATACACATACTAACAACTCACACATACATACACACACATACACACAGCACTGACATACACAACTCACACACACATTCAACTCACAGACACACACACACAACCAGCCAGCGGGCCGCCATCTGGCTCTCCGGGAGGAGCAGGACACGGTGCGTACCCCGAGGTGCCCCTCCCCCGAGACCGCGGTTTCTGCAGACGGTGCTGTCCGGCGGGCGGGGCCCGGAGCCACCGGGCAGCCGTCCAAGATCCCAGGCCGCTTGGCAAGACCCACAGAGGCTCAGGCAGCCGTAGCCGCGAAGAATAAAGATAATCCCAGAGGCGGCTGGGAAAGGCCGCCCCCCTCCAGGGGGAAAGCCATTCGGGGCTCAGACACTCACTGCTCCTCCGGGACACGCGGGGGGGCGGGGGGGGGCCGTCCAGGGCAGCGGGACAGCGGGCCCTGATCAGGGTGCGGGCCTTCCTCGGCGGGCGGCGCCTCGGAGGGGCACCCGGGTCGCCGTGGGAGCACAGACGGGCTGGGCCGGGCCTTTTATTTTTAATCCTGAGAAAGCCCGGGGCGCGGTGGGCTGGGCGGAGAAGCCGGCGTGAGAATGACACGGCCCATGGCTCCCGGGCGCAGCCTGCGGCCGGAGCGGACGGACGGGGAGAGAACGCTCGTCCGGCGAAGACTGTGAGCCGTTTCGGGCCGGAAGGCAGCGAAGGAAACCGTCCCCCTTGTCCACACGCAGCGGAGAGGAGCGAGGGCTGGGCTCCTCCTCGGCCCGACAGCAAACCCCGCCCTGTCCCACGCCTCTCAAAGCCACGTTCTCACCAACGAATGAACGCAATCCTCCCGCCGGACCGGCCAGGACCGGGGCTTGGCTGACCTCGCGCCTCCGAGGGTCCACCCCCAGCCCCCCACACGCTCTCCTTCATTCGCGCCCCCTCAGTGGGGTGTGCTGAGATCAGGGCATTAAAAAATATTTTCAAACAGAAAGGAAAAAAGCCAAGTATGCGAACCCAGCGTGCTCATCCCCCCAGCAACCCCACGTCCAACCACACCAGGTCTTTTGTTGTTGCTGCGGTTAATCCTCACCCGGGGAAATTTTCCCACTGATTTTTAGAGCGAGTGGAAGAGAGAGGGAGAGACAGAGGGAAACATCGACATGAGAGAGACACATCGAGGGGTTGCCTCCTGCAGGCGCCCCGACCGGGGCCCGGGCCGGGGAGGAGCCTGCAACCGAGGTACGTGCCCTTGACCGGGAATCGAACCCGGGACCCTTCGGTCTGCAGGCCGACGCTCTATCCACTGAGCCACACCAGCCAGGGCCAAATGAGGTCTTTAAGAGGGAACTACTGAATCGCTCAGTGGACACAGAAAAGAAAAAAAAAAGCTTTGCAAGACCCTGAGGGGCCAAGACCTGGTTCCTGGTCCGTCGTGTCTTCCCCAGGTGGTCACTCCCGGGGGGCGGGGGGGCGAGAGGCAGGGCTGCCCCCCTCTCCGTGCAAAGTCCCAGGGCCGAGGCAGAAACCTCAAGGAAATCGCCATGGAGGTTCCCATGGAAACCGCGGCGCGGGGAGCGCTGAGAAAAGCGAGGAGCAGAATGAGGAGCAGGGGGGGCACCGAGCAGCTACCCCAACCTCTGCTTCCGAGGGGACCTGGGCGGCAGGAGGCCACCACCCCCGCCGGCTCAGTCTCTGGCTGGAATCCCGGGGGCGCCTCCGACCGGGGCCCCCTCCCCAGACCCCGGCTTGGGGCGTGGGGACCAGGCGAGGCCCCTAACGAGGTATTTCCTCCCCGTAGTCATTGGCAACCGCAGCCCAGAGGTGGCCGCGCGCACAGGCTCAGGGCGGCTCCTAATGGCTTGTTTGTTTCCCACCAGCCTTGCCGGCAGCGCGCGGGGCCGGGCGCTCACGCTGGACGAGCTGGTGGCTTTGAAACAGTTCGGCTCAAACGCAGCGTGAGAACAGAGCCTCCACGCGCCCTCCCTCTCCCCCGATCGAGGCCCATCGGCCCTGGCGTCTTCCTGTGAGAGTCCTCGATGATTTCTGTCTGTGCCCCTCGCTGGGTGACCCTGATCCGGACCCTGACCCTGACCCTGACCCTGACCCTTAACCCTAAACCTGACCCTGACCCTAACCCTAACCATAACCCTACCCCTGACCCTGACCTTTAACCCTAACTTTAACCCTAACCTTAACCCTAAACCTGACCCTGACCCTGACCCTTAACCCTAACCCAAACCGGAACCCTTGCCCTGACCCTAACCATAACTCTACCCCTGACCCTGACCCTGACCTTTAACCCTAACCCTGACCCTGACCGTAACCCTACCCCTGACCCTGACCCTTAACCCTAACCCTGATCCTGGCCCTAACCCAAATCGGAACCCTTGCCCTGAACCTACCCCTGACCCTGACCTTTAACCCTAACTTTAACCCTGACCCTGACCCTTGCCCTGTACACAGGACCCCAGCCCGAGAGCAGCCGAGCGGGTGGGATCAGCCAGGCGGCGCCCCTGCTCCCAGGTGGCGTCTTACAAGGAAATGACGTGTCCTCCTCCGTCCGTCATCGGCTGCCCGCTGGCCCCTCCCAGGCCTGTGCCCATCAGCACGCCCTGCGGATCCCACCTGCAGCCTGGGGAGGCGACGGGGGCCCGTCCGTAATCTGCCCCCGCCTGGCAGGGTGATCGCGTGAAGGCGGCCGCCTGCATATCGGTTTTTATATGAACATCAAAGCCCAGCCTGTCCCCCCACGGCCGGGCCGAGAAGAGACGGCGAGCACCCCGCTTCCCCCTGGGCCGCGATGGGGGCACAGTCCCGTCCAGCATCCCCCCTGCGTGCACCCGACAAGCCCTCCGTCCTGTGGCGATGGCTGCGGGCCGGGGTCAGCCCCTCGTCCTCGAGGCCCCGTCCACCCTGGGCTCGGGGAAGCTCGCTGCTTCCTGCGCAGAGAATCCTGCCCCGTTTTGCTTCGCTCGCTCGGAGCTGATGGAAATACCCCCCCAGTCCCCCCCCACGGACTCCGCGATTGGATCCCACATCTTCCGCGGGGTTTCCTGCAGCCTCGCCGGAGAGCTGGCTATCAGCCGGCTCGCTTGTCTCTTCCATGCAGCCCCCTCCGCAAGACGAGGCCTGCAGGGCGGGGACCCTCCTGCCCACGGGTGTGTGGCTGGGCCTCCCCCGCCCCCCAACAGCGAGGGCCCGGAAAATCTATGCGGGACGAGTGGCTGAGCCCTGCTCTCGTTTACATAATAACGTCGCACATGACAGCCCGTTCCCCAGCCGGTTCCTCCTGCTCATCGCGGGCCTGGCTATCTCGCCTTCAATATGGGCGGAGCAGCAGGCTGAAGCCAGCTGTGCAAGCCCAGGAAGCTTCCGGAACACGGGTGCTCCAGCCAGAGGCTCATCGGTGCTCACAGACGATTCGTGCACAAAGTGCGTGCCCCATAAAGCAGCACCCAGAGACGCTGCCAAAGGACCTTCAAATATACATACATATATACTAATTAATTTCAGAGAGGAAGGGAGGGGAAGAGAGAAATAGAAACATCAATGATGAGAGAATCATGGACCGGCTGCCTCCTGCACGCCCCCCACTGGGGATCAAGCCCACAACCCGGGCCTGTGCCCTTGACCGGAATCAAACCCGGGACCCTTCAGTCCACAGGCCGGCGCTCTAACCACTGAGCACACCAGCTAGGGCCTGGGTTGACTCTTGTAAGTGCCTGGACCAGGGGTCGAACCCACAACCTTGGTGCATTGGGACGATGCTCTAACTGAGCTACCTGGCCAGGCCCCCAAGAGCCCTCATGAAATGGGGAGCAATGACGGCCCCCAACTTCTTAAAAACCTATTTGAAGACCCCTTCTCGTTAAACCACGCCATCTCCCCCCAGGTTACCACCAACTGGACTTTAAACGACAGATGACAGCCCCGGCCGGTGTGGCTCAGAGGCTAGAGCGTCTACCTGAGGACTGAAGGGTCCCAGGTTCAATCCTGGTCCAGGGCACAGGCCAGGGTTGCGGGCTCCATCCCCAGTAGGGGGCGTGCAGGAGGCAGCCGATCCATGATTCCCTCTCATCATGGATGTTTCTCTCTCTCCCTTCCTCTCTGACATCAATAAAAATATAAAAATAAACAACAGATGACAATCGGCAAAATCGCAGACAGCAGAGGGTACACGCCCTAAATATGTGAGGACAACAGATCCTCAAAGTCACACTCCCACACCCACCAAAGTGCACAATGACCGAGCTGCACGCACAGCTCTACGGAGGGGAGAGGGGGGCGTTGCCGGCCGAATCGCGCTTGGCTTGCATTTCGGCGCAGCCCGGGGAGTGAAATCAAATGAATTGATTTTATGACAAGGACAATTCGCCCAAGAAAAATGCGCTTTGATAAAGCCGCTCCGGGAACAAAAACACACACCCCACAGACGTGTGTCTGAAATAACTTCCCGGGACGGGGCTGAGTCTGGTTATTAGACGATTGGGGAGACGACCAAAGGTCGTGTATTTCTTCTCCGATGCCCTTGAGAGCCGCCATATCTTCGATCTTCACGCTGACAATGGCTGTGGGTTTTGTTTTGTTTTCTAGACGCGGCTGCCACGTTCGTCTGGCTTGGCAACGCCCACGGGGCCCGCACTCGGGGCCCTGGGAGCCGCACGTCGGACCATCACGTCGCTGCCCGGGAAGGTTGCGGATGGAGAAAGTGGGGCTGGTAGGTTTGGGCTGCCTGGCTGTCAACCCTCCTTCTCTTGGTCACAACACCCTGATTTCTTTTTTTTTTTTTTAATATATATTTTTATTGATTTCAGAGAGGAAGGGAGAGGGGGAGAGGGAGAGAGAAACATCCACGATGAGAGAGAATCATGGATCGGCTGCCTCCTACACGCCCCACACTGCGGATCGAGCTCGCAACCCGGGCCTGGGCCCTGGACCGGAATTGGACCCGGGACCCTTCAGTCCGCAGGCCGACGCTCTATCCACTGAGCCACACCGGCTAAGGCTCTTTTCTGTGTTTGTTTGTTTTTTAACAATGAGATATAATTTTCTCCCAGTAGACCAGAAACAATTTTTCTTTTTTTAAAGTATGTTTTTATTGATTTCAGAGAGAGAAACATCCATGATGAGAGGGAATCATGGACAGGCTGCCTCCTGCACGCTCCCCACTGGGATTCGAACCTGAAACCCAGGCCTGTGCCCCGACCGGGAATCGAACCCTGACCTCCTGGCTCATAGGTTGATGCCCAACCCCTGAGCCACGGCGGCCGGCTCCCGCCCTCAGAATTTGAAACAGGAAAAAAGGAAATAGCCGGGCTTCCAAGGGCCCCCTGCTCACGCCCATCATGACATTCACAGTTGCTTTTGTGGGACACGTTTCTACCGGGTGACGTGGAGACGAGGCCACGTATTTCCACGGCCTCCCGTGACCCAGATGTGTCATGGGCTCCTGCCTCCGGGATTAATGTGGCTTTAGACAGCTCCTCCCCGCCTATCGACAGCCAGGGGCAGCCGGAGCCGAGTCTCCAGATGGCCCTCCGGTCCTGGCTGCTCCCGGAGTGAGTGCTGCGAGCGCGTCTGGCGATGTCGGGATGGCGAGGCCCGCGGGCTGGTCTCACATCCGCTGTCACGGGGGCAGGCTCCCTCCCGGCGCCCCCGGCGGGACCCGCTCACCCAGAAATCCCCGCCGTCCTTCCCACGGCCCGCACCCCCTTTTCCTCCCCACTCTCAGCCCCTCAGTGTTGGGTTCCTGACCGCTCTCCCCCCCCTCTAGAGAAGGTCACGCGCCCCAGGACCAGCCAATGGGAGCCCCGTATGTCATGGGCGTTGGTGACGGGCTCAGGGTTGGGCAGATGTTGAAAGCGGGGTCACTCAGAGGCCGGGGTGACCGGCCTGGGCTGCCGCCGGTTTGAACCCATGGATAGAGCATCGGCCCGCGGAGTGAAGGTGCCGGGTTCGATTCCGGTCAAGGGCACGGCCCTCGGTTGCAGGCTCCATCCCTGCCCTGGTGGGGGCACGCGCGGGAGGCGAGCAATCCATGTGTCTCTCTCACATCGATGTTTCTCTCTCTGCGTCTTCCCCTTCCTTCCACTCTCTCTAAAAATCAGGAGAAAAATATCCTCAGGGGAGGATTGACGAAACAGACATTTTCTCCTCGTCTGCGTGTGCGTCTAGGGACACGCTGCCACGCGTGAAGCCCCCACGGGCGCGGGCGTGGAGGGTGCCCGGCCGGGATCCCACCGGCGTCCGCAGCGGAAAGCGATTCAGCAGGGAGGAGGGGGCGGCCGTGTCGCGGGCTCCTGTCTACTTTTGTTGTTTTAAGGGTAAACGCTTGAAACACGTTGCCATAGTGACAGAGGCACCGCCAGGCCTGGATCAAGTCCGTCAGGTTTGCCCGCCGCCGAGTTCTCCCGCCCGCGGGACTTTCCGGATCACCCCTCCGTTCCGTGTCCCTCATGGGAGAGCCCCCACAACCCCGGCTCGTCCCCCCTGTGTCCTGCGTGTCTGTGGCATCATTTCACGCCTCCCCGCCCCCAGGGGAGCCCGGACAAGCTGAGGGACCAGCCAGGCTCGCTGGGTGACATAGAGCAGCAGGATCCGCACCCACGCCGGCTCTCGTGGAGCCAGGAGCCCCCACACCGTCATCCCCTCCGGGACCAGGCCGGCGAGGGACCCAGAGGGTGTCCCCCTTCCTCAGAGGCCAGCATGGCCCACCTGTCATGATGTTGGGCTGTTGTGTTTCGATTTCAAGAGAGGAAGGGAGAGGGAGAGAGAGAGAGAAACATCAATGACGAGAGAGAATCACGGATCGGCTGCCTCCTGCATGCCCCCCACTGGGGATGGAGCCTGTGCCCTGACGGGGAATCGAACCGTGACCTCCTGGCTCATAGGTCAATGCTCAACCACTGAGCCACACCGGCCGGGCTCCACTCATTTTTATTTTATTTTTTTTAGAGCGAGTGCAAGGGAGGGAGGGGAGAAAGAGAGAGAGAAACATGGATGTGAGAGAGGCACATCGATTGGCTGCCTCCTGCACGGGCACCGATGGGGGCCAGGGATCAAACCTGCAGCCCAGGTACGGGGCCTGGACTGGGAATCCACCCCGAGGTCTCGGCGCAAGAGCCGATGCCCCAACCACTGAGCCACCGGCCAGGGCCCAGGCCCGTTCCTGCCGGCGTCCTCAGACCCGGGAGAGCCCAGCCCCGGGGACGGAGAGAGGAAGTGACCGGTCAGACTGGGAGCCTTCAGGAAGATGGAGCAGAGGGGCTGCCCACGGCCGTGGATGCGTCCGGAGCCCCAGGCGGTCCCACCGCGCAGGCGGGCGCGTGGGCAGCTTCCCCCTGCGGACGCGGTGGGAGGAGGGCGAGAAGTGGCCACGCCCACGGGGATTCGTTTATCTTAGTATATCTTCCTCCCCTAAGAGGATCTTGGAGTTCCCACAAAGGGGGGAGAGAGAGAGAGGGGGAGAGAGAGAGAGAGAGAGAGAGAGAGAGATGCCCCGTCTGCGGCTGGAGAGCCTCTTGCCCGGCGAGTTGTCTGGGCAGTTGATTAAGCCCATCACTCACGGCCGGGAAGAAAGGCTGGGAACCCGGCAGTGCCCAGGGTCCCTGGGAGACTCTTGAACTTGGAGTCTATTTAATGGCTCTTGGCACCGAAAGCAAACAAGACTCAGTCCGAGATCAAAGGCCTTTTATCTCCCTCCTCGGAGAGATCAGCGGCTCCAGCCACTTATTGTCGGAGCCAAAAATACCCCCGGAGCGAGGGCAGGCGGAGAGCATGCTGCCCGCTTCCGTCCTGATCGCGAGGCGCGGTGCTGGCTTTTCAGGTGGTTTCTGAAGCTGGTTTAGAAGGGAAAAAAACACAACATTCAGCCCTGGCCGGTGTGGTTCAGTGGGGAGAGCGTCGGCCTGCGGACGGAAGGGTCCCGGGTTCGATTCCGGTCAAGGGCACGTCCCTGGGTTGCAGGCTCCTCCCCGGCCCGGGCCCTGGTCGGGGCTCGTGCAGGAGGCAACCCATTGACGTGTCTCTCTCACGTGGATGTTTCTCTCTGTCTCTCCCTCTCCCTCCCGCTCTCTCTAAACATCAGTGGGAAAATACCCTCGGGTAAAAAATGTACATAAACACTCTGGAGGCTTGATATATATATATATTTTTACAAAACGTGTGTGCAAACCTCCCGATCTGTCTCAGACACTGAAGTTCTGGGTCGGAGTTTCCACTGTTCAAAACCAACGGTCTCCTCGCTGTCCTCCGGGCAGACCCACCTTCTCCCCCGCCCCCTGCGCCCCGAGCCGCTCCGCACGCGCTCCCTTCTCCCTGAGCAGCACCCTCTCCTCTCCCGGCGCCGACGGCGCGGAGACAGGCGTGACCGGCCGCGGGTTATACAATAAAACAGGAAAGAACGGCAGACGCTCGGTATCTTCCCAACCAGAGCCAGCTCTCGAGAGTGTCTCCAAGCTTCCAGGCCCCGGCGCCGATGCCAGGTGCCCGGGACCAGAGAGACAGACAGAGGCCCGGCTGCCGAGAAACAGACCGGCCACCGAGTCAGGCACGGGCCGGAGCCTGGACGGAAGTTCGCGGCCCGCGGTTTCGCTTCTGTTCGTTTTCCGGGGTTCCTTCGGGACCCTGAGACGGCAGAGCCCGGAGGAAACGGGGCGTGCGAATCGGCGGAGATGGGGGTATTTCAGAGGCCCGCCACGCTGGCCGGCCACTCATTCAGTCCAGATCTCGGTGGGGTCTGAGCCGACACAGGCAGTGGCGCGGGGGGAGGCGCTGTGTGCAGGGGCGGGGGGTGCGTGGAGGAGCCAGAGGTGCCGGGGGGGGGGGGGGGGCGGGAGCTGGGGTTTGCGTTTGTTTTGTTGTTGTTGTTAATCCTCAACAAGGATATTTTTTTCCATTGATTTTTGTTAATATTTTCATTGATTTCAGAGAGGAAGGGAGAGGGAGAGAGAAACATCCACGATGAGAGAGAGTCATGGACCGGCTGCCCCCTGCACGGTCCCCACTGGGGATGGAGCCCGCACCCCAGGCATGTGCCCCGACCGGGAATCAAACCGTGACCTCCTGGTTCCTAGGTCGATGCTCAACCCCTGAGCCATATCAGCCAGGCTCCATTGATTTTTAGAGAGAGTAGAAGTGAGGGAGGGAGGGAGGGAGAGAATGAGACACATCAATGTGAGAGTGACACATGGATCCGTTACCTCCCTTGAGAGGGGCCGGGGAGCGAACCTGCAAGACAGGTACATGCCCTTGACCCGGAATCGAACCCAGGACCCTATGGTCTGCAGGCGGACACTCTAACCGCTGCACCACCCGGCCCGGGCTGGCGCTTGGCGTGTGAGGACACCGTGGTGAGTGACATAGACGCGGTCCGTGCCCCAACGCTTCCCGAGGAAGAGCCGAAGCCTGAGGCGCTGAATTGACTTGTGTGTGGAGATAAATTCCTCCGGGGCCTCTTCCCAGCGTCCTCCCCACGCCGGCACTGCCGCGGCTCCTTCTCGGTAACAATCGTAAAAAAGGCAAAGGAGTCCAAATGCCCTGCCCCGCGTCCCCTGGAAACCGCGGGAAACGGATGTCGCCGGCACTTCCCGTGTTAGACGTGACCAACCCTCGGCCCGCAGCCCGGGAGGAACGACATTGCGCATTACCAACAAAAATTAAAAAAAACAGGTACCTTGTGCCTCTTCTTACTTATCACCAGAAGTTTATGGGGTGTGTTGTTGTGGTTAATCCTCACCCGAGGATATTTTCTGCATTAATTTTTAGAGAAAGGAAGGGAGAGATAGGAACATCCATGATGAGAGAGAACCATGGGTCGGCTGAGTCCTGCACGCCCCGCACTGGGGATTGAGTCACAACCCAGGCCTGGGCCCTGACCGGGGATTGAACCAGCACAACCAGCAAAATCAATAAAAACATTTAAAAAAACAACAAGAAAAACAAGCTCCCTGGTGTAGCTGCTGCTCCCTCGTAGCCTTCTCTCCCCGTGTGCCCCGTGTTTCCCGTTTATGCTCCTGCTACCCCATCTCCACCCCGTCCCTCCACACCCTGTTGCCATGGACACGGATTCAGATCCCTCTCTCTTCTTCTGGGACCAACACGTCCCCTCTTCCAGGGCGGGTTCTTCTCCTAACTCCAACCACAGGGAACGCGTGGGAACTTCAATGATGCTCTCTGGATTGTGGGCAACTGGGCGGCAGGGGTGAGGGGTTGGGGGGTGGGGGTGGGGCGAGAAGAGCCAAAAATATGCTATTAACCCGCTGGAACCTTCCGGATAACTGAGAGGCAGGTTTTCCCAGGCCCATCGCACAGATGCCCAAACGGAGGCTCCGTGGGACCCGGGAGTGAGCGAGTCCGAGCCCTGTTCTTGCCGAGGTCGCAACCCAACTGGGTGGGACGTGCTCCCCCCGGACCCGCCTTCCTCTCTGCAACCGGCATCTGTCTCATTTTGCCTCTGAGAGCGAAGGGAGGGCTGGCTGACAGGCGAGTGATCGATGATGTTTGCTCATCCTCGGTTCAGGCAGGTATGACACAAACTCAATTAGGAAAGCGTGTCTTCCTGCGCCTGCCGCTCACACGCGCGAGCTCGGGGGATTGCTGGGGAGGAGAGAGATGCAATTTGCACAGCCTCTCTGGCTCCCCTTTCCCCCCCACCCCACCCCCCAAACCCCGGGTTGCTCGCGCACCTGAATTTGGAGATGTAGGAGTATTGCTTGTTTGGGTTTCTTTTCCTGGCTCCAATCACTCACCCTTTTTTGCGGGGTAGGAGCACCCCCATTTTCCTCTGCACCCCACACTCCTCCATGGCCACTCACCAGGATAACGAGAGCACATCGTCTTTTGCAAACCAGGTCGACTGGTTCAGAAATGGGACAGAAGCAGAAACGGGGCCAGTGGGGCATGGTCTGGTCTTTGCTGGGCTCATTGGGTTTGGGGGAGAGAAGCATTGACTCCCCTCAAGGATGCGAACCCAGAACTGCCAGGAGCCACCGCACAAACCCTGAAAAGGGCACCCACACTGTACGAATAGGTGAAGAACTGAAGAGAGAAAGAAATGATGATGTCACAGGCAACGCCTGGATCAAGCCATACCTGATGACTCCTTTCAGATAATGTCCTCATCCCCCACACACAGTCTTCCCATTATTTCAGTAATTATTCACTCCGTTGCTACGAGACGGGCCTAACCCAGAAGGTCTTCCCTGCATACAGTGAGACTCTGGTCTCTGATTTTTAAAAAAAACATATATGTTTTTGTTGATTTCAGAGAGGAATGGAGAGGGAGAGAGAGAGAGAAACATGGATATGAGAGAAATACATCGATGGGTTGCCTCCTGCACGTGCCCTGACCAGGGCCCGGGCCAGGGAGGAGCCTGTAACTGAGGTATGTGCCCTTGACCGGAATCGAACCTGAGACCCTTCGGTCCACAGGCCGATGCCCTACCCACTGAGCCACACTGGCTAAGGCGTCATTTCTTTTTAAACCTGGGGGGGGGGGGAGGGCAACACAAACTCGTCATTTCCAATGGAGACAAAACCAGCGGCCAGGTGCCACCGCCGCTGCTGGTGAACGTTGGTTTGGTTATTTTTGTTTGTTTGGTTCTGTTTTGGCTTAAAAACCACCAGTACGCGGGAACTCCATGGGAAAAGCGGGGCTAGCCGTCCGCTGTGTGTGGGGGTGCTGGGGGGCGGGAGGGGGTGCTTCCAAGCTCCTGCGTTTATCTTGAGAAGAAGAGCCGCCTTTACGGCCCCCAAGCGCGGTCACTGACCCCCAGATGCCGTGGGGGGCGGTGCGAGACCCCCCCTTCCCACAGCGTCCGGGTCCACGGGGGCCGCGGGGAGACGCGGCGGGAAGCAAACGTGATCATGGAGGGGCCGGAGGGGCCGGCCGAGCGAGAGGATGGGCAGCGTCCACCGCAGAGCTGTTGGGGGCGGGTTAACCTCGGGGGAGGGGGCGGGGGGGCCTGCGGACCCCGGGGTGTCGGGGCACCCAGGGGACGACACGCTGAGCCGTGGACTCAGGTCCAAGCTGCGTCCCAGCGGGAAGGCCCTGAGGGGAGGCCTCGGGAGATGCTCGCGGGCTCTCGTTTGGCTTCGTGGTAAAGCCGCAGGCCCGCGTGGCTGGCTTTTCTCATCCCCTGACGTTGTCAGATCTGTTCCCCCTTTTTCCTTATTGCCGGTTATTTTTAAAACAGCGATGTGGTGTCTGTGAGACTGCCGGGCGGATGGCCCCTCCGTCTCCCTGGCTCTGGTCATTAACACATCGTGAGAGCCGTGACTGATTGAACCGCTCCTGTGCCAAGTCGTGCCGCGCGCACCGGGCGGAAAGGCGCCCGGAAGACATGCCCCCGGGGGATCTACGCGCGGCAGCATTTGGGAAAGGCGTCCTTTCGGCTGGAAGGAGTGAAAGGTCGGGCGGTGAGCTCGCCCTGGTTTAGACAGGGCCCTACATCGAGGGCGGGAGTCCGTCCAGGACAGAAGGGACAGACACGCAGAGAAGAAGGCCACGTGAGGACGGAGACAGCCCCGGCCAGTCTGGCTCAGCGGCTAGAGCACTGGACCTGGGACTGAAGGGTCCCGGGTTTGATTCCAGTCAAGGGCACATGCCCGGGTTTCGGGCTCACTTGGGGGGAGGCAGCCGATCGATGATTGTCTCTCATCATGGATGTTTCTCTCTCTCCCTCTCCCTTCCTCTCTGAAATCAGTAAAAATATATTTTTAAAAATTTAAAAAATCAACGATAAAGATACATTTTTAAAAAATAAATAAACGAGCAGAGTCCTCATCCTCGCCTCCATCCGCACCTCCAGGCCGCCCTCACGAAAACCCTGGTGCCGGCGGCTTGGGGATTCGCACTTTTTGGGGGGAGGGTTTCCCAAGAATTTCAAAAGTTCACCCAAAGTCACGGCATCGTCCTTCCTGGAATCTAAATCCACGAGACTAGAGACAGAATCCTGCCTCCCGCGCGCCCCACACTGGGGGACGGAGCCCCCAACCTGGACCTGTGCCCTGACCGGGAATCGAACCGTGACCTCCTGGTTCCTAGGTCGACGCTCAACCCCTGAGCCTTGCCTGTTCTCGCTTTCAAGGCAGTGCCGTCTACGTCCCAGAGGTGTTATCAGCGCCTTCCCTCGGCTCAGGACACAGGTACGAGGGAGAATGAGGTCCTGACAAGAGAACAGCTGCACGGATACGGGAGGCGCCTGCCCAGAAGCAAGTGCAGCCAATTCAACACTTCGTATCCTCCCTCAACGCAGAGACAACCAATCTCTCCTGGAACCTTTCTCAGCCGTGCCGAGGGGAGAGGCGCACGCCCTGGAAACAAATTACACGTCAAGGAAGAAAAATGTCGGGGGATTCCGCTCTCACACAGCCGGTGAAGCAGGAGAACCTGCCTGGAGACGCAGGCGTTGATTCAGCAAAGATGCATTTTGTCAACCTTAAGACCGTGGCTAAAACTTAAAGAGATACAACGACCCAACGTGGAGATAAACAGACTAATAAAAAGCATATTGCAGGCAGGAAAAGAGGAGTAGAGGTGGAGCATCAAGAAAGCGACGTGCGAGACGGTAGATTTGAATGTAAACGTGGCCATACTTACATTAAATATAAGCGGCCCAAACACAGGGGTTAAAAGACAGAGATGACCAGCTGGGTCAACAGGCAAAACCTGACTATGCGCTGCCTAGCAACCGCCCACATTAAAGGTAAAGACGCAGATGGTTTCAAAGCAAAAAAGACAGAAGAGCTGCTGCCATGCAAACACTAACCAGACGAAAGCCGCGGTGGCTACGTTCATGCCCGAAGAAGCCGAGGGCAGGAAAAGGCGTCGTCTCAAGAACAAAGAGGGGACATTACACAACGACAAAGGGGTCGTCTCACCAGCAGAACCAAAGTAAAACGCTCTACCCACTGAGCCACACCGGCTCTGGCACAGAGTGACTCTTCTTCACAGTCACCACGAAGCGGAAGTCTGCATCCAGTGCCCTTCGACGGGAAATGGACACACGAGGGTGGCGCACCCACGCGGTGGAATCCCGGGCAGCGGGCGTCCGTGTCCGAAAAGGCCCGCGGGGGCTCTCTGGGTGAACAGGAAGTGCCCTGTGCGAAGTGAAGGACAGATCCGAAGCTGGGTGCGCACAGGGCATTTTTATGGGGATTTGTGAAAACAGGCAATACCGTGAGGACAGAGCACATGAGTGGTGGCCAGGGCCTGAGGGGGGGAGGAGGAGGTGGCAATGCAGGGGCACAGAGGGAACTCGGGCAGGATAGAAATGACCTGTACCGAGCCGGGCCGGCGTGGCTCCGTGGGTGAGCGTTGACCTATGAACCAGGAGGTCACGGTTCGATTCCCGGTCAGGGCACAGGCCTGGGTTGTGGGCTCCATCCCCAGTGGGGCGCGTGCAGGAGGCAGCCGGTCCATGATTCTCTCTCATCATGGATGTTCCTCTCTCTCCCTTCCTCTCCCTTCCTCTCTGAAGTCAATAGAAATATCTGTTTTGATAAGAGAAATGTCCTCTACTTTAATGGCAGGTGTTTCCATCTGTCCAGACTCGGAACTCTGTCCTCAAGGGCTGCGCTGGCTACAGGCACATTCTCCCTGAATGTGCCTGACGCTCGAACAAAGCCGACCGCCCTACAAAACATGCCGCCCATCACGCTCCCCATTCATCCCATTAATTCAGCAACGCTCCCTTCACCCCAATTAATATACGGGAGCCGCGTGCTGATTAACCTCGCTTCGCAGGACCACGGAATATGAAACGCCTAACGCCTCCAAAGGCTGGGTCGGAGGCGGGCGGCGCTCACGAGGCGCGAACACGACTGTGGCTGCGGGTTCTGAGCTCGGTCTGCTCGGCCGGACCCACCACCCGGGGACCTCGCTCACAGGAGTGGAGTCGTGAGAGGAACCATGAAGAGCAGGAGGTGACAGCGCAGATGCCCGAGGGAGGGGAGCAGGGGAGGGGAGACGAGGGGACCTGAAGACACACCCATCCAGGCGACCCATCGGCTCAGCTTTGGGGTGATGGCACCATCGGGAAAAGTGCGCCCAAGGTTGGCAGAGCACCCTCGCTCTTAAGGGAAGTCACACAAAATCCCGACTTTTTTTTAACTACTTTTGTTGATTTCAGAGAGGAAGGGAGAGGGAGAGAGAGAAACATCCACGATGAGAGAGAATCACGGACCGGCTGCCTCCTGCACGCCCCCCACTGGGGATCGAGCCCGCAACCCCGGCCTGTGCCCTGACCGGGAGTCCAACCGTGACCTCCTGGTTCCTAGGTGGACGCTCAGCCACTGAGCCACGTGGCAGGGCAGAACGGCACACATTTAAACAAGGGTCAGAGAGCGTCCGAGTGGGGTGGCCACGGCCTTGGGTCATGACAAGCAGCAGGAGGAACAGTTTGTAGAGGAAAAGTCACAGACTTGTGGGTCCCCACACCACGTGGTGGGAATTGTGCATCAAACGCAAGGCGAGGAAACCCCACCAAATCGAGGCTGCCCTGAGCCAGCGGGAGGGAGGGAGGGGCGGCTCTGGGGCCAGGGTGAGGCCTCCCGTCCCCGTGGTTTCTGTCACCCCAACCCTTGCTGGGGAAAGAGCACCCCCCCCCAACAAAACCCCACAGCGTCACTTCCCCACCAAACCGCTCCCCTGGGCCCCTGCGACCAGGGCGTTTGTAACAGCCGCTACTCTAAGGCACAGATAAAACCCTCCAGATGGAAAAGCAGGGTGTGTGTGTTTTGGGGGGGGGGGGGGGGGCGGGGGTGAACTTTCATTATAAAGCGCCCGCAGTCCCTTTAACAAACACCTGGAGCGTCAGAGTGCGCACCTGGCGGCAGCGCCCCCGCGTGGCGGGGAGAAACCCTGCGGCGCCCGCCTCCGGCTCCAGGTACAATGGCTCCACCTGCTTCCACCGCCGGCTTCCGGCCCATCAGCCCCGTTACCGCCCCCACAACCGCTGGGACGCCCCCGGGAAAGGACATTTCGGGGAGGAGGCGGCCCCTTTCCATGTGGGGAAACCGAGTCCCAGAAATGAGGGGACGCAGAGCTGGCAGCAGGACGGAGGCCCAGATCCCGGAGAGGTTTGCGCCTCCGAGTCGCCCACGCCCGCTCGCCGGCCGCTCCGGGGAGAGGGGCCCCGCTGCCCGCGCAGGGTCGTCCGGTCGGCGTGTCCGAGCCGCTGCGGCCTCGAGGAGGGGCGTCTGGGGCCCCGGGGGCGGCGCGCAATGACTTGGGGAAGCACACGCTCCTGGCTCGGCACCGGGCAACTTGTCCCCCCCCCCCCCGGTGTCTCCCCAGCCCGGCGGCCAGCGGGGGCGCAGGACATTCGCCGGGGTCACCGGAGGGGCCCCCCGAGACCAGGGCTCGCGCGGGCGGCGGCGGCAGGGGGCGCCCTCCCGGCCCCTGCGAGGACCCGCCCGGGACCCCGCGCCCGCTGCTCCGGCCTCAGGGCCCCCGCATCGCCACCTCGGCCCCAGGGCCGCCCGGGCCGCACGCAAATAATAATACCTGACGGAACAACAGCAACGGCGGCCTCTGTGGGTTCCCCGGGCGCCGCGCCTTCGCTGACCGGGTCCCCTCCGCCCGCGCGCGCTCGGCATTCCCATTGCAGAGGCGAGGAGACTGAGGGCGGGGGCCCGGGACCGCGGCGGGGCAGCCGGTCTGGGTCCTCCGCGCGCCCCCACCCTCGGGCACTGCCCAACTCGGTGCCCAGGGGTCCCCGTCCCGCCACGCCGAGGGCCCCGCGCGCGGCCGGGGCTGGGGAGGGGCGCAGGGCCCGCTCGGCCCGCCTGGATCGCCGGTCCCTCCGACTGGGCTGGGGCGGGAGCGCTGGCACCGAGGCCGGCACAGCAGCCGGTCCCGCCCGCGTCTGAGCCGCCAGCTCCGCGGCGGGACCGCCATGGCTTCGGTGCTCCCGGGGCCGGGGTGCGGACCCACGCAGTGTCCCTCCGCCACGCCCCCTCGCCCCCGGGAAGCTCGCGAATCTACTCCAAACCCACAGCCGCGGCGCGCAGCTGGGGACGGGGCCGCCCCGCGCCCGCCACAGGCCCTCCCGGCGGCACCAGCGCCCTCGCCAAGGCCCCCCCGACATAGCGCCTCCCGGCTCCCCCGCCCCCCGCCCCCCGGGCTCCGGGCACCGCGCCGCCCCGCGTCATACCTTTGCCCAGCAGCGCGCCCAGCACCAGGCTCAGCGCCCCGCACAGCGGCGCCACCGGCCCGGGGGCCGCGCCGTCGGAGCGCATCCTGAGTCCGCAGTTCAGGCCGCCGGCCGCCCGCCCGGGGCGCAGCGCCCGCCCGCCGTCCCCGCCGGCCGTTCCATGTCCCGGGGCGACCCCCGGCAGCGCGTCGGCCGCGCGGTGCGGCTCGGGAGGCGGCGCCCCGCCCTGCCGGGTGCTCGCCGCGGCGGCTCCGACTCCGACTCCCGCGGCAGCGCGCGCTCTGGCCGGACAACTTTTCTCCGGCGGCTGCCGCAGCTGCGAACGCCCCGCCCCCGGCAGGCCCCGCCCCCGCCCAGGCCCCGCCCCGCCCCGCCCCGCAGCGCGCAGGCCCCGCCCCCGGCCCAGGCCTCGCCCCCGCCCGCCCCGGACCCGCGGCGGCGGCGGCGGCGGAGAAAGGGCGCCCCCCAGCCGGCCGCGAAGGGGTGAGGCGCCCTCCGGGCTGGGGCGGCCGGCGCGAGGGAGGGCAGGCGCGGAGGGGAGGCCGCAGGCAGCCCCCCCATCCCGGGCCGCCCCCCTATTTGCAGCCTCTGATCTCCGCGTCCCGGAGGCTTCTGCGCAGGTGCCCGGGACGGAGCGGGACCCTCCCCTCGCGCCCGCCGGTGGTCGCTGCGGCCTGAACTTCAGGTCGCCCCCTGTGGGGGGTTATTTGTTTTGGGGGTTTGTTTGTTTGTTTTCTTGCCTGCGAGCCAGGGACACGTGGAATTCCAAAGTCCCTCGCAGCTGGTGCAGAAAGACCTCCTGGTTGGGTCAACGCAACACACAGAGCCGTGCAAAGCGGGACCACACACACACACATGCAGCACACGCATGCACACAATACACACGCATGCACACGCACCTGCACACATATGTACACACGCACATGCACACGGATGGGCGCGCGCCTCTCTGAAACCCATGGGGCGCGGAGGTGAAAGGAAGGTCCCGTTGTCACTGTTTGTCCTGCTCATTGTTGGAATGCCGCTCCGTGTATGTGTGTGTGTGTGTGTGTGTGTGTTTAATGTATGTTTACTGGTTTCAGAGAGGAAGGGAGAGGGAGAGAGACATCCATGATGAGAGAGAACCATGGACCGGCTGCCTCCTGCACGCCCCCCACTGGGGATGAGCCCACAACCCGGGCCTGTGCCCCGACCGGGAATCAAACCCTGGCCTCCCGGTTCCTAGGTGGACGCTCAACCACTGAGCCACGCCGGCGGGCCAAGTTCCCCCTCTTTTTATTTTATTTTTTTATTTTATCACCTACGCCGTGGAGACCTGGCCCAGGTCCTGCTTCTGCCTTCTCAGCAGAGAGGGCCCTACTCCGTGCCAAAGGGAAAGGCATTATTTCATTTGGGGGTGGGAGCAAGTGATGGGCCCACAGAGCAGGGAGTGGGGGGCACGGTGCGGGCCTTGCTGCTCCTGTTAGCCGACAGGAGGGAGGGAGGACGAGGCCGCTCCCACCCTCTCAGGCGGAAATAATCGATCTGTTGTATTTCTCGCCGGGGCTGGAAATATTTAAATGAGAAATATTTACTCTCCAGTGACTCCCAGGCTGACAGATAGCAGCGAGAAGGGGCTGTGCCTGCCCTGCGAGGAGCACGGGCTGCTGTGTGGCTGCTCCTGTGGCCGCCGCTGCCCGCCCCCCCCCCCCCCCGGAACAAGCTAAGAGCTGGGGTGACTCGCCCGCGTCACTGGCCTCCCCAGGACCATCAGGGACTCCTCGTGCCCGAGGTGGGGAGAAGGCCGCCGGGGACACCAGCCAGGCCAGGGTGGGAGCTGAGAAGCGTGTCCGGCGAGGCTGGCGAGGCTCAGTGATTGAGCGCCGACCTATGGGCCAGGAGGCCGTGTGGGAGGCAGCGGACCCATGATGCTCTTGCATCATTGATGTTTCTCTCTCTCTCCCTCTCCCTTCCTCTCTGAAATCAATAAAAAGATTTTTTTTTTAAAGAAGAGGGGAAACCAAACGCACCAGATGGAAAAATGTAACAATTGAAAATGAGAAGGAAAACGGGAGCGGAGGCTGGGATCCGTGAATGCGTTTCTCAGTCTCTGAAGGCATCTGCTGCCCTTGGGGGCCCGGGGCTCAGAGGCCCCCCAGCCCGGAGCGGGCTCCTCCCTGCTCCCGCTGTGCTGGGCAGCAGGACGCCAGGGGCCGGGCACTGCTCCTCCGCAAACCTCACTTCAGGGTCCCGTTGGATCTCCCCCCCCCCCCCGTCCCTCCCAACATCAAACACATTCGCACACCAGACCAAACCAGGGAGAGAGGGGATGTGGTCAAGGGAGCTTTTTATTTTCTTTCTTTCTTTTTTAAGGAAAACCCACAAAAAGAGAGGCGTGAAGTTGGCGGTTCCCGGGCTGCCCGCTCCCCGTATTTCTTTTTTGAAAGGCGGGTGTTGTTTAACCCCGAAATCGTTGATTCCTTCACTAAAATTGCTTCCAGATGCTTCTCCGAACTTCATCGCGAACATCAGAGGCCGCTAATCTCCTCAAACGTGCAGGCGAGACGCCCCGCGGGCTGCGGGCACATGGAGGCCATTAGCGTGATGGACAGGAGGGAAGGGTTACCGGGAAGAGGAGACCATCTGCTCCCCAGGTGCCCGGGGCTCCGTCGTCAGAGAGGCAACCTCAGGGTTCCTGGCGTTGGCGCTCCGGTTCCGAACTCTCGGTGCGGCCGGCCCGGGGAGGCGGCGTGTGAACTGTAGCTCGGGAAGGTCTGGGTGGTTATTGCTAAGAACGCGGGACGCTCCGGCTATGTGTTGGCCTCACGAGGCAGCTATGGTCACGGTGCAGCTCTCAGGCCAAGCTTCTATGAGAAATAAGAAAAAAGGGAGAGGGAGAAGGAAGGAGGGCGGGGAGGAGGGGAGGAGGGAGGGAGAGGGAAAGGAGGCAGAAAGATACCATGTTTTAACACTCCTTGCCAGCGCTTTTCTTAATGTAGACAGACATCATCTCGTTGGACCCTCACAAGACATTTTATGTAGTCACCCCGCAGACATCTGTCCATCGCTTGCCATGGAGCCGGCCCGGATGTGGGTTCTCGCGGTGAACAAAACGGATGATGGTCCTTAACTGGCGGGCCTTACGTCCTAGGAGACGGACGAAAGAAATAGACAGCCAAACGCACCCTATAGGCATACACAAGAAGCCGAACGGTGGGAGAGTCTGGGTTAAGGGACCGGCTTTGGGAGGGTGGGTGAAGAAGGGAGTGGGTAAGCTGGCGGATTTCCAGGGAGAAGAAGAGAGAGAGAGAAAAGAGAGAGAAACGTCGATGTTAGAGACACATTGATTGGCTGTCTCCGGCATGAGCCCCAACAGGGGGCAGGGATCAGACCGGCAACCCAGGTACCTGCCCTTGACCGGAAATTGGACCCGCGACCCTCCAGTGTGCAGGCCGAGGCCCTAACCACTGAGCGCACAGGCCAGGGCTCCTCTGGCCTTTTCCGGCCCCTCCTGGCCGACCTCTGACCCCTTACAGATGAGCCGGTTTCTGGGAGGGACGGACACACAACTTTCCCACCTTGTGTCCCATCATCTGTCTCAGGTTCACGCCATCCGGGTGACTTGAGGGAGCTTTGCAGCGAGACTCTCCACGGTCCCTGCCTCCCCCTGACACTCCCTGGTGCAAAAATAAAAAATAAGGAATAAAAAGATTGACCTTCCGTGGGAAACTGCCCAAATCGTGCTGTGTTGCCACTTGGAGCAACGCGCTGCCAATTCCATTCATTCAGGTAGGAATCCTGGGCTGCCAGCCTGCCAACGGTTCCAGGGTGAACAGCGCCCCCTGGTGGCGGCGACTGGCATTTCCTACTGGCAGAGGGGGGCACGGGGCGGGGGGCGGGGCCTGGGGGAGAAGCTCAGGTTTCTGGGTTCGAGCAAGAGTGGCCCAGGCACCTGGGGCCAGTGCTGGATGTTTTGGGAGAGTTCGAAGATGAAGGCCCGGACCAGCAGGGAGAGGAATGAGGCTGGAGGGAGGCCGGAGTGGGCTCCCCCGCCCCCGCCCCCCGCTACCCCCCACCCCTGTCCCCGGGACTCAGGGCTCAGCAGGCCTGGAGGATGATGCACCATTCCGGCCGCCCTGACTGTAGATGTGCGGGTGGAGCTCACATGCCCCCCTGGGCGTCCAGGCACAATCCAGTCGGGAAGCAGAGCCCCAGGGAGTCGGGCGTGTGGTCCACGGCGAGGCCTCGCGTCATTGTGGGGGGACGGAGACACACCCAACTCCAGAAGGGGAGTGGGAGGAGGAGCAGCCATCACCAGGCAGCTTCCCCCAAGCGCGGACATGGATGGGCTTTCAACGCATTTCAGGGCAACCAGCCGAAACGTGAAGGGGAAGCTGCAGAGAGAGGCAGGCGTGTCCGGCTGCCGGCCCCGGCCCTGGGGAGGGGCCTGCTCACCCAGTGCGTGGAGGAGGCCGGCTCTGCTGCGGCCAGGCCGGCGCCCACGGCGTCATCCCACGGCCACACGTCCTGCGTGTCCAGGTTTCCCTGGAGCTGTGTTAGTTTCCCGCGTTGAGACACGACCGTGGAACCGAGATGCTCGGAGTGGACGGAGAATGAAGCCAGCAGTCCCTCCCGCAGGCCGACAGCCTCCCATTGCCCGGGAGCCTCCATTCTGCAGCGAGGGGACAGGTCAGCGAGGGGACAGGTCAGGGTGCCCGCATGGCCCGGGGAAGCCAGTGCCGGAAGCCCGCTCAGCCATGACTGGCCTCTTCCTCAGAAACCTGCGTCCATCTGGTGAGGCCGGTCGGTCAGTCAGCCAACCGGTCAGCTGCAGGCAAGCCGTCGCTCATAAGCCATCAGCGGGGGACTCACGGCTCCGTTACCCTGACCGTGTGGGCCACAGCTGTTCCATCGTGGCCTTTGGACGCAGGCTCCGTTGCCTGTTGTCTTCTCAGGATTAAAACCGTTGCTTCAGCCCCAACGCGTGGCTCAGGGGTTGCCCGTCAACCTGTGAACCAGGAGGTCAGGGTTCGATTCCCGGTCAGGGCACAGGCCCGGGTTGCAGGCTCGATCCCCGGGGGGGGCGTGCAGGAGGCAGCCGATCCATGTTTCAAACTCTCTTCCTTCCTCTCTGAAACTAAACTATAGATATAAAAGCCTCAGGAACCATTACAACAGAATGCCTGGAACGACCGCTGGACCAGTCGCTATGACACAAACTGACCACCAGACAGAGACGCTCAAGGCAGGAGCTGCACCCTGGTGGTCAGTGTGCTCCCATAGCCAACCTCCTGGGGTCCCTTCCCCCAGCGGCCGGTCCCTCCCCCCCATAGGCCTCCATAGCCTGCCAGGCTGGGGGACACCATGCTGCATGAATTCGTGCACAGGGCCTCTAGTAAAAAAATATATATATATTATTATTTTAAAGAAGAGGAATAAACTCTAACTGCTCGGAGGCCATTCCCCAAGCTCAGCCGGCAGGACCCAGTGCCTCCTCTGAGCGTAAGGTCCCGGCGGAGGAAGGACGGGAGTCCCACTTCATTACACAGCCCACCCGAAGGCGCCCTCCTCGCCCGTCCAAAGGGAGCCGCTGCCCGTGCAGCCGCTGTGCGCGCGGCCTTATGAGATGAAAATCAGATCAAGCGCCGTTTCACTGAGCCCGCCGCGCGCGGGGGGAATTGCATTACCTGTCTGACCTCGTTAGGCTCTGCGCATGCAAACGGGCGAACGAGATGATGCAATTTGCTCTGCAGCGAGGGGGGGTGGGGCTCTGCATTCAGATGTGCAGAGGGGGGGAAGGGGAAGGGGAGAAGGGGGGAGGGGAAGGGAGAGGGGGAGGGGAGGAGGGGGAGGGAGGGGGAGTCTGAGGCGGGAGTCCTGGAGGGCGTCCCCCCTCCTCCCTGGAGGCCAGGAGGACTGGCCCTGCCTCTGGCAGCCAGTGTGGCTTCCTTCCCCCCCTCCCCCCCACCACCTTCAATCACGCGTGTGCAGGGGCGGGCCGCGTCTACACGGACAGGCAAGAAGAAATGGGTTTTGCATGATTGCCGTTCAAACGCGCTCGCCGCGGTGCAATTTGGAGCTGCCTTTATGTGGAAACAGCTGCGGGGCGCCCAGAGGCCCTTTGCAATCAGCACCCCACCCCCCACCCCCAGCTGAAGTGATGTTTCCCTCCCTCCTGGGCCTCCTCGTCCCTCATGAATACATAAGAAAATCCATGCGTATCCAGAGCGGAGGAGAATGAACGGAATGGGGGGGGGGGGAGGGTGTGGTGTGGGGGGGGGGATGGAGGGAGGTGGAGGCTTGAGCGCCACCGTGGCCCTTGACTCACCGTGAAACCTTGGGGCAGGTTCCGGTCTATCTCCGAACCTCAGTGTTTCCTTCTGTGAAATGGGGTGACCGTCATTCTGATCCCATAAGCGTGCGGGGAGGACTCATTGACTTGGAAAGGGACAGCTCTTGGCTCAGCGGTTGAGCATTGACCTATGAACCAGGAGGCCAAGGTTCGATTCCCGGTCAGGACACAGGCCCGGGTTTCGGGCCTCCTGTCCCGCAGGCCAGGGACTCCCTGTGAAGCCATCTGGCCCCGTGACAGGGCTCGGGGACCAGGTCAGAGAGCAGAGCGACCATGTCTCAGACCCACACACTCACCTTCCTCTCCAGGTGCTGGGAATGGGGGACGCAGCCGCCCCAACCCCCCACCTGGGTCGGGGCCCGGCGTTGGCCGAGATGAGGAAACCCAATGAGGTATAAAATAAAAGCGCCGTTCCAGCCACAGAAATAACGAGAAGACTCCCGCGGGGCCAACGCGAGAAGGCAGGAGGACATAGAAGCAGGAACGTGTCAAGGTTAAAAAAAACGCATCCGTCTCTTTTCCCTTTTTCTATTTTTTTTTCCCTGCTCTGGTGCGGTGGCTGTGAAAACGATTCTTTCGATTGTACAGTTCGTTGAATCAGGTAGAAACTTGGGAAGTAAAAGACTTGACCGTGGGGCAAAGTGGGTTTCCGTCCTTGGCAACAAAAAATGGCAGATGGTGGCGAGGCTGCTGGTGGGGGGAGCCGTAGGGTGCGCCCACATGACGTACGAGGGTGTGTCGACACCAAACACCGTTACTGCAGCAAATGGAGTTAGCGCGGCTCAGCGGGCACCGACGCCAGCGCTCTAGGCCGTGCCGAGGGGGGCGCGGTCGGAACCGGACTGAGTCGGGGAAATCTTTTTTAAAAATATTCTTTTTTTATTGATGTCAGAGAGGAAGGGAGAGAGAGAAGCATCAATGAGGACAGAGAATCATGGATCGGCTGCGTCCTGCACCCCCATATTGGGGGGTCGAGCCCACAACCCGGGCCTGTGCCCTTGGCGGGAATCGAACCCGCAGGCCGACACTCGGGCTCCCAGCCCAGTGGCTGAGAGTGTCCTGCTTCTTTCTCAGGTCTGTCCTGCTCTGGACGCGCAACGAAGCCAGCCCCCTTCGGGTACGGACAGAGCCCAGTTTCCGGCACCCGGGTTCCCCGGGTTCTGAATGCAGGGTCCGGCTTTGCTGGCAGCGCGTTCTATTATTTTATTTTTATTTTTTTGATCCTCACCTGAAGATATTTCCCCATTGATTTTTAGAGAGAGTGGAAGGGAGAGGGAGAGACAGAGAGAGACATCACTGTGAGAGAGACACATCCATGGGTTGCCTCCTGCACCGTCCTGACCAGGGCCCGGGCCGGGGAGGAGCCTGCAACCAAAGCGCCCTTGACCGGAATGGAACCCGGGACCCTTTGGTCTGCAGGCCGGCGCTCTATCCACTGAGCCACACTGGCCAGGGCTGGCGGCACGTTCCTTAGAGCCGTGGCCTGGGCCTGGGCCTGTGTTGAGGTCCCGGGGTCCCCCCCACGTCAGTGTGCATCGTGACCTCCACGAGGGCCGAGCAGGAGGGGACAGGGGTTCGCTTCCCTGCAAGCGGCCCTGGGAGAGGCGGAGGGAGCGGGTGACTCAGAGGATCCCCCCGCAGGCCTCCGCTTCTGCGGACTAATTACCGGCTGCCAATACCTGTCAGCGATCCTTGGACACCCGGCGGGGGGGCGGGCTGTCAGAAACGGGGTGCTTAGCATTCAGGCCGCGGCATCCACTCAGGGGGCTCGGGGACATCCCTGCCAGGTTCCTAATGAGGCCGGCGCGGCGGGAGCGGGCGGAGGCGGGAAGCGCATCGCAATGGGCAGTGAGGCCTCGGGCAGCGGGACCCCCGAGGAACCGGTCCGGGTGTCGGTGTGCTAGTCAGATCTCTGCTGAAACTCCTGTGTGTGTGTGTGTGTGTGTGTGTGTGCACGTGTGTCTGTGCGCATGTATGTGTCCATGTGCTCACGCGTGTGCACCGGTGTGCGTGCATGTGTCCATGTGCTCACATGTGTGCACGTGTGTCTGTGTGCATGTATGTGTCCATGTGCTCACATGTGTGCACCTCTATGCACGTGCGTGCGTACGTGCATGTGTGTCTGTGTGCACAGGCGTGCGTGCACATATGTGTCTGTGCGCATGTGTGTGCATGTGTACATACATGTGCACGTGTACGCATACATGCCTGCACACGCTCATTCTTCTGTGTGTCGTCCAAGCTCATGTCATTTTCTCCCGAAGGAAACAGTTGACGGCGGATTTATGGAAAATGGTTCCTACTGCACCTTCCGGAAAGGGGTGCTAACCGCCCACGCTCCTGACCCCTCAGAAGTGCCTCCGGCCACAGGGGGTCCTCCCGGGCCTGCGGTCCCCTCCCCGGATTCCCACGGACCCACCCCTGCGGCTCTGAATGGCAACGCCGCCGTCCAGGGGGTCACATGACAGGCTGGCCAATCAGTGCAGGCCCTCTCTTAGCGTCAGTGGTTGGAGTCACGTGACCCCATCAGCTACTGCCCCAGTTGTTAAGCTCAGGTATTTGGTTAATTTTGCTCTTCCGCTTCCACCTCTAAGTGAAATCACGTGGTATTTGTCTCCCTCTCTCTGCCTTCTTCACTCAGCCAGCACCTGCTCCGTCCGTCCGTCCGTCCGTCCGTCCTCGCCGTGGCAAATGGTAACACTCCGTCCATGTATGCACCATCTCTGCTTTCTCCACCGTCCCTGCACCTGAACTAACATAACGGTGTTGCCGACTGTCTTTAGAAATGAAATAAATGGAAAATACATAAAAATATAAAGGAAAGGAGCACCCTGGTCGCTGCCAGGACGAGCGGGAAGCCGGCTCTGTCCCCACCCGGGGCCCTCCTGCTGATCAGACGGGGAAGTCTACACTGAGCACCAGCCGGGCCTGGGCGCCAGTTGGGGGGTCTGGCCCGGGGGTGGGGGGTCCCCGGAGCGGGGCTGCGCCCCACCAGGCAGGGAGGCTGTGAATCTGAGCGCCCTGCGGGTCCCGGTGATGGCTGTATTCATTGTGCCCTCCCTTCGGGCATTGACGTTCCATTCAGTCACCGCCTGGAATCGACCGTGTTCCCCCCCCCCCGCCCCCCCAGGCCCTGTGGCCTGGCAGGCGCGTCTCCGACAGCCACGCGACAGGAGGGTCCCCGGGGAAATGACCTGGACGCCGGCGGCCGCCCCGTCCCCGCCCCGCCAGCCGGCTCTCCTGGATCCCAAGGCTCGCGAGCAAATGCAGACGCTCTAATGACACGTCTTATTAAAAACATTCAGCAGGAAGCGAGGGGGCCGCACGTGTCCGTGAGGAGCGTGAGGCGCAAAACCGGGGAGCAGCCCCACCCCCAGAGCGGACGCGGGACACACACAAGGTGCTGCAGCCGCCAGTGGGCATCTATTTTATGGGGATGGGGAGGGGCGAGGGGTGTTTAATCCACCAGACGCTTGGGGGGAAATTGACAATACAACCACCCCCGAGTCTCCCAGTCCGTGAAGAGGGAGGGGTTCTGGCTCCCCACGAATCTAGGTCTTTTCATGAATATCTTTCCGTTTCCATTGCATAAAGGTCTTTCATGCAATGGATCCCTAAGTATTGCCTATCTTTTCATTCTATAGTAAATTCTATATATACATATAATTACATATATATACTTAATCCTCACCTGACAATTTATTCCCATTGATCTTTAGAGAAAGTGGGAGGTGGGAGAGACAGAGAGAGAGAGACAT
The DNA here is from genome assembly GCF_964212035.1 of Myotis nattereri. NCBI lineage: Eukaryota > Metazoa > Chordata > Mammalia > Chiroptera > Vespertilionidae > Myotis > Myotis nattereri. The sequence goes on along the minus strand of NC_138095.1, from coordinate 28,009,678 downwards.
CGATGTGAGAGAGACACATCGATTGGTTGCCTCCTGCTCGCACCCCTACCATAGTGGGGGTTGAACCTGCAACCGCGGTCCCTGCCCTTGACCAGAATCAAACCCGAGACCCTTCAGGCCACGGTCGGCGCTCTATCCACTGAGCCGAACCGCCGGGGCAGGTGTGGTGAACCGAAGGCTCTGCGATGGGGAGGCGGTTCCCCATTACCCATGTGACTCCAATGCAGCCTCCAGGCCTTTATGGGGGGGGGGGGGGCTCGGAGGAGGAGCCCTGATGCTGGGAGAGGCCTTGGGGAGGAGAGAGGCTTCCGTGCTGGTGAAGGCTCTGGCGCCTGGTCTGTGTTGAGGGCTCTACTTTGCCACCTTCCAGCTGCCTGACTTTGGATAAGTCCCTGGAACTCTCTGTGCCTTGATGTTCCCTTCCGGGAAATGGGGGCCCTGGGAGTCACCGCAGGCGGCCGGTGGGGTGGTCTTCACCGAGGGCCCGTGAGTGCAGGCAGGTGCTGTCGTTGGCGTTAATGTTGGGGGGACCCACGCCGACCGAGTCCTGGGCTCTGGACCCAGGCTGCCCGGGGTTCCGTCCTCGCTGTGACTCACTCCAGCTGTGGGGACTCGGGCTCGTTAACTACCTTTCTGTGCCTCCGTTTCCTCACCTGGAAAAGGCCGGGCGACCGTCCTATCTCCCGCGATAGGTTTCTACTCCGGCCGTGAGGAGTCCCCACAAACTCACACGGGGCCCAGCCGGGCCCTGGCCTCGGGGCGAGGCGGCGGGATTGCCCTCGAGTCTGTAAGGAAGGGAATCTGGCAGAGGGGGCGGGGGGGGGGGGGGCTCCCGGGCCCCGGCTGGGGTCGGAGCTGCCACACTGTTGCTGTGTGAAGGTGGCCCCGGGTCCTTGTTACAGCAGCAATAGCACCCCTGGGTGGGGGGCCAGCCAGGCGGACGCTGTCTCCCAGGGCCCCGCCCACGTGTGTGTGTAGAGCAAAGCCTTCCAGGATTCCCCCGGTAACTGAGGGGGTGTCCTTAGCACGAAGGGGGTGCAGAGGTGAGGTGCTTGTCAAGTAATTTGCCCGGGTTTTGTCCAAGGGGAAAGCTAACCGGCTGGCCACGGGGCTCCGTGGTTGAGCGTCGACCTAGGAACCAGGAGGTCAGGGTTCGATTCCCGGTCGGGGCTCAGGCCCGGGTTGTGGGCTCCATCCCAGTGGGGGGCGTGCAGGAGGCAGCCGATCCATGATTCTCTCTCATCACTGGTGTTTCTCTCCCTCCCTCGCTCTCAAATCAATAAAAATATTTTTTTTAAAAAAGAGAACCAGTCAGTGAGCGTCGCTTCCGTGGATGTTAACCTCTGACTGAGAGAATCTGCTTCTTCTCCTCGTTCGCCCCGAGGCAGGCTGCTCACGCCTAGCTCCCCGCGGGGCTACAGCAGCCAAGATTCGGGGAGACAGAGAAGCCAGTTGGCCTAGAATGAGGGTCCCCGTCCTGGGCGCGGCCGCAGGGCCCCGGTGCCCCGTGGGGGGGCCCCCCACTGGCTGTGGGCGCCTGGTGGGGAGATGAGATCAGCCAGCCGCCATAATCCACTTTGGCGCCTGCCCGCCCTCCATCGCAGCCCGGCCGCGGGGCATCTGGAACCGGCTTCCAGGGAGATAATGCAGATGAGCGCTTCTTACGGGAATCCTGTAACCTTCCCGCTCCCGGGACCAGAGCTGACTTCAAGGAAGACAAAATGTGGCAGCCTCCCCCCCTTCCCCCCCCCCCCCCCCCGTGGGGACCTGGGGCAGGAGCAGTGAGCAGTAGAAGGCGGAGGCGTCCTGCGGGGGAATATACCTTCAGACCAGCCGGCCCAGCGCTCCTCCGGCCCAGAGCCCTCAGGCAGCCCCGCTCGGCCTGGACAAGGACGGAAAGGGCCATTCACTCTCACTGCCTCCGAGCTGAGTCAGCACCAGCTGCAGGGGGGTGGGTGGGGGGGTGCTCACAGCTCAGCCCAGCTCATCAGGGGTCGGGTGGCCACTCATGGCTCCCCCTGGCCCGTGGGAGCTGCCACGGGAGAAGGAGGTTCCTCACCTGAAGGCTCCCTCGAGCAGGAGCGTGTGAGGGCAGGGATAGGACAGACGGAGGTGCTTAAAAACCAGGCACGCTTTCGCCAAGTAGCATCTCTCTCTTGCCCGGCCGGCCTGGCTCAGCGGTTGAGCATCGACCTAGGAACCAGGAGGTCACCGTTCCATTCCCGGTCAGGGCACAGGCCTGGTTTGTTCGCTCGATCCCCAGTGGGGGGCGTGCAGGAGGCAGCCGAGCCATGATTCGCTCTCATCACTGATGTTTCTCTCTCCCTCTCCCTTCCCCCCTGAAAGCAATAAAAATATATTTTAAAAAAAATAGCAACTCTCTCTGGTAGACAATTTCTGCATCACCCCAAGCACATGACAACTTCTTCTTACGCGGCTTGAAAACGAAATATTCGGCTCGGCTCATTTCCACCCTGTGCTTCTCTGGGGGGAGGGGGTGGGGGGATGTGGGTACAGTTAACACCCAGGCAATCTGACAGCAGCCGGGGAAACGGGAAGGGCTCCAGACAGGATTCTGTGCCGAAGGTCATTGGGGGGCGGGACGGGGGGGACCACTTTGCAGGAGACTCCAGGCGGCATCGGAACATGGGGGGCTGGTGTTTACTTTTTAAATTGAACATTTGTTTTTCTTGAAGGAGCAGCCACGCGTAGAGGAAGGTGGGGGACACAGGAGGATAGGTGACAGCTAAACCTGACGCATGGTGGCCGCAGGCCGAGGGGAGAGACGCCGGTTAGAAAACTCACCTGCAGGCGTGTGTCTTCTAAAACCGCCTCTAACAGGCCTCCCTCGGAGACCAGGACTTCATTAATCCCAGGTTCGTGAAACAGGCCCGAGCTCCACATTCTGCAAAGCACAGAACAGGCTCGGGGCCTCGGGCATTTGCATATAAATAGAGCTCCGATCCATAGGAGGAGGGGGAAAATGACTTTCTACATTTTTATATATAATTCTCACTAAATTAGCCTTTAAAAATGTCCTTGTCATGTAGATCGATTTTTTTTTTATGTCCCTAGTTAAGCAACGAAAATGAAATTTCTTTCCCCAAAGAAAGAGCCGCCGCGGAGCTCAATGAAAACCTTGGTTACTAAATCCCAGGCTGATGCCGGGAAACACGGGGGACACGGCTGCTCCCTGTGCGGGTGCGGAGGGCTCAGGGCCGCCGTCCTGGGTCCTGGGTCCTGGGTCCTGGGTCCTGGGTCCTGGAGCTGGTGGAGGGCACGCAGGCCTTGCGCTGTGCTGCCTGGTTATTCGGGGTTCCACCCAGATTGGGGGTGGGGGGGCTCTGGGACCAGGAGATATTTAGGGAAACTGCCGAACACACAAGAGAATTTTGCTAGAGGCCGTTCACACAGTAGCGGTTTTCTGCTTCATTGCAACAATGTATCCACGGGCACGCAACAATGTATCCACGGGCGCGCGCAACAATGTATCCACGGGCGCGCACACCTCCCTGTACTAATGCAGGTGGGAGTGGGGGAGGAAGGCAGGAGCTGCAGCCCCCACGAGGCTGAGGCCCCCCAGGAGTCTGAGCACCCCCCTCCCCACGAGGCTGAGGGCCCCCCCCAGGGACACAGGACCTTTTGAGCCCCGGTGTCTCCATCTGAAAAACGGTTTAATAAGCGAGTCTTTATTGCTGTAAATGCCCAGCAGCTAACCTTGGTGAGGGGCTTGGAGCCAAGCTTACGAGGCGGCGATGAGATTGTCTGATTTTCAAAATTACCTTCTTTAAATTTTTATGGCCGGATAATATTCCCATCCTGTGTCTGTGCCGCCTCGTCCCCATCCGCTCGCCCATGGGCGGACACGCAGTTGCTCCCGCGTCTCGGCGGTTGTGAGTGAATGCCTCATTGAACTTGGGGGTGCGGACGGGGAAGACGGGGAGACCTGTCCTGGCCTTTTGCTGACGCCACTGCTCACTCAGCGGCCGAGGATTGTCCTCATCGTGAGGGAATTGCAATGGCCTTGGCTTCTATGCTCAGCTCGAGGGAGCGCAACCTTCGCTCACTTTCCCTCATTTCGGATCACACGAATGCCCAGCTTTGCTCGCTTTTACTGACATATATATTATCGTGTGTCTTTATTGATTTCAGAGAGAGGAAGGGAGAGGGAGAGAGAGAGAGAGAGAGAGAGAGAGAGAGAGAGAGAGAGAGAGAGAGAAACATCCATGATGAGAGAGAATCATGGATCTGCTGCCGCCTGCACACCCCACGCGGGGGCTCAAGCCCACAACCCGGGCCTGTGCCCTGACGGGGAATCGAACCCTGACCTCCTGGTTCCTAGGTCGATGCTCAACCCCTGAGCCTCACCGGCCGGGCTGGCTTCGCTCAGTTTCAGTGAGCAACGACTGATTTCACCAAAAACAAATCAAGACGCGTATAAAGAGGGGGTCCTATTGGAGGCCCCGAAGGGCCAGAGGGGCGTGTTGAGCCGGCTGGCCGGGCCCTCACACCCCCCGGCCCCGCCCGGAGTCCCCGCACCCCCTGGTCCCGTCACGTGCGTTCGCGGTGGCGCTGGACGGGGATAAAGGGCATCGGTTCCTGTAGAGCCAGGTGTCTCGCCATGAATTATGCATCCGCCGCGGGCGCCGTAAACCCGGCGCAGTAAGTAAATGTCACCTCGGTTCTCCGGGAAGAGCGCCCGGAGCCGGAGGCCACTGTGGACACAGCCACGGCGACTTTCCGCCTAAATGTCAGCGCAGGGGGAGCTCGCTGCCCCCACCCCCCTCTCCCTGCTCACCGTCTCTGACCCGAGGCCGCGCGGGGTGCTGTCCGGGACGTGGATTTCTTCTTAACCAGCAACGTAGTGAGTGAGGAGGACCATCGGGCGGACCCAAGGGTCTCGGGTTCGGTTCCCGGTGAAGGGCACGTCCCTGGGTTGCAGGGGCGCGTGGGGGGGGGGGCGGCGGGGAGAACAAATCGATGTGTCTCTCTCATGTTGATGTTTCTCCCTCTCTCTCCCTCTCCCCCCTCATCTTTTCTCCCTCCTACAGTCTCTAAAAATCAAGAGAGAGAGAGAGAGAGAGAGAGAGAGAGAGAGAGAGAGAGAAACACATTCACGTCTGTATCGCCAGCAGCTGCTGAGCTGGGATTCGAACATGCGGTGTTCGCTGGAACCTAAGTGCCCGGCGCGGACGCTGCCCTTGTCTGCAGTGCGTGGGCCCTGCTGGCACCGCACCCAAATGGGCGTGACCTCCTAATGCAACCACAGCCTTGTTCACTGTGTGTGTCTCGGGCACATAATCCAGGGAGGGCTGCTCGGCCGCTGGCCTGGCTCAGGGGTGGAGCGTTGACCTAGGGACCAGGAGGTCAGGGTTCGATTCCCCGTCAGGGCACATGCCCGGGTTGTGGGCTCCATCCCCAGGGTGGGGTGTGCAGGAGGCCGCCGGTCCATGACTCTCTCATCATGGATGTTGATGAGAGAGAGATAGAAACATCCATGATGAGAGAGAATTAGGGGCCGGCTGCCTCCTGCACACCCCCTGCTGGGGATCTGGCAGCAACCCCGGGCCTGTGCCCTGACCAGGAATCCAACCGTGACCTCCTGGTTCCTAGGTTGACACTCAACCCCTGAGCCTCGCCAGTCGGGCAGAAATTCCCTTTCGAGGCCCCAGTTAAGCCCTGAGGAAAGTCCGTGGTGGTTACGGTAAAACCGTTTTTAAAGGAGTTTCTCCTACGTCATTGTTAAGTCCGAATTCTTTGCTGTCAGTTCCCACGAACATTGTGGACCCGGTCCCTTCACTGTTACCTGTCGTGGCCCCTGTGACGGCGGAGGTCATGCTCACCCAGCCGATAACCCGCTGAGGACAGACTGGCCGCACGGACCCTCCATACATGCACCGTGTGGGCATGACCAAGCGTGTCCCTCATCAGCTCATGCGACTAACATGTCGTAAGCGTGTGCCCTGTTGCCGGGCTGTGTATGCAAGAGGGGGCACAAAAGGCTGCTAATGCAGACTGGGGCCCCCTCCCAGGGTTCAGCGGCTCCGGAAACAGGGTCTAGGGAAGGTAAGTAAACGGCTCCTTGAGGTCTCTGAGCCTGGACTCCTGGTCTGAGCATCCCGACGTCCCTTAATGACTTCAAGTGTGAAGTTCTGTGACAATCAGTTGATTCTCTCTCTCTCTCTCTCTCTCTCTCTCTCTCTCTCTCTCTCTCTCTCTCTCATTGGAGATGAAGCCATGGGGAGGCTGGTCACCTTGGAGAGAACAAGGACCCGCGCTACCCTATGCTGCCACCAGGGGGCGGTCAGTGCCTTCCACACAGAGCTGGACCGTCCAGCCCTCCTCTGGGTTAGTTCCTTCATTATGAGGATCCATCAATGCTATTGGGAATATTCTATTGATAATACGGGAGAGCCCTGGCCGGTGTGGCTCAGTGGGTAGAGCGTCGGCCTGCGGACTGCGGGGTCCCGGATTCGATTCTGGTCAAGGGCACAGGCCCGGGTTGCGGGCTCGACCCCCAGTGTGGGGCGCGCAGGAGGCAGCCGATCCATGATTCTCTCTCGTCATTGATGTTTCTCTCTCTCTCTCTCTCTCGCTCTCTCTCTCTCTCTCTCTCTCTCTCTCTCCCTCTCTGCAATCAGTTAAGACAAATATATTTAAAATAATATTGGGAATAGCAGGGGTATAGGATTGAGGCTTGTCAAGTCGCAGGTGCTCTTCCGGTTTAGTATCCGGTTTAATCTGCGTGACAACTTGGCGAAGCCGTTTCCTCATCTCCGTCTGGCAAAGCATCCTCTCTCTGCAGGGACGCCTGTCTCGGGATTGAGGCGCCCGTTCCCCCCCCCCCCCCCCAATCCAGCATTTCCTCATTTTCACCAACGACATCCGCACAGATGTCCTGTTTCCGAATAGGATCGCGTTCTGACGTCACAGGGGCCATGCATTTTAGGGGGACGCTAACGGGGGACGCTGACCCCAAGGAAGGGCGACCCTCCAGCACAGCACCCTTGAAACGAAAGGTTGTCCAAGGAGCTGTCGCGAAAGTCCTATAAAGTCCCCGATTTAAAGTGATTTACAGGCCCTGGCTGTGATCCATGCATTTGTCTCAACTCCTCCTGCGTCTATTTCTAATTTTAGTGGCATCGATTAAAGACAATGAGTTCCATATAATTACTGTTCCCAGAAGGCCCTCCTGCACTCTTGTTATTAGTCCCTGGGAAGGGCTCTGTGATGTCTAATAGATCATCCCTAGAATTTCCCTCCCCCCTCCCCCCTCCCCCCTCCCTCCCTCCCTCCCCCCTGCCCCTCCCAACACGCGTCCCTCCCTTCTCCTTTGTTCCATTGAAGCAACCAAACAAACAGGTAGCTTTTCAAAGCCTTCCCGCGCCTGGTCCATGTTCCCCCCCGGGCTGTACAAACAGATAGCTTTTTCAAGTTGATATTTTGCCTCTTTGGAAGTAGAGCTCCGCGCATGTTTGTCTACTTGTCAGAAGATCTCTCTTCAGTGTCTGGGTAGCTGGAGAATAAACATCGCTCGGTGTGAATGACTTCATCACATCTTAGAAGACCCGCATCTCCCGGCTGCATCGGCTCTGAATTCTAAAAGCCGAGGGCCCTTGGGTGTGAAAGTCCTTTGTTTTGGGTCCACATAAAGCTGCTTTTTCTCCCCCCCGGCATCTCCTCTGACCTGACCATGCCGGCCGCTTACAGGCTGGCGACTCGTGAGTGGCTTCATTCAAGAGCACAGCTTTCCCCCGGGCTCTGCGTCCAGGGAAGGCTGCTGCTCTTTTGAGGCTGTGAAGGAGGTAGTCTGGCCCCCGCCGACGTGGCTCAGTTGGTTGGGTGTCGTCCTGTGCCCTGGAGGGTCCCTGGTTCGATTCCCAGGAGGGGGCGTGCAGGAGGCGGCAGGTCCATGTTTCTCTCTCTCTCTCCTTCTCCCTTCCTTTCTCTCTAAAAATCAATACACTATTCTTATTTTTAAAAGTAGTCTTGACGTCGAGATTTGATTAAATGAATTCATGCCATTGAGTGGAGTTTTAGAGTGAGTTGGCGCCTAACGTAGCAGTAGGCTGAGGACCCCAACCCTGTCTGTCTGAGGTTTCCTGGTTTTAGCACTGACAGCCCTCTTTGTGGGAGCTCGCCCTTGGAGCCCCGCCTCCTGGTAGCCCCGCCTCCTGGGAACCACGCCTCCTGTTAGCCCCACCTCCTGGGAGCCCCGCCTCCTGGGAACCACGCCTCCTGTTAGCCCCGCCCCCTGAGAGCCCCGCCTCCTGGGAGCCCCGTCCCTGCAAGCTCCACCTCCTGGGAGCCCCGCCTCCTGGGAGCCACGCCCCTCTGGGAACCACGCCTCCTGTTAACCCCGCCCCCTGAGAGCCACGCCTCCCCGGAGCCACGCCCTTCTCCCAGTCCAGGCAGGGTTCATGAGCGGCTTTATAACGATCCCACTTGTGTGTGTTCCATTTAATGCCTAAAAGGACTCAAAAAGAACCAAACGTTACGCGCTGGGAAAATCGCCACTTCACGTTGGAGCAAACGTATTGACACGCACGATAGTCTCGGGGCCCTGGGGAGTGAGGTGAATTACAGCAGCAGCAGGAGCTGCGGGTCCTCTCCGCACGCCCTCCAGCCCCTGTCTGAGCATCGAAGAATGACACCCACAGTCCAAACAGGATAAGGAAGAAGGAACGCAGGCCCTGGGCGCCCAGCAAGGACTCCGGGGGGCTCCCCAGAGCCTCTTGTCCCTGGAGAGGTGGGGGGGGGGGGGCAGGGGACGTGTCTGTGGGATTAGCTGGGTCATTTCAAGATAAGGTCAACTAGGAAGCAGGGAAGCGGGAAGCAGCCCGATCCAAGGGGCCTGGATGCTGGGAGAACTGGGGGGGGGGGGGGGGGGGGTTACTCAGAACAGAGGGCCTCAGCGGAGAACCAGCCTGGAGGGGGGAGAGGGAGGGCTCAGGCTTAAACTGAAATGAACTAGCAGGTGGGTGCCGGAGGGGAAGACCGGATTTGGAGGCCGTGGCCTTGGAGACCCTGGCCCTCAAGGATGTTCTAGAAACATCCTGAACATGGCCACCTGGGTGTTGAGAAGAATCAGCCGGGCGTTTGGGGGCTCCAGACCACCTGTGCTGCACACACCGCACCCCAAATTGTCCACAAGCAATCTCGGCCCACGGAGGGGAGCGTTCTAATTATTGGGGGGCAATGGAGCTCTCTTTGTTTGGGACCGGCACCTCCTTGCGCTGGGGAGGGTCAAAGCATTTCCGTCGCGAGTCCAACATCCAGGAACACGAATGATTAAGCATCGGTGGTAAAGGCAACCGGGCCTGCTGACTCATGGCTTGTGTGCTCAGCCCGCCAGTAACTATTGGGAAACGCTCTGTATGTAAAGGGTTTAAATATTTCAGAGACTGTGTCCCATCGGGTAAGACGTTAGCCTTGTGGCTCCAGCTCAGGAGACGTAGGCATTAATTTTAGGTTTGCAATTTTAAGATAATTTACCTGAGTCTGAACAAGATCGGAATGTTTAAGAGAACCCGGGAAGCCTCTGGAAGTTTATGGGCCAGATTTACGGGGGCTGCGTAAGCATCGAAGAGAGCTTTCTCTGTTAATGAGGCACACGCATTGCTTGAAAGGAAGCCAAATACACTAAATTTACGAACGCAATTTGAAATATTCAAAGGAATTTAGTCCGCGGGCCCATTAAGACGTCCTCTTGGAGCGTTCTGAAACAGTAGATTTATAAATGGAATATTAAAAATTTTCAGCCAAACTCCAAGGCTCTAATGAAAACAAAACGTTTGAGATGTCTGCTTTAATCTGCAGACGGTTAAAAAAAGAACAAAAGTGCCCTGGCCGGGTAGCTCCACGGGTTGGAGCGCCGCCCCGTAAACCACAAGGGTGTGGGTTCAATTCCCGGTCACGGCGAATCGCTGGGTTTCGGGGTCAAGCCCCAGTCGGTGTGTGTACAGGAGGCAACCGATAGATGTTTCTCTCTCTCTTCCTCTTTCTGAAATTAAAAAAAACCAACAACATTAAAAGCTTTTTTAAAAAAAAAAAAAGTAGGGAGGGGGTACCTGGCGTGTATCAGAAGGGGCCCTGGGGATAGAGATGATGACAAGAGAAAACATCGGGAGGTGGGGGCCTCAGCTGGTGATGATGACGATGACGATGACGATGATGATGATGATGGTGATGGTGATGGTGTGAAGGAAGGTGTGTGTTTACCTCAACCCCATGATACCCGATGAAAAGGAAACGAAACGTGAACAGGTAGACCCAAGACCAGGAAGTGTGATTCTAATCCGAGTCTCTCCATCTAGGGCCTTAGATGCAGCCCTTCGGATGGGTGACGGCGGGACCACGGGTTTGACCACGGAGGCCACAGAGCTGGTGCCAGAGGCCAGACGCGTCCGGGTCGGCAGGAGGCTGGCCGGCTCTCCGGTGGGCGTGAGGCTGAGTGTACGCGCCCCCCGCGCCGTCCCTTTATCGCGTCTAAGGCTCACGGGGCTACCGGGCAGCGACGGGGACGGGAACGTCCCATTTTCAGATCCACGCTTACGGATCAGCCTTGGCTTTCTGTTCCGAAACGTTCGCCATCATTCTGCTGAGCGGAAGAAGCCAATCAGAGAAAGACAAGTAGCCCACGATCTCACTCATGTGTGGAATCTAATGAGCCAAATAAGCTGATGAACAAAAATAGAGCCAGAGCCATAGAAGCATGAACAGACTGTGGAACCTCAGAGGGAGGGCGGGGGAGGTGGGTGGGAAGAGACCAACCAAGGAACGCGTATGTGTATAGGCGTCACCCGTGGGTACAGACACTGGGGCGGTGAGGGCCTGAGCCGGGGGGTGGGGGGAGTGGGCTGGAAGGGGTCAATGGGGGGGGGGGGAGAAAGACCTATGTAATACTTTCACCAATAAAGATTTAAAAAATAATAATAATTAAGAAATAAAACGTTAACGATCCCCCCAATAGAAGTGTACATGCACCTGAGTGAAAGCCGGCAACCCTACCTTCCTGCCCGTGAGCCACGGCCCCTCTGACCCCAGGTCCCGCGTCCGCTCACCGGCTGGGCCCGTGAGGGTTGGATAAGGCTGATGTCCTGTGGGGGTGGCTTTCCGCGGCTGCCCTGACAGCTCTGGCTTTTCTCGGGGGGGCTCCCCAGGGCGGCGAAGAGGAAACACGTTCTTCACCCCCCAAAGGAGAGAGCCCCCCACCCTCCGTCATCGAGGGACTGCCCCGCGGCCAGGGGAGTGCCGTGAGGCAGGTAGGTTTCACCTGCGTGGCCTCAAATCGGTCTCCTCTGCTTATAAAAGTATTATCCATTGTCCGCTCTTTGCTCTGCAGACTCTTCGGATTGTCTGACGTGGACCCTGGGTGTGTGAGACAGTGAAGAGAAGGGAGAAATGGATGGCGCTGCTCCGTTCCCCTGCACCGGGGGGGGGGGGGGGGGGGGGGGGCGGCCAGGGCAGGAGGCCCCTCACAGCGGGCCCCTGTGACCCTTGTCGTGGACCCCCTGTCAGGTGGCACCACTCCCCGTCCTGGGGGCAGAGCACAGCCCAGCCCCCAGCCTAAATGGGACCACCCAGCCGCCGCCCAGAGTCCGGGACGGATCCCCCCTCTGTGAGCGTGGGACCGGGTGGCTGAGCCCCAGCTTCCCAGGAGACAGACGGGCGCCCTCCAGGGACAGGGATGTGCGTCACATCTGTGGGTGCTCCTGGTCCCAGCAGGCACTCCCTGCGTGTGGGTGGGCCCGGTGCTGCCGGGTTTACCTGCTCAGATCCAGACCCTGGAAAAGGCTCCGAAATCTAAAAATAAAACCATGTTAACAGGCTCTCGACAAGGCCCTGGGGCGATCCCTATTGATTTCAGCTTCACACAGACTTTGATTTCAAAAAAAAAAAATAAAAGCTTCTGGCAAATCGCTCCTGTTTCAGGCGTGTTTTGTCGGAGGCTCTGTCCCAGCCTGTGGATCACGCGTGTCCTCCCGTGCAGGCGCCAGTGGTCATTGAACGTGTTGCTTTCTTTGCGTACGTGTCTCCCCTTGGCGTGTCCTCAGCCAGAAGATCTCCAAAGGGCGCATGTGATGCACTAATTACCCCCCCCCCCGCCCCCCGGCCATGTGCAATTAGCAAGAAGCTCACAGTGGAAATAAACCCAAAGCTACGGCAACGGTAGCGACACAGTAACAGTCCTGGAACCGGGTAGTGGATGTGTGGGCGGGCGTTCACTCGGCAGCGATTTCAACTCTTTTTTTTTTTTTTTAATGTTTACGATCAAATGATGGCAAACAAGCCCGTGGTCCCACATCCCTGCCTCGCTCCGTGGGGCGTGCGTGGCCCGTTCCGCTCATCGCTCGTCGCCTTCGTCATCTTGTTCCTCGAGGCCTTGAGCGTTCCTGGTGCCGGTGGCCGCGTCAGCTGTCCTTTCAGGTTAAACCAATGTCCTGGGTCCGGGTTGCCAGGCCCCCCAGGGTCTCCGGAGCCCTGTCTGTCTGGTGCAAACACGGAGACAGCCTGGGTTCCGCCTCAGGAGGGACTCGGCGGGGGGGGGGGGGGGGGGCGCGGGCAGGCAGCCCGGAGCCTCCTGAGAGTGGACTGGTCACCGGAGGGGCTGGGGAGGGCTGTCACCTGGCTTTTTATGTTATATACGAGAGGCCCGGTGCATGGATTCACACACGGGTGGGGTCTGGCCGGCCCGCCCCATCTGGGCCAATCGGCCTGGTCGGCTGGGGGAGGAAATGTGAGAGGTTGGTTGGTGGGCCGGCTCTGCCCAGAATCAGGGTGTGGAGGGCCAAGTAGGGGCAGGGCGGGCCGGTCCCACTGCCTGGTCAAACTCCAGTCAAACTCCCAGTCGAGGGGACAATTTGCATATTACCCTTTCATTATATAGGATATCTTTATTGATTTCAGAGAGAGGAAGGGAGAGTGATAGAAACATCCATGAGGAGAGAGAATCATGGATCGGCTGCTCCCTGCATCCCCCCTACTGGGGACGGAGCCCACAACCCGGGCCTGTGCTCTGACGGGGAATCGTACCCTGACCTCCTGGTTCCTACATCCACGCTCAACCCCTGAGTCACGCCGGTGGCCGGGCTCACCTGGCTTCTCAGGACCCGTTCCAGGCGGGAGGCAGGGTGGGACGCACTCGCAGCCACCGTTGCTGGAGCCCCGGGCTCCCGACCTCGGGGCTGTCGACATGTTTTATTCAACGCGCATCTCATTGTTTTAATAAGTAACGGGTAGCACATCCCGGTCCCTCCCTGCAAAGCCTGCCGTCGCCGCCGCGGACCGCCGAGACACCCTCTCTGCGCGGAATGCAAATGCCGGTGCCTTGTAAACGGTGCGATGTACACGCACGTGCTTCCAGCTTTATAATCATTTTTTAATTTCACTTTTAAATTGCCGCTGACATTCGAGGCTGTTTTACATTCCCGCCGGGTGTACGGCGTCGTCTTTCGAAGTTTGGTGACGCTGAAGGGTTCTCTCCGGGGCTGAAAACTGTAATTAAAACAAAAAAACCAAAAACAACCTTCGTTTCTGCCTCTCAAACGATGAGGACAGGCGCCCGCCCACCGCGGCCAGCACAGTTTTCCTTTGCGTCCATCATCGGGTCCCGGGGAGGGCTTTTCCTTCCCGGGGCTCCTGTCACAATCCGTGCGAGGATGTGAGGGAGACACGTGGATTGGTTGCCTCCCGCTCGTGCCCCCACCGGGGCCGGGGATCCAGCCTGCAACCGAGGTACGTGCCCTTGACCGGGGATTGAACCCGTGTGGGTGCTCTAACCACTGAGCGAGCTGGCCAGGGCCTGGCGGTCCGGGCCCCAGGTCCCGCTTTCCTTTCACTTGAATGTAAGAGTCTGTCCCTTAGCCCAGAACCTCCCGAGAGGGGTCCGGCGGCCGCGGTTAAGGGAGGAAATGAAAGGCTGCCAGGTGGGGGCGTGCATCACTCCGGGATATTTTCAAGCCCAGATGTGACCCAGTTTCATTCCCCGTCGATGAGTTTTCTTAAAAAAAAAAAAAAAAAAAAATGATGCCTCGGCCGGCGTGGCTCAGGGGTGGAGCACCGACCTAGGAACCCGGAGGTCACAGTTAGATTCGCGGTCAGGGCCCAGCCCGGGTTGCAGGCTCCGTCCCTGGTAGGGGGCGGGCAGGAGGCAGCCCATCCACGATTCTCTCATCATTAATGTTTCTCTCTCTCCCTCTACCTCTCCCTTCCTCTCTGAAATCAATGCAAATATATTTTTTTAAAAAAAGAAGAAGAAAAAATGATGCCTCCATGTGGGTGGGGGGTGGGGAGGCGAGTCCCGAGTGTGCACAACTTCCGTCCAAAAGGCAGAGGCTCCATGCAACTCTGCAGGGAGCAGGAAAGGGGGCGGGGCTTAACCGAGGGCGGGGCGGGGCTTAACCAAGGGCGGGGCGGGGCCTCACGTGCCATCAGGGGACCTAGTGGCGGGGCCTGCTGTCATTTCTTCCCATCAGCTTCCCATCAGCGGCGTTGCTTGGGGCCTCGGGTTCCCCACGTGTTCGTGGGAGCGGCACCCCCATCAGCCCCTGGGTTCCTTCTGGGCGAAATCAATACAATGTAACAGGAGCAGGCTTGTCAGAGTGTGTCCGCCGGGGCCTGTGGGCAGATGCCGGCGCCCTCCCCCCGCTCCCCTCCCCCCTCCCCTCCTCCCCCCTCCCTCCGCGCAGGGATGGAGCGGTTGCCATGGCAGCCGCCGCACGTGGAGAGCTCCCGCTTGTCGCAGCGGCTGCCCTGGAACCTGACAGACTTCACACCGTCTCTAGGAATTTATAATTTTAGCCTGAAATCAGCAGGTTCTGTGCGGTGATTAAAAATGTTCAAATTTATGCGCGGCCCTTCCACTCAAAGCCTGGACCCCCCCCAAACCCCCCCCCCCAAATGGGAGGAGGCATAAACACGGCTTAGACTCAAAGGCCGAGTTTGGGGGGGTCCCAGGTGCTGCTGCTAAGGGGATGTTTGGGGGTGTTGTTCCACGTGGGTGTGGCCGCCTTCTGGGTGGCAGGAGGCCTCGGAGAGGAAAATTCCCCTGCTGAGACCAGGAAATGCCCTCCCAGCTCTGCCCCTCGGGGAAAGGGTGGCATTGTTCCCCATTCTCCCAGCGCCCCTGCCCCCCTCCCCCCCCCAGACCCCCATCCAGGAGCCTCAGTGAGCCACGGGCTCGCCCTTCGCCCTTCGTTCCTGCCGGAGGGACACCCCCTAGGATTGTGGTTAACACAGCATCAGGGACAACAGCCGCGTCCCTAAGAAATGCAACACTGCTGCCCGGCTCGGGTGGCTCAATGGTTGAGCATCAACCCCTGAACCAAGTGGTCGCTGGCTCGATCCCCAGCAGGGGGCGTGCAGGAGGCAGCCGACCGAAGTCTCAGCCTCATGGAGGTTTCTCTCTCTCTCTCTCCCTCTCCTTTTCTCTATAAAGTCAATGAAAAATATATATTTTTAAAGTGAGAAGGTTGGGAGCCCACGCCTGCTCGGAGGACGTCCCGGGCGGTTCCCGTGACCCCGCCGGGCAGCTCCACGCGGGGCTCCCGCCGTCACAGGCCACGCGCTGTGTGTCCGCCGTCCACGCGTGTCCGTCTCCCGGGCCGTCTGTTGTCCGGGGGTTTACCGCCCAGGAGCCCCGCTCCTCGGCGGGCGGCTCTCCCTCCGGAAATGCTGGCGGCACGAACAGCTGAGCCGGCGATCCTGCTCGGATGTGAGTGTGGAATCCACGAAGGTGGGGTCTCTGGCCTCCCCAGGCCCCGAGGCCGCCGTTGGGCCGCGGGTCCGATGTGCTGTGTGTGTTTGATTTCCAAGCGGCTTCAAAACATGTTGTTTATTGTTTCAGGGCCCAAAGATCCGCGCCCCCCTCCCCTCCCCTCCCCTCCCCCGGCGCCGCCTGGCAGTCCAGCCAACGCCAACCCTGCATAATTAATTTGTTCTCGGCGTTGCTCACCTGCATCCTGCATCCGTGCCCATCACCTCCTGGGAGGCAATTAATCATCCACTTGGCAGCGTGGCACCAGCTCGATAAGGTGGCCTCTCGCCACGCGGGCGGGCGGGCTCGGTCCTGGAAGGTGCCAGGATCCGCCTTCGAAGCGATGCCAGGCCTTCAAGGGCGGCATTCCCCCCCCCCCGTTTCTCTTGGGGGGCGACGGGGGGGACATTAACAGCTTTTTGTTTTGATTGTTAAGTAGCCAATCGCGTCTCCCTCCCAGTGGCAGCGGCTCCCCTCCGTCCTCCCTCTTCCTGATGAAGAAAGATGTCTCTCTCGCCGCCTCTTTACTCGCAGGATGCGAGGAGCAGGTGCTCCAAGCCGCGTCCCCAAAAGAACAGCGCGTTCCCAGCACAGAGTCCCGCGAGGACGCCGAGCCTGAGCCCCGGCACCGCCTCCCGACGCAGACGAGGGACAGACAGCCCGTCAGGAGGAGGAGAGCCGGGCGCACTTGGCCGAGGCGCCCGCCGGGCCCGGCCTGAATGGGCCTCAGAGCCGCCCAGCAGCCGCCGCAGCTGCCCAGGGTCGGCCCTGATCACAGGGCTGAAGTCGGACTGAAAACAATCCGTCTCCATTACCTGTCCCTCGAGCTGGGGTCTGGGCGTCCGTGTGCAAATGCAGCCCAGCCCGGCCGGCGTGGCTCGGGGGGTGAGCATCCACCTAGGAACCAGGAGGTCAGGGTGCCATTCCTGGTCGGGGCACAGGCCCGGGTTGCGGGCTTGATCTCCACTGGGGGGCGTGCAGGAGGCAGCCGGTCCATAACTCTCTCTCATCATGGATGTTTCTCTCTCTCCCTCTCCCTTCCTTTCTGAAATCAATAAAGACATATTAAGAAAAAGAAAGAAGAAAGAAAGAATGAAAGAAAGAAAGAAGAAAGGAAATGTAGCACCAACTTCTCCTTGCAGGGCCCTGGCCAGTGCGCTCAGTGGTTAGAGCGTCCGCCCACGCACCAAAGAGTCTCAGGTTCGATTCCAGGTCACGGGCACGCACCTCCGTGGCGGCTTCCATCCCCGGGCCTGGTTGGGGCACGGACGTGCGGGAGGCCACCGATCAGAGAGAGAAACATTGACGTGTGGGAGACACATCGACTGGTTGCTTCCCACACGGCCGTCAGCGCTCCCTCCGACATCCCATGTCTGTGTCCCCCAGACGACGGCTCTTCCCCCCGCGCACCTGCTCCTGCTCCTGCGGTTCAGGAGAACCAGGCCCGTCCTTCCTCCCAGCGGGGAATCCCTCACGTGGTCACGTGGTGCCGGTCAGCACACACGCACACGCACACACACGCACACGCACCAGCTTACAGCAGTGTCTGATCCCTGTGAGAAGCGGGGCTTCTGGCACATGAATAACGCGCGGAAGTCGGCGTGCAGTCCCTTTGATCCCTCCGAGCCTTTATCAAAGGAAGATAAGATACACCGACGAGCACCCCCTGAGAATAGCGACCTCCCTCGACCCCGGTCCTCGGCACAGCTTGACTCACGACGGAGGGGAGCAGCTTTGTCTGCTGCGAGGAAGGGAAAGTAGGGCAGCCGTGGGAGATGATTCTGCATCGCCCAGCTCGGGGCGAGGCTCCGCTCCGGCGTTTTGTGAAATGGGACACGGTGCGGCCCTGCCAGGGCCCTTTCACGGAGGGATCAGGCCACATGCAGACACGGGCATCGGCACCGGTTGTGAGCCAGGTCATTCTTGTAGGAACATGGAATCCAGCCCTGTCGGCGCGACTCAGTGGTTGAGCAAGCGTCCACCTAGGAACCGGGAGGTCAGGGTTCGATTCCTGGTCAGGGCACAGGCCCGGGTTGTGGGCTCCATCCCCTGTTGGGGGCGTGCAGGAGGCAGCCGATCCGTGATTCTCTCTCATCGTTAATGTCTCTCTCTCTCTCATCATTAATGTCTCTCTCTCTCATCATTAATGTCTCTCTCTCTCATCATTAATGTCTCTCTCTCTCTCTCATCATTAATGTCTCTCTCTCTCATCATTAATGTCTCTCTCTCTCATCATTAATGTCTCTCTCTCTCTCATCATTAATGTCTCTCTCTCTCCTCTCTCTCTCTCTCTCTCTCTCTCTCTCTCTCCCCCCCCCCCCCCCCCACCTTCCTCTGCCTCTAAACTTGACTTTAAAAAAGAAGGACACACAGGATTTGATCCTATGTTTTCAGAACTGTCACGCTTTCTAGCTTCACGCACTGTAAATACTTTGGGAACAAACTCAGCCAGCAGCCATGATCCCTTTCAACACCACACTTGGCTCAAG
Source organism: Myotis nattereri (assembly GCF_964212035.1). Lineage (NCBI taxonomy): Eukaryota > Metazoa > Chordata > Mammalia > Chiroptera > Vespertilionidae > Myotis > Myotis nattereri. Next base: position 27,991,432 of record NC_138095.1, on the reverse strand, counting down.
AGCTGCTGATACTCACAGTGCAGCGGTCGGGTGCCCGACGGCGGCGGGGACGCGCCCGTTCCGTCTTCTTCGGTGGCCAGCAGTGGGGTTTTCCTCTGGGCGAGAGAAACAGGGGCCTCGAAGGTGCTTCTCGGGCAACGTCGTTTCCCCGCGCCGTCTGAGAACCACGCCATCCCACCCTCAAGGCCAGCCCACAAACAGGGGTGGCTTTCCGGCTCCCGATGACTTATTTCCCTTTGCTTTTCACTTCTTCACGCCTCGGCGCCCACGGCATTGCGCGCCATCACGTATGGGTTGGAGCTCAGTGACGGGGAGGTGCCCCGGCGCGTCTGATCGCCTGCGTCGGGCGAGGTTATTAAAACGGTGCAAATATAAGTCGCCATAGCAACAGCAGCATCCGTTCCTGGCCTGTTTCATAATCTCGGGCCCGGAGAAAAGGGTGCAGGCTGAGCTGGGAGGCAGCGTGAACACAGCCACTGCGTCATGGGCTGTAGAAACCCCTCAAGCTGACGGGCCGAGTCCTGGGAGGGTCCGGAGGGACGGGCCTGGGCCTTCCTTCCTCTCTCTCTCTCTCTCTCTTTCTCTCTCTTTGTTTTAATGCATTGTTATTTGTTTCAGAGAGGAAGGGAGAGGGAGAGAGAGATAGAAACATCAATGATGAGAGAGAATCATGGATCAGCTGCCTCCTGCACGCCCCCTACTGGGGATCGAGCCTGCAACCCAGGCATGTGCCCTGACTGGGAATTGAACCATCACCTCCTGGTTCATAGGTTGATGCTCAACCATTGAGCCACACTGGCCAGGCTCCAAACCCGTTTCCCTCCTGCTCTTCCTCCACTCCCTGAACTCCGGCCACCATGGTCCTTGGCAACCCCAAGTGCCACCTCACCTGTCCCCCCCACAACCTTTGAAGCCGCTGTTATCTGTGCCTGGGACCTTCCCCCCAGACCTCCTCCTACTCGACCTCCTCTCCTTCCTCCTCCTCCCCCTCTTCTCTCTCTCTCTCTCTCTCTCTCTCTCTCTCTCATCCTCCCTCTTTCTCGCCCCGAGGTGCACACAGTCCTTGAAGAAGTGCCCACACAGTCCTGCCTTAGAAATAAACAAAGAATCGGGGACTGCTGGCCTCGCTTCGCTCTCAGCCCTGAGGACACGCCTTGGCTGCACTCCCAGGCGGAGATAAAGACGGGAGCTTTGTCATTTCTCTGAGGCTGAAGGAATTGGAACACAGAGCTAGAATCTGGCAAAATGCTGCGCTGTGTTAAGTGAGAATTAATAAGGAGTTTCATTGGACCCGTCGGGGGAGTGTGGCAAGTGGAGTAGTTCTAACGGCTTCTACTGGGGACGATACAGGAGATGCCAGCTAGTGATGATGGTGGTGATGATGGTGATGGTGATGGTGATGGTGATGATGGTGGTGATGGTGATGATGGTGATGATGGTGGTGATGGTGATGATGGTGGTGATGATGGTGATGATGGTGGTGATGGTGATGATGGTGGTGATGGCGATGATGGTGGTGATGGCGATGATGGTGGTGATGGTGATGATGGTGGTGATGGTGATGGTGATGATGGTGGTGATGATGGTGGTGATGATGGTGGTGATGATGGTGATGGTGATGGTGATGGTGATGATGGTGGTGATGGTGATGATGGTGGTGATGATGGTGATGGTGATGGTGATGGTGATGATGGTGGTGATGGCGATGATGGTGGTGATGGCGATGATGGTGGTGATGGTGATGATGATGGTGGTGGTGATGATGGTGGTGATGGCGATGATGGTGGTGATGGTGATGATGGTGGTGATGGCGATGATGGTGGTGATGGCGATGATGGTGGTGATGGTGATGATGGTGGTGATGGTGATGATGGTGGTGATGGCGATGATGGTGGTGATGGTGATGATGATGGTGGTGGTGATGGTGATGATGGTGGTGATGATGGTGATGGTGATGGTGATGGTGATGATGATGGTGGTGGTGATGGTGATGATGGTGATGATGGTGGTGATGGTGATGATGATGATGGAGATGGTCTTGATGGTGATGATGATGACGATGGTGATGATGATGGGGGTGATGGTGATGATGGTGATGATGATGGTGACGATGGTCTTGATGGTGAGGATAATGGTCGTGATGACCTGCGTGTGTGTGTATGTGTGTTTTGTTTGCCAGGCGATGATTGACACATGTGTTAGCATATCTGCATGTGCTGGCTGACGCCTTCAGAACTAGCTTTGAGAGGAGGTCCCAGAACTGCAGAACGACCCTCTCAAGGGTGCATGTGCCGGGCATTTTCTGGTACAAACCCACTGCCCACAGCCCCAGAACTAACTCCTCCGTGACGGGGCCACCCCTGCTAAGGTGGGGGCTGCCCACTGTTCACATTTAAAAACCAGTGGGCACAGCACTGCTCCCACGGTGCCTCCAGCCTCGGCGTGCTGTCGGGAGCTGAGGCCGGTGCCAGAGGCTTGGCCGGCCTCCCGGAAGCTGCCATTTTTCTTCATTTCCTTGGAGCCGAGCGCGTTGTTGAAACAAGCGCTCCTGCCTAATATGTCAACACGGCAGAAATGGATGCGGTAAACCAGGGATTGTTAGAAGGAGCCAGAGACGCGTATGGATGTTTCCTCATTAAGGCTGTCAGTCTCGCGCGGGCACCTGCTAGAGATGCAAGGCGGTGCTCAGCTCCCTCGTTGTTGCAAACCTGTCTCCGAAGGTAAACACCTGTCTGGGGCCAGCACACAAGGTGACGGCGTTGAGACTCTGCAGGGCCTGGTCCTGGCACCGCGCCCGGGCTCAGGGCGGGGGAGTCAGGGATGTGCACCCCGTTCGTTCTCTCGTGAAGACCCTTCCTCCTGCGTAGGCGCTGGGTCTGATGGCGGCTTGAGTGGCCACAGGACGAAGGGGCCAGGGGACATCGTACTTGACCTCTGAGCAGCATTGGACCCAGGCAAATGGCTCCCTCTTCTTGGAAAAATGTCCATCAGGTCCGGCCGGTGTGGCTCTGTGGCTGAGTGTCCACCTAGGAACCAGGCGGTCACGGTGTGATTCCCGGTCAGGGCACACGCCCGGGTGGCGGGCTCCGTCCCCAGGGGAGGTCACGCAGGAGGCAGCCGATGGATGTGCTCTCTCATCGATGTTGTTTTTTTCCCTCTCTCTCTCTCTCTCCCTCTCCTTCTCCCTTTCTCTCTCTCTAAAAGAGAAAAAAATGGACACCCTGGCTCGTTTTGGCTCAGTGGATAGAGCGTCGTCCTGCGGACTGAAGGGTCCGGGTTCGATTCCAGTCAAGGGCACAGGCCTGGGTTATGGGCTCGATCCCCAGTGGGGGGCGTGCAGGAGGCAGCCGGTCCATGACTCTCTCTCATCATGGATGTTTCTCTCTCTCTCTCTCCCTCCCCCTTCCTCTCTGAAATCAATAAAAATATATTAAAAAGAAAAAACGAAGAAGAAATGCACCTTTTAAAATCTCCGACGCATCGTAATTTCCCAGCGACCACGCCGACGCCCCACGTTTCTGCACCCGCCCCGCCCCCCGCCCCGCCAAGGTCAGGGCACGGAGGCAGGCACGTCCCCACCTGGACAGGCCAGACGATGCTGCGAAGCCTCTCATCTGTCTTGCGTTTCCACAGGCTTCACCCGGAGCCATAACTCACACGCTTATGCCATGAAGTGTCTCCGAGCCATTCTTCATCGTCAGCGGCCAAACCCCGGGCCCCCGCGCGGAGGGAGGCGAGAACGGGGACGAGAAGGCCGCTCATCACGGCGCCGGTGGGACGTGCGCGGACGCCCGTGACAGATGAGCCTGCGAGGTGCCCCTGGTTGGACGGCGACTTCCTCCTGAAAGGCTCCCGTCCCCTGTATCGTGCTGATTATCGAGGGAGAACTCCCTGTTGTGTGTGTGTGTGTGTGTGTGTGTGTGTGTGTGTGTGTTTTATATATTTGTATTGATTTCAGAGAGGGAGGGAGAGGGGGAGAGAGGGAAGGAAATATCAATAATGAGAGAGAATCGTGGACCGGCTGCCTCCTGCACTCCCCCCACTGGGGATCGAGCCTGCGACCCAGGCACGTGCCCTGACCGGGAATCCAACCCGGGACCCTTCAGTCCGCAGGCCCACGCTCTATCCACTGAGCCGCACCAGCCAGGGTGGGAATCAGTTTTTGATTTATTGACGTCAGGGGCGGCGGGGCTGAAATTGCGGCCAGGCGAAGACGCGTCCTCCAACGACGGCCGATCACCAGGGGGACATCCATCAGAGGCGTCTCCTGGTGCCTCCCTGTCCAGGTGATGGACCGCCCCAACCCCGGGAAGGGCCCCCGACTCGCGCCCCAGCGGCCCCGCCCGCCACGCTGATGGATGGGGCGGGCGGCACCTCTCAGGACGAGGCGCACACGGCGACGTTTGCCTTTTGGAAACGCCTGGAGGCCACGGTTCCTTTAGAGAACAGAGAGCCCAGGACATGTGGAGCGAAGAGCCCGCTCACTCAGCGTCCAGCCCAAAGCCCCTCCGTGTGGACGGTCAGCGGGCGAGGAAATGGCGCAACTCTTCCTAGTTATGACACAGGGCGGACCACAGGCCTCACAGCCACGAGCCGTGGATGGGAAATTCCAACCGGGAGGTGCAGGGGCAGGTTCTGATTGGACGGAATAAGCAGATAGTCCGTTTGGTTTTAAATGATTAGGGACAAAAACCAGCATGGCCCTGCCAGTGTGGCTCAGTGGGTTGAGTGTCATCAGCAAGTTCAATCCCCAGTCAGGTGCATAAGGGAGGCAACGAATCAATGTTCCTTTCTCTCTCTCTCTCTCTCTTTCTCTCTCTCTGTCTCTCTCCCCTCCTTCTGCTCTCTCTAAAATCAATAAAAACATATTTTTTGAAAATCAATATCTATGTGCTAAAACCTATGGTTTATCAGATGTGTCCTAAAAGAAAATTAGATTTTAAGAAGCCCCGCTAATAGAACCCAAATCTAACCGAGTTAACAAGCAGTATTAAAACGAACGCGTTATAATTTAAAGTTTTCTTTCATTAAGTTAATAAGGCAGTTCCACTGAATAGTTTTAATTTTCAGAAAATTAATTTAAACCAAATTATCTCACTTAACGAGGCGTAATAATAGGATCGAGCCCACAGCGCTCTCTGCAGAGTGTTTGCACAGCGGCCTGTGGTGTCTGTGAGGCGCTGAGTCCAGGCTATGATGTCATCGTCGCCTTGTTTGCATTTCGTTGTAAAGTTCACACAAGTTGTTCTGAACCCTGGGGAGCTTTTCGAGGCCTGGGCTGTCTTCAGCAGAACCCAGAAATCAGCGGCTTCGGCCCACTCTGCACCCTTAATTTTTCTACTCTTAATTTTTAAAAAATATATTTTTATTGTTTTCAGAGAGGAAGGGAGAGGGAGCGAGAGAGAGAAACATCCACGATGAGAGAGGATCATGGACCGGCTGCCTCCTGCACGCCCCCCACTGGGGATCGAGCCCACAACCCGGGCCTGTGCCCTTGACCGGGAATCGAACCTGGGACCCTTCAGTCTGCAGGCCAAGGCTCTATCCACTGAGCCAAACCGGCTGGGGCCCACACACAGCTGCTTGGAGGGGTGGGTTGTTGGGAAGGTCTGTGGTCTGTGCTGATGGGGAGGACTTCATGCTGGGGGGTGTGGGTGGGGGTGAGGGGTTGGGGATGAGGGGTGGGGGTAGGGCTGGGGGTGAGGGGCTGGGGATGAGGGGTGTGGGTGGGGGTGAGGGGTTGGGGATGAGGGGTGGGGGTGTGGGTGTGGGTGAGGGGTTGGGGATGAGGGGTGGGGGTGTGGGTGAGGGGTTGGGGATGAGGGGTGGGGGTGTGGGTGAGGGGTTGGGGATGAGGGGTGGGGGTGTGGGTGAGGGGTTGGGGATGAGGGGTGGGGGTGAGGGGTTAGGGGTGAGGGGCTAGGGATGAGGGGTGGGGGTGAGGGGCTGAGGGGTGAGGGGTGAGCTCCCCGAGCGTCCTGCGGGCCTCGGGGGAGGCCTGAGGGCAGCGCTGGGGCCCCCATGCCCGTGGGATGCGGCCGTGTGGCCTGGGGTGACACCGCAGCCGGGGGCCCGGGAGGATGTTTGTTTGGAACCCGGTCTGGTCCCCGGCGACTCGGCGGCGAGCTGTGCCAGGAAACGTGTTTCCCAAAACCTGTGGGCATCGGACGCTCCCACGGGCCCCCCTCCGTCGCCGCCGCCCGAGACCCGGCTGGAGCCTCTGCCTCGTCTGCTGTCCTGGCTGGTGAGCCGTGTTCTGCTCCTTTCTCCGCGGCCCAATTACTCTAGCTCGAGGCTTTTATGTTTTAATTAAAGTGGCAGTGCCATAAATATTCATCACCCGAGGACGTTTCCGAGAGCTGCGGGCCGGGTGCCAGGGAAGCAGCCCCGAGGGGGTCCCCGTCCCCGGAGGGAGCTCACGCTCACGGTTCGGGGCCACCTCTGCACCGGGGTCCCGGGTGGCCGTGTCTGTGCAATAAGGATCTACGAGCCCCGGCCGGTGTGGCTCAGTGGATAGGGCGTCGGCCTGCGGACCGAAGGGTCCCGGGTTCGATTCCAGTCAAGGACATGCACCTTGGTTGCGGGCTCCTCCCCGGCCTGGGCCCTGGTTGGGGCACGTGCGGGAGGCAACCCGTTGGTGTGTTTCTCTCACATCGATGTTTCCCTCTGTCTCTCCCTCCCTCTTCCGCTCTCTCTCTGAAAATCAATGGGAAAATACCCTCGGGTGAGGATTTAAAAAATCCCCCCCCCCCCGAACTTCGCGTGCGATATTTTACCGCCAATGCGATCCCTTTGACGCCGGAGGGCACATTAGACGTGAAGGACGGCCCTGGCCGGATGGCTCAGTGGTTGGAGTGCTGTCCCGTGCACCCAAAGGTTTCGGGTTCGATTCCTGGTCCGGGCACACACCCAGGCTGCAGTTTGACCCCCAGTTGGGGCGTGTACGGGAGGCAACTGATCAATACTGTTCTCTCTCTCTATCTCTCTCTCTCAAAAACTCAATAGAAACATGTCTTGGGGTGAAGAATTAAAAGAAATGAAGGCCGGGTCTCTTATTATCTCCGCATACACAACCTGCGGGGGAGATTAAAAACGCAGCCCCACGTGGGTGCCTGTGATGCAAATCGCGTTTCCAGAAAATAAATTGGGAAATTAAAGTCCTCAGCTCCGCCGAGAGCTCAGCGTCCGGTGATGAATGCTCGGGCCGCGCTTTCCTCGAAGTGACGCGCCTGCGGGAAGCGGGGGCCGGAGGGCGGCTGAGCCAGTCGCTTCAGGGCGGCAAGGCCTCCCCTACACGCGTGTGGCCAGTGCACGCGTGACAGGCAGACCATGTCCTTATCTCCTCACAGGTGCTTCCGTGGCGCGCCCTCCCTCCGTCTAAGGCAGCGGTTCTCAACCTGTGGGTCGCGACCCCTCTGGGGGCCGAACGACCCTTTCATAGGGGTCGCCTGAGACCATCGGAAAACACATCTATCATTACATACTGTTTTTGTGGTTAATCATGATGCTTTAATGATGATCAAGCTGTCACAATGACATCGGGGGTCACCACAGCATGAGGGGCTGTAGGAAAGGGTCGCGGCGTCAGGAAGGTGGAGAACCGCTGGTCTGCACGATGCCCTCTTGCACACCGCCTCCCGCCAAGACGCCCGCCTCCCTCGCCATCTCGGACGGCAGACCTGACGGGGACGCCGTGCCCTCCATGGCGGGACTCGCCGCCCTGGGCCGGGGTCTGTCTGCCTGCGGTTTGCTGGCGGTGGGCATCCTGACCTTCTCCAGGGGCAGGGCGGGGTTCATGGGGCCCAGCCATGGACGATGCTATAGGCCAGGGGGCGGGGGCCCTGCACGCACGTCGGGGTCACAGGAGGATTTGCACGGCTCAGCTCGGCCCCACTCGACCTGTTCGGTTTCGGGTGGCGGGAGCCTCAGGCCGTAACAGTGTGTGGACACGTTCACCGCATTTCGTATCCGGGAAAATGAATCAGAAACGCCGGGAATCTGGGCCTTCGACTCTACATTTCGGGGTGAGCCAGCCTCTGGGGTTCATGGGCTGTGATCACTGTTCAAGCGCCTGCAGGAGAGGCTAACACAGGGCTGGTGGGTTGGGGGGGCGGAGGGGGGGGCACCCGTTGTCCCACTAGGGGGCGCTGTGATCCTTTGATGTTTTTGTGTAAATATCTTTCAAGTCCCATCAGCTCGGAGGAAAACAGTTGCTTAGTCCCAGAGGACGTTCCCAGCGTTTTCTTCGGAAAATGTTTACAGCGATGGCCGGTCGTCTCCCGGAGACGCGCAGTGTGGCCGCGGAGCCGGCTTGTTCCGGGAAACGCCGCGGGGCTGGGCCCGAAGCTCCCCCGTGTCTGGGGTCCGGCTGCCGCAGAGGGTCCCTGGCTGACACTGTCGTTCCCGGGAAGAGGGAGACATCGAGGCTCCATTCGGGTTGCTTTTGTTTAAAGGAATCACGTTTAAAATTCTATGTTTCATCAGCGAAACCAATGCCCCTCGCCCTCACTGGCCGCGGCTGCAGCCCGTGGGTGCCCGCCGGACTCCTGGGGAAGGACAGGCTGCGCGTCGGTGGTGTTGGCACATTCGCTGCTTCTCCTCGGATCTGACGCGGCGACGTCGGGATGTGCTTACGTGATGCCGGCGGAGCCCATCCTAAGCAGCGGGTCGGCACCGAGAGGCCAGGCCCCTCCGGCCCCTCCGGCACGCAGGGTGACACATCCTGTCATGAGACCGAGCCCGCGCTGAGGGGCTCGGCTGGGAGGTGAGAGGCACACAGGTGATGAGGGCGGGTTTCCTGCTGGCATTCCTGCCGGTCCCTGGGCGCTAGTGGCGGGTGCTGTCCCTGACACCTGCAGGGTGTCCCCGTGTCGTGGGAGGTGGCCCAGGGACCAGGCGGCTGGACCGCGGTCCATCCCCTTCACACACACACATATACACACATGTATGCGTACACACAGAGATCCGCATACATATATGCACACATGCATGCATGCAGAGATACATGCACACAGACACACATGTGTGCATACACACAGAGATCTGCATACGTATATACACACATGCATGCATGCAGAGATACATGCACACACACATGTGTGCGTACGCACAGAGATCTGCATACATATATACACACATGCATGCACGCAGAGATACATGCACACAGACACACGTGTGCATACACACAGAGATCTGCATACGTATATACACACATGCATGCATGCAGAGATACATGCACACAGACACACATGTATGCGTACGCACAGAGATCCCACTCCACGAGGACGGAGCACAGCATCTGCACGACCGTCCCCTTTCCTGTAGCTTCTCTTCATACTTTTTTAAAAAATTTTTTTAAATTGATTTCAGAGAGGAACAGAGAGGGAGGACGAGAAACATCCATGATGAGAGAGCACCATGCATCGGCCGCCTCCTGCACGCCCGACACCGGGGATGGAGCCCGCCACCCGGGCCTGTGCTCTGACCGGGAATCGAACCCTGACCCCCTGGTTCACAGGTCGACGCTCAGCCACTGGGCCACACCGGCCGGGCCTTGCGTGAGTTTATTAACTCCTCTTGGTCGCCTGGCATTTCTTCTAAGTCCCGATGGGCAATCGCTATACAATCAAAATAAAACATTGACTTCCTAAGGTGCAAACGGTGCCTAATTCCTAGAAAAAAATAAAGTGATGGCAGCAGGGAACGCGCCCGGCGGACGGAGGAGACGGCGTGTGCCTTGGGGACCCGCGGACACTGAGCCTGGAGTGAACGGCGTTGCCCGCGCGCCTCGCCGCGTGACGGATCTCCGCCGGAGGGCGCGTCTTCCCGGCTCGGGTGCCGTTTCTGTCTCCCTCTCACCTGATGTTTTCATAAAAGACACAAACAGCTCACGCGTCTCTTCACGGTGCCGCGAAGACGTATCCCCCGTAACGCTGTTCTTGATAACTTTCAATAGAAAGCGCGTCCGCGCCGATGGAATTCATTTAGCATCGAGCTTTCAAATTACCCCAGAAATTGACTCTCTGGCCGGGACTGCATCACGTCACATGAACCGAGAGACGGCTAATAGGAACAGGGTCATAAACAGCAATAGAGACAGGAAGACGCAGCGAGCAGACGGGCGGGCACCGTGGGGGGCGCCGAGGGAGAAGGCGGCTGCTGGTTTGCCCAGCCGCCAGGTGATGCGCGGACTTCCCTGCTGAGCTGGCTCATGTAGAGAAAATGCAAAACTCGCCCATCTGGGGTCGCCGATCGCCACCAGACGCTCGCGGGGGGTAGAGACCCAGGGGTTACGTCTCGTTAGATCGGCCCTGAACCCCACTCCGCCGACGCCCATTCTAGAGGGGGCATGTGCCTCTTAAATGTGCCCCATTCGCCCTGGCCGGTGTGGCTCAGTGGATAGAGCGTCGGCCTGCAGACCCAAGGGTCCCGGGTTCAGTTCGGGTCCAGGGCAGGTACCTGGGTCGCAGGCTCCTCCCTGGCCCGGGCCCTGGGCGGGGTTCCTGCAGGAGGCACCCCATTGATGTGTTTCTCTCACATGGATGTTTCTCTCTCTTTCCCTCTCCCTTCCACGCTCTCTCTAAAAAAAAAAAAACACCAAAAAGATAAATGGAAAAGTATCCTCAGACGAGGATTAACAACAACAGCAACGAAACGTGCCCCATGAGACCACAGGAAAGGAGGCGGAGACGGCGCCTTAAATGCCGAGATAAGCCCCGGGCAGTGTTGTTCAGTGGTTAGCGTGTCGGTCTGCGCACCAAAGGGTCGCGGGTTCGATTCCCGGCCAAGGGCACCTCCCTGGGTGGCGGGTTCCATCTCAGGGCACATGCAGGAGGCGACCAATCGTCGTGTCTCTCACGCGGATGTTTCTCTCTCCCCCTCCCTCCCTTTCTCCCTTCCACGCACTGTAACAACCACGGAGAAAACATCCTCGGGCGAAGATGGCGACAACAACGAAAAGACAAGATGCCGAGACCAGGACGGCGGGCCACGGCTTCACCGCGACCTAGAGGTCACACAGCCGGAGCCACGAGACCGAGGACGGAGGCATGGGCCCTGCATCACCCTCCTCCGTCCACAGCCTCTTCCTCCTGGCGTGGCTCACGCGCGGCTCTGCATCTGAAAGTCACACGACTGCTTTTTAAAAAAATATATATTTTATTGAGTTTTTACAGAGAGGAAGGGAGAGGGACAGAGAGTTAGAAACATCGACGAGAGAGAAACATCGATCAGCTGCCTCCTGCACACCTCCCACTGGGGATGTGCTGGCAACCAAGGCACATGCCCTTGGCTGGAATCGAACCCGGGACCCTTCCATCCACAGGCCGAAGCTCTATCTACTGAGCCACACCAGCCAGGGCCAAGCAACTGCTTTCCATGGCACCTGCAGGCAGGCTGTCCTGTGTACCCCAGTGAGAATGGGCGCCGTGCCCACGCCACCGTCCACGTCCGCCTGATGCCTCCTCTTGTGTGGGAAAACGCGCTGGTCACCGAGAAATGAACGTTTTTCCCGGCGCAGGAGGGAGAAGAGGCTTGGGAGACTCGAGAGGGGTAATTAGGGTTTTCACACAAAGACCCTCCCGGGAGCTCCGGGTGGAGGGGGCGGGAGGACTCACAACCTCTCGCATGAGAACCCGCACAAAAGGCGTCTGCTGTTGACGGTCTCTGTGCTGGACGCCGGGCCCTGAGAGGAGCCGCCATCCATTACGCCCGCGACAGAGGGTCAAGAGGGAGCCGGCGGCCGTGGCCCCGTGTGGAGCCCGCGGTGACTGGGGGACGTCTCGTCACTCGGCTGATTTATGGGGCCGTCACTCTCACCCAAAGAGAAGCTGAAATACAGAGCGGCTTCCGGAAAACGTGCGTCCCAGGGACGCGAGGAGCCAGGGACAACCCGCCGGGCTGGGCGTCGCAATGTCCAGGAGCTCCCCTCTCGGCACGGCCGTCGGTCACCTGGACGGCACACGTGGTGGCCGAGCCTCATGCCCGTCCGTGTCCCCGGCACGGACCCCGAGGCCAGACCCGGGGCAGGTGCGAAGGAATCGTCTTCCTGTGATGGCTTGCATCGGCCTGAGCGGACGGAGCAGAGTCCAATGGCAGGAAGTCGGCGTCCCCGAATCCTGTGCGGAAAGAAAATGTCCCACCCGGCCTGTGTGGCTCAGTGGTTGAGTGTCAACCTATGAACCAGGAGGTCACGGTTCGATTTCTGGTCAGAGAACTCAGTCCCCAGTAGGGGGCGTGCTGGAGGCAGCCGATCCGTGATTCTCTCTCTCTCTCTCTCTCTCTCTGAAATCAATAAAATATATATATATATTAGATGTCCCAAATTCCCCGCTGACTGGTGCACACTTTTTTAGCCCAGATGCTTCCATGATGGTGGCGTGGCCCTCGCTAGGGGGACGTCCTTCCGCCTCCCTGAGCCCTTATCTCACCCTTTTCTCCGAAGGCCCCCCCCCCCCCAGTCCTGCCCCTCCCAGGAAGCAGCGTTACCGAACGCACGTGTATCAACAAAAAATAGCTGTAACTCTGGTAGACTTCACAAAGTCACAGCACCCTCGCTCGGCATTTAAAAAAAAAAAAATGTCTATTAAGCAAATGCACATTTACAAAAACAAAAAAGAGGGATAAACAGATGCCTCTCATTAGCAAAAGGCCTTTCATTTCTCCCCAGCTTTAATTCCCTCCTCGATGCTCCTCCCCAGATGGGCCGCAGCGAAGGCTGCAGCCACAGAATGGAATTCCCCGAGTCCCCGTCCACCAGGCGCTCTGTGGTCTGAGACAGAGGACACTCTGGCCTGGCCAAACGCTGCCCGAGGAGACGAGGCAGTGGAGATTTTAAATGTGTTGGGGACTCTGGGACCTTCCGCCGTGGCTCCCACAACACGCTTTCCCTAAAGGAGACGCGATGGGCGGGTTCGTCCAGGGTTAGAAGAGCAGCAAGGGCAAGCAAAGACTCAGCCTCGACCTTGACCTGACCTTGTGCCCACCACGGCGTCGGTGCCCGGTCCTGTGCTCGGGGAACACGGCCACAAAGGATGTGAATTCAATGCCATTGGCTCGGGGGGTGGAGAGGCGAGGGCAGTCTCAGGAACCTTCCCTTCCGCACCGTCCATGGCTTCCTCGTTATGAGCCTTTTAGCTCAAAAAGGAATTGAGTTTCCCCAACTCATCAGAGAGGCCAACATGGGATCCCAACGCACCCGCCTGGAAGTCAGGAAGAGTTGATTTGGCCCGGCCGGCGTGGCTCAGGGATTGAGTGGCAACCTAGGAACCAGGAGGTCAGGGTTCCATTCCGGTCAGGGCACCGGCCCGGGTTGTGGGCTCCATCCCCAGTGTGTGGGGTGCAGGAGGGAGCTGATCCATGATTCTCTCTCATCATGGATGCTTCTATCTCTCTCTCTCCCTCTCCCTTCCTCTCTGACATCAATAAAAACATATTTAAAAGAGAGAGAGAGAGACCAGAGCGGATTATGGAAAGAACCGACAGAGGGGAAAAGCTAGAAATAAGTAGAAAGAATAAAAGCCTAGACTTAGATGCTTCATTACAAGCCAAACCCTAATCTAAGCGTGAGGCGATAAGGCTGTAGAGGCGGATGCTGATCTTCACGGATGCTACTCGCACCCTGAGTGTGGATACGCGGAAACGGACGCCGGCGACCACGGAGGAGAAGCCTGGCCCCATGCTGGCCGCTCTGCTGAGTTAGGGAAACTCAGCACCTTAGCGAAAGGCTCATAACGAGGAAGCCATGGCCGTGCGGGGGGATCTCGCTCACTCGGGCGCCTCCCTGCCTGAGCCCCGCACATTGACCTCCGTCCCCGGCGTTATTGTTCTGGGCCCGACCGTCTCCCTCTCGTATCCTTCCCTCTGCTCCTCGCGGGGCAGGAGCGCGATATTAATTTCTAACTCGGGCTGGCAGGATGCTCGCGGCACTCAGGAACAAAAAAAAAAGGAGATGAAAGAAATGAGGGATGCCGGCCGAGCGCTCCCCTGTCGCAGCTTTTCATTGTGCCCATCCGGCCAGGGCAGCAGAACGAGGGCCGCAGGCTGGCTCGCGGGCAGCCCCAAGCCTGGTCCCACGCGCATCGGGGATCTCCTGCCCACAGCCGTCCTCGGGGAGCGCGCGTCTCTCCTCGAATCTGTGCGATCCCCGTGCTGGGGGCCACGCAGCCGCTAAGGTGTGGACCCCAGGGAACCTGGGACCCGCTGGGAGGTGCCTCCGTGCATGGCCCTGGGGTGACGGACGGGCTGCAGGTTTCATCAGGGCCTAGACTCGGGCGGGCGCTGCAGGAGTCGGCGATGTGAGCGCGGTACAGGGTGCGGGCAAAGCGGGCATCCCTTCTCCCTGCGACGCCCGACGGGAGGCCCGAATCGCCCTCCATCCTTCTTCTTGAGAGACGTGTGCGTGTCCTGCTGGCTCCTGCCCATCGGCGCCCGGGCCTGAGCTGTGCTGACGTGGCCGGTTCCCTGCCTCTGGGGCCAGGGAGGAGAACGGGGGCAGGGGGGGGAATTCCTCCCCGATCCCCTCGCACTGAGCCCGCGAACACGGGGCTGTCGCTGGCCGCTCCGCTCCGCTCACTGTCTCCCCGAGAAGTGCTTGTCGATCTCGGGAACCTACAAACAAAAGCGATTTTAAAACGTATGGGGGGTGATGTCAGGATTCCCAGCCCAGAACACCCAGCTTCGGCCGCTCTGTGTTAAAGGGCTCGGAGGGGGCATGAATATACGGACTCTGGACAGTGTATGTGTTAACAGTGCTTCCCAAAGAGCGGCCCGCCCATGGGGAGGGGGTGTCCTGTGGCTTCGGGTCCAGCCCAGAGCGCAGGTAACAGCAGAAGCAGTCAGTCCCTGGGGGCGTCGATAGAGGTGGTTTCATTCATTGAAGAAGTGCTTGCCTCTGTCCTGCTTTTAAGTACGGTCGGATGAGGGTGTGATGGTAGGAGCTCTGGCAGCCGTTTTGGGGCAGGAGGTAACGCAAGGAAGAAAATCGGCCGCCAGGTGGAAGGAGCTGGAACGAAAGGATGGGAAAGCCCTGGTGTCTGAAGACGTCTGAGAGCTTCCAACCAACCAGGTGACCCCTCAGCCTTAGACCTTGTGATTTGCGGGGGGGGGGGGGGCAACTCTGTTAGTCCTCCTACTTGAGTATCTGTTAGTGGCACCGACACAGAGCTGCCCTGGAGGGTCCCCCACCTGAGTCTCTCTGGTGAGATTCTAGAAACGGTAGCACGTCGGTTTCCGGGCACACAGGTTCCCCGTCAGGGCACAGGCCTGGGTTGCAGGCTCGACCCCCAGTGTGGGGCGTGCAGGAGGCAGCTGATGGATGATTCTCTCTCATCATTGATGTTTCTCTCTCTCTCCCTCTCCCTTCCTCTTTGAAACCAATAAAATGCATTT
Organism: Myotis nattereri; assembly: GCF_964212035.1. NCBI lineage: Eukaryota > Metazoa > Chordata > Mammalia > Chiroptera > Vespertilionidae > Myotis > Myotis nattereri. Next base: position 27,976,045 of record NC_138095.1, on the reverse strand, counting down.
TTTTGAAAAGAAGAACATTTTCTGTGGCTGCAGCATCACACTGGCCTTCGCACGACCACCCTCCCTTTGCGGGCGATGGCCAGCCCTTGACCACGCGCGCGCGCCGCCTGCTTGCAAGGCGCACCCTCAGCAGGGGCCCAACGCTTCCCACCCGACGGCTGCTCGGCCCCCGGAGCTCTGACCCCGGTGGGTGGGGGCAGGCAGGGGGAGGCCGTTTCAATCAGGAGAGGCGCCTCAGAGCCGGTGGGACAAGAAATGGAGTTCTAGGGTTCAGGGACTCGGGCTTCGGAGGGACATTCTCTTCCGTCCGCTGCTGAGCGACCCTGCGAACAGCCCCGCGGCCCCTTCGGGGACGGAAACTCTGAAAATCACGTTCCAGTCTCAGCCTGTTCATTCTCCCCGAAACACGAACACGGCAGCCCCGCGCCCGGCATCCCCCCTAGCATTTCCTGGTTTCGCGGGGTGGACAGAAAGCAGTGGCTTTGTGAGCCTGGAGCCCGGCAGATGGAGAGGCTGTAATTCTCAGAGATTCAATGAGCCGGCTGGTGTCCGCCGGAGCCTCGGCGGCCTTGAAAAATATCCCGATAATTGGAAAGCGATGCATCGTCAGCCGCAGCCCACGGCTCAGCCGAGCGGCTGACGGGCACTCACCCCGCGCCGGGCGCCAGATGTGCACGCTCCCTCGGACCATGGGAGTGAAAACAGCGCGGCCGGCGCCCGTGGGCGGCCCTGTGCCACCAGGCACCCTGCAGCCGGCGGTGGCGTGGGCACCTCCCAGACGCTTGGCGGTGAATAAAGAAGCGGGTTCGGCCCATTGTGCAGACGCCGCCCTAATCACTCCAGAGCCGGCTCCCAGCTCCTCCAGGTCCCGCACGACATCGGCTCTGGGGGTGTCTGCCCGCTCACCTGGGCCTGCGACCGGGGTGCCCGGGCCGCCTGTCCTGTGACTCGGAGTCTCAGGCCCTGACCAGGGGGCTTAGCTCCCAGCCCAGCTCTGGCCTCTCCCCACTCTCTGTGGGCTGAGGGTGATCCTGGCACCAGCGACGTTTCTTTCTGCTCCTGGAGACGACCCCAGCCCTCACCCCAGGGGTCCCCGGCCGACCTGCGGGGCTGGGAAGCCTCCATTGAACTCCGAACTCAGTAAAATAGAAGCTTCGTGATCAAGCATCAACCTCTGCACCGGGAGGTCACGGGTTCGATTCCCGGTCAGGGCACGTGCCTGACTCGCAGACTCCACCCCCAGTGGGGGGCCTGCAGGAGGCAGCAGGTCAGTGATTCTCTCTCATGGTTGATGTTTCCGTCTGTCTTTCCCTCTCCCTTCCTCTCTCTGAAAAATCAATAAGAACATTTCCTTGTAAAGCCTCCTGCTCCCTGAGCCCGGCCCAAGTGGACGCTCCCCCTCTGGCCTCGTCAGTCGCTCTCTGCTGGGCTCACCGGCCCTGTGGCCTCCGGACCAAGATGAGCCCCTCCCTGGTCCAGGGACCACGTGCCCTCCCAGCTGACCTGCAGGAAGTGCTACAGCATCCTCGTCCAATCAGATTGGAGGGGACGGGTGGGGATTTAAGCTTTTCCAGCCTCACTTCTCAACCCCGATGATAACATGCACAGCCTGGGTGCACCATCCCCAGCAAGTCCCACCCTGGGCGCCCACACGGGACAAGGGGCATCGGGAAGCGGGCGTGGATTCCCTACCACGGGGAGCAGCGCCTAGAAGGGCGGGCAGGGCTCTACGTTGAATCCTGTGGTCATCCAGTCATCAGCCCTTTGGGGGCAGGGAGCGTCCCCTCCCCACACACACACCCCTTCCCTCCCAGCCCCTCCCAGTTCCCTATCTTAGCTCGATAGGCACGTTCGAGCCCGGAGGGCGCAGCAAGCCAGCCGTGGGCACAGCCAGGATTCAAGGCTCCCTCGATGGAAGCAAACAGAAGACGACAACGCCGCCTTGATGAGATAACGAAGCCGGAGGGCGAGGCCCCGTGGAGGAAAGTGTCGCGTCTGCAGGTGTCGGAGTGGACGGGCGACAGTCGTCCTCGCCGGGCAGCCACTGCCGGCCGGTGCCTGGGGAGCTCGGGCTTTCGAACTGAGATCCGCATCAGGAACAAACCTTCACGTCACAGAACAGCGGTGAGGGGCCGGGCACAGAGCACGGCGCCCGAAGAAGTCAGCGTTGCCGTTTTTGCCTGAGAGCCATCTCCGTTAGAGAAGGGAGTGTGACAGGTTCCGCGTGAACATAAAGCCATGAGCCGGGGCCGGGTGGCCTGGTGGCTGAGCGCCGACCTATGGACCAGGAGGTCACAGCTCAACTCCCGGCCAGGGCACAGGCCCGCGTTGCAGGAGGCAGCTGAGCCAGGATTCTTGCTCATCATGGATGTTTCTCTCTCTCTCTCTCTCTCTTTCCCTTCCTCTTCCTCTCTGACATCAGTAAGAATATAAAGGGTGTCCCAAAATTCACGCAAGATTTGAATTTTGGGTGAGCATTAACAACAACAACAACAAAAACAAATAAAAGCCTAATTTTACCTGGTTTATTGAATCAGATTCTAATATCTGTTGCCCTTTGAGGTCAATCCCTTCCATTGGATCAGCATCACCAAGTACCAATGATGGCCCAGGAGCAGGGACAGGGAAGACCAATGAAGACCACGGCTTTGCATCTGTGCCAGCAAAGCCGTGGGGGCCATGGACCCGATGTGCTATTCCATACAGAACCCTAGACTATCCTTTATGAATCAATAAAAAATCTACAATTTTTAATTATAAACCTGTGTTTCCTATCAAAATTACTTCTTGCGTGAATTTTGGGACACCCTGTATATTTACAAATAATTAAAATGTGAAACAATAACGACGTGTGACCGTCCCTCCCGGCCCCGTGGCCTCGGCGCTGCTCACACCACCTACGCACGGGCACACGTGACCGGACGCTCTGTCGCTCTGTCGCTCCGTTCTTCTGAGCGAATCGCTATCGGTTCCATCCACGAACGATAAGAAAAAGGAAGGTTTTTCTTTCACCTTCAGAACAGCGAGTTTCTCGGAGATGGAATGTCGGGGGAGGGGGGACGGGCCATTCTCGCCGGATCCGGCTCGGCGCTGCGCCGGCTGCAGAAACAGGAGCTGCAGTCACTCCTCCTGCCTCGACGCCCTGCTCTGCTCCAGGCCGTTCCCGGGGCCCATGCAGCAGCACCACGTGTTTCCTACGTTACACAAGAATCGCACAGTGAGCGCTTTATTTCTCCTCCAGCACGGAGGCCGGTGGTTCCTGGGCCTTCCCTCCCAGCGCTTCTTGACCTTCGAATAGCCATGTTCATTGAGAGAGAGAGAGAGAGACAGACAGAGAGAGAGAGAGAGAGAGAGAGAGAGAGAGAAGTTGCATGTGTGTATGTGTGGGTGGTATGTGTTCATGTGTGCTCATGAGTTTATGGTGTATGTGTGTGCGCACGTGTGAGAGCATGTTATGTATGCCACCCGTGTTTATATGTGTGAATGCATGTGTGTATGCATACTGGTATATGCTGTGTGTATGTGTATGCGTGTCTGTAGGAGCGTGTATGTGTGTGCATGTGTGTAACTGTGCGTGTCTCTCTCTGCGGGCCTGGACATGTTTGCGCGTATGCGTGTATGTGTGTGCGCATACGTGTGTGCACCTGTTGTTTCTCCCCTGCGGTGCACATCCTGGGATGTTCTGCCTCTGCCAGAGAAGCACCGTGAAGGTTTTGCTGCTCGAGGCGGCGATGGGCGCCTGCAGGCTGCGAGATGGAAATATCGTTCTATTTATTTCCTTTCCCTTTCATCCGGGCACATGGCAGGCCTCGTCGGCAGCTGTTCCCTAGCAATTTCCTTTCTGTGCCTATCGGTGCTATTTTTGGATCTCAGATTGGATGCAAAAAAAGGATGCTCACACAATGCTTACAAAAATATAGCAAAACGGAGCTTGAGAGCGTGTACCCTTCAGAAGTTAACTCCATCCGTTCCCCCGCGAAGTTCCAACCGCCAGAGAAAAAGTAAACAAACAGGGCACGTTCTGGACCGTCCCCCAGACGTTCATAGAAAGAGCTTCATATAAACATGATTTACTCAGTAGCAGCTTTTGAGGAGCACTCGAATATATATGAACCCTCACCTGAGGCTATGCTTTCATTGATTTTTAGAGGGGAAGGGAGAGGGAGAGAGAGAGAGAAACATCGATGAGCGAGAGAAACATTGACCAGTTGCCCCCTGTGCGTGCCCTGGCCGGGGATGGAACCTGCAGGCTTCGGGTGTGTGGGAAGACAACCCAGACAACCGAGCCGCCTGGCCAGGGTGACGCTCGGTAAAGAAGAGCTCGTGTCCAGTTCGGATGCAGCGTCCGGGGAAGGAGACTCGGAGGCCCGTCAAGCAGATCTTACAGAGACGATGGAGGTGCCGTGGCGCCAGCTCGATCGCTTAATCCCCGCCCACGGGTGACTGATCCACCCTTTTTTCCCAGCGTGTGGTCTATTTTGCTAAAATTTGTTAAAATAACAGTGAATTGATAACAACAACAAAATAACCTGTTAATTTAATTATAAGCAAAGCGTGGTTACCAGCCTGTTTACATGAGCAGGGTGCGAATCTTCACATATGACATACGGACGGGAAATGTTGTCGGTTAAATCCGAAGTCTGTTCATTCGGGCGAGGGGGCGCCCGTGAAGGCCGGAAGCCCATTTTACAAGTCGGTTTACCGAATGCGAGTGTGATAAAAAAAAAAAAATGGACAAATTCGTGAGTTTACCTGTTTTTACTTATGTAGACACGTTTGTGTAATTAAGATTAAGCATGTGTGAAGAGTTTAATTTCACAGAAAAGTTGTCCATATGTGTGACAGGAATTTTAAACTTCCACTGACTGGGTCGAGCAAATGCGTCCATTCTCCAGTGACCGGGAGTACGCAGAGGCCACCTCCGGGCGGGAGTGACGGCCACTGCGGCCCAAGCACCCTGAGCCGGTGCCCTGTGGCCACGTGCCAATCACTCACCCAGCATTGTCTACGGGCGCTGGCTCCTGGATTAGATGCGTAGACCACAGTGGCAGACATGGGATATTTATTTACGTCGGTGAAATCACTACCATGTTTTCCCCCAACATATGGTCTATTTGCTAAAATTTGTTAAAAATAACAGTGAATTAATAACCAAAAAAAAAAAACAAAAAAAAAAAACCACCCATAACCTGTTAATTTAAGTATAAGCAAATCTTGGTGACAAGCATTTTAAAATGAACAGGGGGTGCATTTTCACAGATGACATACGGACCGGAAATGTTGTCGGTTAAATCGGAAGCCTGTTAAATCCAGGTCTGCAAAATCTCGGTTTACTGTATAGCATATTGAGGGATGCACCCTAGCGGGTGTGGCTCAGTGGATAGAGCGTCAGCCTGCAGACGGAAGGGTCCCAGGTTCGATTCCGGTCAAGGGCATGTACCTCGGTTGCAGGCTCCTCCCAGGCCTGGGCCCTGGTCAGGGCTCGTGCAGGAGGCAACCAATTGATGTGTTTCTCTCACATCCATCTTTCCCTCTGTCTTTCCCTTTAACAAAAGGAAGGAAGGAAGGAAGGAAGGAAGGAAGGAAGGAAGGAAGGAAGGAAGGTTGGGGGTGGGACTTGCCCTATGAATTGGGCCGTGGGGCTGCCTCCTGCATTGGGGATCTGCTTGGGGTCTGGTGTTGTTTTAACCAAAATGGGCTCGGAAAAGCCATGCCTCCCTCCGGGCCCTCACGGCACCTTCCCTTCGGCTCAAGCTGCAGCCCTGTGCACACCAGCCGGTCGCCTCACCGGACTCGGTCGCTGCAAATCCACGGGAGCCAAGGACGGTCGCCGTCGCCTTAAGAACGAAGCGAACCAGAAACCGGTGCCTGGACAACGGTCGGATTCCCACCCGATACTTCGCGGCGACAGTGAGCTCACCCGGGAGATTTAAGACACCCCCCCCTCTCCCTCCCAATACATTTTGCCTCACAAAAGGGGGAAAAAAGAAATAAATCCCAGTCCTGGTAGAAAAAAAAATATATGGATTTTCCTGAGAATCATAAATCAGGGAGGCAGGGTTACTTATCTCAGCGAAGCCTTTTCTAGAAGCCTCGCGGGGCGGCCAGGAGGGGGTCGTGTGAGGACGAGAGAAAAGGCGCCGTAAATCAGCGGAATTGCGTTAGTTTGCTCTCCCCGGCCCCGGTGCCTCCTGACAAAACTTTTAAACGCGAGGAGATCATTTTCTTTTCCTTTTTTTGCATCGAAAACCTTTTCTCAGCCTCTCGGCCACTCCTAACTGATGGTAACGTGACTCCTTCTAGAGAGAAGGGGAGGAATCCAGACCCGATGGGCACCGGGGAGCCGGGCCACCAGGACATAAATCATCATTTGCGCGGGGCTGGAGAGGAGACGGGTCCGGGGAGCCGGCGATAAATCAGAATTAAAACAACGGCGCCTGGGGCTGACGGCCGGGGCAGCCCCCCCCCCCCCGCCCCCCAGAACAGACCCGGCCGTGACGGTCCCCGTCCCCCAGCAGCCAGGCCTGCGGGTGCCGAGGAGACTGGGCCCTATTATGTCCCTAGAAGCCGTGTCCCCCGCCCTGGACAGGCGGGAATGAAGCCGAGTCCTGGGGCTCTGCCCCATGAGCCGGCGTCTGGGTGAGAATCACTCGCCTGCCGCAGCCCGGGTGCTGCGAGGCGGGCGTTTCCGCCGGCATCCGACCTGGGCACGACGCCGTGGCTCTTCACCACGATTTTCCAACATTATTCCTTCCTTTTCCCTTTTCCTTTTCCTTAAAGCTGGGGACGGGGGAGCAAGGAAGGGCCTAGGAGGACGGGAGAGGGACCGGGTGGGGACGTGAGCTGGGCGGGGTTGCTCGGGCTCCCTGGGAACTCAGAGAAAAGGGGGCCTCGGGGTCAGGTTAGGGGGGGATCCCGGGATGAGCTGCCGCTGCCCATTGCTCTCTGGTTGCATGTCTCGTGGGGTCCCTTAGAGTTTAGGGTGCAAATTAGTGGGGGAAGAGGAGGGCAGGGAAAGGCACGGGCGTGAACCTGGGAGGGAGAGCGCACCTAGAATTTGTCTTTTTCATCCTCACCCGAGGATATTTTCCCACTGATTTTTAGAGAGAGTGGAAGGGAGAGGGCGAGACAGAGAGAGACATCGATGTGAGAGAGACACATGGATGGGTTGCCTCCTGCACAAGCCCTGACCAGGGCCTGGGAGAAGCCTGCAACTGAGGTAGGTGCCCTTGACCAGAATCGAACCTGGGACCCTTCCGTCTGCAGGCCGACGCTCTATCCACTGAGCCACACCGGCTAGAGCCAGAATTTTTCTTTAGGGACAAGGCAGAGCTGAGATTTCAGGGTCTCTGCCTGCGTGGAACCGGCTCTTCCTCTGTTAATTTCCCCGTGAATTCGCGGTCACGGGCTCCCCAAGACCAGACGACGATGGCGATGCTGTGCGGAGCGCTGATTTCAGAGCCGACGGGGGATGCCCTCAGGGAGGAGGGACGTCTAGCAGGAGAGGCTTATCTTAAAAGCGGAGCGTAAGTGGGGCCTGTAATGCCCATCGAGACGCAAACTCACCCCATTACCATCCGTTCCTCTTAGGAGAATATGAGTGCCTCCCGGATGGACGCCAAGGCGGCTCCCTTATCGGGCAGGTTACCGACCACATCAAACCCAGGCGGCCGGGAGTTAACTCTTTGGGGCCCGGAGAGAACTGAGCTATTGCCTGAGAGCTTCACTGGCGGCACAATGAGCCTGCAACTCCTTGTGGCCAGGCTCTCTGTACAGAAAGAGCTAACGTCTCCCCTTGCTGTCCTTAAGGCAGGTGCGGGGGGACACGCCTGAGGCTGAGCTTTAAAATGGCCGTTGCCGTGCGGAGCAATGAGCCTCCCCGGCGAACATGCAATTTTATTTATTTATTTAATATGTTTTTGTTGATTTCAGGGAGGAAGGGAGAGGGAGAGAGAGAAACATCCATGATGAGAGAGGATCATGGACCGGCTGCCTCCTGCACGCCCCCCCAACTGGGGATCGAGCCCGCAACCCGGGCCTGTGCCCTGACCGGGAATCGAACCCAGGACCCTTCGGTCTGCAGGCCAACGCTCTATCCACTGAGCAACACCAGCCAGGGCAGAAAATGCAATTTTAAAACACAAATCCCACTCCTGCCCTGGCCGGTGTGGCTCAGTTGGTTGGCATGTTGTCCCTTAAACAGAAGGCGGTGGGTTTGAGTCCCAGTCAGGGCACACGCCCAGGTTCCGGGTTCGATTCCCAGTGGAGATGAGTGCGGGAGGCACGGATTGATGTCTCTCTCTCTCTCTCTCTCTCTCTCTCTCTCTCTCTCTCTCATCATCATCATCATCACATGGTTTCCCTTTCCTCACACTGAACTCACAGTCACTTGTTCTGTGCGGCTTTCTAACCCCGGGCAGGGCGTGGGTCTTCGCACGGAGCCGCCTCCCTGTCCCATCACAGAAGCTCAGGCGTGTGTGGCCGTGTGGGCAGGTAGGACGCCCCCTCCCCCCAGGCTGTCACGATGCGGAGGGCGCAGCTCCGGCGGCGGCGGCTCCGTGAGGGATGTGGTCCCCGGTCGCTCTGCTCGCCGCCCCACACCTCCGTGCGCCTGCATTTACCATCTCATTTGTGAGCATCATTCAATGAGAAGGGTGAGGGGAGCAGGAGCCATTTATGTGGTGGGAGGGACTGTGCAAGGATGGGGGGGACTGTGCAGGGATGGGGGGGGGCTCGCTCTCACCGCAGGGCCGTGCTGGGGACCTTAAGGCAAACTGGGCGAGGGGAGCAGGAGGGAAGGAGGGAGGGCTGATGTGTGAGAACGTCTCCTGTGCATGCGACTCGGGTTATGTGACTCCGTTTCCTCGTGCAATCTTTCTTCTCTCTCCTCAAAGGAATGCAAGCCCGGCCGGCGTGGCTCAGGGGCTGAGCGTCGACCTAGGAACCAGGAGCTCACCAGTTCGATTCCCCGTCAGGGCACAGGCCCGGGTTGTGGGCTGGATCCCCAGTGGGGGGTGTGCAGGGGGCAGCCCATCCATGATTCTCTCTCCTCATGGATGCTTCTCTCTCCCCCTCTCCCTTCCTCTCTGAGATCAATCAATAAATATAAAATAAATAAATAAAATAATGTGGGTTGCAGTGAAAAGGGAAATGCCAGGCCTCTGCGGTGGAACCCCGGGACTTGGGGGGGGAGGTGTGGGGGGCGGGGGGGCCATGTATCTTTCACGTTCTACGTCTCCCAATCGCTCCCCAAAACATGTGCGTGCACTTGGCCACCTGTGTCCGAGGCGTGAAGGTTCCTCCACCGTCTGAGAGGAGGCTTTTCCGGGGGCCGGTGCTGGGCGTCCCGTTTCGGGGCGACGCACCCCGACTGGGCTTCGGGGATCTGCGGGTGGCGTTGGCTTCGCAGAGAAACCCCCGTCGCCGTGGCTCATCGTTTACTTTCCCAGCTGTCGGGGGGTGTGGGGGGCAGGACGAGCTATTCCTCTTGGTAGAAGAAGGGGGGGTGGTAATGAATGCAGAAGGGCTGCGGCTAAACACCCGCCGACAGGCTGACAGATGGGCCGCGCGGCCGTGGTGCCATAACCGGAGGAGAAGTGGCGTTTAATCACTCGCGGGAACCCCGAACAGCCCTGATGGATGCCGCGTCCTCGGCTCCGGGACTCGTTGCGGGAAGTTGGTATTTGGCAGTTCATCGCGGGGATGCACGGCGCAAAGCCGGGGGAGGCGACCGCTCCCCACAGCTCGCGGGGCTCCTGGCGGCTCCACACGCGACCCGCCGCCAAGGCCACCGTCGGGGCCTGGCCGAGCGTGGACCCGTCTCCCTTGACCTGAGAGAGAGAGAGAGAGAGAGAGAGAGAGAGAGAGAGAGAGAGAGAGATGCGCCAGCGACCTCCCCACACACCCCTCCCTGGGCCTGGGCAGGTTTGCAGGAGTGAGAGGAACACCGTCTTTTGAAAATCTCGATGGTTCCCCATTTCCTCACGCGTGAGGCCCGCGGACACCTGCTCAGCCAGACAAAATATCTCAGATCAACGCGTTTTACAGGAGAGCGAGCGCCTTTCGAGGCACAGAATCCCAGGCGTCCTCGCATGGATGCTTTTATTTGTTTTGTTTTTAAATATATTTTTATGGACTTCAGAGAGGAAGGGAGAGGGGGAGAGAGAGAGAAACATCCAGGATGAGAGAGAATCACGGACCGGCTGCCTCCTGCACGCCCCCCACCGGGGACCAGGCCCACAACCCCGGCCTGTGCCCTGACCGGGAGTGAGCGGTGACCCCCTGGTTCGTAGGTCGATGCTCAACCCCTGGGCCGCTCCGCTGGGCCCCCATTCGCTCTTAAGCCGCCCAGACGGGGCTGTCCCTCTACCTGGGGGAGATCGGGACGGATGGAGAGGGACTCCGCACAGACCGCTCTGCGTGCTGCTCCTATGGGGGCGAGGCGAGGAAGGCACGGAGAGGGGACCGACTTCTCGGAACCGGATGCGGGAGGGAGTTGGAAATGCTCCTGAGTCATCGCTTTCCGGGAGGGTGGGCGCTGCTGTCAGGCATCGAGGCAGAGAGGAGAGTGATGACGGCCGGCCGCGGCCGGAAGGTGCGGGCCCGGGTCGCGATGCCGCCGATAAACTCCACGGAGCCGGGCGGCCGTGGGAGTCGTTAGCGGGAGAAATGGCCGCGGCTCTGGCAGCTGAGAAAGCGGACGGACTCGCAGTTTGTTCATTATCGAGATTTATTGTTTTCCGCTCCGGGAAAGTGTCGGCAAAGCAGGAATAAGGTCACGAGCGCTCGTCTGCAAGGTAAACGTTACTTTAAAAAAGAAGAAAAAGAAAAGGAAAAAGAGGGAGGAAGAAAATTGGAGATTATTCTCCCGTGGTTGGAAAGTAGGACAATTGGTTGGACCACTTCTTGGGAGATAATTGAAGAGTCAGATGGGCCATTTCTTGGAGGATTTCTGCTGCACAAATGCATTTCAGTTTAAAATAAACGCAGAATCTATTAAGATAGAGGTGGTCACGTGAGCTTTCGATTAAAATAACCCGGCCGATTCCAGAAGGGGGCCGAGGATCAGATGCAAACACCCATGGACCCGGCCCCCCGAGGTGCAGGCTCGGACTGTTTCGGCCTATTTCCTCCGAGATTTTAAAGGAAAATGGCACAGGCCGATGGCAAGCCCTCAGGAGCCCCCTTCCTTCCTGATTTCTCTCTCCCTCTACCCCAAGATACTCATGACTATTCCTGCGAAGGCTTTTATAGCTCTGTGTGTGGGCATAGATCTATAATAAACTTGACACAAACTTGGTGCATGCATTGGTAACGTTTTTATAAAACGCTCACCGCCTTTCGCTTGCCTCTCTCCGCTTGGTCTGACGTTCTGAGATGAACTCGGTCGTGAAGTACGCCGCTGTCATTAACAAGTGTAGCGCCGGGATGGTATTTATTTTTTTAATGAACATGCCACCTTTTATTCCAAATTCCCCGGGCGCCCACTAGATGGCGACCACAGACCAGCGTGAGGCCACACTTGCCCTGCGCTCCCCTCCCCCAAAAGGCTCCCCGGACACCAGCCCCTGGCCCGTCCTGTCCCCAGTCAACCGACTGCCCCTCAAGACACATCAAGCCCTTTACTTACCCGGGGTCCCCGATTCCCCCAAGTGTGAGGAATGGCGGGTCCGTCCTGCAGCCCCGCCCAGCGCTCCACACAGCACCTGCACCTGCACCTGCACCTGCATCTGCACCTGCTCCTGCACCTGCACCTACACCTGCACCTGCACCTGCACCTGCACCTGCACCTGCACCTGCACCTGGCAGCCCGGAAAGGTGTGGCCTCCCTCAGCCAACACCCCTGCCTGCTCTGCAGCTGGATGGGTGCCTGTGTGTGGCTTTATTTTTCTTGAAAGGCTTTATAGTTTTCATTTAAAACAAAACCTATCCTATATAATAAAAGGGTAATATGCAAATTGACCGAACGGCGGAGCGACCAGTGGCTATGAAGCACACTGACCACCAGGGGGCAGACGCTCAAAGCAGGAGCTGCCCCCTGGTGGTCAGTGCGCTCCCACAGGGGCAGCACTGCTCATGGCTGGTGAGTGCAAAGGTGGTGGAAGGCGCCTCTCCCGCCTCCGCTGCAGCACTAAGGATGTCTGACTGATGGCTTAGACCTGCACCTGGTGGGGAGCGGGCCCAAGCCGTCAGTCGGACATCCCCCAAGAGCTCCCGGACTGCAAGAGGGCACAGGCCGGGCTGAGGGCCCCCCCCCAAGTGCACGAATCTTGTGCACTGGGCCTCTAGTTCATTATAAACATGTTCAACATAAGAAAAAAGCCCAAACCCCTCACTTTCCGGGAGAAGGATGACTGATGTGAGGGAGTCATTGTTCTTGCTCTTCCCCACCCACAAATACACAGAGCTGAGTGGCTGCCTGGCTGGATAAACAGACAGCAGATGGACGTCCTATGACCATGGAATCCTACGACAGGGAGCTGGATTTATTTGTGTGAGCGTGAACATGCCTTCAGATTTATAAACAAAAGACAAAGAATCCCAAACAGAACTGTTGTCTTTTGGAAAACAAACATACAGACATTAGCTGACAGTGAGAGAATTTGATGTTTCAAGTACCCTGGTAAGGTGGGGGGGCGGGGGGAAAGCTTGTACAGATAACATCAGGGCGTGGGACCATCATGTCACTAAATCACGTAACATCGCCATCCGACAGGTTCTCGGGACGGTGGCGAAATGACGTGGAACGAAACCCATTTTACCAGAGTCCGACTGGTATCAACGAGAGCCAGGTCCCAGAGGCATCTCATCCACGTTACGGGGAAACGGTGACCTTCGGGGACATTCTGTGTAGCTGCCACCTCCACGTCTGCCCGCACCCTCCCCACACCCCTTCTGTCTCTTTCGTGGCACAATTTCAGCCAGTGCCGTGGACTCCCTTTTTTTAATTTTAAATACATTTTCATTGGTTCCAGAGAGGAAGGGAGAGAGAGAGAAGATAGAAACATCAATGATGAGAGAGGATCATGGATCGGCTGCCTCCTTGCACACCCCCCACTGGGGATCAAGCCCACAACCAGGCCTGTGCCCTGACCGGGAATCGAACCGTGACCTCCTGGTTTGTAGGTCCACGCTCACCCAGCTCTACGAGTCAATGACAGGAAGTTCCCAGGTGGTGCTTGACCTGCTTGGTGACGTTGGAGATCGTCTCGCCAACCTCCAAGGGAAACCGAGGCACGGGGGTGACTTTCTCCAGGTCCTTTGTTTGCTCTCAGATCCGGAGAGAATGTGCCTATGATCCCCGGCGCCAGGCAGAGGCCGAAGTGACCTGAAAACCCACGTCTCCCGCGTCCCAGCTCCTCCCCGAGAGGGGAGTGACCAGGCGAAGAGTCACCGGGAAGGTGACCGTGGCCTCCGACAGGAGGCTGTCACCGATCTGAGGGGTGCAGCTGTCAGGTGTCACCTCCCAGGCAGGACACGCTGACCCTCGTTAGCATGGAGCAGCGGGTGCATCTGGAGTAATTAGCTGAGAGACAGCCGTTTGGACAGGGGCCATTGTGTTTCACCGGAAGCTTCCATTGCCTGTGGATTAAGTGGGCTTTTTGCTCCCCGTTCGCGAGTGATTACTCAGTGATTCTGCTGCGAGTTTCGGGCCAAAGGGCGTCGTTTGTGACCCTGAGAAGGAGCCTCTGAGGGGGTGGGATTCCTGTTCCTCGGCCCTCCAGCAGCCCTTGGTTCGGGAAATGTAACGTTAAAGGGTCGGCTAAGTGGTGAGCAATCCTGGGGTCCGGGGGGTCCTTCCAATCCCATTCTTCGTGTGACACAGAGACGTCCCCCATCTCAGCCGATGGCACCACGGTCCTCCCGGTGGCTTGGAACAAACATCTAGGAGTCATCATGCTGCTTCGACATGTTTAACAACTACATCCAGCCCATCTGCAGGTCACCATGCCTCTGGCCTCCAAAATACACCCAGACCCCGGCGCCTCACTCTGCCGACATTGCCAACCCCCGAGCCCACCCCCGGCATCTCTTGCTGGGATGAAAGGAGGACCGCCTGGTGAAAATGCAGATGAATTAGAAGCTCAGCCTGACGCTGCTGCCTGGGTCCCTGAAGGGTGGCCAAGTGTTTCCTCGGTAGAAATGGAGAGGGGGGACCTCGGGCCTGAGGCTGCGCTGAGGGCGGCGTGAGGCCGCCCTTGGCCTTGGGGTTGTCTTGACCATTCTGGCGGCAGCACGACTTGCAATCTGCACAAAGCAGCGCCGCTGAGCCCCAGGGGGTCTTGTGAGACGCCACCTGGTCAGAGGTCAAAGAAGAGCAGGATTCGGGTAAGAGATTCAGAAAACGGGGGATGGAGTATCCTGCAATTTGAGTTTGTTGTAAAAGGGGGAAATCTACCTATTAATTCCTCCAAGATGGTCACAGCACGGAGCTGATGAGGAAGATTGACGTTCTGTCTAAACAGAGGAAAGATCCACAGACTTTTCTTGGTGAGTGTGTCTCTCTGGCAAGACAAAGGTCGGTCCTGGAGAAACGAGCCCACGCACGTGCTCAGAGGCTCGGGCGAGGAAGGATGCGGCTGGATTTAATATCAAGCAGCTGTGGCGACAAAAACAGCTCGCTATCCAGCACTGCCGTTCACGCGGAGCCGAGTCTTGAAATACTAATCACCAGCGCTCGGGCGGCACGCTAGAACCGCTTGGGGTGGTGATAACTGAGCAAAACATTCTCCTGGTCTATTAATCCTTAAAGATGTGTGTCTGTTCAGAGAAGATGATGAATAACTTATCAAGTGGGGAAAAGAGCAGATCTTACAACGTGTTCGCCTGCGAAGGGTAAAGACTGGTCTCTCCGTTTCTACGCTCCGTCTTTCTTGCTCCTTCTGTCCGTCTTCCCACCCACCATTCCCAGGCTGGCTGCCTCCCGTGGCCGCCTCCCGTAGCCGCCTCCCGTGGCTGCCTCCCGTGGCCGCCTCCCGTGGCCGCCTCCCGTGGCTGCCTCCCGTGGCTGCCTCGCCAGCTCTGGGCCTTTCTGTTTGCTTCTCCCCAGACGGCTCTCTCCTCATGTGGGTCCTCCGTGGGCGACACAACCGTCCTCTCTCTGTCTGCCTCTGCCTCTGACATCATTTACGGTGACAGATTCCCCTTCCCTCTTGATCCTGACATTCCCTCTCCCCGTCTTTTTCCATCCTCCTCTTCCTCTGCCTGACCCCCCTCTCCAGCCACCCAGAGAAGGAGAGCGGGCGAGTCAGCCGAGCCGCCAGCCAAGGCTCCCCGTGCTCCTTGCAGCCACCAGGCACCTGGCAGCTCCCAGAGGCTTCCTTCATATTTACGTAACGTCACGGCTGTGGACTTGAGTCTCAGCAGCTCGGGCCCTTCCTCTGCAGCCGTCCTCTCCGCGGCGCCATGGAACCCGGTTGGGTTTGACGGAGCAGCTGTGGGCTCGCCGGTCTGTGGCGACCTGAGGCCTTGTTACCTTTTCGTGGGGCTCACTATGGGAAGGAAGATGTTTCGGACAACGGAGTCACCGCTGAAATGAAGCAGAGCGTGGCCGACGTGGGAGCAGCAAGGGAAGGAAGCAGAGGAAATGCTTACAGAACCGTTATCTGCTGTCAGAGCTCAGAGGTGGGGAAACCCGAGGCCCCTGGACCAAGAGAAGCCACGGACACGGGAATCAGGCCGTCCAAAATGCACTCCCCTATTTCTCTCTCTTCTTCCTTTTCCTGTGTCTCCATGGCCATCTGTTTTCTTTCTATGTCGCTGAGCTTCCTGTTCTCCATCTTCCTATATGTCTCATGTCCCTCATTCTCGAGCTGTCTAACTAACCGGTTCAAAAACACGCCTGTGCGGAACCCTCAGAGCCGGAACTCACTCTCCCAAGCCGTGAGAGCGGAACAGACTCCGAGGAACCCCTGAGAACCGGAACTCACTCTCACCGGAACACATGCTGAGGAACCCTGAGCGCCGGAAACGACTCTCACAATCCTGGAGACCGGAACAGACTCCGAGGAACCCTGAGACCTGGAACTCACGCTCACGCGAACAGATTCTAAGGCACCCTGAGAACCGGAAACCCGAGCCCTGAGACCGGAACTGACTGTGAGGAGCCCTGAGAACCGGAAACGACTCTCACAATCCCTGAGACGGACTCTGAAGAATCCTGAAAACCGGAAACCGAAGCCATGAGACCGGAAGTCACTGCTCGGACTTGTGCTGCCGACCCGCAGCTCAAGCTTAAGCTCCTCCCACGAGGCTGCATCCCAGTCTATGCAGTGATGGCTGCTCTGTCCCGAGGCCCCTTCGCTGTGACAGCGGTACGGCCCCAGGGTGGTGGCCCTGACCCCCGGGCCCTGGCCCCCGGGCCCCCCTCTCCTAGGCTCACCGTCCGAGCCATCAGGCGGGCGGCGGTGCGCCTTTCCCAGCTGCGCAAAGCCAGACCCTCGGGGAGGCGTGTTTGCTGCGTTTGTCGAGGTTCCTTGGGCGTCACGTCTGCACGGGGCACCGGGACCGAGGACGCTCGAGTGTTCGCTTAGGTTGGGCCTTTGGGGGCCGTCTTCCCAGCCGGCCCGCGACTGTGCGCTCGTGTTCTTCTCCGACTCGTCCTGGTGCTGCCGGAGGTCAATTGCGGTTCCCAGAACCCCGGCGGGGGCGCCGCGCAGCAGCAGCAGGGGGGCTCGTTGCTCTCGGAGGGAAATAAAAGTGCAGCCGCGCGGTGCCAGACGGTGCCCGCGGCCCTCCCCCTGCGGGGACTCGCTTCCTCGCGCCAGTCCCGCTGGCCGTGCAGTGATGCGATGCTGGAGGCCCCGACACTGCAGGTCCCGATGCTACAGGTCCCCATCCTGCAGGTCCCCATCCTGCAGGCCCCGGCGCTGCAGGTCCCCATCCTGCAGGTCCCCATCCTGCAGGCCCCGACGCTGCAGGTCCCCATCCTGCAGGCAGCGATGCTGGAGGCCCTGACGCTGCAGGTCCCGACACTGCAAGCCCCGACGCTGCAGGTCCCTATCCTGCAGGCCCCGACGCTGCAGGTCCCTATCCTGCAGGCCCCCACGCTGCAGGCCCCTATCCTGCAGGCCCCGACGCTGCAGGTCCCTATCCTGAAGGCCCCTATCCTGCAGGTCCCTTTCGTGCAGGCCCTGACGCTGCAGGCCCCTATCCTGCAGGTCCCGACACTGCAAGCCCCGACGCTGCAGGCCCGTCCGAGGGCGCTGACGGCTAGGGCTTCCCGTCCCGGGCATCATCCAGTATCCGCGGCCTTCAGCTCACCTGCCGGCGGGAGGCGGCGGCTTTCATGGATGAGCCCTCAGAGCAGTCACCGAGGGGCCCGCCACACACCCAGCGGCCCGTGGTCGGTAACTAGAGCCCGTGTCGCCTGATTTACAGCCCAGGAACCTGAGGCCCAGAGAGGCCCGGGAGGGGTCTCGGTAAACATCCGTCCGCTGTGTCCCAATTCATCGCACCAGGAAGTGGACACCTACGAACCAGGAGGTCACGGTTCGATTCCTTGTCAAGGGCACAGGCCCGGGTTGTGGGCTCGATCCCCAGTGTGGGGGCGAGCAGGAGGCAGCCGGTCCATGATTCTCTCTCCTCATTGATGTTTCTCTCTGTCCCTCTCCCTTCCTCTCTAACGTAGAAAAAAAAAATGACTGCCTGTAACTGTGGGCGAGTCACTCACTGGACAGACCTGCCAACCCGTTTAGCCCGGAGGCTGCGGCCTGCCCTCCCCCCTGCGTGTGCCTGGAGCGCAGGTGCAGGACGGGGGAGGCACAGGTGGGAGATAAGCGTGCCGTGGGGGCCCACAGGCGACGAAGAGGGGGCCGTGGGCTCGTAATGTCTCTGCACTGACTGTGGTGACAGGGCCTTGTCTGCCGTGGGCCCCCGGCCCCCCCGAGGCCTCGCCCACTAACCCCGTGTCATTCAGAGGAGACGCCCAGACGCCCAGAGGCTGCAGGGGGGCTCCGCCTGCTCTGTGCCCGCGCCCGGCAAACAGCCCGCAGACGCACTGCTGCTCTGGGTGGGGTTTGACCGGCCTCCCCTCGCCCACGGCGGCGGAGAGCGAGCGCAGGCAGGAGGCTGTGGTGGCCTGA
The DNA here is from genome assembly GCF_964212035.1 of Myotis nattereri. Classification (NCBI taxonomy): domain Eukaryota; kingdom Metazoa; phylum Chordata; class Mammalia; order Chiroptera; family Vespertilionidae; genus Myotis; species Myotis nattereri. The sequence goes on along the minus strand of NC_138095.1, from coordinate 27,957,962 downwards.
TGCGCCCCCTCTTTGTGCTGGTGATGGGCTCATTGTCCGTCCTCATTGGAGACCCGTCGTCTGGTCCCGCTGGCCAGAGGGGAGCCGCGGCGCATCCTCCGCCCTTTGTTCCCGTCAGCATCACTGCAATTTCGCGTGAATTAGAGCTTTTGTTCGTTCCTGCCTCTCTCATTAAGAGCGAGCATTCCGGGATCATTTCCACGGAACGCAGAGAAATGGGGGCCGAGCGGAGCGGACACGCAAGCCTCCCAGCTCCCCTCGCCCAGCAAACACCGCCCCGCCTCTGCTCCTGCGTCCAGGCCCCGCTCAGGGCCAGGGCCGGGGTTCCTGGGGTCTCCGGCCGGGGAATGGGTCTGGGGGGTGGGGGCAGCTGCAGCCCCTGTGCCTTGTGTCCCCTGCAGACATGTTGGCTGTGGGGGACCCTCTGACAGTTGGAGGCCAGGGCACAGTGTATCGTGATCTGCACGCAGGGACCCTAACGCTGCGAGGCGGGAGGGCACCTGCCCTGAGCCCCGAATTCCGCTCCAGCGCCCTCATCCCGCGCGAGCAGCTCACTGAGCATAAAAGCACCAGCGCCAGCAGCTGTGCCTGTCAGCGCTCAGCCGGCGAGCGGGGCGGGAGATGGGCTGCCCGGCGCTGCTGACACCGTGACACCTTCTGAAACAGTTTCCAGGCGCTGAGGACTCGCTGGGAGCTGATCCGGTGGGAAGTGTCCCGAGCCCAGGGCTGCAGAACTCGGATGTCGATGTCGCCGCAGTGTAACCGCCTCTGTCTGCATCCAGGTGGCTGTCCATCACGGGGTGCAGGGCCTCTGAGAGGAGGGACCCCGGCCGGCCACAGGGCCCCCACCCCCCACCAAGGCCTGGTGGGCTCACGGTGCCATTCTTAACGAGGAAGAAGCCGTCGTCGTCTGAGGCTTGAATAAGCGTCTCCCGAGTTCACGAGACAGTTAGCTATTTTTAATTTTTTAAATACATTTTATTGATTTTTTACAGAGAGGAAGGGAGAGGGATAGAGAGCTAGAAACATCGATGAGAGAGAAACATCGATGAGAGAGAAACATCTATCAGCCGCCTCCTGCACACCCCTCACTGGGGATGTGCCCGCAACCAAGGTGAATGCCCTTGACCGGAATCGAACCCGGGACCCTTCAGTCCGCAGGCCGATGCTCTATCCGCTGAGCCAAATCGGTTAGGGTGACAGTTAGCTATTTTTAAGGTGTTTCTCACACATTTTCAAGGCGGGAACGTGCCCAGAGTGGGATAACATATCCGGCTTCCCTCGGCCTCGAACCCGCCCCCTGTTGCCGCCCTCCGAGCCGCCTCCATAAATAACTCTCGGTCGGACGGAAGGCCGGGAGGCTCACCCCATTCATCTCAAAGCCCGCTGCAAAGTGATGGCGCTGAGGATTCCCAGGGCTTTCAATTTTCCTATCTGAACACCGGACATAAATTTCAATTTTGGACAAAAACGACAAAAAAGTTATTCTAGGTCACATACCACCAACCATCATAAAACTTAAACTAGCATCTTCTTTTTTTTTTTCTTTTTTTTTTTTCTTTTTTTGCTGAAATAAGCAATGGGAATTTTCCTTGCTGTTGTTTCCTGTTATTCTGATGCACATTTTTTTCTCTTTCTCTCTCTTCAAAAGTTGTTTTTTTTCTCCCTAACGTATCTTTAGAAGAGCTTCTGGGCCCGGCTGGTGTGGCTCAGTGGTTGAGCATCAACCTATGAACCAGGAGGTCACAGTTCAATTCCCGGTCAGGGCACAGGCCCAGGTTGTGGGCTCGATCCCTCGTGTGGGGCGTGCAGGAGGCAGCCGGTCCATGATTCTCTCTCATCATTAATGTTTCTCTCTCTCCCTCTCCCTTCCTCTCTGAAATCAATAAAAATATATTTAGAGAGAGAGAGAGAGAGAGAGAGAGAGAGAGAGCTGCTAGCAGTCCTCTGATGTTGGAAAATACCTGGATTTTTATTGTGTGGGTTTTCTTAGGTCAGTGTGTGTGTGTGTGTATGTGCGTGTGTGTGTGCGCGTGTGTGTGTGTGTGCACGCACACGCACACACACGCATGCACGCTCACTCAGCACACTCTGCCATTTTACAGAATCAAATACCTGTCGCCCGGGAAGGAAACAGTGATTATGAATTATGGATCGTTCGCAAGTAGCAATACAGAATTAGCTTCCGGGCCCGTTTCCAAAGGCGGAGTGAATTTATGACAAGCTGGGTATTGATGAATGATTTATAAAGTCTGTTGAATGTATCAGCCGAGCCCGTGAATGGGGATTTGTTAGGTCAAATAAATTAAATTGCAATGAAATAGATTGCTTCTTCATGAAAAATTAAAATGCATGAGAGCTGGTCCGGGTACGCCTGCATCTGAAACCTCTCCTCCCTGGAGGTTTTTATCTCTAATCGGGAGCGACATGTGTCGGCCCAGAGGTGAAAGGGCGGCAGAAAAGGACCCGCACCTTCGTGGAACAGAGACAAGTCGATGAAACCCCAGACGGCGACTCCGTGCGTTCTCTCCAGTCCTTTATGAAAACGGGGTGGAGGGCAGCGCGCCCCACCAGATCCGGGAGAAGCCCGGATCCGGGAGAAGCTGTCTGTGGGGTATCGTCACATCCACCCCCGGGCCTGCATCTCCACGTGCAGCTGGTTCCGTTACAGAACTACTTGCAGCAGAAAAATCACTGGCTGTGGGTCAAAAAGGACCCAATTCATTTAAAATGTTATTTTCTTAATATCTTTTTTTATTGATTTCAGAGAGGAAGGGAAAGGGAGAGATAGAATCATCAACGATGAGAGAGAATCATGGATCGGCTGCCTCCTGCACGCCCCACACTGGGGCTGGAGCCCACACCCCCGGCCTGTGCCCTGACCGGGAATCGAACCCTGACCTCCTGGTTCCTGGGTCCACGCTTAACCACTGAGCCACACCGGCCGGGCTGCAATGTACTTTGAATACTCTTCAAACCTGACGTAATGTGCCCACAGGGTGACGTTCCCCTGGGATACAGTTTCAGCGCAGCCCCTGCTCCTCCTCAAGAAAGAGCGTCTGTCTCCCAGAGCTCGGTCTGTCCTCACGAAGCTGTCGATCTGAGCGTGGGTCCCAGGCCAAGTTCGAAAGGCAGGCGGTGAGCACATCTGGGAACGGTACTCAGATACAGTGTCAGCAACCACCTCTCTACGTTGGATGTGTGTGGTTGACACTGATAGGCATGTATGTGCACATCACGTGTGCCTATATGTATGTACGTGTGTGTGCGCGTGCACACGCGTGTGTCTATTGGGTTAACAGTGGTCCGTGGAGAAACTGCTCTGTGGTACCTGAAGGTCAGGGCTGAAAAGCCAGTGCCAAGTCGAGCTCTCTTCCCGGAGAAGGTGAGGGCTCCGGGGGGTCCCGCCTGGCGCTGACGGAGCTGCGGGCAGGCCCTGCGGCCGGGCGTCCACTCTGGGCTGGACATGCTGGTTCCTCTTCAGGAGGCATCTCCGCGCAGAAGCTCCAGGAGACGGACCCTCCGTGTGGACAGTCAGATCAGCATCTCCGCTCCATCGCCCGCTCCCCAGCTGCCCGCCCAGCCGCCTGGGGGCTTCTGAGGTCCCGAGACTCCCTGCCTGGGAGCCCGCCAGCCTCGGCCCTTCTGGAAACCACCCCCCTCCCCTCCGCTCCCTGGCGCGGCGGCTGACCCAGCGTCCAGCAGGGCCTGCTGCCCAGGCGGGCGGGCGCGTGTCAGCCCAGGTGGCGGGCGGCGTGCTCAGTGTGAGGCTCGGGGGAAGGAAGCCCGTCGGTCGTCTCGCCCGTCAGTGAAGGAGGAGCCGCCCCACCGGGCCTGGAACCGGCGTGAGCGGACCGGGGTCGTCGGTCCATGCACACGGCCAGGGCTGCCCTGCGGGGGGGGAAGCCGGGGTGTGTCCCGGGAGAAAGCGACAATGAGTCACCTGGGCCCGCCGGTGTGGCTCAGTGGCGAGCGTCGACCTGTGAACCAGGAGTCAGGGTGCGATTCCCGGTCGGGGCACAGGCCCGGGTTGTGGGCTCGGTCCCCAGTGGGGGGCGCAGGCAGGAGGCGGCCGGTCCATGGTTCTCTCTCATCACGGATGTTTCTCTCCCTCTCCCTTCCTCTCTGACATCAATAAACATCTTTTTTACAAACCGGCCTCTCACACCTGCCGCGCCGCCCAGGAGGCCACGTCACCGCCCCGGAAGCTCCGCACTGAGAAAGCCGCTGATTCCTCGCGTTTCTTTCCTGACTTCGGCTCATGGAACTCAGAACATCGGCATGTGAGCGAATGGATAGAAAATTTCAAAACAGCTCATTCTTTCCACCCGCCGCCCCCGCCCCCCGCCCCCAGCCGCTCAGGAAGGCAGAGCCCAGGGAGCAGCTGAGCTCCGCGAACCTCGTGATGAGGCGACGCTTTTTCCAAACGAAAAACTGCAAGAGGCACAAAGCTAAACGGGGACGATGATGCGCGGCCCGCGGACGGCCAGCTGCGCGCTCGGGGCTGAGCTTCCTGTGGGCGCCGCAGCCACCGAGCCCCCCGGCATAGAGAGGCCCCCGCAGGGGGGGGGGCATGGGTGACGGGAGGCCTGCGTGGGGTGGGGGGCAGAGCTGTGGGGACCTTCCCCTCAATTTTGCTGGGAACCTAAAACTGCGCTACAAAGTAAATCCTATTAAAATGGAATAAATACATGGTGAGTAAAAGGAATGAAGGAAGTCTCTCTCTCTCTCTCTCTCTCTCATCCCCACCAGAGGATGTTTTTCCATTGATTTTTAGAGAGAGGGAGAGAGAGAGAAACATCGATGTCAGAGAAACACACCGATGGGTTGCCTCCTGCACGAGCCCTGACCAGGGCCTGGCCTGGGGAGGAGCCTGCAACTGAGCTACATGCCCTTGACCGGAATCGAACCCGGGACCCTTCAGTCCACAGGCTGGTGCTCTATCCACTGAGCCACACCCGTTAGGTTTAAAGGGGTTTAAATATTAAGGTAAACTCGTGAATATGCGCACACACACACACACCTTTATTTTTTAATATATTTTTATTGATTTCGGAGAGGAAGGGAGTGGGAGAGAGAGAGAAACATCAATGATGAGAGCATCATGGATCGTCTGCCTCCTGCACGCCCCCCACTGGGGATGGAGCCTGCAACCCGGGCCTGTGCCCTGACCGGGAATCAAACCCTGACCTCTAGGTTCACAGGTCGACGCTCAACCACTGAGCCAACCGTGTTCAGAGCCCTTAACACAGCGGTTCTCAACCTGGGCTGCACATGAGAAGCACCTGGGAACCTTTTTAAATCCTGATTTCTGGGCCTCATCCTCCGGAAATTCTGTTTCTTTGTGATGGGGTGGGGCCACAACATTGGTAACAAAGAAACAGAATTTCTGGAGGATGAGGCCCAGAAACCAGGATTTAAAAAGGTTCCCAGGTGCTTCTAAGGGCAGCCCAGGCTGAGAACCGCTGCCCTACAGGAGACGCCCCGCGCAGGCGCATTCTTTCCAAAGCTCCCGGGCCTTTCCGGCAGGTGAGCGCGGGCGGCCACAGCAGGTCTGCGAAGCGGGGCTCTGGGCGCAGCCTCCCCCCTCCCGCGGCGCACAGACCGCAGTCCCCGCGTTTCCGCTCAACATTGAGCTCCTCATCCCACAGGTCGGATCATCTTCGGAGCCTCCGGCCGCGATTTGGTTCCGGGAGACAGTGTCCTGGGTCCATAGCGGCTCCGACTTCCACGGCAGCAGCCCCTCCGGACTGGCAGCCCCGCCGGGAAGGCCCAGGAACGGCCATGGCGGAGGCGAGCGGCTGGCGCCCTGCCCGCGGCCTTGTCAGTGGCGCCCGCGGTGCCATCGGCACCCATCACGGCTCCATCCCCACCCCCTTCGTTAGCAGCTCATCCTCCGACAGGAGCCCCGGGCGGGCGCACAGGGATGGGAGGGGGGCTGGTGAGAAGCGGCCGCGGGCAAAGGGGTGCCTGGCACAGCGGTGCCCGCCGGGAGGGGCGTCACACCGTCCGCACCGAAGGCGGGATCCTGGGGCAGGGCGTGGACGCCACTCGGCATGCCAGGTGTCCGGTTAGAAGTGCGGACTAGGCATTACCCGGTTAATGACTCGGATTAGCTATTAACCGGTTAATAATGCAGATTAGCTATTAACCGGTTAAAAGTGCGGACTAGGTATTAACGGGTTAAAAATGCGGATTTTGTAATCAAAGAAAACATGATAATTTCCAGAGAAACATCGAAAGTGCTTTATCCAAAGTAACGTCCATCGCTGGCTACACACTCCCCATCTTTCAGGTGATTGGTGGAGACCGTCCCCGTAGGACTTTCCTTGTTTTGAGGCCGACCATTCAGAGGCCCAGTTTCCACGTCTTCGCACGTGTTGAAAGCGCGTGGGCCGTCGATGGGAACAGGTGGTCATCGGAGGGAGTGATGCAACCAAACAGCACACACATCACATCGCATGTAGATCAGCACACGCGTGACTCCGTCGATTGGGAAAAACCCGCATTAGTAACCGGTGCACCTGGTACGTCTGCCCCGGCCGCAGGGGGCATTTCCGATAAATGGTTAACAGCCACGGCCCGGGTTCGGGAGGGAGAGGGAGCAGGTGGGCAAGGCCGAGGCAGAGTACAAACCCAGTGAGGGACAAGGATGTGAGCCAACGGGAGCCTCTGCCGGCCTGGAAGGCGCCCGCCAGCCCCCCACTCTCACAGAGAGACGCCCGCAGACCAGCAGACAGCTGCCTCCCAGAGGCGCTTAGATTTGGGCCCGAAATGGTCAAAAGTTAGTGTTGGCATCTCCAAGCAGGGGGGCCTTCGGACAAAAGAGAAAGGAGCGCAGCGTCTCCGTGGGGAGCACTCAGTGGTCTCACTCGGGGTGACGTGGACAGAAATGAAGCCTCAGCAGGCGGAGCACGCGGCCGCGGGTCCCCTCCGTGGCGGCTGGATTGAGGCGAACTGCCCGCCACCCCCTGCGGCCTCCCTGGGAGCGAGGAGATGGCCCGGAGCCGCCCGGAGTCTCACGTAAGTGCCCAGCATTTAGTTAAAAATAATAATAAAGGAACAACGGCCCCAGGGGATTCCAATGCGGTACATAGACCAAGGGGGGGGGGCGCCAAGGTGGGGACTCAAGAGAAACGAACGCATGGGTTATGCCAGTATTTTAGATGTTAGATAGGGATTTAAGGGTTGCGATTAAGGCCGAAACCGGTTTGGCTCAGTGGATAGAGCGTCGGCCTGCGGACTGAAAGGTCCCAGGTTCGATTCCGGTCAAGGGCATGTACCTTGGTTGCGGGCACATCCCCAGTGGGGGGTGTGCAGGAGGCAGCTGATCGATGTTTCTCTCTCATCGATGTTTCTAACTCTCTCTCTCTCTCCCTTCCTCTCTGTAAAAAAATCAATAAAATATATTAAAAAAAAAAAAAAGAGTTGTGATTAAGGCCGGCCAGTGTGGCTCAGTGGGTGAGCATCGACCTATGAACCAGGAGGTCAGGGTTCGATTCCCGGTGAGGCCATATTCCCTGGTTGTGGGCTCGATCCCCAGTGTGGGGCGTGCGGGAGGCAGCTGATCCAGGACGCTCTCTCATCATTGATGTCTCTCTCTCTCTCTCTCTCTCTCTTTCTCTCTCTCCCCCTCTCTGAAATCAATACAAATATATATATTTTACAAGAGTTTTGATGAATATACTTGAAAAATTGGATAATGTGGAACTAGAGGAGGCCTAGGAGTGGAACCTTAGAAAAAATAAGTAGAAATTCCAGAACAGAGAACATAAACACCCGATATAAAGCTCTCTGTCGATTCTTCCTGGTCACCATCACCCTGACGCAGAGTCTGTCCAAAGGGTGGACGTTAGGGGAGGTGAATGAGCCAGGAACACGCCCCCCCCCCGCCCCCCCGCCCGACTGGTACCCCGGATCCTTGACGTCCTAGTCTCGGAGGCTCTGAGATGGACAGATTTTAGTCCAGCTGACTGCTCCCCAGAAATCGTCTCTCTCTCATTCTCCTCTGACCGCTGGCTGCCGACGATTCATTAATTCACAGGCACGTCGGCAGCTCAGTCGCGCTCGGATGGCATCCAGACGCTAATGAGACCTGAACACGCTCTGACTTGGCAGGTGCCGCCAGCCCATCCAGGCGGGGGCAGGTGGCGGGCAGCGCAGGGGGTTGGTGTGGGGAGCGTGGGGGGCAGGGGTCTGCTGGCAGCATCCGACCTCCCGCTGCCGGGAGCTGGCTGACCAGGGGCAGCTGACGGGGTGGACACGGGACACGCAGGTGCAGGGGGGGCCCTGGCACGTCGCCTCTCTTGCCTCCCACATCAGGGTGTGGCAATACCAACCTCCTTCGCTGGCAGCGCCCACTGGTCCCATCAAGGGCATCCCTGTGCACGAGGAGCCCCCTCCCCTCCCCCATCCCCCCATCCCCCCAGCACAGGACATTCTTTGGGGCCCACGCGTGGCTCAGGGGTGGAGCGTGGACCTATGAACCAGGAGGTCGGAGTTCCATTCCTGGTCAAGGGCACAGGCCCGGGTTGCAGGCTCGATCCCCAGTGGGGGGCGTGCAGGAGGCAGCCGATCCATGATTCTCTCATCATTGATGTCTCTCTCTCTCTCTCTCCCTCTCCCTTCCTCTCTGAAACCAATAAAAATATTTTTTTTTAAAAGAGAGACTAGACAGCCTTAGCCAGTGACTCAGTGGTTATCAGCCTGTGCACCCTAAGGGTCTGGGGGTTCTATTCCCAATCAAGAGCGCACGTACCTAGGTGGCATTTCCATGATTAAACTGTTCGAAACAGAAAAAGAAAGAAAAAAACAGCAGTCCTTTCCTCTCTCTCTCTGTCAAATCCAGGACGTCCCTGACCTTGAGCCACCTCCCCCCCCCACCTCCCACCCCCCACCCCCCAGCCCTCCTTCCCCCACCCCACACCCCACCTCTACCCCCCGCCCCAGAAGCTGCAGTCTTTTGCTGTTTCTGAAGCAGCTCCACGGGGCGCCTTTGACTGTCAGGTCCCGAGCAGGTCAGGCCCAGGAGCATCTGCCCAGCCGCCGCCCCATTAACTGCTGCGGGGGCTCCGCGGTGCGGGGTGGGGGGCTCACCCATCTGACCCCGCCCTCCTCGTCCGGGCGCACGAGGCCTTCCGCGCAGCACAGAAGCATCCGCCTCGGAAACGGATGTATCCCTGGCGGATGCAATGTATCTCAGACGCTGACCGATACAATGTATCCCGGGCGCTGACCGATACAATGTATCCCGGACACTGACCGATACAATGTATCTCAGACACTGACCGATACAATGTATCTCGGGCGCTGACCATGGACCCGCATCGAATGGGCCTTAAAAGCTCTGAGTGTAAAGCGACGGCAACATTGTTTCCGCCCATCCCCGTCCGCGGTTTATGCTCCGCCCGAGCGGGAGGCGGGCGCGGGAGGCGGGCGCGGGGGTGGAAACTCAGAGAGGAGGTACAAGCTCTGTTACCTAACACGCCCGTCACCACCCCCGGCTTTTTGGGTTTTGGTGGTTGTGTATGTGTGTGTGTGTGTTTTAATAAATTTTTATTGATTTCAGAGACGAAGGGGGAGAGAGAGAGAGAAACATCAATGATGAGAGAGCATCATGGACCGGCTGCCTCCTGCACGCCCCCCACTGGGGATCGAGCCCGCAACCCCGGCCTGTGCCCCCACTGGATCGAACTCCCGACCTCCTGGTTCATAGGTCGACGCTCAACCCCTAGGCCAGGCCCCTGGGGCTCAGCTATTTCTACCTCGAAGCCCCCCTCCCCCACATCTAGGGGGGAGGACGTTGGCACAGACGGAGGCATTAGCTCCCGATCTGAGCTCCGCGTCCTCGTGGGGGGACTTGGGGACGAGCCTAATGAAACCGAACAGACGCCCACACTTGGCGCCCGGCTGCACCGTGGAAGGCTCCCGCCCGGACGGAGAGCCAGCTCCTGCCGACCGCGTGCCCACCGCCCGTGCCTTCCCCTCGGCGGCCGCTGGCACCCCAGGCTGGGCTAGCGATCGATTGGGTGCCCGTGAGCTTCATGGGGTGGCCAGGCGGGGAGCCAGGCAGCCAGAGGCGGGCGGGAGCCTGAAGTTACTGGAGGGACTTCGCCTGCCCCCCTGCCCCCCCCCCCCCGCCTCCCCTGCAAATGGCAAAACACCATCTCGCTTTCTGTGTCATTTCCGGCTGCTTCGAAGTCTAGAAAAGTAGGCCGAGCTAGCAGCCTCTCCATGTGACGCTTAATGGGACCCTGAGCATCAGCTGTAGCTGAAAACAAAACGCGTTGAGCAGCGCCAACAAGACGAGCCCGGAGTCCAAGGGCACGGGCCTGCCTGTGGGAGGGGACCCGTGGGTCTGGGACGGTTTTCAGGTTGTGTCATTGGTCTGGGATTTTCCCATAGTCCATTCATAAAGTGATTGCAACAGCATTTAAAAATAAATAAATAAAGGAATCCAGGCCTGGCCGGTGTGACTCGGTTGGTTGGACCTCATCCTGTGCATCGAAGGGCTGTGGGTTCGATTCCCAGTCGAGGCTCATGCCCGGTTTATGGGCTCTATGCCAGGCACATGCCCAGGTTATGGGTTCCATGCCCAGTGGGGGGCGTACTGGAGGCAACCGGTCGATGTTGTGCTCTCACACTGATCTCTCTCTCTCTCTCTCTCTCTCTCAAAATCAATTTAAAACATAATAATCCACACGAGCAGCCTGTTGCCATCCAGTGTGAGGACCCACTCAAGCGCCCAGATGGCTGGCAGCGTGACTCTCGGGGCGTCTGGCTCCTCCTGCATCCTGGGGACACGGCCCCTGCCCCCCCCCCCACACACACACGTAGATGAAGGATTCTCCTCGTCCGCTCCTCTTGACTCCTGTCAGAGGCAGGTGCAGAGCCATCGCTGTGCAGTGACAGCCAAGGTTAGGCCTCCCAGGAAGCTATCAAAGGTGACGCCGGGGACAGTGAAGGGGAAGGGAGCTCCAGGGGAGGACAGCGTGCGGAGGGAGGCAGCGCGGGGCGAGGCGTTCCGGATGCCGCAGAAGCGAGCAGCGCCCGCCCGGCCCACAGGAACCGGGGCTGCTCTCTCTTCCTCCACACACACCTGAGCCTTTTGTAGGGACAAAGGAGAAGGAACACGTGATGAAAGGAAGGAACACTTTCTGCCCTGGCCGGTGTGGCTCAGTGGATAGAGCATTCGGCCTGCAGACTGAAGGGTCCCCCGGTTCAATTGCCGGTCAGGGCACAGGCCCGGGTTGCGGGCTCCATCCCCAGTGGGGGGCGTGCAGGAGGCGGCCAACCCATGATTCTCTGTCATCGCTGACGTTGCTATTTCTCCCTTTCCCTTCCTTTCTGAAACCAATAAAAATATATTTTAAAAATAAATAAATACATAGAAGCTTGATCTACAAACCGTCCCTGCCAGGGGGAAAGAAAATTGACTTTGCCATCATGAGCCCTCGGTGCTGAAGTTTATGGATTTTATTGGCATTAGAAAGCGCTCAGAGCCGAGCCCGTGTCCGGATAATAAAGAAATGACCCGCTGGTCGCGCGGGGCAGAGAGGAAGGACGCGCGTGCTCTGCAGCGTGTTGTCCACAGGATGGCGCTTCTCAGGCAAAAAGGCTTGATGCTCCGTGGCTCAGTTTTTGGCAAGAATGTGGGAGTGACTCCTTTCCTCCCCCACGCCCTGCCTCCTGCCGCTGAGACTCGCGTGCCGTCGGCGTGGAGGCAGGGGTTGGGGTCCCCAATGCCACCCCCTCCGGCCTCCACTCCCGGCCTCCCCTCCCGGCCTCCACTCCCGGCCTCCACTCCCAGCCTCCACTCCCGGCCTCCACTCCCGGCCTCCACTCCCAGCCTCCCCTCCCGGCCTCCACTCCCGGCCTCCACTCCCGGCCTCCACTCCCAGCCTCCACTCCCGGCCTCCACTCCCGGCCTCCCCTCCCGGCCTCCACTCCCAGCCTCCACTCCCGGCCTCCACTCCCGGCCTCCACTCCCAGCCTCCACTCCCAGCCTCCACTCCCGGCCTCCACTCCCGGCCTGTCTGGTCGTTCGCTGGGAGAACTGGCCGGACTCGGAGAGAGCCCACGGGTGGCCCCGGGCTGTTGCAGCAAAGCCAGCAGATGGCAAATGGGTCTGACGTGAAGTATATGAGCCGACAAATGTCCCTTTTCCTCTCGCTGCCAAATGCAGTTTTATCTTCACGCGCAAGAGAAAGAGACACGGTTTGTTCCCCCACCGCGTCGGGGCCACGTGTAACTGATGGCGGCTGCTGTGGCCCCTAGAGAGCAGGAGGCGGTCCTGGGGGGAGGCCGGGGGGCAGGCCGGGGAGGAGGAAGGCGCGTGAGAGATTCCAGATGCAGACGTACCCTTCACATCCTCCCGCGGGAACCTCCACCCTCACCCGCTGGCCAAAGGCAAGGGAGCCCACCCGTGCCCCCGAGACGCTGGGGGGGGGGGGTGGTCACAGACACACCCGGCCCAGAGCCTGAGTGACAGCCAGGAACACAGCCCGCCCTCCCCAAGGCTAATGGGGCTGAAAACGCACTTCCTCGCGCTGACTGCTGCTCCGGACGTGAGCTGTCGCTGCTGCTGGGGCTTTAATGGATACGGCAACGCGAGCCAAAGAATCAGGGAAAGCGATGACATCATCGAGTAACCAGTCCCCTAAGGCGGCGGTTCGGGCCGCCCCCCAACACCGGCCTCACCCAGGACAGGGTGCCCGCCGCAGCGGCCGGAGCCCCCGGAACCAGCGGGAGCCACGGAACATGACAGAGCCGATGGCGGCCATTCTCGGGACCCATCGCCCCTGAGAGCCGAGTAACATTTCTATTAAGAAAACGCTGCCAACTCCTTGGCCTACGCGCTCTCCTGCGTGTCACGGTGTTTGCATGTTCACGTCTTTTTGTTGTTAATCCTCACCCGAGGGTATTTCCCTGTTGATTTCAGAGAGAGTGGAAGAGAGAGGGAGAGACAGAGAGAAACATCCACCACGTGAGAGAAACACGCCAATGGGTTGCCTCCTGCACGTTGGGCCCGGGAGGAGCCTGCAACCGAGGTACATGCCCTTGACCGGAATCGAACCCGGGACCCTTCAGTCCGCAGGCCAAGGCTCTATCCACTGAGCCACACCAGCCAGGGCATATGCTATCGTCTTTCATCGGAATCTAAAATAGCCGGGCTCAGAACTAGAGGGAAGAATGGTGTTGGGGGGGCTGGTGGGAGGGAGGTGGGGTGCAGTGTTTCAGTTTTGGAACGTGAGTCCTTCCTGGGACCTGGGGTACAGCTCGGCTTGGCCATTACGGTTGACACCACTGTATCGTCCGCTGGAAATCGGCCATGAGGTGGGTCTTTTTTAAAACATATTTTTATTGGCTTCAGGGAGGAAGGTAGAGGGAGAGAGAAAAACATCAATGAAGAGAGAGAATCACGGACCGGCTGCCTCCTGCACGCCCCACACTGGGGATGGAGCCCACAACCCGGGCCTGGGCCCCGACCGGGAATCGAACCCTGACCTCCTGGGTCACAGGTCAACGCTCAACCACTGAGCCCCGCCAGCGGCAGGGCTGGCATCTCACTCTTTAAAACATTTGGAGGTTTCTGAGCCAATCCCGTGGATCGAACACGTAGTCTGACCTTTGCCCCCAAGATGCCCAGACGGTGAGGGAAGGCGTGGACAGCCCCCTGTCGGTGATGAGAAGGGACGTGGCGCAGTGGACGCACTAGGACACCCGGGAGGGGCAGCGGGAGGCCAGAGGCCACACAGGCGGGAACCGGGCTCTTCCTTCATCTTCCCCTTGTTCTCACCGAGTGTTTGGTTTCTTTGTTGTGTGAGTTTTTGTTGTTGTTGTTGTTAATTCTCACCTGAAGATATTTTTCCCATTGATTTTTAGAGAGAGTGAGAGGGAGGGGGCAAAACAGAGAGAGAGAAACTGATTGGTTGGAGCTCACAGCCAGTGCCCACTGATTGGAGGGAGCTCACAGCCAGTGCCCCCTGATTGGTTGGAGCTCACAGCCAGTGCCCACTGATTGGAGGGAGCTCACAGCCAGTGCCCCCTGATTGGTTGGAGCTCACAGCCAGTGCCCACTGATTGGTCAGAGCTCACAGCCAGTGCCCCCTGATTGGTCGGAGCTCACAGCCAGTGCCCCCTGATTGGTCGGAGCTCACAGCCAGTGCCCCCAATTGGTCGGAGCTCTGACATCTTTGCTGATGAAGAGTTGGAAATCCACCCCCCTTTCATGAGCGCCCACACTTAATAACGAAGGCAGCTCCTGACATTTTCCACGGGGGCCTCTGCTACAAGCTGCGCCCGTGTTACTGCGCTTCTTCCCCAAAACACACCCGTGGGGCCGGCGGGAGGCACTGTATCTCTGAGACGGCAGCTCCGCCCGGAGCCTGGGCAGCTTTCGGTCACCGGGCTCGGCGTGGACTGCGTCTGGGGAGCGAAGCGCGCGCTTGGGGAGGAAAGGAAACCTCCGCGCCCGGAGGCCCGTGTGCAGCCTGCGCTCCCCTGGCCGCGGCCCCTGTGCGCGGCGAGCACTTCGCTCCAGGCGCCGCGGAAAGGCACATCCGAGAATAACACATCCGTCCCGCGGCTGTGGGTGGGGGGTGCCGGAGGGAGCGCTACAGCGCGTTTGCCGGAAGTGCCATGAGAGAGGCTTGTCGCGAAAATAGACGATTGCGCCGTGTAAACACATCAAGGGCCCGACTGGAAGGAAGCAGGAAGCCGGTTGGAATGTAGAATAATGGCCCATTAGCCCGGGAAAAGTACCCACGGAGCCGCATCAGTGCGAGACACAGACGTGAGGCCGGGCGCGGCGGGGAACGGAGCCCGGCCCTGGTCCTGGCGGCGCAGAGGCAGCGGCGGGCCCGGCGGCGACCCCATCGGAGCCTGCAAAGCCGCTCGCCCGGCAGCCAATGGCAATGTCTGCGTTTAGAGCCAAGAACCGGAACAGGAAAACGGGCGTTGGGCTCAGGGCCCACACAGGTCGCTGGCGGCCCACGGGCAAGCCAGTCCTTGCTGCACAAAACAGGACAGCCCGGCCGGCGGGGCTCCGGGGCTGAGCGTCCACCTAGGAACCAGGGGGTCAGGGTTCGATTCCCCGTCAGGGCCCAGGCCCGGGTGGCGGGCTCCATCCCCAGTGGGGGGCGTGCAGGAGGCCGCCGGTCCATGATTCTCTCTTATCATGGATGTTTCTCTCTCTCCCTCTCTGAAATCAATAAAAACATTTTTTTAAAAAAATAAAGCATCTCTAAGCTACAGGCATAGAATTCTCATGCAGGTTGACAGCCAGACACAATGTGTCTCCCACCAGCTCACTCTCTCTCCATTTATTTATCCATGTATTTATTTATTCCCTTTGCAACAAGGCAACTTTCTTGCGTTGATGCAACTGAATCAAAGTGCGGGCTCTTGTGACACAAACCAGGGTCTCTCTCCGGCAGGCCACCCATTACACAAGCCCGCTGCCCCTCAGGCGGAGGGCAGCCTGCTCTCCCCATCAGCTCCTCAGAAGGGCCCGGGCCATGAGGGAGGGGCCGGAAGGAGGAGATGGCATGGAATAAACAAGACGAAAACCACAGAGTGCCTCTCACCGCCCTAAAAGCCATGGGGTGGCCCAGCCGCAGCGTCAACCGCAGACGTTGGGGTGTGGGGACTGGCTCAGCTCGCAACCCAAGTCCCAGGATGTCTCCGGCTTCCCGAACCCCAATGCCGGTGGCAGACCAGGCCAAGCCGGCGGCCGCGGTTCCTCTGGGTTGCGTCCAGGTCCCTGAGCCCTGGAGACGGGCCGGGCCCACGTGGGCTCTGATCTGCGACTCGGAGGTTAAAAATAGGCCGACGGCTCCCCGAGCGTCACCGGGGTCTGGTCTCGCGTCTGCAGGCGTGAACCAAATTGTCTCCCTAATTCCTCATTAAGCAGCAGCGCGAGGAAAACACACAATTAGGACCCGTTTTCATGATCAGCTGCCCTCCCAGAGAGGACGCCAATTACAGCGGGAACACAGACAGCCGCCTGGAGCCGGGCAGGGGGAGGAGGGAGCCACAGGCCGGCCAGCACAGTGGGCAGCGCGGGCTGTGGGCGGCCAGGGACGGAGCTGGGACCCCCACGTCCAGGTTGGACTTGTGAGAAGCCCATGTTGATGATTCTCAAATGCAAGTATGATTTGTTCCAAAGGGACCGACACATGATGATGGTGATGGGCAGGTATTAAAACAGCTCACTATAGCCCTAGCTGGTTTGGCTCGGTGGACAGAGTGTCGGACTGCAGACTGAAAGGTCCCGGGTTCGATTCCCCATCGAGGGCACATGTCTGGGTTGCGGGCTCGATTCCCAGCAGGGGACGGGGGTGTCCAGCGGGCAGCTGATTCATGATGCTCTCTCATCATTGATGTTTCTCTCTCTCCCTCTCCCTTCCTCTCTGAAATCAATGACAATGGTTTTGTTTTTTTAAGTCCCACTCTCATCACAGAACTTCATTAATTTTTTACTTTATGAACTAGGCAATATCACGGTATTGAACCAAAAAAAAAGTAGGCAAAGGAATCCAACATTTGCATGTGGATAGAGAAGATCTCAGATTCAGATAACTGGTGAAAAGTAATGGTTTTCAGTAGTCGGTCTGACTCTTGGTGAGTTGTCATTGAGGAAAGCCATGGGCACGTGACCGCCCTATGCAGATGGCGTCTTTCTCAGCGTATCAGCTACAACAGGAGAGCTCGCTCCTCCGTGACAGCCACACGGTGTGGGTGGCCGAGCCCTGTGAGGGCATCGCTGGGTTTGCCCACGTCCTGGCCCCAAACCAGAGGCGGGCAGGGGAGGGGCGCCCTGGGACGTCTCTCCTCCCGCTCCCCGGGGTCCGGTGGGTGCTACTCATTGGCCAATTCCCCCGGAAGCCAGAAGATAAAGGTCAACTTTCTTTCTTAATTTTTTTATTGTTTATTGATTTCAGAGAGGAAGGGAGAGGGAGAGAGAGAGAAACATCAGTAATGAGAGAGAATTGTGGATCAGCTGCCTCCTGCACGCCCCCTACTGGGGATGGAGCCTGCAACCCGGGCCTGTGCCCTGACCGGGAATGGAACCGTGACCTCCTGGTTCCTAGGTCAACGCTCAGCCCCTGAGCCTCGCTGGCCGGGCAAGATCAACTTTCTGAGGCTCCGGACAGAGCCGAGAGCCTTTGGCAAATGGCGATGGGCAGGTCCCTGGAGTGTTTTCATTTGGGGCAGCGAGGGTAGCTCTGCCCCCTCCCCCCCGCCCCCCCCCCCCCCCCCCCGTGTCACTTCAACTTCCTGCTGAGGGTGCCCGCAGGTCCTGGGCTTCTCGAGCCCACCTCCCCCGCTGTGTGTGCGATGGGGGTGGTGGCCCAGCTGTGCCCACCCTTGGCTGAGAGTGTGAGGGCGCCCACACGCCGTAAAGGGCTCTGTCCTGGGAGAGAGAGCAGCTCCCTCGCCCGGGCCGTTCTGGGCGCGCGAGTCAGACGTGGAAATTAACCGGTGGCTCTGGCATTCGTCTCCCACTGCGGATCCCGGCGACGTGCCTCGGTGAGTTGATTTAATTTCACGGAAAATTCATTAGCATGTATTTGCTCTGAGTAAACATTTAAATGAATATCGCGCCCACGAGGGAGGGCGACGCCTGTTTAATTTCCCCGACTCCTCTGGGGGAGCGATCTCGGTCTTCTCCATCTTGGCTGGCTCTTCTCTCCACCACACACCCCGGGGCTCCTGCCGGGGGGCCACAGGGAGCCACCCAAGCCCCACAGACTGGGAGCCCGGGGTTGGGGGCGACAAACACAGCGGGGGGTGGGGGGGGGTCGGCTGCAGTCACACGGCACCCCTGGGTCAGAGGACACGGGCTATCACACCAGGTGTGCGTGTCCCCACCTTCATTGCACGCGTGTGTATAGCCAAGCAGGTGGGGCACTTCTGGCTTCTTGCCCCAAAGAAAACCCGGAAGCCGTGCCCACAAAAAGTAAGCATGTCTGTGCCCGGCTGGTGTGGCTCAGTGGTTGAGCATTGACCTAGGAACCAGGAGGTCAGGGCACAGGCCCGGGTTGCTGGCTCCGTCCCCGGGAGGGGGCGAGCAGGAGGCAGCCAATGTTTGATGTTTCCTTTTCCCTCCCTCTCCCTTCCTCTCTGTCTAAAAAAAAAATCCATTTTTTAAAAAGTAAACAAGTCTAAAGGCAGCTGGGAGACTCATAACAGACATTTTAAACTCTCGGCAGAGCCAGCGCTTTGGAGAGAACAGAGGGGGTGTGAGTTAGAGGAATCGGGGTCTCTTCGATGTAAGCGCTTCGGTTCCGCCCTGAGCACCAGGCGGAGAAGAACCCGTGATGCGTCTGCGTGTCCCCAGGACTGAAGGTCCCTGGGCGCGGGGGCAGGTGCGAGAGGCCTGGGAAAAGCAAGCAGGGACACAGGGAGCCCTGAGCTGACGGTGGTGAGGGGATGAGCCCCCCAATAGCGTGGGCAACTGAAACTAGACGCAGCCCCTATGCACTCCCCTCGGGGTGCCCGCCCGCCTGGGGTTCCCCACGCCGGCCGCGCCCAGAGGCCACTGGGTCCGCGGCAGCCCGGCCCCACAGGACGGCCTCCCTCGTAGGACTGTCCCGACGGCGCGGCCTCGTGCGTCACGCGGGGGTGCTTGATGTTCTCCTCCTCGGGTGAAAATGGCACGAAACAGGTTTTATCAGAAAACATACGTCAGCTCAGCAGATGGACGAGGCGGCCGTGCGTGAGGCGTCGTGGCCATCGATCATACAAACGGGGAGGGATACCTGGCTCTGCCATCGTCCCGGAAAAGGCGTATTTCAGAGGCCTTGCCACATAGGTAAGCCCCCGCGGAACCTTCCACAAGCCACGCTGTGCGCCCCGGGCGTTCGTCAGCCGGATGGCGTTCAGCCCGGGAACCTGGGGTGTCGGTCAGCCTTCTGCAATGTGTAACCTCTCCGGCCGCCTGGCTTCACCCTCAGAGTCACGCCCAGGCCTGATTCCCGTTTATATTTTGCACCAGAGCCTCGTGCATGAAATTCCTGCAGGTGGGGTACCGAGGCCTGGCCTCCCGCCTCCTCCTTCCCTCGCTCTCTCAGCACCTGCCTCGCCGCTGGTGGCCCGTGTGTTCCTCGCTGCCCCCTGGTGGTCAGCGCATGTCATAGCCCGGGATGGGACTCCCACTCTCCCCAACAGACAATTTGCATATTAGCCTTTTATATATATAGATGAGTATTTCACAAAGAGGGCCCCTCACGTAGCAGAATCTTCAAGTCCCACAGAACCGAGGCCAGGGCTGCAGACACAAGCCTGTGCCCGGCTGGAAAAGCCCGTTTCCTACCCACAAACAGACGCAGTGCCCGTGGCGGAAAGAGAGCGGGTTTCAGAGTCTGACACGCGTGGCTTGGGTCGGTGGCTCCTTGCAGGGTTCTGGCTTCACCCCTCAGGGCCTCTCTCTGCGGGGCCATCAGCCGTGTGTGAGGTCAAAGGTCACAGAAGCGTTCCGTGTCCGCTAGGCGTCCCGTCTCCCTCTTCTCGTCCCCAGGCCTCCAGGTAAGAGAAGCTTTTCCTGGCGCGATGTGGGTTGGAGGTGGGAGCCCGCACACTCCCCAGAGCCGCGTGGTCAGTGCCCGGGGCTGCGGCTCTGCTGGCTTCCGGCTCTGGACAGCCAGGGGGACGTCGGGGTTAGCAGGCGGGAGCGGTGACAGGCCACAGGTGCGTGCGAGCCCCTGGCAGGTGGCGACCGCCCGCAGACGGTCTGCGGCGGGAAGTGAAGGTGCCCAGGTGCGCTCGGCTCACCTGAGCCCCTGCAAACGGAGAGATCTGGAAAACAGCGTGAAATTGTCAGGAGCCGACCATTTCCACCGTTTTGTGGAACGGGGGTGGTGGTGGTGGTGGTGGTGGTGGTGGGTGTGTGTGTGTGTGTGTGTCACTAGCCCGAGCTAGTAAAAACAGTCTCCTTATGAAAAATGTATGCGATTAATAAAAGATGAGCATTTTTAATTCCCTCCTTGCTCTCCCTGTTTCTAATTGCCGTGAGGTTTTGTCTGAACGCGAATTTCCATTTCCAGAGAAGCAATCAGGGCTTCGTCCGCCGGGCGTGTAGAACACGGACGCCGATCACTTTTTTTTTTTTTCCGTCCTGTTTTGGTTTGCAAAGCGTGTCATTAAGATGAGTTTGGCCCCAGGTTCCACCCAGCGTGTCTGTGAGAACAGAATGGACATGCCCCATCCTCGTCCCCTGTTTGCAGAGTCTCTTTGCGTGTCTGTTTTTTTTTCCTGGAAAACATCAGGCTTCGCTCACCGTGGACCATTCCAGGTCAGGGTGACGGCAAACGCAGAAGCCATCAGATGTTCTAGAACATTCCTACCCCTGCCGATGCCTCTGCCACCCTTGGTGACATTCTCGTTCGGACTGAACACATAAGGGGCACGGGCGTGGGCCGAGTAAATGGTTTGTGTCCAATAAACTGCCTTCTCGCTCGTCCTCGGATCACTGCTTTGTTTTGAAATATTTTTATTGATTTTGAGAGAGAGAGGACGTGAGAGGGAGAGAAACTTCGCCGTGAGAGGGGAACATGGACCGGCTGTCCCCTGCACGCCCCTTCCGGGGATGGAGCCCGAATCCCGGGCGTGAGCCCTCACAGGGGATCGAACCCGCGGTGTTTCCGGACACGGGATGACACCCAAGCAGCTGAGCCACACCGGCCGGGGCACGGTCACTGCTGTCACGTCGCAATGGCTCGGCCAGGTGCAGAGGTTCCTTTTCATTCTAAGCCCAGCTTTTTTATTAGGATATGATACATACATCATGCGGCTCGCCCCTTCACAGTACAAAGCTCAGCAATTTTGCACCTATTCCCAGAGTCACACAACAACCTCATCACAGTCAATTTTTGAATATTTTCATCAAGCCCAAAAGAAAACCCGTACCACCAGCTGTCTCTCTCACACCACCAGCCCTCGCTCCCATAACTCCGCACACTCTGGGCTGTGTGTGCTGCGCTCAGCACGGCCAGGGGTGAACCTGACGGGGGGCAGAGGGGGGGCAGTGAAGGATTAAAGAAGACAGACAACAAGCAGAACAAAGCTGGGGCCGGGTGGGACGCTGGTCTCGGATGGAGAGACAGCGAGTCTTTATTTTATAGCCAGCTTCCCCGAGGCAAAGCCAGGGCAGGTCAAGATGTTTACAATGTTTAGAATCTACTCAATTACCTGCACCTGAACTCTATCAAGCTTTGTTCTGGCAGCACTGGCTGCCCCTCCCACAGCCCCTGTCACTCAGCCTCCTGGGACCCCAGGTTCAGACCATAAGGTCAGGCTCACAGCCACCGCCTTTGGCGACCATTGTGCTGGGAGGGCTTCGCCCTGCACCCTGGGACCTGCCCGTGGCTTGGCCACGAGAGGACCGTGCCCTCTCATTAGTCCGAGGCCTGAACCTGTCCAAACGCGGTAGCCGCTCTCCCCACTGGGCGACCATTCGTCTCCTTCGATCGAGTTGCCTGCTCTGGACATTCCGTGTGAATGGAGCCGTACGGCAGCTGAACCGATGAAACCCGCGCCTCTCCGTGGCCGCTCTGCGCCTTTCACTGGAGGCAATGCCACGGAAAAGCCCGCCTGGCTGTTCATTCCGGCTCGTCTCCCTCCCCCAGCGGAGGACACGGGCATGTGGGGGAGAGGATGTGCTGCAATTTTAAGAATCGATTTTTTTAAAAAAAAGAACGACCTGGAAACCAGACCCGGTGGCATCTTGGCCTTGAGCCACCTCCCCGACCGGCACGCGCGGTTCGAAGTCCCTCGGCGGCTGCCCGGCCGGGAAGGGAGGGACGCGCTCTGCTCTCGGAACTGGCTCTCTGCTTCCCCAGCACTTTCCATTCGTCTCCAGCAGCGGAGATGAGGAATGGCCCACCCAGCCCGGTTACTCTCGGGGGAGAAGTGATGTCACAGACGCCGATTTCCCTTCCTCCTTCTCCTCCTCCTTCTTCTCTCTCTCTCTCTCTCTCTCTCCCTCTCTCTCTCTCTCTCATTAATCCTCACCCGATGATATTTTTCCATTGATGTTTAGGGAGAGTGGAAGAGAGAGGGAAAGACAGAGAGAAACACACTGACTGGTTGCCTCCTGCACGCGCCCCGACGAGGGCCCAGGCCAGGGAGGAGCCTGCAACTGAGGGACGTGCCCTTGACCGGAATCGAACCTGAGACCCTTTGGTCCGCACACTGGTGCTCTGTCCACTGAGCCACACCGGCCAGGGCTCCTCCTCCTCCTCCTCCTCCCTCACACAGGGGAGGGGAGAGGATGCTGTGCTCCAGGGGAAGGAGGTAACTGGTCTCCAAAGGGAAGGGGAGCGGGCGTCAGGTTCCACAATTAGTAAATGCACCGGGCGACGTTCACAGAGCAGGTTTCGGGGGCAACTTGGGAATTTTCAACTAACAAGATGGTGTTCAAAACCCACATGTTATGCATTTGCAGAAAATGGGAAAGGATGCTCCCCAGCTTGGAAAAGAAGTTTCCTGCCAATGGGTGAGGCTGACGTCTCTGCCGGCCGGACAGGGGGGCGCCCGCCGTGGTTCATCGCCTGCGTTTGAATTTACTGGAGCCCCAGCCAGTGACATCGGACGTCACCGAGTTCTGAAGAGGGACCCTGGCCAGTGCGGCTCTAGCTGCTGGCTCATTCATCTCACTCAGCCCCGAAGGAATTCCCTCCATGGACCCGCAGGGACGGGCTCAGCACCGCGACAGCGCCGGCCAGCAGCCACCCTCTGGGAGCGGCCGCACCTGCTAGAAGCCCATGCCTCTGCCACTCGGGCCTCCTAAGCTATCGAGCAGGTGATAGCCCACTCCTAGAAGCTCTGCAGAGGCAGGAATGTCCTAGAAGCTCTGCAGGGGCAGGACTGTTCTAGAAGCTCTGCAGGGGCAGGACTGTTCTAGAAGCTCTGCAGGGGCAGGACTGTTCTAGAAGCTCTGCAGGGGCAGGAATGTCCTAGAAGCTCTGCAGGGGCAGGAATGTCCTAGAAGCTCTGCAGGGGCAGGAATGTCCTAGAAGCTCTGCAGGGGCAGGAATGTTCTAGAAGCTCTGCAGGGGCAGGAATGTCCTAGAAGCTCTGCAGGGGCAGGAATGTTCTAGAAGCTCTGCAGGGGCAGGAATGTCCTAGAAGCTCTGCAGGGGTGGGAATGTTCTAGAAGCTCTGCAGGGGCAGGAATGTTCTAGAAGCTCTGCAGGGGCAGGAATGTTCTAGAAGCTCTGCAGAGGTGGGAAAATGCTCGCAGGAGGATGCAGCAGAGGTGCCAGCAGGTCTGGCAGCCGCCTCCTCGCGGCCGCAGGGTCCCCTCCAAGGACAGTCGGTGGCTCCCGCGCCAGGACGAGCCTCTGCGGCTGCAGCAGGAATTAGAGGCCGGCGCCTCCAGGGAGAAATCCACCCGGGGGGAAGGTGGCCGGAGGGGCCTGGCGAGCAGCGCAGGGAACCCCCCCTCCCCCACCTCCTCCCCCCCTCCCCCCTCCCCTCCCCACACCTCCCCCCGCCCCCCACTGGCTGCCCTGAGAGTCCGCGCGCCCTGCGTCCGGGAGAAGCGGGAGCCTGGACCCGGAGGACTTGGTCTGGGCCCCGTGTCTGCGCCCTGCGATGCCCACCCCCCCCCCCATCGCCATGAGCTGTGCACTGGCCGCTCCAGGGCGGGCGGCACCTCCCGCACCGGCCCCCGTTCCCGTCACGGGCTGGGGCGCCCCTCGGTGTCTGAGTGCGTTTCCTCCCAGCTCGGTCCATCAGGTCCCGCAGCGCCGGCCGCCGCCGGACCGACAGCGGTGACAGCTGCGCAATGGACCCTAACGCCGACCAGCCGACCAGCCGACCAGCCGGCCCGGCGGCGGGAACGGCCCACAGGACTCGGGGACCGTGAGCATCAGGCGGACAAAGGCCTCACCTGTCCGGGCGCAGAGCAGCTCAGCCCTCGGGGCGAGGCCTCCGGTGACCGGGGCGAGCTCCGTCCCCCACGCAGCCCTGCTGCCGACCTGGGAGGCCTTCAGGGGGAGGAACAGGCCCGGCGGGCGGCTCAGGGGTTGAGCGTCGACCTAGGAACCGGGAGCTCAGGGTTCGATTCCTGCTCGGGGCACAGGCGGGTGGCGGGCTCCATCCCCAGTGGGGGGCGTGCCGGGGGCGGCCGGTCCAGGATTCTCTCTCATCGTGGATGTTTCTCCCTCGCCCTTCCTCTCTGACATCAATAAAAATATTTAAAAAGCAAAAAAGGAGGAAGCGCCACGGACTCCGCAGGTGCCTGAGTCTGGATGGAATTGGTTCCCGGATCCAAGCGCCGAGACCCGGGAAGCTGGCCTGGCCGTGCAGGTCTCCCGGCCTCAGCCCCTCCGCGATGCCCGCTGCGTCTGTGCCCGAGGCTGAGCCCAGCGCCCGCTCCCTGCCCCCCGCCTGTGAGCGCCTTCCTTCCCCGGGAGCCCCAAGCAGGAGCTGGGAACGTGGGTGCCAGCCCAGCGCCCTTAGGAGCTTCCACTGCCGGTGCCGCGGCTCCCCACCTGCAAATCGGCGTGTTAATACCGCAACCTCAGGGCAGAGGTACCTGCCTGGGGACCCTAAGAAATTCCGGGGTGCGCGCTTTGAAGTCCCCCCAAAAAATACGGGGGGGCGGGGGAGGCAGGAACCAGAGCTCCACACACTCACTGTTACACATTCCAACTTAACAACATGATTAAATCGGGGCGCGCTGAAACCAGAGCCAATTTGGAGATTTAATTATTTGAAGGACAGGCCCCCCGCGGCTGCCTGCCTCCCCGATGCCGAGCGGGAGGAAAGTTAATAGCTTTCTAATTATATCCGTTTCCATCTTTAAACCGTCCGGGGAACAGCCACCAGTTGCTTTGCGCTCGCGAAGCCGAGAGACGCGCCGCGGCAAGAGGAGGGGCCCCGGCCCCTGAGACGGGCCCCTTTTGAAGGCGAAGCGGCCAAACGCGTTGGTTTTTATGGCAGCTGCTCACGAGCCCGCGCACCAGTCAGGCGAGCGTGTGAGGGTCAAATAGTCGGCGGTTTTACGCAACAGCCTAGGGAAGGCTTTGCAGCTCCTACGTCATATCCACGCGGCCTCTACGTCATTATCACGTGGCTTACGTCATATCGATGCTGTCCTGCATCATATCACGCAGCTCCTACGTCATATCCGCGCTGCTCCTGCGTCATATCCCCGCGGCTTCTACGTCAATACACGTGCTTCTACGTCATATCCACGCGGCCTCTCCATCATTATCACGTGGCTTACGTCATATCAATGCTGTCCAACGTCATATCCCCGCGCTTCTACGTCAATACACGTGCTTTACGTCATATCCGCGCGGCCTCTACGTCATTATCACGTGGCTTACGTCATATCGATGCTGTCCTACGTCATGTCCGTGCACCAGACTTGATCTCATTGGCCGCAGAAAGGAGGGGAGAAACAGGAAAGAGCGCGATCACCCACGGTCTCGCAGGCGGCAGGTCTTCTCCCACTTACCTGTGGAATCTGAAAAAAACAAACTCATAGAAACAGAGAACAGACCGCCGGTGCCAGCGCAGGGCTGGGGGTGGGGGGGGGTGGGGGTGAAGGGGCTCAAGGGGCTCATTCCGTGCACACCTCCCGGGTCCCGGCAGGGTGGCCGCCAGTGAGCCCGCGTGTTGCGTGTGAAGGTTGCTGAGAGGGTAGGTTTTCGAAGTTCGCACCTCAAACCACAGTGACTGTGTGAGGCGAGGACGGCAACTAACCTCACGGCGGGAATCATTCTGCAACGTATGTACGCGTACAAACTCGCTGCAATGTATACGTTAAACTCGGACACTGTTACCTGCCCATGGCATCGCCATAAAACTAGAAAGAAAAGAAGAAAATGATGGAACGGCCTGGCCGGTGTGGCTCAGTGGTTGAGCATCGACCTGTGAACCAGGAGGTCAGGGTTCGACTCGGGTCAGGGCACAGGCCCGGGTTGTGGGCTCGATCCCCGGTGGGGGGCCTGCAGGAAGCAGCTGATCCATGGTTCTCTCTCATCATGGATGTTTCTCTCTCCCTCTCCCTTCCTCTCTGAAATCAATAAAAGTATTTTTTTTTAAGAAAAAGAAAGGAATTCTCACATTCGGGCCCTTTATTTTACATTCAGATTCCTGATGCGTGTGATCACGTGGGCGCGGGTGCCGTGGAGACGCGGGGACATGTCACAAACACCTTTTTTCCACTCCGTCATGTCTCGCCACCTGGGAAGACGCGAGCGGCAGGGTTTCCTGAGCCGCTGGCATCTCCCCTTCCCCGCAGATTTATCGGGGACACCCCCCTCACCCAGGAACCTCGTGGGCAATTTACAGAACGATGGGAAACGAAGGGCTTCCAGAATGTCGCCGGGAACAGCGAGCGCATCTCGCTAATGAGCCGCTCTGATGTGGAAACCGGCGCCACTGCCTTTCGCAGGGAAACATGTCATTAAGCCGCTGCCTCTGCTCGTTGGCAAATGGATCCTCACCCGGAGGTGCCGGGGGCTGCCTGGCGCAGGGCGAGTGCCCTTGCCCGCTGCCTGGGACCGGCCTCACCAGCCCTGTGTTCCCAGCCACGCTCAGGCCGACGGCCGCTTTATTCCAGGAGATGTGAGGGCGGCCGCAGCGTCAGCCAGTGCACGGAGACCAAGGGTGGCCGGGCACCGAGCATCTTGCACGGCCAGGCTCCGTGCCAGACTTGTGGGCCACAGTCTGGTGCCGGCAGGGCTGCGGTGTGCTTAAGGGCATGTAGACAAAGTCACAGATTCCACAGGGACAAGGGCAGAGGCCGCTCCTGCCATGGCCACCTTCCCCTCCTCCCCCACCCGAAAGCCAGAGGCTCACCCAGGAGAGCGGCAGGATCCAGGGCCCAGCCAGACAAAGCCGGGGTCAAACCTCCGTCACCTTTGCCTCTGCCCACGGCCCACCCGCATCCCCTCTCCATCGAGAACCCCTGAGGGCAGAAGTAGGGCAGTGGTGAGCGTCGACCTAGGAACCAGGAGGTCAGGGTTCGATTCCCGGTCAGGGCACAGGCCCGGCTTGTGGGCTGGATCCCCAGTGGGGGGCGTGCAGGAGGCAGCCGGTCCATGGTTCTCTCTCATCATGGATGTTTCTCTCTCTCTCTCTCCCTCTCTCTTCCTCTCTGAGTCCAATTACAATATTTTTACAAAAACAAACCAAGGAGAAAGGATGCCAACCAGAAACGCCAAGCTCCCGGCTCGAGGTCCCGCCGTCTGCAAAGGGCCGGTTACACCCCAGCGCCAGCCCCACCCCAGCTTCGAACATGCAACTGCCTTCCCCACCCCCCGCCCCGCCCCCCACCCCGCCCCCCGCCCCTGCAATCATTTCTAATTTCCCAGCCAGTCCTCAGCTCTGCAAAAATAATGGCAACAATAATAATACACTTGAAAAAAAACAGTGTTATCCAAACCTTCTCCGTGACAAACGGAGCCACAGGAACTTCGCAGCCTCAAAGCTAATGAGCTCATTTGCACATGAAAAGCGACAGAATGAAAGCCTCACGGACCAGCTTCCAGGGAGGGAGCCATTGCCAGCGCAGGGGCTGAGCAGCCAAGCAGCCAAGGAGGCCATTACCTGTTCAATGGAGAAGCGTCGCTTCGGGAAAGCAGGCGGCTTCGCTACTGTGCTATCAGGGCTGCAGGAGGCCCTGCCCCGCCCGGAGGACCTGGCCCCATCCCTGCGCGGGAGATGGCAGGGCTGGGGGGGGGGGCGGGGGGAGAGGAGAGATGGAGGAGCTGTCTGCACCTCTAATCGCTACTCTCTCTTTCCCCTGGGACTTCCCGTGGGTCCTGACAGGGGCAGAGACAGACTGCTGGGGACCAGCGAGAAGGTAAGAAATATGAATCCTGCTATGTTAACCGTGACTGTGTTGTTCTGATTAAAGGAGGCACCTTCTCACCTGGCTGGGAGTTGCACCAGGGACCTGGGAGCTCACCTGGGATTGCGGCCCATCCTCCCCACCAGGGAGCTGCCTGTGATCATGGAAAGATGACCAGCCTGGTTGCAGAACCCAGAGCCGCCAGCCCTTTGCCTACCCACAGGGCTTTGCAAATCTCCAGCCCCATTACCTGTGAACTGCCCATTTGGCACACCCATTGCCTACGTCCCCTGTAATCCTTGTCCTTCTCCCCAATACAAGCAGCGGGCTTATGGGGGGCAGAGCAGGTTTCTGTGGGTGACCCGCTGCTCCCCCAGGCTGTGGCAGGAGGGGAATCAACGCTCACATGATTCCTCCCTGTCTCCGCTGAATTGGCTCCAGGGGGGACAGACAGCGCGGCCCATGGACGGTCCGGTTACTGTCTCCCTGCTGACCCCCCGAGCCACAACCGACCGTCTTCACTAAGAAGCTACTGGAAAAGGCACCTGTCAAACCGTCTGGGGCCCGCGCTTGCCTGGGCTGGGGCCGCGCTGTAGGCAGCGCGCTCGCGCCAGCATCACACCCTCGGGGAGAGGTGGTCAGACCCATCGGCGCCAGCATCACACCCTCGGGGAGAGGTCTAGCCGCGAAGGAAAGGACTCATTCCTCGGAACCGGCGTCTGCAACGAAGTTGACAACGCGCTTTGCCTGTTGGATCCTTTGATGCAAAGCTGCTCTGGACGATCTTCTCGAGGTGGACGGGCGGGCGGGCCCCTCTCACGGGGAGCCGGGCAAGAGTGAAGGGCAGCCTGGATGCTGACCCTTCCTTCCGGATGGACGGGCAGGGGGGCGGCAACGGCTCTCCTTCATGAGCAGCGGGTGTGGGGCTCGGAGCTCTCGACGGACAGGAAGAGACTTCATCGTCTGAAATCGACAAGGAGGTCGCCCGCCTCTTACACCCGGTGGCGCTGACACTGACGCGAAGGCCGTTGGCCATCTGGGACCTGGCAGAGGGAGGAGGAGGAGGAGGAGGAGGAGGAGGAAGAAGAGGAAGAAGAGGAGGAGGAGGAGGAGGAGGAGGAGGAGGAGGAGGAGGAGGAAGAGGAAGAAGAGGAGGAGGAGGAGGAGGAGGAGGAGGAGGAGGAAGAGATGGAAACACAGCGACACGGAAGGCGTTTCGGGGTCCCTGCTGGGCGGACGGGAGGCGCCCTTCCTAGTCAGCGACAGCTGCCCCTCCATCCCCGACACCAGTAAGTCCCTGATGGTGTCGCGAGTTCACTGTCGCCCACGGGCACCCTCCTACCGGATTCCAAGCTTTTGATTTCCTCGTGTCAGTTCATTTCTCTTTAGAGTAAAAAAAAAAAAGAAGAAGAAGAAGACGGCCGAGATCACGTCTCTCTGTTCGATGAGGAGCTATAATTAGCTCCAAAAATAACTACCCTTCAGCCGCTCGAGTTGGCAGCCACCGGGAGACCATCGCGCTGTGTGATATATCCATCTTAAACCCTAATGAGAGAGTATGATTTGGTGACAAGTTTTAAGCAGAGAGCTTGTGTGTGTGTGTATATATATATATTTAATTGATTTCAGAGAGGAAGGGAGAGGGAGAGAGGGACAGAAACACCAACGATGAGAGAGACTCATGGACCGGCTGCCTCCTGCACGCCCCCCACTGGGGATCGAGCCCACAACCCGGGCCTGTGCCCTGACCGGGAATCGAACCGTGACCTCCTGGTTCATAGGTCAATGCTTAACCACTGAGCCCCGCGGGTCTGGCCGGCCCGTGTTCTGAGGGTGTCGCTAGGTGAAGCTCAGATATCTCCTCTTCACTGGAACTCCCCCCCACCCCCTGGCAGCCATGGCGTCGTTTAAAGCAGCTCAGCCACTGTGACCACCCGCCCGGGATCTGGTTCCTGATGGGGGTCAAGGGGGAGCCCGATGTTTCACAGGCGCCGACCGACAGGTACGGGCTGCCCACCGCTGTGTCTGTGTGTCTCCCCTCAGACAGGATAGTGAATCGCGGTCTGTCCGGCTGCAAGGACACTTCTGACACAGTGTCCCCTGCAAGGGCAGGGGACACACTCGTGCACGTGGGCACTGCGTGGGAGAGGCCCGCACACCGGCCGGACTCCTGCCCCCAATGACTCTTCCTCCAATTTGCAGGGGGACGCGGGGGGTGGGGGGGGGGGGCTGGCTGTCCTACCTTACGCCCAAGCACAACTTCAACTCTTCAAATCATCCTCCAGTCAATCCCGACCAATTCCAAAGGGTCACTTCGCTGCCTTCCTACAATGTCCCAAAGAAACCGCTCCTGGTGAGGGTCCCGACCCCCGAGCCCCGACCCCCGACCCCCAGGGCAGGCGGCGTGGTCCTTACCCCCCCCCCACCCCCCGCCCCCCGCCAGCAGAGCCCGGGGCCTGCTCCCAGGTTTTGATTTCCGGGGAGAGGGGAGCGCAGGTGTGTTTATTAGTATGAAATGCAGGCCCATCGCCAGGGCGGCATCCAAAGTCACCGCTGGGACTTGGCTGTCGGGGGAGATTTTAGTGCAGCATTTCCAACCGGATCCGATTCAACCGAGATTTTAGGGGTCTTAGCCGGCCCCAGCCCCGCGCTGCAGCGGCAGAAACGCCAGAACCACGGGGTCCAGGTGACGGGCCCAGGTTCAGGTCCGGTCTGGAGTTTTGAATAAAATAGAAAGAGAACAGCCCTCGCTGGTGTGGCTCAGTGGATAGCGCATCGGCCTGTGGACTGAAGGGTCCCGGGTTCGATTCCGGTCAAGGGCACAGGCCCAGATTGTGGGCTCCGTCCCCAGTGAGGGGCGTGCAGGAGGCAGCCAATCCATGACTCTCTCTCATCATTGGTGTTTCTGTGTCTCTC
The DNA here is from genome assembly GCF_964212035.1 of Myotis nattereri. Classification (NCBI taxonomy): domain Eukaryota; kingdom Metazoa; phylum Chordata; class Mammalia; order Chiroptera; family Vespertilionidae; genus Myotis; species Myotis nattereri. The sequence goes on along the minus strand of NC_138095.1, from coordinate 27,927,232 downwards.
TCCCTCTCCCTTCCTCTCTGAAATCAACAAAAATATATTTTAAAGAGAGAGGGTTGAATGCCTATCTGCAGAGGGCTTTGCGGATTTAGACAGTGACTCCAAGGCCAGGCACGTTTGCATAATTAAAATACCTAATTCCACGATTAGGGATTATCGATTGTGACAGCATGTAATACATTATCCCCTTCCTTGCTCTCGCTGAGCGATCTTTGAAGTCATCTGTCTAAATGACAGGGAGCAACAATTAACGTAAGCAGGACAGAAGTGAGAGGGGATTTGATGGAATTAACAGAGCGAGGTATACTCCGTTTATAGAAGAAATCCAATGCAATCGTCACCAAACAATGCCGCTCTCATTAGGATTTTTTTAAGTACTTTGTATGCCTGATTCGTGCTGACTCTTTGCTTTTTTTTAAGAATTGCTTACCACACAAATCATTGCTAAGAAACTATAGAAAGTAGAAAAATGGAATTAAATGCAAAAATGTGACATTTCTACTTGGCAGACAGTTGGCTTTTTATTTGCTGGGTTTTTTTTTTTTTTAATTAAAAAAAAACTTCTAAAGTGAGCAAAAAAAGGGTTTCTTGGAAAAATGCCCATGGAAAACTGAGAAGTTCTTCCAGGCCCTTGGGAAGTGACATGGGTGGATGATGGATGGTGGATGGTGGATGGTGGATGGTGGATGGATGGTGGATGGTGGATGGTGGATGGTGGATGGATGGTGGATGGTGGATGGTGGGTGGTGGGTGGTGGATGGTGGATGATGGATGGTGGATGGTGGATGGTGGATGGTGGATGGATGGTGGATGGTGGATGGTGGGTGGTGGGTGGTGGGTGGTGGATGGTGGATGGTGGATGGTGGATGGATGGTGGATGGTGGGTGGTGGGTGGTGGGTGGTGGATGGTGGATGATGGATGGTGGATGGTGGATGGTGGATGGTGGATGGTGGATGGTGGGTGGTGGATGGATGGTGGATGGTGGGTGGTGGATGGTGGATGGTGGATGGTGGATGGTGGATGGTGGATGGTGGATGGATGGTGGATGGATGGTGGATGGTGGATGGTGGATGGTGGATGGTGGATGGTGGATGGTGGATGGTGGGTGGTGGGTGGTGGGTGGTGGATGGATGGTGGATGGTGGGTGGTGGATGGATGGTGGATGGATGGTGGATGGTGGATGGTGGGTGGTGGGTGGTGGATGGTGGATGGTGGATGGTGGATGATGGATGGATGGATGGTGGATGGTGGATGGTGGATGGTGGATGGTGGATGGTGGATGGTGGATGGATGGTGGATGGATGGTGGATGGTGGATGGTGGGTGGTGGGTGGTGGATGGTGGATGGTGGATGGTGGATGGTGGATGGTGGATGGTGGATGGTGGATGGATGGTGGATGGATGGTGGATGGTGGATGGTGGGTGGTGGGTGGTGGATGATGGATCGATGGATGGTGGATGGTGGATGGTGGATGGTGGGTGGTGGGTGGTGGATGGTGGATGGTGGATGATGGATGGTGGATGGTGGATGGTGGATGGATGGTGGATGGTGGATGGTGGATGGTGGATGGTGGATGGTGGATGATGGTGGCTGGTGGCTGGGTGTGTATCCGTGTGTCCGTGGGCACATGGCTGGCATGCAGGTAGGTGTATGCTCCCAGCTCCCGCTCATGAGTGGGCTCAGGAGCAGTGATGCCTCCGCAGCAGCCAGCCGCCTGGCGCTGAGCCTGAGAGATGAGCCAGTGAGACAGCGTCCCCCGAAGCCCTGGTGCCGCAGGAGAAAACTCTCCATGTGACGCACGTGGACGCACAGCCAGCCAGGCCTGAGGGCGAACCTCGGGCTCCCCTGAGGGTGCGGAGCAGATCGGACCTTCTCAGTTACCTTAGACCCTGCGTGAGGCTCACACACAGGGAACCAAAGGAAACAGGTCTTCCGTGCGTGTTCACTGGGATGGGCCGTGGCGCCTCCCGCAGACGGGCTTGCGCGACGTCCAAGGCCGACCGTGTCCTCTCAGGGACTGAGGCTCGGCTCCCGGGGAGTCCCGAGTCCACGCTTCTGTGTCACCAAACCTCAAGCAAAACGCAGGACGGATCTTGCCTGGACGTTTATATGGAAAGTCAAACGTCGGCAGGCAGGGCCGCATTTTGTCCTCGGACCGACGGACCGAAATGCCGTCTCAGGATCTCGGAGCGTGTGAGGGAGCCACAGGGGCCCGTCTGGATAAACGCCCCGTGCCCGGACGAGCCATCATCCCCTGTTTAACCTCGAAGCTCAGGGCAGCGGCCGTCTTTCTCCCATCAGTCGGCGGTCTCGCCGGCGTCAGTGAGCGGGAGGAGCGGTGAAGCTGTATCGGGGCCCCTATGTCCCCAGACGGCTTTCACCTCCCACCGCCCGACGGTGCCCCCAGAGGACTTCAGGAGCCCGCCCTCAGGACGCCCAGCTCCCCGTGGGCTCATGTCACCACGTCCTTGGTACCCACGTTGGGAGCCACGGAGAGAGCCAAGACCGGAGTTCCTAGAAGAGAACCAGAGCCCATGACGTCCACAGACAGAGCAGCGTCCACACAACGCCGCTCTAGGCAGTCGCGGGCAGGGCCTACTTGGACCTACGCGTCCCTCTCTCTGGGGCCGGCGTGGTGCCCGTGTGGGAATCGGTGAGGAACTGCCCGCCTGCTCTCTGACAGTCTGAACGTGTTGGCACAAGCCAAGCAGGTTCATCGACTTTAAACAAAGCCCTAAGACAGTGGTTCTCAACCTTCTGGCCCTTTCAATACGGTTCCTCGTGTTGTGACCCAACCATGAAATTATTTTCGTGGCTACGTCATCACTGTCATGTTGCTACTGTGATGAATCGTCATGTAAATATCTGAGATGCAGGATGGTCTCAGGCGACCCCTGTGAAAGGGCCGTTTGACCGCCAAAGGGGTCGCGACCCACAGGTTGAGAACCGCTGCCCTAAGAGGGCATTCGAGGTGGAGACTCACGTGTAGGAAATATTCCCCTTAGAAGCTTGGGCTGCTCCTGAGGCGGGGAAGGAGTGAGAGGAATTAGATTATTGTTACTTTTTTTTTTTTTCCATGGAGATTTCCGTGCAGATCTGCTCTGGGAGGACACGCCAATCACACGGCTGCTTCTTTATCGCGTATCCCGGTCCCCGAGGGAATGTCATGGGGTTTTGAGTTTTCATGCAACAGACTCGAAACCAAGGGCTGATAAGAAAGCATCTTTTCCCTCCAAAGCTCTCAGAAAAGGAGAGACATCTGTGGCCAAAACACTGATAATTGGGTTCACATGGAGTGTAGTTCTCTTCTGAGATCAAAGAGGAGAGAGACGGCTAATGATTCACACCCCAGAGAAACTCGTCCGAAATCTCCAAACGTTTTTCTCGTAAATGCAGGGGTCAGGCTCTGAGTCACCAGCACGCGCCCCCCCTTTTAACGTCTTTAAAAGGAATGAAAAGTTATCCCATCCACCCAGAAGCCCTCGGGCCTTGGGCGTCTTTCCCGTATTCCGCTCAGAAGCCACTCGGGGCCCGGCTGCGTCCCCTGGTAATTACCCTTGAGTTACGGATGTTCAGCTCTGGAGTGAGCTTCCGGGCAATGAGATGACTCACTCCCCAGCTGGGTCCAACGCCGAGGGGGCGTGAAGTGTCCACGCCTGCCCTTGGAGAGGGAGTACGTTCCCGGCGAGATCCCCTCTCTCGCTGTCGCCGTTGGCTCTCCTGGTCCCCACCTCGGGTTGTGTTTGCTGACGGATCAGGAGCTATGAGAGCCGAGCCCAGCGCCGCCGCCGCCGCCCACGCTGTCGGGGTGGGATTTAAAAGCTGGGTGAGGCAGGCACAGGAGCCGCGAAGCTAAATGTTAGGTTTGCCTTGGAGATTAAAAGACGAGGGTGACATTTTATGGGAACGTGGAGAAGAGGGAGAGAGATGATCGCACAGGCCTCCCGGGGCCGCAGGCCGTGCCCGTGGCATTCAGAGACCTGGGGCGCCTTTATTGAAAGGAAAACAAATTAAAGGGATGGACGCCCGCCCCCCAGGCACGCCTCTGGGTGGTGAGTTTTGGCCCCAAGAAAAATGGAGGAGTGGGCAGTGGGTGAGCGTGGGGGCCCTTCCCCAGGGGCCGAGGAGCCACGCACACAGCACAGGGTGTCCCTCCACACTCCTCTCCCCTCCGTCCCGCCTGCCTCCCTCCCTCCCTTTCCTCTGAGGCTTGCCTGGCCGATGACTGGCCAGGACAAATTTGGGCCAGTCCCAGGCAGAAGTCTCAGACCCTCTCTCATTGTTCTGGCCTTTTCTTTCTTTTCAAAGTTTTATTTATTCACTAGAGGCCCGGTGCACGAACTCGTGCATGCATGGGGTCCCTCGGCCTGGCTGGCGATCCTGGCCGATCGGGGCCATCTCACCCAGTCCCAATCGGGGCCGATCAGGGCCGGCCTGCCATGGGAGGTTGGCTATGGGAGCACACTGACCACCAGGGGGCAGCTCCTGCATTGAGCATCTGCCCCCTGGTGTTATAGCTACTGGCCGGTCATCCGGTCGTCTGGTCGACCAGTCGTAACAGTCGCTTAGGCTTTTATATATATAGAGAGATTTGTTTTAAATATATTTCTATTGATTTCAGAGAGAAAGGGAGAGGGAGAGAAACATCAGTGATGGGAGAGAATCATGGATCAGCTGCCTCCTGCACGCCCCTTACTGGCGGGGATGGACTCTGCAACCCAGGCTTGTGCCCTGCCCTGGAATCCACCATGGCCTCCTGGTTCCTAGTCCACGCTCAAGCCCGGAGCCCCGCCCATCTGGCTGTTCCGGCCTCCCCTGCGTGTGGAAGACGGGGAGAGGCAGCAGGACCGTCTCCAGGTCCTCCTCGGCCGCTTTCCAAACAGGCTGCCCTCGGGGAAGCAGAACATCAGGAGCATGACTGCGCGGCCATCACCTCCCTGCAGGCACCAGTTGTTTGTGCGACTCCTCAGTAGGCAGCAGCTAATTCGAAACACACAATTAGCAATCACGTTAATTATACTCTGCTCTCCCCGAAAGGACTTGGAAATACCGTCACCCAGCCGGCAGCTCGGTAGCGGGATTTCCGGGAAACACAAAGGAACGGAGAAGGGGCTCGCGTCCAAAGCCGGGGTACGGATAGGACCTGCAGGTCACGAGAGACAAGTGGGTGTTTCTGCTCCGGGGGCGTTGCTGCCGAGAGGCGAACGCTTCTTTTGTTTTTATTTTTATTTTTTTGTTAATCCTCATCCAAGGATCCTTTTCCATTGACTTTTAGAGGGAGTGGAAGGGAGGGGGAGAGACAGAGAGAGGAACATGGCTGTCAGAGAGACCCATCGATGGGTTGCCTCCCACACGCACCAGGACCAGGGCCAGGGGTCGAGCCCGCAACCTAGGCTCCCTGGACTGGAATCGAACCTGCTCAGTGGTTGAATGTCAGCCCATGGACCAGGAAGCCAATAAAAACATATTAAAAAAAAATAGTCCATCAAAATTGGATTCTGGTGTGTCAGCTCTGAAGAGGGCACAGGAGGGTGTGTAGTCAAGCTTATATTTAATCATACATGGAATAACTCACAGCTACCTGCCGATGCCATACTTTTACATTATTTTGACACATTTATCGTTGCCTGGAAGGATTTTTTGGACACCTAACCCATTTATTGGGTCAGAACATCTTGACGGGACCTAAATTTTATATACGATTTTGTTATCTCTGTGGATGGTGCAAGGTATTGGAATAATTTAAGGTCCTGCTGGGTGGGAAAATCCGAAGAGGAAAATGACAGGAAGGATGGCTGCCTCTTTTTTTAATTCTAACTAAATAATTCAAGGGAGTTTGGGCAAAATGTATGATACAAAATAAAACGCCCCGGAAAACGCTCAAGGCCGTCCATCATCGAAGACCAATGTACGGGACTCAGAATATTAGTGAGCTCGTGCCAGGCGGGGTCTGCTCCCACGGGGGCACCAATGAGAACGGACCCAAAGGCGCCGAGTCCCGAGTGAATAAATCCTTCGCCAGACATTCTTGTCCGGACCGTCCTCTTCTCAGAGGGAGAGCGGTGCCCGAGGAGCCTGAGGTGAGGGGCGACGCCCGCTGGGAGCCCTGACTTCCGCCTTCACTTCTTGTACCTGTGTGCGTGCTAAATAAGCGTCATTGAAAAAACAAAGGCAAGAACACATATTAGAATTTCCTCCCCATTTCTGTATTTCTCATGTCTTCTCCGTCTCTTGGAAATCTAAAAAGTAATTAGGGTTAGGGTTAGGGTTAGGGTTAGGGCTATGGTTAGGGTTAGGGTTAGGGTTAGGGTTAAGGTTAGGTTTAGGTTTAGGGTTAGGGCTATGGTTTGGGTTAGGTTAAGGTTAAGGTTAGGGTTAGGGCTATGGTTAAGGTTAGGGTTAGGGTTAGGGTTAGGGTTAGGGCTATGGTTAGGGTTAGCGTTAGGGTTAGGGTTAAGGTTAGGTTTAGGTTTAGGGTTAGGGCTATGGTTAGGGTTAGGTTAAGGTTAAGGTTAGGGTTAGGGTTAGGTTTAGGGTTAGTGTTAGGGCTAGGGTTCGGGTTAGGGTTAGGGTTAGGGTTAGGGTTAGGGCTAGGGCTAGGGTTAGGGTTATTGTTAGGTTTAGGGCTAGAGTTATGGTTAGGGTTAGGGGTAGGTTAAGGTTATGGTTAGGGTTATGGTTAGGGTTAGGGTTAGGGTAAGGGTTAGGGTTAGGGTTAGGGTTAGGGTTAGGGCTAGGGTTCGGGTTAGGGTCAGGGTCAGGGTTAGGGCTAGGGCTAGGGTTAGGGTTAGGGTTAGGGCTAGGGTTCGGGTTAGGGTTAGGGTAAAGGTTAGGGCTAGGGCTAGGGTTAGGGTTAGGGTTAGGGTAAGGGTTAGGGTTAGGGTTAGGCATTGTCTTTGGTCACAGGGGAGCAGGTGTCTGAATGCCCCGTGAAGGGGGTAGCGGGGCACAGAATGAAGATTCCTTCGTCCTGGGTTGGAGGACGTGATGATGCGAATGCCCACCCAGACCAACACCATAGAAGCAGGGCCAGCCACACACACGGGGTCGAATCGAGGAGATCGTGGAAATGGTTTCAGATGCCACACTGCAGCCCATGACCGTGGGCGGCTAATGCCACAGCACAGAGAGCGTCCTTACAGACAGAAACGTGTGGCCCAGTGGTTGGCCCAGGAATCAGGCATCATGGTTGGACTCCCGGTTGGACTCCCGGTCGGACTCCCGGTCGGACTCCTGGTCAGGGCACCGGCACGTGTTGCGGGCTCGATCCCCCCAGTGTGGGGCGTGCAGGAGGCAGCCGGTCCATGACTCTCTCTCATCATGGATGCTTCTATCTCTCTCTCCCCCTCCCTTCCTCTCTGAGATCAATAAAATATTTATATCTACATTAAAAATATATATTTTTAAAAGAAACCAAGGTGGAGGAGGGGTCGGCTGGCTCGCACAGCTTACCGAAAGCGAGGGCTTTGCCAAAGCCCATCCAGTGTCACAGGCCAACTGCCCGCCCTCCCCCCACAACGCCCCCCCGCCCTCTACAATAACCCGCAACAGGAGCCCCAAGCCCGGAGCCTAATCCCCATCTACAAAGTGCCTGCGGTTAATAAAAGATGCGCATTTTCACGCAGCCGCTCGGCCGTCCAAACACTCATGACATGTCTCGCTTTGTGTTTTCCGTGGGAACGTCACGGGCTCAGTAAACCCCCGGCCGCGTGTGGAGCAGGGAGGGTGCGGGTCCCACCTCCTCCCCTCGGACTCACAGCCTCCCATTAACCCGGTGCCCCGCCCACTGGGTGGCTGGGCAGACACTGCGCCCTGAGATGAAATGTGGGGTGCCCACGCCCTCGCGCCGCCTAAATCCATCGTGAGCGGCTGTAATGAACCTGCCGCCGTGGCATTTCCTGATTTCAGACGTTATTGGACTGGCTGCTTTTCTCGTTTACCTGCTAAGCTGAGTGTGTTGTCTTGATATCTTGCCTGAGCTTTTTGAAAGGAAGGATTACCAGTGGTCGGCAAACTGCGGCTCTCGAGCCACATGCGGCTCTTTGGCCCCTTGAGTGTGGCTCTTCCACGAAATACCGACTTCTGTGCATGGGCCACAAAGTTTCAATCGCACTGTACGTGCACGCCCCTACGTGGTATTTTGTGGAAGAGCCGCACTCAAGGGGCCACAGAGCCGCATGTGGCTCGAGAGCCGCAGTTTGCCGACCACGGGCCTAGACCAGCGGTTCTCAACCTTGGCTGCACATTAGAATCACCTGGGAATCTTGTTCAAACCCTGATTCCTGGGCCTCATCCTCCGGAAATTCTGTTTCTTTGCTATGGGGCGGGGCCACAACATTAGTAACAAAGAAACAGAATTTCCGGAGGATGAGGCCCAGGAATCAGGGTTTGAACAAGATTCCCAGGTGATTCTAATGTGCAGCCAAGGTGAGAACCATTGACCTTGAATCTGGGAACAGGACTGAAGTTCCCTGATCTCACTTATACGTAAATTACAGGAGGATTTTGTTCGTTCTTTTTATTTTCAAAATTACTTCGCTTAAAAACGACATTTCTGACCGAGAGTATGCCCCTTACTAGTTCTCTCGTAAGCACCGTCGGTAATGAGGTACCCTAAGAAGCTCCTGGCCGCGCACGCATCTTCTTGCAAAAATACGTAAAGGTAAATGTTACCTTCATGTTCGTTTAACAGTTGTTCCTACGCGGACAGAGGACTCGCACAGAGAACCCATGAGAGAGGAACAGAACACGTGGAAGACACCGCTACTCGGGTCCGTCCTATGATTAGCCAAATCCCCGCGTTTTTTCAATTACCTTTTCCCTATTCACCCTTTGCATGCCGTGAGCGTCTATGGCGTGTGGAGATGGGTTCCGCTTTGGACGCGTGGCCGTTAACTGGTTAAATAAGTAGATAAATAAAACATTTAAAAATCAATGCTGTTTTTAAATTATTTATCACGGCTGTGAGAAAATAATAAATGTGGGTGCTCCTTGTCGCGAAACTTAAAAACGCCGCCCGTCCTGGGGAGTGGGAACGTCCAGGGAGAGGTCACCCCGCTGTCGCCTGGAGGACGGTCGGCCAACACTCCAACGAGGGGCCGCGGCTACCTCCCCGCTGTTCCTGCATTCGGGTCTCACACCTTCCTGTAACCAGCAGGGCTGAGAAAGTTGTAAAGGCTTTTAAAATATGATTGGTCAGTATCAAACCCTGTCATCAATTGGCCCTGACTTTGGAAAGACGCCCGGGAACTAATTTTGCCTCCCTCCCTGCCAACGACCCATAATTCATGGTTATCGTCGCCTTCCCAAAACAAGGTAATCAGTCCTGTTAAGCGCAAGTTTGTTGGAATAAAAAATGATTCCCCTTTAATTATAGGCGTTGATTAAGCTAATTTCACTGTGCCGTTCGCAGATTGCCGCGGCGTCGGCTGAACACTTTTTTTTTTTTTAATGAATGTGGGTGAGTAGGGCCTTTTATTTTTTATCCTCACCTGAAGATATCTTTCCATTGATTTTTAGAGAGCGCAAGAGAGAGGGAGAGACAGAGAGAAACATCCATATGAGAGAAACACATGGGTGGGTTGCCTCCTGCACACACTCTGACCAGGGCCCTGGCTGGGGAGGAGCCTGCAACCGAGGTACCCTTGGCCGGTATCAAACCCGGGACCCTGCCGTCCGCAGACCGATGCTCTCTCCACTGAGCCAAACCAGCTAAGGCTCTCTTTCTTCTTCTTCTTCTTTTTAAGAGAAATACCGAGGCAAGTTGGCAGAAACAGTGGAGTATTGATTGTAAATATTGACATTCCCTAAGTAAATATTGTCAACACTTGCAATAACATTGTATTGTCATGGTGCCAGTCGCGAGATAATGACGGCATTTTTCAAAATGTTGCTTGACAGCAAGTGCAGACGTAATGGTGGAGTCATGAGCCCCGACCGGTTTGGCTCAGTGAATAGGGCGTCGGCCTGCGGACTCAAGGGTCCCGGGTTCGGTTCCAGTCAAGGGCATGTGCCAGAGGCAGCTGATCGATGTTTCTCTCTCATTGATGTTTCTAACTCTCTATCCCTCTCCTTTCCTCTCTGTAAAAAATCAATAAAATATATATTTTTAAAAATATTGGATTCATGAGAGACGGAGGCTTAAAGCCACTTAATGGCTATCTGTCCTCTTCCCGTCCTTGGGCGGGCTTTTGCATGGTGTCACAGATTCCTTGACCTTAAAGATAAAAGTTACCTGACCAGCCAAAATGGGCTTATTCAGGAAGAGGAAAGAATGCGAGCTGGGAACATGGGAACGAAGGCAAAACCAGGCCAAGTCCAGAGACCCAAGGAGAGGAGCTTGGTTTCATAGAAGAAAGGGGGGAGGTAGGAGGAGCTGTTGTAAACAAAGAGTCCAGTGGCTTTTCATTGGCTGGGCTGTGACAGTCTCTCATTGGCTGGGCTGTTGCCAGCCTCTCATTGGCTGGGCTGTTGCCAGGGGAGGAGAAAATCTTCCTCCTACTGGGTGAGCAGACAGGCACCCGAGAGCTCCCCCTGCAGGCCCTCCACACTGCAGCCTGGGTTGAGGTCTCCTTTATTTATTTTTCGCAGCAATGCTGAAGGGAGACACCTGAGGCCCTTGTGAGATGAGGGGGGGAGACAAAATGGACCTGCCGCTCCCAGCTCCCCCCTCACGCCCACATTCACCCACATCCCACGGGAAGACCCCGTGATTCGTCGTCAGGGTGACCAGCAGGCCCTTCCAGTCAGAGGACTGAGTCTCGTTCCGACTCTGAGCCTCTCCAGGGAAACGCTTATGTCCTGGAGGATGCCTTGGCGATGTCAGTCCCTGGTCCGTCGGATTGTCGGGAGAATATAGGCGGTTCGGGAGGCGATTAGCACCAACGTCTCTTCAGTATAGTTCTCGGTAACCGCTCTCATTACTATAAAACGGTAGTGTAGGGTGTCCCAAAATTCACGCAAGATTTGAATTTTGCGTGAGCATTAACAACAACAACAACAAAAAAAAGCCTAATTTTACTTGGTTTATTGAATCAGATTCTAATATCTGTTGCCCTTTGAGGTCAATCCCTTCCATTGGATAAGCATCACCAAGTACCAATGACGGCCCAGGAGCAGGGACAAGGAAGACCAATGAAGACCACGGCTTTGCATCTGTGCCAGCCAAGCCGGGGAGGCCATTGACCTGGTGTGCTATTCCATATATAACCCTAGACTGTGTCCTTTATGAATCAATAAAAAAATTTACAATTTTTAATTATAAACCTGTGTTTTCTATCAAAATTACTTCTTGCGTGAATTTTGGGACACCCGATATTAAAACTGTTCCAACGGTCAGAGTTATTATTAAAAACCAGAGGCCGGGTGCACAAAATTCGTGCACAGGTAGGCTTCCTAGGCCTGGCCGGCTATCAGGGCTGATGGGGGCTTTCCAGCTGCCAGCCGGGGCCTTCCCTCGTTCCGCACCGCCCCCTGGTGGTCAGCACACGTCGTAGCAAGCGATCGAACTCCCAGTCGAACTCGTGAGGGGACACTTTGCGTGTTAGCCTTTTGTATATATTATAGGTGACTTCTACGCTGCGCTTTGGCTGTGCGTGTCTGAGGATAAAGGGCTGGCTTTGTCTTCACGGCTGGCCCCGGCCCAGCACTGTTGGTGGTACCGGAAACTTGCGATCCGAGAGCAAAACATGCCGGCACACCCACCGCATTATGTCTCTAAAAGTTGTTACGTGGCAGACAAAAATCTTCTAATTATCTAATCAAAATATGTACAAAAATGTAAGTAGCTCCCCACCCCAAACTGAACTCGTGCGGCGGTTGCGGCTGACGGCAGAACGGGAAAACCATTATTATTTTATTGTCAAAGATAATGCTTCTCCCTTTGTTCAACCACATAGGCAATAATCACTCCTATAGGTTTTTTACTTTTATTTTTATTGATTTTAGAGAAGAAGGGAGAGGGAGAGAGAGAGAGAAAAGCATCAATGACGAGAATCGATCGGCTGCCTCCTGCATGGCCCACACTGGGGATGGAGCCCGCAACCCAGGCACGTGCCCCGACCGGGATTCAAACTGTGCCCTGGTTCGTAGGTTGACGCTCAACCACTGAGCCACGCTGGCTGGGATATGGGTCTTTTTTTTAAACTAGAGTACGTTGGAATTCTTTAGTGTGCGTTTTTTTTTGGGGGGGGTGTGTTTTTAAGTCTGGGGGCGATGCCACTGCAGTGGGGCCAGTTCGAAGGAGGAAAAAGGGGCCGTATTCTGGGCTTTATCCTTCGTTAACAGAGCCTATTGAACAAAATGGTCTCTGCATCCCCGGCTACCACCCCGGCTAGCCGTGTAGGGGCACGCGGCAGAGCTGGGCCGACCGAGGCCTATGCCCTCCCTCCATGTCCGGGGTCTCGTTTGCAGCAGAGAACACTCGGGCTGCAGATGCTGAGGTTGGAAACGAAAGGCTGCCTTGGGAGTGTAGGCCTGTCGTAGGCTCGGATGCATCACAGCTTCTGTATAAGTTTGTCTCAAATATCGCTCTGGGCGAGCTCTTATTAAAAGGATCGATTCTTGCCGGCTGGCATGGCTCAGTGCTTGAGTGTCAGCATGTGAACCAGGAGGTCAGGGGTTCGACTCCTGGTCAGGGCACGTGCCCGGATTGCCATCAGTGATTCTCATCATTGATGTTGCTATCTCTTTTCCTCTCCCTTCCTCTCTGAAATCAATAAAATATACATAGTTTTTAAAAATTATTGATTCTTTATCTGACATTTAAAGTGATTGATTACCGATCTGATATTTACGTTTCACAGGGGCCCTGCATTGTTACTGGGTAAATCCGCCTTCTCACAACCCGCCTCTCCCCCCCTCCTCCTCCTCCCCCTCCCTCTCCTCCTCTCCCTCCTTCCCCTCCTCCCCCTCCCCCTCCCCCTCCCCCTCCCCCTCCCTCTCCCCCTCCCCCTCCTCCTCCTCCTCAGAGAGGCCTGCACAGCATCTACATAATTATCCTCATTTTACAAACTGATACGAGAATGAAAAGCTGGGGGAAGAGTTTAAATAATTTCTTACTACATTTATTACTCACGCCTCCAGTCCCAACGGGGAAAGAAAAATCAGACTGTACCCTTAACGTGTATTCCAAACGCCCGACGCAAAATCGCGCTCGCTTCCTCTCGCAAAGGCCACTTGAGAGAACGGGGAGCTGCCGGGGGCCGGGGGGCCGGGGGGGAGGGAATGTGTGTCTGGAGGCCCTGAGGTGCCGGCGCGGGGCTTGAGGTTTCCCGTCTCCAGAAATGAAGTTGGGGAAGGAACAGACAAAGGCCCATTGCAAGCGACAGAACAGGACGCGTCTCATACCAGGGCCTCTGGAGGCCGCCCCGCAGCGTCTACAGGACAGAGACGTGGGGGCCGGGGACACGGGGCCTGTCAGCGCCCCCAGCACCTCAATCGTCCTAAACGGGTTCTAAAGCCGCTCAGTCACATTGAGGGGGAATGAGATTGTGGGGGGCGCCGGGGGCGGGCGGCCTTCCCCTCCGCAGGGGAAATACAACAGGAGGGGCCGGCCGGCTCATCTCCATCGTAAGGTTAACAGCTTGAAGGTGAGTTATTTTCCCGCCGAAGGGACGGAAATACAAACTGAGCCTCTCACCGCCCGCCCTACGGGGTGGGAGGAAAGATAAGCGATGGGGGGGGGGTGGCGGGGATGGGGGGGAGCCCAGCCCTTACACTGACTCTTTAAACCAACACCCCCATGGCCACAGGCCCCCCACTTCATTGGGGGGGGGGTCCCTGGCCTTGCTGACTGGAGATGTCTGATTGGGTGTGAGCAGCTGTCAGTCACACACAGGCCAGCCCTCGGGGACCTTCCCCAGGAGAGGGGAGTCCGCAGAGACAAGAAGGAGCTGCAGGAGCAGAGATGGGGCATCTTTTGAGGTTAATCCTCACCCTGGAGTATTTCCCCATTGATTTTTTTCTTCTTTTTTTAGAGAGAGTGGAAGGGAGGGAGGGGGAGAGAGAGAGAAACGTCGATGAGAGAGAGCCGTGTGGCCTCCCACACGTGCCCCCACCCGGCGGGGAATGGAACCTGCAGCCCAGGTACGTGCCCTTGACCAGGAACTGAACCCACCATCCTTTGGTGCGGGGGGGGGGGGGGGGGCTATTCTCTAACCACTGAGCATCCCAGCCAGGGCTGGGGTCCTCCTTTTTTGGAAAGCTTGGTCCTCCTGCTCTGTCCGCACAGTAAAACCCAACATCCTAAAGCATCAGAACTTTCCAGGCAGTTGTGAGGCCCATGCGGGGTGGCTCAGGGGTTGAGCGTCCACCTAGGAACCAGGAGGTCAGGGTTCGATTCCCGCGCAGGGCACAGGCCCGGGTTGTGGGCTTGCTCCCCTGTAGGGGGCGTGCAGGAGGCACCCGACCAGCGATTCTCCCTCCTCATCGATGTCTCTCTCTCTCTCTCTCTCTCCCTTCTTCTCTGAAATCAGTAAAGAGATATGCATATATTTTTTAAAGTGTTCCTTCTGTGACGGAAAATGGGTGTCAAGTTGTTGGGTGACGTTTCTCTGCGGACGAATGGGCAGGCAAATGCACCGTGTGGGGAGGGGGCTGACCTGGGGTGCGCCCTCCTGGGGACCCACGTGGGGGCGCAGAAGCGAGGTTTCCCGTGTCCCACGGCCCCAGCGGCACCCTCGTGGGACCAGGCTGCACGCGCCCGTGTTTGTGCAGGAAAGAGAAGAGAATTCAGTTCAGACGCTGCAGGGCCGTCCGAGCTCCCAGGACCTGCCTTCTCCCGGCCCTCGGAGGAGGGGAGAGCAGTCAGGCAGGTGATGGATGCCCGCAGGATCGGCAGGCACCGACGGAGACACACGCCCGCGTCTTGACTCATCGTCGTCTTTGATCCCAAGTCTCCACGACGGTAGCCAATGGCGGTTCTCAGAAGAAGGCGCCGCCCGTCTCTTGCAGGCGGTTCCGCGGGCTTCCCACCCACTTGGCTGGTTGGGCTTCCTGCATTAAAAGCCTTTTAATCACACCTGCCGAGCGCCTCTCCCATGCGGCACAGCAACGAAAAGTCATCGCACCGCCAGCCAGCCGAGCCTGGGCCCAGGGCAGCTGTGCAGACACTGCAAACCCAGGAGGCCCCTGGCTCTGGCAGCGTTCCTTTCCCTGCCCCCGACATCAAATACAAGAGCAAAGGCAGGCCTGGCTGGTGTGGCTCAGTGCATAGAGCCTCCGCCTACGGCCTGAAGGGTCCCGGGTTCCATTCCCGGTCAGGGCACAGGCCCGGGTTGCGGGCTCGATCCCCAGTGGGGGGCGTGCAGGAGGCAGTCGGTCCATGACTCTCTCTCTCATCGTTGATGGGCTTTTCTCTCTCTCCCTCTCCCTTCCTCTCTGAAATAAAAAATATTTTTTTTAAAAAAAGAGAAAAGGCATAACAGTGTCTACAGGTGCCTCTCATTAAGGAGGGTGTTTTCTGCTGCACGTGGGCCGCGAGGGAGAGGAGATGAATGGAGTCGTTTAGCGGCCGGGCTTCCCGTGGCTGCTCATTCTCCGGCTCCGGCGTGGCCTGTGCTGGGAGCCGCAGGGGCGCGGGAACCTTCTGGCGGTAAAAGCTCCGCGCTGAGCCCCGCGGCGAAGGCCTGGGCGGTGCGCACGCTGGTTTCCCCCGCGGCCCCCCAGCCTCCCGCCAACGTCCTGAAATGGCTCATCCCCCACAAAAACTGGCTTTGATCAGAGGGTTTGGTTCCTAAATCTTCTCCTTCTGACGGGTCCCTCTGACCCCCCCACCCGCACCCCTTCCCCAGCTCGCTTCCGAGGGCCCCCTGGTTCGGCCTTACTGACCCCACAGCTGTGAGTCAGCAGCAGGGAGCCCGCGGGCCGCGTGGGAGGGAGGCGGCCGCTCTAAGGTGACTCCATCCACATCCCCAGCGTCTCACCACATGCGGACCTTCATTTCCCCAAACACTGGCGACGCTGCAACACATTTACTTATTTATCCTCACCCAGGATATCTCTTATTAATTTTTAGAGAGAATAGAAGGGAGGGATGGAGGGGGAGAGAAAGAGAGAGAGAGAGAGAGAAACATCGATGTGAGAGACCTACATTCATTGCCTCCCACACGCTCCCCAACCGGGGCCAGGGATGGAACCGGCAGCCCAGGTACGTGCCCTTGTCGGTGCCAGGTGACCTGGGCAGCCGTGACCGAACCAGCGACCCTGCGGTGCTCGGGCAGACGCTCTAACCACCTGGACGCACGGGCCAGAGCCTGGCCTGCATTTTAACGGGCTCGCGGGAACGGGCTCGCGGGAACGGCCGCGCCTGCCACCCTCCAGGTGCGCCATGAAGCACGTTAGGGCCTCCGTCGGTGTGAGACAGAAATAAGCGAATAACGAGATAATAAGGAATTCATTCACTGCCCCGGCCCAGCCGGCTCAGGGGTTGAGCATCGACCCAGGAACCAGGAGGTGACGGTTCAATTCCCGGTCAGGGCACAGGCCCGGGTTGTGGGCTGGATCCCCAGTGTGGGGCGTGCAGGAGGCCGCCGGTCCGTGATTCTCTCTCATCGTGGATGTTTCTCTCTCTCTCCCTCTCCCTTCCTCTCTGACATCAATAAAAATATGTATTTTTTTTAAAGGTAAAGTGTTTTTTTGTTTTTTTTTTCAAATAGATCCATGAGCCCATCCCACAGACGCTGAGCTTGAGGAGGGAACGCGCGGGTAAAACCAGGCCACAGGAAAGAAGGTCTCAACGTTTATTTCCATGTTAAAAAGGAGCGCTACCCTGTGGTTAGAATATACTTGATGCTGGAAGATGGGGTCACTTTATTTCTGAAATGGTTCCAGAAAAAAAGAAAAGGGAAAGGGAAAAACAACCCAGACGTCATGACGCGTGAGATTGAGACGTCCCGGCAGGTCCCAGCGACCGTCCCGCGCGCCCTCCCCTCCCCGGCACCTCCCGGACTCCACGCCCTTGGCGGTGCTGCCTGCATGCGTCCCGCCATCAGGCCACACGCCGAGCCCCACGCCTGCACGTGTCAGCGCTCGGCTCTGCGTGCTCGTATCTGAAAGGTGCGCGTGCCCACAGGCCTGGAGCGTTCCGTGTGCTGCTTACATGACATACAGGCATCTCTGCTGTCCATGTGTTAGCATGACTCCGTCCCCGGTCCCTTCCACGCCTGGGAACACGGTCACCCCACACGTGTGTGCGTTGTGGGCAGGACGGCTGCTGGGCGTGCAGCCACTGGGACGTGGTGGACAGAGACCAGAACGGAGAATGGAGACCATTTTTGAGATGATCGGAGCAGAAAACCCAGGGGGGGGGGCGACGACAGGATGGGGGGACCCACCGAGGGCAGCGGAGTGTCCCCGCCGACAGACAGACAGACAGACAGAGCCTGGGGGGGCCGCACCCCAACATCGGAGACCCGCTCTAACACAGCGGACAGACAGCTGAGGACACCCACAGGAGCCGACTTGGTGAGACTGACAAGTGAGTCAGGCACCTCCTGCGGTGGACGGTGTGGGGGGCAGGCGCGAACCCCGCTTCCCCGCGTGGGGGGTCTGTGCATAGACACCCCGTCCGTGTAGAGGGGTCATTCCAGTCCGCCCAGTGGGTGAGATACGACAGCCGGGAGGTCAGGGTTCCCTCCTGGGGCCGCAGCTGGGGGACCCCGGCCTCCAGGCCTCCACGTGGCTGCTCCTGCTTCTCTCCAGGCCGCTCCCCGGGGCCGTCTGGGAACTGGGTCACCCCTCGGCTGTCAGGTCACCTGGGCCTCGGGGAGCACGTACCCCCGCCCCCGACTCAGAGTCCACAGCCCGAGGCCCCTCCCGAGCCGCTGGCGTCTGGGTTTGGGGGGATGTGGGGGGCGGAGGGGGGGGCCGAGGTGGGGACTCGCCCACAGTGCGTCCTGTGGGACCCATTGCTCGGGCGTCTGGGCCATGAACCCCGAAACCCCGGCGGGCGCGGGCCTCTGTCGGTTAGACGGAGCGGCCGGACGCCTACGGGTCGCACCCTGTCGGCTCTCTCCCCACCGGAGCCGTGGCTGGGGGACGTTGGGGGAGGATGGTCTGGGGAGGATTACTGCATGTCGCCGAGTTAAAACGTCACCCCGCCTGGTAAAAATGGTTTTCGTTCCGGGAAAACGGGAAGTTTAACCTGACGCGAGCTCCTGTGCGAGCTCCTTGCCGTGTCTGTGGGGTCGGTGCGGCCGCTGCTCCGTGTGGCGCTCTTCTAGCCCCAGAGATGCGCTGGGGGGGGGGGCTCCCCGCGAACCCCGACTCGCAGGAGACGAAGCGCTGTTTGCGGGTCACGACTGTTCTGCGGCGTTCGGTTCCGCGTAGAAAACCGGGAGGACGCGCCCGCCCTCCCAGCACAGCCACAGCTTCCGAGAGCCCGTGTCCCACGACACCAGCGGGTCCACAACGGGACGGAGGGGAGACGGGGGAGGGGAAGCGCCCGGCGCCCCGGGGGGTGGAGCGTGGGGGACGGGGAGACAGCAAACCGGACGCGGGAGACTCCCGGACCCCCCGCAGGAGCACAGGCGTGACTGGGACGCGTGGAAATCGAACGGATGTCAGAGGGGAAACAAAGACATTTCTTTTCTTCATGTTTCCCAAAGGCCGGCGAGGTCACAGGAGGCAGCTGCAGAGGCGGGTGGAAATGAGGGAGCCGGCCGCGCGCCCCGGGGGGCACCGTCAGCAGCTTCCGGGTGCCCATCCCAGGCCTGGCCAGGGCAGGGGGCGTCCATCCCAGGCCAGGCCAGGGTAGGGGGCGTCCATCCCAGGCCAGGCCAGGGCAGGGGGCGTCCATCCCAGGCCAGGCCAGGGCGCCCGCTGTGCTTCAGAGGGTCCAGGGCTGGACAAGTCACACCAAGTCCTCCCTGCATCGCCGGCCCAGCGTGCGTCCGGGGTGACAGGCCATGTCCTCTGGGCTGGGTCTGTCCGGTCGGAACGGAGCCGGGACCAGGCAGCGGGTAAGACTCATGGGAGCATTTCTCCGGGACCCACGGGCGGCCATTTCAGAGACATTTCCCAACTTAAACCCCAGGGGGTCAGGGTTCGATCCCCTGTCAGAGCACCTGCCCGGGCTGCAGGCTCCATCCCCAGTGCGGGGCGTGCAGGAGGCAGCCGATCCATGCTTCTCTCAGCATTGATGTTTCTCTCTCCCTCTCCCTCTGAAATCAATAAAAATTCATTTAAAAAAAAACCACCCCAGCGGCTCTACTCTCGGCGCTCTGCCCTGCTCCAGTGGGACCCCCCTGCAGACACCGTGCCGTCCCATCCCGTGCGCCCGCCGCCCGCCCTGCCCCCCCACCGCGAAAACAGAAGGCATAAAGGTGAATCCCACGCACGCACGCACGCGCTGTGCTCACATCTGGTCCCGCAGCCTCTCCATGTAGTCCCGGAAGTCCCGGGGGTCCCCCCGCCCCAGGTCCGGGCACACCCACTTGATGCTGTCCTCGCCGTGGAACAGGATGGAGTCGGTGTAGGGGCCGCCCTCCTCGGGCAGGATGGTGGTGTAGGACGTGAACTTGACCCGCTTCCTCTTGGGGGCCGAGGGGGTGGCGGGCGGGCGCCGCGGGTCCTTCTCGTAGACGTACTCGGGGGGCCGGAGCAGCTGGCTGGGCAGCGCCTCCTGGGAGCCCCCGTTCAGGAGGAAGCTCCCCTCCTCGAAGGGCAGCCCCCGGTCCAGCCCCGGGGCGCACTCCTCCGAGGGCAGCGTCACGTCCACCGGGCTCTCCAGCAGCTCCACCTCGTGGCCCAGCCACACCCAGTCGTGGGAGTGCGGGAGGGCGCCCTGCTCGCTCACGGAGAACCGCTTGTGCCGGTACCGGAGGGCGAAGGCCACGCAGTTCACCAGGAAGACCAGGATGGCCAGGCAGAAGACGCCCAGCAGCGCGTACATGCCGATCTCCAGGTCGGAGAGCCCCCGGGAGGCCGCCGTGAGCTCGCCGGCCGCGGGGTTGGGCCCCTGCGACCGCCCCTGCGTGGGGAAGCTCGTGAAGGCGTCCGGACCGCCGCCCGGGGGCCGCTTTGCGTCCTTCCTCCCCAGGGGGGGCGGGGGCGGGGTGGCGCTCCGGTTGGCGCTGTCCCGGTGGCCGGCCGGGGCGCCGTGGGGGGGCCACCCCGGGGCCGCCCGCTCCCGGCCTCCCCCGCGCGGGATGGAGTTGCTCAGGGGGTCCTGGTACTCCCGGCTCACGCCCTCGATGTCGTTGGTGGCTCCGTGGCCCCGGTCCACGTGGGGGTCGAACTTGACCTTGACGTGGCCCTTGCCGGCGGCCAGGACGCTCTTCCTCTTGGTCTTCTGGCAGGGCTCGCTGATGAGCATCTCCAGCTTCACCAGGGGCCCCTGGCCCTCGCCCTCCGCCGCCACCACCGGCCACTGGGGCTGCAGGTTCGGCCGCACGGACGCCACCATCTCGTCCAGCGACGAGACGGACACGGAGAAGTCCTGGGGGTCGTAGATGTCCAGGGGGGTCACCGCGCCGTCGCTGAACAGGATCCACGAGCTGACGATCGCCTCCTGGGGGAAACCAGGCCAGAGCGTCCATTACTGTTACCGCCCGCGGGTCCCTTCAGGTCGCGGCCACGACCTGAGCTCCTGCCTGGCACCCCTTAAACGTGCAAACCCGGGAAAGGAAACTTCGGGAGGGAGGCTTTGGTCGGTTGGTTTTTATGAATCCTCACCCGAGGGTGTTTTCTTTTTCCAATCATTTTCAGAGAGAGTGGGAGGGAGGCAGGAGGGGGAGGGGGAGAGAGCGACATCGATGTGAGGGACACGGGTAACCAATCCCGACTGCAGCCGGGGGCCGAACCTGCCACCCTTCGGTGGGAGAGCCGGCGCTCTAACCACTGGGCACGCTGGCCGGGGAGGAGCCTCTGTGCTTTATCGCTTTGCACAGTCCAGGGCATGCCCGGCCCGCTGGCGTGAGGAACGATGCCATGCTCTCATTAACATGCAAAGTGCATGCTAATTCATGCATCCAGGCCGCGGGATTCGGCTCTGACCTTTCGGAAAACACTCGGAAAGGTCAGGCGATTGATGGAGCCAAACTCAGGTGCCGCCTGTCAGCTTCCTGGGCAGCCACCCCCCCCCCAACCTTCCTTGTCAGGAGGCCACGAGGGGCAAAGGCGGCGGCATTGGCGGGAGGAGCCGGGAAGAGGCTCTGATGCCCACGGGGACCGGGGCGCTCGCCCAGGAGGGGTGGGGGTTTAAAGGCGGGGAGCAGGTCAGAGGTGACGAAGCGGTAAAGACGCGAGGCGCACGGTAGCGCTCCCTGGCCGCCGCACTCGCTCAGGAAGCTGCCGGGAGCGTCCGGCACCGACAACCACGCGCTTTAGGCGCAAGTGAAACCCATGACCCTCAGGTCGAGGCCGAGCAGCCGCCGACAAAGCAGACGGCACAGGGCACAGGGCGATGGATGGAAACAGACACGAGGATGCCCGGCCAGCGGGCTCAGGGGTTAAGCGTCGACCTATGAACCAGGAGGTCACGGTTTGATTCCCGCCCAGGACACAGGCCCGGGTTCCAGCTCGATCCCCAGTGGGAGGCGTGTGGGAGGCGGCCGGTCCATGACTCTCTCTCATCACTGACTCTCTCCCTCTCCCTTCCTCTCTGACGTCAATAAAAACATGTTTTTAAGAAACCACGTAGGACAAGCGTGGCTGCCCCTGAGCAGTGCGGACAGAACCGGCGGGCGGGAAGCAGGGGGCAGCTCGGGCGCCCCAGCCCCGGCTCTGAGGGGGTGCTGACCGCCGGGGGACGGGGAGACGGGGGGGTGGTCTCCGCTGACCGAGGACACACGGGCTCCGGGGCTCACCTGCCCGGGGGCCTGGAGGACGTCCTGGGCCGTCACCGTGGCGACGATGGCTCGGCGGTCGTCCCGGTGCGGCTGCAGGGAGAGCGACAGCCCGGCCACCAGCTGCACGCCCAGGTCAGCGATGGCCACGCGGTCCTCCAGCACCGTCACCGTCTTCTCGGCCAGGATGGAGTCCGACAGCGGCGAGAGGACCTGCGGCGGCGAGAGCGCTGCCGTCTGGGCGCCACGCTCATGTGAACCCCCGCCCCGCGGTCCCCCCCGCGGTCCCACCCCACGTTCTCCGCCGGCGGAAGGCTGACGGGGACCCTGTGCAGCCAAGCGCTCGCCCCGCCTGCCGCCTGGAGGCCTGAGAGGCACCATCCTGGTCCGCTTTCCTCCCTCTCGCTCAGGCCCTGGGAGCAGCGGGGTGACCTCCCGGGGGGGCTTCCTGAACTGGAAGGCAGCACGGAGCCCTGGCCGTGTGGCTCAGTGGTCAGAGCGTCGGCCGGTGCACCGAGGGGTCAAAGGTTAGAAATCCCCTGGTCGGGCACATGCAGGAGGCAACCCATTGATCACACTCTCTCTCTTTCTCTCCCTCCCTCCCTCTCCCTCTCTCTCTCTCTCTCTCCCTCCCTCCCTTCCACTCTCTCTAAAAATCAATGGGAAAATATCCTCGGGGGAGGACTAACCAAACAAAACAAAGCAGCAGGCACCCTCCCTGGCTGTGGCCGGAGAGTCCTGTGGGAAGGGCTGGATCGGGCTGGATTGGGCGTCGCCGACGATGGAGCGGCCGCAGGAGGGGCAGAGGGCGGCCTCGGGAGCAGGGAGGGACTCTGGGCTGACAGTCCACACCGACACCCCCGTCCCACCCGGAGGAATTCGCCTTCCAGCAGCCTGAGCCGGAAGGAACCCTCCCCCAAAGCCCACAGGTGCCAGCCCGGCCCCCGCCTTGACCTCAGCCTTGGGGTGCCCTGAGCACGGACCAGAGCCCAGGGTCGGGCCAGAACTCAAGACCAGGCCAGAACCCAGCCCCGGGACCCTGAGAATCAGTGGGGCTTAAAGTGCTCAGTCTCCGGGAATCTGGGGCACAGTGACGGGAAAGTGAACAGAGTAGAACACGTCCCTTCAGCTGTGTCACATGTAACTCTGGGACGTCTAAGACGCCGTCGCTGTGAGCGGTCACGTCTTCCGTCTTTATGAGGCCACGCCCCGCCCTGTGCCCACAATCACCCGCCAGCACGGGCTCGGACATCGCTGAACTGGAGCTGCAGCGCAGTGGAGAGCTTTGCACCGCAAGGCTTTCTTACTTTTAATGCGTGTTTTCACTACTTTTCTGTCTGCTGTGCGAGGTCTGCCCTCCGGGTCTGGAAAATAGAACCGGCTCGCACAGGGCCTGCCGTCTCCTCCAGCGACGTGCAAAACGCCAGCCGCACCGGCGGAACTGCTTACGCCATGGGCTTACTGTAGCTCAGGTAAAAGAAATTCTATATCTTCCCTGAAACTCTCTAAGGAGCAAAAATTGATTTGGTTTCCAGTGACTGAAATTGGTAAATAGAGCGCCGGCCTCAGCACTGAAGGGTCTCGGGTTCGATTCCCGCTAAAGGGCACGGGCCTGGGTTGTGGGTTCGATCCCCACCCCGTGTTGGGGTGCGTGCAGAGGGCAACCAATCGATGTGTCTCCCTCACATCGAAGTTTCTCTCTGCCTCTCTCTTCCGTCCCCTCTCTAAAAACCAATTGGGAAAATATCCTCGGATCCTGATTTTTAAAAAATTGGTGAGCACAGAATAGAGGGCAGAATCTCGGAGGGGAGGCAGGGAGGGCGCGTGGGTGGGAGGCAATCAACCGAAGACCTGTGTGCACACATGCGTCACCCGTGGACACAGACAGCAGGGAGGTGAAGGCCTGGGGGGCGGGGCCTGGAGGGGGTCAACGGGGAGGGAAAGGGGCATAAAAACATAAAAATAAAAAAATTGGTGACTACACATGAAGCCGGTGGCTCTCACAGGTGCACACTCACACACACACACATGCACACACACTCACACACACATGCACACGCTCACGCACATGCACACACGCACATGAACACATGCAAGCACTCACACACACGCACACACATGCGCACACACACGCACACGCTCACACACGTGCACACATGCACTCACGCTCATGCGCGCACATGTACACACGCTCACACACGCTCACACACATGCACATACACACACGCACACACTCACGCTCATGCACACGCACATGCACACGCGCATGCGCTCACGCACACGCACACGCACATGCACACGCGCATGCGCGCACACGCGTGCACACGCACGCGCACACACACACACACCTGCACCTACCAGGCGGGGCGGCAGGGGCGCGTACCTGCACGGAGGTGATGCCCGGCTCGCGGCCCGCCAGCGTCCGGCCGCCCTGCAGCTGCGCGACCCGCGGCTCCTCCACCGTCAGGAAGCCGGCCACCAGGTCGGTGATGTCCAGCTGCCAGTCGGGGCCCAGCAGGGGGCGCAGCCGGCCCGGGTCGGGCGCCTCGGCCACGAACTGCGTGAGGACGCGCACCAGGGCGTGCTGGTACTGCAGCGAGCACCCGCGCCCCTTCCTCTCCTCGTCCTCCTCGTCCTCGCTCTCCCGCGTGGGCCTGGGCACGAGCGGGCGGAGGCGTCAGCGGGCGCGGGGCCCATCGGCTCACGGTCCCCTGACCACCTGCCCCCCTCCCCGCGGGCTCTTCCTGACGGGCCCTGCGCTGCCGCCGGCGTGGACACGGGAGGGAGCGCAGGCCCTGCCCCGCCGCCCAAGCAGGTGGGCGCCTCTCTAACCTGGAGTTTCGAAAGCATCGCCCGCAAATGATGCAAGACTGCAGCCCGGGGGGGGGGGGGGCGGGGAGCCTGAGGTCTGGGCCGGGAGCCGGTGCCGGTCCCCTCACCTGGAAGTGGGCACAATGGCTGCCCCAGGCCTGGCCAGTGTAGCCAGGTGGTTAGAGCATCGGCCGGAACACCAAAGGGTCTCGGGTTCGATTTCCAGTCAAGGGCTCCTCCCTGGGTTGCAGGTTCCATCCCCGGCCCCAGGCAAGAGTCAACCCATCGATGTGTCTCTCTCACATTGATGTCTCCTCTCTCTCTCTCTCTCTCTCTCTCTCCCCCCCCCCTCTAAAAATCATTAGAAACATATCCGTGGGTGAGAATTAAGAACAAGAAGAATGACTGCCCTGCCCTGGCCGGTGTGGCTCTGTGGACAGAGCATCGGCCTGGGGACTGAAGAGTCCCGGGTTCGATTCTGGTCAAGGGCACGTACCCGGGTTGCAAGCTCAATCCCTAACCCTGGTTAGGGTGCATGTGGGAGGCAACCAATGGGTGTGTCGCTCTCACAGCGATCTCTCTCTCTCTCTCTCTCTCCCATCCTCTCTCTCTAAAATTCAATGGAAAAATACCCTCGGGCGAGGATGAACGAAAATAAGTAAATAAACAAACAAATAAAGAGAACGGCTGCCCCTGGCCTTCCTCCAGGTGTGGGGGACTCGGGCAGTCCCTCCCAGCGGGAGCCTGACGCCCCCTCCACTCGGCCCCGCCCTTCAGAGCCCCCCTGCCCGCGCCCTTTACCGGAGGCCCCGTCTGGGGCTGCTGACCAGCCTGTGGCCACCAGTGGACGGGGACACGTGTCCGGGGGAGGGGCAGCCACGTGTAGGCATTGTTTTTAATGTTTTTAATGTTTTCTTTCCTAAAAATATGTGTTTTTATTGACCTTTTAGAGAGAGAGGAAGGGAGAGGGGGAGAGAGAGACAGAAACATCGATGACGAGAGAGAACCATCGATCAGCCGCCTCCTGCAGGCAGCCCGGGCCCGTGTCCTGCCCGGGAATCGAACCCGAGCCCCTGGTTCCTGGGCCGATGCCCAAGCACTGAGCCCCGCCGGCCGGGCGCTTGCGAGGCGTTTTCCCATTTCCCCATTTCATTTCCGGTCCTGAGGCCCCAGCACAGGAGGGTCTCGGTTGGGTCCGTTGGCCTCCCGCCTGGATGGGCCCCGGACCGGGCCCCCTCGTCCCGCCTGCCGGCCGCCCTCCCGGCTCCTCACCTCCTGTTGGGGGCCACGGGGACCCGCCAGCCCTTGACCTGGCTCAGCTCCGTGTCCGAGATCTCGATCTGCAGGGGCAGCCGGGGCGCCCAGACCGTGACCTCCAACTGGGCGGTGAAGTGCTGGTGGGTGAAGCTCACGGGCGTGTCCATGCGGCCCCTCATCTCCTTGCCGTTCACAAACACGGAGTCGCAGCGCTCGGAGACCTGGGGGGACGGGGGGGGGGATAGAGCAGGAACCCCAAGACGTTGGTCGTATCAGCGGGAAAGACAGGGAACGCTGGGGACCCTGACAGGACAAGGGGCCCCAAGGGGCGAACCCCAAAGGGCCGGGCTCGGGGGAGAGCGGGGCGACGCGGGCAGCACCTTCACGACGTCCTCGTCCGCGGACCTGCACTCCAGGGCCTCGGCCACGGCCACCACAGAGCCGTCCTCCTGCACGGCCACCACCTTGACGGGCACCGAGACAGCCTGGCCGGTCAGGATGGCCGTGTTCAGGATCTCCGTGTCCTGCGGAGGGAGGCGCGTGTCAGCCGGCGGGACGCGGGCGAGGGAGCCGTGCACGGGGGCGCGGAGCAGGCCGCCTCCGCCCTGAGGTCTCCTTCTGCGACTTCCGCCGTCCGCGCCCCTCAGGCTCACCTCGCACAGCCCAGGAGGCCCCCCTCGCCCCCAGCGTCCATCAGGGCTCGGGGCTCACTGGGTGAGCAGCTTCATGGCTTTTCACAGAGATTAAGTCTGAACAGAACAGCTCTTGTCCATAGAGAACATCAACTTCGTAACGAATATTTGAAAACAATCTAAATACATTTTTTAAAAGCCAGGTCAGCATGGCTCAGTGATTGAGCATCAACCTGTGAACCAGGAGGTCAGGGTTCGATTCCCGGTCGGGGCACAGGCCCGGGTTGCAGGCTCCATCCCCAGGGAGGGGGGTGCAGGAGGCAGCGGGTCCATGATTCTCTCTCATCACTGATGTTTCTCTCTCTCCCTCCCTCCCTCCCTGACATCAATGAAAACATCTCTTTTTTAAAAAGAAGTAAAACAGGACCAGCACATTGTCAACAGCGAGACGCGAGGAGAGAAGCTGGAGCCGGTCCGTCCCCCGAGCCTCCAGGCCAGCGCTTCTCAACCTGTGGGTCGCGACCCCTTTGGCGGTCGAAGGGCCCTTTCACAGGGGTCGCCTGAGACCATCCTGCACGTCAGATATTTACATGACGATTCATCACAGTAGCAACGTGACAGTGATGAAGCAGCCACGAAAATAATGTTATGGTTGGGTCACAGCATGAGGAGCCGTATCGAAAGGGCCAGAAGGCTGAGAATCGCTGCTCCAGGCAGGGAAGGCAGGAGAGACGGCGTTTCGTTTTCCTCTGTGTCTGTGCCTGCGTTTAACCAGCGTTCCGCGCCGAGAACACATGTTGGAGGGAGGGACTCGTCCGCCCGCGTACGGCTCCTCGTCCGCCCGCGTCCGGCTCCTCGTCCGCCCGCCCGCGTCCGGCTCCTCGTCCCCGGCCCCGAGCACATGAGGCTCCTTCGGTGCCAGGAGAGCCGGGTGCGGAGCAGGAGGAGGCGCGGGCAGAGGGAGAGCGCGGTGTGCGGCCGCGGGCAGGAGTCCACATTGCCAGTCAGCCCCCTTGTGATTCTGAAGCTAATGGGTAAGGATCTCTGGTAAAATTATCAAAAAGTAAGTTATTTTTTTAAAAAAAGGAGAATGGCCCCAATCCTCGGCTCGTTTTCACCACAAACTCCCCCCTGGCCACGGCGCGGCGCTTTAAAGATCGGGATCCCGGGGAGAGAGTCATGGTTCTCGAGGCTCAGAAACCCCAGGCGAGAACCCGTCTCCTCTGTCGGAGTAAAAGGAGGCGGCGCACAGTGTGGCCTCGTGTCGCAGCGTCTGGGGCCGCCTGCCCTCTGCCCAGCCAGCTCTCCGCACCGCGTGGACGTAGAGCGGTTCCTCCAGCGATGGTCCCGCAGCACCGCGCCGGCCTGTGGGGCTGGGATTGCGTTTCTCCTCACATTGTTTAAACGTTTATAATGAATGTACATCCTTTTCATGAAAACTATAAAACCTTCCAAGGAAAAAAAGCCACACGCAGGCACCCATCCAGCCACAGGGCAGGCAGAGGTGTTGGGTGAGCAAGGCTGCACCTTTCCAAGCTGCCAGGTGCAGGCACAGTTTCCAGGTGCAGAAGCAGGTGCAGGTGCAGGAACAGGTGCAGGTACAGGTACAAGTTCCAGGTGCAGGAACAGGTGCAGGTACAGGTACAAGTTCCAGGTGCAGGAACAGGTGCAGGTACAGGTACAAGTTCCAGGTGCAGGAACAGGTGCAGGTACAGGTACAAGTTCCAGGTGCAGGTGCAGGAGCAGGTGCAGGAACAGGTGCAGGAGCAGGTGCAGGTGCAGAAGCAGGTGCAGGAACAGGTGCAGGTGCAGAAGCAGGTGCAGGAACAGGTGCAGGTGCAGGAGCAGGTGCAGGTGCAGAAGCAGGTGCAGGAGCAGGTGCAGGTGCAGAAGCAGGTGCAGGTGCAGATGCAGGTGCAGGTTCAGGTGCAGGAACAGGTGCAGGTGCAGGAGCAGGTGCAGGTGCAGAAGCAGGTGCAGGAACAGGTGCAGGTGCAGAAGCAGGTGCAGGAACAGGTGCAGGTGCAGGAGCAGGTGCAAGTGCAGAAGCAGGTGCAGGTGCAGGTGCAGGTGCAGGAGCAGGTGCAGGTGCAGGTGCAGGAGCAGGTGCAGGTGCAGGTGCAGGTACAGGTACAAGTTCCAGGAGCAGGTGCAGGTGCAGGAATAGGTGCAGGTACAGGTACAAGTTCCAGGTGCAGGAGCAGGTGCAGGAGCAGGTGCAGGAGCAGGAGCAGGTGCAGGAGCAGGAGCAGGTACAGGAGCAGGAGCAGGTGCAGGTACAGGTACAAGTTCCAGGTGCAGGAGCAGGAGCAGGAGCAGGTGCAGGTACAGGAGCAGGAGCAGGTGCAGGTGCAGGAGCAGGTGCAGGAGCAGGTGCAGGTGCAGGAGCAGGTGCAGGTACAGGTACAAGTTCCAGGTGCAGTAGCAGGAGCAGGAGCAGGAGCAGGTACAGGAGCAGGAGCAGGTGCAGGTGCAGGAGCAGGTGCAGGAGCAGGTGCAGGTGCAGGAGCAGGTGCAGGTACAGGTACAAGTTCCAGGTGCAGGAGCAGGAGCAGGTGCAGGTGCAGAAGCAGGTGCAGGAGCAGGAGCAGGTGCAGGTGCAGGAGCAGGTGCAGGTGCAGATGCAGGTGCAGGAACAGGTGCAGGTGCAGGTTCAGGTGCAGGAACAGGTGCAGGTGCAGGTTCAGGTGCAGGTGCAGGAGCAGGTGCAGGTGCAGGTGCAGGAGCAGGTGCAGGTGCAGGTGCAGGTACAAGTTCCAGGTGCAGGTGCAGGTGCAGGTGCAGGTGCAGGAGCAGGTGCAGGTGCAGGTGCAGGTACAAGTTCCAGGTGCAGGTGCAGGAACAGGTGCAGGTGCAGATACAAGTTCCAGGAGCAGGTGCAGGTGCAGGTGCAGGTGCAGGAGCAGGTGCAGGAGCAGGTGCAGGTACAAGTTCCAGGTGCAGGAGCAGGTGCAGGTGCAGGAGCAGGTGCAGGAACAGGTGCAGGTGCAGATACAAGTTCCAGGAGCAGGTGCAGGTGCAGGTGCAGGTGCAGGAGCAGGAGCCGGAGCAGGTGATGAGAGGAGCACTGGGCGGGGCTGCAGGATGAAGCTTCCGTTCCTCACATGTGGAGGAGTCGGGAATCCCAGGTGAATACGGGGCTTGGTGCATGTGGTTTGAGGGGCAGTCGGTTAACTGGGGACAGGATGGACCAGGGGCAGGTGTCCAGGGAGCCCGCTGGGGAGGGGAGCCCAAGGCAAGTACGGCCAGAGGCTGGTCTGTGAGCGCCATCTAGTGGGTGCCCCAGGAAGAGTCGCCTGTGAGTCCCTCTCCCAGGAAAAGGAAGTTCCAGCCAGCGCT
The DNA here is from genome assembly GCF_964212035.1 of Myotis nattereri. NCBI lineage: Eukaryota > Metazoa > Chordata > Mammalia > Chiroptera > Vespertilionidae > Myotis > Myotis nattereri. The sequence continues at coordinate 27,897,410 of NC_138095.1, read as the reverse complement.
GCCCCTGCCGAATCAGTCGGGGTCTGGGCGCCTGGGATTCGTTCAGATGAGGTCACACTGGATGAGCGAGGGTGGGCCCTAAGCCCAGAGGCTGGTGTCTGGCTGGTGTCCTCGTACAGAGAGGAGACAGGCAGGTGCACAGGGTCAGCTGGGCCCTAAGCAGAGAGGCTCTGTCCCTTGGAGCCACTTCAGAACCACTCTTCAGAGTGGTCAAGAGTTACATTGTAACACACAACCCCACCAACCAATCCGAGAGTTACATTGTAACACACAACCCCACCAACCAATCCGAGAGTTACATTGTGACACACAACCCCACCAACCAATCCGAGAGTTACATTGTAACACACAACCCCACCAACCAATCCGAGAGTTACATTGTGACACACAACCCCACCAACCAATCCGAGAGTTACATTGTGACACACAACCCATCAACCAATCCGAGAGTTACATTGTGACACACGACCCCACCAACCAATCCAAGAGTTACATTGTGACACACAACCCATCAACCAATCCGAGAGTTACATTGTGACACACGGCCCCACCAACCAGTCCGAGAGTTACATTGTGACACACGGCCCCACCAACCAATCCGAGAGTTACATTGTGACACACGACCCCATCAATCAATCCAACCCTGGCACTTCCCAGCCAATGGGAATTAAACCCAAATGCAAGAAACCGCCCCCACGGGCAGCGCAGCCAGCCCGGGAGACACTGACGGCCAGACGTGTGCCGTGTGCACAGCACACGTAACCACCCCAGGCACGTGCCCGGGTTGCGGGCTCGATCCCCAGTGTGGCAGCCGATCCATGATTCTCTCTCATCATGGATGTTTCCCTCTCTCCCTCTCCCTCCCTCTCCCTTCCTCTCTGAAATCAATAAAAACCACGTATTTTTGGAAGCGCTCGAAGAAAACTGCGTCGCTCACCATTGCGAGGGGGACGATGCCCACGAAGCTGGTCTGGCTGACGAAGATCTCCGAGACCACGAGCTCGCCCGCGGCGTCCTCCTCCGGGTACTCCACCTGCCACGTGACGGGCTGGGCCCCGGCCAGGCCGCTGCTGTTGTCCACTCCCAGGTCCACCTGCAGGATCTCCGCGAGGGAGCCGTTCACCCTGGAAGGGGGACGCGTGTCAGAGGGCCACCCCACCCCGAGAACAAGAGTGCGCCAAACGGCCACCTCCTCTTGGCCAGCACGGAGAAGGGCCGCCAAGCCCTGGCCGGTGCGGCTCAGTGGATAGAGCCTCGGCCTGTACACCAAAGGGTCCCAGGTTCGATTCCAGTCAAGGGCACAGGCCCCGGGTGCAGGCTCGATCCCCAGTGGGGGGCGTGCGGGAGGCGGCCGACCCGTGATTCCCCCTCAGCACTGATGGCCCTATCTCCCTCTCCCTCTCCCTTCCTGTCTGAAATCAATAAAAGTGTGTGAAAGGAGAAAGAAAGCGTCACACACAGCCACGGGGTCCACTTTCCCCAGAGTCCGCCCTGTCCTGCTTTCTCCTGGGGGGGGGGGGGGGCGGGCGCCTCATTAGAAGGGACCCGGCGCTGCCTGGCAGGCTGCTGGGCGCCCCGGTGAGAGCGGCTGCTAATGAAGCCGGTCCGGGTCGTGGCCGCGCTCGCTGGCCGGCTGGGCGCCCCCGGGGGCCGCAGAGGGCACGGAGAGGCCAGGCCGGGCCGGCGCCCTGGCCACGGGTCGGCGAGGCCCGTCATCATCCCCAGTTGACGCCCGTCCCCGAGTTCCCCTGCTGAGGCGCCGAGCAAGGTCCTGGGCCAGGACACGGGGGCGTCCATCGAGGGGCTGCGCGGCGGCCGACCCCACAGAGGTCAGGCCTCAGGGGAGCCCCCCGCTGAGCACACAGCGGAGGGAGGTCGTGCCCCCGCCCAGCAGAGTGTAAAGCGGCCGGCGCCTGGGGGTGAGGGGCACCCCTCCTCCCACAGGGGCAGGTAGGAGGGGCAAGAAGGATGATGACGGGGCAAGAAAGGGGCCGGCGTGGCTCCGTGGTTAGAGCGTGGCCCACACACCAAAGGGTCTTGGGTTCGATTCCACGTGCTGGGTTGCAGGTGTGACGCCTGGCCCCATGCGGGATGCGGGACGGAGGCAACCAATTGATATTTCTCTCTCTCTCTCCCTCTCTCTCTCTCTCTCTCTCTCTCTCCAACCCTTCCATTCTCTCTAAAAATCAATGGAAAAGAAATACCCTTGAGTGCAGATTCTTAAAAAAAGAGAGAGACTACGCCATGGCTGGTGTGGCTCAGTGGGTAGGGCGTTGGCCCACAGACTGAAGGGTTCTGGGTTCGATTCCGGCCAAGGGCACGTGCCTGGGTTGCAGACTCGATCGCCAGCCCCGGTCGGGCGCGCAGAGGAGGCGGGGAGTCACTGTCTCCCTCACAGCGACTTTCCCTCTCTCTGCCTCTCCCCCTTCCTTCCGCTCTCCAAGCATCAATGGAAAAATGTCCCCAGGGGAGGATTAACCAAAATAAAAAATGAGAGAGAGAGAGAGAGAGAGAGAGAGAGAGACGAACTTGGCGCAGAGGACAGGCGAACCGGGACCGAGCATGACATCCAGGGAACTGGGGGGGGGGGGCGCGGGGGGGGGGGGCGCTGGGGTTGTCTGTCTCAGGAGGCGGCTCCCAGGCCGGGCCCAGGAAGCAGGAATTAGAGGGCCCAGGACAGGGCCCAGGACGCCCACGCGTGGGTCCCGGGGACACGGACAGGGAGCTGACACGGACCCGCACCAGCACCGGGAACAGGCCGGTGCTCACGGCACCTCCATCTCCAATCGCCGCCGGGTCCGCGGGGCACGTTCTCGGGAAGGAAGGCGTCTGGGTCACGAGGGGGCGGATGGGAGGCGGCGCCGGGTCAGCCTGGGGGGAAGGAGCCACCAACTGGCCGGAACCGGCAGAGTGAGCGGCAGCCGCCCCGCCGCGGACGGTGGCACCGCCAACCTCGGGCATCGCCGCTGCGTCCCTGCACCCCCCACCCCCACCCCCACCCCCACCCCCACCGCCGGGAGGGGCGCAGCCGCCTGGGGGCCCACGCAGCTCGGGGCCAGGAGGGCTGGGCCGGCTTTGGTCTCGGGCCTGACCTTGGAGCCAAGAGAGACCCCTCCAAGGTCACAGCCGGCATTGTCGTAAGCCAATGGTGTGTTCTCTCTGATGTCGGCCGGCTGATCCCCCCACCCCACCCCCACCCCCTCCCCCCGTGAGCAGCGCTAGGGGCCCGGGAGCCACCCTCTGCGGACACGTCGGTGAAGATGTGTGAGCGCCCGGCCACGTGGCTCAGTGGCTGAGCGTCGACCTGTGACCCAGGAGGTCAGGGTTCGATTCCCGGTCGGGGCCCAGGCCCGGGTTGTGGGCTCCGTCCCCAGTGGGGGGCGCGCAGGGGGCAGCCGGTCCGTGGATGTTTCTATCTCTCCCTTCCTCTCTCTCCTTTTCTCCCTAAAAATCCGTGGGAAAATATCCCGGGTGAGGATTTAAAGAAAATCACACGGGGCCCCACCCGCCTCGGAGGGACGGCCAGAGCTCAGGTTGCCGGCTCCATGCGCTCCCTCCCCGGCGTCTTTGTGCCACGGATCCCACAGGCCGTCCAGACGCCCCGGGAGGCCACGTGTGGACGCGAGCGGGTCCAACGGCCTTTTTAGAAAACAGTCGAGAGGGAACAGGGACATCCCTCCAAACAGCAGCTCACACCACGTCCTCTCTGGGGGTCGTGCTGCTTCTAATTCGAACCCCCGGGGCCGCCCTCTCCCTGCACGTCCCTCCCAGCCCTGGGAGAGCCCGTGTGCCCGCCGCCGGGCAGCCCTTCAAACCTCGTCTATTTTCGTGGCTGAGGACACGCTGTGGTTCCCACCACCGTCCCCGGCAACGGCTGCGCGGCTCTGGACCCGGCCTGGCTCCCGAGGTAGCCCCCGCCCCGCCTGCGCCCTGGTCTCCAGTCCGCCCCCCTCCTACCCCTGCCCCCCGCCATCGGGTCTTTATGCTCCCCCGCCCGGCCCCCCTGCCATGTCCCCGGCCCCCGCCCCGCCTGCGCCCTGGTCTCCAGTCCGCCCCCCTCCTACCCCCCCCCCCGCCATCGGGTCTTTATGCCCCCCCCGCCCCCCGCACCCCTCCCATGTCCCCGGCCCCCGCCCCGCTCCCGAAATGTGAAATGCACGGCCTCCCGCCCCTCACCCCCAATTAGGAGCCACTCCAGCCCCCGGGCCGCCCGCCAGCGGCCGACTGTGGCCTCCCATTAGCGGCGGCTCCTTCCTTCCTCCAGCCGTCAGCACCTTGTTCCCGCCGCGGGGCCTGCCCGGGTGACGGGGTGTATGCTCAGGGTTTAATGAGTCCGATTCGGCACAGGCCCCTGTGAGTTCTACTTGGCAAATGGCAAATTGTCTCCTTTGCCCGAGGGTGGGGGGAGGGCGGGGGGGGGGGCACAGCGTTTAAAAGTTGGTTTCTCCGCCCAGAGATGGCGCCGTCTCTGTCCTGATGGAAAACAAGCATCAGAGGAAACGCCACGGCCACTCGGGGGAAAGAGAGAGAGGCACCCGGGGATCCGGCGGGACTCGAACCCGAGCTTGGGGGGGGGGGCAGGCCCCCAGCAGCACTGCTGCCGCTCCCGCAGCTGCTCACACTGTTTCCCTGCGAGGAGCACGGCAGGCTCCGCGAGCTGCCCTCATTCCCGCCGGAAGCAGGACGCTGGCCCCCACGCGCCCTCCCTGCCGGGGGCTGTGGGACAGGCGGGCACGGGGGGAGGCACCGGCCGCCATGGCATCGGCCTCCAAACCCACAGAGGGCGCTGTCCCCTCCACGCCAGGGCGTGCTGGAGACGACCACAAACATCACACACATTCACACGCACACACCTGTGCTTGCACACGTGTGCACACACGCATGCAATGTGTGCACTCATGCAGCGTGCATAGACACATGTGCACTCACATGTGCCCATGTCCATGCATGCATATGCACTTGAATGTGCACTCTCGCACATGCCTACATACATGCACCCGTGTATGTGTGCACGCTCATGCAAGCATGCAAACACACATGTGTGTGGTGGTACATGTGTGTGCACACGTGTGGCACCTGGCTCGTGCAGGTGCCCCTCCGCCTCTCCCTGCACACTCTGCCTGAACAGGCTCCGGGGGAGCCCTGAGCCCGGGAGAGGGAGGCAGGGGGCTCCCCGCGCACCCACGTCACCCTTCCCCTCTCACTCCACACACAGACCGCGGTGTCTGCCTGCCCCGCCCTCACCATGCCTGGCGCTGCCTGCCTCTGGCAGCGGATCCTGGCGCCCTCCCAGGCCTAGCGGGCACCGCGGCCGCAGCCGGAGCCGGGCCCTGCGCTCCGAGGAGCCCCCGTTGAAAGCGCCATTCAGCGCCCCAGCCACGGGCGGAAGCCGGGACAAGAGGCGGCTCTGTGGGGCCTGGCCCCGCGCCCGGGGCGGGGGGTTCGGACAAGCTGCCCAGACCGGCCCTGACCAGCAGGGGAGACCCGGGGGCAGCGTGACTGGCCGGGCGCAGGGACGGGGGGCGGCCACCTGCCCCCAAGGACCCGCAGGGAGAAGAGGCGACTGTGCGTGTGGATCGCCACGGCGGAGCGTGGAGAGGGGACGCGAGAGGAAGCCTTTCCCGCGCTCGGCCCGCGGCCTGGACGCCTCCACACAGACCGGACTCCGCCCGCGGCCTGGACGCCTCCACACAGACCGGACTCGGCCGCGGCCTGGACGCCTCCACACAGACCGGACTCGGCCGCGGCCTGGACGCCTCCACACAGACCGGACTCGGCCGCGGCCTGGACGCCTCCACACAGACCGGACTCGGCCGCGGCCTGGATGCCTCCACACAGACCGGACTCGGCCGCGGCCTGGACGCCTCCACACAGACCGGACTCGGCCGCGGCCTTCGGGAAACGTTCCCGTGGGGAAGCGTCTCAGTCACGCAGGTTTCTGTGTATTTTTGCTTATTGTTGTTTTTTAGATCCTCACGCGGAGATGTTTTTCCCATTGATTTTCTTTTCTTTTTTTTAATCTATTTTTATTGATGTCAGAGAGGAAGGGAGAGGGAAAGAGAGATAGAAACACCAATGATGAGAGAGAAGCATGGATCAGCTGCCTCCTACACGCCCCCCATTGGGGATCAAGCCCACAACCTGGGCCTGTGCCCTTGACTGGGAATCGAACCCAGGACCCTTCAGTCCTCAGGCTGATGCTCTATCCACTGAGCCACACCGGCCAGGGCTCAATAATGTGGTTTTGCCCCTGGTTTTCAATGTATAATTTACTTTCAGGCCAAAGGTCTCCGTCAACACTGATATGAACCTTTGACGAGATTAAATTTCATCTTGAAGGGATTATCAAATGTGAGAGCCGGGAGGGGGGGGGGGCGTAGAGACTGCCAGCGTGAGGCTGAGGAGTGGCGGCCCACGGAGACCCACGTGGGTGCGATGAGCAGAGCCGACTCGGACAGCAATTGACGGCTTCAGAATATTCCAAACAGCCCTGGCCTGTGTGGCTCAGTGGATTGAGCATCATCCCGTACACCGAGAGGCGCCGGTTCGATTCCCAGTCAGGACACAGGCCCGGGATTGCAGGCTTGATCCCCAGTGGGGGGCGTGCAGGAGGCAGCCGAGCCATGATTCTCTCTCATCATTGATGTTTCTCTCTCTCTCTCTCTCTCTCTCTCTCTCTCTCTCTCTCTCTCTCCCCACCCCCTGTCTCCCTTCCTCTCTGAAATCAATAAACATATTTTTTGAAAAACAAAGAAGAGAAGGAGGTGGCGGGAACCTCTGATGCACAGCCGGCCGGTCAGCGGCCCCGGCGACACCCTGGGCTTGTGATCGGCGCCGGAGGCGGAGGCCAGTCTTGTGGGACCGCGCCCGCCACCTGTGACCCATCTCATGCCCCTCCGGGCGGAGGCCGTCAGGATGGCGTTGGATTGTGGGACACAGCCCGCTGGTGTCAGGGACTGAACCCACACACACACACACACACACACTGGACCTGGGGTCAGAATTCTTACCCAGCTTTTGGGGGGCAGTGAGGCGTGGCGGGGACCACGGTAAACCAGAGAGCGGGGCCCCTCCTACTCCCGCCTCCCCTCCCCTGGCAGCACACCATTCGGAGGAGCCTGACCCCACATCACTGGACCTTCCGGAGGAAAGAGAGGGAGAGAGAGAGAAACATCCATGCGGAGAGAGCATCACGGACCGGCTGCCTCCTGCAGGCCCCCCACTGGGGATGGAGCCCGCAACCCGGGCCTGTGCTCTGACCGGGAATCGAACCCTGGCCTCCTGGTTCAAAGGTCAACGCTCAACCACTGAGCCACCCCAGCCGGGCAGAAACGTGTGTTTTTAAGTCAAATCTCCCGATGGGTCCAATGTTGGCCCACGTTGAAGGGGGTGGGGGAGGGGGACACACTCTCCAGGTCAAACAAAACGGGTTCGTGGGCGGCCAATTAGCCACCCGGATCCGGCGACTCCACCCGCCCCGGTGCCGGGCAGCGACTGTTGTGCGAGACACGGGTCGGAGCCCCACGAGCTCTGGGACCAGACCTTCGTCTTTAGCGTCTAATCGAGGGGCGACGCGCGGTCCCCGCACCCCCCGGCAACCGGCGCGGCCTCGCGAGGGACTCGCTCAGCGTCCAAATGCCTCCCATTCATCACGGCTGCTTTCATGTTCTGAAAATAATTAAATAGCATTTTCCTTCCCTTTCCAGCAGGAGGCCGGTGACAGCCGATCCGTCAGCCAATTGGCTGGCGTTTAACGCAGCCCTTTGCATCCATCATTTCCGACTGAAGTCACTCTGTGGAGGGCGGACTGACTCAGTCCTGCCTGGTGACGGCAGAGGCAGGGCACCCCGGGCGCCTGTGGTGAGCCTTCCTCCAGCACACGCCAAACCCCCCTCCCGCGGGTACCTCTGAGCTTCCCGCCACCTCGGTTCCAGCTGACCACGCCCTCCGGGCTCCCGACAACAGACAAAGTTGCCGCTTACCCCTCAGGTCTGGGTCCCCCCCACCTCCCGCCTTCAGGGGAAACCCTCCCGCTAACAACCTCGGCCCAAGCCCTCGGGCCACACGTGGCCTCCAGGCAAACCGCCCGCTGTCTGGCTCTCCTCTCCTCCGGTTCCGTGTTATCTGCTCGGAACACGCTCCGATCTGCCTGTTTTTCTCATCGCCGCTCTCCTCGCGCGGCAGCGCCGGTCCTTATCGGCCGGCTGTCATCTTCCCTCCGCGCAGGCCCTCGCCACGCGTGCTCATTAAAATGCTCCAAATTAAGACCTTCCCCGCCTCGCCCGCTGCGCGCGTCGGGCCCCCCCCCCCCCACGACACATTTTTAATTCTTATCGCAGGACTTCAGGCCGTTGGTACCTTCTGTTCTGCTCAAAGGCCGATTGCACCCAAGGTTGTCACCGCCCCGAGATCACGGCTCTCCGCGGCGGTTCTGTTAGGGATGTATTCACGTCGCCGCGCGGGGAGCCTGTACTTCACACCTCATTGATATCACAGCCCAACAGGAAAGCGTCTGAAGAAGCAATTATTTATGCAGATGACGGAGCGGGTGTTGGAGGGACAGGGGGGAGCGTAGGTCCCCAGCATCCTCCTCCCCCCACCCCCCCTCCCCGGGGGTCAGGGACCAAAGGAGACGAGCTGTCTAGGAATTATGCAACCACTCGCTTCCCTTGTAACCGTTTTATCTCTTCTAAAGGGAATGCAGAACCGACACCTGCAAATCCCAGAGCGGCAGCCACGGCCTGCACAGCCCCACCCGACCTCCCCATTTCTCACGCTCCCGCACCCGCCCTGTTCCTCATTCATTCATTCCTTCATTCATTCCCTCTGAGCCTGACACGATGACTTCAAAGAGTTCAGAGAATCGAGAAGAAGGAAGAGAGAGCCAGTTACGAGAGTAGGTGATGAGCAACAGGTAGTACATGCGGCAAAGAGCCTGCAGAGGGGGGCTCAGCTGGCACGGTGGGGCGTCCACCTGTGAACCAGGAGGTCAGGGTTCGATTCCCGGTCAGGGCCCAGGCCCGGGTGGTGAGCTCCATCCCCCGTGGGGGGCGTGCAGGAGGCAGCCGATCGATGACTCTCTCTCATCATGGATGTTTCTATCTCTCTCTCCCCCCCTCCCTTACTTTCTGAAATCAATAAAATATTTTTTTAATTTATTGTTTTTTAAGCGAAGGCTGGAGAAGACCTGTGCCGCCAGCCACGCCAAGTTCACCCAACTCCACGTTCTGAAGCCACAGGCCCGTACCCAGGGGTGACGTCCCCGAAATGACGGCACTGACGCACCCAGGGACGATGGCTCAGAGGCCAGGCCACCGTGGCTGCTCCTACAGGAAGGACGCCCTCCCTTGCCTCTTAAATCCCTCCCCGTTTCGTCCTCTAAACTCATCAGGGCAAACGGTAGCAATAATGAAAATGATGGCTTTCAAATGTTTTTGTGTGAATCCTCAGCCCAGGAGATTTTTCCATTGATGTTTAGAGCGAGTGGAAGGGAGGGGAAGAGACACAGGATTGCTTTCCCCACGCCCGTTGATCGAGCCCGCAACCAAGCTACATGCCCTTGACCGGACTCGAACCCGGGACCCTTCCGGGCCGACGCTCTATCCACTGAACAACACTGGCCAGGGCACAAGAATACCACAAGATTCTTAAAGGGCAGCTGTCAACGCCGGCCCGGTGACCAGGGGGCGGGGAGGGGGCCGGTGCTCAGGGCATTTCTGAGCTGCAGCTCCCGAGGGTCAAGCACAGAGAGAACACACGCCCCCCCGCGCCCCCCGCAAGGCACCCCTGCAGCCGCCCGGCCGCTCGAGGCTGCAGCTGGTGATGGGCCCCACAGAGCGCGTCCCTCCCACAGGCAGGCGAGGCTGCACGGGCACATCTGTTTGCCACCAGCTCTGCAGCCACCCCCACCCCCACCCCCAGGCCCGCTGCCCAGGAGCTGGAGGCCGCGGCCGGCACTGACCTGCCCTGCGGGTCCGGGTGGGGGCCCGCACAGGTGAGGGTGGCCGTGGCCTGAGCGCCGCTGTTGTCGATTTCCTCCTGGACGGCCCACTGCTCTTCGCTGCTGACCCTCACGGCCACGATCTTCACACCTGCTGCGGCCTTGATCCTGTGGAGGCGGGAGGCACGTGAGCACTTCCGCTCCAAACGGGGGGCGAGAATGTGTCGGTAGCGCCCGGCCGACGTGGCTCAGGGTGGAGCGTCGCCCTCTGAACCGGGAGGTCAGGGTTCGATTGCCCGTCAGGGCACAGGCCCGGGTTGTGGGCTCCATCCCCAGTAGGGGGCGTGCAGGAGGCAGCCAGTCCATGATTCTCATCATTGATGCTTCTTTTTTTAAAATATATTTTGATTTCAGGGAGGAAGGGAGAGAGAGATAGAAACATCAAGGATGAGAGAGAATCAAGGATCGGCTGACGCCCCCCACGGAGGTTTGAGCCCACAACCGGGGCATGGGCCCTGACCGGGAATCGAACCCTGACCTCCTGGTTCATAGGTTGATGCTCAACCCCTGAGCTGCACTGGCTGGAGCACAAATACCAGGTGAACCAGTTAATAATGCGGATTTTTTTCCAATAGACGGAGTCACGCGTGTGCTGATCTACATGCGATGTGATGTGTGTGCTGTTTGGTTGTATTGCTCCTTCCGATGACCACCTGTTCCCATCGACGGCACACGCATGTTCTGAGCGGCACTGCAACACGTGCGAAGACGTGGAAACTGGGTCTCTGAATGTCCTGCCTCAAAACAAGGAAAGTTCTATGGGGACGGTCTCCACCAATCACCTGAAAGATGGGGGATGTGTAGCCAGCGATGGCCATGACTTTGAACAAAGCACTGTCGATGTTTCTCTTGAAATTATCGTGTTTTCTTTGATGACAAAATCTGAATTTTTAACCGTTATCCGCACTTTTAACTGGTTAATGGATAATCTGTGTTTTTAACCGGGTAATAGCTAATCTGCATACCGGTTAAAAACTCGGATTAGCGCTGAAACCGGTTAAAAATGTGGAAGAGGAGGAGGAGGAGGAAATAATACGGGTGCCCCGCCCCAAATACCCTGCCTGCCTCCGTCTGGCCCCCTGTGTCTATTTCTTGCTTGAACGTGCCCTCACCCCCGGGACACTCAGCACACGACCCCCCACCCGCCGAGCCACGGACCCGCCCACCGACGGCCACGGCCCACCCGCCTCCCGCCCGCCCCCCGCGCCACGCACCTGAGCGTGAAGTGGTCGGCCACGGCGCCGCCGGCCAGCGAGACCAGGAAGGTGGCCGTGCCCCCCTCGCGGACCAGGTTCAGCGGGACGGAGAGGACCACGTTCCGGTCCAGGCGCAGCGGCGACCAGCGCAGGTCGTCCTGGGTCGGGTAGACCACCACGCTGCCGATGCGCTGGCGGGCGGGCGGCGCGGGCGGGGGCGCCTCGGGGCCCGCGTGGATGTGGTTGGCCCACTTGCCCTCCTCGTCCAGGGGGCAGCGGCCGGCCGGGTCGGCGGGGTAGAGCGTGAAGAACAGCTCCAGGGCCGTGCCTCCCAGCAGCGCCGGGATCTCCTCCTCGGGCTCCAGGTCCAGCCCCGAGCTGAACCACTCGGGCAGCAGCTCCAGCTCGGCCACGCACAGCCCGGGCGCCCCCCGCAGCCGGCAGCTGGCCGCCACCTCCCGGGCCTCGGGGAAGGCGAACATCTTGACGCAGGGCAGGGTGTCCCCGGGGTCGCCGGCGCCCCAGTCCCGGCCGGTGACGTAGAAGAGCGTCTGCACCTTGGGCCGGTTGGAGTAGATGGCGCTGCCCAGGACGTGGGCCCGCAGCCTCCAGTTCAAGGGGAAGCCGTCGGGGGGGACGGGGAAGGCCGGGGCGGTCAGCAGCAGCTCCCGGGGCACCGGATGCTCCGCGGAGAACGGGCCGTAGCTGGCGTTGACGGCCGGGGCCGAGCGGGCGCGGAACACGAAGAAGGGCTCCGCGCGCGCCTGCAGGCTGGCGTTGCCCGTCACGTCCTGGGGGGCCTCCTTGAGGAAGAAGGCCTGGTCGGCGCCCGCCAGCTGGACGCGGGCGGGGAGGTAGGCGGGCAGCGAGGAGAAGCGCTGCAGGCTGTCGGCCACCCCGCGGCCCTCCGTCCCTGCGGACAAGGACAGAGAGGGAGGGTGAAAGCCGGGTCCCCACGGGGAAGGAAATAAATGTCACACCACCTCCCCCCCGGCCCCCTGCTCGGCACAGCCAAGTCCTGCATCCAGGGGAACCGGAGGAGCGCCGTCTGCCACGGATCCAGCGGTCCTGTGGCTGCCCCAGCCGGTGTGGCTCAGTGGATAGAGCATCGGCCTGCGGACTGACGGTCCCGGGTTCGATTCCCAGTCAGGGCACAGGCCCGGGTGCGGGTTCCATCCCCAGTGGGGGGCGTGCAGGAGGCAGCCAATCGGGGATTCTCTCTCATCATGGATGTTTCTCTCTCTCGCTCGCTCTCCCTCCCTCTCTGAAAGCAATAAAAATATATTTTTAACTTAAATCTTCCCTCCACACGCCCGCCCTGGTCCCTGTCAAGGGCATGTACCTGGGTTGCAGGTTCGATCCCCAGCCCCAGCCGGGGAGCGTGCAGGAGGCAGCCACTCGCTGTGTCTCCCACATCGAGGTCTCCCTCTGCCTCCCTTCTCCCTCCCTTCCAGTCTCCCGAAAATCCAACGGGAAAATGCCCTCAGGGAGGAGTGACAAGCAGTAAAAGACACAGACACATACGCCCCTCGCACAGATGACCGACACTTAACACACCAGCAGCGTAGCGTGTTCCCTTCCTCACACACACGCACACACGCACACACACGCGGTTCCTGCGCGTGGACCCCGTGGCCTGGGTGGGGCCCCCTTCCAGGCAGAGGAGGCAGACGGCTTTGAAGGCGTCGCATCGCCCCAACAAGAGTCCCAGCTGCGGCCGCCGCCGGCGCAGCCCCTCCTGGAGCAAACCCGCTCCTGCTCCCGGGGCTGTCTCCCCTTCTCCGTCCCGGGAGTCGCTGCCAGGAGAGCTGCCCGGGAACTAATTGGGGACGAGGGAAGCAGCTGCCGGGAGCAGCATGGCGATGCCCTGCGGCCGGTCAGGTGGCACCCGGCCAGCCGGCCGGTGGGGAGCGAGAAGCGCCGCCGGTCCTGCTCAGCCGGCCACGGGCAGCCCCGGCCAGGCCTGCGACCCCGGCTCAGGTTCCGTGCGGGGACGGACATGAGAACACGCACCGCGTGTGGGGACGGACATGAGAACACGCACCGCGTGTGGGGACGGACATGAGAACACGCACCGCGTGCAGGGAAGGACATGAGAACACGCACCGCGTGCGGGGAAGGACATGAGAACACGCACCACGTGTGGGGACGGACATGAGAACACGCACCACGTGTGGGGACGGACATGAGAACACGCACCACGTGTGGGGACGGACATGAGAACACGCACCGCATGTGGGGATGGACATGAGAACACGCACCACGTGTGGGGACGGACATGAGAACACGCACCGCGTGTGGGGATGGACATGAGAACACGCACCGCGTGCGGGGACGGACATGAGAACACGCTCCACGCTCAGTGCGGACGGGTCTCTTGTCTCTTTTTCTCTTTGTGTCACGGGCGTGGATGGGTTAGACCCCCCGGGAACTGGTGACAAGGAAGTTAGAGCCCTGCCTTCTCCCATCCTCACGGCGGCAGATCCCTCCCCCGCCCTTCACCCGAGAGAACGCCAAATGCAGGACAAATGTCTGGACGCTCTTGCAGGGAGCCATGCATCTCAGCTGCCTGGGCCTTGTTTGGTCCTCGGACCCGATTGCAGCCACACGTGACGCCCGTTCCTGCCCGCGGGGCTCAGGGCTGAGCGTGGACCAGGAGCCAGGAGGTCTCGGTGCGATTCCCGGCCGGGGCACAGGCCCGGGCTGCGGGCTCGGTCCCCACAGGGGCGTGCAGGAGGCAGCCGGTCCACGATGTTTCTCTCTCATTGATGTTTCTCTCTCTCCCTCTCCCTTCCTCTCTCTGAAATCAATTTAAAAAGAATTTTTTAAATAGGATATCCAAATCTAGGAGCAGTTTATGAAGCCACCAGACTGTGTCCTGAGACTAAACCCATGGTCCTGCCTGGCCGGTGTGGCTGAGCCTTGACCTATGAACCTGGAGGTCACAGTTCGATTCCCGGGTTTGGGGGCTCGATCCCCAGTGGGGGGCGTGCAGGAGGCAGCCAATCCATGACTCTCTCATCATTGATGTTTCTCTCTTTCACTCCCTCTCCCTTCCTCTCTGAAATCAATAAAAATATATTTAAAAAAACAAAAAAGAATATATCCGTGGTCCGAAACGCTCACGCCCCTCCCTCTCATCGCCCATCGCGCTCCCGCACTGCGGCCCCACCGGCAGGTGGACCAGCTCTTACCAGGTCCCAGAACACTCTCCCATCCTGACCGTGTCTCCCAGCGCCCACGGCATCCCAGCCCCCCCCCCCAGCCCCTCAGGAACCGCTTCCCTTTACGGGGTTCCCTCTGTGGCAACAGCTCCCGTGACTCCTGGTTTGCGGGCTGGCGCCTGATCCCCCCACTAATCGCCTCGTCCCACTAGTTTCCCCAAAGCCACCCTCGCCGCCGCCTGGACGGCCTTCGTGGTCTCGCCTGATTACACATCGACTCTCCGCGTCCCCGCTAACATCCGCGCTCAGCTCCCTGGGCGCAGAGGCACGAATGGCCGGCTCAGGGCTGGGTCTCCAGCCCCCGGGGGAGGAGACGGAGCAAACGCCTGCGGAAGGGAGGGGCGGATGGCCTCGCCTCACGCCTGAAGGGATGCATCTCTCCGCTGCCCCCCGGCCTCTCCTCGGCCTCTCGCCAGGGCTGATAACAGACACCGTGAGAACGAACAAACCCTGTGCCCATCTCATTACGGCTCCATTCACTTCCTGCCCGGACGGACGTCGCATCGCCGCGGTCACTGGCCGGTTGCTGGGTTTGCTGAGCCGAGCCCCGCCTCTCCCACTCGGAGCAGGAAATAGCACGTCGGGGAGAGACACGCAGCCCACGTCGCACCTGCTGGCGTCCACACGCCCGGGCCCGCGGCTCTACAAGGCCCAGGGGTCGGCGCGATGCTCACAGGGCCGGTTCCTGGCGCCCTCCCTGGACGCCCAGCGAGGTTCCCATTGCTCTGCGGTCACAGGTGACTCTGCCTCCCACCCCGGTACAGCCCGGGCTCCCAAGCAGAACAAGAAAATCGGCACTCAGGGCATCTCGGCCCCGTTTCTGCCAAAACAGCCAGCGAACCATGCCTTTGAGGTTGTGAGTGATGAATAGGGAAAGAATAGGATCATCATCATCATCGCTACAATCACCACCTTCACCATCATCATTATCACCGTCATCATCTCTGTCATCACCATCATCATCTTCATCACTTCCACCTCCATCCTCATCACCATTGTCACCATCACCATCATCTCCATCACCACCACCATCACCACCATCACCATCACCATCACCATCACATCACCATCACCATCACCACCATCACCACTATCACCATCACCACCACCATCACCATCCTCATCATCTTTATCACCATCATCATCACTGTCATTTATAGAATCCTATGGAACAGCAAGCACTATTGTAAGCGTTGTACAGGTATGCGCTCTCTCAATCTTCACAATATTCTTGACCCTGAGGAGACAATTACCACGACTCATAGATAACCTGAGGCTCAGGGACGGCCTCCCATCCCACAGTGCGTGAGGGGCAGGGGTGGGATTCAGGCCACGCTGTCCAGCCCCAGGCCACGGCGACCTGCTGCCAGAGGAACGCTCAGCCAGCCAAGTCCCTCTTGTAAGAGCTCAGACAATGACCCCAGGGGATGGCCAACGTGCCTCTGAACGGCCCGGCTCTCACAGCCCACGATGAGGTCACTGGCTGGACACGGGCCATGCGATGAGAGCAAGTCGCCAACGCTGCTCCTGGCTCTGTGAGCAGCCCCTCCGGCGGGCGCTCCTGGGGGGCCCTGGGGACACAGCCTCCCCGGGTGAGTCTATCCACGTCCTTCCGACCACGGCCCTCCCGGCAAGGCGGGACGTCGCAACAGAAAACCAGCGAGAGCCATTCTGCCGAGGACGCGGGAGTGGGAGCCAAGACAGCTGGCGGCTCTTGGAAGGTCTGTCCTGGTAGAAAAATAAAATCCGGAAGATGATCCCAGAGAACGCCGCCTCCCCCGCCCCCTCCATGAACGCACTTTCCTCCTGAAACAGCCGAGGTCTCAGCAAGAGGCGAGTGGCTGAGCTCTTGAATTATATTTTCTGGCAAGATCTGGGGGGAGTCCGAAGGTTCTCCGTAGACAATCAAGGCCCAGGCACAAGAATGAAAACATAGCAAAGAGCCCAGCCGGTGTGGCTCAGTGGTTGGGCGTTGACCTGTGAACCAGGAGGTCACGGTTCTATTCCCGGTCAGGGCGCAGGCCCGGGTTGCGGGCTGGATCCCCAGCGTGGGGCGTGCAGGAGGCAGCCGGTCCATGATTCTCTCTCATCAACGATGTTTCTCTCTCTCTCTCTCTCTCATCAATAAAAACATATTTGCAAAGTTCTGTGAGGTTAGTCTTGCCTCTGGCTTCAGGTGGACTGCAGAATCCTGTTGTCAAGGTGTCCAGGCCTTTGAAGCCCAGCCGGACCCTCACCTGAGGCCCGCGGCGACCTGCAGGGGTCAGCGGGTGCCTTTCAGCCCTCTGCTGGGTTTTCCCAGGCGGCTCCTACTTTTCCAGAATTCACGAGTCTCGCTTACTCAGGCTAAGGGAAATATTGACATTTCTCCCTGAAAAGGGAAGATTCGGAATTGGATTTTAAGTGGCAGCCTGAGTACATTCATCTCCTCGCATCACCGCGGAAATGAACGCATCCAACACAACAAGGAATAAAGCTCTTGTCCCAGGAAGTGGGAGGAAACGGGTGGAAGAAAAGTGTGTTGACGGGCAAGACGGGCGGAGGAAACCGTGAGCGAGGACGTTCCGTGTGCGCCAGGCAGAGGGGGGGGCCGGGCGGCTCGGCCCACAGGGACCCCAGACAGCGCGCCTCGACGGCGGGCACGGGGCCGAGAGCCGGGAGAGCGACTACAGTCTGGGGGTGGGAGGTGGGACACCGCCTCCAGGCAGGCCTCCCCCCCACGCCCCCACCCGAGTCAAGGGAGGAATGCTTGGTATCTGCGCCTGTCAAAACGCAGCTCCTCTCTGAGGAGCTTGGATTCACCCAGGAGAGAAAGGCCAGGCGCCCTCGTGTGGGCGCTGGTCCCCGCATCGCGAGAGAGGGGGTGGGCGTGGAGCAGCCACCCTGGAACCACGGGGACCCACGTCACCCACCGAGAAAGGAAGGCGGGAAGTCAGAAGGCGCTGGCCACCGCGAGATTACAGAGCAAATCCCGTAAAACAAGCTGCTACGGGCCTGAGCCACTGCGGCCGGAGGCAACATCACCCGGTGAGAACGGAGGCAGAGGTGCGTCCAGGAACCCAGCCCTCAACGTTCCTTAGGGACCCTGGGGTCTGAGTGTGCTCACTCCAGCCCGGCCGGCGGGGCTCAGGGGCTGAGCGTCGACCTAGGAACCAGGAGGTCAGGGTTCGATTCCCGGTCAGGGCACAGGCCCGGGTTGCGGGCTCCATTCCCAGTGTGGGGCGTGCAGGAGACAGCCGATCCGTGATTCTCTCTCATCATGGATGTTTCTGTCTCCCTCTCCCTTCCTCTCTGAAATCAATAAAAATTATTTTAAAAATAAGAAGTCGAATCGAATGGCTCGGCTGCTCCCTCAGGTCCGCTGTGCCCGCTGGCGAGGAGGCGAGGAAGACTCAGCACAGGAGCGTGGGGAGCGGCGCGAGGGGCTTCCGCGGCACCAGATGTCCGGGCGCGGGATGGATGGATGGCTGGTGTGGATCTCGGTGACAGCACGGCCGACCCCCACCGGCACGTCAGCTGGTAAAACCGCAGGAACCGGGGGTGACCTTGTCTGATTCCGTGTATGTTTCTTCCAACTTGGACGCCTCGGCGAGGGTGTAGCCGAGACGGAAATACACCGAGCAGCCCTGGCAGCTCGGCCCCTGGCAGCTGGGCCCCTGGCAGCTCGGCCCCTGGCAGCTCGGCCCCGGCCAGCGGGGAGGCCGTGGAGGCTCCCGGGGAGCGGGGAGCACCCGGGCTGGATGCATGGACCGAGACCCCTCCCCACGGCCCCTGAGGTCCCGTTTCCATCTGTGCCAAACGGGGTCCCCCTTGGCCACCCCTCGGGGACACGCCCTGAGGGAACCCGGCAGCAGGGACGCAATAGGCGGAGAGCGCTGCCTTTGGACCTTCCGCTAACTCAGACCCGCCTTCCCTCCATCCGTCCTGGCTGAGGTCAACAATGTTCTTTTGTGCCGCCGGCCGGTGTGGCTCAGTGGTTGAGCGTCGACCTATGAACCAGGAGGTCAGGGTTCCGGTCAGGGCACAGGCCCAGGGGTTGCAGGCTCCATCCCCAGTGGGGGGCGTGCAGGGGGCAGCCGATCCGTGATTCTCTCTCATCATGGATGTTTCTCTCTCTCTCCCTCTCCCTTCCTCTCTGAAATCAATAAAAATAGACTTTTTTTTTAATCCACCAAGAATGTGAGGAGAAACAGAACCGCCCTCACCACACCGGCCCAGGCCACGCATGCACCCCCGTCACAGGTGAAATCGCTTCCCAGCAACAGCTGAGGAAGCCCGTCCCTTTTTTAAATCAAATTTCAGGATCAGCCGGGAAGGCAGGGGGACAGCATTCTGGGAGGCGGGGTGAGCGCCCGGACCCAGCCAGGGCCCCCGGGTTCAGGCATGGGGTTCACCCCCAGCCGCCCGCTGACCCTGACCCTGACCCTGACCCTGTCCCCTCTCCTGTGGCCTCCACGGACCCGCGGCCTCGAGCACAGCAGCACTGCCACCCAGTGGCCGAGGCCGTCACCACCGTGTGAGCCACGGGTGGTCTGTTTGGGGGCAATTGATGGCGATTTGGGGGACTTGAACCCAGACCCACGGCTGCTTTCGAAAGAAAACCAGCCCGGCCGGCGTGGCTCCGTGGTTGAGCGTCAACCCAGGAACCAGGAGGTCAGGGTTCGATTCCTGGTCAGGGCACAGTCCCCAGTGTGGGGCGTGCAGGAGGCAGCCGATCCATGATTCTCTCTCTTCATGGATGTTTCTCTCTCTCTCTCCCTCCCCCTGTCCCTCTGAAATCAATAAAAATATATTTAAGAAAGAAGCCGTTAGTTCAAGCACAATGACGTCATTGGCCCGGATTCTTCGTTGGCGATAGAAACCCCTCCCTGGAGCCCTCCGTGAGAATGGGCGTCCCTGCCCCCCGGCCTCCCCCGGGGCAGACAGAACCCAGGCAGCAGGGGCCGGAAGCACCCACCAGCTTCCCTGTGCACCCCGAATGGAGGAGACACCACATCCCCCGCCCCCACCCCAACCCCAGGACCCGAGACACAGCTGGGCTTCCAGGCGATGGCTGGCGGCTGACCGCAGGGCGTCCTGAGCTCCAGGCTGCCCCCCTCCACCCCCCACAACCCTCCAATGCCTCCCGTGCTGGGAGCCCTGTCCCCTCCCCTTGGCACCCCGAGAACTCTCCAGGCGGGGGAGGGGGAGAAGACGGCCGCCTGAATCACTCCCGTTCCCTGAGGCATGTTTTATGAAAAGGGCTTTTCTTCCCTTTGCTCAGCTGCACTCATGGGGGGGCGGGGGGGGCGGGGGAGCTGCTCTGATGGAAACTGTTTGTCCTTCCCGCTCAGGGACCACGGGGGGCAGAGGACCCGGAAAAGCCCCCCGAACAGGGACAGGTCCAGCCGCGTCGTGACAAAGAGAGACTCGGGAGGGACTGAGGTGTCCCTTAGGAACTGTGCCCATGGACACAGCCAGCCCGTCACCTGCTCACCCACCCGCCGGCCAGGGATCCCCGAGGCCCTGCCCAGGGCCCTGCTTCCTCCAAGCTCCCCAGACCCGAGCGGGGAGGAGCCTGGTCCCGGAGCAGCGTGTTGTGGGTTTGGGTTCGGGCCAAAGGGAGGGACCGTCTCTGAGACGAAGATGTGGGGGGGGGGGGCATTTGGAGGGGGACGATGAGAGCTGCTCGGGCCTGTGAGTTCGAGAGCCTGTGGACCATTCAGTACAGAGCCCGTGAGCTCCTGAGTTGGAAGCTGAAGCTCAGGCCCCAGGTGGTGTGGCTCAGTGGTTGAGCTCCGACCTATGAACCAGGGGTCAGGGTTCGGTTGCGGGCTCGATCCCCAGTGCGGGGGGCATGCCGGAGGCCGCCGATCCGTGATTCTCTCTCATCACTGATGTTTCTCTGTCTCCCTCTCTGACATCCATAGAGAAAATATTGTTTAAAAAAGGGAATAGGCGTTAGAGGGCCCTCCCCGCCTGCCCTCAGTCCGGTCCCCAGCCCCCTCCCGGCAGCTCCGGCCCGGCCCCTCCGCCGCCCCCTGCTGGACACAGCCGGCTGCCCTTGGCGGACACTCGCTGACTGACCACCTCCTGCAGCCTGAGCGGAGAGTAGGGCTCCAGCCCGAGCCTCACTCTAATCCCCCGATCCCTCATCCCAGCAGCATCGGGCTGGTGTTTACCACCTGGGTTGCTATGGCGACGGGATGTCAGCGTGCGCTCGGTGGTGAGCTTGCACACACCGGCTTTGCGGAAAACAGGTCAATGAGGAGGGTGGGAGCTTTTTCAGCAGAAAATAAAACACTGAAACAGAGCCGGTGGCAGACCACGGCCGGGAGAAGGGCGACTCCCGCCCCCCAGCGTGAGCAGCCGCACCCAGACCGCCCCCCCCCCCCCCAGGGCCAGGGCAGGGTGAGGCCAAGGGCGGGGCGGGCGGAGCCTTTTCCTTCTTTTATTTTTAAATAAGGTTTGCCTGATTCTCTTTTTCTTCTTTTTTTTAAAATATATTTTCATTGATTTCAGAGAGGGAGGGAGAGAGAAAAAAAATCAGTGATGGGAGAGAACCATGGATCAGCTGCCTTCTGCACCCCCCCCCCCCAACTAGGGATGGAGCCTGTAACCCGGGCCTGTGCCCTTGACCAGGAATCGAACCTGGGACCCTTCAGTCCGCAGGCCAACACTCTATCCACTGAGCCACACGGGCCAGGGCTTTTTCTTATTATGAGGCATTTGCTGTTGCCATCACTCCCACCCCAATACCAGGAGGTGAGTGCTTCTCTTTCATGGGGACGGTGCCCATGCCAAGTCCCCGGCCCCCCCACCCCGGGAGCAGGGTGCTCCAGTGAGCGGCTCGGGGTTCCTTCCCGTGGTTTGTTTCCACTGACGTCGGTCGACGACACGGGGATCTGCTCGGCCTCCCGCCCCCGGAGCCCCCGGTCCTCACAGGCGGGAATGGATCCGAACGCATCGCAGAGCAAACACCCCTGTCCCTCCAGCGCAAGCCGGGCGGCTCCGGGCTCATGGAAGCGGACGGTTTCAAAGCCCCCTGGCAAATCTCATTACGGCGGCCCCCCTCCCCGAGCCCAGATGATTGCCGCCACCTTTATGGCGGAATAAAAATTAATTTTCTCAGCTATAATAAGAACGATAAGAATGAATCACTCGGGAGCAAATAAAGATTACAATTAACTCCGACAGGATAAATCTACCTTTCACGTCGGCTGCGATTTCCCGCCCGACGTCCTCCTCTGGGGGCCCGCGTGAAGCAGGCCTCGGGGTCGGACTCCCTCGCTGCTGGGCCGCGGTTCCCACGGCTCCTGCGAGGAGTTGCGGGGGGTGGGTGGGACGAGGAGCCAAGCCAAAGCCCCAGAGTCTGGAGGCGTAACCCAGGGCTCAGAGACAGTACAGAGAGAGGCCTGGTGGTCGGCAGTGACCGTGGGCCCCCCACAACCATCCTTCTGCCGGTCACCTCACCCCACTTTTCCTAGGGGAACGACCTCCTCCCTCGCTCCATATTCCGGGCCCTGATTCCGTTCTCATTTCCAGGAATGTGTCCTTGGCCCAGGCCCGGCCACTCGGAGACCGGGTGCAGGCCCACGATAACGCGGAATGGGATTCGCAATTGAAGTATTTGACAAAAACTCTTCCCCCTGGGCTTGCCCAGGCCCCGGGTGGATGAACAGAATTAAGCCAATCCTCAGGGGAGATCCGAGACAGGAAGAGCGACCAGGTCCTGGCAACACCATTGGAACCGCTGGATCAAGCCGCACCTGAAGCTTCCTTTCTGTCTCTTGAACCCAAAAATGCACATGTCACACCCCCAGGTCCCCCGGCGGATGAAAGAAGTCATCGCGAATACGGCTGAAGGCCCCCCCGCGCTCCCTCCCCAGCCGCATCCCCCTCCTGACCTTGGGGTTCCTGAACTGGGGGTTCGCCATGGCGGCGTCCGCTTCCCCTCACGGTATATGGTGTCTGCCTCTCCTACGCTACCTGGGCCGTTTCTAGAACAGCAGACTTCGCATCGATCCATCCGACTCCCTTCCTCCGCAGCCGGGCTCTTCCCACTGTCACAGCCGGGAAGCTCACGCCCAGGGCGGGCTCCGCGGCGACAGAGCCGCGCGTTGGGTGCAAATCCCACCTGGACCCTCTCCGGCCGAGCTGGCTCCAGGCGCCGCGGTGAGACACGCTGTTTCAGGAAACACTTCTCACACATGTCTCCCGCCGGTACCGGGATTTGCACTCACATCCGAGCTGTTAAGGGGAGAACTAAATGCCAAGGGAAGGCCCCTCGCGGTAAAGCCCGCCCACCCCTCCTGCCGGCCCCAGAGGCGACTGGCCAGCGGCCACACATCAGGCAAATGGCAGGACCAGGCCCTGGCTCCCAGCCCAGGACCAGGCCGGGACCAGAGGCCGAGAGAGGACGCGGCCCACCTCCCGGGTCTGCCCAGCTGGCCACCCCGTGAACCTGCCGCCTGGAGCTACTGCGCATCAGCTCCCTATGGAGGGTGAAGGCCGGGCACGAGATCGACCGACCCCCCCTAACCCCCAGGTCCAGCGCCCACCACGTCCAGATCCCACCCCATCCCCCCCGGCGGGTGGCGGCCACAGGTCCAGCCTCCAGCTGGGGGTGCAGAGCTCCCTGCAGCGCCCAGGCCCAGGACAGACTCGGCACAAGTTCAAGTCCACTCTCCCCTGGCCTGGCCATTAGCGCCAAAGAAAGAAAAGTCCGCCCAGCGCCTAACCCCTGGGCCTCGGGGCTGTCCTTCCTCCAGGCTGGAGAAGAGCCCTTTGTGCCTCTCGCCCATCCCAGCCCGCGCTGTTCCCCGCTCCCAGGACCTGCCGGGTTCGGGTTCGGGTTCGGGTTCGGGTTCGGGTTCGGGCCCTCGCGGGGGCTGCCCACGGGGCAGGCGCTTCCAGGAGTCAGTTCTGGTCCATGCGCTGGGGACCCCCCATTCCCGACCCCGCCCCCTCCCCGTCCACGTGCAGCTCCGTGGGGACGGGCGTGGCCACAGCCCAGCACAGAGATGTCCGCTTTCTGCCCCAGATCAGCCCAATGGAGATCAGCGTGTCCATCAAACGCAGGGACACGTTAAGGAAAAAACTTAAAACAGACCAAACGCGTTGGATCTGGATCTCGGTCTTAGGAAAACCTAACGAGGAATTAGCCCCGCGGAGTTTCCCTCGGGCCTTTACTTGATGCCGGGACTGCTCAGGCCATTAGCTTCCAACGGACAGGAAGCCTGTGTGGTCACGGACCATCCTGCGGCCCCGACACAGACCCAGGTCCACCCCAAAGACCCCGAGTTTCTCCGGCAAAAGCCGCCTTCACGTTGGAGTTGACGTTGGCCCCTGCGTCTCCCTTCAGACCCACACCAGGACCCCAGGTTCCCACACGCAAATGCTGCCGGGGCCGGGCAGGGGAGCTCCGTGAGGGGGGCAGCCAGCGGCGAGGCGAAAGGGAGCGGCGGGGACTGCGGCTAAGCACAGAGCCTGCGGCACCTCCAGGCGGGCGGCTCTTCGGCCCCAGCCCGTGGTTGCCAAGCGGAGAGATCCGCCCAGCGTGGCTCCAACGCATGCTTGTCTCCGAGAGAAGCTAGAGATCTGGGTTTTTATTGGAAACCTCTCTATTTTTAAAGTTTGGCAACTAACTCCTTTTTTTTTCTTTCTTTCTTTTTCTCTTTCCAATTTTCTGTGGGCCAAACAGTCAGCAAGCCAAACGCAGGCAGGATCGGGCACACTCGGACCCGCGCACGCCTCTTCCCCCGGCGCCAGGGCTGGGGGTGGTTCTGAGGGGTTTTTCCACCTGAATTAGCACCCAGAGCAGGCGGGAGGGGGCGATGGCTTTGGCTACGAGGATAAGAAATAAAGGGTCATGTGAACAAGACCTTCTCGGCGCCTCTGTCCGCTTGAGTGACAGCCCAGGAGGTCAGCTCAGGGCCCAGGACGAGGCGGCATCCTTCACAGATGGGCAGCCCCCGGCCTTCCGCCTGGACCCCCACCCCCCACGGCCTGGAGGTGCTGGAGCCCGGCCCGGCCCGGCCAGCTCTTCCCAGATCCCCCCGGACGGACGAGCGTCCGGCAAGGCGGGGCCAGACGGCCATCCCGCCACCGACGGCTGTGTTTCCTTAGCCAGCACGACTGCGGCTCCAGCCGCTGGGTCAGACCCGGAGTCAGATCTAAAGAGCTGGGAACGCTGGGGGGGGGGGGTGCGCCTCGCGGGGACGGCGGGGCCCCCAGCAGGAGCCGTCTGCCCCCCACGAGGGCCCCGGCAGCCGCAGTGCCGACCACGGGGTTTGTGCCGTTCTCCTCCATGTTTGATCCAAACAGCGGCAGGGCAAGCGGTGCGACCACACAAAGGCGGCCTGAGCAGGAGTCGCCCCGGCGCCGGGTTCCCGCTCACGCCCAGTGAATGCACCACCGGTCAACACCCATGGGCACAGGACGGACGCTGTCCGTGTCCGTGAACAGTCGCCTGTAAAAGCGTTTCCTAGTCACCGGTTACAGAGGCTGCAAACTCCCGGCCCGCAGAGCCCCCCCGAACCGGGAGGTGGGAGCCTGAAGCCGGCGGGCCCGCCGTGAAACTCCTACACACCCTTCAAAACCCACCTCCGAGCCACCTTTCCTCCGGGAAACTTTACCCACTTCTCCAGTCTCCTCGGTCACCGGCTCCTCCTCTCCAAACCGACATCGCATCGCCCGCATGTGCGTCCTTCACTCGACCCAGAAAGCGGGCCCCTGACAAAGGCCAACGATTTGTTTTCTTATCGTGTGGTCATCGCCCTCGTCCTCAGCCCTGACCAGCAGGCCTGGCACCCAGTGGGCTCTGCCAAGCTTCTCCTGGAAGAATGAGCCTGCACGGAACACGGGGCGGGGCTCAGGGTTGGGCATCCACCTGTGAACCAGGGGGTCAGGGTTCGATTCCCGGTCAGGACACATGCCCAGTGGGAGGCGTGCAGGAGGCAGCCGATCCAGGATTCTCTCTATCATTGGTGTTTCTATCTCTCTCCCTTCCTCTCTGAAATCAATGAAAAATAATAATATATACATGTATATTTTTTAATCCTCATCCAAGGATGTTTTTCCATTGATTTTTAGGGAGAGAGGAAGAGAGAGGGAAAGACAGAGGAACATCGATGTGAGAGAAACACATCAATTCCTTGCCTCCTGCACGCGCCCCGACCAGGGTCCCAGGCATGTGACCTTGACCAGCATCAAACCCTTTGGTCCACAGGCCAATGCTCTACCCATGAGCCAAACCAGCCAGGGCAAAATATATATTTTTTTAAGTCATTACATATATATATGATTCTGTATGTATCCAATTGTTTTTAAAAACATATTTGTGTATACATATATATATATATATCTATATATGTATATATATATATATCTCCATTGCTGTGTATATATACAAACTCACACTGAAAACAGCATCTTCCTGAATGTTCCGTGGCAGAGAGCACCTCCCTGTGGGGCCACGGGCGGCCCCCTGACCCCCAGCCCCGGCTGCATTTCCGCCAAGCGTGACGGTCGCCCGCACGTGGAGGAGCCCCGCTCTGTTCGCACGCCCTGGACGTGGGACGCGGACGTCGGTGGCAGGACGGCACGGAGCCGGGCCATGGGACGCAGACGTGGGTGGCGGGACGGGCACGGAGCGGGGATGTGGGACACGGACATGGGTGGCGGGACGGGCACGGAGCGGGGACGTGGGACACGGACGTGGGTGGCGGGACGGGCACGGAGCGGGGACGTGGGACACGGACGTCGGGGGGCGGGACGGGCACGGAGCCGGGCAAGGCACGGTGTGAACTTAATCCCTGGCGTGTGGAGAGCTTCCTCCCGTCCCTGGGTCATTTAATAACGCCCCGACTCGCCTCTCCCTTCCGCCTCCAGCTCCCCCATCGCCATGGCGACGGTCGTGAATCAGCGACCACAAATAAAAATAACCCGCCCGCCCGCTCGCCGGCGCCACATGCCACGGAGAGGGTGCCAGCTCGGGCGATGTCTCTGCGTGCCCGGCGCCTCCGGGAGCGGACGCCCTTGGGCACCTGTGGGCAGGCAGGCGGGGCCATGGGTCACCGCACCCTGGACCACGGGAGTCGGTCGCCTGGATGGGAACATCTCCGTGGGGACCCGGGAGCTCCAGTCCTCGCTATCGTCTCTATGGGAACAAACACGCCTCTGCCCCCAGGCCACCCCCCACCCCCGCCCCCACCCTGTCCAGGAGCTGCCCGCCTCTGCTGGCCTGGCATCCAGTGCCCTCCCCAAGCTGCCCTCACCAGCCCTGCCCAAGTGGCACCGTCGCGGGAGGACCAGCTGCCACAGGTGCTCAGGGAGGCGGTCAGGAAGCTGCTCCAACCTGTCGGCTGGTGCCCGTCGGCCCGGGAACCAGGAGGTCAGGGTTGGATTCCCGGTCGGGGCACAGGCCCGGGTTGCGGGCTCCGTCCCCAGTGGGGGGCGTGCAGGAGGCAGCCGGTCCGTGATGCTCTCTCATCATGGATGTTTCTCTCTCTCCCTCTCCCTTCCTCTCTGAAATCAATTAAAAAATATACATTAAAAAAGAAAAAAAGAAGAAGAAAGCAACTCGCTTCTTAGGTCTCCGGCAACCCTGCTCGTAAGGGTCAGGAAGCCGCGGTTTCGCGCTCACAGGCTGGCGCCCTGGCCACCGCCCTCCCTAACCAGGAGGCCGCGGGCCTCCGTCTGGGAGTCTCTGGTGAGCGGCGGTGCCGGCTGGCACGTGAGACTGTTGTCCTGTCTCCATTGTCTTTATCTCCGAGTTTCCGTCTATTTGTGGCGAGCGGTCCCGCCTTCCCGTGTGTGATGCATAGAGAGGTGCTTTTAAAATAAACACGTTTAAGTAAAACCAATGAGCCCGTTTTAAAAAGGATGCGCTGCGTTCCGTTGAAAATAGCACGGGAATATCCCAGAGGGGGCGGGAAAACAGCCACGACGAAGATACGATACGGCAAGGACCAGCGTGGAGGCAACACAGCCCCCCTTTCTGGTCTTCTATCGCCCGGGGGCCAGCGGTGCGCACAGTAGGTCTGCAGTTCCAGCTGCTGGAAATACAGAGGAAGGTGAGCCAGAGGCGGCAGGAAAGGGAGGCGTGGCTCCAGGTGAGCTCACCCCTGGGGGGCGGGGAGGGCGGGGAGGGCGGGGAGGGCGGGGAGGGCGGGAGGGCGGGAGGTCTCTCACCACTTCTCACTGACCGATTTCTTAAACCTGCTTCGCTTGCCGCTGGCCTGCAGCTCCTCCCGGCCCTCCCAGCCCCACAGCTGTACCCACGGCGGACATTCCCGACCACGCGTCAAACTCTCCACGACACCGGGACCCGTGACCGCGAGGGGGACGCGAATGTTAACAGCTGGGAACGTTTATATGCACCGGTTGGGGCATTCTTCTTCTCTTCTTTCATTCACTGGGTGACCCTGGTTAACACATTGGACAGGGGTCAGGTGCACGGCCTCCGTGCACTGTGCTGTGTGTTCACCCGCAACAACCTTTCGTGGACCAACAGCGAGGCTCGGGGAGCTGTCCTTGGTCCTGCCGTTACGTGCGTGGCTAAACAAGCGCACACCGGGCCCGGCCGGCGTGGCTCCGTGGCTGAGCGTCAACCTATGAACCAGGAGGTCCCGGTTCGATTCCTGGTCAGGGCACAGGCCTGGGTTGCGGGCTCGGTCCCCAGTGTGGGGCGTGCAGGAGGCAGCCGATCCGTGATTCTCTTTTATCATTGTTTCTCTCTCTCCCTCTCCCTTCCTCCCTGAGATTAACAGAAATATTTTCTTGAAGAACGAAAGAAAGGTGAAGCCACCGTGGGGACCACCAGACCCACCTCCCCTGGGTGCTAACCCTCGGCTCCTGGTGGGACGCACGTTCCCACAAACGGACAGGAGCCGGACGGCAGTGGCGAGCGCTGGCACGCGGCTTCCGCCGTGAACAAGCGAGATGGATGCCTTCCCGGGCCCGGGTCCAGCCCATTTGTCTCTATTTCTGTGCATGAGTAACGGGCGCGAAGCCACCGCCGAGGGTCCCGGGGGATTAATTACAGACACCGTTCACCGGGGTCCCTGAGGCCCCGTTCCCTCCCGGTTCCAATCCAGGGAAAGAGGACTCCGTGTACGTAGCCAGGAGCCTGTGTGAGTAGCGTCATTACCGGCTTCAGCGCGGCCAGTAACAGGTGCCCAGCGTCCAGTGGGCGGCCGGCATTCTTGGCTCTTCCCTAACGACTCCCTCTCTGGACGGTCCCTGCGGCCACTCGCCCACACAAGGAGGGACTCTGAGCCCGGCCGCTGTGGCTCCGTGGGTGAGTGTTGACCTAGGAACCAGGAGGTCACGGTTCGATTCCGGTCAGAGCACATGATCAGGTTGTGGGCCCATCCACAGTGGGAGGCGTGCAGGAGGCAGTCGATCCGTGATTCCCTCTCACCATGGATGTTTCTCTCTCTCTCCCTCTCCCTTCCTCTCTGACATCCATAAAAATGTATTTTTTTAAAAACAGGCTGGGGGCCCATGTGGCTCAAGGATCTTCGCTCGCCAACCTCAGCTCTGAGGGAAGGTTTTGGACTTCCACCCCAAAAGCCGTGGGAGCTTTGCACACACATGCACAGACACACCTGCATGTGCACATGTGTGCCCACACACATGCACACACCCATATGCACGCACGCACATGTGCGCACATGCATACACATACACACGTGCAAACGCATGCACACACGTACAAACACATGCAAGTGTGCACACGCGCACCCACACACACACAAGCCCAACCTTCCTGGGGACATTGCACACGCTTCCCCGTTGCCTTCAGAGAGGCCGCATTAAAAATATATGAAGCCTGGCGACTGACAGCCTCCTCCACAGGCTCCACTGTGATGGCCAAGCGGCCGCCCCGTCTCCCAGCCCGGCTGTCAGAGGAGAGCGAGCAGCGGCTCCGACCGCCCTCCTCTCCGGCGGCGGGAGCTCATCATTTTTCAGCCTCGAGGTCTGTGGGCTGCGATGACAGGTGCCAGGCCCGGCATGAACCGCCTGACCCAGAATCGCTGCTGTGAGATGCGAGAGATCAGACCTTCAAGCGCCGTTTTCATAACACAGACACACGCGCGCACTCACACACTCACACACACACACACTCACACACTCACACACTCTCACACACACACGCTCACACACTCACACACACACTCACACACTCACACACTCACACACACACTCACACTCATACACACACTCACACACACACGCTCACACACACACACACTCACACTCATACACACACTCACACACACACACACACTCACACATCATACACACTCTCACACACACTCACACACACACACTCACACACACACACACTCACACACACACACACACACACTCACACACACACTCACACACTCACACACACACACTCACACACACACTCACACACTCATACACACACACTCACACACTCATACACACACACACTCACACACCCACACACACACTCACACACACACACTCATACACTCACACTCACACACTCACAGATTCTCACACTCACACACACTCACACCCTCACACTCACACTCTCACACACACTCACACTCACACACACTCACACCCCCACACACTCACACTGTCACACCCACACACATGCTTACACTCACACTCACACACACTCACACACTCTCACACACACACACTCACACACTCATATACACTCACACTCACAGACTCACACACACAGAACTCAAAACGCAGTGATGAGGGTTGACGACAGGAGCCTAACACGGGGCCCAGGTGACTCCCCTAATTGTCCCCCAGCTCGAGAGACGTGAGTTTCACCTGGGCCACCATCCGTCGCCATGACAACTTCGACCACAGGAAGGCCTTCCCAGCCGCCTTTGCATCCTGACTTGTGGGAAGGTGTTCTTTTTCTGTCCGACACACTGGCTCCCGAGAAACTGCATTTCACCCGCCGGCATGGCTCAGGGGTTGAGCATCGACCGAGGAACCAGGAGGTCACGGTTCGATTCCCGGTCAGGGCCCAGGCCCGGGTTGTGGGCTCGATCCCCAGTGTGGGGCGTGCAGGGGGCAGCCGGTCCATGATTCTCTCTCCTCCCTGATGTTTCTCTCTCTTCCCCCCTCTCCCTTCTTCTCGGAAATCAACACGAATATATTTTTTAAAAAGAAGAGAGAGAAAGTATCTGAATACGGCTCAGCTGTGCTCCTCTGGGCGGCACTCAGAAGGGAGCCTGTCCGGGGGTGTCTGAGGCTCCGTGTCCTTGGACGCGGCTCCCACCAGCTCCTCCATTTCCCCTGAAGGAAGACAAGAGAGGGGACCCCAGATCTGAGCTCCCTCGGCGGCAGCTTCCAGCCACCGTCCCGACCTGCCTGCGGGGGGAGGAACAGCCGCGCTCCCCGCCACCAGCTCCAAGATCTGCTTCTGGGAATGAGAGCCACGCGGCTGGGACTCATGTCAAGGCAGCTGAGCATCTGAGGCTGCACAGAACCTGCGAGCAAATCCAAAGGGGCCTGAGGCTGTGCCCTGGGCGCTGCGTCTGGGATGAGGCTGAGCCTCGAATCACAGGAACCAGTGCAGCCTTGTTAGTGGGAGCGGGAGCGCGTGGTCTACGGGAAAAGGGAAGGGAGGGGGATCCCACGCCACGGCCCCTGGAGGGGCACCCCATTCCCGCACTGTCCTACACGAGTTCTTGTGTTTTTTTTAATATATTTTTATTCAGAGAAGAAGGGAGAGGGAGAGAGAAACGTCCATGATGAGAGAGAATCATGGACCGGCTGCCTCCTGCACGCCCCCCAGTGGGGATCGAGCCCACCACACGGGCCTGGGCCCTGACCAGGCATCGAACCCTGACCTCCTGGTTCACAGGTCAGCGCTCAACCCCTGAGCCCCACCCCGGGGCCCAGTACAAGTTCTGAGATGAGGACCAATAGGTCACCCCTATGCCAGAGCCAATGGCAGCAGCTGGGGGAGATGCTGTGCTCTGATTGGCCAGGATGTTACCTGGGATTGGTCACGTGCTCCCTGAGGCTAACGTATGTCAGCTGCCCCAGAACCAAACCTGATCCTCGGGGCAGGGGAACGGTTATCAGACTGGGAACCGGCCTCCGGCAAAATCTTCAAGAATCGTCTCCACAAAGTGCAGACGGGAGGGGCTTGGCCGGGCCTAGAAGCCGAACCCCGATCCTATCTTCTGCAAACAGGCAGAATCTGGGGGACCACTCCCCCCCATGAGTCCCCTGGAACCCATCTCACGGGAGGTTTGGGACTTACACGGAGCCTCTGGTATGAAACTGACCGAGACTAGATATGATCCAATCAAAAGCGGGAAGAACACGGAAAGGTTAGCCTGGGAGTGGATGTGATGCCTGTTCGTCACATAGGTAAGCAGACGTGTTCTGAGCAAGGCCAGCAGCTCAAAGGGCATGGGTGGTTATGGGGAGGAAGGAAGGGAGGGAGGGAGGGAGGGAGGGAGGGAGGAAGGAGAAAGGACCTGCAGCAATCAGATCTGAGCTGTCATAAAATGAGTCACCTCTCTGGGTAGTGAGTGCCTCGTCGCTGGGAGCAATCAAGCAGCACACGGAAGGCGTATCCCTGCACAGGGCAGGGCGGGGGCCTCTCCGATTCCCGTCACTTGGTTTATTGTCCCCTAAAGATGCCCATGCCAGGCCCCGGAGAGGAATAGCTCAAAAGGAGTGGAAAAGCCTGCCACGCACTGGGCCGCGTGCGGGGGGAGGCGTGATAAATGCGGCAGCACCGGGCAGCGTCCCCGCACCGACACTGGTGGTGCCTCACAAGCAGATGCGTCAGGATGACGGGTCCCTCCAGACGCAGAGCCATCGCTCTTCTCCTGGAAGCCAAGGGCCAGATGACGCGCCTCCAAGCCGTGCGGGTTTAGGAATCAGAGCGCTCGCCCTTCTCACAGCAGAGCCCCAAGTGGAAGCCTCGGACGTGTGGGGCCACGAGGCCACCCTGGGGCCTGGGGCTGCCTCCCTCCCTCCCCGGCGCTGGGTGTGCAGGCGACGCCCACCGGCCCCCAGGTCTCACACGCTATGCATCCATTCAGAGGCAAAGGGAGTCGCTGAATCGGGGACAAATCAGCCCGGGCGTCACCGTCCTGGGGCTGGCACGGGTTCCACCTCCATGCAGACGGAGCATGTTAACAAACGGGGCGCGCCCGCCGCCTGGCTCACGGTTGAGTGGGACCTAAGCTTTTGTTCTTTTAAAGTCCTCGCCCCAGGATATCTTCCCATTGATTTCCCAGAGAGAGTGGGAGAGAGAGAGGGAGACAGAGAGAAGCGTCGATGTGAGAGAGACATCGATGGGCTGCCTCCTGCACGCGCCCCGACGGGGATCGAACGGTGACCTCCAGGCTCACAGGTCGATGCTCAACCGCTGAGCCACGCGCGCCCGGCCACATTCTCAGCGCTTTCCAGCGCAAACAGCCAGCGTTTTGAAAAGAACCGAATCCAAATTGGTCGGGAAAACTGCACCGTCCCGGCCAGGAGGGGACCCGCACGCCCGTCAGCGTCTCTCAGCACCTCAGCCGCCCTGACCGTGCTCTGACCTTCCTCCCAGAGCTTCCCCGACCGGCCGACCGACCGAGTCTCCCTCAAATCCCAGGCCCCGCAGGTGAAAACGCCCCACGAATAAAACTAGCTGTTGGGATGCGCTGCGATCAGCGAACAAACACAAAATCCATAGCCCATGCTCCTGGGCGCGAACATCAGCAGAGGAGCCGGAGCCGGAGCCGGAGCCGGAGGCAGGCGGAGGGAAACCACACGGCAGGACGGAGGCAGCGAGGGTGACGGACGCGGGGGTGTGGGGACACACAGAGGCGACCCCCGGCGAGAAAAAAGGTCATAACTTCCCGGAACTTCCCCGTCTTTCCCCAACGCCAGGCCCTTTGGGGGGTGGGGGGGAAAGAAGCACAAAATCCAAACACAATCACGTCTGGTTTTGAAAAATACCTATGAGCTCCCGGCAGCCGTGGCTCAGTGACTGAGCATCCACCTAGGAACCGGGAGCTCAGGGTTCGATTCCCGGTCAGGGCACAGGCCCGGGTTGCGGGCTCCGTCCCCAGAGGGGGGCGTGCGGGAGGCAGCCGGTCCATGGTTCTCATCATGGATGTTTCTCTCTCCCCCTCTCCCGTCCTCTCTGACACCAACGTCTGAGCAATTGTTCTGGGCCACCAGCGTCTCGGGCTTTCGTGGCCTTTCCAGGTGACACTGCCATCGAACGGTGACCTCCTGGTCCATCGGTCGACGCTCAGCCACTGAGGCACGCCGGCCGGTCATTCGACGTGAAGACACAGGACGAGGGGGGCATTTCAACCGGAAAAGTGAGAATTGTGCGAGAATCGTGCGGTCGGCACAGGCAAAGGGTTAGAGGTGAGGAAGGCCGCGATCAGAGGAGGACGCGTGGACAGGCTCCCCCCACGGCGTCCCCAGGCGAGCAGGTTTATACTCAAGCAACCTTCATCGGAAATATCTGCCCGTGCCCCAGACAGCCCAAAATTATGCTTTTGCCAGAACTAAAAACAGAAAAGAACAAGACAATCTCTCCAACACCTCCCTTAATTAATTGCCCAGGAAGTCAAGCCTGGTCCGTAGGAACGACACGGGAGCTGTTTGCATATTTATGAGAGAGAGAGAGAGAGAGAGAGAGAGAGAGAGAGAGGGGGAGATATGCAGGACGTGACTCTGCACATTTAAGAATGCCCCGATGTTGACAGCACACTCCCGTCTGCCTTGGCAAGCAGGTGGCGCATCTATATTTGTGCCTAAAACTTGCTCCTAATGCCGACGCAGAATTCCACTAATCCGGGGCGGCTCATTGGCGGGAAACTCATCAGGAAAATTCCATGATCTGGGACGGTCTATTGCCGCCATTCGACTAGGGAAGAAAGTGGGTTAAATGTTAGAAAAATAGCCCTGGCTGGTGTTGCTCAGTGGGTAGAGCATCGGCCTGTGGACTGACGGGTCCCGGGTTCGGTTCCAGTCAAGGGCACATATGCCCGGGTTGTGGGCTTGATCCCCAGTGGGGGGCGTGCGGGAGGCAGCCGATCCATGATTCTCATCATGGATGTTTCTCTCTCTCCCTCTCCTCCCAAGTCAATAAAAATATTTTTTTAAAAAAAGTTAGAAAAGTAAAAAGTTGCTTTTGTGAAGAAGAAGGAGGAGGAGGAGCAGGAAGAGAAGGAGAAATTCTTGGAAGAGGACATTTTAAAAGCAAGTGCCCGTGGACCCTTTCCGATGCCCCCGGGGATCGAGCCCGAAATCCAGGCCTGTGCCCTGGGCCACAGTCAAAACCGCGATCCCTCAGTCTGCAGGCCAGCGCTCTACCCGCTGAGCCACACCACCTGGGGCAGGTTGCTGCTGGTTTTTAACGAGGGGTTCTACAACCAGCGACTATAGGAAGGAACCAGGGGAAGTCGGCAGTGTCTCTCTCCTCCCGAAATACCTTAGCCCGGAGGAGACATCTGTTGTTTTTGCCGGCCCAGGCTCCAGCCCTCCTTCTGTTCCTCCCTCCCCCGGGGGAGCCATCCTTCCCGGCTCCTGGCCCCTGGGGTTCGGGGAGATGGATGCCACCCAGCACGTGACCCAGGCCAACTGGTGTTTTCTGTCCTCTGAGCCGAGTGCCAGATTTCAGGATGGGCCCAAGCTGGGCCCCTTGGATGAAATCCTGGGAGAGATCAGTGAAACTACTAAGAAAATTCCATTCTCTTTCCCCGTGGAGGATGGGGGGTCTAAGAGTCTGGGGCCACGGGCAGCTGTTCGGGCACCTCCCGAGGGAACCTGCCCAGGAGCACAGCCGACAGAGGGCAGCAAAGCCAGGCACTGGAAAGGAGCCTCCAGTGACACTGTCTGAGCGCCTGGATGCAGCTATACCTGAAGCTGCCACAGGAAATCTATGCCTGGATTTTTCCACTGCAGAGCCAATACATTCTTTCAGTAGATAGAAAGATGACAGATGGGTAGATGATAGAGATAGATCAGTGATGTTTTTGGTTGATTTTTCTTTGTGAAATGGCATTTAAATATATAAAATAAGTATCAAAAATATAAGTCTTTGTTTTACTATGGTTACAAAGATCAAAAATTTTCTATATGTGACACGGCACCAGAGTTAAGTTAGGGTTTTTCAAAATGCGGACACGCTGAGCTCAGAAGGTTCGCCATCACTGAAGTAGGAGGTCACAGTTCCATTCTGGTTAAGGGCACCTGCCCGGGTTGCGGGCTCCATCCCCAGGAGGCAGCCGATCCATGACTCTCTCTCATCATTGATGCCTTTCTCTCTCTCTCTCTCTCTCTCTCTCTCTCTCTCTCTCTCTCCCTCCCTCTCTCTCTCTCTCTCCCTTCCTCTCTCTGGTGTCAATAAAAATACGTTACAAAAAAAAAAAAAGAAGAGCTGGTGGATTTGACACAAAGTCAGCCCCTGACAACCGTGCCCACACTGAGTCCCGGGCGCCTGGGCGGCCCATCCCTGGGCCTCTCTGTCGCTGCTCCACCCACAGCCCCCGAGGGACACAGACCTGCATCCCTCGCTCCACTCGTTGAGCCGCTTATGGGGCGTGTGATTATCCAAGGTGGTAACTGCCGGTCCCTCGGGCCCGAAGCCGGGCACAGTCGGGCATGAAACGTGCTTCCGCTGGAATCCCAGAGAATTCCCCTGGAGAGCCGGGCTCCGTGAGAGCCGGCACCTGGTCAGGGGCTGAGCGTGGACCTAGGAGCCAGGAGGTCACGGTTGGATTCCCGGTCAGGGCACAGGCCCAGGTTGTGGGCTCCATCCCCAGTGGGGAGCGTGCAGGGGGCAGCCTATCCGTGGCTCTCTCTCCTCACTGCTGTTTCTCTCTCTCTCTCTCTCTCTCTCTCTCTCTCTCTCTCTCTCTCTCTCTCCCTTTCTCTCTCTCTCTCTCCCCCTCTCTCTCTCTCTTCCTCTCCCTTCCTCTCTGAAATAAACGTTGAAAATGCAAAGCAAACAGGTAGGTTTGCACGTGCACACGAAGGTGCACACAGGGACCGTCGCCGCGGAGGCCCACGTCCATCGCCAGGTGGCAGGGGCTTGGGGGACTGTGTCCAGTTCTTGGAGGTATAAACCTACTAGTGCAATGGCTGGGAATTCTGATTTAAAAAATAAAAAAGCTTCACACGAAATAGATGCTGCCCTTCCCCCCTAGCCAGCCTGCCGGTTTCTCTCTCAAAGATGAGGAGCACATGGGCCCTCAAGCTTCACGGCAGGGGACCCCCCCACCCCCCCAGCCCCACCCCCGCCCCCAGCCCCGCCCCCCACCCCGCGGCCCAGCGGGAGGGGCTGGTGGGAACACGGGGTTCTCTCCCCGCCTGGAGCTCGGGCGTGGGTGTTTGAGATTTTCAGATCTCATTTCTGTGCTGCGGAGTGAGGAAGCCGGAGACAGGGTGTTACGAAGCCACAGCAAAGAGAAACCCTCCTGGCAGCGTCGCTGTCCCTGTCCCTGTCCCTGTCAGTGTCCGTGTCCGTGTCCGTGTCACAGGGAGCCACCAGGGACTGTCTGCAAGGAGCTGGGCTGAGCCCCTCTCTCGCTCTGGGGGGGAAGGTGGGGTTGGGTGGTGTGACCTTTCTCATTTTTCTTTGAAAAACACTGTTTAATGAAATGATTTAAACCAATGGGCATGCCACACAAGTGGAGACGGTACCAATGAGCCCACAGTAAGAATTAAGTTGTATCTGGGCTGGTGTGGCTCAGTGGTTGAGCACCGACCTATGAACCAGGAGGTCGGGGCACAGGCCCGGGTTGCAGGCTCGATCCCCAGTGTGGGGCGTGCAGGAGGCAACCGATCCATGATTCTCTCTCATCATTGATGTTTCTCTCTCCCTCCCTCTCCCTTCCTCTCTGAAATCAAGAAAAATATATATATATATTTTTAAAGGAGAGAATTAAGTCTCCTCCCATCCTGTGCCGGGGGACCACCCTCTGCCAGGTCACCAGGAGGTCTCGGACGTTGCCAGTTACACGGGATCCCTCCAGGGGCGACCCCTCCACGCTTGCAAACACGCACACACACGTGTGTTCCTTGGAGTGCACACGGGCAGCGTTCTCCAGCCCTTGCTGCCCATCACGTGTTGGCCACGAACAGCAAACGTCCCTCCCCAGGTCACACCCGCCTCGTTTTTGTAAAAGCTGCAAAATGTTTCCTTGCTTGGAGAGATCAGAATTTATTTTTATTTCTTTTTAATATATTCTTATTGATTTCAGAGAGGAAGGGAGGAGAGAAAGAAATAGAAACATCAATGGTGAGAGA
Source organism: Myotis nattereri (assembly GCF_964212035.1). NCBI lineage: Eukaryota > Metazoa > Chordata > Mammalia > Chiroptera > Vespertilionidae > Myotis > Myotis nattereri. The sequence goes on along the minus strand of NC_138095.1, from coordinate 27,859,725 downwards.
ACCCTGGACCGGCTGCCTCCCGCACGCCCCACACCGGGGATGGAGCCCGCAACCCAGGCCTGTGCCCTGACGGGGAATCGAACCCTGACCTCCTGGTTCATAGGTCGATGCTCAACCCCTGAGCCACATGGGCCGGGCCGGATCCTATTTATTTAACCACTGTCGGCTCTCCCCAAATCTCTCCCATCACGACAATGGCTGTGGGCCCTACAAGGACGCGTGGACCCGAGCACGTGGAGGAGGCGCGCCAGGCCTCGGGCAAGCTCCCAGCCCCGGGCGACCCAGCCCGGCCCCTGGGTCCCCGCATCTGTGCGGCCTCGGGCTGCCCCCCCGTTTCTGGGCCAGGACAGGAATCTCCGACTCTTTTTCCCGGGAACTAATCAGAGGCTGTTCTGGGTGACCTTTGCTGGAACATCCTTTAGCATCCTGTCAATTTGGCGGGCGCTGGCGGAGCGCAGAGTCGGCGGCGATAATAGAGTAATTCCGGGGGTGATGAGGCGGCGGGAGGCAATCGCGGCTCCTGCTTTCTCCACAAAGAGGCCCTGGGGCGGGGGGGCGGGGGGGGGCGGGACGCAGCGGCTGAGGGCTGGTGTCCTCCCCCCAGTTCACATGGGGAACCCCCCTCCCCCCATGGCTGTATCTGAGGACGGGGCCTTTAGGGAGGAAAGTAAATAAATGAGGTTGTGCCCGGCTGGTGTGGCTCAGTGGTTAAGTGTTGACTTATGAACCAGGGGGTCACGGTTGGATTCCGGTCAAGGGCACAGGCCCGGGGTGCGGGCTCCACCCCCAGTGTGGGGCGTGCAGGAGGCAGCCGGTCCATGGTTCTCTCTCATCATCGATATTTCTCTCTCCCTCTCCCTTCTGAAATCAATAAACATATATATTTTTTAAATAATAAATAAATAAAAATAAACACAGAACACGGAGCCCTGCCTGCCAGCGGGGCCTGGGCTCAGCCATTGGCCGGCGGCGTTTGGAAAACAAGGGCCGAGGGTCTCCTCTCTCCCAGGCTGCCCAGCGCCCTGGTGGCCGGAGGGGCGGGCGGCCAGCGGGGACGGGTGGGCCCTGCTCCTGGTCCTGCTCTCAGGCCCCGCAACAGAGCGAGCCCAGCCTGCGCCCGTCCCCAAGGACCCAGAGCCGGTGGCTGGTCACATCAGTGATAACTGACACGGCCGCTGGCATCCCACCCGCTTAGCAACAGCAACGGCAAGGGCGGGCCTGCTCCTGGCCGGCAGCAAAGGTCCCAGGGCAGGCCCTCATTGGCCACGCTTGGGTCATGTGCCCAAGCCTGATCCAATCCCTGAAGGACCTAAGAGATTGAGATGCTCTGATTGGTCAGGCACAAGCCATGAGCCCACCCATGGAGGAGGAGGAGGAGGAGAGAGTTCCTGCTTCCCAGACCACAGGGCCTCCAAGCAGGGGAGCCAGTGACTCCCCCCAAAAAAGATCAGGGTGTGATTCTCAGAGGAAGGAAGAAAGAGCAGCCAACGGCTACCATCTGACGGGTTTGGATCTGACGTTCGGTGGGAGAAGAGGTGAGCAAAGCCACCACTGGGGCGCGTGGTAGGGGTTCGAGTAAACACGCGACGGAGCAGAGGATCCACGGCCTGCGAACACCCAGTGAAGACCCACTGAATTCTTACGCATCTCCCTCGACCCTGACCGCATCCAGCAGCAGGAGCTGCGACGCACCCTGTTTCCCGGGGAGAATGCTACCTTCGGCCCAGAGAGGTTAAGCAGCTCACGCAAAGTCACACAGCAATCAAGTGGCAGAGCTGGGACCCGAGCCCCGGCAGTCTGCCACCCGAGTCCCGCGCCTTCCATTTCAATGAGGCGCTTGAGACAGGGAGAGGGAAGGAGCTGGAGGAGGAGCAGACAGTATTTAACCAAGCGGTGGGAGAGCGAAAGCTCACAGGAAGTGCTATCAAAGCTCCTCCCAGCCCGGCGGGCGTGGCTCAGTGGCTAAGCGTGGACCTATGAACCAGGAGGTCACAGTTCATTCCCCGTCAGGGCAGGTGCCTGGGCTGCGGGCTCGATCCCCTGTGGGGGGTGTGCAGGAGGCAGCCGATCCATGATTCTCTGTCATCATTGATATTTCTCTCTCTCTCTCCCTTTCCCTTCCTCTCTGAAATCAATAAAAATATATTAAATCTTTTTTTAAAAAAAGTTCATTCCACAACTTAATGAAAACCTTCACAAAGAACGACAGTGCTCCTGGTGGGTGGGATGGCTCTTGGCAACTCTTTCTGAACCCCCTCTCTATGTCTGGGGAACCCCCAACTCTATGAGGCAGCAGGACATCGCTCAATATACTTTTCCATAGTCCCATGGCCCTGGATGCTATGCAGCCATTCAAAAAATAGTAATAATAAGATGGCTCAACACGGTGAGATAGTTCAAAGGGGAAGAGCAGAAGCTCTGGTTAGGAGAAGGGTTAAGCCCCTGGATCCAGCCGTGCCTGAAGCCGTCTCCTCCGAGACCTTCCTGCCTCCCAGGACCAGCAAATGCCCGATGTTGTCCCTTGCAGCGGTGAGAATCCAGATGAATATGCTCTTGCATTTGCTACATCATCTCCATGGGCGCCCCCAAAATCTTAGTGTGGAAAACAGACCTGGGCGTCCCCCCGAAACTAGTGAGGGAGGCTCTGTTCATCTTTAAAGCGACCCCCAGGTGAGAGTCATCCGAGGATAAAATAACTAACCAGTGGCCCCTCGAGCACCAGGTCCCTCCAGCAGCGTCCCCCCACGAGGGGTCTTCTGAGCTAGGCGCCATCAGCGCGCTTTGCCTGCAGAGCAAAATCTATCCCGCACGCACGTGTGGCGCTATTTTTAAAACGTTACATAAATGCTTCTGCAATTACCCAAACCCGCTCGCTCAAGACCATCGCAGAATTGATGGCGACGTTCGATCAATATGTTTTTCTTTTTCAACCAAGACACACCCGACCCCCAATTCTTCTCCCTCAGACACACTGGATGACGTTTTCTAATGTTAAAAGGGGTTCTTGCTCTTGACCACGAAGGGCTGTAATCACACACTGACCGAGCAGTCCCTGCTTGAAGGCAAACATGGTCTTGAATAAAAGGCCAGAGTGGAGGCCATTTACTTGGGCTCTGTCACAATCACCTGCGTCACTGTTGTGAGAAAGCAGCCACCGACAGTATGTAAACAAATAGGCGCAGCTGTGTTGCAATAAAACTTTATTTAAACGCACAAGTGGAGGACCAGATTTGACCCACGGGCCATAGTTGGGTGCTGCCTGGTTTGAGGGGTGCAGAAAATAACAAGCCATGTGTCCGGAGCCCGGGCCAGCTCAGGGTCTGATGGAATTTACACGTCTCTAAAGTACTGCGGGAGCAGGTGGAGGAAATTGAGTTTGATAGGCCTAACGTTCCACCTGCAAGCCTACTGACAAAAGCAAGGACACCTGTACTGGCAGACGAAGCATTAACGGTGCTGGCCCTGGCCAGCTTGGCTCAGTGGGTAGAGCATCGGCCTGCAGACTGCAGGGTCCCGGGTTCAATTCCGGTCAAGGGCATGTACCTCGGGGCTGCAAGCTCAATCCCCCGCCCTGGTTGGGGCGCATGTGGGCGGCAACCACTCCATGTGTTTCTCTCACATCGATGTTTCTCTCTGTGTCTTTCCCCCTCCCTTCCACTCTCTCTTAAAATCAATGGGAAAATGTCCTCGGGTGAGGATTTAAAAAACAAGTTACAAACAGAACGAAACGATTGGCAGTGCCCCAGGCAGTCTGGATCTGCCTCCGCGGTGTTCGGTCGGAACAGACCCAGGGACCCTCCTTCCAGCCTCGGACCCGCCTCCCGCAGCTTATCCACTCACCCCCTTCGGAACCACCTCCGAGACAACAACCATGAGCCCCAAATCCGCCAGCACCATTCCCTGAGGTGGGCGGCCACCCGCCTGGGCCCTGCCTCTGCGGCCCCACACCCTCACCTCTCTGGGCTTGTTGTCACCGACGATGTGGCTCTCCAGGGCGGGGGCTGCTTCTTCCAGGCGCTGAGCTGGCAGAGACGCCCAGGCGCTGAGCATCTTAACGTTGCAAACCCAACGCAGTGGCCGCCTTCTCTCCAGGACGCGCTGAGGCCTCCCCAGGCGAGTGGGCAAAGCTCCGGGCCTTGGAGGCCGCCCTGGCCGCGGCCTCGGGGAGGAGCCTGACCAGGCCCTTGGGGAGCTGCAGGCCCTGGTGCTGCCCGCAGACGCTCAGCTCTGTGGCTCCTGCAGGACCACTTCGGGGCGAGGAGGCGAAACTCATCAGGAAGGTGGGCGACACCTGCCTCACCTCTGCAGGCTGCCGGCCCGGCTGGGCTGGCCAGTGCCTCTTCGAAAGGCTCCCCCGCAGCACGACCCGGAGCCTGTGGGCCCCAGAGGCTTTGAGGGGCCCCCTGCATCCCCCTGTGTCTGGCTTTTGCGTGAGCCTCTCCCCGAAACTCCTGGCCATTCTTTAACCCGACACCCTGAAGCCCCTCCCAGGCATCGGGCCATAGCGATCACAGCAAGCGGGTTTTTGTTCTTTGAACAGGAGTGGCCCCCGCAGGAAAGATGAAAACCCGTCCCTGTCCGACCTCCACCGGCAGAGTGTCCAGGGGCAGGGAGCGTCCCGGAGCCCGGCTTCCTCAACTGTCCCGACAACGTCGTGGCTCATCGCGACCACCGTTCACTGAGCACCTACTATGCGCTGGGCCCCTACTACGCGCTGGGCCCCGAACAGGAGCACTCCGCATCTGCGTCTCCCTGGGTCCTCGTCACTGCGCGCTCGTCAGTGATGTCAGCACGTGTCACGTACCTCACAGGCTGCAGAAACAGGCTCGGCCCCCCAGCCCCCTCCCCGGGGCGTGGGAGGGTCACAGAGGGGGCGACGCCAAAAACTCACGGACATGCGTTCTGTCTGTCCACTTGGTCACGAATGGGTCGTGATTGGGCCAATGCCAGCTCAGGCACAGGCAGGGTGAGCGTGGTGGTGGCACCTGTGAGAATCCACCAGGCGGGCACCCGTTCCTCCTCCTGCCTCCCGGGTGCCTCTGTGGCCCCAGGCAGCACCGCTCCCCGGACCATGGCCTTGGCCCCTCAGTGGCCGCCCGGGCTCTCCTCCTGGTGCTGGGCCCCCACTCCCTCGCCGGACCCACGGCCTCCCTCCTGCCCCTGCACCTGCACGCACAGCCCACCTCAGGGCCTTTGCACCCGCCAGTCCCTCCGTGTGGAACTCTTCCCCGAGGCAGCCCTGCCTCACTCCCTCCGCCCCTAGGTCTTTGCTCCAATGTCACCTTCATGCTGGGCCGGGGGGGGGGGGGGGGGCTCAGTGGTTGAGCATCAACCTAGGAACCAGGAGGTCACGGTTCGATTCCGGGACAGGGCACAGGCCTGGGTTTCGGGCTCCATCCCCAGTAGGGGGCGTGCGGGAGGCAGCCGATCCATGATTCTCTCTCATCATGGATGTTTCTCTCTCTCTCTCCCTCCCTTCTGCTCTAAAATCAATAAAAATATATTTATTTAAAATAAATAATTAAGTGCGAGCCACTAACAAGAGACATCTGCAGCCAGATACAGCCCAGGCCCCAGCAGCCCTCGAGCCCTGCCCCCTGGGAGCAGCTTTTTTGGCAAAATGCCATCTGCCATCTATCTAAACCTGCCCTCCGACCCCGCTCCCCATGCCCTATGACCCCGCTCCCCATGCCCTATGACCCTGCTCCCCATGCCAAATCTTGCCGCTGGGAGCTCAGGGTCCCCTCGGACAGGCCGCCCCTGGCCCCGGACCCTGCCCAGCTGCCCCCTCCCCACTGACCTGCCCCTCAGCTCGCCCAGCAGAGCCAGGCCTGCAGCGGGAGGTGACACGGCCATAGAAGGAAAACCCCAAGACCAGAGTACAAACGCGTCCCCAGCACCCAACACGGGAGCCAGCAGACAAAGGCAGCCAAGGACGCCCAGGCCGGGAGCTGGCAGAGCCCACCGCCGCCCCTCCTGGGCTCTGGAAGGAAGGCCCAGCCCCCCCTTCCACACCCACCCCCACCCCCACCCCGCAGGCCCACGGAGTCAGCGGCCACGGCGGTATTTCACGTGTCCATGTGCCCGCGGGAGGCCGTGGCGCTCAGAGCAGGTGTGAGAGGGGCGCTGGTGCGTGTCCTGGGCCCGGGCCCTGCACTGGACTCCCCAGGAGGTAGGACCCGGGGTTTCATTCAGGTTCCTGCCCACAGCACCGCTGCCCGGGGCGAGGCCGGGCCCGCCACCACCCGCCGTAATGAAATGCAGCAAATCAAATCAGACTCATTGATTTTCTGTGTAACCATTTTGGGGCCGAAGCGAAAGGCGAGGGGATTGAGCAGTTACGGAGTCAGGTGTCGGGGGAGGGGGTTGGGAGATCCCTGGGGTGCAGGAGGGGAAACGAGAGACAGAAGGGGCCCAACCTGGTGAGGAAACCATGGGGGGGTGCAGGAACTGGCCTCCACTCAAAGGGTTGCATCCCCCCAAATCCATATGTTGAAACCTCCCGCACCCCGGGTGATGGAGCTAGGAGGTGGCGCCTTGGGGAGCTGAGGAGGTCTGGAGGGAGGAGCCCCCGATGGGATGAGTGCCCTTCCCGGCCCCTGAGAGCCCCTGGCCCCTCCGCCAGGTGAGCACTCAGAGAGACCGTCCTCTCAGGGTGTGGGGTGCCCACACCTCCGTCCCGCACTGCCCAGTCTCTGGCACGGGGAGGACTACGTGTCTGTTGCTTATCAGACAGCCCGTCTGGGGCACTCGGTCATAGCAGCCCGGTGGGCGAAGACAGGGCCCATTTTACAGATGGGCAAACTGAGTCTCAGCGAGATCCAGGGGCTAGAGCAGATCTCCCCGTTTCAAGAGAGAAGCCAGGCACTGGATCGAGATACAGTGGGGCCTTGACTTACGAGTGTCCCGACTAACGAGATTTTCGAGATGCGAGCCGTCTCGGCCGTTTTTTGCTTTGAGTTGCGAGCTAACCTTTGGGTTATGAGCCAGCTTCAGATACCCCACCGCTAGCTGGCGCAGCGAACGTCACAGTGAGCGCCACATCAGCCCAGCATCACGTGTCTCACTCGTTCACTGTTGATTTGACATACGAGTAATTTGAGTTACGAGCTCCGTCACGGAACGAATTAAACTCGTACGTCAAGGCCCCCCTGTACTGACATCTCCCCCTTTGTTGAACATTGACGCCTAAGCCCACAGTCATGGCGTGAGAAAGTCCTGGGAAGTTTTAATAAAAAGAGAAAGTGTGTGCGCCCAGCCCCGACCTGACACCCATTCCCGGTGAGGCTGCGTCTCCTTTGTCCCCTGTGCGAAGGGGCTGATGGACGACGCACTCTGACTCCCATTCTTTTTTTTTAATTTAATATATTTTCATTGATTCCAGAGAAGGGAGAGGGAGAGAGAGAAACACCCATGATGAGAGAGAATCATCATCGATCCGCTGCCTCCTGCACGCCCCCTACTGGGGATCCAGCCCACCACCCGGGCCTGTGCCTTGAGGGGGAATCAAACCTCGACCTCCTGGTTCCTAGGTCGACACTCAACCACTGAGCCACACCAGCCGGGCTCTGAGTCACACTCTTGCTCTCCGAGTCCACTCATTCCCGCTGGGGAAGGGCTGGTGACGCTGCCTGGGGGGGCAGGGGTCCCCGTGGTGACAGGGGGCTGCCTGTGCTGAATGCCGAGCACCAGAGGGAAAGGGACCCTCTCCAGGGCATTCAGTTTAGACCCAGCACAGAAGAAAGGGGCCACCCAGCCGCATACAAGGGGTGGGGGGGGCTGGGAGGGGCTCATCCGGGAATGGGGCCCCAGGAAGGACTTTGTGGCGGGGGACCACCCGCCCAGACTTCCCGCCAACAAGCAAGGGGTTTCTTTGGTGCCCCTGGATCAAGGCAGCCGCATGCCCATTGTTGGCTCCAAGCAACGATGCCCAGACAGGGGTCCCCCCGCCCCTACCCCCTGTACCCCCCCCCCCTCCGGTGGGGAGTGGGCGGATGCTGAAATGATTTACTCTGGGAATGTCCGCTGTCCCACCATTAAATCACTCAGGAGAGGCCACGGCATTTGCATACCACCGCCTGCCCCTCCCTGAGCCGCCTCTCCAAAGAGCCGCCCATGTGCCGGGTGCCACGGTGCCAGGCGGGGCTGCGAGCGCCTCCGCGGGAAGCCCCCTCCTCCCACTCCAGGCGCTGCCACTCACAGGCCCTTCTGTCAGCCGCTGCCACCCCCACGCATCATGGGTCACCGGTGCCCGTCCGCCCCCCCCCCCCGCCCCCCAGCGGGGATGCCACCGCGCTGCTACTGTGCAAAGCCACAGCCTGCACAAAAGTGCTTGAATAATGGGGCCCCCCTGGTCGCGGAGCCGGGGGTTTGCGCTGACTCGCCCCAAGCACAGTCCCATATGGTTAAGCCCTCGCGAGGCTCCACGTGCACCCACCACGCTCTTTACCAGGCAGCTGCCCACGCAGGAGGGGGCACGGGCAGGGTGGGCGCAGGCAGCCCCGGCGGCGACACCGAGCAGGCCCTTCCTTGCGGCCCAACTCCGCCAACCCCTCCGCCAAGCGAACGCCGTGACAAATCTTGCCCAAAGGACCCCCCCCCCAATCCCACCCCCCAAATCCCACCGGCTCTGAGGGCGGCTCTGGTTAATGGCCTGCAACCCTTTCTAACCAACCGCAGGCAACTAAGTATCTTTCAGGAATTTCAGCCTTGTTTTTGCCCAGGTCTCCTAGCTGCTGCTAAATATAGGTGTTAAACTGTCTCCCTTTATGTCCCTGGGGAGGGGGGGGGTAGACATGAGCTTCCAAAGGCCTGGTGATGGGGTTCGGGGGTGGCGGGGGGGCGGGGAGGGGGGAGACAGCCGGGCCAGGAGCTGGGCCAGCAACAGATTTCAGGGGTGGCACGCCTTCCCTCCCGCGCCCCAGGCCTCCCCGAGCCGGGCACAAGCTCTCCCGTGGCCGGGGGAGGAGAGGGGGTTGGGGGGGACCAGGGGGGGCTCGCCATGTTCTCTTACACCGCACCAGGCAGGCGGCTTCTCTAGGAAATTTCCAGCATTCGCTCGCAAGCGCATCCAGGCCAGCGCTGAGCCCGGAGGAGAAACAAAGCCGACGCCAAACCCAACGTCCCAGCCCCGAGGCCTGCGCGTTTGGGGAACGGTCCCGGGGCTTCGGCTCGGAGGAGGCCGCCTCCACCGCCCGCCCCGGCCACCGCGGCTCGCAGGTGCCCCGAGGAGGGCGCACAGCCACGCCGCTCCGGGGCTGCCGATTCGCCGAGCAGCCTGGAGCGTGGGGTGCCGCCGGGCACCTCGGGCCGAAGGGAAGGGGCCTCCGGGCCGGAGGGCTTCTCGCACATTCGGGGTCACTGGAGGGCACCTCGGAGGGAGACACGCTCGCTTCCCCACGCACGCGCATCGCGCATGAAGCGGACGCACACGCTGGGCCGCTCCGCCGCCTCCCCAGACGCTCGAGCTTAAAAGTTCAGGTTGTGCATGTCCTGCTCCGCGCGCCCGGGCGGCGAGGCTGCCGGGAACACGGGGGCGGCTTTCCCGGCTCGGAAACCGCCGGTCCCGGCTCGAAAAGGTCCGGCGAAGGGAGCTCTCGCCGCGCGCGCGAACCCCGCCGGTGACTGCGCCCGGGCCCCGCGCCTCTCGCTGTTTCTCCGCGGCTGGCGGCGGGGGGAGGGGAGGGCCCGGCATTTTAGGAGCAGCTGCCGCTCGAACCAACACGTAGCCGCGCCGAGGCGGCGGCAAGCTCCCCGAACTCCGGCGGAGACGGAAAATAGCTGAGGAGGCTGCCTTTCCCACGCACACTGCGCCGGTGCAGGCGGAGCCCGGCTCCCGGACCCAGGCGCCGGCTGCGGGCGTCACCGCGTTCCCGGAGGCCCTGCGCGCCCGCCCGGGGCTGCCCGGCGGCCTGGGGGTCCGGGCGCTGGGGCGGCGGCTAGGCCACTGGGGAGGGTCCCCGAGTGCCGCGGGGCGTGGGGAGGCTCTGGGGACGCGCCAGGCTGCGCGGGCAGAGGCGACCCGAAGTCGGGCCCGGCCCGCAGGTGTCCTGGGAACTCAGGGCCCTGCGCCCACGGGCATGCGGAAGCCAAGAGAGGGGGTCCACCGACGCCCCGCCACCGCGAAACCCCGCGAGAACCAGGACCTGGGGGGATGGCGCCCCAAGGCGGGGCGGGGAGGGGGCTGGATTCCTGGAGGCGCGCCCCCACTCGCCTCCGGAGGCTCCGCGCTCTCAGAGGATCCGCAGGGGCGCTGGGGAGGAGGGCGGGCGGGCTCGCGCTTGGAAAGGGGGTCCGTGCTGGGGGCCCCCGGGTTCCCAGGGTCTCCCCAGATCTCCCCAAGTCCGGAAGAGGCGAGCAGCCAGGGGACTTGAGGAGGAGGAGGAGGTGGTCGCCCCGCGCCGAAGCCAACTTTGTGCGCGGCGGCCGGGGTCGGGGAGGGGGTCCCGGGGACGCTTACCTGGGCACCGGAGCGCGGTCAGCGCCAGCAGCAGCCCGAGCGGCGGCGCCCGGCCCGGGGGCGGCATGGTCCTCGGCGCGCGGGGGCGCGGGGGGCGCTGCTCCGGTCGCGCGCCCGGCCCGGCCCGCGGCTCCCGGGAGCGACCGGGGGGCTACGCCGGGGCTGCGGACATGGCTCTTCCCGGGCGCAGGCGGGCGGCGCTTCTTGGGCTGCGCCAGGCGCGGAGGAGAGCGGGGTCCAGGCTCAGCGCCCCGCGCCCTCGCCGGCGGCCCTGCGCTTGGCCCGAGTGGCGTGGCTCCGGCCGCCGCCGCCACCGCCTCCGCGGCTCCTGCGCCCCAGCGCCCGTCCCATCCCGGCCTCGCCGCCGCCGCCGCCGCGCCAGCTGCCGGCCGCCCCTGAGCCGGGGAGAGAGTGAGCGAGGCGGCGAGCGAGCGCCCGGAGCAGGGAGGGGCGCGGAGGGAGGGGCGGCGAGGCCGGGGGAGGGGCCGCCGGAGCCGGGGCAGCGGGCGGCCGCCCGGTGATAGGCGGCGGGACGTGCCACTCCCTAGCGTCCCCCGGGGGGGAGGGCGCCGGGCCGCGGAGGCCGGGGGAGACCCGCGGGGGCGGGCGGGGGCGGGGCACGGGCACAGCCGCGGGGTGGCTGGCCCCGGGAAGGGCACGGAGGTCGGGGCGTCGCGAGGGAGTCCCCAGGTCGGGGCTCAGGGAGGCGAGGCAGGTCCTGGGACGGGGCAGGTGTCTGCAGGTGGCAGGGACGGCGAGGCTGAGCGCAGGCGAGCGGGTCCCGCAATAGATTTGGCACAGCTCGGGGCGTCTGGGGGAGGGGAGGCAGGGACGGCCGCGGGGAGCCGGGGGTACCTGGGTGGGGGGCGGGGGCGGGGGGCGGTCAGGGATCCTGAGACAGATCTGAGGGGTCGTGGGCTGTGCACCCCGGTGAGCAGCAGGGACACACGCACCCCAGGCGCAATGGGGGCGAAGGCCGAGCGGGTCAGTGGCCCCGTGGGGGGCAGGGCACAGGGGGGAGCAGAGGCAGAGAGGAGGACAGGGTGTCCGGATGCCTCCAGCCCCGGCCTCAGCGGCTCCGGGTACCCTGTATCCAGAAGCCCCCCCCCCCCCCCCCCCGCAACCCGGGCCAGGCACCGGGCGTGGCTGCGCGGCTGGGCCAGGCCGGGCATCCGGCCAGCAGTCCGCAGATGCCTTGAAAGTCGCCCCACACAGCTGCAAGCGCAGGGGGTCCGGGGGTGGGGTGGGGGGGCAGGGGGCGCCTGGGGTTGGAGTCCGCGCACTCCCCAACCCCCACCCGCCAGCCCCCCTCTCCCCCCCCCCCCCCCCGCTCCGTTTTCCCTGACAAAGTGGGTCAGACTCTTTGCAGCCGGTCAGGGAGGCCGCGCGGAGTGAGGCCCAGGCTTTTGGAAGGACGTCCGTCCGCAGCCTGGAGTCCTGGCCCAGCATCCGGCTGGCCCTGCCCTGCACCCTGGAGAGGGGGCGCCCTGTCCCCTCCGAGCCTCAGTTTCCCCATCGGAGAAGCCGGCGCCATGGCGGCCTCCACCCGGGGTCCCAGGTCACGCGCAGAAAACTCCCGCGCTAACTAGGAAGCGAGCTGTGCGAAGGGGCCGCTGCGGACATCATTATTCTCATCACCGCGGCCATGAGCTCTCCGTGTCCGACTCCCCCGCCGCCGGCCTGCGCCCCGCCCAGCTGGCGAGGGGCTGGCGGGCACCTGCCTCATTAGTACCGACAGGCTCATTAGCAGAGCTCAGCTCTTGTGAGATGAAGGGGGGAGACGAGGCGGGGGCAGGTGGGGAGGCCCGGGCCCCGGTTAATTAGGAAACATTCAGGGATTTTCCCAGGCCTGGCCGAGCCCACCAGCCGGCACCCTGGCAAGGCCTGGGGTGCACGGAGACCCACATACCAGGCTGGGCAGTGGGTGGCCTCCTGGAGACCCCCTGCTGTCTCCTCTCTGTGATGAACCCCCAAAGCTGTCAGGCCTTTTCTGGGGACCCTCTGGCTAGGCTGCTGGCCACCTCCTCTCTCTCCCACTCTCATTCCTGAGTGCTGGCGGAGCTGAGCACCTACTGTGCGCCAGGCCTGTGCAGGGTGAGGGTGGCAAGGATCACGCATGGGGTTCCCTGTGGCCGGCACGAGGGTGAATGCACACGCAGCTCATCGGGAGGGGCTGCCATAGCAGAAACACGTGCCCGCGCGGCCTGGGGCGTTCCTGCCATGGTGCCCACATATCTGACCGGCTGCAGGCCCGAGAAAGCTGGGCGTCTGTGCCCAGAGATAAGAAGGGTGCATGGGGGAAGGGGACCTGTATCCCACAGTCATATGGGATTAGGCCTCCTGCTCCCCACTCAGGACCACCCCGCAGAGGCACCCCATTTCTCAGTGCGGAGCTGGGGCTGGGGGCAGCGGCACCTCCACTCGCCTGCCTCTGCCAGCCGGCCCCTGGCTCATGGCCCTGCAGCCTCCCAGCCTCCGGGGACTTGCACACCTGTCCCACCTGCACACCTTCGCCCTGGGGTCTCCTCTCCTGAGCCCCCCCTCCCAGGTCTTCCCAGGACCCGCTCCTCCTCCCTTCAGGTCTCAGCTCAAACGTCACCTCCTCCAAGAGGCCATCCCAGACCACACCATCTAAAATAGACACCATCACACACACACACACACACACACACACACACAGCGTGGCTCAATGGTTGAGTGTCAACCTATGAACCAGGAGGTCGGGGTTCAATCCCCAGTCAAGGACACATGCTGGGGTTGCGCCTCATCCCCAGGAGGGGGCGTGCAGGAGGCAGCCGATCCTTGATTCTCTCTCATCATTGACGTTTCTGTCTCCCTCTCCCTGCCTCTCTGGAATCAATAAAAATACATTTTAAAAAATTAAAATTAAAAATAAATGAAACGTAGCCCCCTCCCACTCCCTCTCCAGCCCTGTCCATGTGTTTGAAGTGCTGCTGAGACAGAGGGAGGCAGACGGACAGGCCTCCGCCCCCGAGGCCGAGCCAGGAGAGGGCCGGGTTCCCAGGGTGCCCTCGCCACCTCCGGGCTGTGTGACTTTGGACAAGCCCCTAGCCCTCTCTGAGCTCCTGTGCGAGCGAGCGGAAAAGACAACCCCAGCTCCGCCTCTCCTCGGCCTGCGCCCTGATTGAATGGAGATGTCCGCATATTAACAAGCCTATATCTAAGGGGCTGTTTCTGGCGTTGGTGTGAGCAGGGCAAGGCCGTCCCTGATCTTGAAGGGCTGCTGGGGGTTTGGTGGTGGCGGCGCTGGCAGCAATGACCTAGGTCCTAGGAGACCCCAGGGCTGGGCGGAGCGGGCCTCTCACTCCCACCCTATCCCCCCTCCCAGCGAGCCCAGAAGCCCACCCCCAGCCCGGGGCAGGATCACAGAACCCCACAGCCCAAACCCCTGGGGTACCGAGAGGGACCCTGAGGCCGGGAAGGCCCTGCCCCCGCTCTGGACGTGGTGCGGAGGCAGCTCCAAGTAGGAACCAGCCTGGCCCCCGCCCAAGGCCTCGGCGCGGCGCTAGGCTCCACCCTCCCGGCCGCTGCCCCCACGCGGGCCCGCCCCCGCCCCTCGCTGCGGCTCAGCCCACGCGCGGGGCTACAAACGTAGGGCGACACTGCCATCGCGTGGCGGTCGCTGGTACTGCGGGCCCGACCTGCGCTGCAAAAGAAAGGCGGGGACCTGGAAGGGTGGGGGTCCGAGGGGGAAGGGGGAGGGGGGGGGGCGCTAGGCGAAAAGATTGCCCCGCCTCCCCCCGCGCGCAGAGGCCTTGGGAGACCCCTTTGTCCCCTTTATCCGTTGCACGGACAGCACTTCCAGCCGCAGCCGGCGACCCCCGACGTGACCCGCCAGTTGGATGGATGCTCCTTGCAAAGACGGGCAGCCTTCGATTTCCCCTGCGAAGGCTCCTGTTTAGCTGAACCTGAACCGGAATCCACGCAAATCCCCTTCCACACCCCGAGAACGGTGTGGGGAGGGGGCCCCCGAAACAGCGTGGCGCTCACCTGCCTGGGAAGCAGGAGGGAGACCCCCCAGCTCACCTGGCCGCCTGGGCCCGCGGTGGAGGGAGGAGGGCTCCTTCAGGGCAACCAGTCTGGGGAGCCCCGGCCTCAAGCATCCCCTCTCCCTCCCTCTCCCCCTCCCCCTCTCCTCTCCTCTCCCTCTCCCTCTCCTCTCCTCTCATCTCATCTCTCTCTCTCTCTCTCTCTCTCTCTCTCTCTCTCGCTCTCACTCTCGCTCTCTCTCTCCTTCTCTCTGTCCCTTTCCCCTACTTTATTTTTCTGCAGAGCAGCTGTGACTACCTGGTGCCGGATGTGCAGGGAGAGAAACTCCATCCCTGCTCATCTGCCCGGGAGGGTCAGCCTGTTGTGCCTTGGTCACCAAGCAGCCGCTGGGCACCGGGCAGCGTCCAGTAAGTGGTGGATGGATGGACAGACGGATGGATGGACGGACGGACGGATGGATGGGTGAAACTCAGGGCTGGACAAGAGACCCAGGGGGCGGGATTTGGGGGCAGCTGAAAGCCCTGACCAGTTTGGCTCAGTGGATAGAGCCTCGGCCTGCGGACCAAAGGGTCCCGGGTTCGATTCCAGTCAAGGGCATGTACCTTGGTTGCAGGCATATCCCCAGTGGGGGGTGTGCAGGAGGCAACTGATCGATGTTTCTCTCTCATCGATGTTTCTCCCTCTCCCTTCCTCTCTGTAAAAAATCAACATTATATATATATATATATATATATATATATATATATATTCTTTTTTTTTTTTTAAGTGTGCTAGAAGCCTGGCCCTTGTGGCTCAGGAGGTCACAGTTGGATTCCGGTTGGGGCACAGGCCCCGGTTGTGGGCTCCATCCCCAGTGTGGGGCATGCAGGAGGCAGCCGATCCATGATTCTCTCTCATCATGGATGCTCCTCTCTCCCTCCCTCTCCCTTCCTCTCTGAACCCAATACAAATAACTGTATTGTTAATGTGCTAGAAGAGTTGGCTTTGGGTGGTGAGCTCACAATGCAATGTACACAGGAGGCCCCTGGCACTGTGCCCTGGAAACCTAGACAATCTTACTAACCCAGGTCACCCCAGGAAACTTCCTCTTAAAAAGCGGGGGGAGCGTGTGCCGGAGCATTGTAAATGGAAACGGAAAGACGAGGAACGAGGGATGACACGGCTCCCTCCGTCTCTCCCGCGTCCTGTTGTGGGGACACGCACGCGACATAGAATGTGCCTCCGACCCTTTCAGCGTGCGGCTCCCTGGTGTTCCGTCCCCGCTCGGGGCTGTGACCGCCACCGCCACCAGTTCCAGAACATTCTCCCCCCCCAGACAGAAACCCTGTACCCAGTTTCCCCCCGACGCCCCTCCCGCCCACCACATGCTGCCTGTCCCTGTGGGTTTACCTCGGCCGGGCCTGTCGTTATACGCGGGACATGAAGGAAGTGGTCTGTGTCCGGCTCCTTGCACTGAGTAGGGCCTTTTCGAGGTCCCGCCGCACTGGGGCGCGAACCAGCATGTCCCTGCCTTTCAAAGCGAAACAGTACACCCCCTGTGGGTGTGGGTGCCCACTCGCCTGTGAGAACACCCCGGCTGTGTGCACCTCCGGCCGCTAGGAATGTCCCCCTATCGACACGTGTACGAGTTCTCGTCGCAACACAGCTTTCCTTCCTCCGCTCCTCACGACCAGCCCCTGGCTCTGTGACAGAGGAAACAGGCACAGCGAGACGGAGCCATCTCCCCTCGGTCGCACGGCCGGCCAGACAGCGGCGGAACCGCATTGGACCCCGGGCCGACGGCACCAGGGTCTCTCAGCCTCTGGGCAGCCCAAGGCCCGACCCCCGGACACTGGCTGCCTGTCTTCCTGCCCAGCAGCTCCCCCCCCCGCCCCCCCCCCCCCGCCGGTGTGCGTGGCAGCCCTCAGCCCTGGGCAGGGGAGTGAGTCCCCTCCACGGTGCCTTGGGCAGGGGCTGTTCTGCAGGAGGCACGTGACCCAGTCCCGGCCAGTGGGGCGCAGGGGGGCTGTGGGCATCCTGTGCCCTGTGAGGTGTGATGGGTACACCGGCAGCCTCGTTGGGCCGTGAGAACATGAGAATCCCCCGGCCCCGGTGTGAGGCCTCCCACCCCCTGAGGTGATGCCCCGACAGCTCCAGCCCTGCTATTGGGACACTTTAACCCAAAGCAGCCCGCTGGGCGGAGGCGGGTCCCGGACCCCGGGAAGCCCAAATGGACCGGATGCAAAATCTCTCAGCACAACAGCCTCCGTCCAGCGGCGGCGAAAACACAGAAAAATGCGTATTTCCTGTCCAGTGAGGTGCCTCTCAGAGCCCACGTGCTGAGCCGTGGCAGCCCCAGGCCACAGCGCCTGCGGGGGGGGCGGGGGGGGGCGCCCCCAGTTTAGTGAATGCCCAGGTGTAAGCCCCCTGCTGTAATCCTCCTTGGACCCACAGGGCCCTGCAGGGACCTTGACATTTACAAGTTCATCAGGTCTGAGGAACCACCTGAAGTGGAAATCGCTCTTAATGGCATAAGAGAGAGAGCGCGTGGGGAAGTCAGACAGACAAACAGGGGTGCGACTGCAGATGCACTGGCCGTGGGAGGTGCCTTCCCACACGCGTGACTCCCGGGACGGGGGTCAGCCCCCCCCCCCCGCCCGCCCCAGGGCCACCCCGGCCCCTGCAGGAGCCCCTCGTCCTGCTGCAGCGAAGCCAGGCTCCGGGCGGGGGGCTGCCTCCGAGGGAGAGACCAGAGCAGCTGGCGCGCCCGCCCGGGGAGGCTGGTTACATAAGAGGCTGCGGGAGGGAGACGCCTGTTTGGGTTTTTTCCTCCACAAAGAGAGAGAGAGAGAGAGAGAGAGAGAGAGAGAGAGAGAGAGAGAATAAAGACAGTCTAAACTGCCCTCCTAAACCTGACTCATTCGTTCTTCGGCCAGATGTGTGTTAGCCCTACTGTGCGCCGGGCACCCCCGTAGGTGCTGGGGTGTCCAGGGCACGAGACTGAACTCGCTGCTGGAGGGAAGCCGGCACTCGGCGGGGGGAGGACCAGAGGCCCGTAAACGGGCCAAGCCCTGGGCGTGCGCGGGGCCCACACGGCCTCCAGCTGGCTCTGCGCGGCTCTGCACGCGGCTCTCTGCGGCTCTCTGCGGCTCTCAGCAGCCTGAGCTCCACCATCATCCGGGAACGAAGGGCCGGCCGCCCCGCTGCTCCCCGCTCCCGGCTGAGGGTGCGCCCCGCTCCGTGGCTCCGTGGCCGCGGCGCCCACAACGCCTCCCTCGTGACTGTGACTGTGACTCGGGCTCCTGCGAGGCGGCCTCTGGCCTCGCGGCCCAGCCGTCCCGGATCCCGAAGGCCCGGCTTTCCCGGCTCCCAGGCTGAGCCGGGGCCGAACCTGCAGATGAAGCCCGGGGTCAGCCATCGCGCTGTCCGGGCGTCTCCACGGACCCAGAGGAGGCTCCGAGCGCCTCCCGTCAGCGCAAAGACTGAGTGCGTGTCTGACATGCACCAGGCCCGCAACTCAAATCCGTCTGCCATCGGAAGAGGCGCCAGCTCACAGCTCGGAGCTGGGGGGACGCTGGGGGGAGAGCTGGGAGCAGAGACCCGCTGAGTGCCCGGGAGACAGCAGAGAGAGTGAGTGAGAGAGAGACACACAGAGTGAGAGACAGACAGACACAGGGAGGCTCACAACGCCGGGGTGGGTGGGGCCATGCATCAGGGCGCCGTCTGTCTGCCTGGGGAGCAGAGGGGGAGAAGACAGGACGGGAGGGACAGGTGCCCGGCCCCGAAACCTCAGCCCCACCGCCCAGGCCCTCCCCGCGCCGGGAACATGAAATCTAGCCGCGGGCGGAAGGCCTGACCCCCGGGATTCAATTTGCAAGGTCAGCCATGCGGACGCCGGGCCTAATAGAATTGTCACATCTGCGCCGCGGCATCGACGCGCACGTGCCGGGCGGAACATGAAAGCAATTATGTGTCACATACTTGGGCGAGCCCCTGACGCCCGTGGGGGAGAGGGGGGGCGGAGGGGGAGGGCTCGCCGCCCGGACAGGGGAGGGGGAGCCCCAGAAACGCACCCACCCTGAGAAAAGTGACGACTCCCACGTCCCTGGCAGCCACGGGCAGCCTCTGCCCGCGCCACATCTGGAGGGTTCAACAACTCCCTTCTTAAAAGCCGCCGTTCCAGCCAGGCTGGCCTCGGGGGCGCTGGCTTCTAGCGTTTCTGACACACGAATTGGCCCCCCCAAATCTGACTGGAGGCCACAGCTCGAGCGAGGGCTGGTGCCTTGGAGACGTACATGGCGATTGATGATTGCACTGCAGTCTGACGTGTGTTCCTCCATCTCAACATTCGAGAACCGCCCCCCAGCCCTGGCCGCTGTGGCTCCGCTGGTTGGGTTGTCCCCTGCAGGACATGGTCATTGGCTGGATCCAGGTCAGGGCACAGGCCCGGGGTGTGGGCTCCATCCCCCGCAGCGGGGGGAGGGGCGGGGCGTGCAGGAGGCAGCTGACGGATGTCTCTCTCCCTTGGATGTTTCTCTCTCCCCCTTCCTCTCTAAAATCATATTTTAAATTAAATAAATAAACAAAGCATGTCAAGGCCTTCGAAGGGTGTCCCGTGGTGCAGGCGGTCAGCCGGTGTGAACTTCCCACCAGGCGATTTCAAGAGCAGCGGTGAAACCTCCCAGATTCTAAACGGGATCCAAACAACCAAACAGGTGCGGGGCCAAGCGGGAACCAGGTGCCGCGGAGACCTGCGCCCTGGCCACGGCTGGAGACCGCTGTTCCTACCGCCAGGTTGGCGAGTGTCCACGGTCCCGTGTTCCAGGCGGGGAAGCTGAGGCCCCGAGTGGCCGGGACACGGACCGAGGGGCCCAGCTGGTCCAGCCGGGACTTGAGCCCAGGCAGCCGGCTCTGAAGGCAGCGCCCGGCTGTGCTTCCCACGGATGGATGGCTGGGGGGGGGGGGGGGGGGGGGGGGGAGAGGGACATGGCGGGCTCCTGCCGTCCCCACGCCCAGCCCGCCTCCTGCCTGCGGAGCCGACGCCCCTTCCGAGAAAACACGCGAGCACGCAGCACGGGGGGCGCACACGTGTTTATTGCACTGCCTTCCCGGGGCACCTTCCCCTACAGGCGTGTGATCAGAAGGAAAGGGTTCAGCAAAGTCCTTCACTGCGCTCCGTGCAAAGGACACGAAGTGGACACAAGCGCCCAGCGGAAGAGGAAGAACACGACACCGCCGACCTTGGCCCGGGGCGCGCTGGCGGGGGGGGGGGGGGGGGGGGGGTCACCATCTCCGACCCGAGGAGCGAGGCGCCCGCCGCCCGGGGCGCGCTCAGGAGGGACAGCCAGCTCGCCAAGCGCCCGCGCACCAGACAGGTCACCTGAGACGTTAATCCGTTAGGTCCATGAATAACGCCCGATGCAGCCGGAAGCCCACTCCCTCCGCGGCGGGACCGCCTGCTCCGGGGCCGCGCCCACCAGGAACGGCGTGTCCCCTCCACCGCCGGGAGGCGCACGCGGTCGGCTACCGGGTCCTGGCAACCCCGACAGACGGCCCTGAGGACCCGCGGCCGGAGCCCGAGGCGCAGATCTGCACCTGAACAGCGCGGAGCGGGCCGCGGGGGAGGCCGAGGGGGGCTGCGGGCCCAGCACGGACACCCTCCGCACTCACTGCCACGCCCGGCCTGCGCCCCGGCCTCCAGGGCAGGTCCACGCACTGGCGCGGGCAGACCAGGCCCGCCCGGATGGAGGGCAGGGTCCTCCCCAGCCCCCGGCCGGGCGCCCTCCGCGGGAGCAGAGCTGCGGGTCTGGGCCCCGTCCTGGACCCCAGCCGGACAGCGCCGCCGCGGGGGCGGGGGGCGCTCAGAAGCCCTGCAGCTCGGGCACGTGGCGGTACAGCTCCAGGGCCTCGGGGTTGGAGAAGGCGCCGCGGGGGTCCACGGCCTGCCCCGCGATGACCTGCTTCACAGCGACTTCCACCTTCTTGCCGTTGAGGGTGTACTGCGGGCGGAGGGGACCGGCGGTTACCCCCGGGGAGGAGCCCCTCGCTCCGCCCGCCCCGCGCCTCCCCCCCGGAGACCAGCCCCAGCCTGGGCCTCAGCCCCCGCCCGCCCGACGGCGAGCTTTAGGCGCGTCCGAGCGCCCGCGGAAGGACAGGGAAGGACAGGGCTGGCCGCGGGAGCTGGTCATCCGGACCCCCCACCAGCCGACAAAACCAGCGCTGATGCCAGGCGAGCCGCGGCTGCTTCCTGGCCAGGGGCGGCCCCACAGTCACCGAGAGCCGAGGGAGGGGGAGGACGCCCAAGCTGTGGGCACACACACCCCCGCGTCACCAAAGGGGAAAGGAAGTGTGTGCGCCCCGTTTAAACAGGAGCAGCCCGCAGTGAACGCGGGGCGGGGCGGGGCGGGGCCGCAGCGCCACCTGCTGGCCGCGGGAACAGCTGCTCCGCCGGCCGCTGGTCTGACTTTAGTCGCCTGTGCACACACGCGCACGCACACACATGCGCACAGCACTTCCCTCTCTCAGCTGACAGATCCCTGGTGCTGTGATCCGACCCCACTCACTCACATGGGGGGAGGGGGGGTGCACGGACAGCGCTCAGGCCCCTAAATAGACGCAGGTCATTGCCAGGCGGAACTTGAAATGAACCGGCGAGAGCGGCTGGAGTGTCTCATTGGGAATCCCGAGAACCCGCTAAAACCGCATGGGGAACGCGGGGAAAGCGGGGGGACGAGCGGTGCAGGGGGGTGCAGGGCTGGGCCTGCTTGCTCTCTGAACAGGGGCGTCTAGCAGAAGCTGCTTTGTGGTGCGATTTAGGAAGGGTTAAAAACGGGGGGTGGCAGGGGAAAAAGGACTTGTTGCCAGGCAACAGGGACAAGCTCTATATAAAGCCGGAGCCAGCCTGGCGATGAGTCCCAAGCGCGTGGGCCCACGGGAGGTGCCAGTGCGCAGGCGGCCGCCGCCAGGGGGCAGGGGGTGGAGGCGGGGGGCGGGGGGCGGGGAGCGGGGCAGGCCTGTCGGGGTGTACGCACCGGGATGCCCTTGGTCTCCAGGATGAGGCTGGGCACGTGCCGGGCGGACAGGCCGCTGCGGATGGCGTCGCGGATGCGCTGCACCAGGGCGGGCCGGAAGGCGTGGCCCGCCGCCATGCGCAGGAAGAGCACCACGCGCTCCTCGCCGTCCCGGCTGTGCTGCGGGACGCACAGGCTGTCGCTCACCTCCTCGAAGGCCTCCACTGCGGGACGGGGCCAGGCTTCAGCCACGCGGCCGCTGCGGGCCGGCCCGCCCCCCGGGGAGAGGCGCAGGGGAGCCGGGCCCTTCTCCCAGCCCTCCCGGTGGTAGCCCTCGGGGTGCGGGGACAGGTGGACAATCACCCCACCGGGGAGACAGCGCCCCCTTGAGCTGGATGGTCTCCGAGGAGGAGGCATGTGCGACCCTGACTCCAAGATTAAATTTTTTTAAGGAGGCTTGTCCCGGCCAGTGTTCTCAGTGGTTAGAGCCTCGGCCCAGGCACTGAAGGGTCACAGGGTCGATTCCCGGTCAAGGGCATGTACCTGGGTTGCAGGTTCCATCTCTGGCTCCAGTCGGGCCATGCAGGCGGCAACCAATCCATGTGTCTCTCTCACATCAATGTTTTTCTCTCTCTCCCCCTCCCTTCCACTCTCTCTAAAAAAATTAATGGAAAAAATATCCTCAGGTGAGGATTAATCAATTTAAGTTTAAAAAATGTAAAGCCCGGCCAGCGTGGCTCAGTGGTTGAGCGTCAACCTATGAACCAGGAGGTCACGGTTCGATTCCCAGTGGGGCCCATGCCCGGGTTGCGGGCTCCATCCCCAGTGGGGGGTGTGCAGCTGTGAGGCCCAGGGGCCCACCCTGTATTTGGCGCCCTGTGTAGTGCTGTGTGACCTTCAGCACTCGTGCAACCTCTCTGTGCTCTGTACCTTCACTCACAAGGAGCAGGCACAGGTAACCAACCTCACACAGCTCACCAGGAACAGGGCAGCGATGGGGGGTGGCTGGGCTGGGGACCCCCAAAGAGCCCCCTCCTGAGGTCCTGGGAGCTGCAAGCGATGGGGACGAGGTACATCCCATGAAGGACACGCTCATCCGGGTCCGACTCACAGCAGGAGGCACGGGGCCAGAGGGGAGGTCGTGGGGAAGCTGACCTCGGGGCTCCCCGCAGGACACCCTCCCTCCTGGGGGACTGGAGCACGACTGGAGAGGGAGCGCCTACCGATGTTATAGATCTCCGAGCTGCCGAAGCGCACTCCGTTGGGGTTGAGCGTGCCGTCGCTGGGGAGAGACGGGGGCGTGAACGCAGAGCAGCTCCTGAGCGAGCCACGTCCCAGAGGAGCGAGGCGTGGAGCAGAGGGGCCCGCGTGGTGGGCACCCCCTTTCCACACAGCCGGCCACGGAAGGCTCGCGTCCCCTCTTCTGATCCCGACCAGCCCTCCCTCCCTCCCTCCCCTAAACTCAGAGCCAGATACCGAGGCAGCCCCCTCGTGTGGACACCCTGGCCCCTTGCTGCGCCTCCCCGTGCAGGGTCCCTCCCGCTGTGGGGGCCCCAGGACCCACGAGCCCCGACCGGGAGAGCTGCCGCCTGTGACGGTCACCCACAGTGCCTCTGGTGCGGGCCTCTCCCTACGCCCCCACCACCACCCACCACCCCCACCCCCACCCAGCTCCCAGGCCAGGAAGGTGAGCCAGGCCCGTGGGAAGCTGACACAGGCGGCGGCCTCGGGAAGAGGGGCTCCAGGGAAGGGGGGCAACCAGACCCTCACCTGCGGCCCAGCATGATGATGCCCCCCGTCTTGGGGTTGATCTTGCAGTAGTCGCCATGCGCCCAGACACCTGCGGCAGCAGAGGCGCTGGGTCACCCCGAGGGGAAGGGGTCACCCCGAGGGGAGGGGTCACCCAGGAGCCCAGCCGGAAACCACATGGTATGGGGTGGGGGTGGGACAGGGCAAAGGTGCCTGTCACCTGCCTGTTCTGATTCTCCACGTGTGGTTTATGCCCAATCAGATTCCCTCGAGAGCAAGCATGTCAAACTCAAAGGCTAACACGGGCCAAACAAAGGAGGCATGCGGCCCGAGGGCGTGAGTTTGACATGCTTGCTCTCGAGCCTGCAGGAAGCAAGCCCTTCGCACAAACAGCCCCGGACAGACGGCGCTGAGGTCCCAGCTCTACCGCCGCTGGCCGAGTGCGCTAAGGGCGGCGGGCGGCGGAGCTTAAACCAGCGCCTCCTGCTCAGGGCGAGGCGCCCGCGAGGTGTGCGTCTGTGCGGGTGGCCGGCGGCCCGAACCATTCCGGCCCAGAGAGCCCTGCCCGACATCTCTGTGGGACTGGGGGACGGGTGTGAGGCCGAAGGCAGAGGCCCAGGTGGCAACCCCCTGGCAGGGGCCCTCTCTCTGAGCGAGCGAGCCAGCAGGCCATCGTGTGGCTGGGGCCACGTGGGGCCACGGGGCTCTGGGCACAGACGTGGTCAAGATGAGGCTGAGCCCAGATTCCCGCGCACAGGATGCTTCACGCGGACGGGACGAAGTGCTCCCCAGAGTTCCCGTCCGCCCCCGGCGCCAGGAGCTGCGTGGGTGCGGCCTCTCTGGGCTGCGGGCAGGGCGGGAGGTGGGGGGCTGTCGGGGGTAGGGGCACGGGGAGGGGACGTCCGGAATCGGACCCACAGGCCCGCCTACCCGGGAACTTGGAGAAGTAGGCCTTGCGGTACTTGCTGCCCGCCTCGTCATTCCAGAAGTGCGTGGGCTGGCAGGGGAAGGGCCGGGTGCACACCAGCTCGCCGCTCTCCCCCCAGACGGCCCTGCCTGGGGGAGGGGAGGTCAGCCGAGGACACGCAGCCGGCACGGAGCCGACCCACCCCGCGCGCTCCCACGGCCCCACTCACACCCCGTCCCGAGGCGGCGGTGCCGTACCTGCCTCATCCCAGGCCTCCACGGCCATGCCCAGGTTGCGGGCCTGGATCTCGCCTTTGTAGACGGGGAGAGAGACGTTCTGGCCCATGAAGCAGGAGATGATGTCGGTGCCGCCTGCGACAGCGAGAGACGGATTCCGAGTCAGAGAACGGAGACCAAGGGCTTGTTTCTCACGAGTGAGCAACGAGGAGGAAGACCCCACAGCACAGCCCCGTCCTCCCCGTGAGCACGGCGATGGCCCGGCCCCCCGCGGGGCTCAGTGGACCAGCGGTGGCCCAGGAACCAGGAGGTCCCAGTTCGGTTCCGGTCAGGGCACAGGCCCGGTTGCGGGCTCCATCCCCAGTGGGGGGCGAGCAGGAGGCAGCCGACCCATGATTCTCTCTCACCATGGACGTTTCTCTCCCCTTCTTCCTTCCTGTCTCTGACATCAATACAAGTATATATATATAAATACTGGAAAAAATACTGGAAAGTTCTAGACAGAGGGGCAGCTTCACAGGAGAAATGGCAAGGAGACGAGACCGAGGCGCAGGCCTCCTGTGTCGGGGTGACTCTCCGACCGTCGCCCTGTGGGAGTGGAGCCTAAATGAACCTCCTCTCGGGCTCCCGCGGGAAGGTGAGACTCAGGCTCATGGGAAACGGGTGCTTCGCCCATCAGATCCACCTGCAGGCACCGCGGGGCCAGAGGGCGAGCGCAGGCTCCTGGGGACCAGCCTGGTCGGGCGCCCACCCCGCTGAGCCCTGCAGGACCCCGGCCCCCGGCCTCCAGCCCCCGGGCCCCGGCCCCCCAGCCTCCAGCCCCCCGGCCTCCAGCCCCGGCCCCCCCGGCCTCCAGCCCCCCGGCCTCCCCGGCCTCCAGCCCCCCAGCCTCCCCAGACTCCAGCCCCCCAGCCTCCAGCCCCCCGGCCTCCAGCCCCAGCGGCCGCACCTGAGATGGAGCCCAGCAGGACGCTGCTCTTGACGCACGTGTACACGTACTCGTAGCTCTGCGCTTTGAGCGGGGAGCCCGTGGACAGGATCGTGTGCAGCGTCTGCAGACTGTGCGTTTCCGCTGCGCGAGGAAGCAGAGAGGTGAAACCCCGCCTGCACCTGCGGGCTGGCTTCCCTGCGGGAAGGGGGCGGGGGGAGGGCGGCCTCCGGAGGGGGGGGGACAGGGACAAGAGGTGGAGGGGGCGAGGGGGCTGCCTCCCTGGCTGGCGGTCAGGGGCTCACCTGGCTTCAGGTCTCTCTCCTCCAGCACCGACAGCCACTTGGCCCCGGTTCCCAGGATGGTGATGCTGGGGCACAGGAGAGAAAGGGGTCACTCCGAGCTCCGCGAGGTTCCTCCCCTCCGATCCGTGTGCCCAACCCGGCTGAACGGATACTCGTTCCCGGGACGTGGTTAACCTTTCGGTCTCGTTAGGGAGGAGCCAAATGTCAGGATTTAAATATTGCCCAGGCCGCAGCGTGATATTTGAAATGTTAATGGCCGAGGGTTTAAAAATGCCAGCGGCGCCGGTTTGCCCTCCTCGCACAGGCTCAGCTCAGCTAATGAGGACGCTCCAGAGCGCGGCTGACGCCCAGCCCCTCGGCTCCGCGGTGAGCGCGAAGCCCTCAGCAAAGGAATCGCTGGGGAGCCGGCCTGACAGCTCCCCACAGGGATCCGGAGGAGGGGCTTAGAGGGGCGGGGCCACCTCCCACCAGGAGGAGGGGCTCAGGGGGCGGGGCATCTCCTACCAGGAGGAGGGGCTTAGAGGGCGGGGCCACCTCCCACCAGGAGGAGAGGCTCAGGGGGCGGGGCATCTCCTACCAGGAGGAGGGGCTTAGAGGGCAGGGCCACCTCCTACCAGGAGGAGGGGCTTAGGGGGCGGGGCATCTCCTACCAGGAGGAGGGGCTTAGAGGGCAGGGCCACCTCCTACCAGGAGGAGGGGCTTAGGGGGCGGGGCATCTCCTACCAGGAGGAGGGGCTTAGAGGGCGGGGCCACCTCCTACCAGGAGGAGGGGCTTAGAGAGGGGTGGGGCACCTCCTACCAGGAGGAGGGGCTTAGAGAGGGGCGGGGCCACTTCCTACAGGGAGGAGGGGCTTAGAGGGGCGGGGCGCCTCCTCCTTCCCGGTTTCACAGTCCCAGGGACCAGGAGGGCAGGACGCTCCTCTTAACTGGCTTCAACTCTGCTCCTCAGATCCCACCGCCCCCAGCCCAGAGCCGCCAGGCAGGGCAGAGAAGGCTGAGCACACGGGTGAGGGTCCCGGCCAGCGGGTGGGGGTGCGGGGTGCGGTCAGCTTACCCGAGCCTGTCCACCAGGTCCCAGAGCACGTTGGGCGTGGGCACCAGCGGGGAGCCGTCGTACAGGACCAGCGCAGCGCCCGTGGCCAGCGCGGACACCATCCAGTTCCACATCATCCAGCCCACCTGCAGCGGGCAGACGGACGGACAGACAGACAGCGCGGGTCAGCCACCTCTGTGGGTGGTTCCGGGGCACACGCTCAGCGAAAGGCACCGAGATCAGCGGGCAGCCGGCGGGGCCGAGGCGAGGCCAGGACGCAGGCATGGCGGGTGGCACCGTAGGCCACACTCCCTCGCTCCCGGGACGCGGACAGGGGGCCCGGCTCCCGGGCGTGGGGGCAGCTGTGCTCTCCCCGCGCAGCCTCCCTCGGCGGCCTGGTCCCCACACCCGGGTCCCCAGCTGTGGCTGTTACTGGGCGAGCCACCTGCAGACACGTCTTACTGCTGCCCTAACAGCCACAGACCTCCCGGCCCCAAACACCATTAATTTCCAGACCCAGGGGCCCTGAGGCCAACGTCAGGGTGTGTGCGAGGCTGCCTCCTGCTGGAGGCTCAGGGGAAGCGCAGCGGCGAGCGAGTGGCCAGGGGAAGCCGCTCCACCTGCAGCCCAGGGGGCGGGCGGCTCACTGCTGACACCTGCGCCCAGGGAGGCCAGGAGGTGAGGACGCCAAAGCTGAGCCCAAAGCCGCAGGGACGGGCGCCCCTCTGAGCACAGCCCCCCACTGTGTCTCCGGAGCCACGGCCCACTCCCCCACAGCCCCCCGCCCCCTGCTCCGCGCTCACCGTGGTGTAATAGAGGAGGATGTCGCTGCTGCTCATGTCGCCGTGGAGAATGTGCTCCTTCAGGTGCTGGATGAGGGTGCCCTGCGGGGGGGTGGGGGACCCCGTGAGCGCCGCAGAGGCGGGGGCAGGAGCACTGGGGGCAGGAACGGGGGTCTGGGGGGGACAGGAGCACTGGGGGGGGGGACAAGGGCTATGAGCGGGTCTAACCCAGATGCTGGGAGGCTCTGGAAAGCCAGGTGTGGAGGGAGCTGCCAGGTGGCCCGCAAGAAGGCCAGGGGCAGTGGGAGAAGCGGCTGCGCCTGGAGCGTGTGCCCACCACCGTGGTGCCGCCCGCCCAGCCCGGGCACAGCAGCTCCCCACGCCGGCTCCATCCCAGATGTCCAGGAGGACGGGGTCGGTGGGAGGACGGGGTGAGGTGGGAGGCGGGGAGCCGGCGGGAGCCCTACCCCCGCGGAGTGCACCATGCACTTGGGCGCGCCGGTGGTGCCCGAGGAGAACATGATGAACAGCGGGTGGCTGAAGGGCAGCTGCTCGAACTCCAGCTGGGGCGCCTGGTCCCCTTTCCCGGTCGCCAGGAAGTCATCCAGAAACACGCTGCGGGCGAGACCGGGGTCACAGTGACACGCCCTCCGCCCCACGCGCCCCGCTCCCTCCGGTCCAGCCGGGCGGGGCCAGAGCCTGGGCTCCTGGGAAACGAGCCCTTCCTTCTGGAGGGGAAGCCAGAGAGGGGAGAAGCCGCGCCTCCCAACCTCGGGGACCTGGGGGGCAGCCGGGGGAACAGGTGACCATTTCCAGCTGCTAACAGAGCCGACAGCGGCGGGCTGGCTCTTTCCTAAAGCGCTGCAACAGCCCGGCGTCCAGGCTCAGTGGGTGAGCGGGACCCAGGAACCAGGAGGTCACAGTTCGATTCCCGGTCGGGGCACAGGCCCGGGTTGCGGACTCCATCCCCAGCGGGAGGCGTGCAGGAGGCAGCCAGTCAGTGCTTCTCTCTCCTCATTGATGTTTCTCTCTCTCTCCCTCCCCTCCCTTCCTCTCTGAAATCAATAAAAATACTTTAAAATAAATAATAACAACAACAACAATAATAAAGTGCTTCTACATAACCACTGTGGAGAAGGGGCTCTGAGCGCTACCCTGTGGCTGCTGGGCAGGGAGCCGCTGAGGGAGGTTGAGAGGTGCTTCGTGCAGAGCCCGGGCGCCCCGTCTGTTTGCCCCCTCACCCCGCCTCCCGCACGCGCCCATCCAATCGCTGCGGCCAGAGAAAATGCCTTTCTCCCCTGCGGTCTGCAGTGCACGGCCGACCGCGAGGCCGACTCACCTGTCGGGGACCTTGGAGATGTCCACCTCCTCCCGGGGGGCGACGTAGGGGATCACCACCACCTTCTCCAGGTCCGGCAGCCCTGGGGGAGGAGCAAACCGAGTGACAGGCACTGGCGCGGCTGGCGCGGCGTCTGCCACGGGGTCCACAGGGTTCTTGTTTGTTTAATACGTTTTTATTGACTCAGAGAGGAAGGAAGAGGGAGAGAGAGAAACATTCATGATGAGAGAGAGTCATGGATCGGCTGCCTCCTGCACACCCCCCACTGGGGATCGAGCCCACAACCTAGGCCTGTGCCCTGACCAGGACTCAAACCCTGACCTCCTGGTTCCTAGATCGATGCTCAACCACTGAGCCACACGGGCCAGGCCACAGGGAACTCTTTGCAGCTTGCAGAGGCCTTGGTGAGTCCTGGGGGCTCCCGTCTCTGTGCCCCCGCCCCTGCCCTGGCCCCCCCCCGCCCCCCAAGGCCAGCTCAGCCCCCGCCGCACCTTTCACCACCTGCTGCAGCTTGTCCAGGTGGCCGTGCACCTTGCCGTTGTACACCACGGCCTCCACGGAGAAGATGAGCTTCGGCTGGATTTGGGAAAACCGGTCCAGGACACCCTGAGGGGAGGGGAGGGGAGGGGGAGGCGGGTCACCCCCGGTCCCCCTTCGGCAGCCCCGGGGCCACGACCACGCCCCAGGCCGCACACAGCTCCCAACTTCCTCCCCACTGGCTCCCAGAACGTTCCAGTTTGACTCAGTAAACCCCAGTCCCCCAGTCACTGCAGCCAACGTGACCGGCCCCGCAGGTGGGTCAGCGCCGTCCCCAGGAAGCGGCCGAGCCGCCTGCCCGGCCCTGGACCCCACGCTGCCTTCTCGCCCAGAGGCCTCCCCTCCCCGCTGTGCTGAGGCGCCCAGGGACCCGGTCCCAGCCCCCCGCACCTCCCGCGTGGATCCCGCTGGCCCCAAGCGGCTCGCGTGGCCGCACAGAGGGCCCTGGGGACCGGGCTGCACACCCCGGGCACACATGGGCCCAGGGACCCTCCCTCCCATGGGGACCCCGACTCACGTTCACCCCGAAGTCGGGGGACGTGGCGCTCCAGATGGCGCCGATGCTCGCTGCGGCCAGCATGGCCTCCACGGCGTGCTCACTGTTGGGCAGGTATCCTGCAGGGGGGTGAGAGGCTGTGGGCTGGGGCTTTCTGGGCCGACGCTGAGCAGGGTTCCAGCCGGTCCTGCCACTGAAAGGGGCGGACAGGGCCTGGCCCCGATGGCTGGCCTGCAATAAGCCCGCCGGCTCTCCGCCCGCTTGGCAAACACAGCTGATGCCCACGGGCTCGGCCCCCGGAGAGGCACACCCAGGCCCCTCCCTCTGCCTCGCTCTCTCCCCGAAACACTCACCCACGACCCGGTCTCCTTTCCTCACGCCCATTTTCCGCATCGCGGCCGCGAACAACGCCACCTGCTGCCGCAGCTCCTCAAAGGTCACCTTCACGACCTCCTCCCTGCCCTCCCCTGGAAGAGAAAAAGGACGGTCGCGTCGGCCTAGGAACCAGGAGGTCAGGGTTCGATTCCCGGTCAGGGCGCATGCAGGACTGCAGGCTCCATCCCCAATGGGGGGGCGTGCAGGAGGCGGCCGGTCCATGATTCTCTCTCATCACGGATGTTTCTCTCTCTCCCTCTCCCTTCCTCTCTGAAATCAATAAAAATATGTTAAAAAGAAACGATCTGGAAGCGGACAGGGTGACGGCTTCACGGGCTGTGACTGCTGACACCCACTCAGGCCCACGCGCCCATGGGTGATTCTGTAACAGGGCTCCTGTGCTGGCACCGGAGTGACACCCCCAGGAGGGCGGGAGGAGGGGAGCGGGGACGTGGGCGTGGCTCCCGGACTCACTGGCCACGTAGAGGGCCACCTTGTCGTTCTCCGGGTGCCGCAGCAGGTTCTCCGCGTAGTTCAGACGGCTGCCCGCGAACCACTCGGGGACGTCCGCCACCCCTTTGGAGGGGTCCACCACCTGCGGGAGCGACAGGGAGCAGGCACACAGGCGAATGAAGAGCAGAGACGCCTCGTCCCAGGAAGCCTGAGGCCCCCTGTACCCCCTTTTACAGACGAAACCCTGAACTGGCCTCAACTAGGAAGTTGGGGCTTCCGCCTTCTCCCCACACAAAATAGAGTGAGCCCGGTCGGCGTGGCTCAGGGGCTGAACGTGGGCCTCTGAACCAGGAGGAGGTCACGGTTCGATTCCCGGTCAGGGCCCAGGCCCGGGTTGCAGGCTCCATCCCCAGGGGGGCGAGGCGTGCAGGAGGCAGCCGATCCAGGGTTCTCTCTCATCACGGATGTTTCTCTCTCCCTCTCTGAAGTCAATAACAATGTATTTTTTTAAAAAAACGAAGGAAAGAAAGAAAGAGAGAAAGGCTAAAAATGAACACTTCACTTTGGAACAGAACCATAAAGATGACACGTGACAAGAACCCCCCCTTACCTCGTCATACATGCGCGAAGACACGATGCCACTGAATGTCCAGAATTCGGCCCAGAAGTCTGCATAGGACTCCACTGACCACTGGTACAGGTCATGGTAATTTCCTGGAAATAACGTCAAGGGCACAGGGCTCAATGAACCTCAGAAGCAAAGTCTGAGCAGTTCCGTAGCAGACGGGCCCCCCCCCCCCCCGAGGAACCCCGGCACCTCCGGGTGGTCCCCGGGCGTCCGAGGAGGACGGCCAGGCGGAGGGGATCTTGATTTCTGCTGAAGCAAACCCACCCCCGCTGGTCCCCACAGGGCACAGAGCAAGGAGGAGCGGGTGCGTGTCTGAGCCGGCAGCACGCCTACGACCCGGGACCCCGGAGCCACAAGGCCGGGGGTCCAATCCGGGCTTGACCACTGATCAGCTGTGGACCTCAGGCCAGTGACTTCCGCCCGCACTGTGCCTCGGTCTCCCCCTCTGTAAGAGGGAGGTGATAAACAGCAGCCTCTCCTCACGGGGCACCGCGGCGGGGGGACAGGAAAGGCTCACTGCTGTGTGAAGTCACCCGCCCCGCGGGGCTCAGTGGTTGAGCGTGGACGTATGAACCAGGAGGTCAAGGTTGGATTTGAGGTCAAGGTTCCATTCCCGGTCAGGGCACATGCCCAGGTTGCCGGCTTGATCCCCAGTGTGGGGGGTGCAGGAGGCAGCCGATCCATGGTTCCCTCTCATCATGGATGTTTCTCTCTCCTTTCCTCTCTGAAATCAATAAAAACATATTTACCAAAAAAAAAACAAAACAAAAAACAGAGCTCACCCAGGATTAACTCTCACGAATGCCCGTTGCCTGCTCAGCCCCGTAGGCATCTGGGTTTGCAAGCCCTGCGTTTCCTCTGCCCACTCTCCCTGTCCACTCGCAGGATTCTGACCAGCCTGTACCTTCAAACCTCAGCAGAGACTTTCTCGGCCCTGGGAAGGGGCACCCTGATAGTCCTGGGGTGCAGTGAGGCACCAGGGGGTGGGCCACGCTGCCCGGCAGCTGATACCCCGGAGCATGGCTATTTTTGCATGAGCTTCCCACCCCCAACTGCACTGGAACTATCTGAGAACAGGGACGCGGCCTGCTACGGGCTGGCACTGTCCCAGCTGCTGGCCCACAGCTGGCGTGTACAGAAAGGCACTTGGCACGGGCGTTCCAAAGAGCATGTACCCCAAAGCGGCGGCGCTCCCCTCATGAGAGGGCGGCCCGTGTGGCATGTCTGGTGGGGCCCAAGGAAGGGCCTGGCATCGCCCGCCACCACGCCCGCTGGCCGGGCTGCAGGCTGCCCCCGAGCGTCTGCCTGGCGGGCAGGGTCCTCAGTGAGCTCTGCTGGGAGCAGTGACAAGAGCTGACCTACCCCCCTGCCCGCGTGGCTCAGGGGTTGAGTGTCAGTCTACGAACCAGGAGGTCAGGGTTCGATTCCCAGTCAGGACACAGGCCCGGATTACAGGCTTGATCCCCAGGAGAGGGCCTGCAGGAGGCAGCTGATCCATGATTCTCTCTCCTCATTGATGTTTCTCTCTCCCCCTCTCCCTCTCCCTTCCCCCCATAAATCAATAAAAATACATTTTAGAAAAAGAAGAAGACGCCGCCATGCTCTGCAGGCCTGGACGGGGCCAGGTGCACCATCTTAGGTCCACGGTCAGCGAGGAGCCCCTGGGCCAAGGAGTGACCAGTCAGACCTGCTTCCCTGCGGCTCTGGCAGCGGCTCTGGCAGCGACAGCGGCCCTGAGCGGGAGTGCCGAGCGCGGGAGGGACGGCAGGAAGCAGGCGGACCAGCCAGGGGAGGAGGAAGAGGAAGCGGGCCCGGGAGGTGCACCGGGGGGCGGGGGATGGGAGAGGCGGCGGAGCCAGGTGGACACCCCCTGCAAGCCGGGTGACAGGTGATGCTGACTGAGGAGAGGGGTGCAGCCCACCCAGGGGGGAGAGGGGAGGAGAAGCCATGAGGAGCTGAAAAGCCGGAAGGGGGGGGGGGGGTCAGCGTGGTGTGGGACAAGCCAGCAGGAGCTGGGGGGACACAGGCAAGGAGACCTCCTCCCAGCCCCCCCCCCAGGTGGCTGGGGTGCAGCTGGAAGGAGGCCCTTCCAGGTCTCCTTGGGGCTGGGAGCCTGAGCAGAGGGGAGGGGTTCGCCCAACCCCAAAGGCAGGCTCCCACCTGACCCTCCTCCCCCTGGGCGGCCTGGAAGTCCTCGCTGGCTTCTGGCAGGGTCAGCCTGGGGTGGGGTGGGGGTACCAGGGGGCAGCACAGGGTACTGAGGGCGGGCAAGCGACCCCACAAACAGAGGGAAGGGCTGCCAGGCGGAAAGGGAGCCTCAGGCTGCAGCGCAAGACCCCAGGGCGCACCTCAACCCACAAGCAGGAACCTCGGGAGCAGGGGACCACCCCCCCTGTGGACTGAGGGGTCCCCAGGCCAGAGGGGGGACCCTCCCACCGAGAGGACGCCCCACACGCCGGGAGAGGCTGCAGGCAGGAGTCCAGCGCCCTGAATGTGGGGAGGGGACGCCCCGCGCAGACAAGGGGGCCACCCCCACCGTGCGAGGCGCCGCACACCCTGGAGAGGGACCCCAGTCCAGCGGCTCCTCCAACCCCCAGGAGGGGGAACCCGGACATCGGGCGCCCTTCGAATGCCTAGGGGAGGCTCCGAGAGCAACGCCCGGCAAGGGGGCGCCGCGGGCCCCAGGAAGCGGGCCCCTGGGCCGGGGGGTCCCCCAGGCCGCCGGTGCACTCACCCAGCACCAGGCCGCAGGAGGTGCCCACGGCCGCCCGGAAGCGATCCATCTGCGTGATCTTCTTGCTGTCGGGCTCCCACATCACCCGGCACCCCACGATCTCGTTGGACATGGCTGCAGGGGGCGGGGGGCGGCGGGCGCGGGCAGGCGGCGGGGCGCGAGCGGCTCGGCGGGGCGCTGGACTGAGCCGGGTGCAGCCGCCCACCACGCGGCACCCGGCGCGCCGGCCCCCGCGGACCCGCCCATCGGAGGCCACGCCCACCGTGGCCACGCCCCCTTTCGCGTGTAACCTTCCGCGGGTGAGGCGCCTCGCAAAGGAGTCCCCGCGCCGGGCCCGCGCCCACGCGGCGGGTGGGGCAGCGCAGACGTGTTGGACCCGGGCTCCCCGCGCGCACCTGGGGCGGGAGGCGGTTCAAGCAGCCCCGAGAGCCACGAGCCCGTGGATTGTCAGGGGTTCAGTCATTCACTCTTTTTTTTAAAAAAAAAAAATATTTTTATTGATTTTAGAGAGAGAGAGGGAGAGAGAGAAACATCAGTGATGAGAGAGAAGCATGCATCGGCTGCCTCCTGCAGGCCCCACGCTGGGGATGGAGCCCGCAACCCGGGCATGTGCCCTGATGGGGAATCAAACCCTGGTCTCCTGGTTCATAGGTCGATGCTCAACCACTGGACCACACCGGCTAGGGTCTGGCCGCTTTTTTTTTTTTTTTTGAGCATTTCATAACAAAGTGGGATGGGGCTCTGCTGTCCTTGGAATGAATAGGCCCTGGTGTGATTAAATATAAAATACATTTTTGCCCTGACTGGTTTGGCTCAGTGGATGGAGCGTCGGCCTGCGGACTGAAAGGTCCCAGGTTCGATTCCAGCCGGGGGCATGTACCTTGGTTGTGGGCACATCCCCAGTAGGGGGTGTGCAGGAGGCAGCTGATGGATGTTTCTCTCTCATCGATGTTTCTAGCTCTCTATCCCTCTCCCTTCCTCTCTGTAAAAAAATCAATAAAATATATTCTTAAAAAAATACATTTTCGACCCTTTTTACGAAGATGGCGCCGACAGCTAAGAAGGAAGCCCCTGCCCCTCCCAAAGCTGAAGCCAAAGCGAAGGCTTTGGAGGCAAAGAAAGCAGTGTTGAAAGGCGTCCACAGCCACAAAAAAACAAAACAAGAAGATCCGCACGTCACCCACCTTCCGCCAGCCAAAGCCACTAAGGCTCCGGAGGCAGCCTCAATACCCTCGGAAGAGCGCAGCCAGGAGAAACCAGCTTGACCACTCTGCCATCATCAGATCCCCCCTGACTACTGAGTCAGCCACGAGGAAGATAGAAGACAATAAAACACGAGTGTTCACTGTGGCTGTCCAGGCCAACAACAAGCACCAGGTCAGACGGGCTGTGAGGAAGCTCGGTGACACAGGTGGCCGAAGA
The DNA here is from genome assembly GCF_964212035.1 of Myotis nattereri. NCBI lineage: Eukaryota > Metazoa > Chordata > Mammalia > Chiroptera > Vespertilionidae > Myotis > Myotis nattereri. Next base: position 27,824,342 of record NC_138095.1, on the reverse strand, counting down.
CCACACCCTGATCAGGCCTGATGGCGAGAAGAAGGCATAGGTTCGACTGGCTCCTGCCTCTGATGCTTTGGATGTGGCCAACAAAATTGGAATCATCTAAACTGAGTCCAGCTGCCTCATTCTAAATATAAAAATTTTACACTATAAAAAAAAATACATTTTCATTCATCTTAGTGACTCACGCACAGCAAATCGGAGAGAAGCTGCAGGTGAAAACGTGTTCTCTGATGAACCTTAATGGATCCGGGGAAACTTACAAGTATTGGGAAACACTGCATTTTCAGTTAAAAGAACCGGTGTCAGTGAATATCGCTGCCTCCGCCGCCCCGCAATCAGGACACTGCAATCCGGGCCAAACTTGCCCCTGAGGAGAACGGTCCAAGGCACAGAAAGAAGGGAATGGCGGGGAGTTACTAAAGCGAACTTTGTGGGCCGGTGGCTGTCACCCCCCGGGGCCGGCGAGGCACCACAGTCAGAATTGGGGTGCGCTCCAAGAAGCCTGTGCCATTGTCTGTCGCTAAGTGGGTGCAGGACAACCGAACACCCCCAGGGATCAATATGACCCAATTGAAAGACCCACTCGCCGGAGCCAATCGCAGCGCTCCTAGACCTTCCCGCTGAGCTGCCCGGGCAGCTGGGCTTCTGGTTGAATAAACAGCACCTGTCATCCTGGTTTAAGTCACTGGGCTGGGGAGGTGTCGTGACTTCTGCCGGGCACATCCTAACAGCTGCCAAAGGTCATCTCACTTGCCTTCCCCCCACTTGCCGCTCCCAGGGCTACTCCTCCCTTTGTTTTTGCTTGTTTGTTTGTTTGTTTGTTAATATATCTTTATTGATTTCAGAGAGGAAGGGAGAGGGACAGAGAGTCAGAAACACCGATGAGAGAGAAACATCGATCAGCTGCCTCCTGCACACCCCCTCCTGGGGATGTGCCCACAACCGATGTACATGCCCTTGACCGGAATCGAACCTGGGACCCTTCAGTCCACAGGCCAACGCTCTATCCACTGAGCCACACCAGTACGGCTTCTGTTCCCTTTGGTACATTCATCGCCCACCTGATCCGAAGATGGGACGCTATTAATAATAACTGGGGAGGGTCTCTATGTATCTATAACTATTAAAGATCTATCTATCGATCTGTCCATCCCCCTTCTTCTCGTCCCCACCTCTCCACCCCAGTCCAAACCACCACCCTACCCCAAGTGGACTATTGCAAAATCCCCTTAACAGCTCTCCCCATTGGGCCCCACCCAACCCCCCTCAATTACCTTAGGGCAGCTAGAACATTCCTTTCGCAATGTAAATCACGTCTCTCCCTCACTCACAACTTTCCAAACTTTTAGCCACACTTTGCATACAACCCCAAGGCCTTGCCCCGTGTGCCTCAGGGCCTTGGCACGTGCTAGATATGCCAAGTGTCCGAAAGGTCCTCCAAGCTCAGCCCTGGGTGGGGAGCGTCTTCTTCGGTTCCTGTCTTCCAAGCCTGTGGAACCCTTCGGCTTGGGTCACCTGACATAGACATCTGTCGTGAGTTCCAACGTCACCCTCACTCACCGGCCTTCCCCCAGCCAGCCAAGGACCCCTTTCACATTCCTCCCACCCCCTGCCCAGGCCTCCCGCACCGGCTTCATCCTGCTTCCTGCTCAGGGCATGGTCTTGTTTGCTTATGCTCAGTTGTGCTCTGTTTCTGGGCTTTCTTCAAGGTTGTCTCTCAGGGTCACGGGGTGTCTGTCATAGCTCCCTGCAGAGGGACCCCGCTCATCAGCTGGGGGTGGGGTGGGGAAAGGGGGGGATAGAGATCACCCTGATTATGAACTTGTTTGCTTTTCTATCTCCTGCCTGTGCCTTGGGCAGCGAGGTTGCGTGGAAGCCAGAGCTGCCTGCTGTGTTGGCATGTGGCAGGCACACAGTAAACATCCGTGACCGTGAATGCCTCCTCCGCTCCCACAAACACTCGGCTGAGCTGGCCCCCCGCCCTCCGCCTTGATTTATCTTCCTTCTCCTCTCTTTCTGCAGAAGCCACGCTTCCAGAGAAAAGGATCAGGGCCCGGCCGGCCGGCGTGGCTCCGTGGTTGAGTGGGGATCTAACCAGGAGGTCCCGGTTAGATTCCCCCTCAGGGCACAGGCCCGGTTGGAGGCTCGCTCTGCTCCCCAGTGTGTGGCGTGCAGGAGGCAGCCGGTCCATGATTCTCTCTCATCATGGATGTTTCTATCTCTCTTCCTCTCCCTTCTTCTCTGAAATCAATAAAAATATATATATATATATTATAAAAGGATCATGAAAAAAAGTCTCTAGTGTATCCATCTGGCACATATGGTTAAGAAAGGGGCTGGATGGTGTGACAAGACGCAAAGAAATCTCATTTTCTCTCTTGTGCGCGCACACGCACACTTTCCTTTTTCATGCTCTACTTCCTCCTGTGCACGTGGGAAAAGGCCTCCAGAGGCGGCTCCACCTCCAGAAGCCTTCCCGCACCCCATTTTATTGCAGGTGGGTGCAATGACACTCGCACCCCAATCCCCCACCCATGACCCTGCTTCTACCACAGCACTGAGGCCACCGGAACCGAAGTCTGTGTGTGCCTCCAGCAAGCTGCCCCACAGCGTCATTCTTGCCCTTCTGGTTCCAGGAGGTGGAGCACACAGCGGCAGCTCCAATATTTATGTAAAGGTTAAATATACTGGGGGGAGGGGGACCAGATTTGTCCGTCTCTCTCCTCTATGTTGCAAGGCTATACTGGGCATTTCTTTTGAACATTGTGGGCAATTTAAACCTTTCTTCTATTTTTATGATAAGGATTCTTTTATTTGTTGTAGAGAGAGTCTGGGAAGGCACATGAGCATTTCTTTAATTATTGTCAGCTGAGTCCTGCGGCGTTGGCAGAGCCACGTCCTGGAGACGAACCGTGCCAGAGGCAGGTGCCAGCAGCAGGTACATCGTCCGCCTGACCCTTAGCTCAGGTGCCAGGGGGTGGGTCTCATTATCTCAGTTCAGCCAGGCGCAAGGAACGGACGCAATTATCCGCGCGCGGCCAGGAGCGACGATTACAAAGAAGCCACAAAGAATGAAAAATTACAGCTTGGTTTTTCACCATGACGATAGCTTGATCTTTCACCATGATTCCACATGATTTCCTTCGTTTTAAATTCTGTTAATACTTCCTGGAATTATACTGTACATAATAAACGCGCTGACCGGCTCTGGATCCCTGTCTCTCCAGCAGAGGACAGCTGGCCCACCCGGCCCCAGCTTTCCCCTCTGTCTGTCTCTCTTTCTTTCACTTTCTCAATCCCCAGCCAACTCGTGTCCGCTCTCTAGCCGCGCTGGACACGATAAAGAGAAAATCCTATATAATAAAAGGCTAACATGCAAATTGTCCCCTGGAGCAGGGGGCGGGGTGGGCTGGCCAACTGCCCTCGGCCCCGCCCCCTGGCCGGCCTGGCTCAATTGCCCCCAATCGGGGTGAGCCGGCCAGACCCCACCTGTGCACGAATTCTTGTACCTGGCCTCTAGCCCTTAATAACTTGTGTTCATGACTTTTTGGGGTGGGTTTTTAATTTTTTTTTCATTTTTAAATATATTTTTATTGCTGATAGTATGACAGGTATCTCCCATCCTCCCCTTTCCCCCATCTCCTCCCAGCCCCTAACGCCCGCCCCCGCCCAGGTCTTCACCCCCCTAATGCCCCTGTCCATGGGCTGTGCCTGGAACCATGTAAGTTCTGGGGTTTCTCTCTTCTCGTCCCCCAGCCCCACATGGGGGTGTGGCGGGCTGCTCCATGCCTCCGGCTTCCGGTCTTGTTTTGTGCGGCAGTTCATTGTGTTCATTAGATCCCACGCGTAAGTGAGCTCATGGCTTTCTCCGTTTGGCTTATTTCGATTAGCCTAGTATTTCCGGGTCCAGCTGTGCTTCCCCAAAGGGAAAGAGATCCCTCTTTTTTTATTATTATTATTCTTTTGGATTTCAAGCGAGGGTTTGGCTCTGCTTGGAGGTAGGCAAAGTCCGCCCCCATAAAGCTGCCCGGCTCGGCTCCTCTCCCCTCCGCTTGGCACCGCAGCCTGTGCCCAGCCTCGCCCAGACCCACCCGGCTGGTCCCGCCGGGCCCGCCCTCCCTTCCTCCCCCGCTCCCGGGGCCCCAGGGCGGCGGCGGCCGCGGCGGAGGGATCTCCCCCACGCGCAAGCACCACTCTCAGCTCGCACGCTGATTGGCGGACGGAGAGCTGGCCCCACATCAGCCCAGGCTACCGCGCCTCGGCCTGAGCTCCAACCAATCGCAAGTCGTTCCGGTACAATGGGCCGCGCCTCTCAGCCAATCCCAAGGGAGAGACCAGAAAAGGGCGTGCCCAATGGGAGCTGACCAGCGGGGCGGGGCCACCCTCCGCCTGGGAAGGCCGCGCGCCGTCACCTTGGCAACCCGATGGGCGCCGAGCGCGTCAGTCCCGCCCCACGTGCGGGTCTCCGCGGGTTCCCAGCGCTTAACTCCCGTGGGACCGAAAGAGGGGCTTGCGTTTGGGACCCGGTTACGCTAACATTTCTGCACTCGGATGCACGTGGGGCCCCAGGTAGGTGAGGACCCAGGGCGCTGGGGGGCTCGGAGGGGACCCCGCGAAGTGCGGAGGGAGGAAGTGAACGTCAGCTACTGGAGTCAGTGGGAAGGGACAAGGGATCAAGGGTCACAGAGCAGAGAAGCAGGAAGCGGCCCCTCCCCAGACACCAAATACCCAGCACCTTGCTTTGCCCTTGGACTTCCAGCCCCCGGAACCGCCATAAACAAATGTTCGCTGGCCCCGGCCGGTGTGGCTCAGTGGATAGAGCGTAGGCTTGCGGACTGAAGGGTCCCGGGTTCGATTCAGGTCAAGGGCGTGTACCTTGGTTGCGGGCACATCCCCAGGAGCGCGTGTGCAGGAGGCAACTGATAGATGTTCCTCTCTCATTGATGTTTCTAACTCTCTATCCCTTTCCCTTCCTCTCTGTAAAAAATCAATAAAATATATTTAAATAAACAAATAATTGTTTGCTGTTTGGGCCACCCAGTCCATGGTATTTCTGTAGATAGCAGCCCAAGGCAGGGACCTTTATGTATCCTTTAACCTACCCCAGGAGCACTTCCTTCTGTGGGTTATAGCTACCGATTAGCATTTAACGACAGCCCAGCCAGCTCCGGCTCCGTGGTTGAGCTTCCACCATGAGCCAGGAGGTCATGGTTTGATTCCTGGGCAGGGCACATGCCCGGGTTGCGGGCTGGATCCGCAGTAGGGGCATGCAGGAGGCAGCTGATGGATGTTTCTGTCATCAGTGTTTCTATCCCTCTCTCTTCCTCTCTCTCTAAAAATCAACAGGGGAGGGGAGGGGGAAATATCTCAGGTGAGGATTAACCAAAATTAAAGTCTGAGAGATGGTCTGATCTTCTCATCGGATGGGGAACAGAATCATAGAATCACCATGACATGTCGAAACTGGGAGAACTCCACGTAGGCTTGGCCAGGAGGGAGGAAGTAGATTTAGGAGGTCGTACAGCAGCCAGTTATTACAATAAAACATTTATTAAGCTGTCATTTTCACAATATTTTAATTCTGTTCTGAAATCAGTCTACAAAGATCTCTACATGACACCGAAGCCAGTTATTTTCATAAATAAACAGGAATGTATCGCTTTGCCAAAAAAATACAAACAAGCCTTATACATTTAGGTCTATATGCGATATCTGTAGGGTCAATTTCCCAAGGCTCACGGCACTAAAACTGTGTACACCACACACACACACACACGCACACACACACACACGCACACACATACACGTACCACTATATTTAAATCAGGTGTTTTATAGTAAATGTCAAATTAAATGCTCTATCAAATTCATAACCAGGTACACAAAATATTGAATCAGGAAAGCACTGTGGACAGGGGGCACCAATGGGATTCCCGGCGAAGAAGAGAGAAATGGCTTTGCTGAATGTGGAGGGAGCGCTCATCACCGTCGCCATCACCAGAAATTACCCGTCCCTCGGAGATGGCACGCACGAGCAGGAATTAAATGGACACTCAGACCGTTAAACCTGCGAGAAGACCCTGGAACATATGGCCCCGGCCGCCACTCGCCGCCCCAGGTTTCAGATGCAATTGACGATCCGCTTTGGGTGCCGCCCCAAGGGCGATGCTGGCCCCCCGCGTGGCTGCCACGGGTCAAGGGATCGCTGGTTGGAGAGCAGAGTGAGGAAGGCAGTGCTCGGACCAGCGTCTATGTGCCCAGGTGCTGGGCGTCGTACCGATGGCCGCCTAACACCACGTTTAAGGGGCCTGCGTCAGACCCTGCCAAACTAGATATAATTCTATTATTCACAAGCGAGGCGCAGAAGTCCAACAACTCAAATGGCCAAGAACAAAAACTTTGCAGAACAGTGATCTCTTATTAGAAAAATAAAGTTGGGGGGAGGAGGAGGTTGACACCTTAGGGTCTCAGGAATTTCTTCTGTGTGTGTTTTATTTTAAATATATTTTTTATTGATTTCAGAGAAGCAAGAGGGGTAAATAGAAGCAACAATGATGAATCGTTGATCGGCTGCCTCCTGCAAGCCCCCTACTGGGGATGGAGCCAGCAACCTGCGCCCTGACCGGTACTCAAACCAGTGACCTCTTGGTTCATAGGTCAGTGCTCAACCACTGAGCCACACAGGCCGGGCTCAAGCATTCCTTGCAATGTGAGCAAGCCAGGTGGCAGAGAGCTGGGGTTTGGGGTGAGTCCACACCCAGCCGGGGGGGAAGGTCCCGGGCATCAACCGCCAGGCAGATGTCATTCATCCGAAGCATCTCAAGCAGCAGGAAGCAGGGGAAGGAAGCAATTTCGGATCTTTAGCGCCAGTGTTGGCTATTGGGTGTGTCATCCTGAATCGCTGCACAGAACCGCGGCATCAGAGACAGACTAACAGCCCAAGTGGTTTCCGCGGTCCCCACGAGCCAGCCCTCGTGGGCGTGCAAAGTCACGACCCTCGCAGCCCCCGACCCTGACCTGGCACGGTCCCCAGTTCGCCTGTCTCCGCTTACCCTGCGTGTGGCAGGTTACGTGTGGCCCTGCCTGGCGTGGCTCAGCTCATGTTCAGGCGCCTGAGTATTAAAAACCTCCTTTCAATGGTATTAACCCCTACGTGTCCTCAGGCAGCCGCCTTTATAAACGAAGACCCCACACAGGCCCTGGCCGGGGTGGCTCGGTTGGTTGGGCATCCTCATGTGCACCAAAAGGTTGCCAGGTTCGCCCTGGCCGGTTTGGCTCAGTGGATAGAGCGTCGGCCTGCGGACTCAAGGGTCCCGGGTTCAATTCCGGTCAAGGGCATGTACCTTGGTTGCGGGCACATCCCCGGTGGGGAGTGTGCAGGAGGCAGCTGATCGATGTTTCTCTCTCATCGATGTTTCTGACTCTCTATCTCTCTCCCTTCCTCTACTGTAAGAAGTCAATAAAATATTTTAAAAAATAAAAATAAAAGTTCCCAGTCAGGGCACATGCCCAGATTGCAGCCTCGATCCCCAGTAGGGGGCATGCAGGAGGCAGCCGATCATTGTTTCTCTTTCCCTCTCCCTTCGTCTTTCTAAAAATCAGTAAGAACTTATTTTTTAAAAAAAATATGAAGATGCCCTAGCCGGTTGGCTCAGTGGATAGAGCATTGGCCTGCGGACAGAAGGGGTCCCAGGTTTGATTCCAGTCAAGGGCATATGCCCAGGTTGCAGGTTCGATCCCCAGCGGGGGGCATGCAGAAGGCAGCCAATCCATGATTCGCTCTCATCATTGATGTGTGTCTCTCTCTCTTCCTCTCCCTTCCCCTCTGAAGTCAATAAAAATATATTAAAAAATAAAAAATACGAAGACCCCAGCACAAGCCACAGGGCAAACGCTCAAGCACTCCTGTCGCTGCAACTGTGTCGGGAATCCCTGGGCCCTAGATGCCCAGGCGGCGGTGAGAGGCAGCAGCGCTGACGAGTGCGGGGATGAGAACACGGACGCAGGGAAGGCTCCCACCCAACGCGTCGCTTCCAGCGCATCAGGCACCAGGTCGCTCTAAACATCGGTCCCAAAGCAGCCACACAAACCCCACCGCGGACAGGGAGGTGGTCCTTTTCTTTTTTTTCTTTTCTGGACTATTTTCTGTTCTTGGTATTTCCTGGAGTCCCGGGAAGTTAACACTGACGGAGACCCGACAACCCTGAGCCTCGCTTACAACAGCGCCCGGCAGTTCTCACCAGGATGTGTTCCTGTCCCACCTAACGAAGCGTTACACTGACATCGTCCACAGCCCTGGAGACAGAAAAAGGTTTCCCTTCCAGGGATGAGGTATGGTACAAAAATACATTTTCCCACGTACAAAAGAGAGGACAAAGAAAGAGATGGGGGTGGGGGCGGCGGGGGGCAGGGAGAGACGGGAGGCCAAATACCCTACCAGCTTCCATGGAATGGAGAAAGAAAGAAAAAAATTCCCACACTCTCTGGGGTTAAGAATATGCCCAAACAGAAGCCAGGTTTCTGCCTGGGTCCTGGTCGGGGCGCGTGCAGGAGGCAACCCATCGGTGTGTCTCTCTCACATCGATGTTTCTCTCTGTCTCTCCCTCTCCTCTCTCTCCCACGCTCTCCAAAAATCAATGGAAAAATAGCCTCCGGTGAGAATTAAACACTAAACATGCAACAAACAGCCCTGACCGGTTTGGCTCAGTGGATAGAGCGTCGGCCTGCGGACTGGGGGGTCCGGGGTTCGATTCCGGTCAAGGGCATGTGCCTTGGTTGCGGGTGCAGGACGCACACCCCTAGGACATCCTGGGGTGTGCAGGAGAAGGCTGGTTGATGTTTCTCTCTCGTCGATGTTTCTAGCTCTCTGTCCCTCTCCCTTCCTCTCTGTAAAAAATCAATAAAATATATTTTAAAAAACGCAACAAACAAACCGAAAACCCTCGAGAGCGTATCTTTCCCACGAAGGCCCTGCTGGCACACGGCGAGACGGGCTTTCAAGAGGTTTGGAGTGAGTCCGGCCGCCTGCCCGGGCGCTCCTGGCATCCGACCCCAAAACTCCTAGAGTTTTTCCCTTTCCAAAATGTGGAGCCTAGCCGAAACCGGTTTGGCTCAGTGGATAGAGCGTCGGCCTGCGGACTGAAGGGTCCCAGGTTCGATTCCGGTCAAGGGCATGTACCTGGTGCGGGCACATCCCCGGTGGGAGATGTGCAGGAGGCAGCTGATCGATGTTTCTAACTCTCTCTCTCCCTTCCTCTCTGTAAAAAAATCAATAAAATATATTAAAAAAAAAATGTGGAGCCTAAAATATATCCAAGTACAGAAGGGGGGGAAATACTCAGGTTTTCCTCAGAGAACGAGTTCCTCCCTTAGACACAGCATTGCTGGGGGCGTGGCTGGGCCCTTAGGGCCCAGGAGACATGTCCGTGTCCTTAGCCTCGAGCCCAACCGTCCACATTCAGAGCTGACAACGTGGATCGATTCGGTCAACATCCACCCAAAACAATGTCAGCCAGAGCTCACCTCCCAGGAACATGAGCTCATGCCCAGGGAACCCCCGCGTCCGTCCCTTTCCTGACACGTCGAATGAGCACGTTCTGCCCCCTCCACGTCAAGTGTTAAGGAACGGGACTCGCATCTGCCTTTATTTTTTTTTAAAAAAACAACCACCTTACAAAAGATGTTCTCTAAGGGCTTGGGGGGGAGGGGGGAGATCCACGGGTAGCTCTACGGGGACACACGTCTGTGACTGTACAGCTGACAGGGTCCGTCCTCTGTTTAAAAAATACCTCTGTCCCGCGGACCACCCCGACAGGCGCCCAGAGAGTCTGCCTGCGGCCCAAAACACCCTCACAGAGCGCCCCCCTCGGGCTCAGGCACCTTTATTGAGACAGTTTGGGGTTGGCTGGCCTCCTCTTCCTCCTCCTCTGCTGCCTGCGGAGCGAGGGCGTGGGCGCTGCGGGCCCCGGCCGGGCGGCTGGTTGTCACTTGCTGGCGGGGCCGCCGTCCAGGCTCTCGAGCACGCGGTTGAGGCGGACGTTGAGCATCCGCACCTGGGCGTCCAGCTGCTCCAGCCTCTCCTCCAGGCCGGGGCCGCCGGGGGGGCCGCGCCAGCAGGCGCCCATGGGCCCCGTCATGAAGTAGACGGCCACCACGAAGCAGAGTGGCAGCGCGGCGCCCTCGGGCTCGCCCTCGTGCTTGTGCAGGATGTACACGCAGGCCATGGAGAACAGCGCCACGCGCACCATCCAGAAGAAGCGGCCGAACAGCAGGTGCAGGACGCTGAAGGTGAAGCCCAGGGTCAGCGACAGGAACCAGTAGGCCAGCATCAGGAGCCCGACCAGGACCAGGGCGCGGGCGGGGCTGCTGGCCACCGAGGCGGGGCTCAGGTACTGCGACATGTTGGAGACTGCGGGGCAGAGCGAGAGGGGGACAGCGGCCGGTTACCGGGTGTCAGGGGCGGGCGTTTCGGGGACGGGCTGGGCGGGGGCAGCTCGGAGCACCTGCCGGGCCTGGGCCACAGCCCGGGGCACGAAGCTGCCTCGGGAACCTCCTCTGGGGGGAGACGGCCTGCCCCTCCCTGGGTTTAACACGCCTGTCACAGCAGGGCGGGGCCGGCACACTGGCCCGCAGGGTCCTCCCTCGTCTGTTTTTTTGTTGTTCATCCTCACGTGAGGATGTTTTTCCATTGATTTTAGAGAGAGTGGGAGAGAGAGGGAGAGACAGAGCGAAACATGGATGTGAGAGGGAAGCACATCGATGGGTTGCCTCCTGCATGTGCCCCGACCAGGGCCTGAGCCGGGGAGGAGCCTGCAACCGAGGTGCGTACCCTTGACCGGAATCGAACCCAGGACCCTTGGGTCCGCAGGCTGGCGCTCTATCCACTGAGCCACACCGGCCAGGGCCCTTCTCGTCTCTCGCAGCAGCAAATGCCCGGCTGCAGGTTGGACACACGGCTGCCTAGGACGAAGGCATTTCCCAGGCTCCCCCTTAGAGCTACACGACCAAAGGGTGTGTGTGTGTATGTGTGTGTGTGTGTGTGTGTGTGTGTTTTTCTCCTAAAAGCAGAGCAATGTGCCCTTTACCTCTGGCTCTTCTGCCTGCTGGGAATTGGATGCGATAGTAGGACTGGGAGCAGCTGTCTTGGGCCATGAAGGGAGAAAAGTCACCGACTGGGGAGCAAAAAGACGGAAGGGGCCTGGGTCCCGAGGACCTGGCGCTGCCTCCCCACCTACCTGCGACCTTTCCCACAAGAGAAATAAGCTTCCGACTCGTTTCGGCTGCTGCATTGTGGGGGCTCCTGACTCGCAGCCAAACCTACTCGTGACTGGCACCCCCACACGGAGGCCCCTCGCACGCGTGGAGGAAACGCGGCAGCTCATCTCCTGCGTGCCCGACTCGGGGGCATTTTCAAACAGAAAAGCGAAGAGCGGTGAGGGAAACGCGTCTGCCGACACCAGCTCACGATCGCTCACGCTCGGCCGTACCCTGCTCCCTCGCTCCAGCCACGTACTGGTTTTTACCGAACCACCTGAAACATGCACGCGTCATACTTCAGCATGCTCCTCCCGCCTCTCCTCTTACTGAGACAGGCATGGCATCAACACTACAAACTGAAGGTGCAGCCCTGACCGGTGTGGCTCAGTGGATAGCGCATCAGCCTACAGACTCAAAGGTCCCAGGTTCGATTCCAGTCAAGGGCATGTACTTTGGTTGCAGGCACATCCCCAGTAGAGGGTGTGTAGGAGGCAGCTGATCGATGTTTCTCTCTTATCGATGTTTCTAACTCTCTATCCCTCTCCCTTCCTCTCTGTAAAAAATCAATAAAATATATTTTTTAAAAACACAAAAAACTGAAGGTGCACGTCATCATGACCTACATATACAGTGACATGAGCACCACGGTAAGTTTCGTGCACGTCCATCATCTCAGATGGATACAAAAAAGGAAATAAATTTTGTGTTGTAGGTCTCTCTCTCTTTTTAATATACTAGAGGCCCGGTGCACGAAAATTCATGCACTGGGGGGAGGTGGGGTCCCTCAGCCCGGCCTGAGCCCTCTCGCAGTCTGGGACCGCTCAGGGGATGTCCGACTGACGGCTTAGGCCCGCTCCCTATGGTTAGTCAGACATCCGTGGCCCTGCTGCTGCAGGGGGTGGGAGAGGCTCCCGCCACCGCCGCTGCGCTGTCCAGCCATGAGCCGGCTCTAGCTGAGCAGCACACCCCCTGTGGAAGGCCACTGACCACCAGGGGGCAGCTCCTGTGTTGAGTGTCTGCCCCCTGGTGGTCAGTGCACATCATAGACACCAGCCGTTCCCGTTAGGGTCAATTTGCATATTACCCTTTTATGATATAGGATTTTTTTACGATTTCAGAGAGGACTGGAGAGGGAGAAAGAGATAGAAACATCAATGATGAGAGAGAATCAGGGATCAGCTGCCTCCTGCACACGCCCTCATAGGGAACAAGCCCGCAACCCGGGCCTGTGCCCCGATCAGGAATCCAACCGTGGCCTCCTGGTTTGTAAGTCGTCGCTCAACCACGGAGCCACGCTGGCCAGCCTAGCGCTCTCTTAACTACTCCCCCAAGTCTCCGCCAGCAGTGCTCGCGACAGCCATCATGTCAAACATGACGTCCCTCACACGTGTTTATCTAGAGCTGGAATGGGCACATTTTGACCACCTCCATCCAACTCCCCTTCTCCCCACCTGCCTCCGGCCACCACCGATCTGATCTCCTTTCCCACGGGCCTGGGTTGCTGTTAGAGGCCATGTATAAGGGCGACCACAGCGTATTTGTCTTTCCCCGTCGGGCTCATCTCAGCATCATCCCCTCAGGGTCCATCCATTTTGTCAACAACGGCAGAACTGCCTTCGCTTCTGTGGCCGGATAACACTCGGTTGCATGAGTGCCGCACCTGCTCATCCGTTCACCAAACACCTAGGCTGTTTCCCTGTCTCGGCTACGGAAGAGAATGCTGCTATGGACGTGGGGGAGCAGGTGTCTCTTATACGAAGTGTTTTCATTTCCATGAGCTATATTCCCAGAAGTGGGATCGCTGGGTCCGATGGCAGCTCTATTTTTATATTTTTTGAAATATGTTTTTTTATTATTATTTTTTTTTCTTTTTTTTAGAGACAGATGAAGGGAGAGAGAGAAGGGAAAGAGATAGAAACATCAGTGATGAGAGAGAATCATGGATCGGCTGCCTCTTGCACGCCCCACACAGAGGATCGAGCCCGCAACCCAGGCATGTGCCCTGACCGAGAATCTAACCGTGACCTCCTGGTTCATAGGTCGACCCTCAACCACTGAGCCAGGCTGGTCGGGCTCCAACACTTATTAGCACTGGGCCCCTTAGTGCTGGGGCAGAGTTGGGGGCGGGTGTACGGCCTGGAGGAGATGGGCAAGACCCCCCCTCACGGAAGCTGAGATTCCAGAGGGGTAACCCCCCCCACACACACACACAGGAGGTTACAGCAGACAAATGCCTTAAAGAGAAAGAAGGGGTAGTGTGAGAACAGACGACGTCCCTTTACATGGGTAATCAGGATGGACTCCCTGGAGGAGGTGTCACACAGCAGAGACCCAAAGATGGAAAAGACCAAGCAGGCAAAGGGCTGGGCGATCGCTCCTGCAGGAGACACCTACGGGGACTCCCGGAAGGTGTGGAGGCCGAGACCAGAAGGGAGGCGGACGCTGAACCCCCCCCTCCCCCTCCCCCAGGAGCTCACAGCCCCAGGAGAACCGCGTCACATCCAAGTGCCCCCGGAAGTCTCGTGGGACTGAGCCCTTGACCTGTGGGATCTGAGGCTGCCTCCAGGCAGGTGGTGTCAGAACTGAGCTAAACATGTGGGGCACCGGTCAGCGTTGGGGGGAATCGAGGTCATCGCCTGGGGGTGCGGGACTGGAAAAAGGGGTCCCTCCTTTCTCCCGGGGCTGGACTGTTTGCACAAACCCGCTGGTTTACGCTGACACCCAGCTTTCCTTCGGGGAGACTGGGACTTGGGTGCCTGCCAGGCAGAGGGTGCCTAGGTGACCGGCCCCCACAAACACCCCGGGCTCTGGGTCTCCAAGGGGGTTTCCGGACAGACGCCACGCCGCACACGTGTCGTCCCGGCTCCGTGCCGGGGACCTGAGCGTGTCCCGTGTGCCTCCCCGGGGAGAGGCTCTGGGAGCTGGACGCCGGGGCCGGTCTCCTCGGGACTTCGTCTCACGCACCGTCCCCCTGGCTGACCTGGGTCACGTCCTTCCGCCCGGATCCGCCGCAGCCGTGGCCACGACGCCGAGCTGGTCCTGCGAGTCTTGGGCGGTCCCGGACCCCGACACAGAGGCGGCAGCCTGGCCCCGGCGTGTCCAGCTTCCCGGTTCCCAGGGCAGGACCGGGGGGCCGTGTGCAGTACAGCGTCACGTCACCGGTGACACCGCGAGCGCCCCGCTCTCTGGATTAAACCCCTTCTGACTGAGTGACCGGAGCAGTTCTTTTTGTTTTGTTTCAATCCTCACCCGAGGATGTTTTCCGTTGGTTTGTAGGGAGAGGGGGAGAGGGAATGGCAGAGAGAAGCATCGATGGAGGGCCCGGGCCAGGGAGGAGCCTGCAACCCAGGTCCGTGCCCTTGACCGGAAGGCCCTGGGCGGGAGCAGTTTGATGCGGACCCCAGAGAACCCACGCCTGCTCCGCGCAGCGGGCCCGGGGCAGACACGCGGGCACGGCCCCTCCCGGGCACCTTACCCTAAATGGCACCGGAACCTCAGCTCCGAGGGACCGTCTGCGGAAGCTGCTATCACAGCCGGTGCTCATCCCCATCCTCGCTGCCCCCCACCCCCCCAACCCCGCAAGGTGCGCCCCATCCGCCCACGGAGGGGACCAGTCACGCCGGGAGGCCCACGGGAATAGAAGAGGCAGAACAGCGCCTCGAGGGCACACCGCCCACCCCCCCACACCTACCGTCCAGGCCAAGGACATCCAAGAGCTCGATCCACACCTTCCACAGCGTTTCCAGAAACACGTCCACGCCGTGCACGAACTTCTCGGTCAGCCTGGTCAGCAGCTGCGGACACGAGAGAAGGTGGTTCCCACCCGGGCCGCGGCCGCCATCATCCCGGCCCAGCGAGCTCACCGTTTGCCGTCAGCGGGAAACAGAGCCAGGGGTCACCACGGCCACCAGCGGCCAGGGGACTGGCGAGCCGGGACCGGCTGTCGTGGGCCATGAACTGAGCGAAACGGAGTGCCACCTCCCTCCTGCACACCCCGCGGGGCCCACGGGAGGCGGGAGCCACCAGGGCTCCGCTGTCCCCGGCCTGATGTCCCTTTTTTGTGAGTTTCTTGTTGTTCTTCACCTGAGGACATTTTCCCACTGATTTTTAGAGAGAGTGGAAGGGAGGGAAGGGGAGAGAGAGAGAGAGAGGCATCAACATGAGAGAGACACACCCACGGGTTGCTCCTGCAGGCACACCAGCCAGGGCAGGGAAGGAATCTGCGACCCACGCCTGTGCCCCTGACAGGAATCGAACCCGGGGCCCTTTGGTGTGAGGGCTAGCCAGAGAGACAGAGGCATCAGCGGGAGGTGGATGGGCTGCCTCCGGCACACCCCACATTGGGGATCGAGCCTGGGAGCCCCGACAGGGAATGGAACCAGCGACCTCCCGGTTCATGGGCTGACGCTCAACCACTGAGCCACGCTGGCCAGGCTGCTTCGTGGTTTCTAACTCGGTTACGCACACCTGCCGGCTCACCAAGGCCCTACTGGCGGACACCTAGGCTGCCCCCAGTCTGTGCTGTTCCGGGCAACGGGACCCTTTGGCTCAGGTGGGCGGGTGAACGCCTCCCCGGGAACTGGCTTAGCATTTCAAACGCTCGCCTGCCTGGCTGGGGTGGCTCAGCGGTTGAGCATCGACCTATGAACCAAGAGGTCACAGTTGGATTCCCGGTCAAGGTGCGTAGGAGAGGCAACCGATCGATGTTTCTCTCTCACATCGATGTTTCTCTCTCTCTCCCTTTTCCTTCCTTTTTCTCTAAAAGCAACAAAAACATATTTTTAAAAATGGGAAGGTAAAAAAAAAAGAGAGAACTGTTTAGCAAGAAAACACCACCAGCAAAGAGACTGCGTACAGAGGACACAGCAGGCAGAGCCACTGTACGTGGTCAGAAGCCAGCGGAGTGGTTATCACATGGGGTTGGGGGGGGGGGGAGGACAATTCATGTGCTTACCCTGCAGGAAAGGGCACCGATTATAATCCAATTACAAATGTAAAAATGCACAGAGCAGCCCCTTTGGGCAGCAATTCTATTTCTAACAACTTACAGATGAAAATGTCTAAGTGCACACACACACTCCCCCCCCAAAAAAACCCAGAAAAACCCCCCAACAAACCTATGAAGGCCTTTCCTGTAGCCTTGCTTAAGTGGCAGAGACAGGAAGCTGATAACGCACCCACCGTTGGGGGGGCGGGGGTGAAACGATGGGGCAGCCTTAGAATCATTTGCTCCAGGTACTGAGACGGTCCGATCTCCAAGTTTTAATGGAAAAGGAAGGTGCAGAACAGCGCGCACAGTGCAAAACAAACCAAAAACCGGCCAGGGGCGGGACCTCCTTAAAAATAAAAACAGCCCCGGCCAGGGTGGCTCCCTGGATAGAGCGTCGGCCTGCGGACCCACGGGCCAGGGTTCGATTCCGGTCAAGGGCATGTACCTCGGCTGCAGGCTCCTCCCCAGCCTGGGCCCTGGCCGGGGCTGTGCAGGAGGCAACCAGTCAATGTGTTTCTCTCACATCCATGTTTCTTTCAGACCCTCCCTAAAAATCAATGGGAAAATATCCTCGGGTGAGGATGAGAAAACAAAAGAAAAGAAAAGGAAGGTGGGGAACAGCAAGACAAACAGAACATCGCTGAGGGTGGAGCTATCTACCTACAGACTCTTTAAACATAAAAACATGGCCCCGATTGGTTTGGCTCAGTGGATAGAGCGTCAGCCTGCGGACTGAAAGGTCCCGGGTTCGATTCCGGCCAAGGGCATGTACCTGGGTTGCAGGCACATCCCCAGTAAGGGGTGTGCAGGAGGCAGCCAATCGATGTTTCTCTCTCATCGATGTTTCTGACTTTCTATCCCTCTCCCTTCCTCTCTGTAAAAAAATTAATAAATAAATAAATAAAAACATGAATAAACTGAAAAAAACACCACCAGCTCTCGGCTTCGCTGTGCCCACCACATTCACATGTTCCTGCCACACAGGTGCAGCTGGATCCCCCCCCCCCTCCCCGCGCTCCCCAAGATCCAGACCTCTCCGTGCAGCCGCCTGGGAACCTTGCTGCCAACCTTGTCCCAGAACTTCCCTTCCTTGCCAAGCCACCTGCCCAGACCCAACGCATGCCCCCTCCTCCAGGCAGGACCCCACTTTATCTCCTGGGCACAGATGAGACCCAGAGAGGTCAAGCGACAGGCCCAAGGTCGCGGAGCTGGTGAGCAGCAGAGCTGGGGGTCCACGCCATGTCTGTGGGTCAGCGCGGCCCCGGCACCCAACCAGCAGGTCACGGGTTTACTTGAGACGCGTCCCCGATTAGAAAACCACCCGCAAACTTCGCCAACCGCCCACGCAGCTCTGGCTCGAATTAGGAAGCCCAGGCGCCCGGACGCTGCAGCTGCAGCCAAATGCAAGCCCGTGTCCCTCTCCTGGAGGTTAACACACCGTCTCCCGCCAGCCCGAGCCTGGGGCGTCCGCGCTCCGCTCGGCAGGAAATCAAAATAAGTCGAGTCAGCCACATTCTAGAAGCGTCCCAGATTGGAGAAACCGGGAAGGGTCACGGGGCAGGAGGCCTGGGTTCAAGTCCCGGTCCTGCCACTCGGCCTCGCCTAAAGCCAGTCACTTCACCACCCTGACCTCAGTTTCCCCATCTGGCCATCTGTAAAATGGACACAGTAACAGTACCTACCTCCTAGGATTGTCCTAAGCCTGGGGATGGGGGTGGGGGTGGGGGGCTTTTTTCTGCCAAGGGCCATGTGGACATTTAGAACATCATTCTCAGGCCACACAAAAGCATCCTCTCAAACATTAACCTGGCCCAGCCGGTGTGGCTCAGTGGTTGAGCATCAACCCATGAACCAGGAGGTCATAGTTTGATTCCCAGTCAGGGCACAGGCCCAGGTGGCACCTCGATCCCCAGCGGGGGGCGTGCAGGAGGCAGCCAGCCGATCCGTGATTCTGTCATCACTGATGTTTCTCTCTCTCTCTCCCTCTCTCTCTCCCTCTCTCTCAGAAATCAATAAAAAGATAATGTGTAAAACATGAGCCTGCTGCATTTGGGTTTTAATGTCCCTCTCCCCCTCCCCTCCATCTCAGGCACTTTAGCCCGCAGGTGCTCCCAGCCCAGCTCAGCACCGCCTGGGGCGCCCTGGCGGGAGAACTACCAGTGCCCGATGCGAATGCAGCCATGACTCTGGCCGGGGAAAGTACCGGCCCCTCAGTCACCAACTCACAAGGACGCATTGGCCCCACTGAACAGGGTAAAGGGACTGAGCCAAAGGCCCCCCGGTCTGGAAGTGGGGGAGCCCCAACGTGAACCCAAACTTCTCGGAGTTCCCAAAGCCCAGAACTGGCTGTGCGAGGCTGTGCTCAGGTAACCACATCACCACGCGCCAGGGTCCCCTCCACTTCCTCCTTCTGGGGAGTCGCTGCTGAACTTCTGCCCCAATGGCGGCCCGAACCACCCAGCTCCGGGGCCCAGCAGGGAGCGGGGAGCCACCCTGGCCGCCTCCTGCGCGCTCGACACCCTCCCAGGGGGTGCAGGCCCCCGGACCCCTCCGAAGTGATGAACCAAACGCCCCCAGCGAGAGGCCCGCCGCACAGCGGGCGCGCAGGAGGGTTACAGTTGCCGCAGCAGCGGGACAGCCCGCATCGCTCCCTTTCTTTTCTTGTAAAGTAAAAGTTTTGTGGGGTTTTATTTTAAATAAAAGCATAAATATCTTCAAATCAGACAGAGAGCCCCAGAGGAAGTGGGCGCGAGGCTAGAAGAAATCTGGGGTCGCTGGGGAGCGGACGCGGGCGGGCAGGGCGCCCCCTGGGCAGCCAGCGCGGTGCCTGGCTCATAGTAGGTGCTCATTCAAACGCGGAGAATGAATGAATGAGGCGCGGGCGGCGTCAGCGCAGCCTGGAGGCCCCAGCCGGCCGCGGCGCCCTGGGGGGCAAGGTCCAAGGAGAAGTGGGGCGCAGAGTAGAGGGAGCCCCGAGGCCCTGCGCTCACACACGCGCGCCGCCAGCCCTGACACTGGCCGGGCAGGTTGGGCGCAGGCTAAGCACCCCCATCCCGGGCGCCCCCGTCCCCGGTGCCCGTCTCCCCACGCCCCGGAGGCCGCGCACGGCCCAGGCGCCAGGTGCGCGCGGCCGGGAAGGTGACTGCGGGCACCGGCCCAGCGCCCACCTTCTGAGCGGCGCGCACGTTGTCCTCGCCGACCAGGCTGGTGACGCTCTGCCAGAAGGTGTTGACGGTGCGGCGGTGGCTGTTCTTCTCGGCGCCGCCGCGGCCCCGCGCCCCCTGCGCGCCCGGAGCCAGCAGCGCGAGCAGCAGCGGCAGCAGGAGCAGCAGCCCGGCCCGGGCCCGGGGCCAGCCCGAGGCGCGCGCGCCCATCCCGGGGCCGGAGGGATGCGGGTCGGGAGGAGGGGGGAGGCCCGCACCGAGGGACGCGGCGACTCCGGCGGGGACCGCGTAGGCGCGCAGGGGGACCGCGCGCTGGGGAACCGCGCGCCGCCTGTGCCCGCCGCCGCCGCCGCCGCTGCGCCACCGGCCCCGCCCCGCGCGCAAAGGCGCCACCGCCCTGCCCACGTCTGGCCCCGCCCCGGACGCGGGTCCCCCTCCCCCCTCCCCCCCACCCCCTGACCTGGCGGGAGCCTGCAGGACAGGTTTGAGGTCGCTGTGTCTCCCCTCCCCCCACCCCCGGGAAGGCCTCCCTGACCTGGTAGGGTTTCAACCTTTTTTTTTTTTTTAATATATTTTTATTGATTTCAGAGAGGAAGGGAGAGGGAAAGAGAGAGAGAAACATCAATGATGAGAGCATCACGGATCGGCTGCCTCCTGCCCGCCCCCTACTGGGGATCAAGCCCGCAGTGCAACCCGGGCCTGTGCCCTGACAGGGAATGGAACCCGGGACCCTTCAGTCTGCAGGTCGGCGCTCTATCCACTGAGCCAAACCCGTTAGGGCTATTTTTATTTTAAAAAATAATTTTGAACTTTTCTGTAAAAAGCAACCCATGCCTGGAAAACTTAAAACAGCCTCAACAAGGATAAATGACTGCGAGGGGTTGGAAGACAAGAAATGCACTATTACATCCTCCACCGAGGGCCGCCGGCCTGCGCCCAGGGCCAGGGCGCCGCTGTTGCCTTCATTCTGAACGATTTAAGGAAAGGGAAGGCGTCGGGCACCCCTCTGGCCCGACCTGAGCGAACTGCATCTCAGAGAAAGTTCTGTTTAGAAAAGTCCAGCCAGGACAGGAGGAAGGAGCCGGAGGATGAGACAAGCACCGTGCAGCCCTCGAACGCAAGGATCCAGGCCTCTGTCGCCCAGAGATGACCACCCAGAGGTTGGCGGGGGAACCGGAAAAGGAAGGGCCCCAAGTCCCCTGGACCTGGACCCCCAAACTTAGTAGCAGGAAGGACCAGCGCCACCTACGCTGGCTTCTTGCCCAAACGCGTGGACACCCTGGAAAAAGAAACCATAATTGTTGCCAAACCAGAGTAAAAAATTGCATCTTCTTCCCCAGCTTACATTTTTCTGGATCCCTGGCGAGGTTTTCATATATTTATTGGCCGTATACTTGACCTTTTTTAAAAGTACACGTTTTAGTTGAAGTTGAGCATACCAACAGGGAAACACGCGGATCATACGGCGTCTCCCCGTGGGTCTACGCGGCGCACGGGCGACCAGCGCCCACTGGAGAAGTGGGACATCGCAGCTTCCCGGGAGGCCTCCTCCGGCCCTTGCCATTCGCTGGGACCCCCTCCACAATGTAGGGGTGCATTTGGCCTGTTTTTAACCTTGATGTGAATGGGACCCCAGCATAGAGGCTCGCTCCTGATTTGCCTCCTTCGTTCAGCATTACGTTTATGAGATTCATCCCTTCCTGCTTTACAGAATGTTCTTTAACTCTCCCAAGATAACCTCAGGTCAGGGGCACGTGCCAAGGCTGCAGACTCAATCCCCAGTAGGGGGCGTGCAGGAGGCAGCCAATCAATGGGCCTCTCTCATCATTGATGTTTCTATCTCTCGTCTCCCTCCCTTCTTCTCTGAAATCAATAAAAATATATTTAAAAATATTTTTTAAATAACTTTATCTTTTCTAAATGTCTAAAATAACTCCTGATGTCTTCACCTTTTTTTTTTTGTAATGATATAATTTAAATGTTTGCCTTAGTGGGTTAACGCTTTTAACAGAAAAAAAAAAAAAAGCGACACGGTATTACCGTTCTGTTTGCAAGATCATTACAGGATTCAGGAAAACTATTATTTCCGAGTGCGCTGCAGACGGTGTAGTGTGTCATGAAAGAGTTTACAGCGAATAGATGCCTTCTCCTTTGACTCCTTCTGTTCCTGTCAAGGAAATAGTGCCTTTTTACTACACAACCAATGTGTGTTTGCTACAAGAATATCAGAAAATGCAAATGAGCAACAACAAAAAAAGGGGAGAATCCGTTTGTACTAAGAGCAGGGTTGTGTTCTGAAAGGTGACAAAACATTCCCAAGAAGCCAAATGAATATTGACAGGAAAATGCCGACTAAGAGACGCAGCGGACACCCAGTGAAAACAGCCTGCGTTTAAACTGCACCGCCTCGAAATTGGCCCCGCCCAGGCTCCAGCCAGGCCCCGCCTTCCCTCCTAGCCCCGCCTTCGCTCTTAGCCCCGCCTCCAGCCCCGCCCCTCGAAGGTTCCGTTAGTTCCAGTTCTCGCGAGAACGCAGCCCGGAAGTTTTGCGTCCGGAGCGGTAGTGCAGGAACCCACGTGGGCTGGGCTTGGGGGTGCGCTGCCGCTGTCCGCGCCGGGGCTGAGCGGGATCGGGGCGCCATGGGGAAGCTGCACCGGCGGTACAACGTCAAGGGGCGCCAGCAGGCGGCCCCTGGCCCCTCGAAGGGCCCCCCGGAGCCGCCGCCCGTGCTGCTGGAACTGGAGGGTGAGGCGTCCGGGGGCTGGATTTGGGGAGAGGGGCCCGGCCCGGGCCTGGGGGTCAGGACAGGCCAATGGGAGCCGAAGGGCTGCCGACGACGCCCTGCCCCCGCCATCCGGGGGTGGGGGGACCAGAGAGCTCCCCTCTAAGATGATCCAGAGAAGGGGGCGCAGTGACAGTCTACGCTTTTTCTGTGTTTGTATTGACTTCAGAGAGAGGAAGGGAGAGGGAGAGGGAGAAACATCCATGATGAGAATCACGGACCGGCTGCCTCCTGCACGCCCCCTACTGGGGATCGAGCCCACAACCCGGGCCTGTGCCCTGCCCGGAATCGAACTGGTGACCTGGTTCATTGGTCCACGCTAACCACTGAGCCACGCCGGCCGGGTGACAGCCTTACTTAACTGGGTTTGGGACAGTACCTGGGGTTTCTCTCCCCTAATGTAGCAGCGGAGGGGAATTTGGGCAAGAAAGTCCGTTTGTCCTGGTGGCTTCGTTTCTACAAGCTCCTTGCCCTCGATTTGTATTTTGGGCCCAGACCCGCCTGCTCAGCTCCAGGCTGCTTGGCGCTCCGTAGGAGCGCCTGCTAAGTGCCAGGAACTCCTAGATGCTGGAGAGGAGACCAAAAAAAAAAAAAAAAGGAGGCTTAAGAAAAATAAAAAATCCCTGTCTTAGTGAGGTTAGCGGCTCCTGGTTGGCAAAGACAAACAGGTAAAACATACAGAATGTGGCGTGGACGTAAGTGCTGAGGAGAGATGCAGAGAGGTGATGGTGAGCTGGGACGTTGCATAGGGTGGATGGGGGAGGCTTGCTGAGAGAGAGCATTGACTCAAGACCTGAAGGTGGCCAGTATGGCTGCGTGGAGATGAAGCTTAAAAATGGGGGCAGTCTGGAGGACTAAGAAGGCTGAGTCTGATGAAGTAAGACTGCTGATACAATCCTCCTAAAAAAAAGGGTTGGAGAGCAGCCCTTATTGGAGAATATCACAGGGCTGACTGCACTACCCAACATTCTAAAAAAAAAAAAAAAAAAAAAAAATGGGGGCAGGGCCCCGGCTGGCGTGATTGAGCATTGACCTATGAACCAGGAGGTCATAGTTCGATTCCCAGTTGGGGCACAGGCCCTGGTTGAGGGCTTGGTCCCCAGTGCAGGTCGTGCAGGAGGCAGCCGGTCCATGATTCTCTATCGTCTTTGATGTTTCTCTCTCCCTCTCTTTCCTCTCGGAAATCAATTAAAAACATATTTTTTAAAAATAATTAAGTAGATATGGCACCAACTTGGTACTTCATAATATTATGATGAGAGTAGCTTTGATCTCACAGACCCGCTGAGAGCAGGCCCCAGTTGCGAGGGACACACTGTTACTCATCCTGTTTCTTCTCCCCCCACCCCCACACTGGGATGGAGGCACCCTGGCTCACAGCAGAGCCCGACCCGTGGCACGTGCTGGGTGGATGAGTTGAGTGAACGCAGGACCGGCTGGGCCCGCACCCCCGGTCCTGTGTGAGCGTTCACGGGCTCACGTGCAGGGCCGGGCTGGGGGGGAGAGGTCCCAGAGGAAACCAGCGTTAATGGGGAACCCCGGGTACTGCCAGCATCTGAACTCCCTGGCCCTGGGGCCGTGGGTCACACAAACGTGTCTTCTCAGATCGGGACACGCTGAAAGGCGTCGATGCCAGCAACGCCCTGGTCCTGCCGGGGAAGAGGAAGAGGAAGACGAAGGCCCCTCCGCTGCCGAAGGCGAAGAGGCCTCTGACCAAGAAGGAGCGGAAAGCGCTGCAGAGAATCTTGGAACAGAAGGAGAAAAAGAGCCAGGTACGCCCGCTGCGTGGGGTCTGAACCGGGCCCTCCAGCCTGGAGAGAGACGGGGGGGGAGCTGGGGGGGGTCCCCAGTCCCATAATGCCGGGTATGGGGAGAGACTGAGAAACCCCGATCTCAAGGCTCCGCCGATTCACCGTTGACTCTCTGTCAGGGTCACCACAAGGGCACCGTGTCTCCAGCAGGGGCCACACGGGCCTCCCCTTAGCGGCACTGACCGCATTCCCCAGAGCGTGTGTCCCTGTAAAACCCTGCATGGCACACACCCCCCCCCCCAGCCCGCTGTTCTGTACCTCATTCTTCTCTTTTATCGACTGTGAAAGGTACGTACAGACGCACATAGAAAATACGTATGATTTCAAGAACGGTAAGACCAAAACTCACGAGGTGCTCACCGGGAGGAGGAAGCCAGTGGGCACAGCCGTGTGTTTGCTGCGGTGACAGTGCCCCAGGGAGAGTCTCGTTGCCCCAGACCCCGGAGGGAGGACACAGCCCACGCATCTGTCGGCTGACGGGCAGACAGTGCAGTTGCCATGTGACCTTCCGTTTAAAAAGGCTGTGGGGGTGAGGGGTCGGAGAGGAAGAGATGAACCCATGGGCACAGACAATAGTGTGGGGAGGGCCAGGGGCGGGGCGGAGGGGGCAGTGATGGTTAAAAGGGGGGACGTCTGTAACACATTCAACAGTAAAGATAAATTTTTAAAAATATAAAAATCGCCCGGCCGGCGTGCCTCAGTGGTTGAGCATCGACCTATGAACCAGGAGGTCACAGTTCGATTCCTGGTCAGGGCGCCCGGGTTGCAGGCTCCATCCCCAGTGGGGGGCGTGCAGGAGGCAGCCGATCGATGTTTCATCGCTGTTTCTGTCTCCCTTCCTCTCTCTTCTTCTTTCTTTTTTTTCCCCTTCCTCTCTCTCTAAAATCAGTAAAGAAACATGTTAACTATATATAACTACGTATAAATGAACAGGCTATGGGCACGCTGACCTCACGGGGAGCGTCACCTCCCTGGGAAGACGGCCGTGGCGCCTCCCCATGGTGACGCGCGTGTCTGCCCGCAGCGCGCCGAGATGCTGCAGAAACTGAGCGAGGTGCAGGTGTCGGCGGCCGAGATGCGGCTCTACTTCACCACGTCCAAGCTGGGCACCGGGGCCCGCATGTACCACGCCCGAAGGTGAGTCGGCCAGCCCTGCGGCAGCCCCTCCCGGTGGCGGGTCCTGCTGGGGCGTCTGATTCCCGGCTCTCCTGGCAGGAAGGCCGACGAGGCCGCGGCCCAGGGTCCGGAGAAGATCAGCAGCCTCAGCGGGGCCCACCGCAAGCGCCGGCTCCAGGAGTCGGAGGAGGAGTCCGAGTCCTCGGCGGAGTCGGAGCTGGACGAGGCCCCGGACGCCGAGCCGGTGGACGCCAAGCCGGTGGACGCCAAGCCGGTGGACACGGGTGCAGGGATGGTGGCCCTTCCTCTGCCGCCTGCTCCACCAGGGGACGCGGGGGAGGGCTCGGTGCCCAGCAGTCCCCCAGCTCCTCCGGCTGCGGCCACCTCCCTGCCCAGGGCCCCCGTGAAGCCCGCTGTCTTCATCCCCGTCCACCGATCCCCGGAAATGCAGGTTCGTGCCCCGGTTTTTGTGATAAGTCTGCGTGGTGAGGGTTCAAGGGTACGGACAGGGGCAGAGAGAATCATGGGTTGGCTGCCTCCTGCACGCCTCCCACTGGGGATCGAACCCACAACCCTGGCCTGTGCCTTGACTGGGAATTGAACGGTGACTTCCTGGTTCGTAGGTCGACGCTCAGCCACTGAGCCCCGCCGGCCGGGCCACCCACCTGTATAGAGACCACGTTGCCCTATGTAGTCTTTGTTGGAGTAAAGCCCCTGTCCCCTCTGCCACCTGCGGGGACGCCCCCCAGGCTGACTCCTCCCTCTGCAGGAAGAGCGCCTGAGGCTCCCGATTCTCTCCGAAGAGCAAGTGATCATGGAGGCGGTGGCCGAGCACCCCATTGTCATCGTGTGCGGGGAGACGGGCAGTGGGAAGACCACGCAGGTGCCGCAGTTTCTCTACGAGGCCGGATACAGCAGGTGGGGCCCGGTTGACGGTGGAGATGTCCCCGAAAGTCCCCAGGAGCCTGGGCTCCCGGGGATCAGTCCTGGCCCTGCCGGTCACCGCTGTGTAGCTCTGGATGGGCTGTTGACCGTCTCTGGGCCTCCGTCCCCCTGGCTGTGAGATGGGGCTGTCCGTGCACCCCGTTCCCACGGTTGTCACGTCAGCGAAGTGACTGACTCGGGGTGAAGCGCGGAGGTCAGTCCCGGCTCAGTGTCCTCCCTCCCCCAGCGATGGCTGCATCATCGGCGTCACGGAGCCCCGCCGAGTGGCCGCCGTGGCCATGTCCCAGCGAGTGGCCAAGGAGATGAACCTGTCGCCACGGTGAGGGCTGGGCCTCAGGGGTGGGGGGTGGGGGCCGGTCCCCTGGCCTTGCCCAGGGTCAGCCGTGCGTGAGGCTGAGCAGTGTTGCAGGCCCGCGGGCCCTCGTCCATCCCAAGGGCGCTGGGAGGGGCATCACTTCTGTGTCTGAGCACAGGGTCTCCTATGTGGGACGGGTTTCTGAAGGGTCCCGGGTTCAATTCTGGTCAAGGGCATGTACCTCATCCCCACCCCGCCCTGGTCGGGCCGCATGGAGGGCAACCAATTGATGTGTCTCTGAAAGTCAATGGAAATATATCCTCACGTGAGGTTAACAGACAGACAAACAAAATACTGGATTCTTATTGTCTGATTTGAATAAAACTTAAGTAAGTAAACTGCCCGTTGTGGAAGTTATGAGCCTTACCCGGCCGGTGTGGCTCAGGGTGGAGCCTCCCCCTGTGAACCAGGAGGCCACAGTTCTACTCCCGGTCAGGCACAGGCCCGGGCTGCGGGCTCCATCCCCAGTGCGGGGCGAGCAGGGGGCAGCCGATGGGTGTCTGGGCCTTGTTGAGGGCTCTGCCCTCTGGGGCCAGGCCTCTGCCGCCCGCCTTGGCGTGGCCCCGAGGCTGCAGCGCCCGCCGGACCTCGGGGACTCACCACCCTGTCCCTGCAGGGTCGTCTCCTATCAGATCCGCTACGAAGGGAACGTGACGGAAGAGACCAAGATCAAGTTCATGACGGACGGCGTGCTGCTCAAGGAAATCCAGAAGGTCGGTGGCTCCCCTGACCCCCCGAGAGGGGCCCGGAGGGGGCAGGGGCCGTGGTCAGGTGCCGCCTCACGCCCGCCTCCCCCAGGACTTCCTGCTGCGCAAGTACAAGGTGCTGATCATCGACGAGGCCCACGAGCGCAGCGTGTACACGGACATCCTCATCGGCCTCCTGTCCCGCATCGTGTCTCTCCGGGCCAAGGTGTGCGGGGCGGGGGCGGGGTGGGAGCCCCCTCGTCCCAAGGCCGGGGGCCCCCTGCGCTGTGGGGCTGGGGCTCCGTCTGCACCGGCTGCTGTGGCTGAGGCTGTGACTGTCTTCCCCTCCCCCCCAACCGTGGGTCTGGGTGTCGCAGCCCCCGTGGGAGCCCCCGTGGAGCCCGGGTCCAGCCTCGGGCAGTTAAGAACCCCCTTTCATGAGCTACCACCCTGGGAGGGGCGGGTCCTGCTGTCAGTCACTTCTCCCCCTTTTGCTGGGACCTTTGGCAACCAGAACGGGGCTGGGGCTGAGGCTGAGGGCTGGAGGGGGCGGGGTCCGAGGCCTCCCCCGCCCTGGTGCCCGCGGGTCACCCGGCCTGTCGCTCGCAGAGGCGCCTGCCGCTGAAGCTGCTCATCATGTCGGCCACGCTGCGGGTGGAGGACTTCACGCAGAACCAGCGGCTCTTCCCCGTGCCGCCCCCGGTCGTCAAGGTGCCGCCGCCAGGGTCTCCGGAGGCGGGGCGGCGGGGCCCTGTCTCGTGGGCAGCGAGTGTGCGGGAGGTTCCCAGGCACCACACGGAGACCTGGGTGGGGAAGCCCCGGAGGGGGCAGGGCCCAGCCGGCTGACGCTCGGCCCTCGGGCGTCCGTCCGCTGCAGGTGGAGTCCCGGCAGTTCCCGGTGACCGTGCACTTTAACAAGCGGACGCCGCTCGAGGACTACAGCGGCGAGTGCTTCCGGAAGGTGTGCAAGATCCACCGCATGCTGCCCGCAGGTGAGGGCTCCCCCGCAGGCCGGTCCTCCCTCCAGGCCCGTGGGCTCGCCCTCCCCGAGGGGCTCTGGGGCCTCAGTTTCCTCGCTGGTTCCAGAGTGCTCGCAGCCCCTGCCCTGCCCAGTCCCCCAAAGCATCGTGCGGCCTCAGTGACTGGCGGGTGGCTCCTGCCACATCTGATAAGCGGGGCCCACAGGTGCCCGGACAGGACGGGTGGACGGGGTCCCACCTGAGCGTCACTGTGGACCCCAGGCCCCGTGGCGCTTGTCCAGTTGTTTCCCTAACGTGGGCGCTTCCTGTGGCCTGGACTGGCCTGTTCTGGGCATTTCGCGTGACTTTCATGGGCGACGGCTGGGGGGACGGTGACCGGGGAATCCCAGTCCCCGTGCCCTCGGCCTGGGGGTGTCTGCCGGGCGCCCGTCCGTGAGTCCTGGTCTGACCAGCTCCCACTGCGCCTGGCTCGCTCAGAGCGGGGCTCGGCCCACAGTCGGGGCGACGTCACTGCTCGCCGCCCGGAAGAGTGGGTCACGGGGCCTCCTCCTTCCCGCAGGCGGCATCCTGGTGTTCCTGACGGGCCAGGCCGAGGTGCACGCGCTGTGTCGCCGGCTGCGGAGGGCCTTCCCGCACGTCCGGCGCCGGCCCCCAGGTAACCACCGCTGGGCGCTCAGCCCGCTCCCAGGGGAGGAGGCTCCTCCCTGCCCTCCCTGCCCTCCCTGCCCTCCCAGCCCGGCCACGGGCCACGCCCTCCCTCACCTCCCGCCTCTTCCAGAGAATGAGGACCAGGGAGATTCGGTGGAAGAAACGAGGAAGTTTAAGAAGTCGCGGGCGCGGGCAAGGAAGGCCCAGGCAGCGGTAGGTGGAGGGCGGCTGTGGCTCTGAAGTGCCCGGGGGGCCTGGTGGCCACCATGTGTGTCCCCCCTCCTCCCCCCCCCCCCCCATGGCTGTGAGGAGAGAAATCGGTGGAAGAGACAGAAGCCTCATGACCATCACATTAGGCTTGTCTCCGGGCTGTGTTCCCCGGAGAAGCTTCCAGAAGGCCGGCCCTGAGCGCCTGGGCAGTAGGGTCCTTACTGAGTCACCACTAACCCGCTTGCTGCATGTGACACACCAGGCAGGGCCCGTGCTTCATGCGTGTCAGCAGCGTCCTGTGAGCCTCCCCAGGTTCTAGGAGAGGAAACAGGCCCAGAGGGGGTGGGTGGCTGGTGGGCGGCCGGCTGGGCCTGGTGCTTGTTTATCCCGCTCACGACACGGGTCTGCACACGGCGCCTGGTGCGGCCGGGGTCCTGAGGCCTCGTTTCCCGCAGACGCTGCCGCAGATCAGCCTGGACAGCTACTCGGTGCTGCCGGCGGGCGAAGGGGACGAGGACCGGGAGGCGGAGATGGACGAGGAGGAGGCGGCGCTGGACTCCGACCTGGACCTGGACCTGGGGGACGGCGGGGCAGACGGAGGTGCAGCCCCACCCGGGGGCACCCAGCTCCTTCACTCAGCCCCTCCCCCCCCAGAGGGCTCAGGGCCGGGCCCTCGGGTTTCCACTCCCGAGCAGCTGGGGTTCCGGCTGCCCTGTCCCCCGCTGTTTCCTGAGCTCCTGAAACTGCCTGGCCTCGGGGCCACCTGGGAGGCGTGTCCAACTCCAGAGCTGCCTGCTGGGGCCTCTGTGTGCGTGCAGGCCCAGCGCCGCCGCCCGCGGCACCCCCAGCGGCCCCTCCCAGGCTCTCCCGGGGAGCAGTTCCTACCGCGTGCGGGTGGCCCCTGATCTGGGTCAGGCAGGGGCCAGGGGCAGCCTCGGGCCTCTCAGCCCTCCGTCCACCCAGGCCCGGCCCCTCTGCCCGCTGTGCTAGCCCCGAGGGCTGAGCCCCGCCCAGCAGTATGGCTGCCAACGGGCCTCAGGCAGAGCAGGCCTGGTGCCGGGCAGGGAGGCCGGCTCCTGCCTGGGCATTGGTGCCAGCGGGCCTCTGCCTCCCGCAGGTGAGCAGCCGGACGCCTCGCTGCCTCTGCACGTGCTCCCGCTCTACTCCCTGCTGTCCCCAGAGAAGCAGGCGCAGGTGAGCCGACGGGGCTGGGGCGATGCCTGGCGGGGGCCCCCTACAGGCACAGGGTGGGGCAGAGCGGGCCGGCTTATCCGATTTGGCACAGGGGCCTTCTGGCGGGGCAAGGGGCGGCTGGGCACCTCATCTCCGGCTGCACAGCGGGGCCTCGCCAGGGGGAGACATCGCCCGGCCTGCCCCCCGCGAATCCCTTCCTGACTCGGGGGTTTGTCTGCTGCCCCTGCCGCCGTCCTAGGTCTTCCAAGCTCCCCCCGAGGGGACCCGGCTGTGTGTGGTGGCCACCAACGTGGCCGAGACGTCCCTCACCATCCCGGGCATCAAGTACGTGGTGGACTGCGGGAAGGTCAAGAAGCGGCATTACGACCGCGTGACCGGCGTGTCCTCCTTCCGGATCACCTGGGTCTCCCAGGCCTCCGCCGACCAGCGGGCAGGCCGAGCCGGCCGGACGGAGCCCGGGCACTGCTACAGGTGCGGCCACTCTGCCCCGCACCCACGCGGGAGCAGGAGAAGGGGGTCCCACGTCCCGTTTCCCTCCTGTCCCCTCCCTCCCTCTCTCTCTCTCTCTCTCTCTCTCTCTCTCTCTCTCTCTCGATAACCAACCAGTCAGTAGAGTCTCCCGCCCGCGAAGCAGCGGCTGCACAGCCCACTTTATAGCTGAGTTGAATGAGGCAGGAACAGGCGGGCCCTGTGGCGAGGCGGGGTTCCGGCGGGGTTCCGGGGGTGCCTCCCTGTCTGATTGCGTCTGAGCAGCGGGCCTGGTCTCGCAGGCTCTACTCCTCCGCGGTGTTCGGTGACTTCGAGCCGTTCCCGCCGCCCGAGATCACCCGGCGGCCGGTGGAGGACCTGGTCCTGCAGATGAAAGCGCTCAACATCGAGAGGGTCGTCAACTTCCCCTTCCCGACGCCGCCCTCCGTGGAGGCCCTGCTGGCCGCCGAGGAGCTGCTGGTCGCGCTGGGGGCCCTGCAGGCGCCCCCGAGAACGGAGAGGTAGCGGGGAGCCGGGAGCCCCACCCCCGCGCGTGCTCAGCCCTCCCCCCCTCGGCTCCCCCGAGCTGACCTGTGTGGGCCCCGCGTCCCCCGCGTCCCCCAGGATGAAGCAGCTGCAGAGGTCGCGCCTGAGCTGCCCCATCACCGCGCTGGGCCGGACCATGGCCACCTTCCCCGTGGCGCCCCGCTACGCCAAGATGCTGGCGCTGAGCCAGCCCGACGGCTGCCTGCCCTACGCCATCACCATCGTGGCCGCCATGACCGTCCGGGAGCTGTTCGAGGAGCTGGACAGGTGGGGCGGGGCCAGGCGTGGGGGGCTCGCTAGGGCTAACGGGGCCCCTGGCTGAGGTGCCTGGAGCCCAGCCTCTGGGAGCAGCTGGCTGTCGGGGGGCCTCGTCCAAGAGCCTCCGCCCCTCTGGGCCCACCCGTGTGCTGGCCCCGTGGAACCGGGTTAACAGAAGCCCTCGGGCGAGGCCAGGGCAGGGCTCCTGGGACCGTAAGGGAGAGAGAGAAACATCATGTGAGAAGGAAGCGGGCCGGCTGCCTCCTGCAGGCCCCACACTGGGGGTCGAGCCCGCAGCCCGAGCCTGTGCCCTGACCGGAACCGAACCGGCGACCTTTCAGTGCCCGGGACCAGCCCAGCCCAGCGAGCCACCGGCCAGGGCTGGGTTGTCGCTATACTGACCTCTAGATGTGCAACTGCTGGCCTGGAAATGCCCGTTTTCTATCTCGGCTGCCAGAGATGAATTTGGGCAGGAGGCCTAGGCTTCCTCGTGTCAGCGGCCCCCCCACCCCCCGGGCATTGTCCCCGTCCCCGCGGCCCTGGGCCAGGGCAGTACCCGGGGCGTGCTGTGTTTGCAGGCCGGCCGCCAGCGACGACGAGCTCACCGCGCTCAAGGGCAAGCGGGCCCGCGTGGCGCAGATGAAGAGGGCCTGGGCCGGGCGCGGGGCGTCCCTCAAGCTCGGGGACCTCATGGTGCTGCTGGGTGTGTGCCCGAGGGGGCCGGGCGGGGGCAGCTGGGGAGAGGGGAGGGTAGCGGAGGGGGCAGCCGGGGGACAGCCAGTGAGCGCCCCTCTCCCCCAGGCGCCGTGGGGGCCTGCGAGTACGCAGGCTGCTCGCCCCAGTTCTGCGAGGCCCACGGGCTGCGGTACAAGGCCATGCTGGAGATCCGGCGTCTGCGGGGCCAGCTGACCACTGCAGGTACCGCCCCGCCCACCCCCCAGGCTCCCGGGTCCCCGTCACGCTCAGTCCCGGCAGGGAACTCGGCCCTTTGCCTGTTTAGAGTCGTCCTGAGCAACGACGTCCACGTACAGTCGCTCCCCAGTGACCCACCGGTTCCCATTGGCACACTCACCTGCTCGCTCACATAGCTCGTGACCCCAGAGCCAGCACTGGGCCGTCTGCCTGCAGGGCCTCAGGCTCGCCCTTTCCTTGGTGGCACCCCTCTGTCACCCCGGCCCCTGCTCCCAGGGCCCATGCTCGGTGCCCCCTTATGGGTGAGCAGGCAGTTGGAGTGGATCCCACTGCTTTCCAGGCGGGAAGAACATTCCAGAAAGTCCAGTGCAGCCCCTGCTGTCGGGCAGGACCGTGTCCGGGCCATTCTGCCCCCAGAGGGCGGGGTCTGTCCTGAGGACACGCAGTGCGGAGGGGCTGTGGTCTGAGGTGCGGAGCTGGGAGCCGCCCGTTGAGTGTGTGGGGCGATGCCACCCCAGGCCCCACGTCCTCACACCCGGCTCCCCCCCAGTCAACGCCGTGTGCCCCGACGCCGGGCTCTTCGTGGACCCCAAGATGCGGCCGCCCTCCGAGAGCCAGGTGACCTGCCTGCGGCAGATCGTGGCGGCCGGCCTGGGCGACCACCTGGCCCGCAGGGTGCAGAGCGAGGACCTGCTGGACGACACGTGGAGGAACGCCTACAAGGTGGGCGCCCGCTGCGGGGGGCAGGGGGGTCAGACCCCGACACCAGCCTGGCCTGTGGGCGTGGACAGCACACGGGGGGCGGGGCCGCGGGCTCTGGGTGGGCCCGTCCTCGGTCACGTCCCCGCACGGATCAGGGTGGCGTGTCCAATGGAGTCTCATCTTCCTTTGGGCGTTGGCTTCACCCGACTTCACTTCCGTGACCACTCCGTTGAGGCGTAAGTCACAGGACGGACAGGTCACCTGTGGGACGTGTGCAGCTCGGTGGTCGGTCGATTCCGGGAGCCAGGCAGCCGTCACCACCGTCCACTTTAGGGCATTTCGTTGCCCCACGACGAACCCTGCGCCGCCCCAGTCACTCCATTTCCTGTCTCCGCACCGGCTCCACCTCTGTCTCCAGCTTTGCTCATTCCGAGTGGCTCCTGCGAGAAGGAGCCCATGACACGCGGCCTTTCCTGGCGCCGGGCTGTGGCGTGTCCGTGCGCGTCAGCGGCTGCTCCAGGCCGAGCCCCGGTCCCTCGGACGGGTGCGCCCCGGGTTCACCCACCGGGTGCTCAGGGTCTCCTGGACTCGCCACGCACCCCCTCTCTGCAGACGCCGCTCCTGGACGACCCCGTCTTCATCCACCCCAGCTCCGTCCTCTTCAGGGAGCTGCCCGACTTCGTGGTCTACCAGGAGATTGTGGAGACGACCAAGATGTACATGAAAGGTAGCGGCGCGCTCAGCGCATAGGGTGTCAGCTGCAGGCTGCAGGGTCCCGGGTTCGATTCCGGTCCAGGGCAGCTGCCTGGGTTGCAGGTTTGGTCCCCAGTAGGGGGGTGGCGTGCAGGGGGCAGCCGACCCATGATTCTCTCTCCCTCTCCCTTCCTCTCTGATGTCAATAAAATAAATTTTAAAAAAGGAAGAAAGGTGGCAAAGCTGTGGCTGGCCCTGGCCTAGCCCACCGTGGCTCTGTGAGCCGTGTCCTGGGCCCTGGGTGGGGAGATGGCTCCGGTCCCTCCAGCAGCGATGCCCTTCACCCTGCCCCTCCCCCTCCGGCAGGCGTCTCAGCCGTGGAGATCCAGTGGATCCCCGCGCTGCTGCCCAACTACTGCCAGTTCAACAAGCCGCTGGAGGAGCCGCCGCCCGCCTACTGCCCTGAGAAGGGGCGGGTGCTCTGTCACCGCGACAGCGTGTTCTGTGAGTCCGACTCCCTGGTGGCCTGGGGCTCCCACCTGCGGTCTCACGCCCTGTGTCTGGGGGGGGGGTCTCCCCAGGCTGCCTGTCCCTCTTGTGGGCGGGGCCTGGGGGAGGGACTAGGGAAGCCTTGGGCTCCACCCGGCCCCTTACGCTCCCGCGCCCGCCCTCCAGATCGCGTGGGCTGGCCGCTGCCCGCGGTGCAGGTGGACTTCCCCGAGGGCCTGGACCGCTACAAGCACTTCGCCCGCTTCCTGCTGGAAGGGCAGGTAGGCCGCGCTCCTGTGTGGCGGGCGGGAGGGGAGCCGGGCCCTCGCTGACCCTACGGTCTCCGTCTCCCCAGGTCTTCCCCCGGCTGGCCTCCTACCAGGCCTGTTTGCTGTCCAGCCCCAGCACGATGCTGAAGACGTGGGCCAGGTACGGCCTTGCCTGGGCGCCTGGGCCGGTGGCGGCGGCAGCTGGTACTAGTCTCCTGGGCCAGCATAACAAATACCACCGACCAAGCGGCTTCAGTCCTCAGGAATCTTTTCTCATGGTTCTGGAGGCCAGACAGTCAGCACCTCAGGACTGTCCCCTCCACAGGCTCCGCCTCGACCAGCACCTGGTGGCCCAGCTTTTCTTGGCTCGTGGCCCCAGCACTTGCATCTCTGTCAGAGGCAGCCCAGGCGCCAGTGGTGGGCGGTGGGGCGGAGAGGGGATGAGGTGTGGACCCTCCTGGGCAGGGCTGGCCGGGCGGTGGCCAGCCTGTGGCCGCGTGACGCCCCACACCCCACGTCCCGCCCGCAGGCTGCAGCCCAGGACAGAGAGTCTCCTTAGAGCCCTGGTTGCCGAGAAAGCCGACCACCGCGACGCCCTGCTGGCTGCGTGGAGGAAAAACCCCAGATGTGAGCTTGACCGGAGGTGCCCCCAGCCAAGGGGTTGAGAGTGGACGGGATGGGGGTGGCCAGGGCAGCCAGGGTTGGAGAGGCTCTGCCTGGAGTGGGTGGCGGGGTACAAAGCCCTCTGACCCCGCCCTCCCCTCTGACCCCATCCCCCCCGCCCTGCAGACCTGCTGGCTGAGTACTGCGAGTGGCTCCCGCAGGCCATGCACGCCGACGTGGAGAAGGCCTGGCCCCCGACGGCTGACCGCTGACCTGATGGCTGGCCGCAGGACTGAGGACTGGTCTAGGGACCCAGGGGGACGGCAGCAGCCCGTCAGACACGGTCCCTCTGGCCCTCATGCGACTTGGCCCGATCTGGGGTGACTGTATTTATTAGGGGGTGGGCGAGGGATTATCTCAGACGCCAACCTGACCCCCTTTTTAAAGGTGCTCCGTGGGCTACATTAGCGCCTGTGGAGCCACAGGGCGGGAGGGCGAAGCCGCTGAGAGCAGGGGCGACTGTAGGTCCTTCCTCAGGGGGTGTCTATGGCGGGCAGGGCCCCCAGGCTCCCACCCTCTCCTGCAGAGGGGGCACCAGGAGGGGCCAGCCCCATCAGTGCCTTGCTGAAATAAATCACGGCGTGGCCCAGCTGGCCTGGCTCCTGGTTGAGCATCCAGCTATGAACCAGCAGGTCACGGTTCGATTCCCTGTCAAAGCACATGGCGTAAGCCTGGGTTGCGGGCTCGATCCCCAGTAGCGGGTGTGCAGGAGGCAGCCGATCAATGATTTTTTTTCTCATCATTGATGTCTCTCTCCCTTCCTTTCTGAAATCAATAAATATATATATATATTTTTTAAATCTTGGCGTGGAGTCCAGCAGTCCTAGTGCCTCTGAATGTGGGTGGTCTGGGTGTGCCCCTCCCCCACACACGTGCTCTCACCTGCGGTCGGTGAGGTCCCGGGGTGCCAGGTTCCCCCCACCTTCGCCGGGTGCTTTTCCTCAATCAGTGTGTGCGGACACCGGACACCGCCGTGTAAGCGCCAGGTCACAGGGACATGTCCCATATTCCAAACCGTTCACCGCCCGCAGCCTGGCCGCTGTCCCCAGTGCGCCCCACCGAGGTCTCCCCTGGCCGCTCCCCCAGCACCCACGCCGCCTGCGAGTCCTGTCACTGCCCCTCCCTCCCCAGGCCACTCCCGCGCCCTCCCCGCCGCCGCCTGCGGGGCCCTGGCTGGTGGGGTCCAGCCTGGGGGCCCATCGCCGGTTCTCCACGTGGCCGCCAGCGGGCGCCTCTGCACCCCACATTCCGTCCTGTTCGCGCGCCGCGCCCTCCAGCCCTCCAGTGTCGGGGGAGGGAAACCCCTGCTGCCTCAATTCGGTCCCTGCCACGCAGAGAGCACCCCCCTCTCGACCTCAGGGGTTTGCAGCTGCCATTTCCTCTGTTCCCGCAGACGGGCAGGCGCCCTGAGGGCGAGGGTATCTCTGGCAGCCCCCACGCACCGCCTCCGCCTTCAGCCCCGGCCGTCGTGAGTCTCCCTAACACTCAGCACCGCCTGCCTGGCGTCAGCCTCCCGAAAGCCGGTATCCAGGGCAGGAGGCTGAGGAACGGCCTGGGGTTTGGGGGACACGAGGCTCCCTAAACGCTGCCTGGGCACACAGGTGCGCAGAGCGTGCACACTCCCTGGCATCGGGCACGCGAGGGTCACTGAATGGATGGCCAGTTGCAAAACCCTCCCTAGAAACCCAGTGTTTTCCTAACCGCCTGACTCGAATAACCAGGAGTGTTTGTTTAGGAGTGCAGCTCCCCCCTCCCTTCCCCCACCTACTGCAGCCCACCGCCCCAGCGGAGGGATCCGGGCGTCTGTGAGGAGGCTCCAGGGAGCTTCCTTCTCGGGTCTGCTGATGGGGGGAGCCTGGGTCCCCTTCTCTGCTCGCCTTCCCACCCGGCAACTGATTTACACGTCCGAAAAGGTAAAAGAAAACAAAAAGTACAGGAAAATGGAGTGGAGATGCCGGGGATTGAACCCGGGGCCTCATACATGCAAAGCATGCGCTCTACCACTGAGCTACATCCCCTGGGCCTGGTGGTGGCGGAGCTGTGGGAAGCCCCAGTGTCCTTCCGCTCGCCGGGCCCCTTTCTGGGTGCCCAGTGTCTCCGGTCCAGCGGCTCCTTCCGCGCCCGCAAAGCCCGCGACCAGGCACTGCACCTGGGGAGGCCCGGCCTGGAGCCGGCGGGGCGACAGGAAGGGAACCCATGTCCATATGGACCAGCGCGGAGGGAGCTAGCCAGCGCTCGTCCTCGTTAGTATAGTGGTGAGTATCCCCGCCTGTCACGCGGGAGACCGGGGTTCGATTCCCCGACGGGGAGGCAACTAAATCTTTTAAATGCCGTGTGCACCTCGTGGTTTTCCTTGCAAACCTGGCAATTGGGGCGTCACTAAGGAAAAAAGCCAGGTGCGCGCAGTGGGCCTAACAGGTCCCCCATTATAGGCGTAATCTATAATCTCTAATGGATATAGCTTGAGAGATTTTGCATTTATATCCCTGGTCACAGCTCACAATTATGCAACTTTTATCATGTACCGGGCAGTGCTCGGCGCTGTGCAGGTGAGCGCTCATTTAGTCTCCACAGCAACCTCACGGGTAGGTGCTATGTTCTCCCATTAGACAGATGGGGAGACTGAGGCCTGGAGAATGGCTGTGTGGCCTGCCCAGGGCCACCTCATCACCACCTGCTCCGGGCACGGGTCCTCTCTGTGGAGAAGGCCCGGGAGAAGGCGGGAGTGCCTCCCTGACTCCATTCTCCGCCTGTCTGGACTCTTTCGTTTTCTTTTCCTTTCTCTTTCCTGCCTTTCTTTTCCTCGTTTCCCATTCCCCGTGTTCCTCCCTTCCTTCCTTCCTTCCTTCCTTCTTTCTTTCCTTCCTTCCTTCCTTCCTTCCTTCCTTCCTTCCGTTCTTTCTTCCTCCATTTTTATCAGGATGATACTCGTCATGAGTCAGAGCCGTACCTGGATGCGGCCCTGCGGGTCTCCTCGTGCCTCAGGGCTGCGAGGGCGCCCAGGTGTGGGGGTCGCGTTTGGAGGCCGGATCTGGGGCGCTCGCTGCCCCGAGGAAAGCCGCACTCAGGCCCGGCGTGGGCAGCATCCCTGCACCTGTGGGCTGCCCGGGAGCTGCACCCACGGGTGACCTGGTGCCTTTGCACAGAGCAGGGAGCTTGAGAAAGCTGAGGTCTGAGCCAGGCAGGGTTCATCCATTCATCCATCTATCCATCCATCCATTCATCCATCCATCCATCCATCCACCCACCCACCCACCCACCCATCCATCCACCCACCCACCCATCCACCCACCCACCCATCCATCCATCCATCCATCCATCCATCCATCCATCCATCCATTCGCTTATGAATTCACAACTGGCTATGGAGCACAGGTTATGTTCCAGGCACGGCTCTTGGCCCCGCAGTGACCCAGACAGAGGGGTTCCCTGCTGGGGGGGGAGGGCGGGGGGAAGAGATAGGAAACCAATAACTAAGCGAACAATCCCCAATAGGGGGCTGGGGTCGTGCTGGGAGGCTTGATCAGGGAAAGCTTCCGGGAGGCGGTGGCCTGAAGGCCGAGAAGGGGCATTGCCTACAGGTGGGGGCCCGCCCCGCAGGGTGGATGCGGCTGATTTCGTCTCCCCGCCCGGATTCCAGGGCGGATGCGATGACGCTGGGCGGTTGAGAACAACATGGGAGGGACCGGGCGGCGCCTGGGTACAGCGGCCGAAATAGCTCAGTTGGGAGAGCGTTAGACTGAAGATCTAAAGGTCCCTGGTTCGATCCCGGGTTTCGGCAGCTCTCCTTTTCTTTTTTTCTCCCCGCCCCCCCCTCCACCCCACCCCCCCATGAGCGCGGTGGAAATAAGCGAGTGGAGAGAAAAAAGGGGGTTTCGCTTTTTTTGTTTGAAACAGCTCCGAGTTTCCCCCGGGAGCCCGAGCGGCTGGAAACCTCTCGGTGCGTCCCGTCTGGGGAAATCCAACAGGAGCAAGCGTTTCCTTGACCCTCATTTATTTCATGTCGTGAAAGCTGATTAACTGCCCCGTGTCTGTCGGCTGCGCGTCCATTCCCGCTGCCTGTGCTCATTTCTGCTGCGTGAGCGGGCGCAGCTACATCAGGCCCGCGGAGCTGCGGGAGACGATCAGGCGGGCGACCTCCGGGGCATGTGAATAGCTAAACTCCTTGAAGGAGAGATTTTAAAATAAAAGAGTGGAGATGCCGGGGATCGAACCCGGGGCCTCATACATGCAAAGCATGCGCTCTACCACTGAGCTACATCCCCCGCCCTCGGAGCCCCGCGGATGCAGGAAGTGGCGGCCTTTCTCCACGTGCGCGTGTTCCTTCCTTTCGGGGTGCTCAGCGCCTCGGAGGATCCGAGCGGGTCCCTCCGCGCAGGGGAGAAGCCCGCCCGCCCCGAGGCGCAGGCGGAGCCCGCGGGGAGTGATGCGCGCGGCAGCGGAAGAAGGCGGTTTCTATAGGAACAGGCGTGGAGGGGCCTCGGCATGGCTCGTCCTCGTTAGTATAGTGGTGAGTATCCCCGCCTGTCACGCGGGAGACCGGGGTTCGATTCCCCGACGGGGAGGCTGTGTATCCTTTTACTGGGTTGTTTGGTTTTGTAGGAGCAACATTCCATAGTAGGTCTGTTTGCCTTGTATGTATAGATGCATAACTCATGGACGCAGGCAGAGGGGTGGTGAGAGCCTGGGACGGGGGTGGGGCTGGGGGGTGCGGAACGGGTTGGGGACGGGGGGGCGTCAAGGGGGTAAGAAAGGGGACATATGTAATACTTTTAACAATAACGACTACCATTACGTAAATAAATAAGTAAACAAATACATAAAATAAATGAAAACATATCCTTGGGTGAGGATTAAAAAGAAAATAGTACGGAATGGAGTACCGGAGTCTGTCCTGTGCAGTAAGGATAGTTCTGTTTTGTGAAACAAAAAACAAACGAAGAACAGGTCTGTGTGCAACCGGATGGTGTCACCGGAGCAGAGGGGGCTGGAGGGGGAAGAGGTCGGGGGCCAGAGCCGTGGTGGGAAGGGGACCAGCCTTCTGCTGCTGAGCACACAGTGGAGTAGGCAGAGCTTTATATACTGTTATTAACCAGCGTTCCCCTAGAGATTTGATTTTTTTTTTTTAATTCATTCCTGCACCTCCACCAAAAACAAACCAAAAAAAAAGAGGAGGCCTCTTCCCTTTTGCCCCTGGTTCCAGCATCGGCTAGAACGCCGGCTGTGGGGTTATGAGAAACAGGCCTCTTCGGGAGAAAAAAACATCGATTTGTTGTTCCCCTTTCTGTGTTTTTTAAAACTTATCTTTCTTGATTAAAATATCACAGATGCCCCCCCCTTTTCATTTTCCCATTGGCCCCCTCCACCTTGCCCCCGCCCACCCCCCACCCCCCAGGCCTTCACCACACCATTGTCTGTGTCCATGGGTTCTGCATATATGCAAACAAGGCCTTTAGTTAATCTCTCCCACCCATGCCCTCTCTCTGAGATTGGCCCAGCTGTCCCCTGCTTCTGTGTGTCTGGGTCTGTTGTATTCCTCAGTTTATATTCATGCGTTCACTGGTGGTTTCTTGTATGTGCCCTGACTGGGGATGGAACCTGCAGCCTTGGTGCACTACGCATTTAAATGTATAGAATTTACTTAGAAAAAAAGGGCACTGCACATGTAAATGTATAAAATTTATTCAGGAAAAAAGGTTTTAAGATGAGACTCTAGCAGAGAATTCCAGAAAGCAGCAGTGCAGGGCAGGGGGATGTAGCTCAGTGGTAGAGCGCATGCTTTGCATGTATGAGGCCCCGGGTTCGATCCCCGGCATCTCCATTGTATTATTTTTCTCATTCTTCTTTCTCCTGTTCATCCTTAAAGCGCCTACCCGGATGCGGCCATAACAGGTGTAGCTCCTCCTGTCACCACCTGGAGGTGCGGTTTCCCCCACAGTCGAGATCGGTCCTTCCTCAAGCCTGGAACGTTCCAGATGTGCTTTTGCTGGAGGAGGCGAACGGGAGCATTGATGCTGGGAACTACAGCGACCCTGGCAGAGTGTCCCGTTGGGCAGTGACAGCGCCTGCAGCGAGGCCTGCGGGGTGGGGCTCATTCCCGGCCGCCAGGGTGATGTGTACGTCGGGGGTCAGAGGTCTGTGCCGGCCTTGCCCTTCGCCCTCTGTGCTGCCAGCAACAACCTTTTTCAGAGGGAGCCGCCCAAAAGGAGACTGGCTTTCCCAGCAGAGGGCTTGCTCCCTGCTTCATCAGTAACAGGACCAGAATGAATGAATGTAAGAATGGACGAACGAACGAATGGAGTGCATGAACTCTTTATACGTGTGCACTGCATTTAATCACTAAACATGAAAGCTATTTTTCATTAAAAGAAGGGGTCCTGTTCTTTGTCTGCAGTAATAACGGATCCTTGTCCATCAATCTGTCTCCTTTGACTCCGCACTTGTGTGTTTTTTTAATATATTTTTATTGATTTCAGAGGGGAAGGAAGAGGGAGAGAAATAGAAACATCGATGACCAGAGAGAATCATTGATCAGCTGCCCCCTGCATGCCCCCCACTGGGGATTGAGCCCGAGATCCGGGCCTGTGCCCTGACCGGGAATGGAATTATGACCTCCTGGTTCATAGGTAGATGCTCAACTACTGAGCCACACCAGCCAGGCCAGCTCACACTTTAAAACATCCACCCACCCTCCAAAAAATTAAAAACATCCCACCTTAGATCTGGAGAGTCTGCAAAGCCTTCATTTCTGAGATGAAACTGAAATTCCTGAAGGGACTCGCCCTTGGGCGGGGGCTGGAGGCGTAGGGGTGGCAGCTCCTGTTTGTAAACAAGCAAAGGTGAAGTTACATTTATGAGGCCTCACGCGAAACTAATGATAGGCTTCTGCTTTACTTTGAGCTGACCATTACGTATTTCTAATCGTGTCACCAGGAACCCCCCGGGTGGGCTCGGGCTGCCTGTCGCTGTGTCCAGCCAGGAAGGCAGGTTGAATCCTATGAGGCGCTTATTGAGGAGGCCAGCCCACCATGAAGACAGGGCGCTTTCAAGCATCAAAACCTGCCTTTCAGCAGGTGCAGGGGGCGGGACTAGAAAGGGGAAGGGGTGGGGGTGAGGCAGCCCTGGGGGTCCGCAGACGTCAGCTATTGTCTGGCCACGAGATGATGTGGGTGAGATGATGGTGAGGAGATGATGTGGATGAGAGGATGGTGAGGAGATGATGTGGATGAGAGGATGGTGAGGAGATGTGGATGAGATGATGGTTTGACTCC
Source organism: Myotis nattereri (assembly GCF_964212035.1). Lineage (NCBI taxonomy): Eukaryota > Metazoa > Chordata > Mammalia > Chiroptera > Vespertilionidae > Myotis > Myotis nattereri. The sequence goes on along the minus strand of NC_138095.1, from coordinate 27,781,937 downwards.
TGGTGGGTCAGTCCGACCCTGCTTATCGGTTCTGCTTGCTGGATTCACAGCGGGGTCACCTCCTCAATCGCTTCGCACGGGCCTTGAAAGGGAAACTTGGGGAAAACCTCACCCCTTCCTCACATATGAGAAACTTAACCCCCGGTTCATGTAAGTATATGTGTCCTAAGATTTAAAATAGTAGGATTATTTTTCAAATTAATTCAGGTGCTCTATCTATCAGATGGTAGGTTCCCCCCATCAATACACAATGACAAGGGGGGGGGGGAATACCCTAAAGAGAAAGAAAAAAAAATCACATCAGGCCTGTGCTGGGAAACGGAGCCTCCTAGAAAAGTTATGAATCTTGGGAAAAAATCGTTTCTAACACCATTTTATTTTACATAAAAAAAACATCAACAGCAACACAAAACCCCTGCGATGAGGTCCCTGGAGACGTCAGCTTCATACCAGAGACGGGAAGTGGGGTGGCGGCTGCCCTGGGCGGGAGGATGGGGCAACGGAGAGTTGGCTAATGGGTCAGAGGTCAGTGTTGCAAGAGGAACACAGGTGTGGAGGTGGCTGCATAACAGTGTGGACGTGGAAGGTGGTAGAATGTGCCACCGCCAAATAGGCCACTTAGCTGTTGTTTTAAAGCTTTTATTGATTTTAGAGAGAGAGGAGGGGATAAGGAGAGAGAGAGAGAGAGAGAGTTCAAACCCACACCACCCGGGCATGTGCCCTGCCCGACCACCGGGAATCCAACCACACACTTTCTAGTTCCTGGGGCGACTCAACCAACTGAACCAGCTGGATATAATTTTGAGCTGAAGGCACTTGGAAAACAGCAAACGCGGGAGAGTCGTTCCCGGGGTCCCCTTCGCTGCCCGACAGTCTCCCCCAGGAGCTGAGAGGCGCGAGGTCCCCTCCGGGGGTTCCACGGACCAGCGGACTCCTGTCGCAGGACTGAGGCTAGGAGAGGACACCCCACTTGGTCACAAGCGATCCTGTCTCCCACCCGTCCTCTTCCCGAGTGTCTTTCCTACAATCACTCACTCTCTCCTCAGAGGCCTCCTTGCTCGCTCTCCCCTCTCCCGCTGGTATTTAGGCCTCAGATCTGAATGGCTGCTCTGAGTGACTCCCTGTCCCCAGGGTATCCCCCAAGGAGACGGCACTGGAGTCAGTGAACACCTGGGTTTTCCTCCCGTTACTCTCCTTCAATGCCAGGGTCTCTAAGAACAGCCCCCCCCAGCCCCCAACACACTAACACCCTGGACACGCTGAGCTGTGCTCGGAAAACAGGGTAAGCCGAGCCAGTGTGGCTCAGGGGTCGGGCATCGACCTCGAACCCGGGGGGTCGCGGTTCCGTTCGGGTCAGGGCAGTGTGGGGCGGGCAGGAGGCGGCCGGTCGGTGATTCTCTCTCATCGTTGCTATTGCTGTCTCTCTCTCTTCCTCTCTGAAATCAATCTATATATATATATATTAAATGGTTAATGAAGATGGTTCAGTCCTGTTATGTCTGTGTTGCCATGGCGATTTTTAAAAGCCCCAGGAAGTTAGGGGGTGGGACCGGCTGTTTTTAAGCGGGAGCGGCTGTGTTCTGCTTCGCGATGCACATGTTCAGACGCGGACAGGAGAACAGCAGGTCCCTGGCTGCTGTGTTCCGTGTGGGGTTCCTTTTTCATGGTGTTTCCCGCCCCCCTAAGCGGCTGATTCCCTTCACTCCCATTTATGGTGGCAAAACCCATGACAAGACGAGGCAAGCCCTTCCCACCCAGCTCTCCGGGGACAGGCCTGCGGGCACCGTGTCCGCGGACATGCCCTGGACGCTGAGTGGTGAGTGCCACACGGGGCTGTCACCTTCCTGGCAGCTGAGTCCTCTGCGGGGAGAGGAAGCTCCGCAGACACGCAGGCACCAGGCCCATCTCTGCCCCCCCCCCAGCCCGCCCCCAGCCCCCACCCGGCTGGCTGCCTGGCACCCAGGCCTTTGTGAGCTCAGTGCATCATGTGCCCGGGGTGGGGGTGGGGGGTTGAGGGTGTTGGGGGGGGACTGGCCAATCCGGCCCTGTTGCTGGGCCTCTGTCACGCTGCCATTGGTGGCCGCTCTGACGCCCTCGCTTCTGGGGCGCCTGCAAAGGAAGGATCTGCGTCAGGGAGGAGCTGGAAATGGATCGCGTGACTCACCCTGCCTCCAGCACATTCTGGAACACGGCATTCTAGGTCAGGGCCTGTGTGTTTGGGAGCAGCGTGGCCTGTGACCTGAGCCCCGATTCCCGAGCCCCAGCGGGACATGCAGACTTCCCAGGGACCCCAAAAAGCCTCTGGAGACCTGGGGCCCCGAACCTGGGCGTTGTTGACATGGGGGCCAGGTGGCTGTGTGGCGGGGGGACTGTCCATTGTAGGGGGTTCAGCGGCATCCCTGGCCGACCCCCCCTCCCCCCAGTTGTGACGACCAAAATAGTATCTCCCCGCGGTGCCAGGTCCCGAGGGACCCTGTGCCTCCTGGGTGAGGGTGGCCTTTCTTTCCGGAAAAACAGCAGCCACTGGTCTTGGGCAAGGTCATTCTCCTTTTTTTTTTTTTAAAGTTCTTTGCTGTTGAATGAATTACAGAAGTCTCCTTTCCCCCACTGACCGCTCCCTGGCCGCCCCCAGCACATGCCCCCCGCCCCCTGTCCACTGGCGACGCTCATCATTTCTCTCCTCATCGCAGGGCCCTTGGCCAGTGTTTGCTGGACTTCAGTTGGGGGCGGCAGGGCATTTCAGAATTTATTTTCCTGCTAGAGACAACCTGGGTGTTCCCCCAGCTCCTCCTGTCCCCCCAGCTCCTCCCGTCCCCCCCCCCAGCTCCTCCCGTCCCCCCCCAGCTCCTCCCGTCCCCCCAGCTCCTCCCGTCCCCCCCCCAGCTCCTCCCGTCCCCCCCCAGCTCCTCCCGTCCCCCCCCAGCTCCTCCCCTCCCCCCCAGCTCCTCCCGTCTCCCCCCCAGCTCCTCCCGTCCCCCCCCAGCTCCTCCCGTCCCCCCCAGCTCCTCCCGTCCCCCCCCCAGCTCCTCCCGTCCCCCCCAGCTCCTCCCGTCCCCCCAGATCCTCCCGTCCCCCCAGATCCTCCTGTCCCCCCAGCTCCTCCCATGCTGTTTTCTCTTGGAGCTCCCCGTGGGCCCACGCCCCAGGCCCAGCCGTCTCCTTCCTCTTGCCCTCGCCTCCCTTTGGACTCCGGACAAAGCTGTTGCCACGCAGCTCCTGACTCAGCCTGACGCACCCCCATCACAAGGTTCCCACAAACAACACCCAGCACGACCCCGAGAGCAACCGGGGTGCGGCCACGGTCCGCTCCTCTTAGAGAAAAACCTCTCACCTTCGGCCTGAAAACCTGCAAAACGGGGAGAAATGGCCCCGGACAGAGCCTCCCTGTTTGGTTCCTTTCGAACCCCTTTCCAGAAATTTAGAGAGAAGTCATCTATTTTTAAAATTATTGTTTATTTACCTACATGAGTATTCTTTTTTCCTTTTTAACTTAAATTCTTTGTTTAAAGTATTACATGAGCCTCTCTTTTCCCCCCATTGACCTCTGCTCCCACCCCCAGCACACGCCCCCACCCCCCCAGCACACGCCCCCACCCCCCAGCACACGCCCCCACCCCCCAGCACACGCCCCCACCCCCAGCACACGCCCCCACCCCCCAGCACACGCCCCCACCCCCCCAGCACACGCCCCCACCCCCCAGCACACGCCCCCACCCTCCCAGCACACGCCCCCACCCCCCCAGCACACGCCCCCACCCCCAGCACACGCCCCCACCCCCCCAGCACACGCCCCCACCCCCAGCACACGCCCCCACCCCCCCAGCACACGCCCCCACCCCCCCAGCACACGCCCCCACCCCCAGCACACGCCCCCACCCCCCCAGCACACGCCCCCACCCCCCAGCACACGCCCCCACCCCCAGCACACGCCCCCACCCCCCAGCACACGCCCCCACCCCCAGCACACGCCCCCACCCCCCCAGCACACGCCCCCACCCCCCAGCACACGCCCCCACCCCCCCAGCACACGCCCCCACCCCCAGCACACGCCCCCACCCCCCCAGCACACGCCCCCACCCCCAGCACACGCCCCCACCCCCCCAGCACACGCCCCCACCCCCCCAGCACACGCCCCCACCCCCCCAGCACATGCCCTCACCCCTCTACGATCTGTGTCCATTGCTTAAGAAATGACCTTGACACAAGTCTGTATTGGAAGTCCGGGGGTGTTGGGGGGGCTGCTACCCCAGAAAACATTTTATTCGTGTCCATTTCCCCGTCATGAGTTCATTCTCTTGGAACATGTTAAAAAACAACGGGGGGCGGGGGGGGGGGATCTATTGTGACTGCGCAGCCCTTCTTCCTGACTCAGCCATTGCCAGGGGCTTTCCAATGGAGCCGGGATGGCGTCTCGTCCTGATGGCATTTGTTTGTTTTTTGTTTGTTTTTCAGTCGCTGGGGAACGGGCCCAGGGGAATGGGCCCAAGGTCAGTCGTGTTTTTTCGTTGTGGCCTCTAATTTTTTTTTCTTGACGGCCTTAGAGGGCAGACATGACATCTCCCCCCTCCCCCTTCTTAGGGGCTGCTCATCCTCCTGGAGGAGCCCAGAAGGACAGTGACTAAGGGGGTGACACCAGGGGAGTTTTTACTGGAAACTTCTAAAAACCCTGTTCTCAACGTTCCCGCGCTCATCTGTGTGAAAACACTTTCTCTCTCCTCCTGCCCCCGGGACCGTCCTGCAGGTCACAGCTCATGTTCGGGGTTAGTTCTCCCCCTCGGACCCACCCAGCTGCCCCCGGCCTGTCCTTCCCAAACCTCAGGCTTAAATGGGTTCCATTCCGGAGGCCAACGGGCTGCCAGCCCCGCGGGCCGGGTCTGGCTCCAGGACCCCGTGCCCCCTGCCAACCAATCAGGAAGGGGAAGGAACCCGCTGGACCAGTCTAGAACCTTCTAGAACCACCTAGAACCACCTAGAAGGTTCTAGGCCTGTCCAGCTTCCAGGTCCAGTGCCAATCGTTGTGTGGTTTGTGTTTTTTTCTTTTGTAGCCTTTTAAATAATTTATTGGGGGCAAATCGTTCTTTTCTTTTTTAAAAGTATGAAGCTTGTCCACCTGTCTTTCCAAAATCCAGCGCAGACACAACCCGGCGGGTCTCCCACTCACAGTTTTCCGCGAGAACACCCCCCCCACCCCCACCCCCCCGCGTGTCCTGAGCGGCCCTTCGGCCTCGGCTGGCGTCCAGGCCCCGCGGACATTTGCCGAGTCATCCGCCCTGTCCCGGCGCCCGCGCGGAGGAGGGGCCGGCCACCAACCGGCGCGGTGGGGGTGGGGGTGGGGGCCGCGGCTCCCCAAGCCCTCGCGACGCGCCTTGGAGGTGGGGTGCACAGAACTTTAGGGAAACACAAACACTATCCAGATCTCAACTGTGACCCCCAAAGAAAGACCCCCTCCTGTTCGCGGTGGGAAGGGAGCGGGGCCCCGACTCCGCACGAGGCGCTGGGCCGGACCCCTGTCCGTTAAGGGGGGGGTCCCGGGAGCCGCGGGGGACGGTTGGGGCTGAAGAAAGGGGGCGTCGGGCCGGGAAGCGGGGTCGCGGGGGGGGGGGGGGGGACGCGGGCTCCCCACCCGCTCCGAGCGCCCGCCGATTCCGCGCCGGGTTTTAGCTCCCGCCGCGGGCGCCCTCCCGCCCCTCCTCCCGCCCCTCCCCCCGCCCGGCCAGCGAGTCCGGCGCCGGCTCCGTCCGCGGACGCAGCGCGCAGCCAACGCGCCGATCCCTCCGCGCGGGCCCTCAGAGGAGCCGCCCCGCCGCAGCCGGTTCCGCCCGGAGCGCCAGCCTTCGCCTCAGAACATTCCCGAAGGGGAGTCAGAGGACGCGGAGGCGCTGGGTATCCCGCGGGAGGCGGGGGCGGGGAAAGTAGTCCCTCCGCCTGTCTCCGCGGAGGGATCCCGGGCGCGCGCGGATATATAAGGGGGCGCCGGGCGTGGCGCGCGCATTCGCGGTCGTCGGAACACAGTCGCCGTTCTCTTCGCTCGCAGCCTCCTTCAACGCCCTCGGTGAGCGGCGGCCGCCGCGGCCGGGGTCCCGGGTCCGTCCCGCTCCTTCGGGGGCGGCGAGGGTGGCAGGCGGGGTGTCCGCCGCGGGCGGGGGCAGGGCAGCTGAGGGGGCCTTTAGTCGAGCGGGTCCCGCGAGCCGCGGACCCTGAGGGGAGAGCGCCGCCGCGAAATGGCGGCCGGTGAGGCGGCGGTGGGGCCGGCGGGCGGGCTGAGGGGCAACGTGGCGGGGAAACGTGGAGGGAGCGCGGCTGCGGCCGGACGGGGCTGGGCGGTGTGTGTGGGTCCACCGTGGAGTCTGTCACGGCCTAACGGGCCCAAAGGCCCCGCGGGACGAGGGGGCCCGGCCCGGCCGGTGCCGCTCGGAACCGACCCGCACCCACGGCGGGGGCGCGCTCACGTGACGTCACCCCGCTGTGTGCGCACAATGCCGGGCGGGGCCGCCTGCGGGGGGTGGGGGGGCGCTAGGGTTCCCTTTCCCGACGCCGGTCGGCGGGACGCAGGGCTGGGGCCTGGGCTGAGCTGACGGAGGCGGACAGGCGAGGAGGGGCGTTCGCGGCCAAGATCGTCCTCGGGGCCAGTCTCCCTGCCTCTCTCTGCTGAGCGCCCGGCGCGGGGGTTGACTTAGCCAGGAAGGTTCCGGTTCCGGTCCCCTTTCTGAGGGTGTGTGGGCAGGTTTCCCTTTCTCAATGTATCGGGGTGACACTGGTTAGTGACGCTGTGCGGGTTCTCAGTGTCCACGTCTATACACGTGACCTGTGTTGTTAGGCAATTTTTCTTGTTGTTGTTTTTTTTTTAATTGACTTTTTAGAGAGTAAGAGAGAGGGATAGAGAGTTAGAAACATCGATCAGCTGCCTCCTGCACGCCCCCTACTGGGGATGTGCCCGCAACCAAGGTACTTGCCCTTGAACGGAACCGAACCAAGGACCCTTCAGTCCGTGAGCCATGGGTCTATCCACTGAGCCAAACCGGTCAGGGCAAGTTTGTTTTTTTGTGTGTTTTTTTTTGGTTCCTTGCCCTAGGCAAGTGTTTATCTTAGCCATTGGGCCAATAAAAAAATGACACTTAGCCTTAGGAATGTGTTCATGGGTGAATTGCCTGCTAAACTCTCCGGTTCTTTTTTTTTGTTGTTTCATCTTTTTGTTCTAATAGACAATGCAGATCTTCGTGAAAACCTTGACTGGCAAGACCATCACCCTCGAGGTCGAGCCCAGTGACACCATCGAGAATGTCAAGGCCAAGATCCAAGACAAAGAGGGCATCCCCCCAGACCAGCAGCGGCTGATCTTCGCCGGCAAGCAGCTGGAAGACGGGCGCACCCTGTCCGACTACAACATCCAGAAAGAGTCCACTCTGCACCTGGTCCTGCGCCTGAGAGGTGGGATGCAGATCTTCGTGAAGACCTTGACTGGCAAGACCATCACCCTCGAGGTCGAGCCCAGTGACACCATCGAGAATGTCAAGGCCAAGATCCAAGACAAAGAGGGCATCCCCCCAGACCAGCAGCGGCTGATCTTCGCCGGCAAGCAGCTGGAAGACGGGCGCACCCTGTCCGACTACAACATCCAGAAAGAGTCCACTCTGCACCTGGTCCTGCGCCTGAGAGGTGGGATGCAGATCTTCGTGAAGACCTTGACCGGCAAGACCATCACCCTCGAGGTCGAGCCCAGTGACACCATCGAGAATGTCAAGGCCAAGATCCAAGACAAAGAGGGCATCCCCCCTGACCAGCAGCGGCTGATCTTCGCCGGCAAGCAGCTGGAAGACGGGCGCACCCTGTCCGACTACAACATCCAGAAAGAGTCCACTCTGCACCTGGTCCTGCGCCTGAGAGGTGGGATGCAGATCTTCGTGAAGACCTTGACCGGCAAGACCATCACCCTCGAGGTCGAGCCCAGTGACACCATCGAGAATGTCAAGGCCAAGATCCAAGACAAAGAGGGCATCCCCCCTGACCAGCAGCGGCTGATCTTCGCCGGCAAGCAGCTGGAAGACGGGCGCACCCTGTCCGACTACAACATCCAGAAAGAGTCCACTCTGCACCTGGTCCTGCGCCTGAGAGGTGGGATGCAGATCTTCGTGAAGACCTTGACCGGCAAGACCATCACCCTCGAGGTCGAGCCCAGTGACACCATCGAGAATGTCAAGGCCAAGATCCAAGACAAAGAGGGCATCCCCCCAGACCAGCAGCGGCTGATCTTCGCCGGCAAGCAGCTGGAAGACGGGCGCACCCTGTCCGACTACAACATCCAGAAAGAGTCCACTCTGCACCTGGTCCTGCGCCTGAGAGGTGGGATGCAGATCTTCGTGAAGACCTTGACCGGCAAGACCATCACCCTCGAGGTCGAGCCCAGTGACACCATCGAGAATGTCAAGGCCAAGATCCAAGACAAAGAGGGCATCCCCCCTGACCAGCAGCGGCTGATCTTCGCCGGCAAGCAGCTGGAAGACGGGCGCACCCTGTCCGACTACAACATCCAGAAAGAGTCCACTCTGCACCTGGTCCTGCGCCTGAGAGGTGGGATGCAGATCTTCGTGAAGACCTTGACCGGCAAGACCATCACCCTCGAGGTCGAGCCCAGTGACACCATCGAGAATGTCAAGGCCAAGATCCAAGACAAAGAGGGCATCCCCCCTGACCAGCAGCGGCTGATCTTCGCCGGCAAGCAGCTGGAAGACGGGCGCACCCTGTCCGACTACAACATCCAGAAAGAGTCCACTCTGCACCTGGTCCTGCGCCTGAGAGGTGGGATGCAGATCTTCGTGAAGACCTTGACTGGCAAGACCATCACCCTCGAGGTCGAGCCCAGTGACACCATCGAGAATGTCAAGGCCAAGATCCAAGACAAAGAGGGCATCCCCCCTGACCAGCAGCGGCTGATCTTCGCCGGCAAGCAGCTGGAAGACGGGCGCACCCTGTCCGACTACAACATCCAGAAAGAGTCCACTCTGCACCTGGTCCTGCGCCTGAGAGGTGGGATGCAGATCTTCGTGAAGACCTTGACCGGCAAGACCATCACCCTCGAGGTCGAGCCCAGTGACACCATCGAGAATGTCAAGGCCAAGATCCAAGACAAAGAGGGCATCCCCCCAGACCAGCAGCGGCTGATCTTCGCCGGCAAGCAGCTGGAAGACGGGCGCACCCTGTCCGACTACAACATCCAGAAAGAGTCCACTCTGCACCTGGTCCTGCGCCTGAGAGGTGGGATGCAGATCTTCGTGAAGACCTTGACCGGCAAGACCATCACCCTCGAGGTCGAGCCCAGTGACACCATCGAGAATGTCAAGGCCAAGATCCAAGACAAAGAGGGCATCCCCCCTGACCAGCAGCGGCTGATCTTCGCCGGCAAGCAGCTGGAAGACGGGCGCACCCTGTCCGACTACAACATCCAGAAAGAGTCCACTCTGCACCTGGTCCTGCGCCTGAGAGGTGGGATGCAGATCTTCGTGAAGACCTTGACCGGCAAGACCATCACCCTCGAGGTCGAGCCCAGTGACACCATCGAGAATGTCAAGGCCAAGATCCAAGACAAAGAGGGCATCCCCCCTGACCAGCAGCGGCTGATCTTCGCCGGCAAGCAGCTGGAAGACGGGCGCACCCTGTCCGACTACAACATCCAGAAAGAGTCCACTCTGCACCTGGTCCTGCGCCTGAGAGGTGGGATGCAGATCTTCGTGAAGACCTTGACCGGCAAGACCATCACCCTCGAGGTCGAGCCCAGTGACACCATCGAGAATGTCAAGGCCAAGATCCAAGACAAAGAGGGCATCCCCCCTGACCAGCAGCGGCTGATCTTCGCCGGCAAGCAGCTGGAAGACGGGCGCACCCTGTCCGACTACAACATCCAGAAAGAGTCCACTCTGCACCTGGTCCTGCGCCTGAGAGGTGGGATGCAGATCTTCGTGAAGACCTTGACTGGCAAGACCATCACCCTCGAGGTCGAGCCCAGTGACACCATCGAGAATGTCAAGGCCAAGATCCAAGACAAAGAGGGCATCCCCCCTGACCAGCAGCGGCTGATCTTCGCCGGCAAGCAGCTGGAAGACGGGCGCACCCTGTCCGACTACAACATCCAGAAAGAGTCCACTCTGCACCTGGTCCTGCGCTTGAGAGGGGGTGTCTAAGTTAATCCCTTTTAAGCTTTCAACCAATTTAAATTGCACTTTTCTTTCAATAAAGTTGTTGCATTCCCAAGTAGTGTGTTTTTTATTCAGTGCTAAGTAAGGTTATTTTTATTTAGGGTGGGGTGTAAGGGATCAAGGTTTTTAGACTAAGGTAATTTTGTAGTAAGGAGGTATAATAAATTACTGACTGAAATACTGAGTTTGGGTATAGTGTTGGGTACCTGAGAATGAAGAAAGTTTCTGGAATACCAGCAAGGAGATTTTAAAAAGGTGGGAGTGGTTGAAGGGAACATACAGTAGAAATCAATTTTAAAATACATAGCTCTATTTAAAATCAAAAGTTATATAGAAGGTTCTTTAACCAGATTTTTAAAGAAAGGTAATGTTATGCATTATGCTAGTGGTTATTTAGAGAATTAAAGCTATTGGTTGAAATACAATATTCAGTATTCCTCAATTTCATGCAACAGCAGATGCAGAGTTTCTATATAACTGATTGTGAATGAAGCAATTTGCCCTTGGTCCCCAGAAGTCTGGTCTCCAAAGAGCACTAGTCCTCATGGAGTAGAGGAAAATTGGTGTTTTCACTTGCTAATCGTAAAATGCCTGAAGTCAACAGGTTTAAGTCCTAGATTTAGGGGAGTATAACTAGGAAATGCCTTTTGAAAAATCCAGGAGTTGTAGGCAAATCCATTCTGGTGAGTTTCTCACCATGTTGACGTAAGTAGGTAATGCATAGATAAGTGAATTTCCGTGACTCACTGCAAGTCATGTAAATTGAGCAATGTCACAAGATCCTCAGAAACCCCACCAGTACCTGTAACCACTTGGAGTCACGTTCGGAGTTGTGTAATTTTTTTTTTTTAATATATTTTTTATTTTTTTTTTTACAGAAGGAAGGGAGAGGGATAGAAACATCGATCAGCTGCTTCCTGCACACTCCCTACTGGGTATGTGCCCGCAACCAAAGGTGCATGCCCTTGACCAGAATACATGACCTTCAGTCCACAGGCCAACGCTCTATCCATTGAGCCAAACCGGTTAGGGTGAGTTATGTAATTTTGATATTCATTACAGAATGAAGGGCCCTAGCTGGTTTGGCTCAGTGGATAGAGCCTTGGCCTGTGGACAAGGGTCCTGGGTTCAATTATGGTCCTGGTTTGCAGGCTCAAGCCCCAGTAGGGGGCATGTAGGAGGCAACAGATGGTTCAATGATGTTTCTATCTCCCTCTCCCTCTGAATTAAATGTGTGTGTGTATAAAATGAAGGGCCATAACAAAATAACCAGTCGCTTCTTGAAAATAACCACTGCAGGACAGGCACTGCAAAGTTCCTAAGAGTTGACAGGCATTTTAGAGTCTGGGTACAAGTGGGTCGGTGGCTACTAACAGTTGAAAAAATGTGGCTGGTCATCTCGTGGCAGCCTGATACCCTTAAGATAAGTGGAGACCCTGGCTGCCTTCCCCAGGGCTGGAAGGGTCTGGGCATTGGTGCCCTAGAGCAGTAGCCTAATAAAGCTGGGGGTGTTCAGGGCTGGGGGCGCTCAAACACTTGGCTCCTTGAAGTGCAGCTTCAGGGCAAGTGTGAAAGGAATCACTAACAATAAAAAAACCAATGCAAACACATTAAAAACCAGATGTAGAAAGAGTTGAATACAAGCTTATTCCCAGGAAAGAACGAGATGGGAATATATTTGCCTTGTTTTTTATAATATACTAGAGGCCCGGTGCACAAAAATTTGTGCACTCGGGGCGGGGGGAGGGGGGGTCCCTCAACCCGGCCTGTGCCCTCTTGCAGTCTGGGACCCCTCGGGAGATAACGACCTGCTGGCTTAGGCCTGCTCCTGGGTGGCAGAGGGCAGGCCCAATCCCTAGGTGCAGCCCCTGGTCAGGCTCAGAGCAGGGCCGATGGAGTTGGGGTGCCGCCCCGTCACACGCAGAGCAGGGCCAATCGGGGTTGGGGTGCTGCCCCCGTCACAGAGCAGGGCCCATCGGGGTTGGGGCACCGCCCTCTATCACCCACAGAGCAGGGCCGATCAGGGGGTTGGGGCACCGCCACTCTCAACCTCAGGGCAGGGCCAATGGAGAGGTTATGGCTCTACCCCGTCACAGAGCAGGGCCCGTGGGGCGGGGGGGGCTTGGGGAGCTCCCCCCTATCAGGCACAGAGCAGGGCTGATCAGGGGGTTGGGGCCCCGCCCTCTGTCACACACACAGCCACAGGGCAATCAGGGGGTTTGGGCGCTGCCCCCCGTCACTCTGATCCCGGTGCTGGGAGGCATATTACCCTTTTACTATATAGGGTAGAGGCCTGGTGCATGGGTGGGGCCGGCTGGTTTGCCCTGAAGGGTGTCCTGGATCAGGGTGGGGGTCCCCACTGGGATGCCTGGCCAGTCTGGGTGAGGGGCTGAGGGCTGTTTTCAGGCTGGGAGTGACTGAAGTTCCCAACCGCTCCTTCCTTTTTTTTTTTTTTTTTTTTTATTCTGGGCCAGCTTTACCTTGAGGCTTGGCTCCAGCTCTTAGGCCTCCGCGGGTAAAAGTAGGTTTCTGGCCTTTGCTTACAATGTTGCAAATCTGCTGGCTGAAGTCCAGCGTATTTGTTACAATGCCCCCTCAGAGGCCTGCAGCCGCAGGCAGGGAACTCAGGCGGGGAACGTTGGTCCAACGATCCTCTCACTGAGGCAAGCAAGCCTCATGTTAGTTTCAAGCTGCCTGGCTGCTGCTGGCCACCATCTTGGCTGACAGTTAATTTGCATATCTCACTGATTAGCCAATGAAAAGGGTAGCGGTCATACACCAATTACCATGTTTCTCTTTTATTAGTGTAGATACGTATATTGTGTGTTTTATAAATGCAAAGTAACCCACCTAAATTCCTGAGTGAGCCGATTTTACTTCTCAGTGATTACTTTTTTTTTTGAGAGTATTGATTGTTTTTAATTTCAGTGATTATTTTTAATTAAAGTTGCACTTTTTTGGGTTTACCCCTGTGTAATATATATACCATGATACGTGCACGCACACGCACTCACAAAACACACACACACAAATAGGATCATTCACAACAGTTTCGAAAAACAGCCCATGGAAAGAGTATAGTCTCTTTTCATGTTGTTTTAACTTTAAGTCAGAAAATACAACAAATTTTCTTAACCATAAAAACTTGCTTTACACATTACATGTCACCAAACTCTACAGCCCTGTCACGCATCACAGGCTTTGACTGCATGGCGCCACCAGCTTTTCTTTCCTAAACTAGCTCATGCAGGACATTTTCCCAAACCAGCACGTCTCCATCTACCTCCTTGTTCCCATTCTTGCTAGCGGCCCACTGGACGGCCGCCTTACGGGGTGCTTAGCCCGTCGACCAGCGTGCCCAGGGGGCTGCTGCTCTGGTGCTGGTGCCCGGGGCATCTGACTGAAAGGGCAGCATAGATGCCACGTCTCTAGCAAGGTCCTTGGGAATCGCGAGAAGTCACTGGTCTTGGCGCCCGCTGGGCGGCACGTACTCTGCAGGGGAAGGTGCGGAGATCACGGCTCCTGCAAAGGGTGACGCGGCCATTTGTGGAGCGTCCATGTTTTTAAAAATCAGCCTTAGAACTTATTTTTGTAACTAAGTAACGGTTACTGTATTGGTTACTGCCTCATATTTCCTTCAGTTCTTTGAAAAGGAATGCTTTCCCGTGTTTGGGGCGTGTGGGAAGCTTACAGGAACGTGCAACGAGAAGACCTGCAGGCGCGCAGCATGCCCTTCGCCCGCAGACAGCAGCCCCCCATGGGAGGCAGGGACGGCGCCTGCCTGCTCACGTCTGCAGTAGCTGGGACAGTTCTAACCTTGCATTTTGGATAAAGGAAAACACCTTTGATGTCATTTTCTCAGCAGCAAAGGAAGCCGCCAGGGCAACACCATCCCTGCGATCAGTGACGGGCCCTCCGCCCGCCGATGCGCGCCTGTCAGCCATGGCCGGGCCGGGGGTCCCGCCGCGGGGAGTCCTGTCGGGTCAACAGCGCCGCTGAGGGCGCGCGGCCGTGAGCGCAGCGGTGTGAGCCCTGGAGGCAGATGTGTGGCTTGTAAGTCGTTGAAAGTGTCTCTGTGTTTTGTCCGAAGGTACAAATCCCTCGCCTGGCGCGCAGGGCTCTGCTGCGGGTGCTGCTTGCGGGTGGCAGGGCCTTTGGACTCGGGGTCACTCGTCTGCAGTGCTCACTGCCGCCGGGAGAGGGCGCAGCTGGACAGGCTGCTTTAGCCAGGAGGCCGGCAGCGCCCCCAGGCGGTTGTAATTGAGCAAGGAATTTGTTCCTCCGTATCTTTCCTTCCTTCCTCCTCTAAACGTTTATTTTTATGTTTTTGTTAATCTTCACCCAAGGATATTTTTCCATTGAATTTTAGAGAGAGAGTGGAAGGGAGGGGGAGAGACATGTTTGTCTCTACAGACACTGATGTGAGAGAGACACATCCACTGGTCGCCTCCGGGCCGGGGATGGCAGCATGTGCCCTGACTAGAATCAAACCCGGGACCTTTCAGTCCACAGGCCGAAGCTCTATCCACTGAGCCACGCCAGCTAGAGGAGTCACAACGGTGTTCTTGATGCCGCAGAGCTACACACTTGCAAATGGTTAAAATGGGAAAAAAGTGATGTGCGCGGGGACAAGGGAAGGTGTCTAGGAGTTTAGGTGCAGAAACCGAGGCAGTGGGAGTCTCCCACTGGGGAGGATTTCTAAGTGTTGCCTAGGAGATGAGCCATCCAGTGGTCACCCCGTTTCTGCAGACCCAGGAGGTGACGGTGCATGGCGTGGGGGGCGACGGGGACTCTGGGTAATAGTTACACAACCGAAGTGCAGACTCCATGGCTCCAAACCCGCATCATCTTCTGGCTACGTGGGCGCGTCCTGCTCCCCAAGGCTTCACCAGCCACAAGGGGGCGCGAGGAGGTGGCCGAGCATCACAGCCTCTCTCCTTTCCTCCCCCTTAGATACCGCCCCCCTTCCTCCAGTTCTTGACAACGTTGAGTCTTACTACCTCTTGGAAACATCCTTCGGGTTTTTTTTTTTAAAGCCTTTATGATTTCTGGGCTTCAGCTCAGCCTTCAAGTGTGTCCCTCGGCCTTCATTCCTTAAAAACAAGCGGAGCCACAGGCCACATTTGCATGAGTCCACGGATCTGAAATGTCCAGAATCGTCAAGTCTATGGAGACAGAAAGCGAGTGGGGGTTACCTGGGGCAGGGGGCCGGGGCGGAATGGCCGTAAGTGTGGAAGGCGGACAGGGATGTGTTTGGGGATAGAATGTTGGGGAACTAGAGGGGGAGGCTCAACATGGTGAGTGTTCTGACTTGTTCAGTTTAAAAGGGTTAAGTTTGTGCCCAGTCAGTGTGGCTCCAGGGCTGAGCGTCGACCCAGGAACCAGGAGGTCATGGTTCTGTTAGGGATGGAGCACGCAACCCGGGCATGTGCTCCAACTGGGAATTGAACCATGATCTGGTTCATAGGTTGATGCTCAATCACTGAGCCACACCAGCTGTGTTGTTTTTGCTATTTTTAAAAAAGTGGTTAAAAAAAAAGTGGTTAAAAGCACATAACGTCAAACATACCCTCTTACCCATTTTGAAGTGCCGTTCACTGGCGCCACGGATACACGCCCGATCCTTCACATCCTGCAAAACTAAAACTCCTTCGACAGCAGCTCGGGTGTCTGGAGGTCTGGTCTCGCCTGGGAAGGTGGTTTGTTAAAGGCGGAAGCGTTTGCTCTGAGCGGGGTCTGGGCTGCTTGCTCCTGCGCAGGAATATCAGACTTCATGGCTTGTTTCGCTTAGAGAAAGTCGCTTCCTCTTGTCAGCTCTGTGCTGGGTCACACTCCAATTTCACTTCTTCATTTGTCAGAAATTACATAGAACGTGACAGGTGGCACCAGGGGACATAGGAGAGTCAACCACTGAACGCATGGAAAAGTGGAATAACAAATCGATGTTTCTCTCTCTCTCAATCATCAATAAAAAACCCCAAAACAAAACCATGCAGGGTTCTTGGGGTCTCCACCCACCCCTTTGAACTTGGCTATAAGTATCCAATGTCACTTATAATGGGAGCAAAGACCCCGTTTACACTTGCGACTCTGAGGAGAAGATGTTTAGCAGTGAGCTTCCCAAGCAATGCAGAGCAAAGCAATGTGGAAAGTGTTAGAATTTACTATTCAGTATAAAAAGGAGGCGTGGACGAGCGACCAGACAGTCTTTGTTCCTAGAGAGGAGGAATCGTGTTGAAAAGAAGCCAGAGTTCCCTAAAGGTAGCCAGAAATGAACGCAAAACCAATTAAATAACCAGCAGAAAATTTGGGGGAATTTGAGAATACTGCTGAAGTACATTAAAAAGAAGAGAGAAAAGAATATACAAACATTTCCAGGAAAATTCTGAAAGTGAAGAATAGTGAGGAAAGACTAGCTTTTCCAAATATATATTTTTAAAATAGGTTTATTGACGAGAGAGAGAGAGAGAGAGAAACATTGATCGGACCAGCGACCTGTCAGTACCCAGGACGAAACTCAACCAAATGAGCCATGCCAGCTGGGGCTCCAAATACTGTGATAAAAAGGTGGAGTATAAGGTACAGTTGTCCGTAGAGAAGGAGTGGGTAGGCTGAGCTGTCATAAGAGAGAACAATCCAGAAAGAGACCAAAGTATGTAGAGAAACGGGTGTGGACGACGGTCGCTTCATTCCGTGGGGGAAGAATCGGAAATACGTTGGGTGGGACCCCGGGATTCTTGTCCCGCAGCTGAAGACACCACCAACCCCAAGTGGAGCAGAGGCTGGAAACTACACAGACGGGAGAGGGCGATGGGAAGAGTCACTCTGGGAGGCTCTTCCGCATGTGACGCAACACCCAGACGTCAAAGGGACAGCAACCCTGATCACGAGGAAAAGCAAAGTCCGTGTTTTTGCAGAACATCAGAGAGCCCAAGCAAAGGGGAGAATGGGTCTGCAGCTCCCGTGCCAGGCGCCGAATCGATGTCCCTCCGGCCCAGAGAGGCCCACAAGCCAGCCGCGGGGGTGGGGTCACGGGAGGCCACCGCCCGTTCCCGGAGACACACAAGTGGCCGTCAGTCAGCGTGGGGAGCACGGGGGCCTCCGCGGGGCGAAGAGAAGGGCGAGGCGGCAGTGAGCGCTCCTCGCCTGGGCGGCCTGCAAGCATCAGGAGCTGGAACCTGGAACCGACGTTTTATTAATCAATGTCATCCCAATACATTCAGTTTTTAAAAATATACTTTTATTGATTTCAGAGCGGAAGGGACAGGGAGAGAGAGAGAAACATCTATGATGGGAGAGAATCATGGACTGGCTGCCTCCTGCACGCCCCCCCCACTGGGGATGGAGCCCACAACCCCGGGCCTGTGCCCTGACCCGGAATCCACCGTGACCTCCTGGTTCACAGGTCGACGCTCAACCGCTGAACTACAGTGATTGGGGCCCATATTGGTTTTTAAAAACTACCGGTTTCTAATGTGCTGTTTACATGAAAGTCTCTCTCTCTCTCTCTTTTTTTTTTTTTTCTAAAGGCTTACTCTTTAAAAAAAAATTTTAAATTGATTTGGGGAGAGAGAGAGAGAGAGAAACATTGACATGAGAGCGAAAGGAGCCATCTTAGCGCTGGGAGGGGAGGAGGGGGACTGAGTGACTGGATGGAGAGGAGCCTCAGGAGGGCCTGCTGATGCCAATCACGGTCGCACTGGGCCCTGATGAGCACCTGCGACAGTATTTCAGGAACCTGAGTCAGCCTCTGGGAACCAGTACACAGGCAGGTGAGATGGGCTCCTCCCCACCTGCTGCCCTTTCCCCTTCCGCGTGGGGCAGGGCTGGGGGGGGCGGGGGGCGTGACCCCACACATGGCAGCAGATTGCGCCAGCTCAGGGGACACCTTAGAGCCAAGAGCAAGCGCCAGGTGCCAGGGGCCTGGGGACGAGGGACGAGGGAAGCTCCGGCTCATCAGCCTCCGGGGAAGGAATGTGGTGGAGGCAGCCAGGGCCTGTCTCCGGGGGAGGAGCCGGAGGGCCGGCCGCTGGGCACCGGAGTCCCTCGGACCCAGGCCAGGCTTCTGGAAGAATGTGTCCCCCGCCCCCCCGCCCCGCGGCCCAGGGTCTGTCCTCGCTGGGCTCAGCCTGGAGCGTGGGATTCGGATCGGGAAGGAGCGATTCTTTGTTTTAAATATGTTTCTATTGATTTGAAAAATATGTATTTTTATTGATTTCCAAGAGGAAAGGGGAGGGAGAGAGTGGGAGAAACATCCATGATGAGCGAGAATCATGGACCGGCGGCCTCCTGCACGCCCCCCACTGGGGATGGAGCCCGCAACCCGGGCCTGTGCCCTGACCGGGAACCAAGCCGTGACCTCCTGGTTCCTGGGTCGACGCTCAAGCCCTGAGCCGTGCTGGCTGGGCTGGGTCTGAATTTCATGCTCGTGCGAGGAAACCAGAGGAGGGTGAGGCAGGAGGTAACACGATCCTAGGGCTGCCCATGCCCAGTGGCCTCACCGACGGGTCCCCTCCCCTTGAAGCATTTTCTCAGGTGTCACTATGGACTCACTGGCCCGGGAGGAATGTCTTTGTTCCCACAGCGCACGGGAAGGGGGAGGCGGGAGGCCAGGGCTCGCAATCCCAGGGCTCTCTTGCCCGTAAGCAATGCCCCCCCCTCCCCCACCCCCGCCCCAGGACCGGCCAGGTCCCGGCTGCTGGCGGCCGCCCTGCCCTGGGCCCCGTGCACTGCTTTCCGGAGAGAGTTTTATTTTTAGGATCCACCGCCACCTGGGCTCCAGCCACCCTGCCATCCGCCTCCCCCGGAGCCAGGGACAATTTTGAAGCCCTGGGGGGGGGGGGATTGGCACCTTTGCTACAGTTTTGTGGGTGAATTTTTTTCTTAAGAGGACAAAGGCCTTTTCTACTGAAAGCGCTCTTTTAAAATATATATATATTTTTATTGATTTCCGAGAGGAAGGAAGAGGGAGAGAGAGAGAAACAACAATGGTGAGAGAGCATCATGGGTCAGCTGCCTCCTGCACGCCCCCCACTAGGGATGGAGCCCACAACCAGAGCATGTCCCCTACCCAGAAGTCGAACCCGGGACCCTTTAGTCCGCAGCCGACGCTCTATCCACAAAGCAAAGCTGGCGAGGGTGAAAGCCAGTTCCTTTAAAAAATTGTTGTTAATCCTCAAGGATATTTTTTCCCCATTGATTTTTAGAGAGAGTGGAAGGGAGGGGGAGAGGAGAGAGAGAGAGAGAGAGAGAGAGATTGGCTGCCTCCCACACCAGGATCACACCTGCAACCCAGGTACATGCCCTTGACTGGGAATTGAACCCTTAACCCTTTTGTGCGCAGGCTGACACTCTAACCACTTGGCTACACTGGCCAGGACTCAAAGGCATTCTTTGTACCAACCTTGGCCTGCCGCCTCTGTGCTAGGCTGTGGCCTGTCCCCAGGCGCTGGCGGCCTGGCCGAGGTGTGGGGGTGGCGGGGGGGGGGGGTGGCGGCGGGGTGGCGGTGACGGGAGCCGCAGCCTCCTGGGCAGGGCAGAGTGCTGCTCTGGCAGGAAGAATAGCAAACAGAGCGGACCCGCTGCCCGTGGGGCGGTCCAGGGAGGCCCACGCAGGGTGGGAGGGGCGGTTCCTCCTGTTAGGCGGGGAAGGCTGAGCGCTAAGCCCAGATTTCACCAACCAGCCCTCCTCCACTGCAGGCCTGAGGACAAGAGCCCTCAGAAAAGAAGGAAAAAGGAAAAGAGAGAGAGAGAGAGACAGAGGGGGGGAGGGAGGGAGAAGAGGCCTGGGGCTGCGGCCTTCTGTGTAGCGGCTGCCAGCATCACACCACCCACCCGGCCCACGTCCCTGCTCCCAGGACACCCAGTTCCCTCCCCCTCAGGGCCTTCGCACTTGCTGTGCCCGCCCCCGAATGCTCTCCCGGGTACAGACCAGACCCACCCTCATCTCCCTGGCTCTTTTTTAAAAAAAATTAAATATATTTAATTTACATATTACATATATATAGAAGGGAGAGGGAGAGAGAGAGGTGGAAACACCGATGATGAGACAGCATCGATTGGCTGCCTCCTGCACACCCCCTACTGGGGATCAAGCCTACAACCAGGGTGTGTGCCCTGACTGGGGCGGGGGCAGGGCGGGAGATGAACCTCTTGGTTCATAGGTCGATGCTCAACCACTGAGCCACACTGGCCGCACTCACCATTATTTGTGATTGATTGATTTGAGAAAGAGAGAGAGAGAGAGAGAGAGAGAGAGAGAGAGAGAGAGAGAAACATCGATGTGTGTTCCACTTATTGGTGCATTCTTTGGTTACTTCTTGCAGGTGCCCTGACCAGGGATTCAACCTGTAACCTTGGTGTATGGGGGGCAACGCTCTAACCCCTGGGATACCCAGCCAGGGTTGAAAGATGCCTTAAAAAATCGGATCAGGGAACCCTTCCGCTGCGAGGCCACCAGGACTGAAATCCGAACTCTCTGCCACGTCTGGGAAGAGGGGACCACACAACTGAATGCGCGGACACTGAGGGTGAAAGGGATGCTGTCAAGATGCTGTTGGGCCCTGGCTGGTGTGGCTAAGTGGATAGAGCATCGACCTGTGGACTGAAGGGTCCCGGGTTCGATTCTGGTCAAGGGCACAGACCCGGGTTGTGGGCTCCATCCCCAGTGTGGGGCGTGCAGGAGGCAGCCGGTCCATGATTCTCTCTCATCATGGATGTTTCTATCTCTTTCTCCCTCTCCCTTCCTCTCTGCAGTCAGTAAAGATACCATCCATATATTAAAAAAAAAAAGACGCCGTTGGACAAGAGGCAGCGCCTGGGTGGCCGTGTGTCTGAGGGTCCTCAGGGTGCGTCCCTGCGCGTCTGCCCCGTGAACCGGCGCCGTCTGGCCCCGCAGCCAAGGCCTTTGCCCAGACTCGTCACTCTGCCAGGAACGTCCTCCCCCGACGCGTACCCTCCAGGCCTCGCCCCCGCGTTTCTCTGCGGAATTACTTCACTCGTTTCTCCCAGGAGCACTTCCAGCGGCGCAAGTCCTTGTTTATTTGTTTATGGGGTTGTTGTTTTGTTCCTGAACCTCTCTCCTCCGCTCACAAAGGACGGCCAGGCCCGGCCGGGCCAGTGTGGCTCAGGGGTTGAGCATCCACCTATGAACCAAGAGGTGACAGTTCCATTCCTGGTGAGGGCACAGGCCGGGTTGTGGGCTCGATCCCCAGTAGGGGGCGTGCAGGAGGCAGCCGATCGATGACTCTCATCATGGATGTTTCTCTCTCTCCCTCTCCCTTCCTCTTTGAAATCAGTACAAATATCTTTACAAAAAGAAAAGAAAAAAGGCCAGGACCTAGGGAATCTGTGTTGCTCACGATGCTATGGCCTGTCCCCAGCACACAGTAGGCCTGGCACAGAGTGGGTGGCAGCAGGTCTGTGCTGCAGGTGTGAATGAATGAATGAATGAATGAGTGAGTAGGTGCCTCTCCTCTCTGGGGGGTGGGGGGGCAGCAGAACCGGGTGCCCTCAGGAGCCAGGCTCCTGTCTCCAGCTGCTGTGGGCTGAGGGGTGGATAGGGCCTCGCTCCTTCCTGGCAGAAATGGAGCAGCTGTTTGCTCACGGCCGTGGGCCGAGCCCCACGCACTCGCACCTTTGTCCTGGAAAGTCGTTCTGTGTTGGTTGGAGGCTTAGCTCTTGACAGAGGCGATGTCTCAAGGCCCGAAAGCTGGGGGCAAAGGTCATACTCAGCTGCCAGCTCTTAGATAAGAAGAGGCCAGAGACGCAGGGGCGGTGGAGATGACCCCCGGGACCCGGGATTGCAGGGGCCGGGCTGGGTCTCCCCCGGGCCGGGGGGGGGGGGGGAGGTGTTGGGCAGCTGTGGAGGCCTCTGCCGATGGTCACAGAATTGGAGGGGCATTTCACCTGCTGATGGAAAGCAGTTGCTCAGAAGCCACCTGCCTCCGCGTGAGAAACTAGCACCTAATGAAAGGCTCGCAGGGCCTCTCCTGCCCCAGGACCTTTGCACGGGCTGTGGAAAGCTCTTCCCCAGATTTCTGCAGGGCTCCTTCTTGCAGAGAGAAAGAGAGAGAGAGAGAGAGAGAGAGAGAGAGAGAGAGAGAGAGAGAAACTTTGATGTGATTGAACCTGCAACCCAGGTACCTGCCCTTGACTGGGAATCAAACCCTCAACCCTTTGGTATGAGGGCCAATGCTCTAACCACGGAGCCAACGGCCAGGGCCTTCAAATGCCGTCTTCTCACAGGGTCCCCCCCAACCACCCCCTTTAAATGGAGTTTTCCTGCCCGGCCGGCAAGGCTCAGTGGTTGAGCTTCAACCTATGAACCAGGAGGTCAGGGTTTGACTCCCGGTCAGGGCACAGGCCCGGGTTGCGGGCTCCATTCCCAGTGTGGGGTGTTCGGGAGGCAGCCGATCCATGACTCTCTCTCATCATGGATGTCTGTCTCCCTCCCTCTCCCTTCCTCTCTGACTTCAATACAAATATTCAAAAAAAAATTTAGTAGCTGATTTTAAAAAGTAAAGGAGAAACCAGCAAGATTAATTTTAACCGTGTGTTTTATTTCACCCACCATGTCCGACCCCGACATGTCATTGACCCACAATATTGAGGCGGCATGGTGACCCCGCTCTCCTCCTGCGCCTCTCACTCGGCGCCGTTCCCTGGGACGAGGCCCAGTCTCCGCTGTCGCCCCACGTGAGCGGCTACCGGATCGCACAGCACAGCTCCGACCTGTGATAAAATGACTGGCGATTGTGTTGATCACGGGTCGATCTTGCTCATTAGCTGGTGCGTGAGACCCGCCAGGCCTGGGAGCTTCCCCGTGTCCACCGCTGTGGCCCCGGCACATAGTAGGTGCGCAGCCAGGACGGGCTGAAAGAACGAAGGGACGTGAGCTCCTGCTCCGTCCTTGCCCGGGGCTGGGGCCCAGATGTGGCCAAAGGCGATGGTTTCCTCTTCCTGGTGGCCTTTCCCTGACGCCTGCCCCCCGCCCCCTCACGCCTCTCTTCCTTCTATCACTTCCCCTTCCTGCCCTTGTTCCTCCTCCTCAGCGCAGACCGAGGGATCTGCCCGGGTTCCAGGGCCAAGTGACCTGGTTCAGGCCCCGCCCGCACCAGCTGGTGACCTGGCGACGGCTGCCTGTGGGAGGAAAACTCCCCGATGGGGCGGGTGGGCGGCCGGCAGGGCGCGAGGGTTCCACCTTTCCACCTGCCGGGGGCACCTGCTCCATGTGTGACCAGGTGAGCGCCCTTCACCCCCCTGACGCCCCGGCGGTGGGCGCCCCATCCCTGCTGCTTGGATAGGGAAGCCGGGGCCAGAGGCAGTAAGCGAGTCCCCGTCACTCCGCTGCGCAGCACATTCTTTTTCTTCTTTTTTAAAAAATATTTTTACTGATTGCAGAGAGGAAGGGAGAGGGAGAGAGAGAGAGAAGCATCCAAGATGAGAGGCACGCCCCCCACTGGGGATGGAGCCCACAACCCGGGCCTGTGCCCTGACCGGGAATCGAACCCTCACCTCCTGGTTCCTAGGTTGATGCTCAACCCCTGAGCCATGCAGGTTGGGCCCAGTTTTTTGTCTTGCTTTTATTAATCTTTATTGTTGAAAGTGACTCAGATGTACCCTTTCCCCCCAGCAACCCCTTCCCACCCGCCCCCTCCCTCTCCGCGCGGGTGTGGAGCCAGGAAGAGCGTGGGGACGTGGCTCTGGCGGCCTCTCTGACCTCGGCGTGGAGCACTCGTCCTAACGCTCCCTGGAGCCCTCTCCCGCACCCTGGCCCTGCCTCCTCCTCCCGCACGGCCTCCCTCTAAAACCTGACCCCGGCTCCCCCTCCTGAGACGCCCCCATCGGGAGGGCCTCCTCTCATGGAGGTCACGGGTGGTCACGGGTCCCACCTCCTTCTTCTCCGCCTCTCCCTCCGGTCAGGTGACGGCGTGGCGTGACATGACGGCCTCCCTCCGTGGCCTTGGGCGTCTGGGTGAGCACCACGCACGTTCCGACCTTGGAGACGCGGCGATAAATCACACGGACGTGGGGGAGACGCCCAAGGCCAGAGGGCCTTGCTCGGGGCGGGGGCCGGGGCCAGCCTGTGGGGAGTCGGTGCCGCCCCAAGCAGGGCACACGTAACATGTAACGCATAAATGAGACGTCCCCCGGTTGCTGCCCCCGGGCCGATGCCCCCGACCTCTTCTGGAACGCGACGCGACATGTTTGCGAGTGAATCCGTGTGCGACCTGACTGAGGGGCGCGTTCACTAGCCAGGGGGTGACTTCAGGGTTTATTGGGTGACAGCTGTCACCGTTTCCCAACCCCTTTCACCTTCCTTTCTTTTTTAAGCAGGGGTTTTATTTTATTTATTTTTAATCCTCACCCGAGGATATTTCCCTCATTGATTTTTAGAGAGTGTGGAAGGGAGGGGGAGAGCCAGAGAGAGAGAGAGAGAGAGAGAGAGAGAGAAACACATCCATTGGTAGAGCTAGAGGCGTGTGCCCTTGACTGGAATCGGACCCAAGATCCTTTAGTCCACAGGCCGACGCTCTATCCACTGAGCAAAACCGGCCGGGGCCCAACCCCTTTCATCTTCACCACAGCCCTTGGCGAGAGGCCCTTCTCCCCATTGGACAGATGAGGAAACTGAGGCACAGAGCTGGCCAAGCCACTTGCCCCGGGACTTTGGGGTGGGAAGCCCAGGAGGATGGATTTTGGGGGGAGTCTGTTTCCATCGGGCACCCAGCCGTGCCCTAGCCACCCTGATCGGGGTCCGGGTGGGGCCCTGCTCCTGGCACCTGGGTGAGGCTGGGTCTCCTGCGGCGAAGGCAGTGACGGGCAAGGCTCTCTGGCCAACGTACAGTAGGTGCTCAGTGAACACGAACTCAGGCAGGACAGGCCACGCAGGGACAGGCCTGGGGAACGCTGCTGGCCCCCCGAGGTGGAAGAGAGTTCCAGAATGCCTGGCTCTGAGCCCTCGGGGCCCGGCCTGCCTTCCCAGGTATCGGGGACACCCTCCTCCATCCTCGTGGAACCCCACCTAAGAATGAGAGGAATGCCCTGGCCCTGGCTGGTGTGGCTCAGTGGATAGAGCGTTGGCCTGTGGACTGAAGGGTCCCGGGTTCGATTCCTCGTCAGGGCACAGGCCCGGGTTGTAGGCTTGATCCCCAGTGTGGGGTGTGCAGGAGGCAGCCGATCCATGATTCGCTCTCATCATGATGTTTTTCTCTCTCTTTCACTCTCCTTTCCTCTCTGAAATCAATAAAAATAAATGAAGAAGAAGAAGAAGGAGGAGGAGGAAGAGGAGGAGGAGGAGGAGAAGGGCCTGCATCCGGGGTCCAGAACTCAGGGCAGGCCTGGGTAAGACGGGGGTACACGTGCCCACCTATTTTAATTCCCTGGGGCGCTCGCTACCTGCAAATACCCACCATTCCTTGGCTCAGGCCTAGTCATCCATCGCCCCTTCACTAGGAAGCGGAGACCTAGCTCTGCGCGCCCCTGTGGCCGGTTCCCTTCTCTGTCACCCGGGGTCACCCGTGCCAGACCCCTGGCTCAGGGCCCAGCACCTGGGAGACTCCTCCTCGGCTCCTTCTGTTTGCAGCGGGCACGGGGCACGCAGGGTCCCTCCTGGCAGCCGGATGGGGCAGGGGCCCGTCTTTCGCCCGCAGCCTTCAAGTCGGGGGTGAGGTGGGGTGGGGGGTGGGGGGCAAGGTCTGAATGCAAAACACGAACGCCAGTGGGCCAGGCGGCAGGTGGCGCGGGGCGATAAGGCAGGGGGTGGGCTGGGCCAGCTGGCAAGAGTTCCTTTGACTCAGGGTGGCAGGAGGCCTTGCCGATAAGGTGGCTTCCCGCAGCCCAGAAGGAAGGAACCGGGCAGATATCTGGGGGTGCAATTCCAAGTCCAGGGTGTCGGGACCCCGAGGCAGGGAGAGGCTAGTAGAGTGTGTGTGTGTGAGTGTGTGTGTGTGTGTGTGTGTGTGTGTGTGTGTGTGAGTGTGTGTGTGTGTGTGTGTGTGAGCGAGGGGGGGAGGGGGGCAGAGATGAGGGTGCACAGGCCCCCCTCTCGGTTGGGAAAGTCAGACTAACAGTGAACCAGGCCCCAGCCGGTGTGGCCCAGTGGATGGAGCGTCGGCCTGCAGACTGAAGGGTCCCAGGTTTGATTCCCAGTCGAGGCACAGGCCCGGGTTGTGGGCTCCATCCCCAGCAGGGGGCGTGCCGGAGGCAGCTGATTGCTGATTCTCATCATTGATGTTTCTCTCTCCCTTCCTCTCTGAAATCAATAAAAAAATCTTACAAAAAAAACACAACCCTTCGGGGACACAGACAATAGGATGCTGAAGGCCTGGGCGCGGTGGGGAGGGCGGGCTGGAGGGGGCCCATGGGGACAAAGAGGACATAGGTAACACTTTCAACAATAAAAAATTATTTTTTAAAAAAACCCTCTTTTTAAAAAAAAGTGAACCATGAGGACGATCAAGGCTGGGGAAGTGGGCGGGGAGAGGGGGAGGGGAGGGATGAGCGGGGAGCAGGTGGGCAGGGGCGGGGGAGGGGAGCCCGGCCCAACGGACGCCGAGGCCGGGACGCCCGGCCTCCACCAAAAGGGAAGCGAAGGCGTGGCCGTCCCGCCCCCACGGACCGTCCGATCCGCGCCCCGCCCCGGGCCCCGCCCCCCGCCGCGGGCGCCGGCCCGAATCCCGCTGCCCCGGGCGCCCGGGGGCGGTCCGGCGGCGCCCGCCCCGATGGCGCATAAAGCCGCGGGCCACCTGCCGGGCTGCTCCTCCGCGCGCCAAGGTCCCGGGCCCGCCGTGCCGCCGCCGCTCGCGTCCCCGGAGCCGCCGCCTCTGCCGCGTCTGCGCCCGGACCCCGTTCCCTTCGGGCGCGCAGTTGCCGGAGCGCCGCGTGGGCCCCGGGCGCGCGGACATGGGCGGGTGCGCCAAGGCGGGCTGGGCGGCCGCGGCGCTGGGCGTCCTCGGGCTGCTGTGCGCGGTGCTGGGCGCCGTGATGATCGTGTCGGTGCCGTCCCTCATCAGGGAGCAGATCCTCAAGGTGGGTGCCGGGGTGCGGGCGCCGGGGGGGCGGGGGGCGGCGGGGAGCGACGGGGCTGGCGGGCTGGGCGCCGGGGAGCGGGGGAGGCGCGCGGGGGAGCGGCCGCGGCCCCCCTCCCCACGGCGCCCCCCGTCTGGCTGAGGGTGGGAGCGCAGGGGAGCGCCGTGGGGCTTGGCTGGAGGCTCGCTGGGGAGGCCCGGGTGGCCCACCACGCGGGAGCCCGACCTCACGCTCGGGGCCGCCCCCACCCGGCCGGGCCTGGAGCTGGGAGCCCGGGGAGCGCGCCCACACGCCGGCGGGGGTGTCTGCTCAAACCAGGGCTGCCTCCGCCTGTTCCCAGGGAGCCGGGGAGGCCAGGAGCCCAGCGCTCATGTGCGCCTAAGGGGCGCCCCTGGGTGCCAGGCCTAGTCGGTGCCAGCAGCCACTCTCTCTGCTGCCCAGTCCCTCCGGGGGAGCCCTCTCCAGGGGCGCCCCTCTCGGAGGCCAACCGCTCCCTCCTCCCTGGCGCAGGGGATAATCGGCTTTTCTCTCCGGGTTCACGCAGGGGCGGGCACAGGCCCAGGGCTGAGTCGGCAGGGTCCTTGGAGCCCACAGCCAGGCTCCCCACTTGCACAATCCTGCCCTTTAAACCGGCCCCAGGACGGGCCGGTGGCCTTCAGCCGCTCAGGTCCTGCCCTGCGAGGCCGGCGACCTGTTCGAATGAGTCTGGAGTCGACTGGGGGCGAGGGAGGCTGCAGGCTGCACTTGAGTCCATGTGGCTCAGAGCTGTGAGCCCACAGCCAGCACCGGCTCCTGCGCCCAGGTGGGAAGCCGGAGGCTCACCTCTGCCCACGGTCCCGCCCGGCCCAGAGCTGCGTGGAGGCGGACACGGTCTGTCCCTCGCCAGGTGACCTCTCTCTCCCTCCGCCTGCGTTGCTTTAGGCGACTTTTCAGGAACAGAGACTTGCCCGAACTCCCCCCTCCGTGCCCCGTGCCCAGCGCTGGGGGCCTGGAGAATGAATGAATGAATGAATGAATGAGCGAGTGAGTGAAGGGAGACCTGCTTAGACCTGGCCCACCCTTCCTGGGACCCCGCCAGGCAGGGACAAAGCTGGGCCTTTCTCAAGGCCTCTGGGGAGCGGTTGTCTGATCTGAGTCATCTTGGCCACATTGTTCAGTTTTTTTTTGTGTTTTTTTTTTTTTGGTTTTCAAATCTGTCCCAAGTCCTGTAATCTGATGGCGTGGAGATCCCTGTGATGTCACCGAGTTCCTCCTCGGTTTGGGTTTGTGTGTGTTTTGTGTTTGTTTTCTGTGTGTGTTTTGTGTGTGTGTTTTGTGTGTGTTTTCTGTGTGTGAGTCCTGTTGGTGTTTTGTTTTTTGTTTTTTTGTTTCGTCCGCTGGGGATGGTGGGGAAAAGCTGGAGTGGGGACCTCGGCGCGGAGACTGGCTTCGTTCTTGCCCAGGCGGCCGGGTGGCTGCCGGCGACCCTTTTCCAGGTGATTTCCAAGTGAGCGCTTTATCTCCGGGAGCCGCCGGCGAACGGTTTGTGTGCTGAGTGCACAGGGGAGCTGACACTCAGGTGGCGTGAGCGTGGGAGCGTGGGGGGCCTCTTGCTTTGGGGGTGACAGTGGGGAGCGAGTGGGTCATGGGGAAGAAAGCTGGCAGCTCAGTCATTCCTGGGCCTGTTTCAGTGGGGTTTTCTTCCTACGGCTGCGGATTCGGTTAAGCATGTGCCGTGTGTGTGCGTGTGTGTGTGTGTGTGTGTGTGTGTGTGCGCGTGCCCGGGCACCGCCTGATTCCCCACTTCTGCCTCGTCCCCAGCTGTCCCGGGCCTGGGATTCCTGGGCTGAAAGTGGAGCGAGAGCGACCGGCATCCT
The DNA here is from genome assembly GCF_964212035.1 of Myotis nattereri. Classification (NCBI taxonomy): domain Eukaryota; kingdom Metazoa; phylum Chordata; class Mammalia; order Chiroptera; family Vespertilionidae; genus Myotis; species Myotis nattereri. The sequence continues at coordinate 27,752,860 of NC_138095.1, read as the reverse complement.
CCGTGACTCTCAGCGGCGATTGGTCCGAGGCCGAGTGGCGTGAAGGCGGCAGGCCGGCCCGGCCCAGCCCAGCCCGCTGCCCCCCGCCCGCCCCGGAGGCCCCGGGCCGGCTTCCTCAGGAAGAAGGCCGCCAGTGTTCAGGGCCGCGGACGGGGCGGGAGGGGCTGTGCCGTGTTTCCTTTGGCTGTGCACGTCCGCGGGCAACATGAATGGGACGTCTGTGCTTTGATTTCTCTGTTTTGATGTTTTTGGGCTCCTTTACTTTAAAGAAAAATTCAGATGGGGACAATAGAGAACATTTTCCTCGTTTCGTTTCCGCTCAGATCGGCCCTCCACCATCATTCCCAGACCTGGACCACAGCGCCCTGGCAAGCACTCACTTCTACGCGTGAATCTATGTTTTTAAAATGTATTTTTATTGATTTCAGGAGGAAAGGAGAGGGAGAGAGAGAGAAACATCCATGATGAGGGAGAATCACGGATCGGCGGCCTCCTGCACGCCCCCCACTGGGGATGGAGCCCGCAACCCGGGCCTGTGCCCTGACCGGGAATCCAACCCTGACCTCCTGGTTCCCAGGTGGACGGTCCACCACTGAGCCCACCGGCCGGGCCCGTACTGTTATCTGTCTGTTGCTCTGGTGCCCGCGATGTGCGTTCTCAGGTTGCTGACGGGGTTGGGTAGCGACACGGAGCTTTGCAGCCCCCGCCAGCTTCCGGAGCCCAGGGCTGCTGACCCCGTGGGCCGTGTTCTGGGGGGCGGGGCGGGGGGACCTTGGGCTCGTCACGTCACCTGTTAGTCGGGCCCATCCGGTTTGCCTGCTGGCGACACTGTGACTACAAAGGCGGCTGTGCGTGTGCGTGGATGTGTGCGTGTGCTTGTGTGCATGTGTGCGTGAGTGTGCATGCACGTGTGCGCGTGAGTGTGCGCACATGTGTGTGCGTGTGCGTGCGCGCGTCTCTGTGCGTGTGCATGTGAGTCAGTGTCTGTGTGCGCGCGCGTCTCTGTGTGTGTGCATGTGAGTCAGTGTCTGTGCGCGCGTCTGTGCGCGCGCGTGTGTGCATGCATGTGTGCGTGCATGTGCGAGTGAGTGTGTGCGTGTGCGTGCGTGTGCGTGCGTGTGTGGAAATGCCCGGGTGCACCTCGGTTCTCGTTGGAACCAGGCACAGCCTCTTGTGCAACAGGCGGAGGAGGTGGTGTGATCCCTCCCGCGGATGAGGAGACTGAGGCAGAGCAGAGGTCAGGGCGGGCGGGCGGGCGGGCGGGCGGGCGACACAGCTGTGGCCGTGGGGCAGCAGCCTCGTCGCCACACCGGGGCCACAGGAGGTGCAGCGGGAGCTCTTGGCCGGTGGACTTCCCGGAGGCAGACGGCCCGGGGAGGGGCTGGAGAACTGGACGCGCCTTTCGGCGTCTGAGCGGGAGGGCCGCGCGCACGGCGACCGGGAAGAGCGCTGGTGCCATTCGCGCCTTTAGAACAACTCCAGCCCGGCGCTGGCTCGGGGGTGGAGCGTCGACCTATGAACCGGAGGTCGCGGTCCCATTGGTCCCATTCCCCACCCACGGGGGCTCACACTCCGGTTGTGGGCTCCATCCCCAGGAGGCAGCCAGTCCGTGATTCTCTCTCATCATGGATGTTTCTCTCTCTCTCTCTCCCTCTCCCTTCCTCTCTGACATCAATAAAAACATATTTATTTATTTTATTTTTAAAAAAATATATGTTATTGATTTTTTACAGAGAGGAAGGGAGAGGGATAGAGAGTTAGAAACATCGATGAGAGAGAAACATCCATCAGCTGCCTCCTGCACATCTCCTACTGGGGATGTGCCTGCAACCAAGGTAACATGCCCTTGACCGGAATCGAACCCGGGACTCTTCAGTCCACAGGCCGACGCTCTAGCCACCGAGCCAAACTGGTCAGGGCAATAAAAACATATTTAAATAAAATAAAATAAAATAAAGTAAAAAGAGTAGCAAATCCGTAGCTTTCTGCCAAGAATGGCCAAATGGATCAGACCCCGAACCAGGAGGCCGGAGCGGAGTGCCATGTCCCGAGCTCTCCAGGAGAAGCTCTGGGGGAGCAAGCGAGACTCGCTTTTTCTCTCCCGCCCCCCCGGCCCCCGTGGGTAGGACCAGATGAGAGGTGCTCAGACCTAACCCCCGAGGAGCAGGGCCCCCTATCGCCGGCGCCAGGCAGGGGTCAGGGTCTGTGACTGTCCCCTCCTTTCGTCCTGGGGGATTCTGGGACGTACGTCCCATCATCATCGACAGTTGGGAAATAGAAGCTTGAGGTAGTCACCTGCCTCAGGTGACCTCGCTGGTATGTGCGTGTGCCTGGGGGCGGGCGGGGGCGAGAGAGAGAGAGAGAGAGAGAGAGAGAGAGAGAGAGAGAGAGAGAGAGACTGTGTCGGAGGCAGACCCAGGGGGCTGGGGAGTTCTGCACCCACCACGTAGGACCCAGCCTGCGTGCCTGGCCTCTGGCCTCCAGCGCCCAGGGAGGGCACAGCCCAGGGCCCTGGGAGTACATGCGCGTGTGTGTTTTTTAAAGGGAGATCACCTTTGTATTTTTAAAATACATTTGTATTGATTTCCGAGAGGAAGGGAGAGGGAGAGAGAGAGAAACATCCACGATGAGAGCGAATCATGGATCGCCTGCCTCCTGTGCGCCCCGGGCCTGTGCCCTGACCGGGAATCGAGCCCTGACCTCTGGTTCCTGGGTCGGCGCTCACCGCTGAGCCACGCTGGCCGGGCCGTGCTCATCTCCCGGGTGGTCCTGGCGCCGCCGGGCCTGGTCCCCCTCGGAGCCTCTGGCTTGCTCTCCCCTCTGCCCGGAAGGCTCACCCCCCCAGATGTCTGCGTAGCTCACCCCTCTTTCCCTGAGAGTCGACCCCATTGTTCTGTATGTTTACTCGTGGGTTCTCTTTCTCCCGCGTGAGCAGGGAGCCTGCTGGGGCAGGGCTGGGCTGTCACGGTCCCCGTGGCGTCCCCACGGCCCAGGCCGGCTGGCGGCGTGAGCAGCGGCCAGCGCTGTGAGGTCGCCTGCTCCTTTCCCTCCTCCCCGCCCTCCCCGCCCTCCGTGCCCTTTGGCAGAGCCTGGCCCGTCAGTTGGAAGGTGAGGCTTCGGAGATAACAGTAATGAGCGCGGAGTCCGCCAGACACCGTCACCAGTGCCTCCCGTGTGTTCCGTGTGGGTCACTGTGGCACACGGCGCTCTGTGCACTGGGGAGGGGGGAGTGCAGACTGGGAAGTCACCTGCCCCAGGTCACACGGCCGAAGGGGTAGAACCAGGTGGTCCATCCAGGGAGCCCGGGCGACCCCGTGCCCCTCCTCTGTGTCCCCAGCAGCTGGCCTGGATGTTGGGGGCAGGGCCCACGGTCTAGGCCCCAGTCCGCCTCCCCTTTCCTGTCCCGCGTGGCCAGGAGGGTGGGTCCCCGGCCTCTCTCCTCAGCATTTCTCCCTCCAGAGCCGCTGGGACGCGTGCCCCTCCCCTCCCTCAGGGCCGCGCTCTAGACCCGATGCCCAGGGAGCTGGGAGGCAGCCTCTCCTGCTGTGGTCCCGCTGGGCCTGGCCTGGCCGCCATGCAGGACCTGCTCGCTCAGCTCTGCTGAGGGCATCGCGGTGGCAGATGGACCGCTCCCGGGCCCTGGATGGCCGGTGCTTCCTGCAGGCCCCGCGCCTGGCCGCTTAGGGAAGCCGTGGGTCGGGGCCGTGGCCGTAGGACTGGGCAGTGGCCGTGGGACTGGGCCGTGGCTGTGGGACTGGGCAGTGGCCGTGGGACTGGGCCGTGGCTGTGGGACTGGGCAGTGGCCACGGGACTGGGCCATGGGTGTAGGACTGGGAGTGGCCATGGGACTGGGCAATGGCTGTGGGACTGGGCCGTGGGCGTGGGACTGGGCCGTGGCCGTGGGACTGAGCCGTGGCTCAGGGGCCGTGGCCGTGGGAACTGAGCTGTGCCTGTGGCCGGGGCCGTGGGTGGGGTTGTGGCCAGGTGCTCCCGCCCGGCTCCATTTGCTCCGTTTCTTCCTCTCCCGCCCCCGCGTGCACTTCCTACTCCCGGGCGTGCGAGGGCCACGCCAGGCTCCGTGGTGCCGCTGGGAAGAGCACATGGGCCTGAGTCGTCCGTTTTCGGTTCCTGCTTTGCTCCCGGGGATTTGCTTCTCTCAGCGGCACCATGTAGGTGACACATGTGGGCGTTATGTGTGCACATGTGGGCCAATTGTGCACGCCTGACTGGCGGCCCGCGAGCCTGTGAGAGCATGTGCACCTGTGTGTTTCAGTGTGACCACATGCCAAAGCACATGCAGGCACGTGTTTCTGTATTGGTGTGCACACAGGATGCGTGTATACATGTGCTGACACGGGCCCCCACACCAACACAACACGTGCAAGTCCATGTGCTTGTATGTGTGGGTGTTTGCACACACGTGGCAATGTGTGCCGGTGCATGTGCGTGTGTGACTACATGTGTGGGCAAGTGTGTGCACACATTGATGTGGCCCCATGCCGCTGTGCATGACCACACACGTGGGCACATGCACACAAGTGTTGACATAGGCTTCTGTGTTGGTATGTGGACACACACGGAACACACATGCACATGTATGTTGATCTATGTCTCTGTATTGGGGTGCACACGTGTGCTGTGTATCCCAACGGGGCCTGGCCTCCCCAGGGCTGGCGCTTCTCCTTCGGGGAACAGTTCCCAGGGGTTCGGTGCTGATGGGAGAGGCAGTGGGTTACCCAGATCTCGCCTCCGGTGGCTGCTGGCATCGCCCCCGGCCAACGGGCAGAGCGCGCTGCTCCCGGCTCGCTGGGCGTGTGCTGGGCGTGTGCTCCGTCCAGGCTGCGGGGCCCTCGCTGGGCGTGTGCTGGGCGTGTGGTCCGTCCAGGCCGCGGGGCCCTCGCTGGGCGTGTGCTGGGTGTGTGGTCCGTCCAGGCCGCGGGGCCCTCGCTGGGCGTGTGCTGGGCGTGTGGTCCGTCCAGGCCGCGGGGCCCTCGCTGGGCGTGTGCTGGGCGTGTGGTCCGTCCAGGCTGCGGGCTCGCTGGGCCTTGGTGCCCAGGAGGCTGTTCCCACATCCGTGTCCCCCGCAGAGGGGCCCCGGGGGCCACAGCCACCCCAGGCCGCTTCCTGCCGCAGCCCACGGGACAGACTTCCCGTGCGGAGCTGACAGAGGACTTGGCCGAGGCCCGCACCGGGAGCATCCTCTGCAGAGAATCCAGTGTCGGGCTCCACCAAGAAACACAAACGCACAGAACCCCAGACAGCAGGCGGCCTTCTAGGAGCCGCCTCCCCTCCGTTCGCAGGCGGCCGGCCCCGGGGAGAGGCCGGCAGGAGCTGAAGGGGAGGAGAAGCAGGACAACAGGCTGTGGCTCCCGTGGGGCCGGGCGGCGAGGCCCCAGCCCGCGGGCTGATTCGGTCTGGTTTGCAGCTGGGAGCCCCTGAGCCCGGAGGCCACGACCTGTGACCCAGAGACCTGTGACCCCGTCACCCTCTTCATGTTCTGTTCTCTCACCACCACCCCCAGCCCCCCGTTCCTTCCTGTCCCCGGGCCCGGGCAGGGGAAGGAACGGGAGTGGCCTGACCCTTGCTCTCTTCTCGCATCCCTTCCCCCTTCGGAGGCTCTCGGACGGCTCCTCAGACACTTGAATGTGCCTCCGGCCCTGTCTCCTTGACCTCTTGGCCTTGGGGCGTCAGGGGACGCAGGCGCCCGCTGTCCTCACGCATTCCCTGGAGAGCTCGGCCCGCACCACTCTGTCCACGCGCCGTCTTTGTCCCCAACGGGCGTCCCGGGCCCCTACCTTCCCCCTGAGTTCCAGCTCCAGCTCCAGCCCCAGCTCCAGCCCCAGCCCAGCCCCAGCCGGTGGTCAAAGGCGGCTCAGCCGGCCACGCCCGCCTGCTCATCGCTGCCCACGGCCCGTCCCTCCGGCCTCGGTCCCATCTCGGTGGCGGCTCCGCTCGCGCCGAGTCTCAGGCACAGCCTTGACCTTCTGCTCGCTTTCCCCGCGGAACCGCCCGCAGGTGCTGGTTCTGTTGCTGACCCTCCCCTGGGGGTGTTCTCCCCGTTGGTTTTTCGTGCACACGTTAATGTTTTAATTAATCGGGGAAACCGAAGTCTGATTTACATGATCTGAGGACCCTCACGCCGCTTGGAAGGGGTGAGAAAAAATCCACTGATTTTGAGAGAGAGAGGGAGAAGAGAGGACGGGAAGGGTGGGGGGGAGAGAGAGAAACATTGATGTGAGAACGACACAGCAGTTGGCTGCCTCCTGCACGGGTCCTGAGGGGGCTGGGGATCTGGTCTGCAGCCCAGGTCCGACAGGCCCCTGATCGGAAATTGGACCCACGACCCCTGGGCCTCAGGCTGACACTGTAACCGCTGAGAGGCACCTGCCAGCGCAAACCACCAGGAGGCTTTAAGGCTTCAAAACAGACCCAGGCCCGGCCGGCGTGGCTCAGTGGTTAAGCGTTGACCTATGAACCAGGAGGTCACGGTTCAATTCCCAGTCGGAGCACAGGCCCAGTTCAGGCTTGATCACCAGGAGGGAGCGTGCAGGAGGCAGCCAATCACTGATCTCTCATCATCGCTGTTTCTATCTCTCTGTCCCTCTCCCTTCCTCTCTCTCTAAAGTCAATAAAAACATATTTTAAAAAATTAATGAGCTGTTCAGCTACCACCTCCTAAGGAGGTCTTGGATAGAGTCTAACAAAGTCATCTCTGAGACGGTCAGCACGGAGGTGCAACCTGAACGCATGAAGTGCGGAGACCGGGGGCAAAGGGCCCAGCAGCCCTTCTTGCTGCCGCCTCCCTTTCCCACGTCTGCTATCGTGAAATAGGAACCAAGCGTAAGAGCTGGGGGCTGCGGGGGCAGAGTGCCAGGGAGCGGCATAGCATGTGCAAAGGCCCTGTGGCAGGAAAGAGCGTGGTGTGTTGGAGGAGAAGGCCTGGGAGGTGGGCAGGGGCCTGTGAAGAAGGTACTTACAGGCTGTGGGGCCGGATGGGCGGTACACCACGGGGGAGGTTTCAACCAGGGCGTGCAATGCTCCAATCTGCATTTCTTTTATTTTTATTTATTTATTTTTAAAAAATATATTTTATTGATTTTTTACAGAGAGAAAGGGAGAGGGATAGAGCGTTACAAACATTGATGAGAGAGAAGCATCGATCAGCTGCCTCCTGCACACCCACTACTGGGGATGTGGCCAGCAACCAAGGTACATGCCCTTGACCGAAATCGAACCCGGGACCCTTGAGTCTGCAGGCGGATGCTCTATCCACTGAGCCACACCGGTCAGGGCTGCATTTCTTTTAAAAGAGCATTCTGGCGCTGGCCGGTGTGGCTCAGGGGATAGCGCCTCGGCCTGCGGACTGGAGTGTCTCTGGTCAGTTCTGGTCGAGGGCACCTACCTGGGTTGCAGGCCCCATCCCGTCCCCGGTCGGGGCCCATGCAGGACATGTCTCTCTCACGTGGGTGTTCCTCTGTCTCTCCCCCTCCCTCCCACTCTCTCTAGAGATCAGTGGGGAAAATATCCTCGGGTGAGGATTAAAAACAGAGAGAGAGAGAGAACAGTCCGGCTGCAGAGAGAACGGCGTGGCCCGAGTCTGGAGCGGCCGTGCCGGGGGAGAAGCCGGCCCCACGGTTCCAGGGTCACCACCGGGCACTCGCCCCGCCCCGCCCCTCCCCGTGCAGCCAGCCCCGTCTTCCAAACGCCCATCCGATCAATAGCTGAGAACCCGTGGGCCTGTGCCAGGCAGCGGCACCGCGGTCCCTGCCCTCCCGGCCCCGGGCCTCCCGGGCCGACAGACAGGAAACAGTAAACACGCTGCAGGGGCCACGGGCGCAGGGCCCCTCCGGGAACCGGGGTCGACGCTCGGCCCCCTGAGCCACACGGCCGCCGGGCAGCAGCTGAGCGCTTGCTATCGGGACGGGGTCCTGCAGTCGCAGGTGGTGAGGCGGGGAACGGGGTTCACTCGGTGCCATCTGTCCTTTTCCTTCGGGGAGAAAACCCAGGGGAGCAGGGCCGGAGGCGGGACCCCAGGGAGAGGTCACGCCAGGCAGGCGGAGGCCGAGGGCCGGGGAGCGGGACCGGTCACCCGCGGGCGGCCAGGCAGCCAGTCCTCCCGGCCGCCCACACCCGGCGGCGGGTCGGGAGGAGCTGATGGTCCGTGAACGGGGAGCGGTGTCGCCGGGTTGTGCCAAAGGTCAGGCTCTGTCTGCTCTCCGGGGTGGGAGGCTCCTGTGCGTGCCGGAGGGCGCGCCGAGGACTCCTCGCCCTTTACCGAAACCTGCCCGGGCAGATGCGGAGGAGTCGGTCTGGACTCGTAGCCGGCAGGTTTATTCTGCAACACGGCCCGGAGTCCTGTCAGGCCAGGAGCCACGGTCCCGATGGATGGCAGGGCCGCCAGCCAGCTGGCCCCGTCCCAATGCCCAGGCACGCCCTTCTTCCCCTGGGACTGGGCGGAAGTGTGGCCGGGAGGGGCCAGGACCCGGGAGCCACCCTCTGGGAGCTGGGAGGTGCCCTGGGGGTGGACGTGAGCACATCCATGTGGGTGAGAGGTGTGGGGCATGGGGCTGGGGGCTGGTGCCATGAGGTGCGCTGGCATCCATGGCATTTATTTTTATTTTTTAAGAACACTTTAGAAAATATGTATATATATAGTTTTATTGATGTCAGAGCACAAGGGAGAGGGAGAGAGAAACATCCATGATGAGAGAGAATCACGGATCGGCTGCCTCCTGCACGCCCCACGCTGGGGATGGAGCCCGAACCCGGGCCTGTGGCCGGGCCGGGAATCGAACCCTGACCTCCTGGCTCCTAGGTGGACGCTCAGCCGCTGAGCCGGCTGCCGGCCTCTTTTCTTCTTATAAGGACACCCGTCCTGGGCGTCAGGGCCCCGTGAACCCGGGATGACTCATCTGAGAGCCTGAACTAATTATATCTGCGAGGAGGCTGCGTCCAAATAAGGCCCCGCTCTGAGGCCCCAGGTGGACGTGAATCCTGGGGGACACTGTCTGACCCCCGGCAGCGTGAGTGCCCGGCCCTGGCGCCCCCGGGACGCTGGGTGCAGCTCCGACCCGGTGCCTGGGCTCCCGGGAGCGTGACTTGGTCCTGAAAGCCGCTCCCTCTGAGGGCGGCTTGCTCGGCGGCCACGGCACCGTGACAGCTGGACCGGCCGAGATGAGCGGCGTAGAACCCGGGCCGGAGGACACGGAGGAGAACGCGTGCGAGAGGGCGCGGGCGCGGGGACAGGAAGGCCCGCGAGAGGCCGCTCCTCGCCCACCGGGTCCTCGCCCGGAGGTGACGCGGGTCCGGGCTTCCTTCCGAAGCTGTGCGTTCGTCCACAGGATGTCCCCTCCCTGGACACGCGGCCCTTGTCCCTCAGGCCTCCCCACCGGGCTGGGAGGCCCTCCTGGCACAGAAGTCACACGCCTGTGGGCAGCGGGAGGCCTCCGGGCACCCTGCCCGCCCCGTACACGCGATACCACAAGGGCGGAGTTGCGTCCCTCCTCACAGAGCGTGAGGCCCTGCTCCCCGGGGGGCCACGGAGGTTGGGGTCCATTTTACTTTATTTTTAAATTTACTTATTTTTGTAAATATATTTCTTTATTGATTGCAGAGAGGAAGGGAGAAGGAGAGAGAGAGAGAGAGATAGGAACATCGATGACAGGGAGAATCATGGACTGGCTGCCTCCGTCACGCCCCGCACTGGGGATGGAGCCTGCAGCCCGGGCCTGTGCCCTGACTTGGAAGCAGACCTCCTGGTTCGCAGGGCGACGCTCTAACCACTGACCACACTGGCTAGGCCTACGGGGCTCGACCTGGTGGGAGCGGGCACCAGCCCTGACCCAGGGCCCTGGGGACATGACAGCACCCCTTGCCTCTTGTTAAAGGTTAACCCTCGGCTTCCAGCTGGCGGGCGCGCCCCCAGCGTTTATAAAATGTGCAATTCCTGGCGGACTGTTTAGTCAGGGGCACTGACCCCTTTCCCTTCGGTTCTTTTTTTTTTTTTTTTTTTTTTTACAGAGAGGAAGGGAGAGAGATAGAGAGTTAGAAACATCGATGAGAGAGAATCATCGATCAGCTGCCTCCTGCACATCTCCCACTGGGGATATGCCCGCAACCCAGGTACATGCCCTTGACCGGAACCGAACCTGGGACCTTTCAGTCCGCAGGCCGACGCTCTATCCACTGAGCCACACCGGTTTTGGCTCCCTTCGGTTCTTAAAAAAATAAAGCCAACAGCCAACAAACAGCCGCCAAGGGCGCGTGATTCACAACGAGACCTAGTGTTTTGGTCAGATCGGCAAAGCGTGTATTTCTCGGTGCCGTGTGTGTGTGCCGTGTATATGTGTGTCGTGTGTCATGTGCGTGTGAGTGCCGTGTGCGCATACGTGGTGTATGTGCGTGCTGTGTGCCGTGCGCGCGCTGTGTGTGTGTGCGCTGTGTGCCGTGTGCGCGCCGTGTGTGTGTGCATGCGTGTGTGCTGTGTGCCGTGTGTGTGTGTGTGTGTGTGTGTGTGTGTGCGCGCGCGCCGGGAGAGGGAGAGGCTGGCGGTCGCTGGGCGAAGCCTCTGGGGGAGGCAGCCCCGGGCCGGGGGTCCCTGCGGGCGGGAGCCGCTGTCCCTTTCGCACAGCCTTGGCGACCCCACCATGTGTTCCTGGGACGCGGCCACGGCCGCCGAGGACGGCTCCTTGGGCAATTGTCCTTGTGACAGATCCGCCCGCTGCCATCGTCGGGGCAGGCGGGTGGGGGTCTTGTCACCTCCCTCCACCGGGGAGGAAGGGGCGGTGGCCGCGTGTCCGCGTGGCCAGTCGGGGGCGGGAGGGGAGGCCGGGCGGCCGGCTGTCTGGGAAGGGACAGAGCTCGTGCTGGGCTTTGCCGGCCCCGCTGGCGCTGTCTGAGCGGCTCGGCTCCGCTGTCGTCACCGACAGTCGATGCCACGTGCCCGGCCGCGTGGCTCAGTGGCTGAGCGTCGACCTAGGAACCAGGAGGTCAGGGTTCGAATCCCGATCAGGGCACAGGCCCGAGTTGCGGGCTCCATCCCCAGTGTGGGGCGTGCAGGAGGCGGCCGACCCGTGATTCTCCCTTGTCATCGATGTTTCTATCTCTCCGTCTCCCTTCCTCCCTGAAATCAATAAAAGCATATTTTTGAAAAGAACAAAAAAGTAGGCTAAGAGCTAAAAAATGAACGTGGATGAAATTTTCATTCTTTTCCGTCACGTGGTCGCCGAGCCACTGCCCGGCCGTACTCTGCATTTTGAAAACATTTACGCTTCACGATGAGTCACGAAAACATAGGCAAAGGAGTACGTGGCAGACCGCGCCCGATGCTTCCGGGCGATTCCGTGCTCAGAGCTCACGCGGCCGGTCGCCTGCAGCGCGTGCTGAGGGCCTGCTGGGCGCCACGCACGGCCCAGGCCCGGGGAGGCGGGGGGCACGGCAGACGTCGGCCGGAGCTCCCAAACCGTTCACAGTGGACGGGTTCGTGGGCCGTGCAAACCTCCTGCCACGTGCAAGCCGCCACGTGTGGCCTCATGTGTCCCCTGCTTGGTGCTCTTTGTTGTGTTTTTCTTTTAAAATATATTTTTATTGATTTCAGAGAGGAAGGGAGAGGGAGATGGAAACGTCAGTGATGAGAGAGAATCATGGATCGGCTGCCTCCTGCATGTGCCCTGACTGGGAATCGAACCGTGACCTCCTAGGCCAGTGATGGCGAACCTATGACACGCGTGTCAGAGGTGACACGCGAACTCATTTTTTTTTGTTGATTTTTCTTTGTGAAATGGCATTTAAATATATAAAATAAATATCAAAAATATAAGTCTTTGTTTTACTGTGGTTGTAAAGATCAAAAAATTTCTATATGTGACACGGCACCAGAGTTAAGTTAGGGTTTTTCAAAATGCGGACACGCCGAGCTCAAAAGGTTCGCCATCGCTGGCCTAGATGGTGTCTCAGGGAGGAAAGGCCAGGGGGTCCACACCCCAAACCGCAGGACCAGACGCGCTGGGGAGGAGGGTCGCCCGGGGCGAGGTCCCGCCCGCAGGGATTGTCCCGCGAGGCCTGGGGCTCTCTGCCTGGGGACCTCCTGGACCTGCCCCGCGTCCTTGCCCAGCTCCGTCCGTCCGTCTGTCCGCCCGCCCGCAGCGGCTTTTCCTGGCAGCTGGCTCCCTCCTGTTCCTGAGGGGTGTCCATTGTTCGGGCCGCGGCCGTTTACCTGTTGATGGCCACTCGGGTTATTTTAAGACCTGTTTTTAAAGCGCATTCGTTGTTGGCAGACGTGTGGATACGTCCGGCTTCCTTCCTGGCCTTTGCCCGGCTGAGTCCCCGGCCAAGACCACCCCCCCCCCACCGCCGCCCGGTCTGTTCCTCGCAGAGCCCCGCTCAGGTGCCAGCGCCCAGCTCACTGCCCCCTGTCCGGGCGGCCCTCCTGCCTGTGCAGGGAAGGGTTTGACAAGAGGGGGTGGCGTCCAGACTGGGGTCACCCCTCTCCCCACCGGAAGGTCACCCCTCCGGGAGGTGATGCCAGGGTAGCTGGTGAGCCAGCTGTGGCCTCAGATGTGGGGCGTGGCTCAGTGGTTGAGCATAGACCTATGAACCAGAAAGTCAGGGTTCGATTCCTGGTTGGGGCACGTGCCCGGGTTGCAGGCTCGAACCCCAGCGTGGGCCGTGCAGGAGGCAGCCGATCCATGATTCTCTCTCATCATTGATGTTTCTCTCTCCCCCTCCTTCCCTCTGACATCAATAGAGATACATTGAAAAAGAAGCTCATGAAATGTGGGGGGATCTGGCAGAACTGAGCCCTCAGGGCTGCAGGAGCCTGGAAGGGGGATGGCCGCTGATGCCTTTGGTTTGGGGGTGACCCCATCAGTGCCCCACAGTCCCCCACACACACACACATACCAGTGGTCCTCTGGGTCCCAGATACCGCGTCCACATTAGGACTGAGCTGGAGACAGGCCTTTCGCGGCCCACGCCTGGCACACAGGGCCCCCCTCTCCCCGCCGCACGCCCCAATCTTGTGGCTTCACCTCGCAGCCACGGGGTCAGCGGGACTCGGTCACCGTGGTCCGGGCTCCCCCTCCCCCCCAAGCAGGACCTTCCTGGGCAAAGGTCAGGGTCAGGCCTGCGGAGGCGGATCGAGCACGTAGGCCCTCGTTCCCAGGGTGGGGGATCGAGGACCATCCTAACACTTGTCGCGGCTGCCGGGCGGGGGGGCGGGGGGCGGGGGGTGGAGACGCTGCCCAGGGAGGGGTCCTGTGGTGAAGCGCTGAGCACAGCCCTGGCCGGTATGGATCAGTGGATAGAGCGTCGGTCTGTAGACGGAAGGGTCCTGGGTTCGATTCTGGTCAAGGGCACCTGCTCGGGTTGTGGGCTGATCAATGAGTCTCTCTCAATTGCCAGGGTCCCCTGATCGGGCTGTTGTTATTAAAACACACAAAAGCCCAGCTGAGTGTGGCTCAGGGGTTGAGCGTTGACCCAGGAACCAAGAGGTCACCCTCAATTCCCGGTCAGGGCACAGGCCCGGGTTGCAGGCTCGATCCCCAGTGGGGGGCGTGCAGGGGGCAGCCGGTCAGTGATTCTCATCATTGATGTTTCTCTTCCCCTCCCTCCCTCTCTGAAATCAATAAAACACACCCCCACACCCACACACACCAGCTGACTAGATTCCCTATTAACTGTAATCGTGCGAACCCCTTTCCGGACGTGCTGGGGGCGGGGTGTCGGCCGGGTCTGTGCGGGGGGTGGGCGGGCGCGAGGCCCTGGCGCCCTCCTCACTCCTCACGGCGCTTGTCTCGCCCCCAGAACGTGCGCATCGACCCCAGTAGCCTGACCTTCAACATGTGGCGGGAAATCCCCGTCCCCTTCTATCTCTCCGTCTACTTCTTCGACGTCGTCAACCCCAGCGAGGTGCTGCAGGGCGAGAAGCCGCAGGTGCGGGAGCGCGGGCCCTACGTGTACAGGTGAGCAGGGAGGCGGCGGGCCGGGGCGGGGCAGACGGGACGGGGGGCTGCCATGCCGAGCCCCAGGGGGGACTCCAGAAGCAGGCCCTGGCTCGGGGACAGCGCGGGCGGGAAGTGCGCTGTCTGTTCCGTGCACAGTCGGGCTCTGGGCAACCAGGCGCGAAACTCAACAGCTGTGCCCGACGTCTGGGAGTCAGACACTCGAGTCAGAGTCAGTGGCAAGCCTTCACTCACTCACTCATCCAGTCCTTCATTCACTCACTCATCCAGTCCTTCGTTCACTCACTCACTCACTCACTCACTCACTCACTCATCCAGTCCTTCACTCACTCACTCATCCAGTCCTTCCTTCACTCACTCATCCAGTCCTTCACTCATTCACTCACTCATCCAGTCCTTCATTCACTCACTCACTCACTCACTCACTCATCCAGTCCTTCACTCACTCACTCACTCATCCAGTCCTTCACTCACTCACTCACTCACTCATCCAGTCCTTCCTTCACTCACTCACTCATCCAGTCCTTCCTTCACTCACTCACTCACTCACTCATCCAGTCCTTCATTCACTCACTCACTCACTCACTCACTCACTCATCCAGTCCTTCATTCACTCACTCACTCACTCATCCAGTCCTTCATTCACTCACTCACTCACTCATCCAGTCCTTCATTCACTCACTCACTCACTCACTCACTCACTCACTCATCCAGTCCTTCATTCACTCACTCACTCACTCATCCAGTCCTTCATTCACTCACTCACTCACTCATCCAGTCCTTCATTCACTCACTCACTCATCCAGTCCTTCATTCACTCACTCACTCACTCACCCAGTCCTTCATTCACTCACTCACCCAGTCCTTCATTCACTCACTCACCCAGTCCTTCATTCACTCACTCATCCAGTCCTTCATTCACTCACTCATCCAGTCCTTCATTCACTCACTCACTCATGCAGTCATTCATTCACTCATTCATTCTTCACTCAGTTACTCCGTCACTATTTTATTCATTCATTCACTGATTCACTCGCTCATTGATTCACTCACTCATTCATTATTCACTTATTCAATCACTCATTCATTCACTCACTGATTCACTCACTCACCCTTTTACTCATTGATTCTTTTGTTCATTGATTCACTCATTCATTAGTCACTCCTTCAGTCATT
Organism: Myotis nattereri; assembly: GCF_964212035.1. NCBI lineage: Eukaryota > Metazoa > Chordata > Mammalia > Chiroptera > Vespertilionidae > Myotis > Myotis nattereri. The sequence continues at coordinate 27,737,723 of NC_138095.1, read as the reverse complement.
GATTTTTTTAAAAATATATTTTATTGATTTTTTACAGAGAGGAAGGGAGAGGGATAGAGAGTTAGAAACATCGATGAGAGAGAAACATCGATCAGCTGCCTCCAGCACACCCCCTACTGGGGATGTGCCTGCAACCAAGGTACATGCCCTTGACCGGAATCGAACCTGGGACCCTTCAGTCCGCAGGCCGACACTCTATCCACTGAGCCACACCGGTTAGCGCAGTCATGATTCTTTAACTCACACATTTAATTCACTCACTCACTCACTCACTCATTTACTCATTTATTCATTGATTCGCTCACTCGTTCACCCAGTGGATTTCTGTGCTGTCCTAGGCACAGGGAGCCCGGAAATGGACAGAAGCCCTGAGCTGCCTGCAGCCGAGGGTGGAGGGTGATGAATAAGTAAAATCCTATGTTAGTGGCGGGGAAGGGGGCCTAGGGCTGTGTCGGGTGCGGTACGTTAGGGCTGAGACGACCAGGTGGGCTCTCGGACAAGGTGACACGTGAGCAGAGACTCACAGAGGCGGACTGGCCAGGTGGAGGGGACGTGTTGGGCTTTGGGGCGCTCTCCTGGGCACCGATGCGCCTCGCATGTCCTGCGGTGGGCAGACGGCGGGAGGACGGACTGGGGGGAGGTGACCAGGCTCGGCTGTGGCGCCGGCAGGTTGGAGATGTGCAGAGACACGCGCGCACGGGCACCCCAGGAAGCCAGGCGTCGCCCCAGTCCCCTGGGCGCTGACCCGCCCCTCTCCGCAGGGAGTACCGGCACAAGGACAACATCACCTTCAACGACAACGACACGGTCTCCTTCCTCGAGTACCGCAGCTTCGAGTTCCAGCCCCACAAATCCAACGGCTTGGAGAGCGACTACATCAACATGCCCAACATCCTGGTGCTGGTAGGTGCCCGCGGCCGCCCTCGCCACGCCCACTGCAGCGGCCCTTAGCCAGACAGGTTCCCCGGTGGGCCCTTCTCTCTCTCTCTCTCTCTCTCTCTCTCTCTTAATATATTTTTACTGATTTCAGAGAGGAAGGGAGAGAGAGAGAAACATCAATGATGAGAGAGAATCACTGACCGGCTGCCTCCTGCACACCCCACACTGGGGATGGAGCCCGCAACCCGGGCCTGTGCCCTGACTGGGCGTTGAACCGTGACCTCCGGGTTCCTAGGTGGATGCTCAGCCCCTGAGTCCCGCCGGCCGGGTGCCTCCGGGGCTCTCTGCCTTGAGGCCGGGCTTCAAGGCCCAGGGGGACAGGCCGGCCACCCCCAGCCTCTGACCCCAGCTGCCCCCTCGCTCTGCAGAGCGCGGCCATGATGATGGAGAAGAAGCCGATGGCCCTGAAGATTCTGATGACCTTGGCCTTCAGCAGCCTGCGCCAGCGCGCCTTCATGAACCGCACGGTGGGCGAGGTCATGTGGGGCTACGACGACCCCCTCGTCAGCCTGGTCAACAAGTACCTGCCCGGCGTGTTCCCCATCAAGGGCAAGTTCGGGCTGTTCGCGGAGGTACGCGCAGCTCGGAGACCTGCCCCCGTCCTCCGTCCACACGTCCCGGAGGCCAGTCGCCGGCTTTTTAAAAAAATATATTTTTTTGTTGCTAGCTAGTGTAACGGAGAGCTCCTGTTTCCACCACCGGCTTGCCTTGGGGGCTGGCGGGGGGCCCTGGGGCCGCGGGTTGTCACTGGCAGAAAGCCCAGCTCCTCTCACTGGCTTAAATCAAACGGAGGAGTTACTGGCTCACGTACCTGAAAACCCAAAGGATGGGTTCAGGCACAGTTTGATCCAGGCTCCCGTGATGTGATTGGCGACGATAGCGCTGATCCGAGCTGCCTGGTTTTCCTTTCCTTTTTTTTTCCTTTTTCCCTTTTATTTCTTTCTTTTTTTTTTTTTTTTTTTTTTTTTTAAACATTTTTTTTTTTTTTTAATATATTTTATTGAGTCTTCACAGAGAGGAAAGGAGAGAGACAGAGAGTCAGAAACATCGATGAGAGAGAAACATCAACCAGCTGCCTCCTGCACACTCCCCACTGGGGATGTGCCCGCAACCCAGGTACATGCCCTTGACCGGAATCGAACCTGGGACCTCTCAGTCCGCAGGCCGATGCTCTACCCACTGAGCCAAACCGGTTTCGGCCCCTTTTATTTCTTTTTTTCCAAATATGTTTTTATGGATTTCAGAGAGGGGAAGGGAGACGGGGGCGGGGAAAGAGAGAGAGAGAGAGAGAGAGCGCAATATCGATCAGCTGCCTCCTGCACACCCCCTACTGGGGACCGAACTTGCAGCCAGGGCACGTGCCCTGACTGGGAATCGAACTGGCGACCTCTTGGTGCCTGGGTCCACGCTCAGCCACGGAGCCACGCCAGCCAGGCTGGTCCTTCTCTTCTCGATCCCCCGGCACTGGGGACGCTGGGATTGCCTAGGACGAAACGGCGGGGGGGTGGGGGTTGCAGGCCAGCTCCTGGGTGCCCCCCTTTTCCCCCCCTTCCCCCCCCCCCGGCTCCTGAGGCTCACAGCTGCTGCTGTTCTCTGCTGTGTCCGCAGCTCAACAACTCCAACTCCGGGCTCTTCACCGTGTACACGGGGATCAAAAACTTCAGCCGCGTCCACCTCGTGGACAAGTGGAACGGGCTCAGCAAGGTGAGCGCGGGGGCCGCGGGCCGCCCAGCACGCGCCTCTGCTTATAACCCAGGCAGATGGGAGGTGCGTGCGTCCCTCCTCACTGGCCCCTGCCCCGGCCGCTGGGCCCACGGATCCCTGGTCACCAGCCCCGCCCGGGCCTTCCGCTGCTCCCGGTGCCGTGCTGTTTCCCGTCACCGCTGACCCTCTGGCCTGGATGCCTCTGCAGGTCAACTACTGGCACTCGGACCAGTGCAATATGATCAACGGGACGTCCGGGCAGATGTGGGCGCCGTTCATGACCCCCGAGACCCCCCTGGAGTTCTACAGCCCCGAGGCCTGCCGGTGAGCGCCCGCCGGGCCCTGGGGGCTCAGCCTCTGTCGTGGCTCAGAGAGCGTGGGCTCCCCGGGCATTCGCCAGCCCTCGCGCCCTCGCAGGCTCCGTTGGTTCACCTGGAGGAGCCAGGCTCCGGCCTCGGCAACTGGAGCAGGGACAGGGCGAGGGAGGCAGCTGGTGCAGGGACAGGGCGAGGGAGGCAGCTGGTACAGGGACAGGGCGAGGGAGGCAGCTGGTGCAGGGACAGGGCGAGGGAGGCAGCTGGAGGAGGGACAGGGCGAGGGAGGCAGCTGGTGCAGGGACAGGGCGAGGGAGGCAGCTGATGCAGGGACAGGGCGAGGGAGGCAGCTGGAGGAGGGACAGGGCGAGGGAGGCAGCTGGTACAGGGACAGGGCGAGGGAGGCAGCTGGAGGAGGGACAGGGCGAGGGAGGCAGCTGGAGGAGGGACAGGGCGAGGGAGGCAGCTGGTACAGGGACAGGGCGAGGGAGGCAGCTGGAGGAGGGACAGGGCGAGGGAGGCAGCTGGGACAGGGACAGGGCAAGGGAGGCAGCTGGTACAGGGACAGGGCAAGGGAGGCAGCTGGAGGAGGGACAGGGCGAGGGAGGCAGCTGGAGGAGGGACAGGGTGAGGGAGGCAGCTGGGACAGGGACAGGGCGAGGGAGGCAGCTGGTACAGGGACAGGGCGAGGGAGGCAGCTGGTGCAGGGACAGGGTGAGGGAGGCAGCTGGAGCAGGGACAGGGCGAGGGAGGCAGCTGGGACAGGGACAGGGCGAGGGAGGCAGCTGGAGCAGGGACAGGGCGAGGGAGGCAGCTGGGACAGGGACAGGGCGAGGGAGGCAGCTGGTGCAGGGACAGGGCGAGGGAGGCAGCTGGTGCAGGGACAGGGCGAGGGAGGCAGCTGGTGCAGGGACAGGGCGAGGGAGGCAGCTGGAGCAGGGACAGGGCGAGGGAGGCAGCTGGGACAGGGACAGGGCGAGGGAGGCAGCTGGTGCAGGGACAGGGCGAGGGAGGCAGCTGGTGCAGGGACAGGGCGAGGGAGGCAGCTGGTGCAGGGACAGGGCGAGGGAGGCAGCTGGTGCAGGGACAGGGCGAGGGAGGCAGCTGGTGCAGGGACAGGGCGAGGGAGGCAGCTGGTGCAGGGACAGGGCGAGGGAGGCAACTGGTGCAGGGACAGGGCGAGGGAGGCAGCTGGCCACGGGCGGCCATGGGGCATGGGTGGCCGTGGGCAGGAAACAATCGAGGCTTCGGGAGGCGGTGAAATAAGGCCACGATTGGTGCCGTCTGGTTGGGCTAGTTCCCACCTGGGTCCTGGGCGGGAGGACCTGGGTGCATCCGCCTGGGCCCCTGGGTCTGGGGAGGTGCAGCTGCGGAGGCCGGCTCAGGGGCGCCCGGGCAGGGGTCCTGTCTGTCCCCCTTCCCATGGGAACTCCCCAGCGTGAGCCGGGACTCCCCTGCCTCCCGGGTGGGCGAGGCGCTGGGGACATGGCTGGACGGGATGGGACAGGTCCCTGATCCCCAGAGCCTGTGTCCTGGCTGGGGGCCCAGGCCAGTGTGCCCCGGGGGCAGAGCGGGAGGGATTGTGGTGTGTGTATTCACTTTTTAAATTTTTATTTTAGTTTTAAAAAATATACTTTTTTATTGATTTCAAAGAGGAAGGGAGAGGGAGAGAGAGCGAAATATCCATGATGAGAGGGAATCATGGATCGGCTGCCTCCTGCACGCCCCACACTGGGGACGGAGCCCACAACCCGGGCCTGTGCCCTGACCAGGAATCGAACCGTGACCTCCTGGTTCATAGGCCGACGCTCAACCACGGAGCCACGGCAGTTAGGGCCACTTAAAAAAAATGTTTCTATTGAGTTTAGAGAGGACGGGACGGGGAGAGGGAGGGGGAGGGGGAGGGGAGAGAAACAGCAACAGCGATGATGAGAGAGAATTGCGGACGGGCTGCCTTCTGCTGGTGGCAGCGCCACATTCCGGGGGTCACCCCACCCGTCTGTCCCCCCAGGTCCATGAAGCTGATCTATGAGGAGGCCGGGGTGTTCGAGGGCATCCCCACCTTCAGGTTCAAGGCCCCCAGAACCTTATTTGCCAACGGGTCTGTCTACCCGCCCAATGAGGGCTTCTGTCCGTGCCTGGAGTCGGGCATCCAGAACGTCAGCACCTGCAGGTTCAGTACGTGTCTTCGCCCGGGGGTGGACGGTCACCCTGACCCCTGACCTCAGGCCCGAGGGTGGGATGCTCACCCTGACCCCTGACCCCAGGCCCGAGGGTGGGACGGCCACCCTGACCCCTGACCCCAGGCCCGAGGGTGGGACGGCCACCCTGACCCCTGACCCCAGGCCCGAGGGTGGGACAGCCACCCTGACCCCTGACCCCAGGCCCGAGGGTGGGACAGTCACCCTGACCCCTGACCCCAGGCCCGAGGGTGGGACGGCCACCCTGACCCCTGACCCCAGGCCCGAGGGTGGGACAGTCACCCTGACCCCTGACCCCAGGCCCGAGGGTGGGACAGTCACCCTGACCCCAGGCCCGAGGGTGGGACAGTCACCCTGACCCCTGACCCCAGGCCCCCAGGGTGGGACGGGTCACCCCGGCCCTGTGACCTCAGGCCCGAGGGCGGGTGGGTGAGGCCATACCTGCTCTGCGCGCCATCCCGGCCTCTGCGCCCTTGGTACGCCGGTCCGGCCAGAGATAAGGCGGCGCAGAGAGACAATCTGAGAGAAAGAAGCCCGTCGGTCAGTTGCCTGCGCAGCAAACTCCCCGGACCTCCGTCACCTGGGACGCAAACCGCGACTGTTAACGGCTCTGTGGCTCCCGTCCCGCGTCAGGTCCCCTGCCGCCCTGTGGCCGCGCCCTTGACCTCGGGGCAGCCCAGGGCCCTGCAGCGCCCGGTCATCCAGGCCGCGCGCCCCCCGAAGGCGGGTTCCCTGGGGCCGTGTCCCCTCCCGAGCTCGTCCGGCCTCCACACCCGACCTGGGGCTTGGGAATGAGGCTCCGGGGGCCCCTGCACCGCGTCCCGCGTCCCGGAGGGAAAGACGCCGGTCCGATTGTTCTGGAACATCTCGCCGGGCAGCGAGTGGCCGGCGGCTGTGGGGGGGCACAGTGCTCTCCGGCCTCAGCGGCTCCATGTGGACGCTTGGGGGCAGCTCCCCCCACTTTGTTCCCTCAGCCAGTGGGACAGCGAGCGGGCGGTCGGCCCTGCCTTGCCCGCCTTCGGGCTCGTGTGGATGGAATCGGGGTGCGCTCTCTGTCTTTCCTCTTTCCGGGACCCTTCTGCCCATTGTCTCATCCGTGAGGCCCATCCTGTGGTCCTGGGAGGGTGGGCGCCTTCTTCCTGGCTGTATAGTGCTCCACCGGGGACACACCTCGCGTTCCTCGCCTCTTTTATGCTCAGAGGACCTGGTTTCTGGGGTTTTAAAACGTGACCTTTGGGGCGGCGGGGACGTGCCTGTGCGTGTCTCGGGGCGCATGGTCCTGCCTTCCTGTGGCATTTTATCTGGAGATAAGACACCCACCACCTCCCTTCCCAGGAGACAAGCTCTTGGACCCAGGGCCTCAGGCTCCACATATCGATCATCCCCCCCCATCACAATCAAAGGTGATCCAGGCAATTAGATAGGCCAGACGCCCTAAAGCTATAAATTAATTAGCACTTGCAACCTGGGCGGTCCTCACGGGCTGTTTGGTAATAAAACTGAAGGAAGCGCAGGCCTGGGTGCTGGCACAACGCCAGGTGGGCTGGCTGTCCGCAGCCGGGGCGGGAGCCGGGCGAGAGCCAGGGCAGGTGATGGCAGCCTGACCACACCCACTGCGCTCCCCCAGCCCTGGGGGCGTGGCCACGGGGTCTGGTGGAGATGCACCACCTTCAAGGGCCCGGCTGGGGACCGCCTCCCTCACCGACAGCCCCGCGTTGCGCCCGCTGTGAGAAGGGGGCCCGGGCGTTCGCTCTGACGGGCTCCTCCCGTGGGGCAGACAGGAAGATGGGACACGGGTCGTCTGGATGGTGGGACAGCGCCCTCGGGTGCGCAGTGGCGTCACAGGTGACGGGAGGCGGCTGTGGAGACCAGGGACCCACACGGGGAAGGAGGGTCTGGTCCCCACGCTCTGTCTGTCTGTCTGTCTGACTGTCTCCAGGAGAGTGTCTGTTGGTGCTTCGAAGCTCGAGCAGCTTTCCAACGCGCATCTTCTCTCTCTTTTTGTTAATCTTCACGCAGGGAAATTTTTCCCATTGATTTTCAGAGAGAGTGGAAGGGAGGGGGAGAGGCAGAGAGAGAGACATCGATGTGAGAGACGCGTGGCCTCCTGCCTGCCCTCCAACCGGGGCTGGGCATTGGACGTGCCACCCAGCACCCGCTGGTGAGCTGGCTGGCCTCTAACCACTGAGCACACCAGCCTGGGCCTCCTCGGGCTGAGGTTTGAGAGGCCAGCTCCATCTTTCCCGCGGGCACTCCGGCACCGCCCTTGTCCTGACCTTGTCCTGACCTTGGGTGGATGTGCCAGGGTTGCCTCACGGGTCAGCTGGTGGAGATGTCTGACCGCATGTTTCTGGGTGGGAATTTCCCGCTCAGGAGCCGGGTCAGGCCCCGCTCACACCCGCTGGCGTCCCTCCCGCAGACCGGCTGCCAGGCGAGAGCAAAGGTGTGTCTCTTCCCTCCAGTGGGCATCGGGAGACCTGGCCGCGGGCGTGCACACCCGAGCGAGCCCCCGTGATCCTGGCGGCTTGGCGATGCTCCCTCCGCCCCCCTCCCCCCTCCTCCCCCCTCCTCCCCCCCAAAGGTCCAATCTGGCTTCGATTCATCTTTGTAGCCTCAGCTCCCACAGCTCCCTCCATACTGTCTGCTCCCCGTGCCCCTCCCACCTCCTGCATCTGCCCCTGCCCCCCCTTCCTCCTGGAATGCCACCGCCCTCCACCCTCCATCCTCCGCCTGGCGCCTCCTCGTCCTTTCTCAGAAGGTGCCCGCGCCCCCGCCCCTGGCACAGAGCTCGCCCCCTGCTGGCTTCCAGACCGAATGGAGGGACCCTCTCTGTCTAGTCATTGTCGTTTGCATCGTGTCATCGTCCAGCACGCTGGGCAGGGGGTGGCTGCGTGTCCTCGTCCCGCATCCCTGTGTCTGGCTCCGGGACTGGCATGAGTCTCGGGACGTGCCAGCGCCTCTGCCCATCTGACGCCCCCTCTGCCTTCCAGACGCGCCCCTGTTCCTCTCCCACCCGCACTTCTACAACGCCGACCCCGCCCTGGCGGAGGCCGTGCTGGGCCTGCACCCCAGCGAGAAGGAGCACTCCCTCTTCCTGGACATCCACCCGGTGAGCAGCCACCGGCAGCCTGAGGGGGGCTTCTGGGGGGATTCCTGGTTGGTGCCCAGCCGGCCCACCCCTCCCCCAGGCTCCAGGGGAGGGGAAGGGGGAGGGGGGACGGGGAGGGGAAGCCCAGCTCGCTCTGGCTTCCACAGCTCCTGGGATATCAAACCGTCAAAGGTCCCTCCTTTGCTCCGACTCCATAGTTCAAGAGCTTGGTTATCTCTGTGTGAGGGAGGGATGTCTGTAAAAGGATCATAAGACAGTAAATTAATTAGGACTTATCAGCCTGCCAATTACCAGAGGCTGCCAACCTACCAGAAAGTTCTCCAGGTGCCAGCCGGCCCGGGATGCCGTGCAGATAATCGCTGTCGGGGGGATTCCAGCGAAAGCGAGAGTGAGGTCCCCTGGGTTCTCGCGGGGCCCTCACTCCTGTGGGTGGGTCTCCCTCCCGCCCCCACCCCCACCCCCACCCTGAGGACCAGGCAGTTCCAGGGGCGGCCTCTCCAGCCTCTCCTCCAGGTCGGCGTGGAGGCCGGGAGAGGGAGAGGCCCTCGTCGTCCCGGTGCTGTGGGCGCCGCGGGAGAGGAGCATTAGCCGGGGGCGGGAAGCTTCCGTCTGCCGAGGGCCCGGGGGGCATTTATAACCTCCTTCGAGGGCCACACGTGATGACCAGCTGAAACACCAGCCGCTGTATTTGGTCAAACGTGTTCTTTTGTTGTGGCTAATCCTCATCTGAGCATTTTTTCCCATCGATTGTTACAGAGAGTGGAAGGGACGCAGGGGGAAAGAGAGAGAGAGAGACATCGATGTGAGAGAGACACATGGATGGGTTGCCTCCCGCACACACCCTGACAGGGGGCAGGGAATTAGCGGGCAGCCCAGGCATGCGCCCTTGACCGGGAATCGAACCCACAACCGTTCAGTGCACGAGCCAATGCTCTATCCCAGAGACACCCCAGCCAGTGCTGGTCAAACACTTTTTAAATATATGTTTTTATTGATTTCAGAGAGGAAAGGAGAGGGAGGGAGAGAGGAACATCCATGAGGAGAGAGAATCATGGATCGGCTGCCTCCTGCACGCCCCACACTGGGGATGGAGCCCACAACCTGGGCCTGTGCCCTGACCCGGAATCGAACCCTGACCTCCTGGTTTATAGGCTGATGATGCTCAACCACTGAGCCGCACCAGCCAGTCAAACATTTCATTAACTCACCTCTAATGGCTTGGCAGGGCCTTACACAGCCCGAGGGCCGGACGGTCCCCACCCCTGCTCTAGAGTGGGTGGAGGGGGGCCAGGGAGCTGGGACAGGCCCGTCCAGAGCGCGACGGGGACAGGGACAGGGGGTTCGGCAGGTGTCGCTGGCGCCCGGGGCCAGGCCCTCACTGTGCGTGTTGCCGCAGGTCACGGGGATCCCCATGAACTGCTCGGTGAAGCTGCAGCTCAGCCTGTACATCAAGGCCGTGCAAGGCATCGGGTGAGTGGGCCGGGGTCTGCAGGAGGGGCGGCCCCTGGGTGTGGCCTCTGGTCCGGGCCGTCGTTCCCCTAATGGGAGTCTTAGCTCTGCCGGGGGCCCCGCCCCAGGACCCCCATCTCTCCTCCCATTGCCCCCCCCCCCCCCCGGAAGTTTCCCACTGAGTTGCATGCCTGGCGCCCAGCAAGGGACAGAAACAAAACCCGGGCAAAACCAAGTGTGTGACAACGGAACCACCAGACAGCGTTCTCTGCTGTGACAGTTCACTTCGTGGGGGGGATTTTTTTAAGCACTGATTTTGTTTTTAGTTTTCATTTTTTAAAATATATTTTTATTGGTTTCAGACAAGGAAGGGAGAGGGACAGAGAGAGATAGAAACATCCATGATGAGAGAGAATCATGGACTGGCCGCCTCCTGCACGCCCCCCACTGGGGATCGAGCCCGCAACCCGGGCCTGTGCCCTGACCAGGGATTGAACCCTGACCTCCTGGTTCATAGGTCAACACTCAACCCCTGAGCCAGGCCGGCCGGGCCTAGGATGTTTTTTCCATTGATTTTTAGAGAGCGAGCGAAGGAGGGAGAGGGAGAGAGAGGAGAGAGAGACACATCGATGTGAGAGACACACTGAGTGTCTGCCTCCCGCATGTCCCCCAGCCCCCCCCCCCCCCACCGGGCGGGAATTAACCTGCAACCTGCCAGGTGTGTGCCCTTGAGCGGGAATGGAACCCGAGACCCTCAGGGCCTCCCTGGGCTTTTCATTGGCCCATACGGGGGCTGCTCAGAGTTCAAGCCACAGAACCCATGGGGGGGGGGCGGGGGCGGTACCCTGACCTTCCTGGGCTTCTGTGTCCCTGTGACCCGAGGGGGGCCACCCCGCGGGCCGATGTCCCTGCGGCTGGGACAGCCTTCTCGGGGAGCTGCTCTCCCCGCGGTGCTTCGCGCCCCCTGGAGGGCGGAGGAGGGACGGCATGGGACCTGCGCTGCCTGCTGGGAAGGTCTGGGGATCGAGTGCTGTTTGCCCTGAACTCCTCTCGTTTTTAAAAGCACAAGCGTGTTTCTGTGGTGTCCTCCCAGCCTCAGCTCTGCGGGGGGCGCTGTGGACTCGCTGCCCTGCAGGAGGCTCGGCCGGCGGGTGCCCCAGGGAGTGTGGGGAGCTGTGGCCGGGCTGTGGCTTTTTGTGCTGAGCCTGGCCCCCCCCATCTGTGCAGCGGCCTCTCAGCACCCCGTAGAGAGGGGCTCAGACCAGCTCACGGGACGATAATGGTCAACTCGGGGCACTTTTCCCAGGCTGTGTGTTTCCCTTTTTAAAATATATGTTTATTGACTTCAGAGAGAGGAAGGGAGAGCGAGAGAGACGGGGGGGGGGGGGGGGGGGGAACATCAGTGATGAGAGGGAATCATGGATCGGCTGCCTCCTGCACGCCCCCCACTGGGAACCGAGCCCGCAACCTGGGCCTGTGCCCTGACCGGGAATCGAACCCTGATCTTCATGGGTGGATGCTCACCCCCTGAGCCCGCCGGCCGGGCTGGCTGTGAATTTTAATTGAAAAGGATCTTGTCTGGTTGCCAGGCGGCTCCCTGCCAGGAAAGGCCCGCCCCCCCAGCCCACACCGTGGAGTTGTTGCTAGAGCCCTCCTGCCCCCAGCGTCCGACGGCGTGTCCGACCGCGTCCGCACCCCACGGATAATGCCGTGAGGAGACTTCTCACTGGCTCCGTCTCCCTTATTTCCAGGCAAACCAGGAAGATCGCGCCCGTGGTCCTGCCGCTGGTGTGGTTTGAGGAGGTAAGGCCGCCTGGCGGTCCCTGCGCTGGGCTCCTCGCGAGCGGCATCTGGTGCCACAGTGGGGAGGCCGTGCGGGCACTTGAGGCTGGAGGAGGGTGGGGCCAGGGCAGCCACGGTGGGACCTAGAACAATCCAGAGAAACCTCGCACGTCGCAGACAGGAACTTCCCCCAAACGGGGCAGCCCGAGCCCCAGGGCAAGGTACTTTCTGAAAGGACCGCCACTGCTCTCAGGGCGTCAGCTCCGCGTGGGAACTGCTTTCCTCCCGGCTTCTCAGGGCTCCTCGGGCCTTGCTCATTTTGTGAGAAGGGAAAGCGAGAGGGCAACGCTGAGTTGTTCCATCCATTGGTTGATTCTTTATGTGCCCCCTGACCGGGGATCGAACCCGCAACCCTGGTGTATCGGGATGACACTCTAACGGAGCTACCCTGCCCAGGGCCTGGCCCGGTTCATTTTTAAAAATATATATATATATTTTATTGATTTTTTACAGAGAGGAAGGGAGAGGGACAGAGAGTTAGAAACATCGATGAGAGAGAAACATCGATTAGCTGCCTCCTGCACACCCCCTAATGTGCCTGCAACCAAGGTACATGCCCTTGACCGGAATCGAACCTGGGACCCTTCAGTCCGCAGGCCGACGCTCTGTCCACTGAGCCAAACCGGTTAGGGCTGGCCCAGTTCACTGTAATCCTCACTCGAGAATATGTTTTCCCATTGATTTTTTTTTTTTGAGAGAGAGTGGAAGGGAGGGAGGGGGAAAGAGAGAGAGAAACATTGATGTGAGAGATACGGCGCCTTCTGCACATGCCCCTACCAGGGCCGGAATCATACCTGTGACCCCGGTACACACCCTTGACCAGGAATCAAACCCGTGACCCTTTGGTCCAGGAATCGAACCCTCCAACCACGGAGCCACACAGACCAGGGCCTGACCTAGTTCATTTCTTTTTTTTTGAGGGTTTTTCTTTTCTTTTCTTTTTTTTTAAAATATATTTTATTGATTTCTTACAGAGAGGAAGGGAGAGAGATAGAGAGCTAGAAACATCGATGAGAGAGAAACATCGATCAGCTGCCTCCTGCACACCTCCTGGGGATGTGCCCGCAACCCAGGTACATGCCCTTGACCGGAATCGAACCTGGGACCTTTCACTCTGCAGGCCGACGCTCTATCCACTGAGCCAAACCGGTTTTGGCTGACCTAGTTCATTTTAAACCAGGGTGATCTCCTGCCCAGCTGGGGTGGCTCAGTGGTTGAGCATCAACCCATGAACCAGGAGGTCACGGTTCCATTCCTGGTCAGGGCACAGGTCCGGGTTGGGGGCTCAATACCCAGTAGGGGGCGTGCAGGAGGCAGCCAATCCATGATTCTCTCTCATCATTGGTGTTTTTCCCTCTCTCTCCCTCCCTCTCCCTTCCTCTCTGAAATCAATAAAAATATATTAAAAAACAAAACAAAAAAAACCTAAGAGTGAACTCAGACGGCCTCAGAATGTCAAGTTCACGGCCCAGTCTGATACGGGCCGGCCAGGCTCCTCCCGTCCTGGGGCCCACCCTCCTGGAGACCCTCCGAATCCACCCGAGTTCAGTGGGTGGGGATAGTGATGGAGAGGGTTTCACCAGCCAGGTGTGGAAGTTCTCGCATCACCGTGCCCTCGTCCCATTGGCCAGCATGCGGTCACATGGCCCTGCCAACCGCAAGGGAGCCTGGGAAATGTAGTCTCTCCGTGTGGCCCTGGAAGACATGGAGGCCCCTGCAGGCTTGAGATGGGGGAGGGGCCGGGGGGACAGGGACGTGTGTGGCCCCTGCCCACGTGTTTGCCGTTCTCCCCCCGCAGAGGGGGGCCATGGAGGGCGAGCCCCTGCAGAAGTTCTACCTGCAGCTGGTGCTGCTGCCCAAGGTGCTGCACTGGGCCCAGTACGTGCTCCTGGCCCTGGGCGGCCTCCTGCTGCTCGTCCCCGTCATCTACCAGATCCGGAGCCAAGTAAGTGCCGGCCGGAGCGTGGCCGGGCGGGCGCCCCCGGACGTCCCTTCCTGCTGCCTCCAGGACCCTGGCGCCCACCTCGGGCAGCGCCCGGGGTCTGTGCTGGGGACGGGGAGCTGTCGCTGGGTGCTTGCGTCTCCTGTCCTGCCTGCCACTGTCCGCCTGTCCTGGGAGGCCTGGGACCCCGGCCGCGGAGGGGCTGCGGTGGGCTTTGGGGTTGGGAGGCCTGGGGCCGAATGGCGTGTTCATCACGGGGGCACCTGCTGGGAGCCAGGCTGTCAGGGGCGGGGCGCGGGGCAGCGAACGGGCAGACGCTGTCCCTGCTCCCCGGGCCGGGGGCTGGCATTCCCGCCGGGAGACAGGGGACGGCCGGGCAAATCACGAGATCAAGTCACAGATGAGAAAGGCGACGGCGAACGGGAGGGGCTAGAGCAGGGCTGCCCAGGAGGGACGCGCCTGGGCCACGTGCGCGGTTTTATTTTATTTTTACTTTTTAATATGGTTTTATTGATTTCAGAGACGAGGGTGAGGAAGGGAGAGAGAGAGAGACATCCACGATGAGAGAATCACGGATCAGCTGCCTCCTGCACGCCCCCCACTGAGGATCGAGCCCCCAACGCGGGCCTGTGCCCTGACCGGGAATCGAACTGTGACCTCCTGGCTCATAGGTCGACGCTCAGCCCCTGAGCCCCCAGGGCCGGACTATTGGAGGCTTTTCAGGGGAGCAGGGCTGGGCCCGTGGCCGTGTGGCCAGTAGGTCCTCGGTGGGAGGGCAGACGCCGGGGCCAGTGAGCCAGGTGGCGGCTGGGACCAGGGTGGGCACAGGCTGGGTTTGGAAGGAGGCTGAGTCGGAGACGGGCTCTGAAGGCACCCAAGCCCTAGAGGCAGGAAGAAGAGGGGGTGACAAGAAGGACCCCTTCTTGCCTCAATGCCATTCGTTATTCATTCATGGCATGGGCCCCCCTCCGGTGAGTGAGCGGCGGACCGTTTCTGAGGCTCCGTGAGCAGCAGCTTGGGGGACACAGAAATGGCTGGCGCGTGAGCCTGAGACCAGGTGTGCCCCATGGGGTGGGCCTGTGAGGGCAGGGCTCCGGGGGCCTTGGGGAGGGGTGGCAGCTGCGTGGCGGGAGGGGACACGGCTCCGTGGCAGGGAGCCCGGAGAAGCCCTTGGGGATCCACGAACCAGAAAGCCACCTTGGTGGCCCCTCCTTGCCCTGGGGCCCCAGGCCAGGCCTTGGGGGTGCCGCCCAGCTCCGGCTGCCCTGGGCCCTCTGCAACGCCCACTCTCTGCCTCAGAGCTCTCGCTCCCTCTCTCTCGCTCTCTCTTTCTTGGGGCAGCTTGCTCGCTCGCTCGCCTGCTTGCTGGGCACTAACGACCCTTCCCCGGGGCTCAGCCTGGGCCTTCAGACGCCCCTCCCGTGGGGGAGGGTTCACACTGGCGAGAGCGAGGGTGACACCATGGCCCCTGGTGTCCGAGCCCTGAGGGACGTTGCCGGGGCCCCTGAGCCCTGTCACTGCTCCGGGCCCAGCCAGGCCGAGCGGGGCTGTCATTCCCGTGATAAGGGAACCCCTACAGGTTTTTGGCTTAAATGACGCTGGGAGGGCGGACGGGGCCAGAGCAGAGCCCCCAGCCCGTGGCTGCCTCCCTGCGTGGGTTTCCACTCGTGAACAAAGAGCCCCATGTGGGGGCTCCCGGGGGGGCAGCCGGGGAGGGGCTGGGCTCCTGTCCCCTCTGTCTCTCCTCATCATCCATCCGAAGGGCGCCCAGGAGGAGAGCGAGGACCCACGGGACAGACTGGCGTGGGCCCCTCCCCTGCCTCACCCCCCAGCTCTGAGTCCGGCCCCCAAACCCAGTGGGAAGGTTGTTGCTTCCATCATCCCCATGGGCTCACTGGACGCCCCTTGGTGGAAGTTTCTCCCGTGATGTAGGTCTCGACTTAGCCTGAAATGTTGCTATGCTTGTCCTGATTAATAGAAAGAGAAGGGTCATGCCCAGCCAGGGTGGCTCAGTGGTTGAGCGCTGTCCCATGCACCAAGAAGGCGCCGGCCCAGTTGTGGACTCGGTCCCCTGTAGGGGGCGTGCAGGAGGCAGCCGATTGATGTTCCTCTCTCATCGGCCATGTTCCTATATCTCCCTCTCCCTCTCCCTTCTTCTCTCTCTAAAAATGAATAAAAACGTATTTTAAAAAACAGCAACAAGAAAACAGCAGCAAAAGGGTCACCTCCTGGTGACCTCAACATATTTTAATTTCAGAGAAGTGTTTCTTCTCCATTCACTCTTTACAAAGAATCAAAACTCTATTTTTTTTAATGTAGGACTCGCTTTTTTAAAAAAATATGTTTTCATTGATTTTAAAGAGAGGGGAAGGGAGAGGGATAGAGAGATAGAAACATCCATCTGCACACCCCCTTACTGGTGCGTGAGCCGGGAAGTCGGGCATGTGCCCTGACCGGGAATCGAACCTGTGACCTCCTGGTGCATGGGTCCACGCTCAACCAACTGAGCCACGCCAACCGGACAAATCGGAAGTCTTTTAGCAGAAAAATCTGTTTCTGCTTGATTTAAAACGCCACCTGCTCGACCCACTGATTCCCGGCCCATTCCTCCCACCTCAGTTCCTAAATCCTCAAGTGGACACACGCTTTTCAGCACAGCCTGTCCCACGCACCAAGCGTGTCTCCCAAAGACACGGGTTCTCCTGTCCCTGGGGAAGGGCAGCGCGACTCCCCACATCTCGGCCAGCCCCCCTCGCTCGGGTGTCGGACTCTAGAACCCCGCACCCTCCCCTGGGCCTCCGGAACCTCCCAGAACCAGCGGCGTAACCCGCTTCCGCACAGCCTCCCACCGCCCATAACCGCGCTGGTTTCTTCCAGGAGAGGTGCTACCTGTTCTGGAGCCGCGATAAAAAGGGCTCGCGGGACAAGGAGGCCATGCAGGCCTACTCCGAGTCCCTGATGGCGGCAGCTCCCAAGGGCACGGTGCTGCAGGAGGCCAGACTGTAGGTGGGTACCAGGTACGCCCGCCCGCCCGCCCCACCCCGCCCGTAGCGAGTAGAACCCCGGACACAGGCGGGCTTGGTCGGCTTCTTCGGCCCGGATCCCCCTGGAGGGTCGAGGTACCGAGAGATCCCGTTTGTCTGTTCTGCTCTGGGCGCACAGCCCGCTCTTCTGAGGTTCCCAGCGAATGGCAGCATCCCCCCCGCCCCCCGCCGCCCCCCACCCTCCCATCCCCACCCGGGGAGCCTCCTGTTCTCTGGGCTGGTGTCTTATGGACGAGGCTGTGTTGGCGAAGGCAGGATCCAGATGTGGGAAGGCAGCCTCTCAAAGCTCGGGTGCGACAGCCTCCCCCTGGCCGGTGTTGCTCAATGGTTAGAGCGTCATCCATGCACCTAAGGCCATGGTCGGCAAACCGCGGCTCGCAAGCCACACGCGGCTCTTTGGCCCCTTGAGTGTGGCTCTTCCACAAAATGCCACGTGCGGGCGCGCACGTACAGTGCGATGGAAACTTCGTGGCCCATGCTCAGAAGTCGGTATTTTGTGGAAGAGCCGATATTTTGCGGTTTGCCGACCACGGACCTAAGGGTTTGATTCCCGGTCCAGGACACATACCTGGGTTGCAGGTTGGATAGCCGGCCCGGTTGCAGGAGGCAACCAATCGATGTGTCTCTCTGACATCGATGTTTCTGGCGCCCCCTCTCCCCCTCCTTTCCGCTCTCTCTTAAAAAAAATGGCCCCGCGGGCGGCTCAGTGGGTGAGTGTCGCCCTTTGATCCAGGTCACGGTTTGATCCCCGGTCAGGGGCGTGCAGGAGGCCGCCGACCCAGGATTCTCTCTCGTCGCTGATGTTTCTGTCTCTCTCCCCCCCTTTCCTCCTCTCTGAAATCCGTAGAAAATATTTTTTTTAATGCTAAAAAAATACATGGGAAAATGTCCTCGGGCCGAGGAGAAAGAAAGGAAAGCAGCTCTGGTGCGGGAGCCTCTTCCAGGACGTTAGCTGTCACGGCAGCCCCTCCCTCACCCTCACCGGCCGGTGGACGCTGGGCGGGGCGGAGTCCTGTTTCCACGGCCCCTGAGGGGATCCTGCAGCCACGGGCCCACGTGAACCTGGGGGACTGGCCAAGAGAACTGGGCCACCCACTGAAAAGCCGCCCTGGGCCTGAGGGTAGGGTTGCCTGGATGGAGGGGAAACGGGCAGATACACACGAGGAAGAAACGGCAGCAAAAGGCCGCCCAGTCCGACTGGAGTTTCAGGGGGAGAGGGAGTGGCTTTGGGACCAGCGTGCCCCGCGCAGCGACCGAGCCGTGCTCCTGGGGGTTGGAAAGCCCCTTGCGGTTCCCCTGGGAACGGAATTGAGCCGGGCTCCTTGACTGCACCGCACCGGTCAGAGGCGGGGGCGGGGGGGGGGTGTGTGACAGCCAGGCCGTGGGGAGTCCTCCTGGGCCCAGTCCCTGTTTTTGTTTTTAAATTTACTTATTGATCCGAGAGAGAGAGAGAGAGAGAGAGAGAGAGAGAGAGAGAGAGAGAGGAGTTTGTTGTTCCACTTACGGATGCGTTCACGGGTGGATGCTGGTACCCCCGACTGGGGATCGAACCCGCGGCCCTGGCGTCCGTCCCGGGAGGACAGGCTCACCAGCCACCAGCTGGGATGTCACTTTGTTTCTGAGTAAGCTTCTGGGCCTGCGGGGGTTAGTGGCCGCCCTGAGCCACGGAGGAGCCGGGAGCCGGGTGAGGCTCAGCCTGCCGTGCGGGGCCCGCTGGCTGCCTCCCTCCCACTTGCTGGCTGCCAGGCGGTGGGAGCCGGTGTGTTTGTGTTGGCAGGTGCTGCAGGCCCTGCGAGGGGGAGGGGAGGGGGAGGAGGAGGAGGAGGACGGGGTGCGGGGGGAGGGGAAGGGGTGAACAGCTGTGTCCCCAGCCAAGCCCTGGGGAGCTTGCCCTGCACCCGGATGCTGGGCTGGCCTGAGGGGCGGCCTTGTTTGGGAGAAGGCAGGAAATGCGGCCTCCATGAGTCCAGAAGGATAAGTTTTTAAATATATTTTTATTGATTTCCGAGAGGGAGAGGGAGAGGAAGAGAGACAGAGACATCATGATGAGAGAGAATCATGGATCAGCTGCCTCCTGCACGCCCCCCACTGGGGATCGAGCCCACAACCCAGGCCTGTGCCCCCACCAGGAATCGAACCGTGACCTCCTGGTTCATAGGTCGATGCTCAACCCCTGGGCCTGGCCGGCCGGCAGCACTAAGATCATTAACATTGCCGAAGCTCAGGGCTAACATTTTGCCGCGTCCGCCTTGTCTGGGTGTCAGAGTGTATGTGTCACCTGCTGCTGGCCTCCTGGTGACGGGCATTTCCGTTATTCGTGGTTTGGCTGTGATAACAGTATTGCTGGAGGTGTGGGCGGGGCTGGGTTGAGGGTGGGTGTGGGCGAGATGTGGGCGGGGCCTGACCACCCAGCTCCCCCTTTCTCCACAGGTTCCCCGAGATACCAAGCGCCAGCCCAGCCCTGCTGCTCAGCCAGCCGGGCTCCCCAGCCCCGGCACCCCGCTTCTCCAGGACGCTCCCAGCGAACAGCCTGCCAGCCCCAGCGTCTGACTGCACACATGTGATCAAACACTGCACACCCCACACCTGGCCGTGCGCACAGGTGTGTCAGACACGCTCAGGGATGGGGATGCTACCGAGGGGACTCGGGGAGCGGCGCACCAGCGGGAACTGTTCTGGAACCTTCTCCCCAAGGCCCTCATGGGCCCGTGGGCGAGTCGGTCAGCCTCTGGACCACTGGGCCCCAGCGCCTTGTCCACCAGCCAGCAAGACAGGGCTCCTCCCAGGGCGGCCGCTGTCCCGAAGGCCAGCCCGGGGGCGCAGACTTCTCGTGCCAAAGCCGGGGGAGGGGGGCCGTGGGCACAGCCCCTCACACAGGCCTGGGGCCGGCCCCCCACCCCCACAGGACTCTGGTCTCCTGGGGTTGGCGGTGGGGAGGCCCTTCCCTCGGCGACACTGACATGGAGCTGCATTCCTGAGCCGGCCCCTGGGGTGGCGGAGGCCCCGCCCCAGCTACCCCCCATGAGGGCTCCCGTCTTGGTGCCGGGCCAGAGGCGGGGAGGCCAGGGCCCTGCAGCCTGGGGGTCCGGCCTGGGGGGGGCCTGTCCACTCACGGCTTCCCGCCCCGAGAGCGCCTCTGTCTCTTTTCTACTGGAAGAAAAATGAGTTTTATCATCTTTTTAAAAGAATTCACTATTGGAGTAATAAACCTTTTAAAAAAGCGAGCACGAGTCTGAGACGGCCTGTTTGCTGGTGGGGGTAGGAGTGTGTGTGTGTGTGGGGGCGGGGGGCAACTTTCTGGGAAGCTTTGGGCTCTGAGTCAGTATCTCTTTTCCGGAAGCCGCCCAGCCTCATACCTGCATACCTGCCTCTCCGTTGTTTTAAAATTTCCACGTGGCGTGTATTTCACATTTTCTGTATGCATTTATTTATTTGAAAATATATTTTTACTGATTTCGGAGAGGAAGCGAGGGGGGAAGAGAGGGAAACATCAATGATGAGAGAGTCATGGATCGGCTGCCTCCTGCACGCCCCACACTGGGGATCGAGCCCACAACCCGGGAATCGAACCGTGACCTCCTGGTTCATAGGTCGATGCTCAACCACTGAGCCACGCCAGCCGGGCAAGTCTCCGCTTTCCTGTGAATGGCTGCATGGTCTCCAAGGTACACATGACCCCAGGGTCCCTCCCCACGGACAGAAGTTGTCTCCCGTCGGCCCCTCTGGCGAACTCGCCCAGCATCCTCTCCCTCCGTTCCCTACGGGGCGCCAGGCGCCGTGCCAGGAGCTGGGACGTGTCAGGGACCAAAGCACGGTTGGGCGGACGCGTTTCTCCAGGGCAAACACGCAGGTGGCATTTCGGTCACTGAGCATCCACGTCAGCCTCTGGGATGGGGCCCGCGACCTCGGCAGCTGCCCCGCCCCCACCTCCTTCCGCGGCCCTTGGGGTGAGGCTTGTGGACAATAACGGTGCTCACCCGACACGCTCAGGGGAGCCCTGCAGACGCAGAGGCCAAAAGTAACCACAGAGCATGGTCTGGACATGAAAACTGCTCAACAGCCCTGCAGGGGTTGAGCGTCGACCTAGGAACCAGGAGGTCAGGTTCGATTCCCAGTCAAGGGCACAGGCCCGGGTGGTGGGCTCCATCCCCAGTGGGGGGCCTGCAGGAGGCAGCTGGTCCATGACTCTCATCATTGACGTTTCTATCTCCCCCTCTCCCTCTCCCTTCCTCTCTGAAATATGTATATATATATATAGAGAGATTTTTTTTTTTTAAGGCTGTAAACCTGCCACTCGCACGCACACTCTCGCAGCTCCTTGAGCTTGCCCCCGGGAGCGGCCGTCCGCTTGGCTCAGATACACTCAGAGACTCTCTACGTTCTGTGCGTTTCTTACATCACAGGGTGGGCTCCCGACCGGTGATGGGCAGCTGGGTTTCCGTCCCATAAACCAGGGCAAAGCAGGCACAGGGCCTGGTCCGAGGTCCCACGTCAGGGCCCTACAGAAATAGGTTCATTTCTGGGCCATTCCCGGCTCGGCCACTTGGGGGCGAGCTGTCCCCGCAGGTTGTCCAGGGACCGGCGCTCTCAGAGGGGCTGCGGGCGACCTCCTTAAATTGGGGGTGGGGGTGGCCCGAGGTCACAGCCTGGCTCCAGGAACGTGTAACCTTACGAGATTGCATTTCATGCATGTGTCCGGGCATTTTCCCCCCCTGGGAAGCGTTTACTGAATAGTCTTCAGATTTTCAAAGGGGTCTCGACCCTCTCTCCATGGATCATGTGGGCAAGAATAACTCCCGTAAAATCGAAGCCAGGGCCACGTATGTGAAGTTGCCGTGGCTCAGCATGGAACGGGATCACGGGCGTGCAGACGCGTGATTCTCTGAGCTCCCCGTTGAGGGTGCCATGGAGATGGAGCCTGCCCTGTGGGGTCGAGGACTGTTATAGGTCTCAGGTGCAGGGCCCCCAGCAAGCATTGATTAGATACCTACTGTGTGCAGAGCACTTGCTGGGCACTGAGGAGTCGAGCTCTGAGAGGGCCATGTAGATGCATCGTTCTTTCATTCGCTCATTCATCCATCCGACAGATGCGTTCCCGCCCTGCCCTGTGTCAGACCCTCTGTGTATATCTGGGACTTGTGTGGGGTTGGGTCCCCCAGTTGCAGACGCGGAGGCAACGATTCTTGGCCAAGGGCTGTCCCAGGGCTTCCAGCTTCCCAAGGAAGAGCCGCAGGATCTGGGTTTGGGACGTGACAGCACGTGGAAGCCGGGGGTCCCCAGAAGCAGTGGAAGGGGGTCTATTTGGATCTGATAGCGCCCCAGTGTTCCCCACCTTGGAAATACTGTGGCGGACAAAGCAGGAGCGGTCCCTGCCCTCCTGGTGGGGGGGGGGGGCAGTGAACAGGTACTCGAGTAGGTCAGATGCCTGCAGAGAGCACTGGGTGGCAGGGAAGAAGGAAAAGCGGGGTGGCGTGATGAGAGGAGGTGTTGGGGGGCTGGGGGAGGTGCCACGCAGGTGTTGAGTGTTTCTAGAAGTGTTCTCTGAGCAGTGCCCTTCACGCTGTGTCCTGAAGGATTGGAAGGAATCCGGAAAAGAGCCCTTCAGGAATGGGGCCTGGCTGTGCAAAGGCCCTGAGGCAGCAGCGCGCAGGCTGGAAGTGGGTGCGTGGGTGGGTGTGGCTGGAGTGTAGTGAGCGGAGAGGGCGGGCGAGGGCGCTGGAGAGTCGCCGGGGCGAGTCCACAGGGCCCTGTAGTTCGGGTCTTAACCACAATGGGAACCCGCTGTCGGGTTTTGTGGGGGGGAAGGGGCCGGATTCTCCTGGGCTGTGGGGGGCGGGATCGCAGTGCGCCAGGTGTGGGTGCGGATGGGGTGGGATCGCAGAGCCCCAGGTGTGGGTGCGGATGGGGTGGGATCGCAGTGCCCCAGGTGTGGGTGCGGATGGGGTGGGATCGCAGTGCCCGCAGGTGTGGGTGCGGATGGGGTGGGATCGCAGTGCCCGCAGGTGTGGGTGCGGAAGGATCCGCCCGGAGGCTGCAGTTGGGAAAACCTCTCCTGCTCCCCCCCCCCCCCACCCCCACCCCCACCCCCGCCGCTGAGTCCCGGGACCGGGAGCACCGGTGAGACGCCCCGGCAGGAGGAGGAGGCGAGCGTGACAGGTGAGGAACCCGAGGCCCTGGCCTCGCCGCTCCGCGCCCTGGCTTCCAGCCGCTCCTCCAGGCGCTTTGCTCTCCAAGGCGCCCGCGTACCTGCCCTTCGCATTCGGACCTTCACTGGCTTCGCGCCGCCTGGGTCCGGGGGACCCCAGCTCCCGAGGTTGGGCGGGTGACCCCTGCGCCCCAGCGCCTGGCACAGGCCTGGCTCCGCCGGGTGAGTGCGAACAAGTCTTTGTTGAATGAATGATGGGGGAGCAGCGGGGTGATGGGGGCGACTTGCAGGAGGAGAGAGCGCAGAGCCGCCTGGTGTAGCTGCCCCTCTCCGTGCCTCCCCCTCCCTCTACCCTCCTCCACCCTCCTCCCCTCCCCCTCCCTCCCCTTCCTCCTCCCCCTTCCTCTCCCCTTCCCTCCTCCTCCCGTTTTCAGGCCGAGTCCTGCCCAGGGCCTCCCGAGGCCGGCAGTGCAGGCGCGGCCACCAGGGGGCGCTGTGGGCCCGCCCTCTGCAGGGTCCAGGGCGCGAAGGCCGGTGCCCTCCGGAGCCCCTGCACGCGGAGCCGCGGGCTGTGTTCTGCGGCTCTGGGTCCAGGAACAGTCAACGGCGAGAAGGGGGTGGACCAGGGCCTCCCGCACGGTGCTCCCTGTAGGTGCACATTTCACACGTTAGCGCTTTCCGCACAGAAAAGTGCCCTACAGCCCTGGCCGGTGTGGCTCAGGGGTTGGAGCGCCGGCCAGCAGCGGACGGAAGGGTGGCGGGTTCGATTCTCAGTCAAGGACACGGACCTCGGTTGCAGGCTCGGTCCCCGTCCGGGTCGGGGCAGGAGCCAGAGGCAACCAATCGATGTGTCTTTCTCGCATGGATGTTTCTCTCTCTCTCCCTCTCCCTCCCTTCCACTCTCTCTAAAAACCCATAGACGCCCTGGCCGGTTTGGCTCAGTGGATAGAGTGTCAGCCTGCAGACTGAAGGGTCCCGGGTTCGATTCTGGTCAAGGGCACATTCCGGGGTTGCAGATTCCATCCCCAGTGTGGGGCGCGTGCAGGAGGCAGCCGATCCGTGACCCTCTCTCATCATGGATGTTTCTCTCTCTCTCTCCCCCTCCCGTCCTCTCTGGAATCTACTGATTTCTCATTATTGGCAACACATTCCATTTAAATTAAATACTATGGGGGCCACGGGAAACGTGTCTGGAACGGGACTGAGCCGGTGGGTGTTGGACCTGTGCTTCCCTCGCGGTGGCTGTGTGGCTTCTGTGTGCACCTCTCGGCGGAGCACCCCCTGCTGGGGGGGCGGGGTGGGTGGTTCCCATCCTCTGACCTCCCAGCGGGCGTTTATCTTCTGCACAAACAGGATTAAACAGGCGGCACTTCGGGCTTATCAGTGGTGACAGCTGAGAGACTGACCCAGTCAGAACTGGGTGTGAGTCCCAGGGCCGCTCTTTCCTCGCTGTGTGACCTTGGGCAGGTCACTTACCCTCTCTGAGCCTCCACTTCCTTCTGTGCAAACCTGGGGATAACGAAAACCCCAATGTGGTGTGTGCACCACACCTCACCTCCTCCCTCTGGGGGGCCCCCTTGGGGTGGAGTGGGGACCCCGTTATTCACTCTGGCCCACGGGCTGAGAGTGGATATCACTAGTTGGCCCCGTGGGCTGCGGCACTGAACTGCTGGGGTGACGACCTTCAGAACCCCTTTCCCTCTGCGGTGACAGGCAAGGCAGAGGTGGCGGCTGCTCCATCAGCCTGGCTCCCGCCAGGAGGCCAGCGCAGGGCACGGCCCGTGGACTTGTGCAGCTCGAGCAAGAAATGGGACTTTGCAGCCCCTCTGGTGTGGCTCAGTGGTTGAGCGCCGACCTATGCACCAGGAGGTCAGGGTTCGATTCCCGGTCAGGGCACAGGCCCGGGATGCGGGCTCCATCCGTCGCGGGGGGCGTGCAGGAGAAAGCCAATCCGTGACTCTCATCATGGATGTTTCTGTCTCTCCCTCTTCCTTCCTCTCTGATGTCAATAAAAATATATTTTTTAAAAAAGCAAAAAAAGCTCTTCTGCTGTCCACCGGTCTAAAGGCGTGTCCTGTGTCCTTCCCCCCTGTCCTCCTGTCCCCCTGTCCCCGGGGACCCCCTCCCAGAACTGACCCCTCTGAACTTGGGGGGACCTTCCTTGGCTCCTAAAGACCCAGAGGGCTTGCAGATGGGATTTCCTCCAGGAACTTCCCTGGCCGGAGGGAGAAGCCGGCTCTTCCTGTCCCTTCTGTCCAGCAGCGAACCGGGTGGGGGCCAGGGGCTCAGTGCTGTGGGGAGGCCCCTGTGGCTTTGAGATGCGCTTGGAGGGGAGGGGAGGGGCCTGGGGCAGGCAGAGGCCAGGCCGATGCCCTGAATCCCTGCCACCCGCGCCCTGTCGCCGCCCAGGCAGGACGCACGCGGCCCCGCACCCCTGTGCCCCCCCCCCGCCTCCCCCCTCCCCGCCCTGTGCGGGCTGAAGGGCTGAATGCAATGCCCCGCGCCCCGCAGGCCGGAGGCGGCCCCTCGGAACCGAGCGCGCGGTTTCTGGGCCGCTTCCCAGCGCGGCTGCCTCTGATAATTAAGAAATAATGTCGTGGGAGCGGACGCTGCGCCGGGTAATGGTCTCCCGCTGCCTCTAAATGTCAAGGCAAAGTCACAGCGTTTATCAAAAATGCTCGTTGGCGGGAGGCGCGCCGTGCGTTAGCGCAGCGGGACCTGAACCCCGGACGGCGGCGACCAGCATCTGCGCGCCCCTTCCCAGGAGTGGTGGAGGGGGGCGGTGCGACTTGGGGGGGGGCCTTGCTATGGGTTGGGGCGCCCTTGCTGGGGTGGGGTGCCCGCTGCAGGGCCAGGTGGCACATTTGGAGGGCTGGCTGCCCTGGGTCACTGCCCCAATCAGCGAATTCCCTCTCCAGGGATGCGCTGGGGCGTGGGGGGGGGGGCCGGGAGGGCGGGGGGGGGGTGCGGGGGGGGGTCCTGGCTCCTGGGGGGGGCGGGGCGGCGTCTGCAGCGGGTGGGGCGAGCCGACTGGGCGGGGAGCGGGCAGCCGGGACAGCGCCGACCTGCGCGCCGAGCTCCAGGGACCGTCACCACCCGCAATGCGCTTGGCACAGGGACCTCTGCTCTCCGGGCAGCCTCGCTGGGCGGCTTTGTCATGGGCTCTTCTGACACCCCCTCCCCCGCCCCTTCCCCCGCGGCTGCCCGTGACCTTCCTCGGGTGCTGGTCTGACCAGGCAGCGCAGGCAGAGGCCCCTCGGACCCTCGGGATCGAGTCCCAGCTGCGAAATGGCCCGCAAAACGTTCCCAGGGTCCTTGCAGCTCTTCCCAGCAGCCAGGCGCGGCCCCGCCGCCAGCCACGCCCCTGCCCCCTCCTCCCTCCTCCCTCCTCCCTTCTCCCTCCCGCCTGAGACACCCTCCTGCCAGCACACAGGCCGCCCCCCCCCCCACACACACACCAGCTGCCTCTCACTTTTCCAGGTGTCCCTTTCCAGGACTCCTCCTCCAGGAAGCCTTCCCTGACCGCCCAGCCTTGGACATGCTGCTTCCCCAGCCCCTGTACCAAAGCCTCTCTGGATTCACATAAGCACTGGGCTCCCCCCGCCCCACTGTGGGCTCCACGCAGGCCTTGCCCGCAGTTCCGCCTGGATACAGAGTAGATGCTTAGTAAGTAGGTATTGGAACCGTGCGGTGAGTGAGTGAAGGCATGGAGGCCTTTCACAGGGCGTTGTATCGGTTACCCATTGGCACAAGAATGCTGCGGAACAGCCCTGGCCTGTTTGGCTCAGTGGGTAGAGCGTTGGCCTGCGGACTGAAGGGTCCCGGGTTCGATTCTGGTCAAGGGCACAGGCCTGGGTTGTGGGCTCGGTCCCCAGTGGGGGGTGTGCAGGAGGCAGCCAGTCAATGATTCCCTCTCACCATTGGTGTTCCTGTCCCTCCCTCTCCCTTCCTCTCTGAGATCAAAAAACAAACAGAAAAGAGAATGCTGCGTAACAAGTGGCCCCAAGGAGCGGTGGCCGCAAACAGCGGGCATTTGTCTGCCTCCCGAGGCTGGGAATCTGTCGGGGAATTTAAGCCAAATTCTTACAACAGCGTGGGGGCGTTTAGAACAGCAGTTCTTCCGATAGTGATGAGGATGGTGTGCGCGTTTGGGGAGAAAAACACAGAACGCTGCCCCGGCTGGTGTTTCCCAGTGGTCAGCGCGGCGGCCAGTGCACCAGGGGTTGCAGGTTCGATTTCCGGTCAAGGGCATGTGTCTGGGTTGCAGATTCGATCCCGGGCCCTGGTCAGGGTGCGTGTGGGCGGCAGCCAATTGATGGCCTCTCTCACATCCATGTTTCTCTCTCTCTCACCCCGCTCCCTCCCTCCCTCTACTCTCTCTCTAAAAAATCCACGGGAATAAATAGCCTGGGGTGAGGATTAACAACAAAAATAATAATGAAGTTCTCAGTGAAGTCCCCGCTCTGAGCCTCAGTTCCGCCCTCGGGGGCCGGGGACCCCAGCCTCTATTGGTAGATGGTGACGATCAAAAGATGGGGTGTTGAGACCAGGGCTGGGCTCAGCACCCGCTCAGGGACTGACCCCCCGGAGCTCTAGGCTGGGGTCCCGCCTCTGTCCCTGCCCCGCTCCCAGGGCTCCCCTGCCCCCGTGAGCCTTGGGTGGCTGGGCTGGTGTTGGGGGCAGGTGCCGACACAGCACCCCCTCCGCGGGTGGGGTGGGGGCCGGGCAGGAGACGGCCAGGTTCCTGCTGCAGAAGCTCAGCTCCCTGACTCAGAGGCCTCCCCGAGGAGCGGCTTCCCTGCAGAGGCAGCTCTGGGCGGGAAGAGAGACGTGAGCTTGCAGAACAGGGAACATTCGGTTCTCACTGCCGGGCCTGGAGGGGAGGCTTTGTGCTGAAGTGGGCGGCAGCGCGGCTCCCTGCGTGCGGGGGAGGGGGGAGGGGGGAGGAGGGAGGGAGGGGCCGGGTGAATGCTGTTTTCTTTTTTTGTGTTTTTTTTTAATCCTCACCCGAGAATATTGTTCCGTTGATTTTTAGAGAGAGTGAAAGACAGAGAGAAACATCCATATGAGAGAAACACATCGATTGGTTGCCTCCTGCACATGCCCGGCCAGGGGCCCAGGCTGGGGAGGAGCCTGCAACTGAGGTACGTGCCCTTGACCAGAATCGAACCCGGGACCCTTCCGTCTACGGGTTGATGCTCTAACCATTGAGAAAACTGGCTATGGCTTCTTTTTTATTTTATTTTTATTTTATTATTTTTTATTGATTTCAGAGAGGAAGGGAGAGGAACATCAATGATGAGAGAGAATCATGGATCGGCTGCCTCCTGCACGCCCCCTACTGGGGATTGAACCTGCAACCCGGGCCTGTGCCCTTGACCATAGTTGAATCCGGGACCCTTGAGTCCGCGCAGGCCCACGCTCTAGCCACTGAGCCACACCGGCCGGGGCGGCTTCTCAAGGTTGAACAGCAGCTCTTTTCCTTCGGGGGAAGTAGGTGTCAGTGCCGACCCAGCCCTTGGGGTCACCTGGCAGCAGTGCGTGTCCTGGGTGGAGCCCCCGGATGCAGGGCCGCTCCTGGACTCCCTGCCGCCCCCCACTCCTTGGGTCCTCTGCCCCGTCTCGTCTTGGAGATGAGCTGTGATCGATTCCGGCATCCGCTGCCACCTGCCCCGGCTTCCCGGGCCGCAGTGAGTCACGGGGCCATTTGTCTCGCTGGAGGCTCCTGGCAGACCAGCCGCCGGGGCGGACAGGCCTTTCCCACCACGATCAGGGCTGTTCGCGTAGGAGCCAGGAGTCCCTGACATTGGCTTTAACTGGAGGGGTGCACGCAGTGAGGGGTTTGTTCAGAAGGGGGACACCCCACCTCCGGGAAGGTCGCAGCGATGGGCCCCCCTGGCTTGGAGCCGGGGCTGTGCCTTTACCTCTGACTCTGGGTGAGCTGCGTGACCTCTCCCGGACTTTGTTCCTTCATCGGTGAAGTGGGGATGCGCTGGTCAGTACCAGCGCGGCGATGCTGCCGTAACAAACAGCCCCCGCTCTCATGGCTTTCGGCCGCCAGCGTTCACATCTCCTTGGTGCTAGTGCCCAAGGCGGGAGGGCTGGGGGCTCTGGCACCCAGAGAAATGGAGCAGCCCCTCCCCAGCACGGGCGAGAAGTGTCTCCAGCCCCTGCCCAACGTCCCCCGGAGGCGAACCTGCACCGGGAGAGAATCGCGGGTGTGGCGTGGAAATGTCTAATCGCGGAGCTCCACGCTCACCACCACGCTCTTCGGCTGACGTTTAGAAACGACGACTCGGTTCCCATTTCACAGATGAGGGAACTGAGGCCCGGAGAGATGGGCCCAGGGTCAGGGGGCTCTGAGGAGCAGGAGGGGGTGGGACCCCTCCTTTGTGGGGAGACACTGCGGTGAGGGCTCTGCTTCTGGCTGCTCGGCTGTTTTCAGGCCTCCTGTCCTGTCCTGTCCTGTCCTGTCCTGTCCTGTCTCTCAGGCGGCTCTAGTCCACCCGCAGCCCCGGCCCTCACGGCGGCTGAGGCTGCACAGGGGCTGCGGCGGCTCTGCAGGGCCAGGGCGGGCGGGGGAGGGAGGCAGTCTTGGCAGCTCTGACAAATAGAAAACAGACTGTGTTTCCCTTCGCCTCCACCCCCAGGCGGGGGAGGGGATGAGCCGGAACCCAATTACCCACTTACAATGGATGCTCTATTGTGGGCTGAGGCAAGGTCAGGGCCAGGCGGGCGGGGCGCAGAGTCCCTGGCAGGGCCGCTGGCTGGGTTCTGGCTGACCTGGCTTCCTCCTGCCAGCCCTCCCCCCCACCCCCCGCCGCCCCGCAGCCTCCTGGCTCACAAAGCCCCAGCATCCCTTTCCCAAACCCCGTTTGCTCTCCAAGGAACCTTGATGCTCTCACTGCCTGGGACCGAGGATGCTCCTAGAAGCACTCCAGGTGCGAGAAAAGGTTTCTGTTCATTCGTTCATTCATTCATTCATTCCTCCCTCCCCCACCTCTCTGTCTCCTCTATCTGGTCAGTGAGCTGGGAGTGTTTGAGCAGCCAGGCAGCTCGGCTTCCACGGAGACTCATTCGTCTGTTCACTCTGTATTAAGCACCTACTATGCGCGGGCGCGGATAGGTTCTTTTCCCAGCTCTTTGTGGTGCGCCCACTATGCGCAGGCACTAGAGATGCTCTCATCCGTTTACCAGGTATGTGTGGGAACCAGTTTGTCCGCATGTTTGCACCTCTGTTTACCAAGTATTTGTGGAGCACCTACTATGCGCTAAATGCAAGGACTGTATGCATATATTTTGCATCTCACAAGTAATAGGTGACTTTAACTGTTTTTTAGGTATATTTTTATTATGGATTTCAGGGAGGAAGGGAGAGAGAAAAGAGATATCAACAATGAGAGAGAATCATTGATCGGCTGCCTTCTGCACGCTCCTTACTGGGGCTCGAGCTCGCAACCCAGGCATGTGCCCTGACCGGGATTTGAACCGGTGACCTCTTGGTTCAATGCTCAAACACTGAGCCACACCAGCCAGGGCTCAGTAGTTGCTTTTGATGGCTCCATACCTCTCCCTCCTCCTGGTAACAGCCGCCTGATCTTGCTGGGGGAATCGTCCTCTTCTCTCAGCACCTGCAACTCAGCTGGGCTGACTCCTCCTGTCCCACTCCTGGAGCAGCACATGACCCAACCTGGCCAATCAGATCGCCCCATCTCCTGACCACCTCAGGGGGAGTCACGTGATCCAGGCAGGGTTCAATGAGATGCCATTCTGGAACCTGCAGCCAGAGGAGTGCTCCCCGTGGGGTTGGTAAGTGGATGGGATGTGGGCCCCTGGCCCCAAGTTACCTCCCTAAGAATGAAACCAACCCCGAAGGAGAGGAACAGAATGCGTCCTGCGGGTGCCATTCTGAGCGCCTGGAGCCAGCTGTGCCTGAAGCTGGATCAGCTCCTGAACTTCTCAGTACACGGGCTGATGCCTTCTTTGCTCCCAGTTTGCATCGGGATTTCATCACTTGGAACCGAGAGCCCTGACTCCTAAACGGGCCCTTTCTTTCCCCTCATTTCCTCGCACAGAAGCCCCAGGTGCCACGCGGGACAGGGAAAACGCATTCCCCTGTTTTCTAAAAAGCGGTTGAGAAACGGACAACGGGGCAGGCTGCCCCACCTCTCCTTTCTCCTCCGTGTGTGAGTCCGTCCGTTCTCCCGCAGCGCCGACCTCGCCTCGCTGAGCTGGGGCAGAAATCGCTCCACCATCTGGGCCGTGGCTTGGGAAGGCTTCTGACGGATGGCGCGCGGCCTCCTGGGCAGGAATGGAAATTTCTAGGCTGTCTGGCCTGCCCTCACAGCTGGCCCGGGCGGGGATGTGGTGGTGGGCTCAGGCCGGGGGGCTGGGAGGGGGCTGGCTGTGTCTGTGAAGGCCAAATGCTTCAGGCCCGGAGCCCAAGGCCGCCTGCACGCTCTCTGTTTCTTGTTTGTTTTGGGCAACTTTTCAAAAGATGCGAAAAGGGCCCGAGGTGGGCGGGAACGGGTGGAGGGAGGCAATGGGGGAAGGAGGGGGACGTTGTAATCCTCCCAACAGCAAAGATGGAAAAAATGTAGAAGGCCATTCTCACTTCATAGGCTGCACAGCAGGCCCCCGGCTGGTTTGGCTCCTGCCTGTCATTGCTGACCCCTGGGGGAGACGAGAGTTAAGGGGACTGATGAGAGTTAAGGGGACTGACGCCCCACTTTTTCCTTCTCTCCTCCCTCCCTTCCCCCCTCGCTCCCCCTCCCTCTGCCTCCTCCCCTTCCTTTTTCTTTCTTTCTTTTTTTTTGGGGGGGGGGTATGTGGGGAGGCACAAAACCCTCGTTCCCTCAAACCCAGGAAATACCCTAGAAAGTCTAGTATGTTGGTGTCCACATTCATCCCTACGGTAGCAGGTGCCCGGGGCCTGCTTGCCTGGCTCGACGCTCGCTCCCCGTCCTGCGTGTCTGGGGCGGCTTCCCCCAGTGGATGGGCGCTCAGGCCGGGCGTTGAGCTAAATGTTTATAACGTCACCCCTTCAGGCCGATTTGGGCGGCGTGACCTCGGTCACTGACTTGCAGATGTGTTTGAGGCCCCCTCCATCTTGGCCAGAGCCTCCCCGCTCCCCCCCCCACCCCCATCCAGAGGAGGGGCTCAGAGCTCGGCCCGCGTGGCTCAGAGCTTGAGCGTCGACCTATGAACCAGGAGGTCAGGGTTCGATTCCCGCTCAGGGCACAGGCCCGGGTTGCCAGCTCCATCCCCAGTGTGGGGGGCGCAGGAGGCAGCTGATTCATGATTCTCTCTCATCATTGATGTTTCTCTATTTCTCTCTCCCTTCCTCTCTGAAACCAATGAAAATGTATTAAATGTAAAAAAAAGACCCCAAGATCGTCCCTCCTGGGTGCGTAAGCCACACCCTAGGAGTGTGAAGAGGGTGGGACAGGCGCCCCTGGTGAGATGATGTGTCCACAGGTGGGAAGGCAGGGCCGTACCCATGGTTACCTTTCGTACAAGATCTTAGACAAGAGAGACGCCCTCTGGACTTGAGGAAGTCAGGCCCCGGGGGGAGCCGGGCCCCTGAGAGCTGAGGGCGGCCGGGATGTGGGCGCTCAGTGCGGCCGACGGCGCTTGCAGGAGGGACGGGAGCCTCACCCCGTGGCGCTGGCTGACACCGGCTTTCAGTCTGACCCCCAGCCTGGGCGACAGCGCCCGTGTGCTGTGGGGGCTGCGAAGCCGGGGGGCTTGTCACGCAGCATTGGGGGCCAATATGCCCGGGAGCACGGGTCCCGGGGGAGAGGAGACAGGAGGAGCGGCCACGCGGCCCGCGGGCCCTGTGCACTCAGGCCCAGGCATCTGTCTCCTGCGATGCTCTTTTATTTAATTGCGTTTTTTAAAAATATATTTTTTATTGATTTCAGAGCAGAAGAGAGAAGGAGAGAGAGAAACATCAATGGTGACAGAGAGTCATGGACCGGCTGCCTCCTGCACGCCCCCCACTGGGGATGGAGCCCACAACCCGGGGCTGTGCCCTGACCGGGAATCGAACCCTGACCTCCTGGCTCACAGGTCAACCTCCTGGCTCACAGGTAGAGGCTCAACCGCTGAGCCCCGCCGGTGGCTCACGAAATGTTCTTGTCCCCGTCAGTCACACCCCGCTTGCTCTGCCCCCTCCACGGGGGGCGACCTCATTCCTGCTCCAGGTGACGTTTCTCCGCAGCGCTGCCTCTGAAACTGCTGAGATGTTTCCCGCGGGAAGTGAAAACGCCAAGCTGTGCAAGGAGAGAGACAGGGAGCTGGCTGAGCTGGTTACGCGCCAGCACGGCTGGGCTGGGGCCTCTGCCAGGAGCAGCCACCGGCCCAGCCCCCAGCTCCCCTGCTGAGACGGAGGGGCCGGACCCCCACTCAGCAAGCAGAGGTGGGGCTCCTGGGACTGACACCTTGATCCCAGCTGTGGCCCCTCCCCCCGCCCCCCCCCCCCCCCCCGCACTGGGCCCTGTGGTGGCCTCGAGGGTTAAATCTTGGTGTCCTGGACAGGCCGTCCCCTAGGTGTTTGCCATGTCCCCTCGGGCGAATTCTCCCAGGCCCACATCCTACACATTCCTGAGGGGTGGCGGCCAGTTCAGTTAAACAGCGATCTGTGAGCCCTGGCTGGTATGGCTCAGTGGATAGAGCGTTGGCCTGCGGGCTGAAGGGTGCTGGGTTCGGTTCCGGTCAAGGGCACGGACCTCAGTTGCAGGCTCCTGGCCCTGGTCAGGGTGCATGTGGGAGGCAACCAATCGATGTGTCTCTCTCACATCGATATTTCCCTCTGTCTCTCCCTCTCCCTTCCACTCTCTCTAAAAATCAATGGGAAAATACCCTTGGGTGAGGATTAAAAATAAAATAAAAATAAAATAAAATAAATAAACAGTAACCTGGGAGCCAGCAGCCCTGGGGTCACCTTGCTGGCAGCCACTTCCTCCATTTCCTTTCTGACAGTATGTGTGTGTGCACGTGAGCGTGTGTACATGTGCATGCACATGTGCTCGCATATATACATGTGTGTACGCACACGTTTACCCGAGAGGAACGAAGGCGCGTCCATGATTGCACGTGAGCTTCATAGTCGCTCTGCTGGTCACAGCCCAAGACTGGGAGGCCACCAGCGGCCCCTGGACCGGGGGACGGGCGCACGGGTGGCGGTGTGTCCGCCCTGGGACACGGCTCAGCAAGAGCAAGGCGTGAGCTGTGGACGCGCACACGGGGCGGCCGGGCTGCCGGGCTCCGGTGGCCGAGCGTCGGAGGGGTCGCTGGTTCCGTCCCCGTCAGGGCGCAGCCCAGGTTTCAACTTCCGTCCCAGGTGGCGCTGCTTTCGGGAGACACTGGATCTAACGTTTCTCTCTCAAATCAACAGAAACATTAAAAAAAGAAGCCAGACAGGAAAAGAGGGCAACCTCTCCCTTCCTCTCTGTAAACAATCAATAATATATATTTTTTAAAAAATCAATGATGGCCTTTATTTTTTAAATATGTTTTTATTGATTTCAGAGAGGAAGGGGGACAGAAAGCTAGAAACATCGATGAGAGAGAAACATCGATCATCTGCCTCCTGCACACCCCGTACTGGGGATGTGCCCGCCACCAAGGTACATGCCCTTGACCGGAATCGAACCTGGGACCCTTGAGTCCGCAGGCCGACGCTCTATCCACTGAGCCAAACCGGTCAGAGTATCCACGGGGATTTTAAATCCCATCCGTGGCCTGAGCCCCCCACCCTCTGAGCCGCCAGCTGGGTGAGGCGGGGAGTGGTCCAGGGGCTCATGGCTCTCAGCATCATCTCAGAACCAGGCTGCTGTGCACTGGGTCCTGTGCCTCCGCCGAAGGGGTCGTCGCCTGGCTGACCGTGGGCATCTGTTCTCAGAGCCGGGCATTCCCGGCCCCGGGGTGTGCGGGGGGGGGGGGGTGCAGCTGCCGGGAGGGCGGCAGGCAGGGGGCCGGGGTGACTCAGTTCCCGCTGGGGAAGGGGAACTGGAGCGTCTGCTGGGATCCTGTTATTGCAGCCTCTACCCACTCGCCTCTGCCAAGACCCTTCCCCTGCCCTGCTGGCTGCGGAAACGCTTGCATCAGTGTGCCCGCGGCCTGGGGGCATCTGAAGTTCAGGTTCCCTGGCAGGAAGTCAGCTGCGCCTCCTTCTCCCCGCACAACGCGGATTCCTCTGCCTTTGGCCGGGGAGGGGCCGCCTCCCTGCCCCTGTGCCCCGCGCCTCCCTCCGGGCTGGGCTCCCCAGAACCCCGCGGGGGCGGGGTCAGCCTTGGGCCACGGGGTGGGGGAGGGTGTGTATGCTCTGGCTCTTTTTCCTTTTATTTTTAAAAATGTATTTTTATTGATATCAGAGAGGAAGGGAGAGGGAGAGAGAGATAGAGACATCCATGATGAGAGAGAATCATGGACCGGCCGCCTCCTGCACTCCCTACACTGGGGATCGAACCCACAACCCGGCCTGTGCCCTGATGGGGAATCGAACCGTGACCTCCTGGTTCATAGGTCAGGCTCTTTTTCCTTTTTAAAAAAATTTTTTAAAATTATGGTAACCCTGGCCGGTTGCTCAGTGGTTGAGCGCCGACCTATGAACCAGGAGGTCACGGTTCGATTCCTGGTCAGGGCACAGGCCTGGTTTACGGGCTCCATCCCCAGTGTAAGGAGTGCAGGAGGCAGCCGGTCCATGATGCTCTCTCATCATGGATGTTTCTCTCTCCCTCTCCCTTCCTCTCTGAAATCAGTAAAAATATATTTTTTAAAAATGCACCACCAATTCCAGGGACCACTAGCCAATGAGCTGGGTCTCGGCCAATCAGTGTGTTGCGTTTTCCTGGCCTCTGTGAATGGTTCCTGGCGGCCAATGAGGGCTGATCCTGGAGACTTAGCGGCAGGGCCCAAAGGGGCCTCTCCTCCACTGGACCCCGGCCTGGGATGTAGCGGAAAGTTCCGGGCAGCATCTTGCCACCAGGTGGCATCTGTGAATGACGCCAACAGGTCGGAGAGGAAAAGCCAGAGCAGGAGAGACTCTGGCCTAAGGATGTCACCTAGGCCCCTGGATCCAGCCATGCCTGAAGCTGACCCTCTTCCTGAAATTGTAGTTGCTCGAGACAATCCATCTGCCTTTTTTGCTTAAGCCGTTTGGATTTGCACCGGCTTGCAAGAAAGAGTCCTGACATGATCAGTTTTTTTCTTTTTTTCGTTCTAAGCAAGCTGCCGCTCTGATTCTGTCATTTTTCAGGGATTTTCCCCCCACTTTAAGTTCAGCAAGAATGCTGAGCCAGCGGCAGATGTGAGAGCAGCAAGCCGCCTGCTGCCTCTGGTCTGGTGGGTCAGCATTATCTCAGCAGACAGTGGTGATGGGCCTGGAGGGTGGGGTCCACCTCGGCCTGTCGGGCCAACCTTCCTGTGGCTCCGGCCTGGCCTGAGCTGGCCCAGAGGCCGCGGTGGGGAGCCTGGTGGTCAGACAGTGGCTCTGGGTCAGGTAGAGAATGGCTGACAGGGAAAGAAAGCGGATAAGGCCCAGCGCCCAGCCCTCGGAAAGGCCCGGACAGGGGGTGCGGAGCAGGGGCTGAGGGCTCAGGGCCCTGGGCTGGAGTCCCGGCCCCCCCCTCTCCCCCACCTCTGAGCTGTGGAACCTCAGCCATGCTGCCTCACCTCTCTGTGCCTCAGTTTCCTCGCCTGGAAAATGGGGATGGAGCTGACATCTTTTCCCTTACAGGAGTGTCACAGGGACCAAAGGATTAACTGCAGACACAGCCCCGAGGACGGCACCAGCCACGGGGTAAGAACAGCTGCTGTGGCCCTGGCTGGGGTGGCTCGGTGGGTAGAGCGCCGGCCCGCAGACTGCAGGTCACGGGTTCGATTCTGGTCAAGGGCACATACCTCGGTTGCAGGCTTGGCCCCCAACAGGGCTGTGCACCTCACCGTGCCCGGGCCTGGGAGAATCCTGCCCTTCCCTAGGTCCTCCTCCTCCTCCTCCAGCCCCCTCCCTCCTGACCCCCCTCTTTCCCGTCCCCACTCCTCCCTCCCCCTCACCTTCAGCTGAGGGGAGGCTGCGGCCCAGTCTGAGCTGTAACACGGGAAGCTGCCCCTTTCCAACAAGGAGGCCTTAGGGGGGCAACTAAGCAGAACTCGTTTCTCTTCGTTTCCCTCTCCATCTTCCCGGGGCACATCCCACACCGGGGATCCAGCCCGCAACCCGGGCATGTGCCCTACTGGGGACCAGCCAGCGACCTCCTGGTGAAATGGGTAAAGGCCCAACCGCCCAGCCAGGCCGCCGGGCGAATGTGGGTCCTAAAACAATGCGTGTGGGTCCTCTTGTGAGTCTGGGGTTAGAAACGCACAGCGAGTCGGTCCTGTGGGCCGGAGTGGCCGTGTCCGCGGGGCTGTCCCCCGGCGCTCCAAGGACAATTTGCTCCTCGCCTCTGAGCTCCTGGGCCAGCGCTCCTGGGGCCATCGCCCCCTTCTCTCTCTTCCCAACTGGCCCCGGCACCTCTGTGTTTTGGGGGGGCCTCTCCTCACCTGTGCTCGGTCCCCGTGCTTCACGTGGATCTGACCGTCCTCCCCTCCTCCCCACTCTCGGATGGGCAGAGGGCCCCGGCCTGGCCATCAGCGTGGGGCGTGACCGGGGCCGGCTGGTGAGAGCTTCCCTGGGTTTGGGGCGGTGGTTACTCTGCCGGGCGGCTAAGCCGGTAGAATGAAAACCGGCCTCCAGACCGGAAGACCCTGCTGGAGCGTGAATTCCACGCAGAGGAAAGCAGACCAGGAAACGGAGGAAGGCCGAGTCCTCTGACCGCGAGCGCCTGGATCCAGCTGAACCTGAAGCTGGCACGGCTGCTTCAGATACTGAGATGATGAATTCCTATGTGGCTTAAGCCAGCTCGAATTGGGTTTCCAGTTCCTGCTGCTGGGAGTCCCGGCTGGTCCTCCCCTCCCCAATTTCCCCAATTTTGAACCCCCAGCCCCAAACCTCAGAATGAACATGCCGTGGTGTGTGTGTGTCGGGGGGGGGGGGGCGGGGGCGCAGGGGGTGGTACAAAGCTCCTGTGGGCCTCACGTGCTTTCCTTTCTCCCCCCACTCCCCCCTCCAGCCACACTCTCGGGCAATACATCCTGATGTATATTTAACGGCGGCTTAAAATCGAATTAATTTAGATCGGTTAATAAACTGTAACATCCGTTTCTAAATCAAGCTCCATTTCCCCCTTGAGCAGCTGAGTTCCTGCCTGTCGGTTTAATTTGCTGCTATTGTAATCCTCAGCGCTGATGAGATTATGGAAAGGTTTCCAGCAAAGGTGCCCAGATTTGATTAGGGGGGAACGTATTCATATTTTTCCTTCCCAGGCTCCTTCTGTCCCTTTCCAGGTCCTTCTCCGGGTGTGCGTTTGCTGAGCACTGACTGTGTGCACCGCCTTGGACGTTAACACTCTCCATGGAGTGTCTGCAGGAAGAGGTTCGAGCCCGGCCAGCATGGCTCAGTGGTTGAGCGTCGACCTATGTACTAGGAGGTCAGAGTTCGATTTCCGGGCAGGGCACAGGCCCAGGTTGCGGGCTCGATCCCCAGTGTGGGGCGTGCAGGAGGCAGCCGATCCATGATTCTCATCATTGATGTTTCTATCTCTTCCCCTCTCCCTTCCTTTCTGAAATCAGTACAAATGTATTTTTAGAAGAAGAGGTTTGGGGTCTCTGTGCCATCGCCGTGAGGGATTTAGGGACGCCGAGGGCCCCTCAACTTTGCCTCCTGAGGGCTCTCCTCTCCAGTTGCGATGAAGCCTTTGCTGGCCCCCGGCTAGATGCTCACGTGCAAATTGGTTTGACCTTGAGCTTGACCCTGAAGAATTTCCTGCTGACAAATCTGCAGGAGCAGGTTGCGGGGAGAGGGGCGGGGGGGGGAGGTCAAAGCCGGACCCAGACCCAGCAGCGAGGAGAGATCAGGGCAGGTGGGCATCCATCTGCTCCCTCTGCCTCCCTCCCGCTGAGGCTGCAGCCCGCTGACACCATGTGTCAGGGAATGTGCCCGCCCGCCCAGCAGCATATCATCGAAGAGGAATCTGAAGCGCCTGCCCAGGTCCCCTCCTTCGGGAAAGAGTGGATGGGGCCAGGACCTGGGCGGGCGCAGGCACCCAGGGCCGCTCCCCCAGGAAGGCCCCCCCCTTCTGATTCCCAGCCCCTCCTTGGGTCGCTGGGGCCGCCTACCTCGCCCTCCTGCCGCCCTTTCCCCACTTGAATACACGCGGTAACAGCGCCCTGTGCTAGCCCCAGCTGGACCCCATCCCCAGTGGGGGTGCGTGCAGGAGGCAGCCGATCAATGATGTTCCTCTCTCATCGGTGTTTCTATCTCCCTTCCTCTCTCTCTCTAAAAATCAATAAAAACGTATTTTTACAAAGAGAGAGAGAGAGAGAAGATTCAGTCCCTTTGGGCCCTATGTCCCCACATGATGAAATTAGGCTGGAATTGACCTTGACATAGGGAGGGCACTCTCTCCTTCACTTTGCCCCACTCCCCACCGGTCCCTATCGCCCCACACCTGTCTGATCTCTGTAGGTTGTGAGTTTCAACCCCTTGTCTGGGCCTCCGTGTGCTGTGACTGCAGAGGGTCCCCTTGGCCCCTCGGCCCTGCTGGGTCCCCGGAGCCGCCTGCCCTCCTGAGCCAGGACTAGCGACAGGAACCGCCGCAGCCCACCCGCGTGGCGGACCCTCCCCGCCTGCGTGTCTCCTGGCTGCCACAGCTCGTTAAGCCTCGAGGGGGTGGTTCAACTCAGCGGGAATGTGTTCCCACAGCTCGGAGGCAGGGGTCGGAAGCCAGGGCGTCAGCCGGGCGTGCTCCCCCGAAGGCTCCGGGAGGAACCTGCCCTGCCTTCTCCCTTAGCTCCTTGCGGCTGCCGGCACCCAGGGCCTGCCCGGCTCACACGGCAGCCCTGGCTCTCTCCTCCCCGGGTCCCCCCCTTGGCCTCCATACACTCACCCGCCACTGGGTGCGGGGTGACCTGCTCCAGGGTGACCTCATTCCCCCCCCCCCCGATTCCTTCTGCAAAGACCCTCGTTCCTAATAACGTCACACTCCTGGGTTCTGGGTGGACATGAATTTGGGGGGGCACTAGTTAACTCAGCCTGCTTCCCCCAGGCCGGCCCTGGGCTGAACTTCCTGGGTCCCCCGCACCCCGACCCGTAGAGGCAGGTACGGTGGAATGCCCATTGCACAGATGTGACAACTGATGCTCGAAGGAGTTCCGTGCCCAGGGCTGCACAGCTGAAACAGTGGAGCCAGGCCTCTCTCTCTCTCTCTCTCTCTCTCTCTCTCTCTCTCTCTCCCTCTCTCTCTCTCTCTGAACCTTTAGGGGATCTGGCGCCTGAATGCGAAATCTCAGAGCAGCTGGGGAAGAGTTTACACCTACAGACTCGCTTCTCTCAGGCACTGAGGTTCGGAGCCCCATTTAAATTCTCCTGTGAGGACGAGGAGGTGGGCAGGGCGAGCTCGCTGGCCAGCTGTCCCCTTAGGAAGCCCGGAGGGCAGGGAGTGGGCAGGTGTGTGGGTTTTGGGGGGTTTTGTATTGTTAATCCTCACCGGAGGATGTTTTATTCCCATTGCTTTTCAGGGAGAGTGGAGGGAGGGAGGGAAGGGGGGGGGAGAGAGAGAGAAACACGGATGTGAGAGAGGCACATCGACTGGTTGCCTCTCCCACAGGCCCGATGGGTGGGGGCGGGGAGTGAACCTGCAACCCAGGTTCGTGCCCTTGGACAGGGAATCACACCCGCAACCCCTGGTGCTTGGGCGAGGCTCTAACCACTGGGCCACCGGCCAGGGCCCCCGGCAGGTCCGTGTGGCTTCCTTGTCTTTGGAGGGGAGACGAGGGTGCTCCTCCGCGTTACCTGCTGCACCTGCCTGTCCTCCCTCCGTCACCTGTCACCTGCCCCAGGCCCAGCCTCCCGCGGGAGGGTGGGGGGTCGCTGAACGGTCGCCCCCGGGATGTGGCTCCCCGCACAGTCGCTAAAAGGCCCCACACAGCAATCGCTCAGCCTCATTGATCGCGGCAAACGCAGTCATTCAAGAAAAGCGACTTAAATCCAGGGAGGAA
Organism: Myotis nattereri; assembly: GCF_964212035.1. Lineage (NCBI taxonomy): Eukaryota > Metazoa > Chordata > Mammalia > Chiroptera > Vespertilionidae > Myotis > Myotis nattereri. Next base: position 27,696,935 of record NC_138095.1, on the reverse strand, counting down.
GCGGGGCGATGGTCTGCGCCTGCGTCCCGGCGGGAGGCCCCGGCGGGGGTGGGGAGTGGGGGGGTGTGCGCGCCGGAAAACCCTCGTCCCCGGCAGTTTGCAGGATGCAAATCCACAGGCACCGAGGGTTGCGGGGTGTGACCCGGGGGCGCCCCGCGGGGCAGAGCCCTTGATCCCTGATGCGGCTGTGAGGGGTGAGGGGGCAGCGCTCTCTCTCTCCCTCTCTCTCTCTCTCTCTCTCTCACAGCCTCTCCCCGCAGAAGCGTAAATCACAGCCCAGCCTCCGGCGGGTGCAGAGGGTGCAGAGCAGGAGGAGATCCGGGATGCGATGCGGGGCGGCCCCCACCTGCCCGCCCACAGCCTCCTCCCTGCTGGAGTCGTGATTCCTTCAGCCCGAGGCCCGCCCCTGGCACGGAGCTGGGCACACGCAGGTGCGCGGGGAAGGAGCCGGGCGAGCTGCCTGCTTTTTAAAAAAATAATTCATTTCCTTTTGTTGTTGTTCATCCTCACCCGAGGACACTGGTTCTGCTGAGTTTCAGAGCGAGCGGGAGGGAGAGGGAGGGGCAGGGAAGGGAGGCGCCGCTTGGGAGGTCACCCGCACGTTTAACCGGTACCCGCACTTTTAACCGATACGTGGATTAGCTGTAACCGGTTAAAAGTGCGGGTACCGGTTAAAAACGCGGACTTTGTCATCACAGAAAACACGATAATTTCAAGAGAAACATCGACAGTGCTTTGTTCAAAGGCATGGCCATCGCTGGCGACACATTTCCCCATCTTCCAGGCGATTGGTGGAGACCGTCCCAACAGAACTTTCCTTGTTTTGAGGCCGACCGTTCAGAGGCCCAGTTTCCCACTGCAAACTCCCCGACACCTGTCTGTGTCCCCCCACCGCCTCCCTCCCCACCCCAGCGAGGTCTCCCCTCTGTGCCTCCTTCCAGACCCAGCAAGACCGGAATGCACAGGTCCTCAGGGGCATGCAGGGAGAGGCCCAAGCTCAAGGGCTGACCTCTGACCTCTGCGAGCCTGGGCCCAGAGGTCCGGGTGCCTGGGGGGCTGGGGCCTGTCCCTCCCCGCCCCCCAGTGAGAACTCCCAGCCGCGATCAGCCCAGCCCCTGGGCCACCCCAGCCCCTCCAGCGGGTTTCGCTCCTCTCCCAGCCGTGGAGTCCTCATCCCCAAAAGCCAAGCCCAGCCCTGCTCCCAGGACCCCCCACCCCGCCCTGTGGTAAGGACGTGGGGAAATGAGGAAGAGAAAGTGTTTTATAAACCAAACTCTGCCTGTGACTCATCCCACCCTCCCTCCCTCACCGCCTGGCGTGGCTGAAACATTCGAGGGTGAAACTTTCTTCCCTCCTCCGCTTCTCCTTTTGTTTTAATATTTATATTGTTATTGATGTCAGAGAGGAAGGGAGAGGGAGAGAGAGAGACATCCATGATGAGCGAGAACCGTCGGCTGCCCCACCTGTGCCCTGACCGGGAAAGGAACAGCGGCCTCCTGGCTCATAGGCCGATGCTCAACCCCTGAGCCACCCTCCGGGGCCTTCCCTTCTTTTATTCTTCTTACCATCCCCCCTCCCCCTCCCCCTCCCTGTCCCCCCCCCCCCCCCCCCCCGCTGTCCTCACTCCCACCCTCCTGCTTTCACAGAAAGCAGTCCTGAGCTCAGAGGACTGGCTATTCCTTGCAGTTTCCACCCCTCTGGGCGGGCAGGACCAGCTCATTGCCAGAGCTGCAGGCGCTGAGGAGGGAGCGATATTCTCTGCAATGTCACGGCCACCCTCAGCACTTTCCACGTTCAAAGTGCTTCCTCGGCCTAAATAATTAATTCTCCCCACGCTCTGCGTGCGGCATGAATAAATGTCACTGCACAGGGTGACTAAGCCCGCAGGGGACCAGGCCGACAGCCTCAGGCGCCAGCAGAGGGTCGGCCAGGGACAGGGACGTGCCCGGAGCCCAGAGCCCGGGGCTGAAGGGATCGGCCTGGAGCCCGGCCACCCTGGGCCCCGGGAGGAGCCGAGGGGCTGCTTTGGTTTCTCTCCGATGGATCGGGGGCCTCCTCGGGCCCAGACTGCGGTTTTCCCACGGGCCTCCACCTTCCTGTCTGCGGAATGGGTTCACCCTGGTGCTCACTTCCCAGACTCCTTGGGACAAGGGTGGGCCCAAGCACCTCCTGGAAGGGGGGGTCCTCATTTCATGTGCCCACTGCACCCCACCCCTCAAAACCTCTGGGGTCTTTTCCTAGACCTCACTGTCCCCCAGACTCCTCACCAGCCCGCCACCCCGGGGGGCTCACTGCTCTGGCCCAGGGGCCCCAAACCCCCCTGGCTGTTCACTGTGCCGGAACCTTCTTCCCCAAGGAGCATGAGGGCTGGCTCCTTGCTCCATCCAGGTCTCTGCTCCATATCGCCTCCTCCGAGAAGCCCTGCCTGTCTGCCCCATCCACAAGGAACAGATGGCTGTGGACGCCACTGCCCTGCCCCTCACCCTCCAGTTTGCTTCTGTTGGGCATTCATGGCTGCTCACCTGTGCCCTCTGCCCCCGAGGCCACAACGGCAGGGACCACCTCCTTCTTGGCCACCACCCTACCCCAGTGTCTGCCACATAGTGGGTGCTCAGCAAATGTTTAGTCTGTTCACGGCTGTATTCCCGGCGCCGAGGACAGCTCCTGGCGCACAGTAGGCGCACCACCACCGTTTGTCAGGTCGCTGTGGGGATCCGCCTGGTGCCGCTGGGCACACGGTGAGGGTCTAATGCTGGTTTTGCTCAGGGTTGCATCCTGGTTCCTAGAAAAGTAACTGGCCTGGCCCAATCCAGCCGGCGTGGCTCCGTGGTTGAGCGTCAGCCTATGCTCCTGGAGGTCATGGGTTCTGTCCCCAGGCAGGGCACACGCCCGGGTTTTGCCCCAGTAGGAGGACCTGGTTCATAGGCCGCTGCTCAACCACGGAGCCACGCCGGCCGGGCAGAAAATGGCATGTTGAGTTTTCCTGGATTTTGACTTTTCCCTATTTGAGTTACGTGTTTTCCTGTTTGTGATTGAGTTCCTGGTACAAGTGACTGTACCAGGATACATACGTGTCTTCCTGTGCCTGTGCGTGCTGTCCCGGGGGCATTTACACAGGCGGTCTTCATGTGTGTGGCATGTGTGCGCACGCAGTGAACATGCCTGTATGAGGGGCAGGTGTGCCTGGTGCGCGCGCGTTTGTGTGTGCATGGGTGTGGGCACACATGTGCTCACACATGCATTCAGTGGTCACGTGTGTGCCAAAGAATGATCGTGTGTGTAAGCATGTCTATACGTGAGCGTGTGTAAATGCATGTGTATGAGCTGGTGTGCTTTGAGAGTGTGCATAGGTGGGTGTGTGGACCCGTGTGTGGACGACACTTACCCTCTGGGCCTCCGTGGAGGTGACTGCGCCCGCCCAGCCGGGTGCGGGGGGGGGGGGTGTTGCCTGGACAACGGAACCAGGAGTGACTGGAAGCGCTTGGACACAGCCCAGGCTGCGCACACAACTCCCTGTCATCATGATGTATCATCTCCCCAAACCCTCGGGCGGGAGGGCCTGGCGGGAGCCAAGAGCAGCCAGGCATCTCGGCAGCAAGGAGGCCACCCCGCCACCCTCCGCCAGCACCGGGGGGCGGGGGCTCTGGGGGTGGCCGGGGGCTGCGGGGGCCTCTGCCCTGGCTCGGGCAGCTCAGTGCCCGGTCTGCAGAGCAGGGGGAAGCTGGGGTCTCAGTGCTGCAGGACACAAAGCAGATTTGGTGCCCTGGCCGGTGTTGCTCAGTGGTTACAGCGTCGGCCCATGAACCTCGGTTGCAGGCTCGGTCCCCAGTCCCAGCTGGTCGGGGGTGTGCTGAAGGCAGCCAGTGGATGTGTCTCTCTCACATTCTCTCTCCGTCTCTCCCTCTGCAGGCGGCTCGCCCGCCCCGCCCGCCTTCAGCTGGATGGAGACATTGAGCCCAATTCATCCGCCTTCAAAGGGCCCCTGTCTGCACCGGGCTCCCCATGAGCGAAGCCCCGGCCAGATCACGGCCCAGGAAACACACTGGGCTCTTGTTCAGAGGGCGGCCAGCCTGCAGGGGGTGGGCCCAGCTGCAGGGCAGATCCCCAGGCCCACGGGGCTCGCTGCCCACCAGCCCCTGCCCACCGAGACCCAGGCTGCCTAAAGGGGGGGCCTCCCACGGGAGGGGCTGGTCGCCCAGACCTGGGTGCGGCTCCCGCTCCCGTCAGCTTCTCCACGACCATGTGCAGCCCATTCACTTTCTTCCTCTTGGGACTCGCAATGCTCCTCTGTCGGCAGGAAGTGCCCTCAGGACCCAGGAGGTCAGGGTTCGACTCCCGTCAGGGCACAGGCACGGGTTGCCGGCTCCATCCCCAGTGGGGGGCCTGCAGGAGGCAGCCGATCCATGACTCTCTCTCATCATCGATGTTTCTCTCTCTCTCCCTCTCCCTTCCTGGCTGGATCCCGGCTTTCCATCACCTTCATTGACGTCAGACTCTGTGGACAGGCGGTGGGTGGAGGGCAGGGGCGGGAGGCAGAGAGGATGGTGGGAGCTCCCTCACCCGCCAGGGAACTCACAAGATGAGTCCCAGGAAAGTGCCTGGTGGAGAGGGGAGGGCAGGAGCCGGTTCATTCCCTGGTTTTAAAAGGAGGCGGGTGGGGGGGGATGATCTGCACATCTCCATCCTGTCTGCACAGGCTGCCTCCTCCCTCCTCCCCCCCAGCTCCCGGGTCCTGCCACCGCGCAGGCTCATTAATTACACGGCCAAGCAGCTATCCCGTCTCCTCTGCAGACCCCGCCACCCGCCGCGTCTCACGTAATTACCCGCCAGTCCGGGAGAGAGTGGGCGGGAGGCCGCGTTTCCCAGGGAGTCGGCGGGATGAGGTCCCCGCGGCCTTGTCACCAGGGGCGCCGCAGCCAGGCGCCAGGTGATGGAGACTTTTAATTTCCGTCGCCCCATCCATCAGGTCTCCGTTTTAAATCACGTTAACGGCAGATTAAAAATATATAAGCTGATATTAGAGGACGCTCTTCGCGCCTTTATCAAGGTCTTAAATCAGAAGTGCGGCTTCCTAGTATACTTGGGTGGTTAGAGGGGCCGGGAGTGGGGGGGAGGGTCAGGTGAGTCCGCCTTGGGGGGTGGGGAGGGGAGAAAGGGGGGACCGCATGGGTGTAGGAAGGAGAACCACAGGGCCTGGAGGTCAAAACATCCCTCAGTCAGCCTGGGGCGATCGGGCCTTCCCTCTGGTCCAGATCCCGGGTAGCACCAGGTGCACCTGCAAACCAGGTGAGCCCTGCCCCAGGCAAGCCCCCCCCTCCCCCCTGAGCAACAGCCGGGCAGGAAAATGCCCAGGAGCCGGTAAGTCCCCATCAGGACAGCAGGCATTGCTCACGCACTGTGTGTCAGGCACTGTTCCAGGCACTTGGAACATAGTATCTCATTTAATCCCCATTGTCTATGCCTGAGGCTGGGAGCAGTCATGTGATCTGGTTAAGGGCACAGTGCTCTCCCGTGAGAGGCCCAATTTGGACCCCGGCAGCCAGGGGAGTGACGACAGGTGCCGGGGAGCAGCATCTCCATGGACTGAGAAAACGCTCCGTTGAATGGCAGTTTTGCCATATATTTTTATTTTAAAAAAATATATTTTTATTGATTTCAGAGAGGAAGGGAGAGGGAGAGAGAAACATCAATGATGAGAGAGAATCATGGATGGGCTACCTCCTGCACGCCCCCGCCCCCCCACTAGGGGTAGAGCCTGCAACCTGGGCCTGTGCCCTAACTGGGAACTGAACCGTGACCTCCTGGTTCCTAGGTTGTCGCTCAACCACTGAGCCACGCTGGCTGGCTTTTACCACGTATTTTATAGACCAGAATCCAAGGAGGGTGCGGAGGGGGTTATGAAATCGATTGGTGATAGATTAGGGAGGCGGCAGAAAGCAAAGTGGGGGAAATCGGGTGGGATTGGGTAAAAAACGAGACGAATAGACACACACACACACACACACACACACACACACGTCTTTCACGGGGGGGAGGGGCGGGGGGGGGCGGGCGGTACAGGACAGGCCCCGGCCAGCAATGAGCAGGACAACATGAGGGGCTCTTGGTCGCTGCTTTGGTGGGAGACGGTGCCCTGAGGGTCTGGAGGGAAGATGACTCTGACGTCATCGTAGAGGCAAAAAGACAACAGACAGGCTCAGTGACCATCAAGACTGGCCTCTCTCAGGGGAGATGCTGGCCGGGGCCTCCACTGCCCGCTGGGACTCGCATTCAGGGAGAAAGTGTTCATTTCCGACCGTCGTCTGTGGGTGCTTTCGGCCTCTGAGTGTGTCAGGCCGCCATGCAGGCCTCCCCGAGCTGGTCAGGGTTCCTGTGTGGCCCCCTTTTCATCCACAGCCATCAAAGGAGGCCGCAGCCTCTGCAGTCCATCCTGTGGCCTCCCGGGCGGGAGGGGGCCCACATAGCAGGGGCTGCTGGTGCAGGGGTGCTGCCCAGTGTCCCAGCAGCGACAGGGCCGAGGGCTGCCTGGAGGAGGCGGCATTCTCTCTCCAGCTTTTCAGCCCCTCAGGCTCCAGGGTTGGCTACCGCCTTTCAAAGCCTCCTCCCCTCCCCTGTTCCCTTCCCAAAGCCCTTACACAGCCCCTTAGCGCCCTCACCGGGGTCACTGTCCACGGCCCCGCCCCCGGAACCCTGAGTCTTTTCTTCAAGAATGCAAGCCGGGGGTCAAGGGCGCAGCCTCCTCTCCCGGCGCCCCCGCCCCCAGCCTGGGGCGTTAGACCCGGGGCCACGCCATCTGTCTGAAAGCCATTAGCCATCAGCGCCAGCGCGCTGGGGCTGGGGGTCACCGGGGATGGGGCGCCGGGGGTTGTAAATCCAGAAGGTTCCCAGCTGAATCTGCCTTCCTGTCCTCGGGCCAAGAGCAGTGCGGGGAGGGAGGCAGGAGCCTGTGCCCGGGCCGCACAAAGCGGCCGCAGCTGGCGAGGCGGGAGGGACCATCTGGCGCAGCGCGCAGCGCCCGGCCAGACGGGCGAGCAGCCTGATTTGCGCGTATTGTGCGCGCCTTTCTCCAAACACCCGCCTGCGCTCCAGTGCGTGGCTGGCGGCCAGCTGGGGCCCCGAGGGTGGGCGGGGCGCTTCCGAGCGGGGAGAGCACCCCCAGGCCCGCCCCCCTCGCTTGGCCGGGCTCCCCACTCCCCTCCTCCCCGCGGGGCCCGTGCCTAAGGCTCCCCAGTGAGGGCCGCGCGTCCGCGCAAATGTCACTTCCCCTCCCCGGGAAGGCGCGCCCACGTTGCCAAGCTCGGCGGAGTGTGTCTGCCCACGGGTTGGCTCCCAGAGCCGCGTTTTTCCATGTTGGTGATGTGAAGGCGCTGCTAGTGCATAAAAAATACAACCCAGGAGGCTCTACGTAAGAAAAGCTGGATGTTCAGCTTCTTGTGAGGAATGGAAACATCTGGCGGGGCCTGCGCGGCTGCTCGCCCACCCTCAGCGGGGGCTGGGTGCGGGTGGCTCCCCGCAGCCCCTGGCGGGCCCCTCTGTCCCCATGGGTTCACTCACCCATGCGGTAGTGTTGGCGCCTCGCTGGGCCAGGGTCCTTCCATAGCCAAGCGGGGGACAGGGAGGGGGGCAGACGTGAACCCCTAAGCCAGCACATGTGTAATATGAAGTCTCCAGGGATTATGTAGCAGGGAAAGGGGGCGGAGAGGGCTGGGGTGGGAGGGGCCAGGGAAGGGCCGACCCCTTAGGCCTGAGCGGGAGGAAGGACCCCAAAGCAGAGGAGGGGGTCCCTGCTGGAGGAGGGCCGGTGCCAGGGCCTGGAGGCCGAGGCTGGTTGGTGTGTTTGAGGAGCAGCAGGCAGGCCAGCGTGGCTGGGTGAGAGGTGGCCAGGTCTTCTTTGGGGCAGGTAACCTGGACAGGCCAGGGTTTGGGGTAACCCGGGTGGACCCCCATTGCTGCTTTAGATTCTGGGTGATCCAGCCAGTGGGGCACCACTTGGAGGACCCAGGGGGCCTGACTCCGTCTTTGGCCTCCTCTGGACCAGGTTGGCTGGTCTCCATATGGGTTTCCCCAGAGGCAATGCCCCCTAGTGGTCAGGCTCCTGCTGCCAGGGGTCCTATGCCCTCAGTCTATGCGCGCCCCTCACCTCCCACAGGGACCTCCTCTCCAGCCCTGAGTGTCTGGGTGGGTAGGAAAGGAGGGGGTACACTGGAACTCCCCTCGGGGGCCTGTGTGCTATTAAACGGATCCCTACGTGCACATCTGTTAACAGTGTCTACGCAGAACGTCGGGGCAGATGCCAGGCGCCCACTTTTAATTTAAGGAGCAGAGAGAGTCAGGCCATGGTTTAAGGGAGCAGCTCTCTGGGCCCCGTGACGCTCACCAATGATCCAGGACCCCAAAGAGCTTGTGTTCATGTGGGTCCTATTATTTGGTATTTACCGTATTAGAGGTTGAAACTGGTAAAAAAAAAAAAAATTTGTTGGTTTTTAGAGAGAGAGGAAGGGAGAGGGAGAGAGAGAAACACCAGTGATGAGAGAATCATGCATCGGCTGCCTCCTTGCAAGCCCCACACTGGGGATCGAGTCTGCAACCCGGGCATGCAAGCCCTTGACTGGAATGGAAACCCAGGACCCTTCAGTCCACAGGCCGACGCTCTACCCACTGAGCAACACCGGCTAGGGCTGGAAGCACGCCTTCACAGACACCCTGCACGCCAACCTCCTCCTGGGAGTTGGTGCCCTGGGGAATGCAAACGGAAACACTCATCTTCAAGGAAATTCCAGCAAAGCACAAGTCAGCTGCGTATCCTGCAGGCAGAGCCGTGAACATGGACTCCCAAGAGAACTACCCTGGTCACGGGCGACGTCCATCCTAGGCTGGTTGTCCCCACCATCCCCCCCCCCCGACCCCTCTCCCCCACATCTGGTTGGCACCTGTTCCTGGAGGGGGCCAGCTTCTAACTCCCGTTTCAGGAACCACACCTGGCATGCCCTGGGGGCCCCACCCTCCCGGGCCGACTCCTCTACAGACATCATCCCTCGCCCCAGTCCCAGCCCTCAGGTGGGGTAACGGGAGGGTTGAAAGAAGGGGCAGTGGGCAGAGGTAAGGCAGGTGTTTGTGGGGGGACCGAGAAGAAGGGGTGCAGGGCCAGGGCACGAGCAGGGAGCTGGTACCGCCCTTGGCTGGGAGCGGCGGGGAGGGACCTGGAGCGCTGGGGGCGCCGACAGGAGTGACCTTCAGCTGAAGGCAGCCGCTGTGCCAATCAGGCGAAACGCCCCGCCTCTCTCTCTCCTCCCGCCCCCAGCGTTCCAGCTGTGCCTCCCATTGGCTGAACCCAGCAGGAAGCCACAGTGCAAGGGAGCCTGGGAAATGGAGTCCATAGCCGCGGGAGGGCGGGGGAGGCCATGGGAAGATAAACAGCTCGCTTCCCAGGAAGCTATGGAGATGGAAATGGAAAAGGTAAAGGAAGGATTCGGTTTCAAGCAGGTCCTGGCAGGGTCCCATTGCACTGCGCGTGGCAATGACCTAAAGCTGAGGACACCCCTTTGTCCCACTGCACGCGGTCCCGGGCTCCCAGGCCACCTTTGTCCCTGATCCCAGCTTCGGGGTCACGTCGTCACCTCTTGCACCAGCCATCTGCCTCTGTCTTGGGGACTCTGAGGCCTTGGCATCGCCTCCAGGAGCGGCCGTTTCCAGAGCTTTCCCAGGGCTGGCCAGCTCTCCCCTCCCGCCCCCAGGGGAGCCCGGGGCCCTGGCCGGTCCCGCGAACAGCAGGCCACAGGCCGCGGGGGCCGGTGCCCGTCAGGCGGAGGAGAAAGGAGCGAATGGGCTTGCGTTGGTGCAGAATCGTGGTCCCTGAAGGTCCATGTGCCCGTTGTCAGCTGGGCATGGCAAACAGGACTTTGCAAATGTGATTTGCTTTGCAGTGGTTCTCAGCCTTCTGGCCCTTTAAATACAGTTCCTCATGTTGTGACCCAACCATAACATTATTTTCGTTGCTACTTCCTCACTGTCATGTTGCTGCTGTGATGAATCGTCATGTAAATATCGGATACGCAGGATGGTCTTAGGCGACCCCTGTGAAAGGGTCGTTCGACGCCAAAGGGGTCGCGACCCACAGGTTGAGAACCGCTGGGAGATGCGTGGCTCAGGGGTTGGGCATCGACCTATGAACCAGGAGGTCAGGGTTCAACTGCGTCAGGGCACAGGCCTGGGTTGCGGGCTCCATCCCCAGTAGGGGGCGTGCAGGAGGCAGCGGGTCCATGGCCCTCTCTCATCATGGATGTTTCTCTCTCTCTCCCTCTCCCTTCCTCTCTGACATCAGAAATGTATGAATAAATAAATGAAGCCACAAGTGTCCTGGGAAGAGAGAGACGGACACTTGACTGCAGACCAGGAAGTGGGTGTGAGAGTGGGGGCGCCAGGCTGGGTGGTTTGGGAAGAAGTCCTGGGATGAGGAAGAGGGGTGCCCTGGGCCTCCGGAGGCGAGGAAGGGCCGGGAGCCCCCAGTCCTCCGGAGGCTCCAGGAGGCGCAGGCCCCGCCAACCTCTTCACTTCGCCCCGCGAGGCTGGTGTGGGACCCGTGACCGCCCGTCGGCAGAGAACACACATCTGCGTGTGTGTATATGTGTGTATGTGTGTGTGTACACGCATGTATGTGTGTGCGCGCGTGTACTTGCCACTTCCCCGCTCACCCGTCACAACTCAGCCCCCGGCATGTGTTTCCGTGGGCGCTCGGCATTCTCTCTTTTCTGATCTGTTATCACCAGCGAGAGACACAAAAGAAAGGACAGTTTTACTAACAGGAACCAGCTCCCCCATCTCCGCGGGCCCTGCCTCTGGGTGCGATGAGGGGGGTGTAGTTCAGGGTGTGAACGTGAAATCGCTGCTCCCTCCACAGCTGTGGGGAGGCAGGCTCCCCCGTGGGCCCTGGCGAGGCTGCGTGGGCCCTGGGAGCGCCGGATACAGAGCCAGCAGACGGCTGTGCGCGCTAATGGGTCCGTGTGGAGCGGGAGGCGCCAGGCCTCTCCAATCAGCGTTATCGTGAGCAGGTTTTTCCTGGCTCTGTGGTTTGGGGGCCGTTTCTTTGAACTTGAGTGGAAGGGAGGAAGGACTGGGTGCGGGTAAGAGCCAACTGCGTTTGATTGCATTTCACCGTTACAGCGACCAGGGAGGGCTCGGTGCACCCGGCAGAGAGTGGGAGAAGGGCCTGGGGGGAGCTGGGCCCCGTGGGGACCCTCTCTGCCACCAGGGCCACCTGCTCGGGCGGCAGCCGGCAGCCTCTCCCACACTCCCAGCTGCTGTCCACCTTAGCAGATGCTAGTCCCTCTGGGGACAATGCTGTTCCCTGCTTTCCTGGGGAAAGCGACCACTAACCCGACTCATCTTTTTTTTTTTTTAATTTTTTTTTTTAAACATATTTCATTGATTCTTTACAGAGAGAAAGGGAGAGAGACAGAGAGTTAGAAACATCGATGAGAGAGAAACATCGATCAGCTGCCTCCTGCACATCTCCTACTGGGGATGTGCCCGCAACCCAGGTACATGCCCTTGACCGGAATCGAACCTGGGACCTTTCAGTCCGCAGGCCGACGCTCTATCCACTGAGCCAAACCGGTTTCGGCCCGACTCATCTTTCAGGCCCACGGTCTTAGTGCCTTACAGCTTGCATCAATGGCGGCCTCGTTGTGATGACATACGGAATCCTTATACCCACTTTCCAGATGAGAAAACCGGGGCCCAAAGAGGCTGGCCGGGCCCCAGGCCATGGCGTGCTTGAGTGGGAAACTCAAGTGCTGGGCTGAGCGGTCCCCACCCCCACAGGCTCTTGCTGCATTTGAACCCAGAGCCCCCAGGCACCAGCATCCCCCTTGGGCACCTGGAAAGCAACAGGCGGGCATCAGGGACCCAGCATGCACTGGGGCAGGACACAGCCCTGGGCACCGTGAGGTCTCGCTATTTATCGTCCTGGTGACTAATTCTTGCTGTTCCCAGTTCCCAGCAACCTTCCCGGAGGCCAACAGATTGTTATCATCAGAGGGAGAGATGAGGGGGCCTGCTGGTGGGCAGGTAACCGCCTTGCACGTCCACCTCCTGCCGAGGCCCTGGGGCCGGGGACTCGGGATGCAGGACGCAGGCTGCTCTCCTGCCCACTGTCTGGCGGCTGGACACCCTGCCCCCCCTCCAGGCAGGCAGAGAGCAGAGAGCGGGAGGGATGTGCTTGGGCCTGCTCACCCCAGGGGGGCTGGGCCCTCACAAGAGCTCCCTCAGTCTCTTATCAGGGGGATAGCAGCTCCCTCCCCCCTCCTCCCACCTCCCTCCTCTCTCCCTCCATCCCCTCTTCCCTCCCTCCATCCCCTCCTCCCTCCTCCCTCCCTTCATCCCCTCCTTTTCCCTCCCTCCTCCCATCCCCCTCCCTCCCTCCTCCCTCCTGGGCTCCAGCATCTCTGGGATCCTCCCCACTGGGCCCCTCCCAGGGACAGGACAGCTGGAGCCAGGGCTGGGATGAGCCCGAGGAGAAGAGAGCAGGGGCAGGCAGAGGCCTCTGGGGGTGTCCTGCCTCCCACACCCCCTCTCCTCCCTGATCAGCCGAGCCTGGGGCCTCGCTGAGGACCGTGGGCTGAGCACCTGCTAACGTGAGGTGTGTGCTCAGCTTTACCCCCCAGGACACTGTGGGGGTGGGCACTCTATCAGCCCATTTCCCAGCCTCCGGCCAGGGACGGGGTTGGGGGGCAGAGAGGAGGAAGGTGGCTGCCCAGGGCGGAGGGTCCCATCCAGGCGGACAGCTCTGTGCCCCGCCTGCTGCTCCATCCAGGCCGGAGCAGAAGTGGCCACTGCAGAAAGCTCACCACTCCCCAAGGTCAGGGGCACGGTCAGGGGCACGTAGCCGCAGGCCTCTGCCCACCCAGGCCCTGTCCCCCCTTTGCGGGTGGCTCAGCCAGACAGCCGCCCCAGCACCTCCTGCCAGGTGTGGGGGGGGGGGGGAGGGCAGATGCCTGCTGCCTGGGGCAGCGCCTGTCTGTCCAGTTAAGTCAGGTCAGCCTGGAGCATTTCGCATTTGTTACCAGAACCGCTTTTGCTCCGGGCACAGCGGTTAGCTGTTAGGACTCTGGACAACAGCAGGGAACGTTTCCCAGGGAATCTTTGGAAAGGCCCCTCTCCCGGCAGCCCCTGGGCCAGTGGAGGGGCGGGGCTGTGCCCGGTGCACACAGACGTGTGGGGATGGAGGAACCTGCTGTCCTGTCCACCAGTGAAGGCCGGACACCCCTCCGGGGGTTCCAACAGCTGGACCCCATCCTACCCCTGGGTCTCTGCTGAGGATCTCTCCCTTCCCCCCGCTCCTTGGGCGCCTCATCTGTGCTCATGGTGTGGATTCTTCTTTGATGAAATGGCCAGAACCAGCAAATGCACAGGCAGGAAGCGGATTGGCAGGCTGCGGGCTGGGGGCGGGGAAGGGAGTGACGGCGAAGGGGACCGGTCCCCTTCTGGGGGATGGAATAGATCGAGGTGATGGTTGCACAGCCTGGTGAGTGGACGAAAGCCACTGAATGTTCATTAAAAAGAAAAGTCTGCTCTGGAAACCACTATGGTCCCCTTTCCCAGAGGAGGACATCAAGGCTCAGGCTCCAGGCTGCCCCAGGGGAGAGAGGCGGGCCCGGGAGAGCAGGGATTGGAACCCAGGCCAGCTCTGCCTGCAAAGCCCCGCAGGGGACCCCCGGCATCAGGAGACCCGCCCCTCTTTGCCTCGGTCTGCACGTCTGTGCAATGGGCGTCATTCCGAGGCGGGCGGGTGGCTGGCTGGCGCTGCGCTGGGCCCAGAGCTGACCCCCAGGTCACATGACGGCCCCCTGCCCCCCTCAACTGAAGGACAGAAGAGAAAACAGCCCCACTTCTTTGAAAGGTGAGCTGGCGGGGGAGGCCCCTGGCCGCGGGCTGGGAGAGAGGTGAGCACTGTGTTCCCATGTCAGTGTGTGGGTGTTTCCTGACACCCCCTTTTGTGCAAACACATCCCCCTGACGTCCCCGTTGCCATGGCGAGAGGTACCTTCTTCTATTGAGACTGACAGGCAGCGCCTCCTGGAGCCAGAGCCTCGCAGCCGCAGCCCGAGGGCAGCTGAGTTCTGCCTTCTCCAGGTGCCTCCCCTTCCCACTGCTGCTTCCCGGGACCAGAGGAGCTCCCCCTCCCTCTGGGGCGCTCTGAGCGGGGCACAGACCAGCTGACACCTGAGCCCCAGTTGCTCTGCCTGAGAAGTGCAGCCATCACTGCCTCCCCACAGCCTGGTTTAGGGGTCACCCATTCATTCACTAGCATTTGTTGAGCCAGGCATTGGGGTCCCCGTCCACCAGCGGCCAGGTCCCCGTCCTCCCTGTCAACAGCAGAGGCGACTGTGACTTCACGCTGGGTCCAGGATTGGGGTGGGGGTGGGGGCTGGGAAGACCTTTCTGAGGAGGCAGCCCTGTGGGCAGTGGAACAGCACGTGCAAAGGCCCTGGGGCAGGAATGAGCTCAGCGTGTTCAAGGAACGGGAGGCCCATGTAGTAGAGCAGGAGATGCCTGAGGGAGAGGCGGGTGGAGAGAGGCAGAAGGGAGGGCAGAGGCCAACCAGGCAGGGCCGGGGCCCTGGGCTCACCAGATGGCTTTGAGCGAACCATGGCCCTGTGACCCTGAGCGGGAGGCGCCAGGAGAAAGCCGAGTCGGTGCGGACTTTCATTCATGATCCTGCGCCAATGCTGTCTGTTCACGTGGCGGATGCACACACTCACACGCGACGTTCATGAGAGGGACAGGGAGGGCTGCGTGGGGGATTTCACCGTCCTGGCCCTGAGTCTGGAGCTAAAGCTGTAGAGAAAATGTGTTTTAAAAGGACGTATTTTTAAAAATTCCTGGAGCTCTAAAGGCTAATGCACCTCGTGCCTTAAACATGAAAATGGAGCCCGGCCGGCCTGGCTCAGAGGCTGAGCATCAGCCTATGAACCAGGAGATCACGCTCCGTCCCCAGTGCGGGGCGTGCAGGAGGCAGCCCATCTGTGATTCTCTCTCATCCCTATGCTTCTCTCCCTCTCCCTCTCCCCTCCTCTCTGAAATACCAGGTATACCGGTTAAAAGTGCGGATTTTGTCACCAAAGAAAACACAATAATTTCAAGAGAAACATCAAAAGTGCTTTATTCCAAGTCATGGCCATCGCTGGCTACACATTTCTCCATCTTTCAGGTGATTGGTGGAGACCGTCCCAAGAGAGCTTTTCTTGTTTTGAGGACGACCATTCAGAGACCCAGTTTCCCACGTCTTCATACGTGTTGAAGTGCCGCTCAGAGAGCGCGTGTGCCGTCGATGGGAACAGGTGGTCATCGGAGGAGCAGGGCTGGTGCATACGGCGGGCGGGCTCATACTTCCCAGGCAAATCTTTTCACGCGTCTTTCACTGGTTTTGAAGTGTGTGATGGTGCCTCATCACGAAGCAAAATTACTTTGCCGTGTCTTCTGGCCCATTGTGGCCGTTTTACGATGAAAGCGCGGTTCAAATTGATTATTTGTTGTCGGTAGTGATCAGTATTAACGGTTTCACTTGGTGTTAGAAGCTCCTGATACTCCACACCTTCCCAACCCCACCAAGCGCAGAGCACGTCTTCTTTCCGAAGCGATTTGGCCTTGCAGTCGATGTTGATGGTTGACCTGGATCAACCCGTGATTTTGTGCGTTTGGGATTCTCAGAATAAACCCACTTCTCATCGCCAGTCACAGGTCGATGCCAAAAAGACTTCCTTTCGTGCCGTGGAAGCAGCATTTTACTGATGACTTTTCGGTTTTCCATTTGCCTTTCATCCAGTTGGTGTGGCACCCATTTTCCTTCCTTTAAAATGGTTCCCATTGCTTGTAAACGATCGGAAATGGTTTGCTGAGCAACGTTGAATCTTTCTGCGAGTTGTTTCTGAGTTGGACACGCATCTCCACCCAATAAAGCTTGTCATTGTTGGTCTTCCATCTTTTTCGGATGACCACGTGTCTTTCACATCGAAATCCTCACTTTTAAAGCATTTAAACCAGCGTTCACAAGGATCTTGAGATGGAGCATGTTCACCATAAGCTTCCCTAGTTTAGGATCACTTTCAGCAGCACTTTCCTTCAAAATAAAATAATGAATTGAAACTCCCTGCAAATGCTATATTTTTGGCACAAAATTTGAGATTTTTAAGCGTAAAAACATCTATGATGTTAACACCTTCAGAAAATTTGACATAGGAAGTTCTGAAGCTTGTTGTCCACACAACAAAATAGCACACATATCACATCGCATATATATCAGCATACGTGTAACTCCATCGATTGATAAAAATCCCCATTAGTAACCGGTACACGTGGTATATTTTTTTAAAAATACAGAAGAGGAACAGTGCCCGGAACACAGTGCCTGGCTGTGGGCAGCCCCGCCCTTTGCGGGCGGGTAGTGTCCGTCGCCTGACGCACAGGGTCCCCACTCGGGGCACAGGACTGCCTTCAGGCCTCTGAGCTGGGAGCAGCCCGCGTGCACGGCTCTGTGGTCTGTGCTCTGCTCGCCGTGCCAGCATCTCTGCGGGCCGCCTCCTAGAAGGGAGCCATTGCTTCAGACGCCTGTGCAAGGGCGGCCCTGGGGTTTGACGCCATGAAAGAGATCTTCCCACGGGGGAAGGAGGGAGGTGGTGTGTGGGGTGGGGTGGGGGTGGGGCACGGCATAGGGGGTCAGGGGGAGTCTCTCTAAGGAAGTGACATTGGAGTAAAGACATGAATAAGGAGAGAGCCGGAGCCATGTCAGTGTCTGGGGAAGACGGTTCTAGGCAGAGCAGCAGCACGTGCAAAGGCCCTGTGGTGGGACCATGCCTGGCGGGTCTGAGGACCAGTGACAGGACAGTGGGTTGGAGCCAAGCAAGTGAAGGGCCCGGCTCAGCCACTGCAAGGAAATGGGATCGTGTTGTGTGTAGACGGGGGAACTTCCAAGGGCTGATGGTGCCCTGATGTCGGTTTTAAAGGGATCCCTCTGGCTGTTGGGGGGACAATGGGGCGGAGTGGCTGTCGGGAGACCAGGGAGGAGGCTATTGCAATGGTCCGGGCTGGACTGGTGCAGAGAGGATGGTGGCTGGACGCGGGAGTTCACTGTAGGTGGGGAGAAGGGGCAGATTTGGGTGCATTTTAAAGGCAGAGTCTGTCCCTGGCACAATGGGAGTGAACGAGTGTCTCGGGGCTGCTGTAACAGAGAACCACCGACGGGGTGGCTGCAAACGACAGGAACTGGTCCTCTCAGACGCGTTCTCTGGGGCCCGAAGTCTAGGATCAAGGTGCTGGCGGTCCGTGCTCCCTCCATAGCGTCTAATGGAGGCGCCTTCCCCGCCTCCTCCAGCTCGGGTGGTGGCCAGCAGTGCTTGGCTTGTGGCCGCATCGCTCCAGTGTCAGCCTCTGTGACCACATGATGCCTTCCCGGCGTGCCTCTGTGTCTTCCCGGTGGCTTTCTCCTCTCTCACAAGGACGCTGGTTCTTACTGGATTTGGGGACTATCCTCCTTCAGTATGACCTCAGATTAACTACTTACTTCCGTGGGCAGCGACTCTATTTCCAAATAAGTTCCCGTTCTGAGGTCCTGGGAGCTAGGGCTTCACCACATCATCCTGGGGGAACACAATTCAATTCAGAATGGAGGGCGGGGGGGGGGGGGCGGGGCAGGGCGGGGGGGACAATATTCCAGGCAGAGGGAATGGCACGTGCAAAGGGCCTGGGGCAGGAGAGGGCTGTGGTCTCGGGCCCTGGCTTCCTGCAAACCTTGGTTTGCTGTTGTTTTCCCTGCAAACCTTGCTCATGAAGAAGAGAGGGAGGCTGACTTCTGAGGGGGAAGGGAAGAGAGAGGAGCACTGTGCCCCACCCCCTGCCCAGGTGACAGCCCTCCGGGAAATATGCCAACCCTCCCCCCTCCTCTGCTCCCCCTCTGTGCCCTCCCTCCTGCTTCCCTTCCAGGCTGCCAGACCCTCTTATCACCCAGGCACACAGCTTCCTTTTCAGCCCAGAGGTCGTTATTTTAACACCTGTTGGGAAAGCAGGCAGGCGCCGGGGGAGTGGGGGAGGGAGAGTGGGGGTGCTGTGTGCAAGGCTGACCCTCGGGGCTCGCTGCCTGGGCCTGGATGACCCACGTGGCTTTCCCCCACAACCTCTGGCACTTGAGCTGGGCCGGCTGGCGGGGCCAGGGCTGGCGGCCCCTCTTGGCCTTCTGGAATCCGGCCTAAGCGTTTCGCCTGGTGGCACCTGGATCCTGGGATGGGGAGAGCAGAAGCTGCCCGTTCTCACCCAGGATTTCAGCCCCAAACAGGGATGGAATCACTTTTACTGCCTCCTATTGGTTGAAACACTCACAGAGCCCACCCACTTTCAGGAGACCCCGCCTCCTGGTGGGAGGGGCTTCAGGTGCCCGAGAGAGACCATCTTTGCAGGGAACCCTCGCTCCCCTCCGGCGGCTCCCTGCTGGCCTGGTGCGGCCTCAGAGGCTGCAGAGGACAGCAAGTCCCGCCTGTGAGACGCCAGCAAGACACACGGGCTCTGAGGAGTCTTATTGTATTAAAAACAAACAAAAAACAGGGAGGGGCTGGGATATCCCAGCCCACAGCAACCATCCAGCCACTCGGCACTGCACTCGGACTGGGAGGCTGAGCACACAGGTCACATGTTTACGGGAATAAACAGTCTTAGAGCTACAGAGGGGAGCCCGGCCGGCGTGGCTCAGTGGTGAGCGCCGACCTAGGAACCAGGAGGCCAGGGTTCGATTCCCGGTCGGGGCACAGGCCCGGGTGGCGGGCTCCATCCCCAGTGTGGGGCGTGCAAGAGGCAGCCGATCCATGATGCTCTCTCCTCATGGATGTTTCTCTCTCTCCCCCTCTCCCTTCCTCTCTGACATCAATAAAAATATATTTTAAAAAAACCAAAAACGATGACGCACTTCAAGATGGCGACAGCGGCAGGTAGACCCAAGCTCGGGCCCTTCTGAGGCTGGGTCCCTGTGTGACTACACAGGTGACACACTCAGGAGGCTGGCCCTGGCCCTGTCCCCCCCCCAAGCCCCCCTGCCCCCGGGGCTGGGGTGCACGGCAGGGTGGGGAAGCCCAGATGCACACGGCAGGTGGGCCATGCGGGGCCGCGTCGCTAATCTGCCAAGTGGGCACCATCTTGCTGTGCTCCTGCCACCCCCCTCGCCATTCCCCCCTCCCCCCCGGGGGACGCAGGCCTGGGCAGGAGAACAAAGTAAACTCCCAGGGGCCATAAAAGCACAAAAGGGTGATTGTGTGGCCTCAGCGAGGCCTCAAAGCAGGTGTTGTTGAGCGAGAGGCTGGGAGCTGAGGTCAGAGCTTCGCATCAGGAGGTGCGAGCAAGGGCTCCTTCCCAGAACTGGCTGCGCGGCCTGGGGGGTGGGGGCTGGGGCTGGGGCTGGGGCTGGGGAGGCACAGCCCTCCCTCACTCGCTCACCCCGGGGCTCCTTCCCCTCTGGACCACTTTGCGTTGCACCCCGGCCCTCACCGCAGTGTCCTGTCTGTCAGTTTGCTGTCTCTCCCTCTCAAGTCGCCTCCTCGAGGCTGACCCCTCCCCCGTCCCCCCAACGTGCTGCGAACAGAACGCACTAAGCCCTTGAAGGTCTGGCTCAGTGGTTAGAGTGTCGGCCCCAGGACTGAAGGGTCTCGGGTTCGATTCCCATCAAGGGCACGTACCTCGGTTGCAGGCTCGATCCCCAGCCAATCGACCATGTCTCTCTCTCTCTCCCTCCCTTCCACTCTCTCTAAAAACCAGTGGGAAAAATGCCCTGGGGTGAGGATCACCACCACCAAGAAGGGACACAGCATGTGCCCTGTGGGGCCGACGAG
Source organism: Myotis nattereri (assembly GCF_964212035.1). Lineage (NCBI taxonomy): Eukaryota > Metazoa > Chordata > Mammalia > Chiroptera > Vespertilionidae > Myotis > Myotis nattereri. The sequence goes on along the minus strand of NC_138095.1, from coordinate 27,677,071 downwards.
AGGGGGCGCGCCCCCCCCCCCCCCGCCATGTTTAGGATGCAGTTGAGTGTAAACTGTGGGGGCAGGAACTTTGCAGCCCGGTGCTTACTGGCCGGTCTGCGTCAGTGAGGGAGTTATATTTGTCTATTAAGCCTATTTAGAAACATTTTTTGTTTACTCCCCACCCGAGGATATTTTTCTATTTTCAGAGAGACAGTGGGAGGGAGCGAGGGAGGGAGGAGGAGAGAGAGAAACATCCATGATGAGAGAGAATCATGGGCCGGCTGCCTCCTGCACACCCCCACCGGGGATGGAGCCTGCAACCCGGGCCTGCGCCCTGACCGGGAATCGAACCCTGACCTCCAGGTTCATAGGTCGAGCCGGCCAGGCAAAACCTATTTCTCCTCGTTCGGCGCTCCCTGTCATGAGGGAGCGTCCTATCACCCTTCCCTCTGCCAGTGCCCTTGACCTTGTGGTCGAGCCACCCCCCTAGGGCTCGGCTGGTCCCAGCTGCTCTCCTCGTGCCCAGAACTTTTCAGACGCGGCAGTTTCTGATTCTGCAAGCGACGCGACGCGGCCCCTGGAAATGCTAGCCGGCCACACACAGCTTTTGCATAAATTACGACCCGGGCTTGCGGCTCCTGCTCCGTGGCGTGTATTATTGATGAGTTCCAGCGAGGAGCGCTCACGTCCTCCTGTTTAAGGGGATCCCTAGCGGGGGTGTGTGCGGGGACATCCACCCCCTCTGGGTGCAGCCGTGCCAGCCCCGTGGCCAGGTCCGATCCCTTCCTGGCGCTCTCTCTGAGGAAGGAACCTGGGCCACGGAGAGGAAACTGTGTAACGCTGAGGACAGGGCGGCCTTGCAGCCCTATTGTGTGCTGCGCCCAGATACCTTTGAAGAGCAGGCGGTGGGCTGTTTGCCCGGAGCAGCTGCCAAAGCCACTGTGTGCAGGTGCAGACAGGCCCCACGCCCTTCGCTGGCCCGGACTCGCCTCCACACCCAGACCCACAGGCCTCCCCTCTGTGCTGGGACACAGGCGGGGGCCCGGGGGTGGGGTGGGGAGGGGAGATGGGTCCCTGTATCTCGCCTTGGAACCTCTCTGGCTTCTGTTTTCTCCCCCCTCTCCCCTCCCCCGCCCCCACTGCCCGTCCTGACACATGATTTCTGCATGTAAAGCCCCCCAGCTCCTGCTACTCAAGGGAGAACCACTCTGAGGCCTGACCCAGCCCGGCCACAGTCCCACAGAACCCCTTCGGTGTCTCCCCAGGGCTGACGGGGGAGGCTGGACTCCTTGTTGGGGCCTCCTAGGACGTTCGTGCTGGCCAGGCCCACCCAGCGCACCTCAGGCCCTTTGCACGTGCCGTCTCCCCAGCTGGAAGTGCCTTTTCTGTGGACATCCTCGTGGCTGGCTCGCTCTTCACTCAAGACAATGGGAGAGGCCGGTCGTCTGCCTCCCCAGACCTGGTTTCCGGGGCTGTCCTGGTCCGATCGGGTTGGGAGGGCCTGGGGGACACGCAGCACACGGCTTAGGCTTCTACAGCTCTTCCCGTGCCCGTCACGCTGTACAGGCTTCTACTTGCCGCAGCGGTTCTGTGAGGGAGGGTCTGCGTGTCTTCATTTTGCAGGTGAGGAGCCAGGCTCAGAGAAGCTGAGGAACTCGTCCAGGGTCACACAGCCAGACCGTCTGGCTGCAGGCTGTGTGTGCCTCGCCAGCACGCCACACGGACGGTCTGGACCGGTGGTCCCTGTAAGACGCGCAGCCGGCCCAGGGCCGGTTATAGAAGCTCTTGGAAAATGACCCGTTAAGATTCTGAAGTGCCTTCGCTCTGCAGGGAGCTCGATGGTCTTCAGCGGTATGAGCTCCCCGAATTCCTGCAACCACCCCGGGAAGCCGCTGGGCAGGGGGTCCAGCCCATTTCACAGATGAGGAAAACTGAAGCTCGGGGCGGTAACACGAGTGGCCCGTCCGCCCACTCCAGCCATACTGGTCCCAGGGTTCTGACCTCGCCTGGACCAGGGGCCTGAGCTCTGGCCCGGATGCAGGGCCGGTCAGGCCAGGGCTGCTTCGAGTCCCAGGGGCCGTGGCCACTGCAGAGCGGTTCTCCCCCACCACCCGTCACTCTGCCTCCCGGGTGGCTGGGCCCAGCCGGTGGGGGGGGGTGGGGGGGCGGGGGGGGAGGGGCAGGCCACCCAGGGCTAATTTCTGACGCTCCCCGGGAGGCTGAGAAGTGGCCAATGTGTTGCAAAGATGACGGAAAGGAGACCTCCTTGAATCTCAAGAAAAAACTCCAGAAACACACGCACGGGTGTCCCAAACCAGATGTCCAAGCTCGAAAAGGAGAGAAAGAAAACCTTCCATGATGTGTCTTCAGACAGCCCCTCCCCAGGGAGATGGTCCACGTATGTGGCTCCCCCCCACCCCCATGTCAACCCCAGCTCCTGGCAGCTCAGGTGTCCGTTTGTCACGTGTCCCGTGGCCTCTCCAAGCGCCCACCACGTCCCTCCCACCTCACTGCCCACTCCATCCGCTCTTCTCGTACCGGCCCCCTTTTTGTCCTTGAATGCGCCGGTGTGTTCCCACCCCAGGGCCTTTGCACTGGCTGTGCCCACATCGCGAGTCATTCCTGCCCTCAGCTCTACGGGGTCGCTGCTCGTCTGGCCTCCCCACCTCTCTCCACTCTGATTTTTTCTTTTTTTCAAATATGTTGTCATATTTGACATTTTATTGATGTCAGAGAGGAAAGGAGAGGGAGAGAAGCATCAGTAATGAGAGAGAATCATGGACCAGCTGCCTCCTGCATGCCACCCCACTGGGGATGGAGCCTGCAGCCCAGGCCTGTGCCCTGACTGGGAATTGACCCCGACCTCCTGGTTGCTAGGTCGATGCTCAACCACTGAGCCACACTGGCACGGCCATGCTGCTGTACGTTTTTCTCAGAGCACTGTCCACCTCCCGCCTCATTTCATTTCCGTGGGTACCTCTCTCTACAGTGTCTTCCAGGCGGGTGTGGTCCCTGCTGAGTTCCCTGCCCCTAGAGTGGCTCCTAGCACATAGTAGGTGCGACTGAACTGAAGACTACCCTCCCGGAAGTATCCACACAGACAAGCACAGTACTCCCCCCCCCCCCCCACACACACATTTTGCACAAAAGGTGCCGCGCTGCACGCCCGGCTCTGCACCTGCTGTTCCGCTGAGCCATGCACCCTGGCGCCTGCCCCCCTCCCAGGCTCGGCCTGTTTCTCGGCTCGTCCACAGCTGCCACTGCTGCCCTGGAGGGGCGCCTGGGACCCACACAGCCGCTGCAGATCGCTGAGAGCCCCCCCTGCCCCCCCCTCAGGCTCTGCCCAGCCCCGGCTCCCCTCAAGGCTGTTCCCAGCTCTCCTGCGCCTGAGACAGAGGCTGAAGCTGAGGCCAGGTGGTGGTGGTGGCGGGGGGGCGGGGGGGCGGTGAGGTGGGGAGGACACCCCAGAAGCATGCGCTGGGAGACAGCGGGTTGTTTATCTTCGGAGATAATCAGGCTTATCAGACCGGGTGTGATCTCCCTCCGCTTCCTTCTTTCTGAAGTGTCATAAATAAGGCGCAGACTTCACAGGGGGCCGCGGGGTGACGAGGCAGTTTTGTGCAGCTGGGGTTCCGGCTGCCGGGGGGCTCTGAGGGACAGCTCAGGGATGCGTTGCAGGACTGAGGACCGGAAGGGGCCCTGCCTCCCCTGCAGGCCAGGGCTCCCGTGGCCTCCCTCCCGTGTCTGCAGACTGGCTTGGACACCAGGCCCTGCGAGCTTCTGAGTTTCAACCCTTGTTTTAAAGGCCGTCAAGCCCTGCCAGCATGGCTCAGTGGTTGAGCATCGACCTATGAACCAGGAGGTCACGGTTCGATTCCCGGTCAGGGCACAGGCCCAGGTTTCGGGCTCGATCCCCAGTGTGGGGCGATCAGTGATTCTCTCTCATCACTGATGTTTCTCTCTCTCTCTCCCCCTTCCTCTCTGAAATCAATAAAAACATATTAAAAAAATAAAGGCCATCAAAAGTAAGAGGAAGCGGTGATGGGAAATAAGGAAAATAAAAATGCATCTTAAACACAGAAAGGAAGAAAAACACGCATCCCGTGTGCACAGGGTCTGGGCCTGTCCCTGGGCGCTCCCAGGGCGTCTTGTGGGTCGTCAGTGCCTGAGGCTGTGGGAGCGAGCAGTTTCCTGTGTGCCTGCTCCCAGACGGCCGGACCAGCCCGGGGTGGGGCTCATGGGCACTGGGGTTCAGGAGGCTCAGGGCGCTGGGCTGGAGCCTGGGCTCTGGCCTTCTAGAAGCCTGGCCTCGCCGGGCTGCCCAGGGGCACTGGGGGGAGTGCCTGCAGGTTCGATGACACCTTGTGGCCCAGGTGGACTCAGCCTGAATGGGCATCTCCTGGGTGTTCAGACCTGGGCTGTGCCCCGGGAGCTCCCCCGCCTGCCTAGAGGTGGAGGCCCATGGAGGGAGGAGAAGGCTCGCCTCTGGAACATACCAGAGGAGAGTGTGTTCGAAAATAGGGGTGCAGGGCCCGGGCCTGAGCCAGACAGTCCTCGCCGGTGTGGCATGGATGCATTGGTTCATTCGCTCCCAACACGTTCTAACTGAGTGCCTACTGTGTGCTGAGCTACAGCAGTGAGCTGGTGAGAGGAGGTCTCCGAGGCAGGGCGCGGACGGGCATTCCGGTGACAAACGGCCATACATGTGATGTGATCCAGGAGTTCCAGTTGGTGAGGAAGGGCGAAGGACATGGATAGGGTGAGTGCTAGCAAGTGCCTTGGGGTTTTGGGTAGAGGGTCCACTGAAGGCCTCTTAGGATGGGACCTTGGGCTGGGACCTGAGGTTAGGAGATGGCTGTCTCAGGCAGAGGGGGCAGCATGTGCAAAGGCCCTGAGGCAGGGAGGGGTTTACGAGTTGGCTGAGTGTTCAGGAGGGAAAGACGGCATGCAACATCCCCTCTCCCACTTCCAGTCTGGTCAGGCCCACCTTGGGGTGGGGGCTGCAGAGGCTGCCTGGGTGGGTGGGGGGAGGGCGCCCCTCTTCTGGCCTCCCACCCGCCCCTGGCCCCACCCCCAGGCTGGGCCTTCTGCAGGTCTAGCTTTTTCCTTGTGGTTCCCACGGTCTGCTTGGCAGCTGGTGGGGACATTGACCTGTGACCCCCATCCTGTTCCAAAGCGCCCCTCTGCATACACTTCCCTCATTCCAGACTTCCTGAGCCCCAGGTGCTCCCTCCTCCCCTCCCCCCCACTGCCTCCCCTCCACCCCCAAGAACGCTGGCAGCCTGAGGGGGCCCAGAGGGACGCGTTGCTACAGGGGAAGCAGGCCACCCCCTGCGCGGCCCTGGAAACTGCCCCGCCCCCTCCTGCCGCAGCCGTCCAGCTCCCCCAGGGGTTCTCAGATGTTGGCAGATGGCAGAACCGAATCTGCTGAGCCGTCGCTCCAAAAAAGGAAAGTTGAACTGAAAAAAAAAAATTTTTTTTTTCAAACTCTTCCACATTTAGGGGAAGGAGAGAGGAGAGCTGCGGCCTGGCCCGCCCCGTGCCCTCCGCTTGTCCAGAAAGACCTCCCTGGTTTGGGAGGCCCCCCGGGAGGGACCGGAGGGGGCGAGTGAGGACACAGCGCTGTCAGGGCGGCCGGGGGCTCCCGGGGGAGCTGAACGCCTGTGCGCGCGCGGGGAGCGTCCACGCGTGGGTTTGTCTGGGAGCGGCCGCTCCTCCAGAGGTGCGCGCCCGAGTGCGTGCGCCCGGCCCCAGCCAGCCTGGCGCAGCGAGTCTGTGCACCGTGTCCCCGAATGTCCCCGCCGGCCGTGCACGCACGACGCAGTCTCGGTCCCCGCGGTGTCAGCGCCGCAGACCGACTGAAATCCCCGCCCTCGAGAGCCGGACACCGCAGTGTGTGGCCCGGGGGGTGGGAGCTCGCGCGCGCGTCCCAGGCACGGCCTGTGGGTGACCTTACAGCGGAGTCTGGGGCCCAGCCCGCGCTCCCCCGGGCGCGGGGGCCCTGCGTCCCCGCGTTCACTTGAACTTCATCTTCCATCTGCTGAGGCCCAGTGTGCATGCCCCCTGGTGAGAGTCCTACTGTGTGCAAGAGTCCCCGAGCGAGCCCACCGCGCGGATCCCTGCGCGGCTGTGCGTGTCCCTGAAAGGCCCCGTGTGTGGCCCTCCCGTGCGTCCCCTCGCCATCCGAGGGCCGCTCCCGAGTTGTAATTTAATGGCCGAAACGCGATGCCAGGGAAGCTTCGGGGGCCGGGGAGCAGGAGGGCGCCGCGCGGCCGCAGGAGGAGGAGGGGCAGGACCCGGAGGTGCTCTCCTCCCCCTTCGCTGCCCCTCCTCCTCCTTCCCCCGAGGGGCGGGCCAGAGAGAGCGCGGCGGCGCGCCCCCGCGTGTGTGTCTGTGTGGCAACGTGCGCGCGCGCCGGCGAGTGCGCGCAGGACCCGCGGAGGCGACGCGGGCCCTTTAAGGGGCCAGAGGGGGCCGGGCCGGGCGCGTCGGTGCGGGCGGGGAGCCGGGAGCTGAGAGGCCGAGCCGCCGCCTCCCGGGCTCCCGCCCCGCCCCCTGCTCCCCCTCCCGCCGTCGCCGCCGGGGAGCGGAGCCGCGGGCAGGCCGGGCCGCACCGAAGCCCCGCGTCCGCCCGTGCCCCGCCCCAGCCGTGCGCCCGCGCCCTGCGCCCCGCGATGCGCGCCAAGTTGCGGGCCGGGGACCCGGGGCTGGCGCCCTAGGAGGCGGCGGCGGGCGGCTCGCCCTCGGCTCGAGGCCGGGCCTGCTGCGCGCCCCTCGTCCTGGCTGCACCGCCACTTGCCTGAGCGCCCGGGCGGCCCGAGCGCGCCCTGAGCCTGGGCGCCGCCGCCGCCACCTCGGCGAGGTGAGTTGGGGTCGCGGGTCCCCGCGGAGGGCGGGTGGGGCGGCGCGGGGCGCGCTTCCGGGGGCCGCGGGCAGAGCGGCGGCGCACGCGGCGGAGTTGGCGGGGCCCTGCGCTCCGGAGTTGGCGCTCTCGGGGGCTGGCCTGCTGGGGAGCCAGGCGCCCCATCAGCGCTGCAGCCCGCGTGCGTGGGGGCGCCGGGGAACTTAGGGGAACTCCAGCTCCCCCGCGAGGGGGCGGGAAGGAGGGAAGTGGCGTGGGGGGTGGGCGGGCGGGAGGGCGCCCTGGAAATGCGGAGGTCAGCCCCCCTCCTTGTGGGGCCTGGCCGCCATGCGCCTGCCTCCTCGCGTAGCAGCCCCAGAGTTGGGGTGACACTGCGCCTTATTTTTCAGAGGGCACGGCGGGTTTGGGGAGCCCCTGGACATGGCACCCCCAGCTCTCCGGCCTGGCTGCTATGGAAGGGGCGCATGGGGGGGTGGTTCTGCCAGCCGGCGGGGGCGCGGGTGGCCCTGGCCGCGGGCGCTCCGGGGCACGGGACCCGAGGGCGCTGGGCAGGGGTCCCCCGGGAGAGGCGCCTGCGCCCCCCTCCCCCGCGGCCGGTGTTCCTGGTGCCGGGGCCTGCCTCCCGCGGCCGTGACGCCTCATTGGGCCGCTTCCTGGTCCCTCCCCCGGGCTGCGCAGATACTTGGGATGCCGCTAGTTTGGGAAGTTGGAATTCAGAGCTGATCCCCCTTGGGCCGGACCCCGAGGCCCCGGGCCATCGTTGCGGGGGAACCTGCAGGGGGAGGGGGGACCCGTGGGGCGCGCCTCCTCTCCCCCAGGTGCTGGCAGCAGAAAGCTGGAGGGAGGAAGCAGGCGGGGCGGGCGCGAGAGACACGCTGTACCCGGGAGCCGCCGGCGGCCGGTGAGCGTGGGGCGCCCGCCTTATTGTTACATTGAGGCTTATTTTGGGGGAAGCGAGTGTCTCCCCCGCCGCCTGCCCGCGCTCCTGCGCCCTGTGGGTCTGGTGCCGGCGGCGGAGGCGGGTCTGTTCTGTCGGTTCAGCCTCCTCCCTTCCTCCCCCCTCTTCCCCCCTGTCGGTGAGAACTGGTTTTATTATGATTTTTTTTTCTTTTGCAGATTTGGAGGAAGGATGTGCGAGGGAGGGAGGGAGAGGGAAGAGAAGACCCCGCGGGCTGGACGGGGAGTCCTGGGCCGGGTGGATTGTGCTATCAGCGGCCGTGACTTTGCCCTTTTTCAACCAGACCTGGGTCTGGCGGCTGCTGTGATCGGAGGGGCTCCTTTGGGCCCGAGGGGAGGTGGGAGGGGGTCCGAGGGCACCGTCCCTGCGAGTCCCTGCGGGCGGCCTTTTCCTTGTCCCCTTGAGGGGTGGGAAGAGGGGTGAGCCGGGGCAGCCGGCCATCGCCCGTCCCCACGGAGCCCACCCTGCAGCTCAGCTCCCTGGGTTCAGCTTCACTCTGGCCACTGGGCTGGCTGTGTGACCTCGGACAAACCACTTGACCTTTCTGTGCCCAGGTCCCTCATCTGCCACGTGGGCTAGAATCCCGGCCACGGGTGGCTGTGGGAACTGAAGGTGCGAGAGTGCACAGAAGGTGTGTGTGTGTGTCTCTGTGACCAGGGTAGTCATCGTCCCAGGGTTCCGAAGCTTGGCCTTTAACCCAGTGACCAGGAAATCCTGTGAGATGGTGCCTGGGGGGTGGGGGTGGGGGGTTCGGCGAGGGAGGGCGGCCTTCAGTCCATCCCCTCGGCTGTTACCCTTGAGAATGGAGAAGGGCGGGTGGTGCCCTCTGCCCATTGAACAGATGCACAGACTGAGTCTGATGAGCTCCGGGAGCCCTGAGCGCGCTGTGTGTGGTGACCCTGTGGCCGGGCTGTGAGGGGCATCTGGGCGCCGCTGTCTGGCTTCCCCGCGCCCGCCGCCTTGTCCCTGTTGGAAATTTACCGCCGCCCCTGCCGCCACTGGTGCCCAGGGAGTCTGTGGAGCCCAGACGTGGGGGCGGGAGCGAGTGGGCCCCGGGCTGGCCTCTTCCCACTGAGCTATTTACGCCTGCTCGGATCAATACTATTGATGGATCCATGTAGATGGTAATGTGGCTGTCAGGCCCCGGTGAGGGATGGAGACCCCTCCTGCGGCTGTGTGCGCCCCCTCCCTCCCCCAGCCGGGGTTTGGCTACGTGGGAAGGATTTATTTGGCATAATCTGCTCTTTTCCCCCAATTAATACTCCTCCTCCCACCGCCGAAAGGTTTCCGAGATGAGAGCTCTGCAATCGCGGCCTCGCTGTGAAGCGCCCCAGCCGATTGTTCCAGCGCAGGCGGGGGGGGGGGGGGGTGGCCTGGCACGTACCCGCGGGAGGGAGGGCGGTCGGGAGGGAGGGCGGTCGGGCGCGCGGGTGCGTGGGAAAGAGGCCCGGGAGGCCTGGCCCCCAGCGTCCTGCCATTCAGGCTGGATGTGGAGGCTGCCAGGCTGTTTCCCCCTGACTGTGTGCGTGGGGGGTACCTTGTTCTCTGTACCCACCCCCCACCTGAGGCCTGTGGGCCGAGACGTTGGTGGCTGGTTCGGATTTTTGGGGGGAGAGGGTTTCGCACCTACACCTAACTGCCACCCCTTCCTCCCGACAGCCCTCCCCACCCCAAATCCCACAGCCAGCGCTGCCTCTGACAATAGGGGGCTGAGAGCGCCTGTGTGTGCGTATGTGTGCACGCACGCATGTGTGTCTGTGTGAGTGCTGTGTGTGTGTGCGTGCACGTGTATGTGCGCGTGCAGTGTGTGTGCGCACTGTGTGTGTGAGTGCTATGTGTGTCTCTGTGTGTGCATGCATCCGTATGTGTGTGCGTGTCTGCCAGTGCTGTGTGTGCCAGTGCTTTGTGTGCCTGTGCATGTGTGCGCAGGCGTGTGTGTGTGTGTGCACGTGCACTGTGTGTGTGTGTGTGCGTCTCGTGTGTGTGTCTGTGTGCGTTCCCTCCTCGTTTCCTCTTCATCTCTCCAAGCCAACAGCCGCCTCCTGGGTGACACCCCGGAGACTGGGTTCCCGAAAGAACAGCTGGCAGGAGCTGGCAGGAGCTGGTAGTTCCTGCTCTGGCGCCCGGGGAGGGGGCTGGGCCAGGAGTGGCATCTGAAAAGGCCTTGTCTTGCCGAGGGCGGGTCTGGGAGGCCCCAGGGAAGTGATGCTCGAGACGGGGCGGTGGGAATGGGCGCCATCACCTGCCAAGCCACCTCTCGGTCCAGGAGCCGGGAAGTGCATCCGTGATGCGTTACCTACAGACGATCACCGCGAACGCGCATCAGGCATGTAGTGTGTGCCCCGGCCTCCGCTCCACAGGAACCCCCGGGTGATTCTCCAGGCATCAGTGCCGTCTCTGTCCCATTGTATGGAGGGTGAAAGTGAGGCCCAGAGGTTAAGGGACTTGCCCAAAGTCACACAGTTTGGATGAGGCAAGGCCTGGGGTTATTCAAGGTCGAGTTGTCGCAGCAAGAATTTCCTGCAGATCCGCTCTGCGGTGGAGAAATGGTGTCTTATTTGAGCACCTGAAGATCTTTGCCCCCAGGGGCTGGGGGCTGGGGGGGGGCAGCAGTCCGAGAGCCCGGCCCCTGCAGGATGCAGGGAGGGGGCCAGCGCCAGTCGCAGGCCTGGCATTTCTTTGAAGTCTTATTTTATCTTAAACAGTCATGCACATGTTGGCATTCCTTTTGGCGACGGGGCTGTGTTTCTCTGGAAATGGAAACGGGGCTCTGAATTATTTAGCTGTCGCAGAACCCGGCTCCAGGGAGCTGCCCCAGGCGTGCGCGCACCTGCAGGCTGGCCTGCAGCCCCGGGGGATTTGGTAGCTGGAGACCGAGAGAGGTCCTGGGGGGTCGGCCTTTTCCCATTGCACAGGTGGGGGGGCTGGGCGGGGCAGGCTGGCCCAAAGCCGCACAGTGGGGTGACTTTCACTTGTGATATATGTTTTTCAAATATATTTTTATTGCTTTCAGAGAGAGGAAGGAAGAAAGAGAAAAACATCCATGATGAGAGAGAATCCATGGATTGGCTGCCTCCTGCATCCCCCCCCCCCCCCCCCCCCCCGGGAATCGAGCCCACAACCTGGTCATATGCCCTTCACTGGAATCAAACCCGGGACCGTTCAGTCCACAGGCCGACGCGCTATCCACTGAGCCACACCGACCAGGGCTGGCAGCCAGTTCTTTAGAGCCCGTGGCCTGGGCCTCGTCCTGTATTGAGGTCCCATCTTTGATGTTTCTATCTCCCCCTCTCCCTTCCTCTTCGAAATCATGGAAGATATATTAAAAAAAAAAGAAAAGTAAATTAAAAAGAATTTAAATCTGCACGGAAAGGTGTCGAGGGAGGCCTCCTTCCCGGTCCTGCCCTCCGCGTTTCTGTCCGGGGCAGACACGCCAGGCGGGCGGCTTCCCCTCTGACATGCCCTGGCCGAGCGCCCGCCTGAATTGATTTCCGAGAGGAAGGGAGAGGGGGAGAGAGAGGGAGAGACATCCATGAGGAGAGAGAATCATGGATCGGCTGCCCCCTGCACGCCCCACACGGGGGATCGAGCCCGCAACCCGGGCCTGTGCCCTGACCGGGAATCGAACCCTGACCCCCTGGTTCCTAGGTCGACGCTCAACCACTGAGCCACGCCCGCCGGGCACCGTCACTATTTTGTAACCGCCCATTTGTGCTGAATGCCTTCACCTTTTCCGCTCAGCCCCCAGCCCCTCCCATCGGGCAGCCATCCGTCTGTTCTCTGTATCGGAGTCTGTTCGTACTTTACTTGCTCGTTTATTTTGTTCTTTGGCTTCCTCGCGTAATTGAGATCATATAATATTTGTCTCTGACATGTTGCACTCGGCGCAGTACCCTCTCCGGTGACGGCGAACCTTCTGAGCTCGGCGTGCCGGCATTTTGGAAAACCCTAACTTCACTCTGGGGCCGTGTCACCTATAGAAGTTTTTTTGATCTTTGCAGCCATAGTCAAACAAAGACTTAGATTTTTGATATTTATTTTATATATTTAAACGCCATTTCACAAAGAAAAATCAGCCGAAAAAACGAGTTTGCGTGTCGCCTCTGACACGTGTGTCATAGGTTCGCCATCACTGCTCTAGGCCCACCCGTGCTGTTGGAAGTGGTGAGATTTTATTCCTGTTTGCGGCTGAGGAACATTCCAGCATAACCTTCCAGGGTTTTCGCCGCGGGGGGGCGGGGGGGGGGGAACGGGCCCAGCGAGGATGGTCGGTTTGAGGGTCACCCCGCGGGCTGCACTGTTGCTCACGGTGAGAACGTGCTGTCGGGGGATGCGGTGGGGGGAGGGGTGGCCAGGGCAGCAGGCAGTCGGGCTGACCTTGGGCACGATTCTGGCCTCATCTGATGCCTGAGGCTCTGACCGCCTCCGTCCAGGGCTACGGGCGCCTCTGGGCCGCGCTGCCCGGTTTCTGCGATTTTTGCGAAGTTACGTGCGACCGGTCTGGTTTCCCTCTTTGCTTGGGCCGGTAGGAAGCTCGGAGCCGCAGTGGCCGCCTTGCCTTCGGCAGCGTGGCCTGGCCTGTGCTGCGGGGCAGGCGGCCCGTCCGGATTTCAGATGGCTTCGTCCACTCTGCTCTCTGATGCTATCTTATCGACGTGCATTCCTGCAAGTTCCTTCGCTCTGAGGGGGGACTGGAGCCGGGCGGGAGTGAAGAGAACGCTTTGCAAGGTGTTTGCCTGCTTGTCCCCCGAGTGCCTGTGGGGGTGGCTGGTCTCCCGGCAGCAGATGCCAGGTCTCCACCAGGGTCAGGGCCTGGGCGGGAACCGGGGCCTGCGGACGTCCTCCAGCCGCGGGAAGAGGGCAGTGAGGGACCTGGACGGTGACAGGTGGCCCTGTTGGAGGCCCGTGTCCTTTCAGACCCACTGACCTGCGGGGGGCCCGGGGGGGGGCAGACGGTGAGCTCCCCGGGGTGCACTGTGACGCTGCCTGCTCCGTACCCGGGGACCGGGGCTCAGGGGTCTGAGCCGGGTGCATCGCCAGCCCTGCAGGTGCGTCCACGCCGTGGGGACCGGCCTGGCCGCTGTGCCGAGTGCTTCCTGCTCCCCCCCCCCACCCCCCCACCCCCCCCCCGTCCCTTCCGCCGGGATGTCGCTTTGAGCTTGGAGAACATGGAGGAGGGAGGAAGCCAGGGGTGGGCTGTGGGAGGGGGAATTGGAGGAGCCCCCGCCGGCCTGGGCTTGGGGTCGGGACCCTGGCCGTGTCTCGGGGCTCACGAGCAGGGCGAGTCTGAGGTCCCGCGTGGACGCTGCGCAGGCTGCATGGCGCAACCTCGGACAGTCCTGGAGGCTCAGCAGACAGGGCTCCTCGGTTTACCCAGCAGCGGAATGGGGGCATGAGGGGCCGCGGGAGGCGGGAGGCGGGAGGCGGGAGGCGGGAGGCGGGAGGCGGTGCCCAACCCCGTGTCCAGGGCTCACAGACCCATGGAGCTGCCTCTGGGGCCGTGTCACCTATAGAAGTTTTTTTGATCTTTGCAACCATAGTCAAAGAGTCGTCCTAGCTCACGGGTGTCCCCCAGGGGCCTCCAATCCCGCCTGTCCCAAAGGGGGCCCGTGGTCCCCCGCACCCCAGCCCCGCCTCCTGGTGTGGGGGTATCGCCCGCCCTCCTGCCCGCAGCCTGCGTGGCCTCCAGTCTGTCTGCCCCCGTGGCCCTTCTCCGCACACAGCGGCCAGGGGGGCCCCAGCGGGTACCCCCTGACCTCACTTGGCCCCGCGGGGCTTCCCACCATTTCTTGCACTGCCTGCAGACCCTTCTCCCGCCCTGGGGTGTCTGCCAGGCCCCGGCCACCTCCCAGTGCCCCTGGCCAGCTGCCCTGCGGTCTCTCTCTGCCACTGAGCAGGCAGCTGTGTGTGGGGAGGGGCGGGAGAGGGACGGGACGGGGGCGGTTCTCTGTGGCCCAGGGGCCTCCCTGGGAGTAGCTGTCAGTTGCAAGTCCTGGAGGCCAGGCCCCGAGGTGCCTAGAGGAGGGGTGCCTTGGGGGCCCCTCCTTGCCCTGCTCGGCCTCATTCTGAACTGCAGGCCGCAGCAGACCCTCTGGGAGCCTCGTCGCCGCCGCTGAGTGGTGTGTCTCCGTGGCCATGGCAACCGCCTGGCACCCGGGCCTGCTCGTTAGGCTAACGAGGCGAGCCTGCTGGGCTGAGGGGGAGCCGGGGACACGTTGCCCCCGCTGCAGGTCCCCGCGGTGTCTCCGCCAGGCCCCCCACCCCTCCCTGGGCCAGGCGTGGCGCTGGGGCACCTGGCCTGGGTGTGGAGGAGCCCACAGCGGCCGGAGCCACGTGGGATGTCTCTGCCGCCCGTGACCTTGGCCAGGACCGGGGGCAGTGGGTGAGGGGCACAGAGTGGAGAGAGGGGCTGCCCTCGGTGAAGGCTGTGCTGGGGGGGAAAGACCAGACGCAAAAGGAGCAGCCAGCCCTGGCCAGTGTGGCTCAGTGGGTAGAGCGTCGGTCTGCGGACTGAAGGGTCCCGGGTTCGATTCCTGGTCAACGGCACGTACCTCAGTTGCAGGCTACTCCCCAGCCCGGGCCCTGGTCGGGCGCGTGCAGGAGGCAACCCATCGATGCGTTTCTCTCGATATTTCTCTGCCTTTCCCTCTCCCTTCCACTCTCTCTAAAAATGGATGGGCAGATATCCTCGGGGAGGATTAAAAAAAAGGAAAAAGAAAGGAGCAGCCGGAGCGGAGAGCGGGGAGGGGTGTCGTGAGGCAGGGATGTTTGCTTCTGGTCATTTTCCCTGATTCCTTAGTTCCTTCAGATCCACTGTGGGTACCTGGCCCCAAGGAATGGCCGGGGAAACCCACCGGGTTGCAGTCCGCAGCCCGCCCCTCCCGTGACGAGCCGGGAGCGAGTGTCCCGACCGGGTTTCTCTGGCCGCGGCCCTGTCCCCGGGGGACCCGTGTTCCAGATTCGCGGAGCCCAAGGCCACACCACAGCTGCTTCCTTCCCGGCTTCGTCCCGGCCCCGGGGCCTCCGGGCCTGCGTCCAGGAACCTGAAGCTCGCAATTAAATGAAACTCGGCCCTCAGGTGCCCGGAGCTTCTCCTGGCCCAGGGGCTGGGGGACCAGGCCCCAGGGACCCGCAGCTCCCACCTGGCCTGGGGTCTGGGGGCCAGTGAGGCCCCTGTGGGCAAGGGGAGAGAGTGGGCGTGCACACGCCAGCCTCGGTCCAGGTCCAGGCGGCTGCCTTGTATTTCAGACAAACAAGCAAACAAACAGCCAGGTCAGGGTGGCTCCGCGATTGTGATTGAACATCGGCCTAGGAACCAGGAGGTCACGGTTCCATTCCTACTCGGCACAGGCCCGGGTTGCGGGTTCGATCCCCAGCGTGGGGCGTTCAGGAGGCAGCTGGTCTATGACTCTCTCTCATTGATGTTTCTCTCTCTCCCTCTCCCTTCCTCTCTGACATCAATAAAAATATAAAAAAGACAAAGAAAACCCAACAACCACCTGCAGGTGACTCCTGGGCCCCCTGGGTCCCCTCCGCTGGGGCAGCCACTGCTCGATGGGCGTGGCGTCCGCACCCACATTTTTGGGCTCCCACGTGCCAGCCTGGGGGGGGATGCAGGTGGCTGTGTGGCCCGTGGGCGCTGCTCTGCTGTCATCCGCCGGCTTTGTGGGTCCAGAGCGGTCAAAGGTCGGCAGGTTTTATAGAACCCGACCTCGTCATGGCCTCCTCACGCTCAGGCAGGCAGCAGGCAGCAGGGCCGAGCGGGGCTGAGCTGGGCTTCTGACTCCACACATTGTCCTCTGCAGCGGACGGTCACCCCCTCCCAGGCCCTGGTGGCACAGGAAGGGGTCTCAGAGAGGACTGTCTGGAGGGCAGAGGGGCCCCAATAAGGCGTTTTCTTTGGAGCCCACGCCCAGAGTGTGGACTCGGTTCTCTCAGAGAAGCGCCTACTCTGTGCCGGGAGCTGTCCTTGGTGCTGGGCCCGGTGGGGACCCAGGCAGGTGCGTGCCCCGCCTCCCCAGCCACATCGGAAACGGTGGGGATCGGAGGCCGTTCCTGCCTCAGTCTTCCCGTCTGTGAAATGGAATGAGGCTTGCAGGTGATCCCGGGAGGAGCTCGGTCGCCTTGGGCTGGCTGTTTGCCGGCCTCAGTCTCCCCATCCGGGGAGGGGTTTGTGGTGGCGCGTGCCTCGCGGGTGGCTGTGGGGATTAAGCGTGTCACTTGGCCCCGTGCACGTGGCGCACAGTAGGGGCTTTGTGACCCCGAGCAGATGGATGGCCTGGGCATAGACGATGAAGGCCAGTGCGCACGGATCTGCCCTTGGGGTCACGGAAGTGGGTGGTCTCCCGGGGGTGTGGGCACCCCCTCTCTGCCTGGCTCTGCCGGTGTGGGTGGGGGCTGGGCCGGAGGGGCCTCGGCTGCCCTCCTCCCCAGGCCCCTGAGGAGCCGGCTCAGAGGAGATCCCTAAGGCGATTAAGTGGGTTCATTTGATCCCGAACGTGAACTTGAGCAGGCGGCTTATCTCCTGGAGATGAAAGCCTGGCGGGCAGCGAGCCACCTGGCCCGGGCTGGGCGTGCGGGATTTTATCCTCCGCCCTGCCCAGCTGGGGCCCGTGCTGGGGCTTTGGCCCACCCGCCCCCAGCCCCCAGCCCCCAGCCCCCAGCCCCCAGCCCCATCAGCTGCTGCAGCGGCCTGGGGACCGGATGCTTTTTTACGCAGATCTCACAGCGGCCGCACATGCCACGCTCATTCATTCGATGCTCTCAATCTCAGGAGCCACCGCCATCGCTGCCACCATCGGCACTTGCCCAGTGCCACCCTGTGCCCCCCCCCCCGGCACGCCCCGCTCCCCCCCTGCACGCCCCCCTCCCAACCTTGACAGTAGCTACACACTCTCCTGGTAGCTACACACTCTCCTCGGAACGCCCCTGCCTCTGAGATGCCTCCTCAGTGCAGCCTTGACTGTGCGCGGAAGTAACAACAGCACAGATCCCCGTGGTGCCCCCCGCCCCCCCTCGGTGTAACGGGAAGTGAGAGGAGGCAGGGCTGGCGGCTCCCACGCAGGATGAGTAACTGCAGCTTCGAGAGAAGCGAGAGCAGAATCCTTTCGGGACTGGAAATACGTGAAAGTGACGGCAAAAAAAAAAAAAAGAAGAAAAGAAAGAAAGCTAGTGTTTGGGTCGGTGCTGGCAGGCTTTCTTTAAAGGGCCAGGCCTTTCGAAGGTTGCCTGGGGAGGGTGACGATCGTGGCGCGAGCCTGTCCCCTAGGACAGCTGTGTCCCCACCCCAGAACATGCCCCGACCGGGAATCGAACTGGGACCTCCTGGTTCGTAGGTCGACGCTCAACCACTGAGCCACCCTGGCCGGGCCACTCTTGTGCTTTGCCTGCTGTTCTTGCTACAGAACAGACAAGTCCACAGGGACTGAAAGCCGATTGTGGTTACGGGGGGCGGGGGCTGTGCGGACAGTGGCTTGGGGGTTCCCTTTTCTGTTGGGGAGACGGGAAAGCGTTGGAACCAGATAGGGGTGGTGGGCGCACAGCCCTGTCAGTGTGTTAAACGCCCCTGACCGGTCCTCGGTGTCGCGGTGAATGCGATGTCATGTGAATGTCACCCCCTGATAGGACCACCGTGGGGGACGGAGAGGGGTGCACGTCCGGAGCGCTCACAGCATGCGCGGCGCTGAGTTTCTGGGTCCGCCCGGGAGACGAGAGGCTCCGTGTCACAGGTGCAGAGCCGGCTCAGAGACGCCAGCCGGAAAGCAGCAGACCGTCCAGGGTCCAGGCCAGATGCTGAGGTCACCGCGCTGGGCTTCGTGGCCTCCCCGGGGGCTGAGCCCAGCCAGGGAGAGAGGATGCCTGTCCTGGGGGGGCGGGGGGCTCTTCTGCTGCCTGCCCTGCAGCCACAGACACCCCCGAGGGCACTGCCTGCCGAGGGCCCTCCTCCCGAGGTCACTGCTCCCCAAGGTCGCTGAGCGGCTGGGCTGGGGCTGACGGCCTCGAGGGGCGGTTGTGAGTCTGGGTGTGACCTGTGCTCAGACTTGGGCGGGTTCGTGGCCCCAGGCCTGGTGGCTGTCCCGTGCCCCCGCCCCCCCACGCTGGCCACAGGAGCAGGAACTTTCCAGCTCAGCGCCGGCGGCTGACTGTGAATCAGGGCGGCTCACTCCGGGGAGCGCTCGGCCGGCCGCGGCTGCTTTCGGTTTCCGCGAGCTTCTCACTCTGACTCAGCGCCTGCCTGGCCCCGGTGACCCGGCTTCTGAGCACCCGTGAGCCGAGCTCGGTTCCTGCAAAAGGCGTCCACGGGCTGCCTCCCGCCTCCATTTTCCCATCCGGGCAGTGGGGGCAGCGAGGGGGGGGGCTGCACGTGTCCAGGGTGTGTGTGGAGGGATCTGGTGCAGACACAGGGTGGGGTGGTGGCTGGGAGGGGGTGAGCCTCTCGGGGCCCCCGTGCCCTGTCCTCAGAGGGTCTGGGTGGAGGGCTGTGTGCGCCTGGGCACTCCTGTTCTGTTTTGTTGTTGGTGATAATCCTCACCCCGGGATATTTTTTCCATCGATTTCCAGAGAGTGTGGAAGGGAGGGGGGAGAGAGAAACATTGATGGGAGAGAGACACATCCGATTGGCTGCCTCCTGCACGTGCCCCACCCGGGCTGGTGATGATGGAGCCCGCAACCGAGATACATGCCCTGGACCAGAATCGAACCCGGGACCCTTCAGTCCACGGGCCAACGCTCTATGCACTGAGCCGCACCACCCGGGGTGAGGGCACTTCTGTTCTTCATGACAACCGGCCACCGGGCCTGGGGTGTGGAGTTCGGCCACTGACGCCGGAGTCTCCCAGCGGGTGCTGCTGCAGAGCCCGGCGGGGGCCTGGAGTCGGGGTCTCCCAGTTGCGGGGGTTACGGACTGACACCTGAGGGCTAGGGAGGGGGAGCCCCAGTAGCGAGCTTGAACTCAGCGCCTGCTGCGGGCCAGGCTGTATGTGTCCCACAAGGTAGCTCCTGGCATCACCCCCATTTTACAGATGGGGAAACTGAGGCTCAGAGATGCAAAGCTTTGCAAAACGGCAGAGCTGGGATGTGAGCCACCCCGGTGATGACCTCTGAGGTCACAGTCTCGGGGAGTTAGGCAACAGGTGTGGGCCGCCCTGCTGGACGGCAGGCAAGGTCCTGGGCTGCTGGGACACAGTTGTGGATGCTGTTCCCTGGAGGGTTGGGCCTGTGAGTGGGGAGCATGCAGAAGGCCTGTGGGGGGCAGAGACAGGGAAAGGGGTGCCAGAAGCTGCATGGAGGCCCCGACCTCCGTCAGGACCAGGTCAACAGGAACCCCCTCCCCCCTGGGCTACCAGACCGGCTGGCCTGTCCCCTGGGCCCTGGGACAAAGCTTCACTATCTCTTGACCCCGACAATTAATTGCTTCTGGCGATCGATGGCCCCACAGCGCCCTCGCTCTCCCGGGCCGCGCCCCCGGCATCCCCGCGCCCCAACCCTGCTCCTGGGCAGGGGAAGGGTCTGCGACCTCAGGTCCCGGCCCCAGGCAGCCCCTCCCCCGGAACCAGCAGCGGACAGACACTTCGGGGCGCTGGCCCTGGGCTCCTACCTGCAGAACCTGAATTATTCAGGAGCCTGGGATGGGGCCGCTGAGGGTCGTCCGGAGGCTTCCGGAAGTTTCTACCGCCCCCTCCCCCGTGCCCCGTTCCCAGGGAGCCCGCTCCCCCGTCTCCCCGCTGGGGCTCCAGGGCGGGGTGTCTGGATGCCCATCCCGCTGTGGGAACCCCGGGAGCTCCGGCCTCTCTGCCTCACCGTCCCCATTGGCAAAATGGGGAGAGGCCCAGAGCGGTGTGCGGAGCGCGGGGTGAGAATTCCACCCGATCCTGAGCCGAGGGGCTGAGCATTGTGCCCGGCACCGTGAGACCCCGGGAGGCGGTGCACAGACAGGTGGACGGACAGATGGCTTCTCGGTGCGGCCGCCGGCGCAGGCCCGGCCTTGGCCTGTGCTTGGCCCGGAGCCCGGCTGCCCACGCGGCCCCCCTTCCTCCAGCGGCGGTCGATACCAGCTCCTTCCTGGCGTCTCGCTGCTGCTGTCGGCTGCCTCTCTGCAGACGGCCCACCCCACCCCTGTGATGAGGAGGAGATGGGGGGCACATCGGGGGTGTGAGGGGAGGAGGATGGGCAGCCGAGGGCAGCTGCCTGGTCCCCATCTCCCCGCCCCTCCCTGGCTGAGCGGTGGCCTCTGACACAGGGCGGGGACGGTGCCCGCCTGGAGGGGCCGGGAGGTGCCCCGGGTCTGGCCTGCTTGTGGCTGACCAGGGGTCTGATTGCTGTGAGGGCCTGTGGTTCGCCTGGCCTGGGGCCGGCCCCTGGGACCCGGGACAGATGGACTTGGGGCTGGGGGTGCTCCTGGGCAGGGCTCAGGGCTGCTCCTCAAGGCTCCCCCCCCCCCATCCCCGACTCTGTGCCCGGCATTGGACGGGCTGTGCCCTCTCTGGTGGGGCCACAGCCGCCTGCTCCCTTTGTCCCGCTCCAGGCCCAGTCCGCTCGCCCACGGCCCCGCCGCCCCGCTGCTGGCGGGGAATCGGACCTCGTGAACTTGGCGATGACCTCTCTGGCGGCTTCAGGCAGAGCCTGGAGGGGCCGCACGCCTCGGCTGTCGCTGGAGGAGGGAAATAAAACCTCCCGTGTGGCTTCTCACGGGAAGCCCGCCCCCTCCCGCCGCCTGCCACGGTGACAGGGGAGGGCCGTCCTCCTGGTGTGAAAGGATGTGCCAGGCGGGCCCCGTGGCGACAGGAGTGGCGTTAGGTGCTCCTCCTCCCCCTGCCCAGGGCCCAACGCCCCCAAACGCAGCCGCTGTCCCCCCGGGAAGGTGTGCATCCGCGGGGCCGTGCCCAGGCCGGCGGGTCCCGGGCGCAGTGTGGGCTGCAGCGCCGCCCGGTGGTTTGGTCCTCTCGGCCCCGCGTGGATTCACCCGCCGGCCGGGCAGCCACGGGGAGGCTCAGGAGGGCGCCGCTTCCCTTTCTTCAAAGCGGCAGGCGTTGCGTGGGCCCCGGGGCCCCGGGGGTTTGGAGAAGTTGACCTGACTTGACCCCAGGAGGGTTTGCCGTGGGCAGGCGGGGCTGCAGCGAGTCCCGTCAAGACCGAGGCGGGTGGAAGGAGCGGGCCGTGGGGACAGCCGAGGGGAGCGGGCCCGTTTCCAGATGGGAAGACCGAGCTCAGAGAGACTGGGGGGGGGGGGGGCGCGCCCACGGTCACCGCCCTCCGTCCCTGGAAGAGCTGGGACCGCGGCCGGTGTGCGGACTCCGTCCGGGGCGCTGCCCACGGCGGTGTGTCGGCTGTTCTCTCTGTGCAGGTGCTGCCACCGTAAAGAATGCGTAAGGCGTCCGGCCGGCGTGGCTCAGTGGTCGAGCGTCACGGTTCGATTCCCGGTCAGGGCACAGGCCCGGGGTGCGGGCTCCATCCCCAGGGGGAGGCGTGCAGGAGGCAGCTGGTCCATGCAGGTTAATGAGTCATTTTAAAGGCGACACCCAGTGGCCACCTGCCGCCCCCTCCCCGGAGTGGTCAGCGCCCTGACTTCTGTGCGAGTCGCCTGCTCGCTCTCCCTCTGCACACTCCCGTGCGGGGCGGCCCGGGTCTGCCCTTCCCAGAGCCACGGACACGGAATCCCGGCGTGTGTAGCGCGGAGTCTGGCCCTGTGCTCAGCCCGGGTCTGCCCTTCCCAGAGCCACGGACACGGAATCCCGGCGTGTGTAGTGCGGAGTCTGGCCCTGTGCTCAGCCCGGGTCTGACCTTCCTCTGGGGGTCGCGTGTCTCTGCCGTTGGCCCCCGGTCACCGCGGCACGTCCTGGGTGTGGCTGTGCCACCGTGTGTGGGTCGCCCATCTACGGATGCGTCGTTCGTTGGACTGGGGGCTCGTTCCCTGCTTTTGTGTGACAGCGAGTGAGGCCGTCGTGCGCAGTCCTGTGCGCGCGCGTGTGTGGACACAGGTTTTCGTGTTTCCCGGGTAAACACCCAGGAGTGGAATTGCTGGGTCACGTGATCGCCCCACCGGAGCGGCCTCCTCACTGGGTATCGGACCAGCGCGTGGTCTCAGGGGGCCCGTGTCCTCGCACCACTCGCTGTTGTCTCTCATTTCAGCACCACATCCACGCGGGGTCTCCTGGGGTTCCGATGGGCACTTTCCTGATAGTCGGTGACGCTGGCACCTTCCCCTGAGCCCTTTGGCCATTGGTGACGGGGGGGGGGGGAGGGGGGTGAGTCCCCCCGTATTTCTGTTGGCTCGACCGGTGCTCACTGACCCGCGGCCGGCGTTTTGTGCCTGGACACTCGCTGTCGCCACGGGGTGCTGGCTGTGAGTGGAGGCTCAGGGGTGCTTGGCTGCAGGCAGTAGGCCCCCCTCTTTCAGGGGGGTTTCTGGGATCCCAGCTCTGGGTCTAGGGGCACGAGACTGACCGCCTGGGCTCCAGCGTGTGCAGGGCCTGCGTCTCGGGGTGTCGTGGAGACGTGCTGGGCCTGGTGTGCACCGCGGGCCCAGCCCGGGGGCCTCGCCATCCCGTCCCTGTCCTGTCGGAGCGCCCGCCTGGAGGATCGAGCTTGACTGACGACGCCCCTGTTTCCCCCGCAGGTTCCCCGGAGTCTGAGGACACAGCGTTGCTGGCGGCCGAGTGTGGTAGGTCCACGTCTGTCCCCACTCCTCGTCGGCTTGGCGGGCTCAAGGGGGGTGGGCGGGCGTCGCTGGGGAGCCGGATTCCACCTGGCGGATGTGGTGGGGGGCTTGGCGAGCCCTGTGGGGTGGCCCAGGGTGGGGAACGGCAGGAGGAGGTGGTGGGGCCCCCCGGGGAGGGGTATTTCCTGGCCTAGCGCGGGGGTTTCCAGAGGAGGCCTGAGACAAGGGGGTCGTAGATGGGGGACGAGGTTTTCTCCGCCTCGGGGTTCTGTGCTCTGAGGGTGGGCTGGGCTGCAGACTTGTTGTGGCGGCCGGTGCTGCCCCGTGGTCACTGTGTCCAGCGTGAGGGGAGGCATCCTGGGTCCAGGCCTGGCACTGCCGCGCTCACGGGGGGAGCCCAGGCCAAGTCACTCCATGTCTGTGCCTCGGTTTCCCCCTCTGTGAACTGGGGAGTAGCAGCACCCCTCCCAGGGCTGCCGTGCCGGTGACATGAGCTCATACAGACTGGAGCCGGAGCCGGCACACAGTAGGTGCTCAGAGAGCTGGTAGGGCTTTTCTTCGTGACCCCCCCAGCTGGGCTGCCACCCTCATTTTATTTTGTATTAAATATATTTTCATTGATGTCAGAGAGGAAGGGAGAGGGAGGGAGAAATAGAAACATCCATGATGAGAGGGAATCATGGATCAGCTGCCTCCTGCACACCCCATACTGGGGATCGAGCCCACAGCCCACACATGTGCCCCGACCGGGAATGAACTGTGACCTGGTTCATAGGCTGATGCTCAAACCACTGAGCCACAGCAGCTGGGCAGCTGATTTCAGTGTAAATAGCCACTGGCTGCTGCCCTGAGCCGCACCAGGAGATTTCAGTCCTCTCCCGAAACAGTCATTCATCGCAGGATTATTTCTAAAGCGCCTACTGTGTGCCAGGCCCTGTTCTGGGTCCTGTAAGACGGACAAGTACCCATCCTCCCGGGCAGGCAGACAGTAAACATAGAACGCATAAGATGTCCTTGGTGGGAAGCGCCGGGGTGAGGAACCAGCTGAAGGGCTTGAGGAGTGTGGGTTTATGGTTTCAAGTCAGGGTAGTCAGGGTGGGCTTCCCTGAGGAGGTGGCATTTAAGCAAAGATCTGCAGGAGCAGAGGAAGGGAATGTGCAGGTCTCTGGAGGGTGTTTCAGAGAGAGAGGACCACCGTGCAAAGGCCCTGAGGCTGCGTGGAGTGGGCCCACTGGTGTGTAGGGGTCTGCATGAGCCACGTGGGTGCGTGGGGCGTCTTGGGGGAGGCCTCTCCCCTTCGTTCCTCAGCCTGTAGGGTCCCGGGAGGCACCAGGGAAGGACAGGGACAGCCGCACCCTGGGCCCCACGGTGAAGGGTTTCGTCTGGGCGATTTTCGTCTGGGCGACACCGGGGCGGGGGCCCCTCCAGGGAACCAGCCCCGGGTCTCCACCCGCCAAGCTGGGTGCCTTTGAAGTTGGGAGGAAGGTGGCCTTGCCCAGCTGGGTGTCCCCTTCCTCCTCCGCCTGCTGCTGGCCCTCCATCCATCCCCGGCCTAATGGGGAGCCCTCCCTCCGAGGCTGAGTTATCTGCTTGTCATGCCAGAGGCCCAGCCGGGACGATAAAAGGGCTTTTTGTCTGCAAGCACTTAGCTTCCTCCTCTGGGGCGATCCATCACCTCAGAGGGAGGGGGGGGGGCGGCAGACAGATGGGGGGAGGGGGCGGGGTCCTCCCCGAATGCTCCCTGGAGCTCCCTCAGCCCAGAGATGAGGCTTGAGGCTCCTCTGGGGACCGGCGTGGGGAGGGGTGCTGACCCTGGGCTGCTGGGGCGGCCCTCTGCATCTGGGGAGGCCTGGAGGCGGTGGGGGGGGGGTGTGGGGATGGTAGTGGAGCAGCCGCTGAGCTTCCGCACTCGGCACCCGCGGGACCATGTCGCTCAGTCCTCAGAGCGGCCCCTCGAGGGGGACCTGTCCTTGTCCCCCGTGCACAGCGGAGCCATGGGGGGTGGCGGGGTGTCCCCACGTGTGCGAGCGGCAGAGGAGCAGGGGAGCCCTCCCTGCGGCCGTGGGGCCTGGGGGAGGGGCGCTGGGCCAGGGTGTGGAAAGGGCAGGTGGCTGTGGATGAGGGGTGAGGCTCGGGTGTGGGTGGGGCCCACAGTGAAGGGGGGACTGGGGCGGCCAGGCTCTCTGGGGACCCCGAGGGCGAAGATCGGGACCAGACAGCGCGCGAGCAGGTGTGCGTGTGGTCACAGGGCTCCGGACTCGGTTTGTCCTTCCCGGGCAATGGGTCCCCGCGCTGGGCGCCGGAGGGAGGCGCAGAGCCCATGGAGGTCTCTTTTTCTTTTTTTAATTTTATTAAAAAAAAATGTTTTTATTGCGAGAGAGGAAGAGAGGGAGAGACAGAGAGAGAGAAACATCCAAGCGAGAGGAACATCATGGATCGGCCGCCTCCTGCACGCCCCCTACCGGGGACCCAGCCCCCACCCTGGGCCTGTGCCGTGACCTCCTGGTTCCTGAGCCACGCGGGCTGGGCCGTGGAGGGCTCTGTCTGTCCAGCTCAGGAGGCTCCCTCCGCTCCCGGCAAGCTGTCCTCCCCTCCCCCCACAGTCCCCCCTTCTTCCTCTCCTCCCCCCCTTCCTCCTCCTTCCTTCCCCGCCCCTCCCCTCTCCTTCCCACAAACCCCCCCCTCCTCCCCACAGGCCACCCTCAAATGACAGCAATTAATGGTGCCTCTGATGGCGGGCTGGGAGGGCCAGGCTGACAGCTGAGCGTGTCTGCCGGCGGCTGGCCCTCTAATCGGGCCCGGGGGACGCCCTCCCGCCGGGCTCCCAGGCGCCGCCTGCCCCCATCACTCACGGGGGCGGGAGCTGCCCTCTGCCAGGGCCGGGCTCGCGGGCGCTGGCCCAGGACCTCCCGTCCCTGTGCCCGCGCCTGGCCGTCCGTTTATTATTATTATTATTGTTATATTTTAAAACATATTCTTATTGATGTCAGAGAGGAAGGGAGAGGGAGAGAGAGAAATATCCATGATGAAAGAGAATCACGGACCGGCTGCCTCCTGCACGCCCCACACTGAGGGGTCGAGCCCTTGACCCGGGCCTGTGCCCTGATGGGGAATTGAACCGTGACCTCCTGGTTCTTAGGCCAACGCTCACCACTGAGCCACACCGGCCGGGCCTTTCATGATTGTTTTTTCTTTCATAAGTGGGTGAGCTCTGGGGTGGCCCTTGTCCTGCCCCAGGGACCAGGATGCCCTCTCCTCCGGCAGACTGTGCCAACCCTTCCCCACAGGGGGCCCATTTTTGGGGTCCCCTCTCTTGGGAGGAGCGGGTTGGGTGGGGCCGAGCAGCCTTCGGTGACGGGGGCGGCTACCTGGGCCTGGAGTCCTGCCTGGTTGGGGGGGCTTGCGTGTGTCGGGGGGACAAGAATTGGGGCCAGTCCTGCCCACCGAGGCCTGGTGCTCGCTGCTGGTCGTTCTGCAGCATATCAGTGCGGCCCTGCTGTGCGCCAGGGCCCACAGACGGCCCATGCCCGTGGGGGCTCCGCCTGCCCAGCCGTTAGCCCTGCCTTTGCAGCCGGGGACCTCGCCGGGCGGAGGGGCAAGCCCCGCCCTCCCCGGGCCCGCGATCATGAGTCAGGGGCTTGGGCAGTGTGAGGGCCGTGCCAGAACCAGGCGGTCGGACCTGGAGGTGGGGGACGGGCCCTGGGCCCTGGGCCCGGGTCAGTGGGGCTGTGTTTACGTCTGTGTTTTCCTGGGACGGTTGGAAACAGAGCAGCCTCAAGGGGATCTAATTCCCCCGGAACACGAGCCCCCCCGCCCCCCGAGTTCCGACACACGTAAAGATTCATTGAGCAACCCCCACAATCGAGAGAGCGTTAAAGTATGAGCTTCTTTGTATTTGGTTTCTTTCTCTCTGCGTGTCTTTTTTTAATGGATTTTTATTTTTTAAAGAGAGAGGAAGGAAGTCAGAGAGAGAGAGAGAGAGAGAGAGAGAGAGAGAGAGAAACATCGATGTGAGAGCGAAACATCCATCGGCTGCCTCCTACACGCCCCCAGCCGGGGACAGAGCCTGCAACTCAGGCATGTGCCCTGACCAGGACTCGAACCGGCAACCTTTCGGGGCACAGGGACGATGCCCAACCAACTGAGCCGCACCGGCCAGGGCCTCTGCAGGTTTTTGCAATTCATCCGGATGAGTAGCTGATTATTTTTCATCGCCGCGTAAGCATCCCGTGGTAGGAGTGTGTCACAGTTGGGCCTCCCCGTTCCTGAGCTGCCGGGCGCTCAGGTGGTTTCCGGTTTGGGGCTGTTACGGGTGAAGCTGGACCGTCCCCGTGCTTCCCGGAGCTTCTTCCTGTCGGATTGCGTTGGCGGAGGCCGGGCGTGGCGCTGGGAAGCCGCGGTTGGGTTTTCCCTGTTCGCGAGGTGTGGGTGTGGGTTTTCACACTCCCATTTTACAGGTGAGCTAACTGAGGCTCTGGGAGCTCAAGGGACGTATCTAAGGTCGCTGGGCAGAGCCGCGTGCTCTTTGTCCTGCTCCGCGCCGGACGTACCCGCCCTTCCGGTGCTCGGACGTGCTTTCGGGCCCAGAGGGTCCCCCGGGGCTTGGTCTGGGGGAGAGCGGAGGGTGTGAAGGAGGGTCCACTTCTGGGCCACACTCTGTTCGGCGGCACCAAGACCGCTGTTTGTGTGTCGGGCCTGACGCGAGCCTGTCGTGATCCTGTTGGGCCTTCGGGGGAGCGGTCTCGGGGCGAGGCCGGAGAGTGACAGGCGGAAGCAGAAGCGGAGTGGGGACCAAATGGGGCTCCCCCCCTTCCCCCCCACTCGCCGAGGAGTGTTCGCTGAGATGACTTTTCGGGAAGGAGGCCGGCAAATTAAATCAGCAATCCTGTAAATAACCGAGTAAGGACGTTACTGGGGCGCCTCATTACATCAGGTTCATAATTGAGGGTGGATGCCTGCCCGAGAACGCTGCTTGTCTTTAATCTCTGGCTCCGACGTGCGTCTCTTTCCGTCTGATGGTAGTCCCTGCCCCCAGCCCGAGGGAGGAGGGAGGAGGGAGGAGGAAGGAGGAGGAGGAGGAGGAGCGAGGGGGGTGGTGCAGCCTTCCAGGGGTCCCAGCGAGCCCCAGGGAGCCGGGTAGTCTTGGCTCTGGCCTGCAGTCGGGGTTATAAACCTACGTAAGGTTGGAAATGGTTGCACGGCTACGCTGGTAACAGTGACAGGGTTGCGCTTTGTAATTTACTTAATCTTATGGACCCCCCTCTCCCCCCCGGAAGTAGAGATGATCGTTATCTGACTTTATAGGCCAGGAAACGGGGCCCAGGGAGGGTGGGTGACCTGAGCAGTGGGAGTCTAACCCCGGCTGCTGCCCAGAGCCCCCCTTTCCTCTCTCCTGCGGGGATTTCCCGCGTTTTCGGATGACTTTTCAGCCGGGTCCTTTTAAAAAAAAATTTTGTTTTAATCCTCATCTGAGGATATTTTTCCATTGATTTTTAGAGAGAGTGGAAGAGAGAGAGAGAGAGAGAGAGAGAGAAACACATCGATGGGTTGCTTCCTGCATGAGCCCCGACCAGGGCCTGGGCCCGGGAGGAGCCTGCAACCAAGATGCATGCCCTTGACCGGAACCGAACCCGGGACCCTTCCCTCCGCAGGCCAGCGCTCTGTCCACGGAGCCACACCGGCCAGGCCACTTGCCGTTCAGAAAACGTGCTGATTTAGGGCGATGCCAAGCCTCGAGTGGCTGGAGTGCTGAGATGACCACCATGTCCCTCCCACGAAGGTCAGAGACCCAACCAGGAGCCGCTCGGAACCACACAGCAGAGCTGCGTCTGGGTGCTCACAGCCCATTCGCTGGAATGAAAACGGCTTCTTTCCAGGTCGCTCCTTTCTCTGCCCGTGGCTTTGAGCTGCCGGCCCCGTGGGCTCTCCCGGGCCTGCGCGTGGTACCGGGATCACCATGTTAGACCCATTTTCCAGCTTCACTCCGCGACACCCGCTGTGCACTGTGGGGGTTGGGCCGGCGCCACCCGCAGCCCTCCCCGAGCCCAGGGCCAGACCTCAGCTCCTGGCAGGGCCACCCAGGCCGCGGGCCAGGCTCTCTGTGCCACGGGGGCCCCCAGGCGGCTGCTCTGTGCGGGGCCGGACGGGTCAGGGCAGGAGGGTCAGTTCCTGCTCCCTGCAGTCAGCCTGGTGTCCCCGTGGCCTCCCGGGGGCGGGGAGGGGGGTACCACAGAGCCGAGAGATGCTGGCTGTCGAAGAGCGCAGTTTGGGGCGGGGGCAGCTCTGGTGTCGGGGGCACCCACTTTATTTTACTTATCTACGTATTTTTAAAATATATTTTTATTGATTTCAGAGAGGAAGGGAGAGGGAGAGAGAGAAACATCAACGATCAGAGAGAATCATGGATCGTCTGCCTCCTGCACATCCCCCACTGGGGACCGAGCCCGCAACCCGGGCCTGTGCCCTGACTGGGAATCGAGCCGTGACCTCTGGGTTCATAGGTCGACACTCAACCCCTGAGCCATGCCGGCCGGGCCAGGGGGGGCACTCACTTTATAGAAGAATCAAGGGTGGTCTCTGAAGGAGGTGGCATGGCAGCTGAGACAGGTGCCTGGGGAGGAACCAGCATGAAAGGAAGAGGGGTGAGCCTTCGAGGCAGGGGGAGCAGCACGTGCAAAGGCCCTGTGGCCACCGTGGTCAGGAAGGCTGAGGGGCTGACAGGACTGGAGCTGGGCTGGGCGCCCCAGCGGTGGTTCCGGATCTGGGGCTGTTCTGCAGGCCCTTTGCCCCATTTGAGGCGGAAACGAAGGGGAATGGCTTTTGCTTCTTCTCCCTTTTGTTCCTTTGCTAGTGGATTGATTGACGTGTACTGGGGACGTGGGGTGTTTCAGATGTTTGTAGGGCAGCGGGATCAGAGGGTAGAAAAGTCGGGCATTGTCCGCGCGATTGAGGAGTTTAGTGTTCAGACAGAGAGAGAGTCGGTGAACATGTGCCGTCGAGCGTGGTGAGGGTCACGGGCACAGAGTTTAGGTCACGGGAGCGAAACGCGGTCCGAATCTGTGGTCAGGGCAGGCTTCTTCGGACCAGCCAGGTGCGGGTCAGGTCGCTCTGCCCGAACTCCTGGTGCAGGCAGGCCGGCCTCCCTCCAGCCCGATGGGAGAGGGTCCTCCCGGGCCTCGCCCAGGTGGCTCCAAGCGCCCCATCGGTCACCATCTCTCCTCTGTGTCTCCTGGAAGGACTTTGCCATCGGAGGTCGGGCTGATCTCCTCTCCGTCCTTAACTTTGTCACATCTGTAAAGACCCTTTGTCCAAACAAGGCCGAGTCCGCAAAAGCACAGCAAAAGGCAGGTGTGATTCTGAGCCCCGCACACAGGGAATGAATCGGCCCAGAGAGGTTAAGGGTTTGCCTCGGGCCACACAGCTGGCAGGTGGCTGTGGTCTGAACTGGGTCAGCCCGGCTTCCTATATCCTTGGGGCTGCCACTTGTCACCTGATCACAGTTGAGACTCCGAGGCGGGCAGCACGAAACACCCGGGTCCCAGCTTGGCCCCCCTCTCCCCTCTCCACACAATTCCAGGGAACCAGGCCTGGAGCTGCGGGGAGACCCTGAGCACCTGGAGGTGCCCCCCTGCCCCGTGGCCGCCCCGCCCCCCCTCCCGCCCCGAGCCAGCCACAAACAGACCCCTAGGCGCCCCACCCCCTTTGGCCAGAGAGGACCCGGGAGCCACTCAGGTGGCCAGGGCAGGCCCCTCCTGCCTCCTTGGGGAACCCCCTTTCCTTGCCACCCATACCCTGTGTGTGCGTCTCCGTCACTGGTCTCTCCCACGGTCCCTGGAAGTGGCCCATGCGGATGGCGACCGCGGGAGGCGTGGGGAGTGACGGATTCTTTCGCTAAGTGGCTCCGTCTAAAGAGGGTGCAGTGTGGGGCCGGGTCAGGTTCGCCGTCGCCATGAAGTTGCTCAGCCACCCTCCCCGCCCCCCAGCTGCCCAGCTTCCTGGGGGAGACGCCAGCAGTGGCTGGTGGGGGGGGGGTGACGCAGCCAGGCCACGACCCGACCCGGCCAGAGCACAGGGAGCCCGGGACTTGGGGGCGTGTTTCCGGGTTCCAGGAGGATCCCGGACCGGCCCCTGGAAGGTCAGGGCTGTGCAGGGCCCGTGTCCAAAACAAACAGAAGAGAACAAAAGGAACCGGTGAGGCCGGCCCGCCGCCCGGGGCTCCGCTTCCTGCCCGCGTTTGGGTTTGGCGGGGCCGGTCTGGCTCCTTGTTCCTGAGATTCTGTGGTCTCCCCGCGGGGTCACGGCAGCACCGGGACCTGCGGGCTACACGTGCGGCGGCTGCTCGCTCCCTCGCGTCTCTGCGTGCCTCGGTTTCCCCACCTCTAACAGAAGGCGTTGGAGGGGAACACCCCTGCCCCCCGCCTTGGCTTCGGGGCAGGCAGTTTCTGGGGGAAAGCGGGGTGGGGGGGCCGAGGGGGGAGCAGATGGAAGTTGACACGCGTGGTCTCCGACTCGGCTGTCCCCGCTAGTGCAGTAGCCACAGACCCTTGTGGCATGCACGTCGGACCCCCCCCCCCCCGCCCCCGATCCCCTGTGGCTCCTGCTGACCACAGCACGTGGCATGGGGGGGGCAAGCCGGGCTGACCCAGTTCAGACCACAGCCACTTGCCAGCTGTGTGGCCCGGGGCAGCCTCTTGACCTCTCTGGGCCGCGTCCTCCCCGCCTGTGGGTTTGGAGAACGGCACCAGCCTTTTGCTGTGCTCGCTGGGACGTGTGGCTGTGACTGTGATCGTGGCCCTGCTTCCTCTCGGGAGCGTCCCTAGTCTATCCCCAGAGTCCTCACTTGCTGCCCCCCAAGCCCCCACCTTCTGTTACTCCGTGACCTGTTCTAACTCCACCCCCCGACCACTGCCCTTGGCCACACAGCCTTCTCTCTGCGTCTGCCACGCACCCGACTCCGCCTGGCCTCCGGGCCTTTGCACGTGCTGTGCCTCCACTGGGGGTGCGTCTGCCAGGGGTGCCTCCCCTGCATCTGTACAGCTCAGGATGCTGTCCTAGGCCAGCGTCGCGGGGCCAGACTCCTGGTGGCTGGGGGACCCCTGTAGGGATGCCTCACCTTGTCACTGCCGCCCCGAGCCCTGCGGGGAGCCGGGGCTGAGCCCGCCCGGCCGCCGATGGGACGCCAATGGGACCTTGACACCCAGAGAAAAGCACCGACTTGTCTGATTCACACCGCCCGTTGCCGCCAAGGTTCAGAGCCCTGGCTGACCCCCAACCATCCACGCTGGCCTGTGCGTGCGTGTGCATATGTGTGTGTGTGTGTGTGTCCGCCCTCTGGGCCTGTCACCGCCATGACCCCTGCTCAGAATTCCGATGGGAGGGTCCTGTGTGCTTTCCCTGAGATTGCAGGGAGGACAGAAATATTTGATAAAGGCAGAGCGGCCCCCTGGCTGTGTCGCCGGGGAGACTGGAGGGCGGGAAGGGACAGGGGCAGCGGCCGGCCGTGGCCGTGGCTCAGGCTCACCGCAGGCCAGGCCCCCGGGGGGCAGGGTCCCGCTGGGAGGAAACGGGTTAAAGAGGGGAATGCGGGGGAGCCCGCGCTCAGGCTCCCCACGAGCGGGACTGCTGAAGAGGCTTGCTGCCGAGCTATAAAAAGGCCTCCCAGCGTCTCAGCTCCTGAGTGGCGGCTGGCAGCCCGCCAGGGTTGCCATGGCGATGAGGAATTATTACTTACTGCCAAGGCTGGGGAAAAAAGGCTCTTACTTTTGGCTCCCCGACAAGAGGAGTGGACTTATGTAATTCCCGTGTTTATGGGCCCGGGTGGCGGGAGGCAGGGAGCATCGCCCGGACCTGACCTCCTGGGCGGCCCGCTGCAGGGCGGGCGGCCCGAGCTGTCCCCCGTGGCCGGCGGGCCCCGTCTCGGGGGGCATCGCGGGGACCTGGGGGGGCGGCCTCGCCGCAGCCCGGCCTCGGGGCCTCCCCAGCCCGGGGAGCCCGTAGTCTCGCGGGAAGGCGCGGCTGGAGGGGCCGCCCCTCGGGTCGGGCCTGCAGGGAGGATGGTTTGACATTGGACGCGGGGTGTCTCCTGGCGGCCGGCGGAGCAGGCGTGGACTCCGCTGACCCACCGCTGGCGCGTTCTCCTCGCCTTTCTCTCTCTCTCTCTCTCTCTCTCTCTCTCTCTCTCTTTTCTTTTTGTGGGAGAGTTACTTCAAGTTGTGTCTGGAACTGACGCGAGTGAACGGCTGGTCATGTGCTCGGTAAGAAGTTTCCGGGCTCTGGGTGGGCAGGCGGGAGGGAGGGTGGGCAGGGACGCCGCCAGGCCTGGGACCCGGGCCGGGGGCACCGTCGGGGAGGCCGATGGCTCGTTGGGCAGGAGTCCGGTTCTGCCTGATGAGGTGGCCCTGGGCCAGGCCGCGTGGAGCCGGTGCTGCCGGTGGATCGGACAATGGGCCGGCCCAGGACCGGGCTGGTGGGTCGGACAATGGGCCGGCCACCGTCTCAGCGGGAGGGGCCGCAGCCCCGGAAAAGGCTCGAGGGGGCGGGTGGCCGGTGGGGCAGCGCCTCTTGGCGGCTGCCCATCGAGGGAGGGGATGCGGGGTGGGACCGGGCGGCGTTCCCGGCCCGCAGGCAGCGCCGAGGGTCTGGGTGGTCCCGGTCGGCTCTTCGGCCTCGGCCCCGGGGGTGGTCTGGGACTCGGGGCAGCGGCGGGGAGGGGGCCAGGTGCAGGCAGCGGCGACGGCCCCGCCCCGGCTCCCACCACGGTGGCGCTTGGCCGGGTGCCCGTGTCTGGTTTGAAATCAGCGCCACCGGCCCGGGCTTGCCCAGGGCCCTGGCAGCCGGCAGCGGGTAAACACGGGAAAGTTGGAAGGGCGTCCCGAGCTCACAAGGAGCCTTTAGTTGCGGGCGGCGGGGTGAGGGAGGGACGTGTCCCGAGGTCTGGGCGCGCCCGGGCTGGTGGGACGCAGCGGCCCAGCGCGTGGGGGCTCCGGCCGCGGCCCGGGGGAGTCTGCATCCCAGACGGCACTGCCCGCTTGCCTCCGTCCGGGTTCGGGTCCCGGTTCCACCCTCTTTCCGGACCAGGCGGCCTCCCCTCACCCGTGGGAGCCTTGGTGTCCTCATCTGTGAGATGGGGCCGTGGAGGGCGTCACGCGGGCGTGGGGCGACGTAAGAGGCCCCGCGGGCTCCTGGTCCGCTGCTGGGCTCACGTCCCAGCCACATGCTGCCTGCCTGTGCGACCTGGGACAGGTCACTTCCCGCAGCCACGGTTTTCCCACCTGACAAATGGACGCGCCACCTGTCTTTACCCCACAGGTTGTTGTGTGGACAGTGGGGGCTAATGAACGGTCCCCTCCCGCCCCTGGCAGGCAGTAATGACCTTGGGCGGGTCAGAGAACGCCCGGGGACTCACGGAACCTCCATTCTCTCATCCACGCAGTGTGAGCCGCCGTAGGTTTGCCCGGGGAAACCCAGGCCAACCTGTCGGGCCCTGCTCGGCCGGGGTCTGTGGTTGCCCGAAGGGGTGTGCACACGGGCTTGGATTTGAGATAGATATTTTGAAAAGAGAAAAAAATATATTTACTGATTGATTTTCAGAGAGGAAAGGAGAGGGAGAGTGAGATAGAAATATCAGTGATGAGAAAGAATCATTGGCTGCCTCCTGCACGCCCCGCCACTGGGGATGTAGCCCGCAACCCGGGCACGTGCCCTTGATCGGAATCGAACCCGGGACCCTTCAGTCCGCAGGCCGACGCTCTATCCACTGAGCACACCACCAGTTAGCTATTTAAATCTCCAGCGATTTTGCTTTTCTTCCTTGTCGAGAGCCCCCCAATTTTATAGATGTGAAACCCCAGCCCCGAGAGTTAGAGGGGGCTGGGTCCCCAGATTCTGTCTGCGTTTGGTCCTGGGCCACGGTCCCCGTGGCTCCCCCACTACAGGCCTGCTCCGTCCTGGCTTCCACCAGACCTGGGCCCGGCACCCCGATCCTGTCCCGTGTGGTCCGGGCCGGGCCGGCCGGCTCTCCCACGGAGGGTGGCAGCGTGCTGTGTCTGTAAGTGACACCGGATGCTGGGCTGGTGGCTGGCTCGGGGCCTCCTCTCTCGGGCCAGCAGGAGCCGAGCGAGTTCCCCTCACGTCCAGGCTGCCCACGCCAGCTGCTTGCCGTCCGATGGTCCTTACGCTTTGCCTGGGGGCCCTGGGAAAGGCTGTGCTCTCTTCCCGGGGCCCCGTGAGTGCCCCTTGCTGTCTCCACATCCTCCTCAGTGGACGCGACCCCTCCCACAGGTCAGACAGGGACCCTGAGGATGGGACCTCCTTGTGCGAACAGTGGTGGCCACACTGCACTGAGTTAAAGTGCATAGAGCTGGCCCCGCTGGCGTGGTTCAAAGGTTGAGCGTCGCCCCACGCACCAAGGGGTTGCCGGTTCGATTCCCGGTCGGGGCACATGCCTGGATTGCAGGCTCGATCCCCAGTGGGCGGGGGGGTGGGGGGGGGGCGTGCAGGAGGCAGCTAGCTGACCAAGGATTCTCTCTCATCATTGATGTTTCATCTCTCTCCCCCTCTTCCTTCTTCTCTCTCTAAAATCAATAAAAACATTTTTTTTAAAAGTGCATGGACATCCGGGCCGGTTTGGCTCAGTGGATAGAGCGTTACCCCATGAACTGAAGGGTCCCGGGTTCAATTCCGGTCAAGGGCACGTACCTTGGTTGCAGGTTCCCCGGCCCGGGCCCTGGTCCGGGTGCGTGCGGGAGGCAACCCATCGATGTGTCTCTCTCTCTCTCCCTTCCTCTCTCTCTAAAAACCAATGGAAAAATATCCTCCCGGGAGGGTTAAGTAAATAATAACAAAGAAGTAAATAAACAAAAAGTGCATGGAGCTGAACTCACACACACACACACACACACATGCACGCACACACACGCGCGCGCACGCTGTGCGTACAGCTGGTGAGAGCTGAATAAGGTTGGTTTCCTGGTGACGCTGTTGACAGTGACTGTGTGTAGTTCTGTGGGGACGGTCCCGTTGGGGGAAGCTGGCTGCCGGGCACACGGGATCTCCCTGTGTTATTTTGAGCAGCTGCATGTGCGTCTGCAGTGATGCAATAGGGAGACTGGGCCCGGGCGGGGAGGCCCGGCCGTCCTGGGTTCGAGTGCACACCTGCCCCGTGGTGGCTGTGTGAATTAGAGCCAGTGGCTTCGCCCCGACAAGCCTCAATGTCCTCATCTGTGAAATGGGGGGAAGCGTGGAGTTACCGGGTTCACTGAGTCGATGCGTGCGGGGTGCGGAGAGGGGCCGGTGTGCTGAGTGTGTTATTGTCCCCGTGATGGGACCGTGATGGGACCGCGTGGTGTGTCCGCGCTGCCTCGTTTCATCCCGCCTCAGCCACTGGGAGGGAGGGCGCTCAGGGGGCGGTTCTGGGGCTGGGCGACCTGGGGAGGCGGCTGGCCCTTCCTGAGCCTCAGCTCCCTCCTTTGCTCCTCCCTGTAGGCCAGGGAAGGAGTCAGGACAGGGGGCGGGGCTCCGGGCCGGTGGGAACCAGGCAGCCTGGACCTCCTCCGCCCTCCGCCCTCCGGGCTCACCACCTACCTCGCAGCCACCCCCCCTGAGGCCCCGTGCTGTCTGCGGGCTCGAGCGCCCTCCTGTCTGGGCTCTCTGCCTCCTCGCTCTGCCCTCTGGGCTGCGGGTTTCCCTGCGGTTCCTGCGTGGGTGCTGGTTCCCCCAGACCCCCGCCCTCTGCGGGTGGTGAGCAGGCCTTTGGGCGTGACTGGAGCGGGTGCCGGGGTGATGCTCAGCGCTGGAACCGAGCGTTCCCTTTCCTGCCCCTGCTCCAGGCCTCCCAGGGCAGAGGCTCAGCTGCAGGGGAGGCGGGATTGGCACCCGGGTCCAGGCAGGGCTGGTCTCCGGGAATCTGCTCAGCCCCTGGCCCAGGCTGAGAGCGCCCTGTTCGGTCCAGACCCGAGGCCGACGGCGTGGACTCCTCCGGGGGCTCTGAGCTGGGAGGCGGGGGTGTGTGGGGGGTGCCCCTTCCTCCCAACGGGCATTTGCATGACAATGAGCCCTTTGTCGGGGTGCAGCCTCCTTCCCAGGCTAATCACCTCATTCCCGGCCTGTGAGGTCATAATGGGCCCTTTCTGCCAGGCCGGGCAGCTGTGTGGGCCGAAGGCAGGGCTGGCGATACGTGGAGAGGCGGCGTTTACCAGGGCCCGAGGCCCCCCGCACCCCTGGGGGGCGGGATTCGCTCCCCCTGACACAGGAACCCTGCGCCGAACCCCCTCCGGCCTCCGTGGGCCTGGGAGGTGGGGGTGAGTCCCTCGCTTCCTGCAGAGCCGGCCGGTGGCGGGCCGCTCAGAGGCTGCGTTCAGCCCCCTCTGTCTTCTCATCGGCGGGGGCAGCGGGGGGCAGGCAGGGGGCCATGCCAGGAAAGGCCGTGGCCGGGATAGTGGCAGGATGGTGGTCCCCAAAGCACGTCTGCACCTGTTGGTACCCGGCTCCCGGCATGTGACCTGCGTGGGAGACTGGGTCTTGGCAATGCAGCTTGAGGTGAGGTCACCTGGCCGACCGGGGGCCAGTGACCTGACGTGAGACAAAGGGAAGACACACGAAGGGACGGTCCCCGGAAGACGGGCGGAGACTGGAGAGACGTGGCCAGGAGCTGGAGGAGGCAGGAGGGACCCTCCCCCGGGGCCTTCGAAGGGAGGGAGCGGCCCTGGCAGCACCTCAATTTCAGACTTGGCCTTGGAGCAGCGAGAGGATACATTTCTATTGGCTGCACCTGGTGCTGATTGGCCAGCCCAGGGAGGCATCCTGGGCAACAGGCTCTCCTGGGGCAGCCCTGATAGGGGAACCACCACAGCAGGACAAGCCCAGCTGGGTGCTGTTGGCTAGCAAACCACGGAGGCCACCCTGGAGGAGGCGTGCGGCATATTATATTTATTAAAAAAAATTTAAAAAATTGTCACCCGAGGATATTTTTTCCATTGATCTTTATTTTACTTTTTAAAATATATTTTTATTGATTTCAGAGAGGAAGAGAGAGAGAGAGAGAAACATCAATGATGACAGAATCATTGATTGATTGGCTGCCTCCTGCATGTCCCCTACTGGGGATGGAGCCCAAAACCCCGGGCATGTGTCCTTGACTGGAATCGAACCCAGGACCCTTTAGTCTGCAGGCTGACACTCTATCCACTGAGCCACACCAGCTAGGGCGCCATTGATCTTTAGAGAGAGTGGAAGGGTGGGAGAGAGAGAGAAACATTTATGTGAGAGAGAGAGGCACATTCACTGGTTGCCTTCTGCACACACCCGGTCCAGGACTGAGGGAGCTCAGGGGACATCCGCTCGCCCCATGGGTTGGAGGCCAGCCGGGTCGGGGTCCTGCCCAGGCCCCTCTTTTCAGGGCCAGTGTGTGTCCTGCTCGGTGGGCGGTGCCACTAGGATTCCCTGGGCCAGTGGCCCCCGCTCCGGCCACCACTGCCTGCTGCCGCCTCTCTAGGGCCGTGGCCTTCGGAGCACATTCCCGCCTGGCCCGGGCAACCCCGCCGTGTCCTGCTCCCCCAGGCCTTGCCGGCCCTTCTGTGGCTGCCCGCTGACCACACGTCGGGAGCCGCCGGTCACAGCGGGAGCCGCGGGCTGTGTCTGGGTGACTGAGTGGGTTGGGTCTACAGCCCGTGTTTTTAAAATAAAAAGTGGGAATCCAGCAACGACTCCCCATTGGACTTTCTTCTCCCGAAGGAATTGGACACGGGGGTCCCCTGAGCAGCGGTTACCTGCTCCCTGTGCCTGTCACACACCCGACGCACGGCCCCTCCTCGGGGCCCGGACTTACCCCAGTGGGGTCATCGTATCTGCAGCCTCCCCTCCTTCTGCCCTGGGTCCGGGTTCATCTTGCCCCCTCCCCCCCTCAAATAATCACACCCTCCCTGCTGCCAGCCCTGGGCACCTAAGCCGTGTCCCTGTCCGACTCCTGGCCCCAAGGGGGAGGATCTTGGGATTCATGCCCACCCTGTCATCAGTGACCAGAGGCGCCCTGGGGGTAATGAGCCTTCTGCACCCACATTCCAGCCCTGGACCCAGCTGCTCAGAGGGCCCTCCCCCTCGGCCGGGCCTCTCGTGGAAACAGGCCAGGCCTGTGGGAGGTGGGCCGCGCTCCGGGCTGTTGGTTTGTGGGGGGTCGGGAGGGGGGGTGGCTGGGAGGGCCGGGTTGGGTGGGTGGGCTCCAGCCGGGATACGGCCGCGGGCGATGCTGTCCTCCCAGCAGAAAATTTGTCCTTGTTCACATGTGGTGGGGACGCCCCCTGAGAGCTGCCCTGGGATTCTTGGGGCAACCCCAGACATTCCTCGGAAGGCTGTTCTCGCGGGCCTGCGTGCGTGGGGGAGGGGCGGGGCCGGCATTTCCGGCAGCTGCACAGCTGTGGACACGGTGGCCAGATGTTGGTGCAGGGAGGTCTGCGGGAGCCTGGGGCCGGCCGCCTCCCCCCTGGGGTCTCAGCGGGAGGCAGGAGGGATGGGGTGGAGGCTGCAGGCAGGCAGGCGGAGAGAGGGGGCGGCTTAGGGCCTGGCCTGGAGCTGCAGGGTCCGGGGCCGTGAGAAGGGGCAGAGATGGTCACATCTGCCCCTCCCTGCGTCCTGGCTGCCCCGGGGTGGAGGGGCTGTAAGGGCCTGAGGTGTGTGAGGTGGGCCAGAGGCGAACAAGGCCTTGACTGGGAGGGGCTGCTGAGTGCCGGGACCCTGAGTGGCAGCCTGGGCAACAGGCTTTCCTGGGGCAGCCCTGGTAGAGGGAGGCGCCACAGCAACACAGGCCCAGCTGGGTGCTGTTGGCCAGCCAACCAGGGAGGCCTGCCTGGAGGAGGCGTGTGGCATGTTTTATTTTTATTTATTTATTATACAAATTTTAAAAAAAAATTCTCACCTGAGGGTACTTTTTCCATTGATCTTTAGAGAGAGAGAGAGAGAGAGAGAGAGAGAGGAAGGGAGGGAGAAGGGGGAGATAAAGAGGGAGAGAGAAATATTGATGTGAGAGAGACACATCCACTGGTAGCCGCCTCCTGCATGCACCTAGACCAGGGCCAGAGACGGAACCCGAGACCCTTTGGTCCGAGGGCCGACACCCTAACCGCTGAGCAAAACGGCCAGGACTGGTGTATTTCATTTCATTGTTATTCTCTAAATTGTGGCAAAATACACATAACGAGAGAGTGGCCATCAGGGCCTGTTTGAAGGGCCCCGTTCAGTGGTCGGTGCACCATCCCCACCGTCCTCTCCAGAACGTCTTCATCTCGCAAACCTGAGACTCAGCTCCCCCACCTGCCTCCCCTCCCGGGAGCCTCCCTTCCACTGTGACCCCGACCCCTCCGGGTGGGGCCTCGTGTGAGTGGGACCCCAGGGTGTTTGCCCTTCGCGTCTGGCTGCTCTCACTCAGCGGGACCCCAGAGCCGTGAGCTGCGGCCCTTTCCGCCTGGGGGGTGGCTTCCCTGCCGTCCAGGCAGCGGAGTGGACGGGCCGGAGACCCCAGCCGGTCGCCCTTGAGAAACCCAGCGTCCGGGGCTGGGCACGCGGCCTCGGCCGCCCTGAGGCAGCGCTGAGCCGGCCACTGTGTACCCAGCCCGGGGCCGGGGGTTGAGCGGTTTGCCGGGTCACATGCCGGTGCCCGGTCCCACCCGCCACCACCCGGACACCAGCTTCTTCTCCGGCCTCTGATCCTCCGCAGGGAAAGCTGCCCCGAGGGGGACCGGAGGGCGGAGCTGGGCTCGTGGGAAGCACGTCCCTCCGGGCGCCCGGGACGAAGCCGGCGGTGCTTGCGGGAGGCCCGGGGTCCATGCGGACCCTGTGTGTGTGGGGGGGCTGCTCACGGCTGCGGCTTCTCGCTCCCTCTCCCTTTTACATTAAGTGGGGAGAAGACGTGGAGGAGGAAGTGATTTTGAGCAGATCCCCGTGGGGGTGGGGGGCCGCAGGCCCGGCCGCCTTGGCCGCCGTCCAGCGGACACAAATGCACCGATGAGACACTCACAGGCCTCCCACCGTCACTTCCCCTTCTCGCCTCGAGCCCGGGCCGCGGTTGGTTTTCGGGATGGGCCAGGCCTGGCCGCTGCTGGCCGTGTGATCTCGGCACGTGCGTCCCCCCAGAGCCTGGGTTCCCCGGTCTGTGGAAGGGACGAGCATGCTCTGCGTGGGACATTGAAGCCCCCCCCCTCCCCCACCCTGTGCGGGGCCCGTGGCTGAGGAGCCTGGAGGGGGGGGGGTCGAGGCAGAATCGGGTGCTGGTCATCCCAGGGGCAGAGGCCGCAGTGATGCGGCCACAAGTCAGGGGCC
This sequence comes from Myotis nattereri, assembly GCF_964212035.1. Classification (NCBI taxonomy): domain Eukaryota; kingdom Metazoa; phylum Chordata; class Mammalia; order Chiroptera; family Vespertilionidae; genus Myotis; species Myotis nattereri. The sequence continues at coordinate 27,636,307 of NC_138095.1, read as the reverse complement.
ACTGGGGCCCCCGGGAGCCGGAAGAGAGCGTGGGGCCTGCTGACACCTTGGTTTTGGGGTTCTGGCCTCCAGAACGGTGAGAATACATCTCTCAGACCCCCCCCCTCCCCCCTGTGTGTGCGTGTGTACGGCAACCGGAGGGAATGGGTGCACCTACTGTGCGCCAGGCCCCGGGCCTCTCGTGGGGGAGTGGGTGGTCAGTCGACAGGAACAGGGTCTAGATGCTGGAGAGACAGGTGAGGGAGGCCGACGGGTCGCTGGCCGCCGGCTGGCTGGGGCTGGCTGGGGGGTGGGGGTTGCGGGAGACGGGGCTTCTCCCAGCACCTGGGGGGCTCCGTCCCGCTGGGCGCCCTGTGGGCTTCGCGCCTGCCTGGCGGCGATTGAGTTCTGAGCCTCCCCCACCTGCCACGGCCCCCAGGTCGGTGCACGCGGGCAGCTCACCTTCCACCTTCCCGCGTGCGGGTCGGGGCTGCAGGCTACAGGCGCGTTTCAGCGGTTCCGGCCCCTCTGCCCTGCACCCCCCGCCCCCTTCAGCTCTGCCCCCCCCCCCCTCAGCTCTGCCCCCCACAGGTGGGCATCCCCCTCTCCCGCTGGCTCCCACCAGGCGGTGGCGCCCAGCGGAGCGCGCCTGTTCCTAGTTCCTCCAGCAGGAGGCGCAAGATAGACTCGCGGCCCTGGGGGGGGGAGGGGGGGACAGGACACTGATTGGCCAGGCCTGGGTCACGTGACCAGTTGTGGCGCTGGGGGGAAGATGGTGCAGGTAGGGGTGGGGTGCAGTCAGGGCCGCTGGGGTGGGGATGGGGGTGGGGGGCGATCGCATCCCTCCTCCGACCACCGGGATCTCCGTCTTCCCCCCCAGTATCCGCCCCCATTAGACCCCCCGGGGGCAGACCACCCCCTGCGGACAGCGGGAGGGCGCGGCGAAGAAGGGCATCCCTGTTGGGAGCTGGGGGGTGGTCTGCCCACGTGGTCACGTGACCGCGAGCCCGGCCTCCCCATCGCGTGGAACATCTGGTGCCGGTGCGGGTGCGGGTCCCCGTGCCTCTTGCGTTTCCCTGGGCTCTGCGTGTGGGAGCCGGTGTGGGTGGGGGACCCCGAGTGGCCTCGTGTGGAGGGGGCCTGAGCGTGGGCAGGGGGAGTGGACGCGCCGGCAGAGCAGGGCCCAGGGAGGGTGGGGGGCCCGGAGATTTCTGGGTGCAAGTGGCTTCCCACGAGGACTCCCTTGCTTTCTTTCTCTTTTTAAGAAAGTAAATTTAATTGAGGGAGAGAGAGAAACATCAATGATGAGAGAATCATGGATTGGCGGCCTCCTGCACGCCCCCCACTGGGGACCGAGCCCCCAACCTGGGCCTGTGCCCTGACCGGGAATCGAACCGTGACCTCCTGGTTCCTAGGTCGGCGCTCACCACTGAGCCACGCCGGCCGGGCTCCCTTGCTCTCTCGACCTGCGTCTTCCCTTCTTTCTGGGCCTCGGTTCCCATCTGTGGAGCCGGCAGCTGTTCCTTGAGGTTCTCCCGGCGTGGACGGGGGTCTCTCTCTTTCCCCGGAGCCTCTGGGCGCCCAGGTGGCTCTCCCCGTGTCCCCGTGTCCCCGTGTGGCCCGCGCTGCCCCAGTGTCCTGCTCCCAGCTGAGCTGGGCCAACCTCCTGTGGGTGCTGCTCCCACGTCATAGTGTCACCCTCCCCAGAGGTCACCCGGAGGCCAGCAGGCCCGGCCTTGCCTGGGGTCACTGGTCTGCGCCTGCCCGAGCGGACAGTGTCCACCACGCCCCCCCCGGGCCTCTCGGGCCGGGCCCTCCCTGCTTTCCATGAGCTGCCGTTGCTTTCGGAGAACTGGGCCCTGGAGGTCGGGAGGGCCAAGGGGGTTTGGGGGGCCATCGGAGGTGGTGGGGGCAGTGCCCACAGAGTTGGGGTCCCATGGGGTAAGTTTGGGTGGGCCGGGGGGCTTGGGTGCCATCGGAGGTGGTGGGGACAGTGCCCACGTGGTGGGTCCCGCGCCTGCTGAGTGGGGGGCCTTGGTAGTGGCGTGGCCACCACTCCTTGGCGTGGCCCATGGGGCAGCTGCTGGCCCAGCCTGTGGCTCCAGGCTCCTCCAGGGCCGAGTGGGCAGAGAGGAAGAGGGGGGTGGTGGGGGGAGGAAGATGGAGGAGGAGGAGGGGGGGAAGGGGAGGGAAAGAGGGGGAGGAAGGTGGAGTGGGGGGCCTGCCTGCCCCTCTTCCTCACCGGTCCAGAGGACGGGAGGTCGGGGCTCCGTGGCTGACCCCGCTTTATTCCCGGTTTCCCGCAGGCGCCTGTGACGGGGCCGCCCGCCCGCAGATGAGGAGGACTGGCCGCTGAGAGGGAGCTCGTCTGGACGGCCAGCGCCATGTCGGGGTCCACGCAGCCCGTGGCGCAGACGTGGAGGGCCACCGAGCCCCGCTACCCGCCCCACGGCATCTCCTACCCCGTGCAGATCGCCCGCTCCCACACGGTAAGGGCCACCGGCCACCTTGGGGACAGGCGTCGGCCACCGGGTTCCGCCCCAGGCCTTTCTCTCCTGGCGCTCAGGGCTGGGGTGGCTCACGGTGCCCCAGGGGGAGGTGGCGCCTCGGCAGTGACCACTGGCACCGCCGGCCTTCCCAGGCCTTGGGCACCTGGTACAACGAGCTCCCTCCCACTTTATTTTTAGAAAACTTTTTAAAATATATATTTTTTATTGATTTCAGAGAGGAAGAGAGAGAGAAGGAGAGAAACATCAATGATGAGATAGAATCACGGCTCTGCTGCCTCCTGCACGCCCCCCCTACTGGGGATGGAGCCCGCAACCTGGGCACGTGCCCTTGATCGGAATTGAACCCGGGACCCTTTAGTCCGCAGGCTGACGCTCTCTCTGCTGAGCCAAACGGCCGGGGCTTGCTTCCACTTTAAAGCTGGGAGGATGGAGACCGGGGCCGCTGAGCTGGCGGCTGCCTCTCAGGGTCCGCAGTGGAGTTTGCACGCGCACATGGAGTGCCTGCTGTCTACACTCTCCTCTCAGCCGGCCTCATCCGGGCCCTGGTTGATGCCTCCTTCCTTGCTGAGCTCACACCCCCTCCCACCTCTTCCCCACGGGCCCAGCCTCGGGACTCCTCCCTTCCCCGTGGCTGCTGCCCCTCCTGCCCTTTGCCGTGGCTGGGCCCTCTCCAGGCACTGGGGTCACCAGCTGACCCAGACACCTCCTCCTCACTCCTCACCTGCTGGGCCGGCAGTGACGCAGGAAGTGGCTGGACAGGACCCAGCGGTCACCAGCCAGGAGGCTGAGGCCAGGGGTGAGGTGTTACCACGGGGTCAGGTCATCTGCTGTCACTGAAAAGGAGGAGCTGGAGCCCTGGGCATTGGGTCGGGGTGTGTGGGGGGTGGTCCGGCTCTCCTGGCGTGTGGTCTGAGCTGGAGACACGGTTCTTTGGGGGGTGGGAGGGGCGTGCTGGGTCTGCAACCTGAGGCTCCCTCATCACTGGCCCCCCTGGCCCCCCACCCCTCCTGCCAGCTCATTCTGCAGGCGGGCAAGGTTGGGGAGATGCCCCCCTTTTCTGACAGAGGGTGGAGGAAAGGGGACATCGAGGCACAGAAGGATAGATGCCCTGTGCCAGGGCCCGCTGGGGACTGAGGGTCCTGGCTGCGGGGTCAGTGGCCGAGACAGGTCTGCTGGGATGCGGGGACAGGGCGGGGACCCAGGGACCTGCGACCTTCCTGGGATGCAGCTCACTCCCCCCAGGCTCCGGGCAGGCTTGCCTTCGGGGGGGCACCGTAGGCCCAGCGCCTCTGCCAGGGCGCCGGGGGCACAGGGCGGCTTTGAGGGCCAGGCCCCACTGGAGCCTGAAGAACCCCTGGAGCTGGCAGTGAATCCCGTTCCTCCCACCCTGCCGGGTGACATCGGGCTGCTCGCTTCACCCCGCCTGGCAGCCTCGGCTTTCCCGTCTGTGATATGGGCGCGTGGGTCTGAGCGGGTGCGTGGGTGGTGAGTGCAGGGGGCAGGATGCCACGGAGGGCCTGTTCTCCTTGGGACGTGGGCCCTGCAGTCGCTTGGAGCCCCAGCGGGAGGCGGGATCTGCCCCCTCTGCTGGCCGGGCTCTGGTCCGTGTCACCCGCAGGCCCCCGGGGTGATGTGTCAGCACAGGGAGAAGCTGGGTCCTGGGTGCGCGTGCCCAGGGGTCAGGATCACAGGCCGTGGAGAGCCTGTTCCCGGGGCCAGCCCAGGCTCCCTGCCGGCCCCTCTGGCTCTGACCTGACCCTGACCCTTTCCCTTTGTCATGGACCTGGGAGCCTGCCTTGGGGCTCTCTCTGGCCCAGCCCAATTCTGCCATCCTCCCCCGCCCCCTGGCCCCCCAGAGGTGCTTGGCCTGGATCCTCCTGCTCTTGATTGGGGATGGCTCCTGAGGGATGGTTTGGGTCCCACAGTTGGCCTCTCGGGAGCTGCCATGCTGGGAGCATTGTCCATCCATCCATCCATTCATTCATTCATCCATCCCTTCATCCATCCATCCATCCATCCCTTCGTCCATCCATCCATCCATCCATCCATCCATCCATCCATCCATTCATCCATCCATCTGTTACAGCCAAAGGTGATCCTGAGTGGGGGGGTGAAAGGATTGAGAAAAGACAGACAAGAGAATGAAAGCTGGGTCTCGGTGGGACCCTGCTCCCTGATGAGGAGACAGCGCCAGCACCCACAAGCCGTGTCTTTATTTTATAGCAGATGCCATGAGACAAAGTAGGGGCGTGATCACGTTGTTTACAGCGTTCTCGTGAGTTTCACCCTACTCAACTACATGCACCTGAACTCTAGCACAAGGCATGTGGGGCCACGTGTTCGGACCACAGGTTCAAGCTTACAACTACAGCTGTTGGCTATCATTGTGCTGGGAGGGCCCTGCCCTCCAGCTGGGACTTGCACGTGGCAGTGAGAGGACCCTGTCCTTTCATTAGTCCGAGGCTTGAACCTGGCCAACACTGTAGCCGTGACCCATATCCATCCATTTCTTCATTCATTCATCTATCCATCCCTTCATCCATTCATCCATCCATCCCTTCATTCATCCATCCATCCACCCATCCCTTCATCCATTCATCCATCCATCCCTCCATCCATCCCTCCATCCATCCATCCATCCCTTCATCCATCCATCCATCCATCCATCCATCCCTTCATCCATCCATCCATCCATCCATCCATCCATCCCTTCATTCATTCATCCACCCATCCCTTCATCCATTCATCCATCCATCCATCCATTCCTTCATTCATTCAGCAGACCCTTCCCAGGCATCTCGTGTGCACGTAGCTGGGAACACACACAAGCATCCCAGGCTCAGCGTGCCGATGTTCTTGTGGGGCAAGCGTGTCAAACTCACAGGCTGACGTGGCCACACGAACAAGGTTTACGTGGATGTGGCCGCAAAATAACAAACAAAAGCTTCCATTGTCATAGAAACGTAGGCTGGTTCCGATAGAGACATGCTGAACGCAAAGGGCTGAAATAAATGAGTCATCGTTCACATAAAATAATAGAACATTTTAATAAAATTACTATTTTTTCTTGAACGTTAACTTACCAGACACTGAGTAACTGCACAAATTAATAAGCGTAACGCAAATAAACCTATTTTTCTTGTTCTCCAAAAGCGAAATATTTCCTGTTGTGCACACCAAACAAGTCGGTCCAAGACTAAAGACGTGGCCATCGGCTGCTAAAACATTTGCTGCTAGTGTTAGTGGAGAGAAATGGTGCGCCTGCGCAGAAGGCTTGTAAGGGAAATGAATGCAACACGATTAATCAGCGAACGTTGTAGTTCGTTATTAATAATTATGTATAACAGGATATTGTAAAAATTAAGTTACGAAATTTTTATTAAAGCGTTTCGTACTTACCGTTATATTGGCTGGGCCGCAAAAATATTTGCTGTGGGCCGCATGTGGCCTGTAGGCCGCGAGTTTGACGTGCTTGTTGTAGGAGATCGATGAATGGGGGGGGTGGGGGGAATGGCTGAGGTGTGGGGGGCTCCTGATTGAAGTTGGGGGTCCGGGGAAGGAGTTCTTATGGAGAAGCTGACATTGCACTTGAAACCTGGAGGAGGCTCCGGCCAGGCCTGCGGGAATCGCGGGCGGAGGGACCTGCGTGTGCAGAGTCCCCGGGGCTGGGGAGTGGGGGCTGTCTTGACTGGAGCCCCTGTCACTTCAGGAGGGATCCTTGAGTTCAGGGTCCGGGAAAGGCCTGAATTCTCGCTTTTCCTACCTTTGCCGCCTCCAGTTTATTTCCTCAGCCCTTCTCCTACCCCAGCTACAAGAAAGCCCGTCTTCCCAGCTCAGCCTCCCTCCTCGCTGCGTGACCCAGGGAAGTCACTCCCTCTCCGCGCCTTAGATTTCTCACGTTCGCGTGGGGCTCTGGGGTCGCCGTGGGGGTGAAAGTCCGTAAATGGGTGCCGAGCGTTTGTGGCAGGCGTGCACAGTAGGCAGTTTGGGAACATCCGTCACGATTGTCGGTGTCATTACCATTTTGTTACCACTCTGGCCGGGAGGCCGCCCGCCTGCCCGCCTGGTGTTGTCAGGCTCACGTGACCACAGGGAGGCCCACTCCGGGTCCGACCTTCTTGGGGGTCTCCCCAGTTCTCGCCTTCCTGGAGAGCTTCCAGGTGCCCTTGCGGGGAGGCGGGGGGGTCCCCTGGGCTCAGCCCTGGAGACTGGCCTAAAGCCTGGGGTGCGGACAGGGCGGCAGTGGTCCCTCGGGTGCTTCTGAGAGGGACTTTGCTGGCTCCTGGCCTGGGAAACGGAGGCCAGGGAGCTGGGGCCGTGGGCTCCCCGCCCCCACTGCAGGGTGCCGGGCGCCTCCTCCCGCCTCGCTGGCAGCGGTAGGCACCGTGGTGCCCGGGCCCCTCCCGAGGGATGGGCTGTCTGCCTCTCACCGCTTTGCTCATTTTGCTTTTGTGTGAACGAGAACGAGCCGGTGGGAGAAACTTCCTCCTGGCAGCCGCGCACGGCTGGCTGATTGCTTCTCACACCTCTGTACGTGCGTATGCGTGTGTGTGTGTGTGTGTGTGTGTGTGTGTGTGTGGGAGAGAGAGAGAGAGAGAGAGAGAGAGAGAGGGAGAGAGAGAGAGAGAGCGAGCTGTGCCTGGCAGCTTTGCCAGAGTGATCCCGTAGCCTCCCCTCCCCCCCCCTCCCTTCCTGGGCCCTTTCTCTTCCTCCTCCCCCGCCCCTGCGTTGGCCGGAGTCTGCGAACACCCGGTGCCCTGTGCCGGACGTCCTGCACAGGAGTGGGGGCCGGAGCCTCCTCTGCCTCCTGGGAGCTGCCCTCAGCCGGGGGCACCCTGGGAAGGGAAGGGGACGAGGTAAGAGGCACAGAGGCCTCCTTCCATCCGCTCGGTCACCTGTTTCAGAGCCGGGGAAGCTGGGGCCCCGCGGGTTTGAGCGAGGCCCTGCCGCCTCGTTTCCGCGTTGGGCTGCCCCTGCCCCGGACGGCCCTTCCCCACGCTTCCAACCCCAGGGTGACGGGGCCCCGTGGACCCCACTTCTCAAGGCCTCCCAGTCTCCTAACACACGTGTTTTGGAGGGTCTGACACACACACGCGTTCTCAGCAAACCTCCCTGGCGTTGTCTGACTCTCTTTGCAGAAACGATTGCTTTAATGAATAAGCCAGAGAACAGAAGCAGGCCTAGATGTTTTTTTGATGGAAAATCGGGAGAATTGAGAAAGGTGCCAAGAAGGAGAAATCACTGACTTTCCCACTGTGCCCTAAGCCGTGCCCGTGTCAGACATCACTAATGGATTGCCGCCCCCCCCCTCCCCCATCCATGAGCGGTCCCGGCAGACAGAACCAGTCGATCGGGAGGGGTCCACTCGGGAAGCCTGCCCGCTCTTCCCGTGGGAGGTTCGTGTTTCTGTCTGTGCTTTTAAACATTGACCATCGGCTGCATCTGATCTGTTACTACCTCATTTTTCCTGGATGATAACGGACCGTGAATGGCGTGTTACTGAAGTAGGAGGGTTTTGCCGGAATTCTACCTTTTTCTGACTTGGATCTGTGCTTACATACGTGACACACGTGTGTGAGTTTTCCCTGTGGTTCGGAGCCTGGTCTGTGAGCCTCACAGACAGACCCTCCCTCCCTGCCTTACGTGGACCCCGTGCCCCATGCTCACTTAGTGTCCAAGGGAAACCCCAGGCCACACACCCTCGCCCCCCTGCCAACACGCAGGCTCTGTTGTCTGTCTGGAGAGCGGGCAGAGTCGCAGCACCTGCCCAGAGCGCGAGTTGGCTGGAGGTGCCCCTTCTCCTTGGCGACCGGCCCCAGGAATGCCCTGGCCATGCTGGGCCCGAGGGCCGGGCGAGGATGTGGGGCCGGGCGCTCACTCCCTCTGTCCTCTCACCGCAGGACGTGGGGCTGCTCGAGTACCAGCACCACCCCCGTGACTACGCCGCGCACCTGTCGCCCGGCTCCATCATCCAGCCCCAGAGGAGGAGGCCGTCCCTGCTGTCCGAGTTCCAGCCCGGGAACGAGAGGTGAGGAGGGGCCCGTGCCTGCTGGAGCCGCGGACCCATTTCTCAGGTGGGGAAGTGGAGGCCCGGGGAGGAGCAGACATGATAACGGTCAGGCCAGCTTCCTCCTTTGCACAGCGGGAGTGCTGTGATCGGCTGGTGATGTCTGCTCTGGGTGGGTGACGTGCAGGTGGCACCATGCGTGTGATTGTCAGTGTTAGAGCCACGGTGCTTTCCCGACTGCCCACGAGTCACCTGGGATCTTGGTTAACTGCAGAGTGTGACTCAGCAGGTCTGGTTGGGACTCAAGATTCTGCATTTGTCACCAGCTTGGCGGGGGGAAGGGGGGGGGCTAGGGAGGGAGGGGCTGACGTTCTGGTCCCCGGGCCACACTCGGGAGCGAGGGTGTGTGGGTCCGGGTCCACTCTCCCTGCAAACGGTAGTCCGTGCGTGTTGTCTGTGTGCAGACAAGTCTGGGTTTGAGTCCTGTGCGCCCTGGGCGAGCGGGTGCCTCTCCTGCAGGATCGAGGAGGGCAGGGCGCCCGGCCGGCGCTCAGCAGGGAGGCCAGTCGACGTGATGCTTGTGCCCTCGCCCCCCACAGGTCCCAGGAGCTCCACCTGCGCCCCGAGTCGCACTCCTACCTGCCCGAGCTGGGCAAGTCCGAGATGGAGTTCACGGACAGCAAGCGCCCACGCCTGGAGCTGCTGCCCGACTCCCTCCTGCGGCCCGCGCCCCTGCTGGCTGCCAGCCAGCCCGGGGGCTCCGAGGACCTGGCCAAGGTAAGGCCGGCACTTCTGCTGCGATCGTGCTGCGTGCGGGGGGGTGGGAGGGGTGCAGGTTGGGGCACAGCGTGGGCCGAGGCTGGGCAGCGGGAGGAGGGTCAGGGACGAGGCTGGAGAGAGTGTGCGGACTGCAGGGCCACCACGCCCCCGGAGTCCTGGAGGGCTCTTTGGTTCCACTCTTTAAAAAGAGGAAGTCGAACCCCACCAGTGTGGCTCAGTGGTGAGCGTCGACCTACCAACCAGGAGGTCACAGTTTGATTCCGGATCAGGGCTCATGCCCGGGTTGTGGGCTCGATCCCCAGTGTGGGGCGTGCAGGAGGCAGCCGGTCCATGATTCTCTCTCATCATTGACGTTTCTCTCTTTCTCTCTCCCTCTCCTTTCTTCTCTGAAATCAATAGAAACATATTTTTTAAAAAACAGAGGTGCTGGTGGAGACTGTGCATGAGCTAAGCCCTGTGGTTTGCTGCTGTGGGGGGTGGGGATCTGCTGTTCACTAAACGCAGGGCAGTGAGCCGACGGCTCCCGGGACCTCCGCTTACACGCAGGAAGCAGACTAAGGTGCTTCTGTGCCCCAGGCTCACCCAGCGCCTGGGGAGGGGCGGGGACGGAGGCCGCATGGCGGGTGTCCCCGCTGTGCGTGTGAGCAGGTCCATTAGGCTCTCCACGCCCACGGGGACACACACATTCGCTCGTGAACGGCCTCCCGGCCGCCAGGCGAGGTCAGCGCTCATCTCTCTGCGGCACTGGTGGGCGTGGCTGGGGCCTGGGAGCCTGGCTGCGGAGGGCAGGGGTCCACTTGGGCCTGCGGGATCCTCTTCTCTGCCTGGCGCGGGATGGGCCTGGACGGTGGGATTTCAGGCCGAGGCGGCTCCTTTGCTTGGGAGCCGGCACACAGGGCGCGTCCCCCGGTGGCGGTGATGGTGTGACGAGTTCACATGAGGCGAGTGCTGGCTGCGTGTCAGGCACTGTCTTAGCCCCGGGAAGTCCCACCTGCGTAGACGGAGTCCCAGGCTCGGTGGAAGCCACTGGCCCGTGGCCGTGGAGAGGCGGGGAGGGCGCTGAAGCGCAGCCCTGCCCGCCAGGCTCTCCTGCCACTGCTTCCCCTCTGGTCTCCCCGGCGGGCGGCCGCTGCCTCCCTCCTCCCAGGGCCTGCTGTCCCCGCCCCCCAGCACCCGCGTCTGGTTCCTCCTCCCTTGGCTGCTCAGCCTCCTGGGAGGGACGCGCCCCGTGAATCGCTGTTCCCTGGAGTGGGATGTGTGTGCCGGGCACAGGGCCACGCCAGCCGAGCCGGACGTTCTCCCTGGGGACCGAGCCCCACGTCGGGGGGGGGGGGGGTTGTCCGGGCACCCCGTCGGCCCAGAGAACGGGCGGGTCGCACCTGGCCCGCCCACACGGCTCTCCAGGATGGGGCTGGGGCCCTCGGTGCTTGGGAGGGTCAGTGCCCCACGCGGTCCTCAGCCCGCCTGCTTGTCCCTGTCCCCCTCGTGGCTCCCGGAGGCCCCCTCTCCTCTGTGGGTCTTTCTCCGTCTCTGTCTGTCTCTGTCCCTGTCTGGCTGTCCCTGCCTCTGTCTGCCTGGGCGGGGGGAGTGGGGAGTGTCTCTATCTGTGTCTGTCTCTCTCTGCCTTCATCTTTGTCTCTGGGTCCTGTCTCTGTCTGTGTGTCTGACTGCCCGTCTCATCGGTCTGACTCTGTGTCTGTCTGTCTCCCTTCTCTTCCTGGACCCCAGGCCGGGAGGGCCGGGCCCCGTGTTGGCTCCAGGCTGCCGAGAGGGTTGGAAAGAGTGAGCATCGCTGGGCGGGGAGGGAGCCGGGGCGGCCGCTCAGATGGTTTCCGCGTTTGCCGCCTGAGCTTCAGCTGCTGCTCCAGACAGGAATTCGATGGGATTTCTTTTTTTTTTTTTTTCCTTTTAAAGTGGAAGGGAGAGGGGCAGCCAGAGAGAGAGAGAGAGAGAGAGAGAGAGAGAGAGAGAGAGAAACATCGATATGAGAGAGACACATCAATTGGTTGCCTCCCATAGGTGGCCCGACAGGGGGCGGGGATGGAAGCTGCAACCCAGGTACCCGCCCTTGACCAGGTCTCGAACCCTCGACCCTCCGGTGTGCAGGCTGAGGCGCCAACCACTGAGCATGCCGGCCAGGGCTGTTGATCTCTAGGTTCTGCCGTCCACCACGTGGTCTCGGCGTGTCCATTCCCCCCACGTTCAAGGCCTCACTTCCAGCCCAGAGCTGCCTCCCTCTCGCCTCTGCGCGGCCCCCGCCTGAGCTGGACGCCTTCGCCAGCGTAGGACGAGGGTCGGAAGCGGCTCCCCAGCCCAGGTCTGTCTGCCCCGCCTCATTCCGCACAGAGAGGGCTCCTCCTGGCCGGCCTGCGTTCCCACAGCCAGGCCTCTGGCGGGGAAGCTGGTGCCCGCTGCAGCCTGGCAGCCGGCTGGGCCTGGTCTGCTGTCTCCCTCCCGCGGTTTTGGGCTGGAATGAAGGCAGCTGCCATCGGGACCACCTGGAGGCCATGCCAGCTCCCTCCGTCCCATCCTGTTCTGGGAGGACTTGGCCCCGGAGATGGTACCCTGACAGCTTGAGATGACGTGCACACGTGAAAGGAGCCGTGTTAGGGAAACGCACAGCTCGAGGTTGGCCGTGTGGCCCTGGCCGGTGGATCAGTGGTTAGAGCGCCAGTCCGCCCACCCAAGGGTTAGGGGTTCGATTCCCGGTCCAGGGGCCCTGCGGGTCTGGTTCCAGCCGGCGTGGAGGTGCGCAGTGGAGCACAGGGCAGAGGGCACGAGTCGTGCGAAGGCTCCCGGGGGCTGGAACCCACGAGCCGCTGCCGGTGTGGTTGGTGCTGGAGGGAGTCAGGTGCCCGCCGTCCCCGTGTCCCAGGGGCAGGAGGGGAGGCAGTTGGCAGCCGCTGTGGCTGCAGTTGTCCCTGGGAATAATGTGTCTTCTGTCTTCTGAGCAGCTGCCGTGGGGGCGGGGAGGCGCAGCCTGGAGCTCCTCCGGGCCTCCCCTGCCTGCAGCTGCTGCTTGGCCTTGAGGATGGCGCTGGGCGGGGGCTGAGCGGGGGCTGGGTCCCCCTCACTGCCAGGTCTGGAGCCTGGGCCTCGGGGTCGGGCCATCCAGCCAGGGCTCATGCAGCGCATACAACGCGCACGGCTCTGAGCTGAGCGCTCTGCACGTGTGAGCTCACTCAAGCCTCCTCACCGGCTGGAAGGTGGGAATGGCCCCATTGCGCAGATGAGGAAACTGAGGCAGGGGCGGTGCGTGATCTGCTTGAGGTCACGGGGCTGGAAGGGGCCCGAGGGGACCAAGGGCCTTAAAGGTGAACGCTAATAAACTTGAGTTGGTGGGATGGAGTGGGGCTAACACAGCGAAGGGTTTCCTTGTTTGTTTAACTGGTTTTTAAAAACAACTTTATTACACAAAGTGTAATGCTCAGTGAAGAAAAAGCAGAAAAATACTGGCAAATTAAAGAGGCCAATGGAATATTTTGTTGTTAATCCTCACCCAAGGATATTTTCCCCATTTATTTTTTTGAGAGAATGGAAGGGGGGCGGGGGGAGAGTAAGAGAGAAACATCGATGTGAGAGAGACACACGGATCGGTTGCCTCCCGCACACTCCCCGACCGGGACTGGGGATCGAACCTGTAACCCAGGTGTGTGCCCTTGACCGGGACTTGAACCCGAGGCCCTTTGGTGTGCAGGCCAACACTAACCACTGGGCCGTGCCGGCCAGGGCGGTGCGTCCCATTCTTAGCGTTTTCTCCGTTTGCACCAGAGGGGATGTTCTGTCACTGGCGGGTTCAGACTGAGCATCGCGAATGGGTGTTTGTACAGGGTCAGCCGGGGCCAGGCCCTGGGGGCGGAGGTCGGGGGTCTTGGAGCCTGTTCTCGAGGAGGTGGGTCTGGTGGGAGGACAAGACGGAGGAGTGAGTGTTGGGGAGGGGGAGGGGGAGGGGGAGCCGTGGGAGGAGGCGCCGTGGGAGGGCAGGAAGGCTGTGCCCTGTGCAGAATGAGCGGGAGGGGCCCGGCTGGCAGGGGGACCAGGGAGGGCGAAGGCAGGGCCGGTGAGCCGCCCTGGGACAGGCCGGGGACGTGTGCTGGGGCCTGCAGCCAGGGCCGGGACCTCGGGGGTGCCTGCTTCTGTGAATAAAGTTTGATTGGCACAGAGCCACGTCCGTTTGTTTACGTCGCATCTGTGGCTGCTTCCCTCACACAACGTCAGAGCTGAGCGGTCGCAACAGAGACCCCCGTGCTCAGCGAAGCCAAAAACATCGACGGGGGGGGGGGGTCCCCCTGCTGCCCCCGTGCTGACCCCGTGCCCGTTTCCTCTCGGCCACAGGAGCGCAGCCTGGCGGGCAAGCTGGAGCCGGTGTCCCCTCCCAGCCCCCCGCACGCCGACCCCGAGCTGGAGCTGGTGCCGCCGCGGCTCTCCAAGGAGGAGCTGATCCAGAGCATGGACCGCGTGGACCGCGAGATCACCATGGTGGAGCAGCAGATCTCCAAGCTGAAGAAGAAGCAGGTGGGGCGCCGGCCGGGCTGTGGCGGCGGCTCTGGCCCGGGCCCAGCGGCCGCGACGGGGACGGGGACGGGGACGCCGTGGCTGTGGGTGTGGGCTGCGCACGGGCTGCGTGCCGGCTCGTTTTGTGTCCTTGAGGTTTATCGGACGAGGGTGCTGTTCCGTGCGGTGCCGTGGAGCTTTCTGGGACGGCGGGGACGTCTGTGCCGTCGTCCTACTGTGCGCGGCTGAGACCTGAGCGTGCAGCGTAGTTTAATTCGAACGAGCTGAGATGTGCGCCCACCTGGGCGCCCGGCTTCTGTGCTGGACGGCCGCGTGACGGGGAGGGCTCGATGGCGTTCGGAGGGGGGCCAGTGTGAAGACCGGGGGGCAGGAGGCGATGATGGAGAGCTACTTGCCGGGTGTCGAGTGCTTTGCAGAGTCTCGGGTAGCACCTTTGATCACCGCCGTGTTCCCAACGAGGAAGGGGAGGCTCAGAGAAGGTGGCACAGCAAGGGCGTCGGAGGAGGGGGGGGCTCCAGGCTCCACAGTCCGGCTCCGGAGTCCACACAGCTCCGGGGGACGCCGGTTCCTGTGGGGAAGCGAGAGGGCAATGGCAGCTGGCTCTTGGCGAGCCCCGGGCAGTGCTGCGTGCGCCCTCGCTCATCCTTTCCTCCCGGCAGCCCTCTCCGGGAGGCACAGGGTTCAGCCCATTTTACAGAAGGGAAAAGTGAGGTCCGCAGGGTGACGCTGCTTGCGGATGCTCAGCTCGCTGCTGGGTCCCCAGGGCGGTGGAGGGGGGACGCCCAGGCCGCCGGCTGCAGAGCCCGCAGGCTGGAGCCGGGCCCCGGGTGGACCCTTCCGTCCCTGCCGGGTTGCCGGGGCCCCTGCAGGGCTCGGAGTCCCCGCGGGTGACTCAGAGGAAATGGTTAGCAGCCTGACTTCCTGTGCGCGGCCACCAGCCCGGGCCGCCGCTCCGCCTGCCTCTCCTTCCGCCCGCCGGGCGCGCTCACCACCGCGCTCTCCTTCCCACAGCAACAGCTGGAGGAGGAGGCCGCCAAGCCGCCCGAGCCTGAGAAGCCCGTGTCGCCGCCGCCCATCGAGTCGAAGCATCGCAGCCTCGTGCAGATCATCTACGACGAGAACCGGGTAGGTGTGGGCATCCGCGTCCGCCCACCTGCCCCTGCGCGCTCTGAGCTGGAGGGGCCCGGCTCTCTCCCTGGGCCTCTCTCTCCCTGAGCCTCGGGGTTCCCAGCTGTGACCCCCCCCGCCCCCCCCGTGCACACACGCGGAGGCCTGGGCTTGTGAGTGGGAGGGAAAGGGGGGCCGGCAGAGATCCATCTTGGGGTGGCTGCAACGCTCAGATGCTCAGACGTGGCGCTGGTGGGGCCGGGTCGGCCTGTGGGATGCAGCGTGAAAAACGTGGGCGTCAGGTCTTTGCAGGAGAGCGTCCGGGGCCAGCTGATCGGTGGGGGGATGGGCAGTCACTTAGGCATCCAAGCAGAAGGAATTCCTGTAACGCAGAAGACGGCCATAATATTATTATTATTATTATTATTCTCAATAACAGCAAGCATACATGGAATAGCCCCTCCTTTCCAGGCGATGGGCCAGGTTTTTTACATAGTCATCCTAGGAGGGACGGAGGCCCAGAGAGGGTGAGTGACTTGTCCGAAGTCACACAGCCGCGAAGTGGTGGACGTGGGACTAGAACCCGTGGTCCCTCAGACCCCAGGGCCTGATGGGTCAGCACTGGCCTCTGCTGACATTCAGCCCTGGACGGGGCCTCGGGATGGGTGGACACAGGATCTATAGCAGCCTGTGGGGGCCCCTAGGGACCCCTGGGAGCAGCCGCTGGGTCTATGTAGGGGGCTCAGTCTTGGGAAGAAGCTCCAGGGACCCAGAGCAGAATGTCTCCAGAGGCTGATCCTCGGGGAACCTGGTGTCTGGTGAGGTAGTGAGCTCCCCGTCATCCCAATCATACCACCGAGAGCCCAGCATCAGTGATTTACCACTGACTCTTTCCAGATGTGCTCGGGGCCTGGGGGAGGTGAGTTCCCTCTCTGTGTTACAGATGAGGAAGGACACAGGCCCAGAGAGGGACTTTTTCTTTATCTGACGTAACACAGTGGAGTGTGACAGACGGGGGACCTCTCCTTCCTGCTCGGGCCTCCTCCCCTTTCGGTCCTGCCCAGGGCTCCTGACCTCCCTTCCCAGCTGTCTCTGCCATGGGACATGCTGCTGGATCCATGCTTGGAGGTCGGAGGGGGTGTCCTGGGACCCGGATGTCTACTCTGTAGCCTGGGAACACATGACTGATGCCTATGGCTGTAACTGCAGGCAGGAAACAACTGGATCAACTAGTTGGCTATGCCTCTGCCTCTTGAAGCAGCAATAGCTGCGGGATGTGACTGAGCCTCCTGGGACCTGGGAGCTATGTGCGGGGCCTTGTGTGGCTGGTCACCCACCCCACACCCTGGCCCCACACCCGAGGGAACACATAATAATCATAACAGTGGGAGAGCTAAGGGGGGCGGCATGTGCTTTAGCCAGATGTCTGGGTTCAGATGCCATCTCTGCCGCTCCCTGGCTCGGCGTCCGTAGGCAAATGAGGTCAGCCTGTGACTCGTTTTCACCTGCGAAACGAGGATAATTATAGCACCTGCCTTGCACGGTGGATGGAGTTATGCCTTCGTGGCTTAGTGCCCTGGGACTGTGCCTGGCACCCCGTGCCGGCTGTATTGTTACTCTTGTTCAGGTGAGCGGGGTGCATGGCACACACTTCATTCATTCATTCATTCATTCATTCATTCATTCATTCATTCGGCAGCCGTGTAATGGGATGCCTGCTCAGTGCCTGCTCCTGCTCCAGGCACCGCGGACACGGCAGTGACCTCGGCCCCAGCCCACGCGCATTCTTTCTGGTGGGGGAGACAGACTCGTACCCACAACTCCCCCGCCCGTGGGCACGCGGTGACCTGAGGGATTTTGCTCCTCCTTCCTTGTCCTCTGTCCCCTTTCTGTCCTCCCATTCGTCTGCCCCTCTCTCTGCCCAGTCTACCACCCCCAGGCCCCCGTGCCCGCCCCGTCCCCCGTCGCCCCCCCCCCCCCGCCCCCACCGCATTCTTCCCGGAACAGGCAGGCGCGCTCCTGCCTGGGGCCTTTGCCCGGGCCGTGCCCTCTGCCACAGCTCTTTGCCCCACTGGGCTCGCTCTCCCCCAGCTCTTCGCTCCAGTGACTCCGTTTCAGCCCCTGTTGACCTTCTGCTGAATCCTGCAAACCCATCAAGCGCTGTTTCTCCTCTTTCTGGCCTTAATTTTCTGGCCTTAACCCACCCTCCTCTCCCCCCGGTTCCTCTGGACACGACTCGTAGCTTAGGTTTGTTCTGTGTGTGGGGAACGGAAGCTCCGTGTGGGCGAGGGCGTCTCCCCTTTTCCCTCGCTGTGTCCCCAGCACCTGGGACAGTGCCGGGCATGGAGTGGGTGCTCACTGAGTCTTGGATAAACATTTGGAGGGATGGCAGAGGGGAGGGAGGGGAGACAGCCCCCTGAAACAGTCTTCTGGCTCGGGGGGCTGTCCCCAGTGGAGGTTGCGGGGGAGCGTCCCTCTGTCTGAGCTTAGCCTTGGGGGCTGGAGGCTGGGAGGGCAGAGGCCCCTCCTCCGCCTGGAGCAGCCGGGACTCCCGCCCCTCGGGGATCAGTGGGATTGCATTTTAATCCCCCGTCCTTCCCGCTGCTCCCTGGGAGCGGCTGGCGAGAAGGCCCGTCTCTAAATGCCGCTCTGGCTGCAGAAGGCGGCTTCCCCGCCAGGCAGGCCCGCCTGGCTCCTCTGCAGATGGGACTGCGGCTCATTATCCATTCGGGGCACACGGACGGACGCGGCGCCAGCGCGCGGCGGGGAGCCCGCTGAGCCGGCTGCTCCTGCCTCCCGGGCGGGCGGGCCCTGCGTGCGTGCGTGGAGGCCGGGCAGGTGCACAGGCGGCCGGCCGAGCAGGAGGCTGCGGGCAGGAGCACGGGGCGGCCAGGCTTGTGGGAGCAGTGGGTGGGCATTCGAGTGGGAGTCACAGCGCAGGTGAAGGCTCGGGGAGGGCACAGGGATCCTGTTTGATCTTCAAGGGGCGTGTGTGGGGGCGGGAGGACCTCAGCTTTGAGTTTGGATAACACACACACACACACACACACACACACACACACACACACGGCAGTAGGGAAGGATGTGTGAGGGACAGTGTGCCTCTTCCTGACGCTGTAGGGCAGCGGTTCTCAACCTGGGGGTCGCGACCCCTTTGGGGTTGGAAAAGACCATCGGAAAACACATATATAATCACATACTGTTTTTGTGATTAATCACTATGCTTTAATGATGTTCAATTTGTAACAATGAAAATACATTCTGCATATCAGATATTTACATGACGATTCATAACAGTAGCAACATTACAGTTATGAAGTAGCAACGAAAATAATTTTATGGTTGGGGGTCCCCACAACATGAGGAGCTGTACTAAAGGGTCGCGGCATTAGGAAGGCTGAAAACCACTGCTGTAGGAATTCAGTGCAGTGGGCAATCATGGCAGACTTCCTGGAGGAGACGGGGCTTGGGCTAGGTCTGCCTGACGTGGGCACCACTGGGAAAGGTAGACGGATGTTTCCAGTGGAGAGGACGTGGTCATCTGTGCCCTTACATACCTGTGCACGGATGTGTGCACATGTGTTCGAGTGGACCCGTGGATGAGCGTGTGCATGCGGGCGAATGTCTGTGTGTGAGTCAGAGCGCGTTGGGCACACCTGTGGTTGTGTGTGCATCGGTGCGCCTGCCTGTCTGTGCGACGTTGCCAATGCACGTGGGTGGCTCAGTGTGTGCTTGCAGATCGGCATGCGTAGAGCACGTGTGTGGTTGTGTGTTTATACTTCATGCATGTGCATGTGTCCACTTGGGTACGTGTGTGCGTTGTGTGTGTACGAGGTGCTGTGTGGCACACGGGTGTGTGTCTGTGCCTTTATAGGGGTGGGCACAGTGTTTGGTCGTGTAGGCCCAGGGGCGGGTGCGTACCTGCAGGAGGCTAAGGTCTCGCGCACCCCCAGGCACAGCCAACAGGAGGCCCGGTCACATGGCCTGGGGTCCCCTGCAGAAGGAATGCAGCCTGTCCAGTGAGACCCCAGCCCGACCCCCAGGCTGCGGGAGCTCCCACCGGGGGCGCTGGGCCCAGATCAAGACCCAGGCCCCGCCGCGGGCTATGTCCCTTTCCAGGCCTCGCTGTGCTGGCCCTGCCCCACCTGTGCTTGGCATCACCCCCGGATCTTGTTGCTGCTGACCCCACAGAGCCCCGTGAAGGCACACAGCCTCCTATTCATCCCTCAAAACCCAGCTTACATCTCCCTTCTGCTCCCTTTGCGGAGGGGGTGGCTCCCGGCCCGCGTTAGCTGCGCAGCACAGCGCACGCACGCGCCCTTCTCTTCCTGAGCGGGCGGCCCTGCCATCGGGCCGGCCCAGCTGTCCCTCCCTGGGCTCCTTGCAGGCCGCGCTCGGTCTCGTCCGGAATCTCGCCCTCGTGCTCAGTAGAGAGCGGGCGCTCGGGGCGTGTTTGCGGAGCAGCCCTGTCCTCCCTGCCCCCACACCCCACACCTAGTCCCTCACTTGGCCGGGCTCAGGAATGTCCCACCATCAGTACCCCACAACCCACCCTCTTCTTGCTTCAGGGTGCAGTCAGGGCAGGGGGTCTGCGGTGACAGTTGGGGTGCACGGGAGATGTCCCCCTGGATGGCAGGACCCAGCCCTTGTCTTTCTCCCTCCTTGGAGCCTGGAGATCAGAAGGGTTTCTTCCTGGGCCTGTTTCATCATCTGTGAAATGGGGCTGCGTCGGACCTGCCCCGCATTGTGGGTGATTGAAATGCTGGCATCGCGTGCTGTGTGCTCGGCGCTTGGCTCCTAGGGTGCTCAGTGCAATGGCTGCCGTTGTCATAACAGCCTACCCCCCGATCGTCTGGCCCCGGCCACACTCTGAGCCTGCTGGTCTTGGGGTGTCGGCTCTGCTTGAGCGGGGCTGAGAGCATGGCTCTTCCGGGTGGGCTGGACCCAGGCTCTAGGAGGAGCCGTTCTAGGTGCCGGCTTTAGCCACCCACATGCTTGCTCAGGGGTGGGGGTGGGGCTGGAGGGGGAGATGGGGGGCCTGGCCCTCACACCCGCCTCCCAGGGGGACCTGGGGGCCTGGGCCACACTTCTGATGTCAGCCACATTCCCGAGGGCTCCCGTCACCCCCGTTTAGTGGGTCTGGATTGGGGTCTCCCTGGGGGACAGTGTGGTCTGGCGATGGTGACGTGCTTGGCCCGTCCTCCCAGCCCACACCCCAAACCAAATGCTCTCCCTGAGTTTGGTGAGTTAGGAGCCCCCCTTTTCCTGGCTCATGGGGGGGCATGGGGGCTCAGGGCTTCCATGTGCACGCTGTGGACATCCCGCTTTCCATCACGGCCCAGGTCTGACGGGAGACCCTGCTGCAGCTGCTTCCACAGCCTCTGTCCCCCCTCCCCCCTCCCCGTGGGCCTGGCGCCCTCCCCGGAGCTGCCCCTGGTGGTCCCAGGCGGGGCCTGGGGGGCCTGGCAGAGGCACAATGCCCGCCTTCACCGCCCAGCCGGCCAGCCTGTTGAATTCACGGCCACCAGCCCTTTCCACCACATGTTCCTGTTTTCCTAATAAGTCCTGGGCGGTGAGAGGGGAGGGAGGCGGGGAGGCCCCAGGCCGCTCAGAAGCCATCACGTGATGGTGAAATACAAGAATCCTAGAAAGGGTATCTCCCCGCAGCTCCATCCCGCCCTCACCCTCCCCCTCCCCGGCCGCACCAGCTCCGAGGTAACCGTAGACACCAGCCCGCCCGCCTCCAGGGTGCAGGACGGCACCTCGGTTGGCCCTCGAGGCCGGCTGGTGAGGAGCTGTGCCCACACCCCTGGGCCCGGGGGCATCGGGCCTGGGGGCTTGGGAGGGGGCGTCACGGGAGAACAGGGTGCGTTTGTTAGAAGCGAAACTTGGCGAGCTCGCCAGGGATGCGGAGGCGTCGAGGCCCCGTGTGTTCGGTTCCAGCCGGGGAGGGGGTGCAGGGGGGCACGGCTCCCCCACCCGCTGGGCTGGGCAGCTGCCTGCCGTTCCCGGAGGCCGCTATTTATAATCTGTTCTGCGTGTGAGTGTGTGTGTGCGCGTGTGTGCGTGTGTGTCTAATCCCTCCTCTTCTCCTCATTCTGCAGAAGAAGGCCGAAGCTGCACACCGGATCCTGGAAGGCCTGGGGCCCCAGGTGGAGCTGGTGAGCCCGGGATGGGGGGCGGGGGGGGGGAGGACTCTAGGAGGGGGCGGCAGGTGGGCGTGGGGGGGTAGGAAGTTCCTATTGCCAAGCGCTGCCCTGTCCCCCGCGAGGCAGGAAATACACCCTCTGATAAGGCCTGGCAGATAGCCTGGGGGGCCGGGCGCGTGGGGGCGGGCAGAGCCGTGGCGCTCCGGCCGGCCTCCCACGCCTGCCGCTCAGGGTACAGGAAGATGGACCCATGGGAGCCCAGCTGCGTGGGAAGCCTGCGCTCGAGGCCGCGGGATCGGAGTTCAAGCCCGAGACCTGCCGCCTCGGCGCGGTGTGACCCTGAGCCGGGCTCTTCCTTGCTCTGCGCCTCACTCTCCTCGTCTGCGAAATGGGAACAATGGTGGCACCTGTGCCCCTGCGGGATAGAGGGGATGAGCTATTTTTAAAAAATATATGTTTTTACTGATGTCAGAGAGGAAGGGAGAGGGAGAGAGAGAGAAACATCCATGATGAGAGAGGATCATGGACCGGCTGCCCCCTGCACGCCCCCCACTGGGGATGGAGCCCGCAACCGGGCAGGTGCCCTGACCGGAACCGAACTGGGACCTCCCGGTTCACAGGTTGACGCTCAGCCCCTGAGCCCCGCCGGCGGGGCTGGAGCCTCGTTTTAACCTGAGCTCCACCCGTGCTTTCTGCGTGGCCCTGGGGAAGGCCGGGGCGCTCTCGCTGTGGGTGGGGAGTCGGGGTCTCCGTGAGGTTAAAGGCTTGTGGTGCGGGCTCCTTAGCCAGCCCCGGGCCCGGTGAGCGCTCGGCTCCGCAGGGTGAACATGGAGGAGGGGGGCGCGGAGTGGCCCCTCAGCGGTTTGCCCGGCGCTGGTCCTGCGGTGACAGCTGCCCCCCAACCGGGGGTCGTTCCTCGGGCCACCGGAGAACACCTGGCCTTTCGCGGCTCCTTCCCCTCCCCCTTCTCTCAGGGCAGAGGCACACGGGTGGTGGTGGGGCTCCCCCGGCTCCGGGGCAGGGCCCAGGGCCCCTCCGGGGACCTGCCCGGGGCGTGTTCCCCTCCCTGGGATGTCTCTAGCAGCTCCGACTTCGTTTTTGTTGGTAGCTTTATGAAGATGTGATTCACACGCCATACAATTCACCCATTTAAAGTGAGCAATTCAGCGATTGCTGAGCACGTTCACAGATGCGCGCGGCCGTCTCCGCCATCGCGCTGAGGATTTCAGCATCTCAGAAAGAACTCTCTACCCTCAACTGGCATGGCCTAACCTCCTCGTCCCTTCCCCCTGCCCCCCATCCACACACACTTTCTGTCCCTGTGGGTGTATCTGTTCTGGGCACGCATATCCACGGACTTGCACACCAGGCGGCCTTTCGTGTCCTGCTCCGCTCACTCCGCATCCTGTGACACTGAGCGTCACCCCACGGGAGCAGGTCTCAGGGCTCCCCTCCTGTTCAGGGCTGCGTAATATTCCACCGGCCGAAGGACCACGTGTAGTGTATCCTTCATCCATCGACGGGCATCAGGAGGCCTCTGCTTTTGGCCATTATAAACACAGGGGCCGCGAACGTTAACACACGTTTCCATGTGGGCGTGTGTTTTCCTTCCTTGTGGGTGTCTTCCCAGGACAGGAATGACTGGAACCCGGTAATTCTATGCGTATCCCCTCGAGGAACTGCCAGACTGTTGTCCAAATTTGCTGCTCCATTTTCTAGCCCCACCAGTCAGCTGCCTCTTGCCTCAGTTTCCCCTTCTTACAACAGGACAGTGGGATGAGAGCGGGCCTGACCTACTTAGTCCCGGGCCTCCTGAGTGGGGGTGTGAACGGAGGGCACCGTGTCTGGGGCCCGAGGACGCCAGGGCGGGGGGGGACGCAGGCAACGGCCCGGGACCGGACAGGAGCCGCTGGGCTCAGAGTCTGGGTGGGGTCACCCCTGCTTGGGGGGTCCCGAAGCGGAGGCCCCTCGAGGCTGGTAGTGTTGGGCGCTGCGGGCGGGGTGTCAGGTGGCCGCGTGGCTGTCCCTGGAGCCTCTGACCGCTTCCCGCTGACGTGGCAGGCTGTGGCTTGGTGGCCTCAGTGAGCCCGCGGAGGAGACTCCCGTGGACGGGCACACGCCGTGTGTCGGACCCCGTGGAAGTGGCCCCGCTCCTGTTCTAGATGAGGCACAGAGAGGGCGGCGCCGTGCCCGGGGTCACACAGCAGGAGATGTGTGCTGAGCCCGTGGGGGTGTGGCCAAGTAGCTGTGACAGGCCCCGCCTCTGCTGGTCACCGCAAGGCCCGGAGGTGCCCTCCGGGGGGAGGCAGGTCAGAGGGCACCCTCTGCAGGGGCCACTCCGTGCCTCCCAGGAGGCGGGGCTGGGAGGGTCAGGGGTCACGGGCCACACCGCTGGGAATCGGTTCCCTGCAGTGTCACCCGGCTGCAGCGGGGGCTCTCAGGGAGGGGTGTCTGGGCCCAGGAGGAATGAGCACGTGGCGGGGACCCCGCCCAGTGCCCCCAGCGCCCCCAGCCCCGGGAGGGAGGCCTGGCTGGAGCAGGGGCGGCGGGAGGCTGCACGCAGGCAGCGCCGGCCCCGCTGCTTTGAGTCACCGGTTTCCTTCCTGTTGGAGGAGCTATTTTAAGCCCATGGCGTCCCCACAGGGTGAGGGCCAGGGCTGACACCTCATTCCCCCGCAGCTCCTCCACCTGGGCTGGCGGGCTCTCTGGCCCCCCACCCCTCTGGGTGGAGTCGGCCCGAAGGGGGACCCCCGCCTGGTCCCCAGCCCGGCTCTTCCTTCTGAGTCATAACGGCGTGCCTCCCGCTTCTGCCCAGAGCTGCACCATCAGTGTCGCCGTCAGACACGCTTCCTCCATCAGACACCCTCCCCCATCAGACACGCCTCCTCCGTCAGACACACCTCCCCCGTCAGACACCCTCCCCCATCATACACGCCTCCTCCGTCAGACACGCCTCCTCCGTCAGACACACCTCCCCCGTCAGACACCCTCCCCCATCAGACACGCCTCCTCCGTCAGACACCCTCCCCCGTCAGACACCCTCCCCCGTCAGACACCCTCCCCCGTCAGACACGCCTCCTCCGTCAGACACGCCTCCTCCGTCAGACATGCCTCCCCCGTCAGACACCCTCCCCCATCAGACACCCTCCCCCATCAGACATGCCTCCCCCATCAGACACCCTCCCCCATCAGACACGCCTCCCCCCTCAGACACGCCTCCCCCGTCAGACACCCTCCCCCATCAGACACGCCTCCCCCGTCAGACACGCCTCCCCCGTCAGACACGCCTCCCCCGTCAGATACCCTCTCCTCGCTCTCTCCCCTGCCCTCCCCTTGGTGGGCTGTGCCCCCATTTTTAGACGAGGAAATGGAGGCATGGAGAGGGGAGACCCAGACCCGGGCCCAGCCTGGCTCCGGGGTCTGTGGGAGGGAGTCCCCTCCAGGTGTGGCCCCAGCAGAGGGGAAACCCGTGAGGGAGGGAGAGGCAGGGCAAGCCGAGCCCTGCGGTTGCTGTGGCGGTGGGGGCCGAGGCCGCCTGGTGGCCACTGTCCTGGGACCCGTCTCTGGGCAGATGAGGCCCTGCTGGCCTGTGCAGCCTCCTGCAGGGGGGCCTGTGCTGTGCTGCTGTGAATGGTCCCATCAGCCAGTCATCAGGTCTGTGGGTGTCAGGAGGCGTGTGCGCTCCGTCTCCAGGGAGACGTTCCAGGGCGAGCCTGGTGTGCCCTCTTCCCTCACCCCGGGCCCTGCCCGAGGCCTCGGGACTCTGGGTCTCGTCCTTCCCGTCCTGCTGGGTCCTCACTCTCTGTACCTGGTTCTTCTGCCACAGTCACCCATGGCTGCCCTGCGGTTCCTGCTGCCTGTGGGGCCCGTGAGAGAGACAGAGGGGGGGGGAGGGGACACAGAGACACAGATGGACACGGGGTACAGGCAGAGAGCGAGGGGGGGGGGATGGGATTCTAGTGTTAGTTCATCTCTCACCAGCTGTGGGCAAGTGCTTTAAACTCCCAGGGACTCAGCTCTCCCACCTGTAAAATGGGATGAGAACCGAGCTCGTTAGCTGCTGCTGTGTAACAAAACAGCCCGAAATTCAGTGGCTCGAGACAACCCCCGTCAGCTGTTTGCCGTGAGGAGAGAAGTCAGCTGAGCGTTTCTGTCGATGTGGGCCCAGCTCGCTCACGTGTGTGGCCAGCTGGGCAGTGGGCAGGCTCGGCTGACATGGACCTAGGGAGGAAGCAGAAATGCAGACACACACTTCCAAGCCTCTGCTTTCATGAAGTTCTCTCTGTCCCGTTGGCCAAAGCCAGGGTGTGGTCGGACCCAGGGCGGCAGGGAGAATGGCTGCCGTGATCCGGTCGCTGCCCCTGATGGTGACAAGGACACGGATACGTGGGCATTTCTGCCAAGCGCTGGGCTGAGAACGCCCAGGTACTGCCTCCTGGCATCTTCACAACAGCCCTGCGAGTCCAGCCCTGTTTGTAGACGAAAACCAGGGGCCCAGATGGCGTAAGTGACTCGCCCAGAGACACAGCCCGGGTGTGCCGGACCAGGCTGTGCCCCCAGGCCATGCCCCGAGTTCCTGGCGGCGGTGCTGCCGTCCGGAGGGGCTGCCCAGCATCTCGCCGAACTCCGGACCCGACCCGTCGCACACCCTGCAGCCACTTGCTTCTTCCCTTGTGCGCACTCGTTGCTGCTCGTGGGCCCGGCCGTTCCTTTTTCAGTGCTGTATAGTACTCCGGTGCAAACACGCCCTCATCTTAGCCTCCGACGAGGCGGGCATTTAGCTTGCTAACAGGCGTTGTGAGGAGGAGTGCTGTCCCGGCATCTGACACCACATCTCAGGGGCCGGGGGGTGCACAGGGCCCCAGCGTCTCTGCTGCTGCAGGAGGAGCGGGGGCCGCAGGGCAGACATTTTTTTTTTTACTATACATATTTATTGCTTTCAGAGAGGAAAGGAGAGGGAAAGGGAGATAGAAACATCAATGATGAGAGAGAATCACTGATCGGCTGCCTCCTGCACGCCCCACACTGGGGATGGAGCCTGCAACCTGGGCCTGTGCCCTGACCGGGGATCGAACCCTGACCTCCTGGTTCATAGGTTGGTGCTCAACCACTGAGCCACGCCAGCCGGGCCCACGTTCAGTCTGTAACACAGGCTTCTTCACGGCTCTCCGAAGCCTGTTACCTGGGTACAAGTGCGTGAGCCGTGCGCCAGCCTCCCTGGCCCCGCACCCTCGCCAGTTCCTGGCGAGGCAGGTTTGTCCCCGTCCGTGGGGGGACATGGGGGGCTGTCGTGGCGCTCTCCGTGGTTCGGATGCTGAGAAGTTGGGCAGTTTTCCCGGTTGGAGGTCATTGCCGATCCCGGCTCCCCGGGACGGGTGTGCCTGTCCCTGGTGCTCGGGCCAGCACAGCCCGGTGCCCCCAGAGTAGCCGCGGTGCCTTGGCAGGAAGTCATGGTGCCACCGCTGTGCCCGAGGGTCACAGTCTGTTCCTGTTGGCGCCGCAGGCTGGGTCTCCGTGGTCCCTGTCACGCCTGCCGGCGGCCGGTTCTCACACCAGCGGACCGACGGCTCCCAGGTGTCAGGGCCTCGGGCGCTGGGCCGGGCCGGGAGCGCTGGCTGTGGGCGCTGTGGTGGGGCCGCCGCCTGGCCGGCCCTGACGAGCCTCCTCTCCCTTCCTCCGCAGCCGCTGTACAACCAGCCCTCCGACACCCGGCAGTACCATGAGAACATCAAAATGTGAGTACGCCGGCCGCGTGCAGGCGCGTGGGGGCCGGGCACACAGGTGTGGGTGGGACATGGGCTCTCGGTCGCATCGGGGCTGCCAGCCAGGGCCGGGCACAGGAGGAGGGGCAGAAGGGGGCAGTTTGGGCCAGAATTGGGGGCCAGGCAGGACCTGGATGGGGTGCGAGCAGCCTGGGGTGGGGAGAGGGACATGGATCTCAGGTCGGGGAGGGCGGGCGAGGACGCTGTGCGCTGCGTGCATAGCCCCGCCCTGTGCGAGCAGGAGGGCCCCGCGGGGCGCAGGAGAGCAGGCTCAGCAGGATGGGGCGGCCCCGGGGCGAGCAGGACCCCGCGGTTTGGGCTCTGGTTCTAGTCCGAGCGTATGTGGGCGTGTCCTGCGGTCGGCACAGCGGGTGCATCTGGGGCGCGGGCAGTGGGAGCACCTGTCTCGGCCCCAGGCTTTGCAGGTGCCCAGTGATGGGTCCCCACAAGGAGGCCTGTCGTCGGGGGATGCGAGGGGCCAAGCAGCCTCAGCCAGGTGCCACCCACGCGCTTGGCGGGCTCAGCTGGCTCCTGGGGGCGCCGGGCCGGTCCTGGGCGCTGGTGGCTCTGTGTCTCCGTGTGGGAGCGAGGCGTTGGTGGCGTGGCTGCGGCGGGGCCAGCTTGTTCTCGGGACGCGTGAACGGGAGTGTCACCGCGTGTTGTCACCCGGGACCCACATGGCCCTGCGCCCACGGCTGGGGGCGGGGACCCCAGACGGAAGGTGATGGGGTGCGAGTGTCCTCTCCGGGCCTGTCACAGCGGGAATCCGGTGGGCGTGCCCATCTGAGGGGGGCTGCTGGGAACTGTCACTCATTCACTCATTCATTCATTCATTCACTCATTCATTCAGTCATTCACACAGTTATCGAGCACCTCTCCTGTGCCAAGGCCTGGCCTGGGCCCTGGGGATTGGACTCTGAACAGAATGGAGACCCTGTGCCCTCCTCAATTGTTGCATCTGCCAGTGGAGACAAACTGAGTTAAAGAGACAAGAGAACATCCGTGGGGCTGCACACTCGGACCCTCGCGCTGGGGCGTGGTCCCCGCTGGCTGGGTTCTGGCGCTCGAGCACCGGGCTGAGATGTTCCCCGCGATGTATCGCTGGAAGCCGGCGATCGCTTACCGAGTAACGTGGGTGTTTTCGGGCGATAGAAGCCACCGCAGAAACCCCCACGCCGAAAGCAAAAGGGGCCCACACAGCAATGTTAGCGAGAAAGACACCGATGCCGCTGCATCCGTCTTTAAAAATATGTATTTACTTATTATCATTCTAAAACATCTTTATTCATTTCAGAGAGAGGAAGGGAGAGGGATAGAGAGAGAGAAACATCAACGATGAGAGAGAATCATCGCTCAGCTGCCTCCTGCACGCCCCCCACTGGAGATGGAGCCCGCAACCCGGGCCTGGGCCCTGACGGGGAATCGAACCGTGACCTCCTGGTTCATAGGTCAACACTCAACCACTGAGCCACACCGGCCAGGCTTAAATAAATCTTTTTTTTTTTTAATTGAAAATGGTTAATGTTGACATGATTGCCGTCGTCCCCCCTCCCCGTCCTTTGCCCACCTCCGCCTGCCTCCGCCTCCCCTTCCGCTGGCCGCCTCCACACAGTTGCCGGTGCCCGTGGGGTATGCATTTGGCGAGTGCCTTCTCTGTTTAAGTCGAATAGAATGGTGGGCTTCCTGAGGCCTGCGATCGGGGAAGCTGTCCTAAGTCACAGATGACGGAGCTTAAGTTTAAAGCACAGAGATGAGGAGTTTAAACTTCTCACATAACGAGTATGCGGCCAACTTTATGTTCGAAAGGCGTACCCATAAGTTCAGCGTAGATGTCCTTAGAACTTCAATTTTTTAGCAACAGTTTTCCACGAAAATGATGGCTTCTCCCGTGTGTTAAATGTCAGCGTGTTCACCGTTAAATCCGTGCAGCCATTCACTTTAGAAAGTGCTGTCGCGATGGCAAATGGTGTGATGGCAGGAAAAGGGAGGGGTGACTTGAGCCAGGGGATCAGGGCAGGGCAGGACCTGAGGGTTAGGTGAACTCTTGGACGCGGAGTGGCTGCTGGCAGTGCAAAGGCCCTGGGGCCGGTGAGCTGGTGGGATCACCAAAGGCCGGCGAGGGCCAAGGGGGTGGGTGAAGGGGAGGGAGGTGCCGGGACTGGTAGGAGCTTGGGTCTCGTTATCTGCGCGGAGGGAGGCCAGGGATGGGCTGATTCTGGGAAGTGATGCGCATGGGTTTTTGTGTTTAAAGGCTGGTGCTGGGGCTGCAGGGCAGAAGGCACTGGGGTTGGGAGACCTCGGCGGAGGTCACTGCAGCCACTGGGGGGTCAGGGACAGGGGGTCCCGTGGACGCCAAGGTGGGAGGTCTGGGCGGCGGTGGGGAGACGGAGAGGCTGTGTCCTGAGATGGCAGCTGAGGGTGCAGAGACAGGTTTAGGTCCACGAACATCCGGCCCTTGTGGCCACTCGCTTCCTCTCAGTGCCTCGGTTTCCCCGTCTGTGAAATGGGGATGACACAGCGCCTGCCTCCTAGGGCTGCTGAGGGTTCAGGGACTCACTGTCCCTGAGGCGCCGAGCTCCGTGTCAGGCGCGTGGGAAGCGTTCTGGGATTTCTGTCCGTTTTTTAAAAAAAATTCTTACCTGAGTGAGGGTATTTTTCCATTGATTTTTAGAGATAATGCGAGGGAGGGAAACAGACACACAGAGAGAAACATCGGTGTGAGAGAGACACATCGGTTGGTTGCCTCCCTCCCACACACACCCCAACCAGGGCTGGGGATCCAGGCTGCAACCGAGGTTCATGCCCTGGACCAGAATCGAACCCACCACCGTTCAGGCCTCAGGCGGATGCTCTAACCCCTGGGCGGCCGGCCAGGGCTGTCCTTCTGATTGTGCAGATGCCCAGGGCTGCTGCTCGTCCGCCCCTCTTCCCACAAAGTGTCTGGAGGACCTGCTGGGTGCCGGCCCCGCTCTGAGCCAGGGAGGCCGCCGGGAGCGAGGCCTGGTGCTGAGCGGTGCAGGCAGGAATGACTCGCTGCCAGGTGGCGACAGCTTGATAGGGCAGAGGACCCGGCGGGGGGGATGCAGGGCCTCACCAGGCTCCCCCTCGCGCCCTTGACCCCCTTGTGCACCCGGCCCCCCTCCCCCGCCTCCTCCCAGGCCCCGCCCTCCTGCTGCTCTAAGTGCCCCCAGGTGGGAGGTGATCCCTCCCTAAGGACCTTCGCTGTCACTTTAATTTCTCACCGTCTGCATGCTGGGCCGGGAGCTGAAGTTAATTTCACGCCTGACTTCCTGCCGCGCGGGCGATTTCTGTGCCTGCAGGTCACCTGGACCCCCCTCCGCTGCTCTCCCTCCGCCACCTGCTGCCTCGGACGCACGGGGGTGGGGTGAGGTGGGGGGTGGCTGCCTGGGCCCCAGGGTGGGGACCTGCCAGACCCTCCGGCCGTTGGGGGAGCAGCGGGCGGGGCTGGCGACAACCCTGAGCGGAGTAGGTGGGTGCTCTGCTGAGGGAGGGGTTCCCTCTGCACATCTGCCCGGAGGGCTCGGCTGCACGTGCTGGTGTCGTGAAAACCGCATGCGAGCCCGGCCGGTGCGGCTCAGTGGTTGAGCGTGAACCTATGAACCAGGAGGTCAGGGTTCGATTCCCGGTCAGGGCACATGGCTGTGTTGTGGGCTTGATCCCCAGTGTGGGGCGTGCAGGAGGCAGCCGGTCCATGACTTTCTCTCATCACGGATGTTTCTCTCTCCCTCGCCCTTGCTTCCTCTCTGAAATCAATGAGGATATATATTTAAAAACACACACACCTGCGATTCGGTGGGACTGACCCATGGGGACAGTTACTGCTGCCGCCCTGCGTCCTGCCGTGGCCTCGCCTGCTGCACCGCGCCTGGTGGCCGAGCCCGGGCACGGCCTGTCCCTCTGTCCCCTCTTCCCTCGGGTCCTGTGTGTGCTTCCCGTGTGCTGTAGGCTCCCCGCTTTTCTGGCCCCGCAGCCCGATTTCCTCCCCCTCCTGCCTCCTCTGGGGGGTCCGCTGATGGGCAGCCCAGGGCCGTGCGGATGGAAAGGTCGCCGGGGACCCGGTGACTGTTCACAGGTCTTTGTGTTCTTGTCTGGAGGTTCAGAGAGGTTCAGGAACCTCCCCAGGGTTGCACAGCCCAGCTCCCAGGCCAGCCCCATCTGCGCACCCCCCTCCCCCGTTTTCTCTCCGGGGCCTCCAGTCCGGGCCCTGCCCCCTCTGGCCCAGTGACCTAGTTGAGTCCCCTCCCTCTGCCCGTCAGTAGCCGGTCTCCTTGGAGCATCTCTTTCACGGGGGAAAAGGCTTTGGACCATCCAGCGCCCGATCTGACGGGCTCTTCCCACGGTCCTGCCCTGGCGTCTCCATCTGACTTTTCCCCCCCAGTTCTGGGTCTGGCTCCCCAGGGACGCCCCTCCTCACCCCTCCACATTCACCGTCACTCCTTCCTAGCCTGGAACCTCTGCTTTCCCCAAACCCCAGCCCAAACCTCTCCTCCTCCAGGCAGCCTCCCCGGATTGCCCCAAACTTTCCTTTCCCAGAACTGCCCAGGGCCTGGCCAGAGTCTCCTCAAAGGTCCAGAGTCTTCGTTTCCTCGTCTCCTAAGAGCGAACCTCACAGCAGCCTTGCAAACACAGCTCTGAGAATGTCCCGGATCTCCCCCACCGCTGTGCGGACACCCACGTGTGTGGGCCCATGCTGTTGGCTCAGCCAGGCTGTCTGTGTTTCCTTGCAAATGTCCATTTTCTGGCCCAAGGTCGGACCCAGGCTCCCACCTCCCGCTCTGCCTTGGCCCTCAGTCAGTCCGCAGCCGGTGCCGGTCCCTCCGCCTTCCGTGGCTCTCCCCGTGGCTCTCCCCGCGGTGCTCCAGGGGCGGGCACTGTGCAAGGAGGGCTGGCAGGGGCGTGTAGACTGTCCCTCAGTGGGCGTTTGTCTGATGTTTCCGGGAGGAGCCCGGGCTTGCGGATTTGGGGAAGAGCCCCAGAGAGCCGAGGGAGGCGCCCGCCCCGCCTGAGTGCAGGAGTGGGTCTCGGGCGTGGGCGCTCCAGGCCGTGTTCCTGGTCTGGGCTGTGGGTGTGTCTCCGTGGCCACTTGTCCACGGCCGGCGTGGGCCACGGGCAGAGGGGAGCTGCGTGCATGTGGGCGTGGTGGCAGCTCCAGGGGAGTCAGGAAGCCACCAACGCTTTGCTCCCCTTTAAGTCCCCCTTTTCTGCCGCCCACACTCACCCCAATTGTAGGGGGCCCTTCAGGATTGGGGGAGAGGACGAGGACTTGGCAGGTGGGACTCGCTGAGGGCAATGGGTATCGTCTCACCGAGTTCGGGCACGGGCGCCTCGGGGCCAGCGGGGCCCCTTCAGGAGCCGGGAGACCTGAGCCCGCTGACCGCCCGCCCCTCGCTCTCCTCCTCCCGCCTAGAAACCAGGCGATGCGGAAAAAGTTGATCTTGTACTTCAAGAGGAGGAACCACGCCCGGAAACAATGGGTAAGTCACCCCACGCCCCCACCCCATCCCGTCCCGGCCCCCGTGGGGTCAGTCCAGGCCCAGTCAGGCCACGCCCGTTGGGACCCTGCCCGCTGCGGCCGTCTGGTTACCACGTGTCCAGGCTGCAAAGAAAAGCCTAGGACAGCGACAGCCGTGGGGCTGGGGGCGTGGCTGCCCCGGGTCTGGTTTGTGGTAAGAGGTGGAGGATGGGGGTTGCAGGAAGCACCCTTAGAAACGAGGTTGGCCGAAACCGGTTTGGCTCAGTGGATAGAGCGTCGGCCTGCGGACTGAGGGGTCTCAGGTTCGATTCCGGTCGGGGGCATGTACCTGGGCTGCGGGCACATCCCCAGTGGGAGGTGTGCAGGAGGCGGCTGATCGATGTTTCTAACTCTCTATCTCTCTCCCTTCCCCTCTGTAAAAAAATCAATAAAATATATTTAAAAAAAAAAAAAAAGAAACGAGGTTGGAGGTTGGCCCGGGAGGCAGCTCGGAGTCCTGCCTGGAGGGCACGTGGGCAGGGACATGTGCAGCTGTGGTTTTCAGGGAAGTTAGGGCCCAGTGATGGGGGGGCGTTACCCGTTAGTGTCCTTTCAGCGCCGCAGGGAGGAAGAGCTGGTTCAGATGGGGCAGAGGGAAGGGGTTGGTGAGGCCGAGAAAGTCGACTGGGTGGAGCTCAGGAGTGGCTCGATCAGGTTTCACCTTCATTTCTATGCAGTCGTTTTTTGCCCAACGCTGTATGTTAATTCATTGACAAACTGGTTTCCCGGTGGGACCTGAATTCCCACAGCAGGTTCGAGGCTTCCAGAGCCCAGGAGAGAGCTCCCCTCGCTCAGACCATCTCCCTGAAGCCCTGATTGGACCCCTGGAGGGCGTGGGCCCCTCTGAGCCAGTTTCTGGACTCACCTGCCCTGGTCTCAGACCTCAGCTGGGCCCTCAGAGAGAGGAGACACTTCTGGCCCAGAGACTGGGCGACTGGGACGCTGGGTGGGCTGCATTAGGGACCCCAGGGCCCCGTGGAGCACAAGGCATTGGGCTTCCCACCCTTTCTTTTCTCAAGATGGTGTCCAGAGGGGCCGGGGCAGGGTGGACGGCGGTTGTGAAACTGCGAGTCCTGTCTTACTCATTGAGTGAAGTAGCCACCGAGCGCCCGCTGTGGCCTGGCGTGGTGCTGAGTGTAGGAGACACACGTGTTGTGCAGAGGGGTGAGGAGAGGTGACCTCAGTGCTGAGGTGGGAATGACGGTGACGATCTGGAGGTTGGAGTGTCAGGCAGAGGGCACAGCACGTGCAAAGGCCCTGGGGCAGGAGCGGCCGGGATCACATAGGACAGAGTGTAGGGGGCAGGCCTGAAGTGCAGGGCAGGAGTGGGGGCGTGGTTGACATGACCTTGCCCGGAATCGAATCTGGGACCCTTCAGTCCGCAGGCAAGTGCTCTATCCACTGAGCCAAAGGGGCTAGGGCTGGGCACGAGGGGTTCCTGATGGTGCTGACGTGCGGAGAGGCGTTGAAGCGAGGCTCCAGGCTGCTCCATCTGTTCCCGCAGCCGTTAGGTGGGGGGGCCGGGGTCTCCCGGGCGACAGACGCTCCCCGCCTGCTGCCGGCAGGTCACCTTGGAGACTGGGAAGCCGGGCAGCTCCGTCCTGGGCGGGTGGGGGTCTTTGCTCCGAGGACCTAGAGCAGGTGGCCCTGCGGTTGGACACGGACGGGGACTCCCTCGTCTTGGATGGTTGGAGCTCGGGTCCTCACACCCCCCCGGGCCTGGGGCGGGGAACTGTTCAGAGAGGGGGTCATGCTTCCCGGGGGGCCGGGGGGACACCGGGAGCCACAGCGTCTGGTGCAACTTTCTGTGATGATGAACGCGGCTCTGTGCGCCGCCCGCTGCGGACGGGCCCGGCCTCGGGAGGCTGCCGAGCGCTGGGCATGTGGCTGGGGGGCCAGGGACTGAGCTGTGACTGTCACTGAAATGTATGTGACTGAACGGAACAGCCTCACGCGGCTGGTGGCCTCCCTAGGGGACCAGGCCTTTCTAGGGGGAGGCCAGGCAGGGCGGCCGGGCCCCGGGGCGGGGGAGGGGGAGGTGACCGGGAACCACGTGCCCTGGGGAAGCCTGTGGTTTACTTCAGGGGCCGGGTCTGCTCAGGTCTCACGTGACCGTGCCTGCGTGCGTATGTCTGTGTGACTGTGTCCGTGCCTGTGTGTGTGCATCTGTGTGTCTGTGCACATGTGCATGTGCGTCTGTGTGTGTGTGCCTGTGAGGCCGTGCATGTGTGTGTATGTGCAGCTGTGTGTGCATGCATCAGTGTGAGACTGTGCATGACTGAATGTGTGTGTGTGTGTGTGTGCCTGTGAGGCCATGCGTGTGTGCGCGCGCGCGCATGCATCAGTGTGTGTGTGTGTTTGTGCACCTGCAGTTGTGTGTGCATGCATCAGCGTGAGGCCGTGCGTGTGTGTGACTGTGTATGCATGTGTGTGTACATGCACATGTGTCAGTGTGTGTGTGCGTGCACGTGCGGCTGTGTGTGCATGCATCAGTGTGAGGTCGTGCGTGCGTGTGTGACTGAATGCATGTGTGGGCGTGTGTGCATATGTGTGTGTGCGTGTGTGCATATGTGTGCATATGTGTGCGCGCGCGCACACGTGCATCGGTGTGACGGTGCGTCCGTGCAGAGTGGGCGGCGGCGGGAGGGGAGGCTGCGGTCGGGTGCAGGGGCGCCCTCAGCAGTGCCCCTGCCCCCGCGGTGCCCAGGAGCAGAAGTTCTGCCAGCGCTATGACCAGCTCATGGAGGCCTGGGAGAAGAAGGTGGAGCGCATCGAGAACAACCCGCGGCGGCGGGCCAAGGAGAGCAAGGTG
Source organism: Myotis nattereri (assembly GCF_964212035.1). NCBI lineage: Eukaryota > Metazoa > Chordata > Mammalia > Chiroptera > Vespertilionidae > Myotis > Myotis nattereri. The sequence continues at coordinate 27,601,153 of NC_138095.1, read as the reverse complement.
CGCGAGTACTACGAGAAGCAGTTCCCGGAGATCCGCAAGCAGCGCGAGCTGCAGGAGCGCATGCAGAGGTGAGCGCCCCCCCCCCCCCCCCCCCCGCCTGCCTCCCGCCTCCCGCCTGCGAGCCTGGGCAGCGGGCGCCCGGCCTGCGTGAACCGGGCAGCGCAGTGGGAAGCGGGAGCGCAGCGGGGCCTCCCACCGGCCGCCCCAGGGGCCCCGCCCGCCCTTGGATGTGTCACTCGGACCCCGCTGGGCCTTGACACTCACTTGAGACTCACATGCGTCCCTGTGAGCAAGCGCTTTTGCTTCTGCCCGCGTGCCCTGGGCTGGGGCCCACCAGCTCCGTTCGCTGTGGTCTGCGCGGCCCCTGAGGGCGCTGAGTGTGAGACCCCTGGTGGATCAGAGGGGAGAGGACCGCCTGGCGTAGGAGCCAGGAGCAGCAGCTGGTCTGCTGTGGCCCCGTGTGAGGATGGAGTGAGAGCCTGTGGGGCAGTGCCCAGCGCACAGTAGGTGCTCAGCGAGGTGTGGCTCCGGCCCCCCTGTTGTCCTGTTCGCTTTAGTGACATAGGTGAGGTGATGGGCCAGGAGCAGTGATGACAGACCTCACTGTCTGTTGGACACTCGCAGTGTCTCCCGGTGCCTCCTCCCGGCCCTGGGAGCTGGTGCCACACGGACCCTGTGCTACAGGGGGGGAAACGGAGGCACAGGTCAGTGGGCTGAGCCGGGATGGGCACGTGGATCTGCGTGGTTGGCCTCTTCGAGCGCATTTCAGAGAGAGAAGGGGCCGAGCACCTGCTAGTGTTGGGGTTCAGGCCTCCCTGGACCAGACGGGGGGCCCCTGCTCTGCCCTGGACCCCTGGGCCTGGGGCTGTCCCTGTGGGTGGGGGCGCCCTGGCCCCGCCCCGCTGCCCACAGGCCGCCTCAGGGGAAGTTGTGGGCTCGGTCTGAGCCGCGGCACCGCCTCGCACAGGGCTGCCGCGCGGCCGGTCCTGAGTGTGTCCCTCTGGCTTCCAGCAGGGTGGGCCAGCGCGGCAGCGGGCTCTCCATGTCGGCTGCCCGGAGCGAGCACGAGGTGTCCGAGATCATCGACGGCCTCTCGGAGCAGGAGGTGAGTCCGCGGCCCTGACTCTGACTCACCCTGGACGGTGCAAATCCAAGGGGGGTCACTGACGTGGGGACAGGGCCAGCGCGGGAGCTCAGACACCAGGGAGTGGCCATCGCCTGCCCCAGGTGGCATCTAATGAACAACATAAACGAATGAACAGAATAGACCCAGAGACATGGAAGCATGGAACAGACTGGAGTCTCAGGGAGGGGAGGGAGGGAAGCGATCAAACAAAGAACTTGCACGCGGATGTGCACAACCCAGGGACGCAGACCATTGGGGTGGTGAGTGCCTGGGGCGGGGCGGGGGGCGGCTAGAAGGGGTTAAGGGGGGAGAAAAGCAGACATAAGTAATACTTTCATCAATAAATAACTATTAAAGATTTAAGAAAAAAGATGTAAATTTTAAATTTATTTACTTAGATGTTTTTAGAGAAGTTGGGGGGGAGTGAGAGAGAAACATGGATGTGTTGTTGCACGTGCTGACGCATTCATGGGCTGCTGCTTGAGTGTGCCCTGACCGGGGACCGAACCTGCGACCTTGGGGAATCGGGAAGATGCTCTAAGCACCTTGATCTCCCCCATCCCCCACCCCCGCCTTCCTCGGTGCTGCCCGTCGGCCAAGTCCCACTGGCAGCCAGAGGGCAGGGGCCCTGACCTGGGCCAGCCTCCCACTGTGCACCGGGCGGGCACCCCCTGTCAGGCCTCGCAGCCCTGCCTGCTCTCACCAAGCTCCCCACGTGGTTCCCACTCAGGTGGTTCCCTCTCTGCCCGTCGGAAAGGGCCCTCGTTGTAGAACTTTGCACGATACGTGCCTGTTCAAACCCCGTTCAGCCCACAGAAAGCAGAACTCGGGGTGCCTGTGCCCACAGCCGCACCCGTGTGTCTGCCCCAGTCCCCGCCCAACGCCGCGGCCACAGGCAGGTCCCATGGTGGCACGGACAGGCTGGGTTTGCCCTGGAAGCCAGAGGAGGGCGGCCTTTCCCCCTGGGTCCCCTGCCTGCCTCAAGGCCTGGGACGTCTGGGCTGGTCCGCATCCCCAGGGCCTGGCACTGGCATCCTCAGGGCGCAGGGCCAGCAGCCAGGGGGCCGAGGCTCGCCATAGCAGCGCAGCCCCCCTGAGGCTCCCTGGAGGCTGGGCAGGAGGAGACCTCCCCGTCCTTCGGGGAGCTGTCAGCCGGGGGCGCAGGCCCCATCGGGGAGAGAGAGGGAGGCAACCCTGTAGGCTGAGCGGGGTGTCCTGCCGCTGCCCATGACCATGGCCGTGACCCCCCAGTGTTCTCCTCGGGCAGCTGGGCGGCTCGGGGCTCCGGGGTCCCTTCTCCCAGCTGGGTCAGGACACACGCACACACAGGACACACACGCACCAACACCGAGCGGAGGGTCGGATGAGGGAGGCTGTGGCCTGGCTGGGTCTCCGCCTGCCTCTGGACGTGGGTGATGAACGGCCGGGACATGAGCCCAGCTGAGTGGCCGCCCCAATGCATTATGGGTGACTCCTGCCAGGCATGGGCTGTGCAGGCCTGATCCCAGGTGGACACACGGGAGGTGGGGGAGAGGGGGGAGCTGGACGCCAGGGCTGGGCAGCAAGTGGTTCTGACCCTGTCCACAGCCCCCCCACCCCGTGCCCTCTGAGCCTGAGTGGCCCGGCCCACGTCCCGAGCTCACGTGGCCCAGCCGCCCCAGACATCCCACGGTGGCTTCTGGCGCCTGCGTTTCCCGTGGAAGATTCACGGCCCCGTCTCCCGGCGGACGGGCGGCGGCTGCTCTTTGCAGCGAATTTACAGCTGGGCCCACCACCGCAGGCCTGTCTGGCTGCCTTTTTCTATTTTCTTTCTCTCTTTTTTAAAATATAGTTTTATTGATTTCAGAGAGGAAGGGAGAGGGAGAGAGAGAGACATCCATGATGAGAATCATGGATCGGCTGCCTCCTGCACGCCCCCTACTGGGGATCAAGCCCACAACCCAGGCCTGTGCCCTGACTGGGAATGGAACCCTGGACCCATCAGTTCGCAGGTGGACATTCTACCCATTGAGCCACACCGGCCAGGGCTGGGGCTGCCTTTAAATCCCCCTCCCCCGGCACGGGCTACTGCTATTTTTTTACTCGTCATTCTCTCTCTGTTTCACATTTTCCCACTCTCACCTGGAGCATCCACCCCCCCCTCCCCCCGTCTCCCCGCATGTCACCTGGGCCCCCGTCCCCGTCCTGTCCCCGGCGTCGCGCGCTCACTGACCGGGCCCCTCCTCCGTCTCCCGGCAGAACCTGGAGAAGCAGATGCGGCAGCTGGCCGTGATCCCGCCCATGCTGTACGACGCCGACCAGCAGCGCATCAAGTTCATCAACATGAACGGGCTCATGGACGACCCCATGAAGGTGTACAAGGACCGGCAGGTCATGAACATGTGGAGCGAGCAGGAGAAGGAGACCTTCCGCGAGAAGTGAGCCTGGCGCCGAGCGGGGGTGGGGGGCGGCGGCGGCGGCCGGGCCCGCGGGCCTCTGGGCCCTGCCCTGACCCAGCCGGGACAGTGACCACAGACTGGGCGCTTAGAGCAACAGGAATGCGTCATCTCAGTGCCGGAGGCCAGAGGTGCAAGGTCAGGGTGTGGGCAGGGCCGGTTCCTTCTGACTTCAGAGGGAGGAAGGGAGGGAGGGAGAGAGAGAACCGTCGGTGGTGAGAGAGAATCAGGTGGTGAGAGAGAATCACCAATCGGCTGCCTCCTGCACGCCCCCCACTGGTTCGTGGGTCGAGGCTCAGCCCCTGAGCCGGCCGGCTGGGCAGGGCCGGGTCCGGCTCCCTTCTGTGTGGCTCTCCCGGCTTCCACTGTTCCCAGCAGTGCCTGTCACCGTGGCTTGTAGTGTAGCCTGGTCACTGCACCTCCTTTTGTCTTCAGGTTCCCCCTGCCCCCCATTTGTGTTCTCGGGTCTCTTATCTTTTCCCCGAGAGGCAGGAGGGAGGGAACTGAGGCATGGGCTGGAACAGACGGCCCCAGCCTAGCCACTGGCTTCCCCCTCTGCCCGTGCGGAAGGCCTGTGGGCAGGACAGTTCCTTTAAGACGTGGGGCCGGGCCTGGGGCAGTCTCTGCCCTTCCCAGGGTCGGAGGTCGGGGGTTGGGCACCGGACAGGTCAGCCAGAACGGACACCAGGACTTGACGGAGCAGGAGGAGGGTCCCGGGTCCCACGGATCCCGCGGTCTCCTCAGGAAGTAGCGCTGTGGGGAGCCGTTCCCGCGGCGTGTTTAGGGTTTAAGCTCCGAGACGGAAAAGCCCAGGTCCCGGTGGCTCCTGCTGGGTCCTCGCGGTCACGGGGGCGCCCGCTCCACCCTGGAGTCAAGTCCTCCGTCCCCCGTCCCCCGTCGAAGGCACGCGACTGTAGAGCAGTCGGAGGCTACTAGTAAGCGTTGCCGTGCGTTAGGCATCTAGATCCCCCCGTGTCGTCGGTGTTTCTGTGGGTTTACGCCGTCTTCCCCCCAAAAAGGTGCTTCTGGGTCACGCGGCTAACGCACCGGCGGGGCCCGTTTGGGGGCTCGTGTCTTTCCCGGACTGTGGTCCTGGTTGAGGCTCATTTTCAGTGGGGTTGGTCGCGGGCGCTCGGGGCCTTTGACAATCGCACACGGGTGGCATAGGGCTCCGCCACTCCTTGTCTCTGAGCCTCAGTTTCCCCATCTGTAAACTGGGTGAGCAGCAGTGCCTTGCTCTTCAGCTGTCGCGAGGCTCCCAGTCTCGGCCGGTTCCGGGTCATCGTTGACCAAGGACACGTGTGGATTGCGGGGAGGTGGACAGGTGACCTAGGCCATGTCCAGGCTCCATTCCCGATCTCCTAGGGCCGGCTCTGCTGGAGAAACCCCGGCAGAAAGGATTGGGGGGAGAGGGGAGGAAATGTCCTGGGGCGGGAGAGGGAGGGGCCAGAGCCGGTCTGTCTGGAAAAGGAGGGCGTTCAGTCGCTCCAGGGTTGCGAGCCGCCCGAGGCGGGATCCCAGGCGGGGAAGCCGGCCACCGAGTCCTGGCTTCCTCCGGGAGGAGAGAAGAGGCCATTCCGGATTTTCCGGTGTCTGGTCGGGGAGCCGGGGAGGGGCCCTCTGGCCTCCCGCCCAGCCATCTGGAGGGCCAGGCGCTGGCCCAGGCGCCCTCCTGGGATCCAGGCCCCGGCCTCTCAGGCAGCCTCTTCTCTCCCCCAGGGCGGCCGCGGGGCCGGGGCACCGCGTGGGGACGGCCGGGCCAAGGCTGGGCTTGGGCCAGTGGCTCCACCCGGCCTCCCTGGGGCCCGGGCAGTCCTGACCCACATCCCCGCCCCCGCCGGCCGGCCGCCTGCTCCCGTGGCCCTGACGTTTCGGCCTGGCTGCGCGCTTTCCCAGTAATTCCCCGGCTTCCCAGGAAGCCAGTTGGTGGGGCGCCAGCTCCCGCCACCCCTCTGGCTGCAGGCCCTTCTCGCCGCCTCCTTGGCCGGCCTGCCTCTCGCCCGCCTCCCCGAGGGCAGTCAGAGCCTGTGCTCCCTGACCCGTGGCCTCGCTGGGGGAGGCCCGTGGGCCGGGCGCGGCCGGCTTCCCAGGCCCGGCTGCAGAGAGAGACAAAGCAGATTTTAAAAGGGGGGGGGCGGGAACCCCACTGAAGAGCCGCGTGCTATGTCCTCATTTTTCCTGGAAGCCGCCTCCAGCAGGACAAACAAATATATTTTCAAAGGCGCTAAAACCAGTGACTCACTCCCAGCAACGCCCTCTCGCAGTCCTTGGCCCGCCTGCCGCCCTTCCCACACCCCCCTGGGTTAATTGCTCCGAGTGGGGCGGTGCCCGCCCCGCCGGGCCAATGGAGATGGCAGGCTCCCGGGAGCTCGGCGGCCGCCCCGCCGGGGAGCCCCCCTCGGCCCGGACTCAGGCCCACCCCTCTCTCCCCGCAGGTTCATGCAGCACCCCAAGAACTTCGGCCTGATCGCCTCGTTCCTGGAGAGGAAGGTGAGTCACGCCAGCCGGGCTGCCCCGCCCCGCACCCCACTGGCATCCACTCCTGGGGCGGCCGCTGGGCCGGGCGAAGGGCCTCCCCTGCTCCCCACCGTGGGGCTTCTGTCGAGAGCCCTTTGCTCTGCAGCCCTATCTGTCTGTCAGTCCTTCCCTCCTTCCCTCCTGGGAGCTTAGCCACAGGCCCCGCCCACACCTCCCGGGCCCACGGGGCGGAGCTCGGGCCGGGAAAGCCCAGGGGAGTCCAGTGCTGGGCGCCCGGAGCCAGCGCCTCATGCGTGCGTGGCCGCCAGCGTCCTGGCCGCCTGGGCCCCGGTTCTGGGCGCCGGGCGTCCTGAGTAAGGCTTTGTGGGCCAGAGTGGCGTTCTCCCGGGGGCAGGACGGAGTGGCTTCCCGGCCCTCTGATACTCACTGCGTGTGTGCTGACACCCGATGCCAAGCCAGGCACGTGGCCTGCGAGTCCCCATCCCCTCGGACACACCTACCCCTGGCACTGACTCTCGAACCCCACTTCGGGCCCAGGCAGCCGGGGCGGCGCCCCTCTCTACTCCGGCTCCCTCTGGGTGTCCCCGACACAGTGAAGCCCCGAGGCCCCTGGTTCATGGGTGGACGCTCACCACTGAGCCACACCCGCTGGACATCAAGTGTGCTGCTTTTTTATTTCTTTTAAATATATTTTTATTGGTTTCAGAGAGGAAGGGAGAGGGAGAGAGAGAGAGACATCCATGATGAGAGAGCACCATGGACCGGCTGCCTCCTGCAAGCCCCCCACTGGGGATGGAGCCCGAGACCCGGGCCTGTGCCCTGACCGGGAGTCAAGCTGTGACCTTCTTGTTTATCATCCACGCTCAACCACTGAGCCACACCGGCCGCCCCACCCTTGTTTTTTTGTGTTTGTTAATTTCTAAGAAATAAATATTTTATTGATTTTTTACAGAGAGGCAGGGAGAAGGATAGAGTTAGAAACATCGATGAGAGAGAAACATCGATCAGCTGCCTCCTGCACACTCCCTACTGGGTATGTGCCCGCAACCCAGGTACATGCCCTTGACCGGAATCGAACCTGGGACCCTTGAGTCCGCAGGCCGACGCTCTATCCACTGAGCCAAGCTGGTTAGGGCTGTTAATTTTTATTGATTGGTTTTAGGGAGAGAGAAACACGGATTCGTTGTCCCGCTTATTGATGCACTCACTGGTTGATTCCCCTGTGCCCTGACCTGGGGTAGAACCCGCAACCTTGGTATATCGGGACGACACGCTGACCCACTGAGCCACCCGGCCAGGGCCCTCTGCTGTTTCCCAGGACGTCCTCCAACGGGGCCCCTTTGGGCAGGGAGCGGGGGGGAGGGGTGGCTCGGATCCAGGCCCCCGTGGGAAGACAAGGCAGGGGGCAGACGTAAACACTCCAGGAGATGTGAGTCGCGCGGGAGCGGGAGTCAGTCTGGACGCGCGAAGCTTGGAAGAGGTTGTTTAGGCCCAAATCTTAGGGAAAAGGAGGCTGGGGTGAGAGAAGGGAGACCCCAGGCAGACCCCGGGGAGGCGGGGGACGAGGGCCTGAATCTGCCCACCGGGATGCTGGCAGCCTGTCCTGGGCCGGGAGGGCAGCCTTGCGGGCACTGTCACCGACAGTGGTGACCACGTTTAGAACAGATGACACCTCGGCCTGTGGCCTGTGTGCGGACGCTGTCCCGGCACTCACCCACCTACTTGATCTTCATGACAGCGTGGAAGGGTGTGTCATTAGCATCCCCATTTTACAGGCGAGGAAACTGACACAGGGCGGGTAGCCCGGCCACGGCCACGCAGCCAGGGCCTGGACGAAGCAGGATCCGAACCCAGTCCCGCGGCTCCCGGCCGCCTGCTCAGCCCGCCCACGCTGGGCACCCCTCAGCGCCTTCTCTCTCTCCGCCCGCAGACCGTGGCGGAGTGCGTCCTCTACTACTACCTGACCAAGAAGAACGAGAACTACAAGAGCCTGGTGAGGCGGAGCTACCGGCGCCGCGGGAAGAGCCAGGTGAGCGGCCGGGTGGGCGGTGGGCCTCCGGACCGTTCCCAGCATGCTCGGCGGCCGCAGGCTCCCTTCCGTCCCGTCGGGTCCCCCTCTCCGGTGACTGGGACACCCTCTCCGGGGGCGTCTGGCCTTCCCCTGCGGCAAGGAGCAGAGCTGGGAGAGGTGGCCATTCGGTTCTCAGTCTGGAAGATTCTAGAACTCAGCTGGGGGACCAGGGCCCCTGGGGTTCAAAGGCTACTCCATTCTCCTCCCCGGCTGGTTTGGTTTGGCTCCGTGGATAGAGCACCGGCCCGCAGACCGAAGGGTCCAGGGTTCGATTCTGGTCACGGGCACGTAGCTCAGTTGCAGGCTGGCTCCCTGGCCCTGGCTGGAGCCACGCTAGAGGCAGGCGATCCATGTGTCTCTCTCAGATGTTTCGCTCTGTCCCTCCTCCTCCCTTCCTCTCTCCCTAAAAATCAATGGAAACAAACAAAAACAGGCTACGTTCTGAGAGCTGAGCTGGGCTCCCGGGCTGGTGTGGGCCGGCCCCGCGAACACACCATGTTAGAAACATGGTCACGGCCTCGCGTGTCTATTTTAATGCGCATTTGAAAGAAGGAATAGCCAGCACTGCGTCCTGTGACTTTTCCGACGTCGCTGCTCAGGCTGAGAGTGAAGGGTTATTTAAGTTAGAGCCGCGCCTGGCAGCCTGGCCCGCCACCTGCTTCTGTGAATCAAGTTTTATTGGCACGTGGCCACGCCCACTCATTTGCATATTGCCGTGGCAACAGCCCATGTGGCGCAGTCCTGAGGGAAGCCGCAAAGCCTGGAAAACGTACCAGCTGGTTCTTCCCAGGAGGAGTCTGCCGACCTCAGAAGGAGTTGGTTTAAAACAATAGTCAGTCAAGCCCTAGCCAGTGTGCCTCAGTGGATAGAGCGCCGGCCTGCAGACTGAAGGGTCCCGGGTTCGATTCCCGGTCAGGGCACAGGCCTGGGTTGCAGGCTTGATCCCCAGCGGGGGCCGTGCAGGAGGCAGCTGGTCCGTGATTCTCTCTCATCATGGATGTTTCTATCTCTCTCTCCCTCTCGCTTCCTCTCTGAAATCAATAAAAAATTATTTAAAATAAATAAGTAAATAAAAAGGAAGCGTTAAGTTCAAAAAACCTGAATCGTTAAAAAAAAAAAAAATTCAGTCGCTAATGGTAAAGGTGACGGGGTCATTGGCACCCACTGGAAGCAGGGTCACGGATGTGGGGGTCACAGATGCGGGCGGTTGGGAGAGAGGGACGGGGACAGAGTTGTTCCGCAGAGAATCAGCCCTTGGCCATCCTGGGAGCCTCCGGCAGGAGGAGGCGGGTTTGGGGAGCGTGAGGGCCGTGGTAGGAGGGGTTCAGGCTGGCACTACTCTCCGGGGGTCCTTGGGCCGAGCCCCTATCTCTCGGCCCTGCACCCCGAGAGTCAGCCCCGATGGCCGGGGCCCCGGAGGTCTGGGCCGTCCGTGCGTGGTCCGAGCATCCTCCCTGAGCTGAGTCAGCGGCTGAGGCTGGGCCAGCCCCGAGCCCTGGGTGGCGGCCCAGCGGTTTATAGCCGTGATTCATGGACGAGGGGGTCGAGTTATCTCAGCCCGTGTCGAGGCCCAGCCCAGCGACGCCATGGTCAGGAGCCGGCCTGACTCTGCAAACCGTCGGGGAGCCCGGGCGAGGCTGAGGCCGGCCGGGCAGCAGGGCCTGTCCCCGCGGCGGTAGGGACTGCCCGCCGGCCGCCTGGCCATGGGGGCGCCGTGCTGCGGAGGGAGCGTGTCCCCAAGGGTGAGCTGTCGCTGGGCTTGTCAGATTGGACGTGGAGGGAAGAGGGGGGCTGCTGGAGAGGAGGCCAGTGGGGTCTCCCCGTGGCTCCGTGGCCTGTGGTCAGAGACTAGCGGAGCGGGCCGCAGGGTCAGGAAACCTCCCTCCCGGGCGCCCGGCCCGGCTGCCCCTCCCGGGCCCGTGGGGAAGCCAGGGAGGGGCGGCTTCCTCCCTCCAGTCCAGCCAGCTCCTCGGCTGCGCTCGCTCTTCCTGGCGCCCCTGCAGCCTCCTCGCTGCTGGGGGACCACAGGCCCCTCACCCCAAGTCTCCTGCTGGTTCCTGGGGTGATCTCTCCTTTTCTGTTTCCTGTTTCCGTCTCTCTGTCCCTAATGCTCGCTCGTGCACGTACACACACACACACACACACACACACACACACACGCACACCCCTCCCTCCTCCCTGGTCTCTCTCCTTCATCTTTCCTCCTCTCCCCATCCCGCCCCCCCCCCAGCCTCCTCTCCAGGGCCCCACTGAGGGATGGGCGACCTTGTTCCGCTGCTGGGGCCCCCACAGGCAGCCAGCATGCGAGTGGGACAGTGTGACCGGGGCGGTGTTCCAGGGCAGGGCGGCCCCGGTCCCCTGGGGAGGGAGGAGGAGTCACGTGCAGCCGGTTGGCGCTGGTGCCCAGGGCCTGGCTGCCCTGCCCCTCCGCCTCCATGGCTCACCAGGTAAAGTCTGTCTGGGGGGGGCATGTGTCCTCCAGGTCGGGCTGTCCTCTCCCTGGTGAGCTGATCTTCTTGCGTCTCTCCCCAAAACGACCTCCCGGGCAGGAATGGGTGTCCAGTGGGGGCCGGTCCCCCGCTTCCCTGGCCGACCAGCTGCAGGAGGCCCGGCTTCCGCTCTGCGGGGGGCAGGCGGCTGGGCTCGGGGCTGGAGTGAGCAGATGTTCCCAGCTCCCCGCCCAGTTGTGTGCTAAGTGGGAACAAGCCTGGGGGGTGGGGGGCCCAGATGCATCCCAGGGGATGCTGTTCTTGGGGAGGCCGCTGATGGGGGTCCCGCTTCCTCGTGGGCCTTGACGGGGGCGGGGCGACCGCATCCAAGGGAGAGAGGGACAGGGACCCCGTGAGCCCCGCCCAGAAGACCCGAGGGGGGATCCCTCAGGCCCCCAGGGGCGAGAGGCTGGCGGCCTCGCATCCGGGCATCGCGGCTGGGCTGCCAGGAGGGCGCGTCGTGTGGGGCTGCGTTGGAGTCCGGGATGTCGGCCTTTGCAGTGTCACCGTTCCAGGTGACGCCACGGAGCAAGGAGGCCCCGAGCTGACCCGCGTGGGAGTGGCCGCGGCCAGTAAACGCGATGCTTGTTTCTGCTGGAGCCGGAGGCGGCTGCGAGGGAGGCGAGCTCTCAGGGAGCTGACCCCGCAGGCTTCCCGGAGGAGGGGTCATTCGGCTGAGACGGGCCAGGCAGAGTCCAGGCAGGGCTGGGGGCCAAGGAGGCCGGGAGGCCAGGAGGCCGGGCAGCTGCCACAAGGCCTCGGTCGGAGCCGCCTGTGCCGGCCGCGGGTGCAGGCAGTGGCTGCAGGATAAGACCCCAGGGGCCTGGGCCCTGAGTACGGTGATGGGGCTCCAGGGGGTGGGGGTGGCCGCTGGGAGGGACAGCAGGAGACGCTTTCAAGCGAAGCTGTAGTCGCTCGGGGGTTCCTGGCACTCGCCGTCTCGGAGGCGCCAAGCTCGCCCTGTGGTCGGAAAGGCCCTGCCTGCCCGGGGCCCCAAGGTGTGCCCGGCCGGCAGGTGTGACAGGTAGAGACGCAACCACGCGGGCGGCCCGTGGCCAGGGCATCCCCCTCAGCCAGCCACGCCCCTCCCCCTCCCGGGTCCCCCTCCCCCTCCCGGGTCCTCCTGGCCCCGGACTCCCACCCCGCCCTCTGCCTCCTCTTGCGGACGTGGACGTGCCTGCTCCCCCGGCTGGGCCCTGGCTGGCTTCCTCTGCGGCTCCCGAGCGGTTGAAGGTCCCTCAGCAGCCAGAGGGGTTCGGTGGTGCCGGGAGCGGGCTAGTTCAGGGGCTCGGCTACAGTCGGGTCAGCAGTGACGTGTTGGGGGGAGAGGCTGCCCTTCCGCCTGGCCCTTTCCCGTCCTCTTCCAGGGAAGAGGGGTCCGTGGGGACGGGGCAGCCCTGGCCAGGAGGTTCCAGGTGGAAACCCCCGCAGCCTCGGATCGGAGAGCCTCGCCCTGTGCCCGGGTCCCAGGTGCCCTGAGCCATAAAATAAGGAAAGGAAAAAGAAATTCAGGCAGGACGGGAAGGAGCCGCCCCCCCCCCCCCCCCCCCCCCGTCCTCTCCTGTCCTGGGAGGCCCAGTGCCTCGGGGCGGGCTGGCCGGGGCAGCTCACCTGCCGGCCTGCCTGGGGGGAGATGAGAGAAAGGGGCCACGTGGAGGCTGGTTTTGCCGAGAGCGTCTTTGGTCTCCCAGGGCCCCGAGGCTGCAGAGCGGGCCTGGGCCTGGCCGCAGCCACCTCCATGGCCGGAGCGTGGAGACTGAGGCTCAGAGAGGTGGCCTGCAGGGCTGGGGCTCAGGGGTGTGTCCCCCGTTCCCACGCTCGCTCTGCTCCTGCCTGGAGCGCAATAGGGCGCCTCCTGCTGGCGTTCACGGGTTCTGCTCCACGGGAAGGCCTGTGGCAGACGCCACTCCTGTCTGTCTGCTCCTCACATCCCGCCTCCGGGCTGGCTGGCGGGGAGATGAGACGTGCGGAGTACCCCTGCTCTCGTCCTAGGTCACAAAGCCACCGAGGGAGGGAGGGGCCAGGGGTCACCTGACACCGGCCCTTTCTGCACCCCCCACCCCTCCCCGTGCCCCCGCCTCCCGGCGCCTCTGGGCTGGGCTGTGTCCTTTGGGGCCCAGTACCTGCAGCCTCCCCTAGCGGGCTTCCTTTCTTTCTTTTTTCTTTTTTTGGTTAATCCTCACTTGAGCATATTTTCCCTTTGGTTTTTAGGGAGAGTGGAAGAGAGAGGGAGACACAGAGGAACATGGATGTGGGAGAAACACATCGATGGGTTGCCTCCTGCATGAGCCCCAACCCGGGCCCGGGCTGGGGAGGAGCCTGCACCCAAGTACGTGGCCTTGACTGGAATCGAACCCGGGACCCCTCGATCTGCAGGCCGACGCTCTGTCCACTGACCCACACCGGCCAGGGCTCCCACTGGACTTCACGATGCCCCCTCCGCCTCCCTGCCTGCCCCACCCAGGTGCACTCACCTGCCTCACTGTCCTCCCCTTTCTGTGTCGCCCCTCCCCCCCCCCCCCCCCCCAGCAGCAGCAGCAGCAGCAGCAGCAGATGCCCCGGGGCAGCCAGGAGGAGAAGGAGGAGAAGGAGAAGGAGGCCGAGAAGGAGGAGGAGCGGCCGGACGTCGAGAACGACAAGGAAGAGCTGACCAAGTAAGGCCGCCACCGGGAGCAGGGTCTGTGCTCAGCCCAGGTCTGGGGCCCGCGGGTGACCCAGGGCCAGTGACCCTGGGCAGGTGTGTGAGGATGTTGTGTGGTTTGGTGTCTACCCAGGGCCTGCCAAGAAGGGAGGCATTTTCTGCTCTGTCCTCGCAGCCCCACTGCGGATGCTGCTCCTCTCCTCCCTCCTCCTGCTCCTCCTCCTCCTCCTGCTTCTCCTCCTCCTGCTGCTCCTCCTCCTCCTGCTTCTCCTCCTCCTCCTCCTGCTGCTCCTCCTCCTCCTCCTGCTCCTCTTCCTCCTCCTCCTGCTGCTCCTCCTCCTGCTTCTCCTCCTGCTTCTCCTCCTGCTTCTCCTCCTCCTCCTCCTCCTCCTCCTCCTCCTGCTCCTCCTCCTGCTTCTCCTCCTGCTTCTCCTCCTGCTTCTCCTCCTCCTGCTCCTCCTCTTGCTGCTTCTCCTCTTCCTCTTGCTGCTCCTCCTGCTCCTCCTCCTCTTGCTGCTCCTCCTCCTCTTGCTGCTTCTCCTCCTCCTGCTTCTCCTCCTCCTGCTTCTCCTCCTCCTGCTCCTCCTCCTGCTCCTCCTCCTGCTTCTCCTCCTCCTGCTTCTCCTGCTTCTCCTCCTCCTGCTCCTCCTCCTGCTTCTCCTCCTCCTGCTCCTCCTCCTGCTTCTCCTCCTCCTGCTTCTCCTCCTGCTTCTCCTCCTGCTTCTCCTCCTCCTCCTGCTTCTCCTCCTCCTCCTGCTCCTCCTCCTGCTTTTTCTCCTCCTGCTCCTCCTCCTCCTCCTGCTCCTCCTCCTGCTGCTCCTCCTCCTCCTGCTGCTCCTCCTCCTCCTCCTGCTTCTCCTCCTCCTCCTCCTGCTTCTCCTCCTCCTCCTGCTCCTCCTCCTCCTGCTTCTCCTCCTCCTCCTGCTCCTCCTCCTCCTGCTTCTCCTCCTCCTCCTGCTTCTACTGTTCCTCCTGCTCCTCCTCCTCCTCCTGCTTCTCCTCCTCCTCCTGCTCCTCCTCCTCCTCCTGCTCCTCCTCCTCCTCCTGCTTCTCCTCCTCCTCCTCCTCCTGCTTCTCCTCCTCCTCCTCCTGCTTCTCCTCCTCCTGCTTCTCCTCCTCCTGCTTCTCCTCCTCCTCCTGCTTCTCCTCCTCCTCCTCCTCCTGCTTCTCCTCCTCCTCCTCCTGCTTCTCCTCCTCCTGCTTCTCCTCCTCCTGCTTCTCCTCCTCCTCCTGCTTCTCCTCCTCCTGCTGCTCCTCCTCCTGCTTCTCCTCCTCCTCCTGCTTCTCCTCCTCCTGCTTCTCCTCCTCCTGCTTCTCCTCCTCCTCCTGCTTCTCCTCCTCCTGCTGCTCCTCCTCCTGCTTCTCCTCCTCCTCCTGCTTCTCCTCCTCCTGCTGCTCCTCCTCCTGCTTCTTATCCTCCTCCTGCTCCTCCTGCTCCTCTTGCTGCTTCTCCTCCTCCTCCTTCTGCTCCTCCTCTTGCTGCTTCTCCTGCTCCTCTCCCTCCGCCTCCCCCTCTGCCTGCCCTTTCTTTCTCCAACTCTCCGGAGACCTGCTGACTGATAGCTCATTTGCACTCCTCTCTGAGCGAATACATCCAGGCAGTGACTTTGGAACTCTGCCCCCTCCTCCCCTCCTCTCCTCTTGTGCATCTGTCTCTGGAGACGGAGACTCGGGGAGGGGCACGGGGATCAGAGGAGCTGGGGAGGGGCTCGGTGTGCAGGCAGCCGCAGCCCTCGCCTTTAGTGTCATTGCTGTCGGTGTGAGCCCGTGCGGATCAAGGCACAGCCTCGCCCGGAGCCCCCCAGCCTCCCGGAGCCCCCAGCCTCCCTCCCGCACGTGCTGCAGGGGCGGAGGGAGCGGAGCCGGCGGGAGAGTCCGCGGGGAGACGGGGTGGAGAGAGAACGGCACGGCCGGGCGCCAGGTGCCTGGAATGGGCTCAGGCCTGTGGTTGCCGCGAGCATCTGGCCGGTCCCGTCTCCCGGGCTTCCAGCGAGGGCCTTCCCGAGGGCGGATGGGAGGCCGAGGGGGTAAACCTCAGGGCCCCAGAGGAAACCGCCTGAGACGATAGGGCGTTGAGGTCACACGCGCCCCCCACACCCGGCTCGCCTGCGTAAGGCCCTTGGGAGCCTGGGCTCTCACAGAGCGGGGCGCGCCTCCCCGTGCGGGTGGCGTGGCTGTACCCCAGGCCGGGGGGGAGCAGCCCCCTCTGGTGTAGGACATGGCCTTGCAGGGAGCACGCAGCCCCCACTCCCGTCGAGTGAATGAAAAGGCTGCCCAGTCAAACAGCAGAGAGCAAAGCGGCCGAGAGCGGCCGGCTCACCCCGCCCTTCTGATAAACGCAGAGCCGCTGCCCACGGCTGCCCGCCAAGCTCCCTCGGCGGCGGGAGAGGCGGCCTGGCGGGTGGCTGCCCGCCCGCAGGTGCAGGTCTCGTGGCCACGGCCGCCCGGCGACACCCTCCCTCCGTCCCCCCCTGACCCTCAGGGAGAAGACGGACGACACCTCTGGGGAGGACAACGATGAGAAGGAGGCCGTGGCCTCCAAAGGCCGCAAAACCGCCAACAGCCAGGGGAGGCGCAAGGGCCGCATCACCCGCTCCATGGCCAGCGAGGCCAACAGCGAGGAGGCCGTCCCCCCGCAGCAGAGCGCCGAGCTGGGTGAGTCTCGGGCCCGGGCAGGGCCACCGTCCCGGCGTTCACTGGGCCTGCTGTGCGACCCGGGGCGACTTCCTGAACCCCTCTGTGCACAGCGGTTGCTGGCACCCGTGGGGAGGGCCTGCGGCAGTCTCCGTGGCGTGGAAGGGGCTCCGTGGCCTCCAGCCATGAGGACCCCAGAGCAGAGAGGGTTCCCATAAAACTCCAGACCAGCCCTTAGGGATTCGCTGTGACGTCGGGTCTGGCTGCGCTTGGCCTGTGTTTCTGCCAGGAGCAGCTGTTGGAGCGGAGTAGCCACCACCCCTTTTTAGAAGGACCCTCGTGCTGACCGCCCCCAACCTCCCCCAACCCCGTAGGCCAGTGATGGCGAACCTTTTGAGCTCGGCGTGTCCGCATTTTGAAAAACCCTAACTTACCTCTGGTGCCGTGTCACATAGAGAAATGTTTTGATCTTTGCAGCCACAGTACAACAAAGACTTCTATTTTTGATATTTGCTTCATATATTTCAATGCCATTTAACAAAGAAAAATCAACCAAAAAAATGAGTTCACGTGTCGCCTCTGACACGCGTGTCATAGGTTTGCCATCACTGCCGTAGGCGCCTGGATTCCTCATAGGGTCACTGCGATGGCGAAAGGGCTGAGTAGCAGTTCCCAAGATCAGCCACAAGGGGGCAGCCCATGAGCATCTGTCCTCTGTACTTTTTTGACTCTTTGGGGCCCACCCTCCCTGCCTCTGTGGGAACCCCAGGCCCCGGTCACCAAGATGCCTTCCCAGGGTGGGGGTTGAGGTGATGTTTTGTCACCGGGATCTCCGCCTCCAGGCCCAGGGTCTGCTTCAGGCACCTGCCCCGGCTTCCCGGGGTGGCCTGTGTACCTGCACAGAGGGGCTGTTTGAGGCGTAGAGAAGCAGGGCTGCTTCTGTAGAGTCAAGGAGTTGGTCAGGATTCGAACCCAGCCTTGAGGTTCGGGCGGCCGCCCTCGGTGGCAGCGCAGAGCACGCACGGCCCCCTGGAGCCTGGGCCGATGGGGGGCCCAGATGCCGGGGTGGGAAATGCAGGGAGCTGTTCCAGCTCGCCCGCCCAGGCTCAGACCTCCCTGTCCAGGCCCCGCCCTGCCTCCGTTTCCCGCCTGTAAAATGGGGCGATGGCACACCCTGCACCCCAGCAGGCTGCGTGGAGGCTGGCCCGGGTGCGAGAGCCGCTCAGCGTGGTGCCCGTGCAGCCCGCGGCCGAGGAGACGCCCTGGGCGGCCGCGGCCAACGTGCGTGTCCTCCTTGCAGCCTCCATGGAGATGAACGAGAGCTCCCGCTGGACCGAGGAGGAGATGGAAACCGCCAAGAAAGGTGAGGGCGTCGGGGCCTGGCCGCCCTCCCTCGGCACCCGGTCCTGAAGGTCACGTGGCGGGAGGGCGTTGACTCGCTGGGCCGTGACGGGGGCTGCGGTGCAGCCGGTGGGGGGGCCGGGGGACAGGCTCTGTTTCGGGGTGTTCTCAGGTTGGCCATGTCCCCTTGGCGCCGCTCTCTCGGGCTCCTCCCTCCAGCTCCCCCCGCAGGCGAGGCCACCTCCCTGGGCCTCACTCTTCTCATCTGCACAATGGGGATGAGAGCGTCACCCCGAAGAGCCCCCTGCCTCCTCTCGCAGGTTCAGACCTCCGTGCAGCGGCTGGAGAAGGCCCCTGGCGGCCGGGGGGCGGGGGGGCTTGCGCAGGCCGGCGGGGCTCAGAGCTGTCAGCCCCCCGAGGGCCATGTTGTCAGTTTTCTCGGGCCTGTGTGTCCACTAGGTGGTTTTTACGTGGATCTCGCCGTGGAGTGCGCAAGAGGCTTTGTTGAAGTTGTGTGATTTCTCCTTTCCCCTGTAACTGTGACCAAGTGCACGCGAAATGGACTGTGTGTGCCCTCCGCAGCGTGCCTTCCAGGGGCTGTCCGTGCGTTCCCGTTGGCCAGCCCAGCACGGCCGTCAGCCCCGCCAGAAGCACCCCCATTAGCAGTCACCCCCCACCCCCGCCGGCCGCATGCACCTGCCGCCTTGCTCTCCGTCCCCTGGGCCCACCTCGCCGGGCCTCACCTGCGTGGAACCGTACGATACGTGCCCTTCGTGTCTGGCTCCTCCCGTGGGGCCGCGTGCTGGCGCCTCGCTCCTTTCCGTGGCTGCGTCGTCTTCCGCGCGTGGATGGGTCACGTTCTGTGATGCACGCGTTGGCCGATGGACCTGTGGGTCGTTTCCACGGTGGGGGATTGCGATGAGGCTGCTGTGAGCCGGTGCGTGGACTACGTGGGGTTTTAATCACACGTGTGACCCTGGGGTCTCGCTGTCGGTGGTGAAGTTGCCCTGGGACCCCCCCAGGGGGCAGTCAGGGCCCCACAGGCAGGTTCAGGCTGCCCCCCCCCCCTTGTGCTCCCACCTCTCACTCCCGCTGTGCCTCTGCTGTCACAGCAGCCCCAGCGCTGCCTCCTCCCTCCCCGTTACCTTGAGGGGTTGGGAGTTGGCGGCCGCCCTCTCTCTCCCTCGGGAAGGGCAGATCTGGGGCCGGGAGGACGGCGGGATGACTCACTCCGAGACGGGAGTGAGCCCTGGCCGCTCAAGGTTGGGCCCTCGGCGGCGGTGAGCTCATCTGGTCCTGCCCACGGAGCCGGCAGCGTGAGTCCCGCCAGGCCCGCGCGGTGACATTTGTAATAATGCAGTGAGCGCCGGCGGGCTCGTCCGCCGTGAATGACAGCGACCGGGCGATTGCCGCCGGGGCGGCTGCTAATGGCCGTGTGTTCCAGGCAGCGGCGGGGGCGGGAGGGAGGGGGGAGGCATCGGGGAGGCAGGTGCTGGCTGCCCCAGCGACTCCTCCACGGTCGGCAGCGGGTGGAGGCTCAGAACATCCCGCCCAGCCCTCAGAGACCCGGGAAAGGCCCCAGGAGCCGGCTGTGCCCGAGGCTGACGGCATCCGCTGTCCTCCTTCCCATCACTCACGGCAGGGCCTCCCCCTCTGCAGGGCAGGGCCGCCCGGAGCCGGGCCAGCCCTGGTCCCTCCCCGGGAGCCCAGGGAGGTGAGCAGCCAGTGTCCCCGGGGCCTGGGGACCACTGAGCCGGGCCTTGGAGGGTGAGCTGCACAGGGTTCCTGCCCCCAGACCTCAGCCTCTGTGCCTTTTAGGTCTATGACCTCAGGCAGATCGGTCCGCCTCCCTGCGCCTCAATCTTCTCATCTGTACAGTGGGCATGTCGCCCGCTGCATTTGTTTGCTGGGGCTGCCATCACTAAGCACACACTTGGGTGGGTTAGGACAACGGAAATGCATTCTCCCTCAGCTCGGGAGGCTGGGAGTCCAGCATCGAGGCGTGAGCCTGAGCCGGCAGGGCTCCCCCAAGGAGGACACCCTCCCCGGCCGTCTCCGTACCTGTGGGCGCCCAGGAGCTGCTCCAAGTTCTATGTCCCCACCAACCTCACGGAGCAGGTGCCGTTCTTGTTCCCTTTTCCAGGTGAGGGTCCCAGAGGCCCAGAGAGGCTGTGTGAGCCGCCTCAGGTCACACGGCTGTTAGGTGGTGGAGCTGGGGTTTGAGGCCAGACATGCTGGTTACAGGGTGGGAGTGGGGCTGGTGTGAGGCCTGGACGAGTGAGTCTCCGGGCCGGGCTGCTGGACGGAGGTGGCCAGGAGGGGAGGGCATCCCGACGGTGGGAGCTGCAGGCTGGCTGAGAGGAGGCCATGGAAACCCAGAGAATGAGGGGAGATGGGCGAGGGCTGGGGGCCCTGGGGAGGACCCTGGCCTTCCCGCGGTGGATGGAGCTGGCTGCCCGCTGAGGGCATGGGGAGCAGTGGGGCAGGGCTCCCGGTGGGCAGGCGGGCACCGGTCCTCCTGTGAGTGTGGAGTCGGGGCTGCCTGCCCCAGGCGCTCACCCAGTGGGGACTGAGCATGTGCAGAAGCTGCCACCCAGGAATCGGGCAGCCCAGGGAGCTGGCGGCCTGCCCTTGGGCCCCGCGCCACCCAGGGCAGGAGGGCAGGCCCTTGTCCCCCTGGGAAAGGTCAGCCTGGCCTGGCGCAGTGCCCTTACCCAGCCGTGCGGGCGGCTCCCCGTCCCCCGTCCCCTCCTCTGTGGGCCGGGGGCCAGCAGGGAGGGCTTGGGGGGCCCTGGGTCCCACCGTTCCAGGCCAGGAATCGGCGCTGGCCCCGCTCCAGGCTGCCAGGCTCTGGGGGCCCCAGACAGACCCCATGGGGCCAGCCAGAGCCCAGGCCCACCCCAGCCCTGTCCCCGTAACTCTGGCAGCAGGACGCGCCCGCCATGGGGAGTGAGGGAGGCCCGTGGGTGCTTCGTGCTCCGGGGCCCTGGTCGGGCACCCTGGCTGGTTAGTTCATTTTCACGAGTGAAGAGTATGAGCCTCGGGGAGCAGAGTGGGAGCCCCCAGACACAGCCCCACCCCCACCCCCCAGGGCTCACATGGAGGGCTGATGTGTTGGGGCGGCCTTAGGGTTGTCAGACGTGTGGTGTCTCAGGGACTGCTGCCCCTTTGGGTGGAGACAGACAAGGGGGCACTTTGCATGCACTCTCTAACCTTGCCCTGGGCAGTGAGCTCAATGGTTAGAGCGTCAGCCCGAGAGCCGGAGGGTCACGGGTGCGATTCCCGGTCACGGGCACGTTCCCTGGGTTGCAGGCTCGATCCACGGCCCCGTCGATGTGTGTGTCTCCCTCTCCCCCTCCTCCGGGTCCCTTCCGCTTTCTCTGTAAATCGGTGGAAAAACCACTAGCATATCCTCGGGTGAGGATCTCACAAAAAGAGGGAAACGACTGTCTGATCGCCCGGGGGACCCTGGAGGTGGTGCTGCACGTGTGTGGACAGCCACCTGTACCTGTGTCCTGTGTGCACGAGGCAGACACCGGCCGGCACAGCTCCTGCTTTGCTGAGGAGGAAACCCAGGCCCCGGGCTGTGCAGCGAGCGGGGCCGCCGGCCGGGAGCGCCGGGCGAGGAAGGCATCGCGCTGCGGCGTCTGCGGGCGGCGGGCAAGGCCACGCAGGCCGCACGCGGGTGGTTTGTTCCCTCCGCGAGCGCGTTTCCGTGCGTGTCGAGGGGAAGAGCCGCCTCGCAGCGAATCTGCGACCCGCAGACCTGATCGCCGAGACCCCAGCCAGGGTGGTGTGCGGGGTGTTCCGTGGACGGGGGTCTAAGAGCTGTGACCTTCCCAGGGTGCAAATGGGGGGCGACGTGGGGCCCACGGGTGCTAGAGGGGTGCCCGGGCCAGTTCACCTGAGCCTGGATGGTGGGGTGGGGTTCCCGGTCCCTGTGGCAGGGACCCGTCGGGGGGGGGGGGTACCTGGCACGTCTGTCACAGGTCCCTGGACAGTGCATGCGAGGCTGCCCCTGCGGTGTCGGCAGAGCAGGTGTCCGCCGGGCCGAGGGCCCCCCACGAGCCACGCCGCCGCAGGACACCCCTCCCGCACCCCTGCGGCCACCGCCTGCTCCTTCACCTCCTTCACCCAGTCCGTCCGTGACTCAGACCTCTCCCGGCTCCACTTCCTGTCTCCGTCAATTTCACTTCCTAGTTCCTGCCCCCGAGTCTTCGGAACGAAACCCTTTCCTTAGAAAGTAGAAGTGGGGTCAGAGGATCGAGACCGCAGGGGACGGGGAGCCGGGGGGCTGGACGCCCACCGTGTGGGTGTGCCGCCTGCCTCCCCTGGGACTGCCCGGGAGCCTGCGGGGACCAGCCCTTCTGCCCCGCTCTCTGGGCAGCTTCTCTCCCGGAGCCCAGAGAGTTCCCCGAGATACCTGTGGGGCACCCAGGGGGCCCCCAGACCCAGATGCCGGAAGTGTTCGGAGCTATGTGCGTGTGTTTGCCCAGCAGCGCCTCTTGCAAGCCTAGCAGCTGTGGGCGCAGACAGGGCCGGCCGTGAGCTGCGGAGCAAAGGAACTCATTTCAGGGGGCGCTGGTTGCTCCGGAGGTGACCGAACCCCGAGACCGTGCAGGGGCTGGGAGGGCAGCTGTGAAAAGAGCGTAGTCCAGGAAGGCTTCTTGGAGGAGGCGTCCCTCGAGCCCCGAGCTGAGGAGGAGAACCGAGGCGGATCTGTGGGAAGCCGCGCTGGCTGAGAACCAGTGCAAATGTCCTGGGGCACGTCCCAGCGCTGGGTGTGAAGGCCCCCAGTGGCCGTAGGGAGTGAACCGGGAGAGGGGTGGGCAGCTGGCTGGACAGGTGGGCGGGGCCGGCTCCATGCCGAGGCCTTCGGGTTTGATTCCGAGAGCTTCCAGAGCTCCGGGTGGGTCGTCCTCGTCATCGGAAGATGTGAGGCAGGGCAGTGACACACTTGGATTGGCATCCGCGAACGCTGGCTCGCCTGGGGCTCCCTGCGGAGGAGGGAAGTCCTAGATCCCCGACACGGCTGGGATCCGCTGCCCTCCCTGGCACGGTGCCCCCAGGGTGCGGGCGGGGGGCCCAGGCCAGGAGCAGGGCGCGGAGACCTGCGGCCCGTGGCCCTGGGGTTCCCGCCGGCAGGACGGGGAGGCAGGCGGACGGCTCCAGGGACACACAGGTCAGTGACCCTGGAGCTGGAAAACTCGGTCATGACCTGGATCTCGCTCCAAAGTTCAGCTCAGTTAACTTTCAACCCCCCGGGAGCCGCCGTCGTCCCTGGCAGGGGTCCAGGAGGAGCCGCCACGGCTGGTAGGGGTGTCTCGGGAGGCAGGACAGAGGCAAGGGAGCCCTTCGGGGACCCCCAGCTCCCCTCCCGCCCTACGTGGGTGGGGGTCTCGGCACTATGGTGTCCGCCTCTGAACCAGCTCTGCCCCCCAGCCCGGCCCCCTCCGCCCTCCCAGCCCCCCGAGTCCCCGCAGAGGGGGGGCCCGGCTGTG
This sequence comes from Myotis nattereri, assembly GCF_964212035.1. Lineage (NCBI taxonomy): Eukaryota > Metazoa > Chordata > Mammalia > Chiroptera > Vespertilionidae > Myotis > Myotis nattereri. The sequence goes on along the minus strand of NC_138095.1, from coordinate 27,578,437 downwards.
TGGGGGGAGGTGGGGGGAGAGCGCAGGTGGACGGCCTCGGCAGTGCCGGCGGAAGAGGCTGCTTGCTCCCGCCCGCCCGCCCGCCCGCCTGCGGGGCGGGGAGCTGTTTTCCTGAGCCCTCATCTGTTCTTACCGCTGCTGACGCGCCACCGCACGGATGGGGAGAGAGGGAGGGGAAGCGGTGCCAAGCGGGCCCGCCCCCTCTGAACCTGGGCTCCTGCCACGCTCCCGCTCCCCGCCCGCCCGCCCGCCCGCCCGCCCGCCGCTGCCGCGAGCCGAGCCTCCGTCTGGAGGTCACATTCAGCCCCGAGGCGTCTCGCTGGGTCAGGCGGGAGGATCCGCCAGCCCAGGCGCCCGCCCGGGGAGCGGGGCAGCGGGAGCCCGCGGCCGGTGCACTTGGCACGCGCAGCGGGGGTCCCGGGGGCTCCAGGCCAGCGCCCCTGGCCGAGCGCCTGCGTAGGGCACCTTGGTGCCCAGACGAGCCGTGGACACGGAGCCCCGGTGACGCCTGGCACGGGCTGCCGCGAGCACACTGACAACTTCTCGCTGGCCGCCCTCGTGGCGAAGGGCACCTCGCTGCCCGCAGCGGTGGGGGGGAGGGTGCCGCCTCATGTCACGGGTGGCAGTGCTGAGCCGGGGCCAGGAGGCCGCTTGGACCTGCCTCCCACCTTCCCTTCCCTTCCCTTCCCTTCCCCCTTTCCTCCCCCTCCCTCCCCCCTCCCTCCTCCTCCTTCCCTCTTCCTCCCTCCTCCCCCTCCCTCCCTCCACCCTCCACCCCTCCCCTCCTCCCCCTCCCTCCTCCTGGCGCTGTTAGGGGAGAAGGATGTGAGGCTGAGCTGAGCCGCCAGCAGACGCCAGAGCCGGCACCGCGGCCGCCCAGCCTCCCGCCTCCCGCCTCCCAGCCCGCGGCTCCGGCTCCTCTCCCTGGAGCGCCCTCCGAGCCTTATGTTTCCGGAAAACTTGGCCGAGGGGGAGACGCAGATGAGAGGATGTGAGTGAGTGGCCCTTGGGGGGGGGGCAGGGGCTGGGGGGCTTCGAGCCCTGGTGACCGGCGGGGCTGTGGCTGCCCAGAGCCAGGGACTCAGCAGCTCTGCTCCTGTGGGATCCCACCTCCACCTTCTGCGCGGAACCCCCTCCCCGAGGGCCTTGGGGGCTCAGGCCGGGCTCTCTGGGGAAGAGGAGGCCTGGGGTGGGGGGCCTCGGGGGTCCTGGTTGGCAGGGCCTGCGTTGTCTCGTCCAGGTGGGCTGTGGTGGCGGGGGCTTCGTCGGGGTCTCAGGCTGGTGTCTCCAGGGCGCGGTGGGGTCCCCGGGGCTGCCCCCCCCCGTCCCTGGCACCCTCAGTGGGGTTCAGAAACCAGGAACCAGAGGGACAGTTAGGGAAACTGAGGCCTGAGCACAGCAGGACAGCCGCGGCCACACAGGGCTCCATTCGGGCTCTGGGTCGGCTCCTTTCTCCCAGGAAGGCGAGGGGGGCCCCCATCCCCAACCCCAGCCCGGTTCCCAGCCACCTCCAGGCCCGGAACGGCAGCCTTCCCAGGGCCTGGCCGCCCTCCGGGTGCTGGCTGCCCCCCCTCCCGCCCCAGGAGGCCCCGGCGGGAGACACCCGCCCAGAGGCCAGGGTTCCGGCCGGCGTGTTTGCCCGCCCGCTGGGCCCGGGCTGGGAGTATAAATAAACGCGTCCCGCGCCCTCCCCGCCGGGTTCTGTGCGAGTGGCAGCTGCCGCGGGCGCTGCGCAGAGAAAGGTCAGGGGCCGGCCTGCATTTGATCCCATGCCCCCCCCCCGCCCCCCCTCCCGTCCTTGAGGAACCCGGGGCGCCCTGAGCCACCTGGCCCGTGGCCTCCGCAGGGGAGCAGGTGGCCTGTCAGTCCAGTCCAGCCCCCCTCCCCCCCCACCCCCGGGGCCAGAGGTGGGGGAGCAGAACCCTTGGTCCCCACGCCCACCCGGCCACCCCCGGGCCTGCCCCACACGCTTGTGAGGTGCTGTGGCCCCTTTGCCCCCAGCCTTGGTCTCCCCCCCCCCCCCAGCCTCGGTTTCCCCGCCCCCGTCCTGGGACAGGGAGACGGGCCGTGGCCTCGCAGCAAGGATGCCCAGCACCAAGTCTTAGCATCTGAAGGGCTTTGCGAACGGCAGGTCCCTGGGCTGTGGGACGCAGCGGCTTCTCCGGCTTCTCTGCGTTGCGTCTGCCGCTGTTTTATTTTCGTTAGAGGCTCGTACGTAGCAAGCCCCCAGCACACGTGTGCGTGGGTGATGGCTGGGTGGGCAGCGGGACGGGGGGAGGGAAGGGAGATGGAGACGGCAGAATGCCAGCACAGGCCCGCGTCCCTGCAGGGTTTCGGCCGTAGCCCCCCCTCCTGCAGCTTAATTCGATTCAGGGAGCGCGGCCTCAGACGTCGCTGTGCGAATCTCGCGTTTGCGTTACGAGCGTGGCTCTGGGGCCCAGGGGCCAGCGAGTGCGTTCCCAGTAACGTGACTCAGCCTTCATGCGGCCCCCCCACCCCCCCTGCTCCCCGTCACAGCCCCCGGAGTCCGCCTCCTGCCTCCCTCCTCCTGCCATGCCGTCCACGGGAAGGGGCCGGCCCCACCTGCTCCGCGCGGGGCGTGCTGCTGCCCGGAGACACGGGCGTACACGGAGACACGGCCATGTGTGCACTGGCCCCTGTGTGCCCGGAGCCTGGCGGGCAGCGGGTTGAGACCCAGGGCGGGCTTCCGGAGCACTGCCCCTGGATCCAGGGCGCGGGGCGCTGTCTGGGGGGGCTGTGTGTCTCCTGAGCCCATTCAGGGCGTTGGGGTAGAAGTGGGGGGTGTATGGCTCTGGCCCGAGAGTGTGGGGGAAACTTCCTCTGGCCACAGGAGGTCTGGGGTGAGGTCTGCCCGTTTCTGGGGGCCCCTCCCACACCAGGAGGCTGTGAGCTCACGGGGGTGGGGGGCTGTGATGTGGGGACACGTCCACTCCCAGCCCCTGGACCAGCCCCGTGTGGTCCGCATCCAGGGGGCCTTTGAGCCCTGGGGGGCCCAGCGAACCTGGGTGCAGAGGCTCCTCGCCCCGGCTCACCCCCACCTGGACTTCATTGTCCCGTCCCCACCCCTGCTCACAGGCTCCTTCCGCTCCCGGCCGCCCGGTGCAGACGGAGCACAGCCTGTCCCTGGGGCCGTCTGCAGCTGCGAGTGCGTGTCAGCGCCGGGTCACGGCGTGGGGAGGCGGGCAAGGGGGGCCCGGGCGGGGTCTGCGCCCCGGACCTCAGCCCTCAGCCCCCGGAACCCGGGCCAGCACCCACCTGCCCCCCAGGCCTCTCCGTGCTGCACGTGGAGCCAGGTCCTCTGCCCTCACTCTCCCCGGTGCCCCCACCACTTCCCCCGGGGTCTCAGCCCAGGGGAGCCCAGGGCCGGGGTTGGGGCTCCGTGGGCCCCTCCGCGCAGCCTCACCGCCCCCCGCCCTCCGCAGGCCTCCTGGAGCACGGCCGGAACTGGTCGGCCATCGCCCGCATGGTGGGATCCAAAACGGTGAGCCAGTGTAAGAACTTCTACTTCAACTACAAGAAGCGGCAGAACCTGGACGAGATCCTGCAGCAGCACAAGCTGAAGATGGTGAGCCCCCCCTCCTCCCCCCCGCCCCCCGCCCCCCGGGGTCCCAGCCGCCGGGCCCTCTCCCATTCCTGCCCAGGGGCACCCCTGGGACGCCGCAGGGTCCATCCGGCCGTAGACACCCCTTTCTCCGGGGACGGGACAGGCAGGCGAGCCCGCGGTGCCAGGCCCCCGCCTCCACCCCAGCATCCGTCTCGTCTCACACACGCTGGGGGCCTGGAGGCCGCGGACTCACTGGGATTGGGGCTGTCAGCGCAGTGGAGTGGGGACCCCTGGGGTAGACGAACCCCCGTGACCGTCTTCCTCTCCCCATTGGGCTTCGAAGTCTCAGGGCCGCCCCGGGGAGGGAAGGGCAGGTCGGGGAGCAGCCGCCCGGTCCTGGCCTCTGGGTCCATCCTGAGGGGAGGCCGAGGCCCTCCCTCCCTCCCTCCCCCCCCCCCCCAGGAGCGCAGAAGGGGCGGGCGCGCTTCTCAGCGTAAATGCTCTCCGGAGAGGAGAGGAGAGGCCGCTTCCTCCACAGCTGTTCCTGGAAGAGGCCATTCCGGGCGGCCCTGCTCGCTCGCTCTCCTCCCCTCCCTCCCTCCCTCCCTCTCCTCCCATCTGTCTCCCCATCTCCCCTTTCCCCCCAGTTTGGCCATACTTCCCATGCCAGGCAGCCAGCTCTTCCGATGCGGGGAAACTGAGGCTCAGCCAGGTCTGGGTTTGAACCCAGCTCTTGGCCAGCAGGCCGCATCGGGGGGCGCACAGCCCTCTACCCCCCCAGCGCACCCCCATGGGCCCCCTGTTGTGGTTTAAAGTTCACGAAGCCTGTCGAGTGGCTCCGCCCCGGCCCAGAGAGGGTGTGCGGGCTGTGGAGGCTGCACAGCACGAGGTGGGCCAGCGGGAGCGTCTCGCCCTTGAAGCTCTGGTTGAGCATGTGCGGGAGTTAAGGGCACCACGTCCCGGCCGCCCTGAGTGTTCTGGGGGACCCTGTCCGTGCCCCTGTGGTCAGGGCTGAGGCCGGCCCCTGCCTGCGCCCCGTTCCCCACCACGCCCACCTGCTCTTCAGGGGGGTCCCGTGCCCCTCGGGCCTCGTGCGCCCACAGCTCTGCGTCTTCCCGGATTTCCCAGGACGCCTTTCCAGGGGGCAGGGGGAAGCTCAGGGCGGGGAAGGCACCATGCACACCTGCCCCGACACCTGCTCAAACCCCAGCACCTGCTGAAACCCCGTGGGTCCGATAGGAGCCGAGCCCAGGCAGCAGGAGGGTGGAGGGTGGAGGCCGGGGAGGGGCAGGGGCTGGGGGGGTTCCGAGCATCACCGGCTCCGATTTGGGGGGATTCTGAGCATCACCCAGGCACAAAGTGATGCCGTCTATTCCCTCCGACCACCTTCCTCCCTCCCCCCTCGCCCTCCCCCTCCCCGTGCCCTGCCCAGCCAGGCTGTTGGGTTACAGGCTTGTCCTTCCTCCCCATGGGCCTGCTGGCCCCAGGCCTCACTTTCCAGGTTTCCCCAACCCCCCCGCCCCCGTACCCCTGGGAGACCCCAGAACTGGACAGCGTGGGTCGAAGGACCAGGGACCCCGGGAAGCTGGGTGGTGCGGCTGGGGCTGGGGGGGGAGGGGGGTAGCGAGGCCAAGTCCAGCTTGACGCCTGGGCCCCTGGGTGACTTTGGGCAGCGGCTTCACCCTGCTGAGCCTCTGTTCCCTCCTCTGTGAGTGGGGGGCGAAGGCCCTGGTCCCCAGGACTCGGGGTGAGTGCCCGCCGGGGCGGGGCGCCCTGAGTGCCGATGCCGCCCCTGCTCCATCGCTGGCCCTGCCACCCGGGGAGCGGGCAGCAGCGTCCTTGCGTCGGAGCCACGGGCTCTCCTCTCCCCGGGGCGCTCGTTGGAGGTGCTGTCACGCATGCGGGGACGCGGGGCCTCGAGACCCGGGTTTCAGTCCGGACGCGGCCTCTTCCTTGCCGTGTGCCTCGATGTCCCCACCTGACATGGGCGGGGGTGGAGCCCAGCTCAGGGCCCCGGTGGGGCTGGTCTGCGTCAGGGGTCCTCAAACTCCGGCCCGCGGGCCACATGCAAACACAAATATTGTATTTGTTCCCGTTTTGTTTTTTTACTTCAAAATAAGATATGTGCAGTGAGCATAGGAATTTGTTCATAGTTTTTTTTTTAAACTATAGTCCGGCCCTCCAACGGTCTGAGGGACAGTGAACTGGCCCCCTGTTTAAAAAGTTTGAGGACCCCCTGGTTTAAGTGAACGCGTGTCAGGCGCTTAGAAGGGGCCTGGCCGGTCGCCAGCGCTCTGTGACGGGGCGAGCCCGGCGGTGGCGGTGGCGGTGGCGGTGGCGACCGCGATTGCCTGGTGACGGGTGGGCGTGTGGCAGGCTGGGTGTCGGCTCCCTCGTGCTGGTGGCCGTGGCTGTGGCCGTGGCGGCTGTCAGCTCCTGGGCCGACTGAGTCTTAGGTTGGGTGTCTGGTTGATGGATGATGGATGGGTTCATTCATTCATTCACTCAGAGTATCAGCCTATCAGAGCGGTGGAGGGCGGGGCTCTGGGCTGGAGGGTTCTGCCAGGCTCTGCCCTCGTTGGCTGGTGCCCGAGGGGAGGGGAGGCTGGTGGGGGCAGCAGCCCAGCCCAGGCTAAGGAGCTGCGTGAACAGGAGGGGACCCAGAGGCCAGCATGGCCCTCAGCCCCCCGAGGGCGCCTCCATTGCTCCAGGCCCAGGTGAGAGTCATGAGGCCGGCAGCCGGGGATGGGGGGCGGGGGGCTGTGAGCCCCTGGCTTCCCTGGCGGGCCTGTCCCCATGTCCCCGTGTCCCCGTGTCCCACGGAGCTGCACAGAGGGTCCTTGGGGCCCGCAGTGCCGGGGACCAGGGTGGGGGGCTGGGGGCTCACTGGGGGAGGAGGGCCGTGTGGAGCCAGGGGTTGGCTGACTCGGCGGCTCCCACGGAGGGTCAGAGAGAGCATGTGGTGAGCAAACGCAGGGCCCGTCAGAGGAAGCTGGCTTGGCCCGGGGCCTTTGTCCTGACTGCGGCCACCCCCGGGGCAGGAGTGAGTTCCCCGTCACCAGAGTATGCAAATGGGCCTCATGCAATGATGATAGTGATGATGCTGCTGCTGAACTCGGTGACCTCTGCCTCCGGCCCCTCCCCCACGCCCTCCAGTCCCAGGAGGAAGATGGGTCCCTGTGAGTCCCCGCCAGGCCCGGTCCGTCCGGAATCCGGAGCACAGGAACACGGCACCCCCTCGGCCGCCGGGGCAGGGAGGGGCGGGCGAAGCGGAGGGTCGGCGGTGCCCCCTCCTGCCTGGCACAGGCCCGCGGGGTGGCCTCGAGGCCGTGGCAGCGTCAGCAGGAAGCAGCTCCGGCGGCGGGCGGAGCCGTCCAGGTTATGTAACACTTGGCACGCTGTCCGCTGCGAGGCCGGCCCTCCCCCCCTGGCCGAAGGTTACCCGCTCTGCTCTCCCATCTGTGAGTCCAGGCCCTGGGGCTCCACTTCCGTCTCTCTCCCTGTCTGTTTGTCTCCACCCAGGCCCGGCCTTGTCTTGTTTTTCTCTGTTGTCTCTTCCATCTGAGGCCACACAGGCCTGCAGGGGGAGAGAGAGAGAGAGAGAGAGAGAGAGAGAGAGAGAGAGAGAGAGAGAGAGAGAGGATCCGGGCGGGGAAGCGCTTGAACCTGACCTGCTTTCCAATCTGGGCTTCTCGACTCCTGAGCTGTGTGGTCTCGGACAAGTGTCTTAGCCTCTCTGAGCTGACGTCCTTGTCTGTCGGGTTCATTCATCTCAAGACGTAGTTCGAGCGCTCTGCTCCGAGCCAGGCCCCGTGCCAGGGGCGCTGGGCAGACGGCCAAGGACAGGCCTTGAGGAGCTGGTACACACACGCACACACACACGATTTCACACTGCGGCCTGGAGATGGCAAGCTGAGGGTGTAGTAGGTGTGGCTGATGGGTGGCAAGGATCAGCTGGTTTTGACTGAGTAGCCGGGGAGGCCTCCCAGACAGCCCTGGTCCGGCCTCAGGAACCCCTATTCCCTGCGAGGCTCCCAGTTCCCGAGTCCCAGCCTCCACGCGGGCGGCCGATGGCCGCCTTGCCCGGCCGGGGTGCTGGAGTGCGTCCCGCCGGCTAAAAATAGATTGGGGAAGGAGGGGAACCCTCAGCCGCACCCACAGAAGCCACTGCCACACAACTTTCTGGCACCTCCGTGGGCTCCCCCGGGGGCCACGGGGAGAAGCTGGGGATGTGGGGCAGGGCTGGGGCGGCCGTGGGAGTGGGTGGCGGCGGCTGGGCATTCCCATCGCGGCCGGTGGACACGGGCAGGGTGGGCGCTGGCCCTCGGGCCCAGTGCCGGGACGGAAGCCGTGACTAACGGGACAGCGGGCATCTCCCTCTCTCTCGTAGTGTCCCCAGTGGCTGCACCCTGAGGACCCCCATTGCCCTGGGAGGAGGCAGGACAGGAAGTGACCCTGCCCCAGGGCTGGGGCTGGACTTGGGGACCCCTGAGGCCTGGTGAGGGGCCAGACGGGCAGGGCCTGCTGGTGCTGGAGGTGACGGGGTGTTTGCCCCAAGAGCAGGCTGTGCTGTGCGGTGTAGCGAGTCGGGGTGGCTTTCTCAGGGGCCTGTTGGGGGGGATTGATGGAGGACAGGAGGTGTCTTTGTTTCTTTTGTTTTTACTTTCTTTTTAAAAATATATTTTTATTGATATCAGAGAGAAGGGAGAGGAAGAGAGAGAGAGAGAAACATCAGTGATGAGAGAGCATCATCAGCTGTCTCCTGCACACTCCCTACTGGGGGTCGAGCCTACAACCCAGGCATGTGCCCTTGACCGGAATCGAACCCGGGACCCTTCAGTCCGCAGGCCGGTGTTCTACCCACTGAGCACACTGCCCGGGCGTGTATTCGTTTCTTGTTCACTCTCTCAGTGCTGGAGCTCGAAGTCCGAACCCAGGTGCCGGTAGGCTGCGCTCCCTCTGCAGGCTCCCGGGAGGGCCCGCCCTTGCCTCGAGGTCCCCTGGCCCTAGACCCGGTGGCGCTCCCCTGGGCGCCTCGGCGTCCAAACTTCCCTCTTATAAGGGCACCAGCCATTGGACCACGGCCTCCCCCAGCTGGTCTGACCTCATCTTCGCTAATTACATCTGCCCAGAGCTGCTCCCAAATAAGGGCCCGTTCTGAGGTCTGGGTGGACGTGCGTCTGGGGGACAGTCTGATCTGCGTCTGCGGGTGCTGGGTCCTGCCTCCCTCCCTGCAGACTCCACGGGGCTCAGGCTGTGATCGCCCTCCCCCGTCACCCGGTTGTGTTGGGCGCCCTCTGAGGGTCCAGTCCACTCCCCCGGGGGGGGGTCCCTGGTCGCCTCGAGACCCCAGCACACTCTGCCTGCACACACGCCCCCCACCTCCCCGCTGTGGGTTCGAGCCCGAGATGCCGGCACGTCGTCGTCACTAAGTCGATCAACAAACCCCATCGGGGCACCTGCCTGGCTCAGCCTGGTCGGGGGGAGGGTGCCAGGATGTCTCCTCTGCTCCCCTGAAGCGCCCGGCCCAGGGCAGTGCAAAGAGGGAGCCGGCCATGAGGAGTGACATTAGTACCCGAGCTGGGGGCGGGGCTCCTGGCCCAGGGCGCGAGGAGCTGGGCTTCAGGGGACGAGGGCCTGGGGCACCGGGAGGTGACAGGCTCTGCAGTGGGGGGCTCCTTTCTGCCCCGCCTCTGGGCCTTTGCATGTGCAGCCTCTCCACCTGGACCGCTCACCTCCAGAGCCCTGCCCAGCCAGCTCCCTCGGGACACCTCCTCCAGGAAGCCCTCCGTGACTGTCCATCTAGAGCAGCCCCGCCCCCGCGCTTTCTTGACCCGCCCCGTGTTGGGTCTCCACAGCCTTGTCAGCACCTCTGAGCCTTCCTTTTAGGGGAAGTGTTGTTTGCTGGCCTTCCCCACGAGAAGGTTGTTGGGGGCAGGACCTTGTTTGCCTTGTTCATGTATGTCCTCGGCCCCCGTGCACTGGCTGCGCACAGTAGGTGCCTTGTAAGGATTGGTGGAGTGAAGAGGAGCTTCCCAAGCCGGCCTGTCCCCGGGGGCCCATGGGAGCTGATGAGACAGGGCAGGAAAAGCTCCTTCATTCATCGGCTCCCCGGAGTGAGGGAACCTGGCAGGGTGGCCTGGGCAGGGCCCGCCCTGGCGAGGACCATCAGAAGGGCTGGGGCAGTCTCGGGGCCTCCGTGGGAGGGAGCCTTCCTCACCTGGCAGCCGGCAGGCGAGGCTGCACCCAGGAGTATCTGGGACACGGTGGGAGAAGCCAGCGGTAAAAATAACCGCCAGCCGCGGGCGGGATCACCGTCCGGGCACCTGTGGCCGCGTCCGGCTCGGGGAATCCCCAGGCCCAGGCCCAGCCCTGACCCGCCGCTCGCCCTGTCCCAGGAGAAGGAGAGGAACGCGCGCCGGAAGAAGAAGAAGGCCCCGGCCGCCGCCAGCGAGGAGGCCGCCTTCCCGCCCGCGGTCGAGGACGAGGAGATGGAGGCGTCGGGCGCCAGCGGGAACGAGGAGGAAATGGCGGAGGAGGCGGAAGGTGAGGGCGGTCGGCGGGAGCTGACCTTCCCCAGAAACGTCTGGGTCCTTCTGAGGGGCCTGGCCTGCCTCCAAGGGGAGAGCGAGGCGGTGACGGTGATGGGGTGACGGTGAAGGGGATGGTGATGGTGATGGTGGTGAAGAGGTGGTGATGGTGATAAGAATGGTGATGGTGCTGATAGTGGATGGTGGTGATTGTGGAGATGATGGTGATAAGGATGGTGGTGATGGTGATGGTGATGATGATGGTGATGGGGTGGCAACCACGGTAACTGAGGCTCTGGGCCTGCTGGCACTGTCTGTCCCGCCCTCCTGACCCTGTGAAGACTCAGCACAGCCCTAGTGACAGCTGGTGTCCTGCCATCTCATCCGCTGTCACATTTTAGGGAAAAAAATTTATTTTTACTTTTTTTTAAATATATTTTATTGATTTTTTACAGAGAAGGGAGAGGGATAGAGAGAAACATCGATGAGAGAGAAACATCGGTCAGCTGCCTCTTGCACGCCCCCTACTGGGGATGTGCCCGCAACCAAGGTACATGCCCTTGACCAGAATCGAACCTGGGACCCTTGAGTCCGCAGGCCAGTGGCGCCGCTGCCTGTGGCCCTCTGCCCTGCTCCCGCCCTGCCTCCCCTCCCCCATCCTCCCCCTCCCTCCCCCCACTTCCCCGCTGCTCGTGCCATGGCTCCTAACCCCTCTCTCACTTCCTTCCAGCTTCCCACGCCTCTGGGAGCGAGGTGCCCAGAGGGGAATGCGGCGGCCCAGGTACGGACGTGGCCGTCTGGCCAGGGGATCAGGGGGCACCCCGAGGTCCCCGTCCTCTGCCAGGGGCCCCACTTCTGCGCGCATACTTCTGCCTGTGAGCACCACCGTGTGCCGCCTCCTGCCCCTCCCCGCGCAGTGTCTGTTCCCCACGCTGTTCCCAGCCTCCCGCCTGCCGATCAGTGCACTCGGCCAACTGTTTCGTTGATGATTTTTCACCAGTGTTGTCGTCCGTGACGCTTCCCTGGTTTGATTTCCCAGCAGCCAGTGTGGGTGTTTAAGCGCCCCCCACTTTACAGGAAGTGGGGGGACATGGAGGCCCAAAGGAGTGATTTTTTTCTAAGGCGTAAGAGCCGGGCCTGGAACTGAGGTCCCCTTGCCCTTGTCTGTCGTCCTTCGGTCAGCACTTCCTGTGCACCTGCTGGGCCCCAGGCCCCTGGGAGACGGACGGGGGGCAGTAGGTGTGGCTGCCCCCACACCCCCAGTTCCTCGGAGCTCATGGCTCCAGTTCGCATGGCTGTGGCACGGGGACGATAGTGATGACCGCAGCACAGCCAGCAGGGTGGGTGCTAGAATCCTCCGGGCCATCGGGTGTCGGGGGACACACCGAGGGGGGTGGGGAAGGCGGCGTCCACCCCTCCCTCAGCCCCGACACCGCTCACCCCTCTGTCTCCCGCAGCCACCGTCAACAACAGCTCGGACACCGAGAGCATCCCCTCGCCCCACGCCGAGGCCGCCAAGGACAACGGGCCCAAGCCCCCGCCCGCCCCGGGCACTGAGGCACCGCCCGCCGAGCCACCCACCCCGCCGCCCGAGGACGCCCCGGCCCCCGCCGAGCCTGCCCCAGCCCCTGAAGCCTCCGGCCCGCCTACATCCCTGCCGGCATCCCCGGGACCCGCAGCACCCCCTCCTGTGGTCCCCAAGGAGGAGAAGGAGGAAGAGGCCGCAGCGGCAGCCCCAGCGGCAGAGGAGGGGGAGGAGCAGAAGCCTGCTGTGGCCCAGGAACTGGCCGTGGCCGTGGCCGTGGCCGTGGGCAAGAAGGAGCCGCCGGACGAGGGGCCGCCTGCCCAGCCCATCAAGACGGAGTGCAAGGAGGAGGCCTTGGAGGAGGCGCCCGACAAAGCCCAGGGGAGCATGGAGGCCGGTGCCGAGCCTGCGCCCGAGGGGGCGGTCAAGGTGGAGAAGAAGGAGGGTGGTGGAGGCTCTGGGGGCAAAGCCTCTTCCACCAAGGGCTCAGGTGCCCCCCAGGACAGTGACTCCAGCGCCACCTGCAGCGCCGACGAGGTGGACGAGCCGGAGGGGGGCGACAAGAATAGGTGAGTGGACCGACTGGGGGGCAGTTTATATCTTTTCATTCTGCAAACACTTGTTGAGCGCCGCCTGTAAACATGCAGACACTTATTGAGCGCCAGCTGTGTACCTGCATGCACTTGTTGAGCGCCGCCTGTATACCTGTGTGCACTTGTTGAGCTCCGCGCCCGTATAACTGCAGACACTTATTGAGCGCCGGCTATATACCAGGACAGCACAGGGCAATTCTGTGGCCGCCCTCAAGGAGCACGTGGTCTGGTCAGGGAGGCAGGCACTGAATGGAGTCCAGATGCAGGTGTTCCACGTGGGGAGAAGGCAGTGGGGGGGGCCTCCCCCCAGAAGTGGCAGCGGAGCTGAGTCTGGGGGCCATGATCCCCCCTTTCTTACCTCTGCTTTGCTCCTGGTGCGGGATGCTATACCCCCCACCCCGGGAACGCTGGATATTAACCACGTCCCGCACAGACGCCTGGGGACTGCGACAGAGGCTGGCCCGCCTGCGCTGGGCCCGATGGCGGGTGGCCGCGGGCAGCAGGGCGAGACCGCTGGGCTCCCCTCTGGACAGCGCGAGGGCTTGTCTGCTAATGAGGCCGGCGGGCTGGTTCTTGTTTTGACTGGAAACCGTGCGGTCTTCTGCTTTCTCTCCGAGTCTGTCGGAAAAGCGCTGGGCAGCGGGAGGAGGAAAATGTGACTTCCAAATCCGATGCTCTCACGCGGAGCCGCTGCCTGTGCCCTGTGATTCACCTTGGGGCATGGCAACAATGGCAAGTTCTAGAATGTTCCGGGAAAGTCAGGCTCGGTCTGTGTGCTCTGGGTCTCCCACAGTACGGGAGCCACCCCGGCCTCTGCTCCCCGGGCCCTGTCCTCGGCGCCACCAGCCTCTCCCGTCTGTGGGCAAACAGCTGGGCGGGAGGCGGGGCAGGGAGCTGCCCCCCGCAGAGGCCTGGCCGCGGATTCCGAGGGCACAGACCCCCAGGGACCCTCGCCCAATCGATGCCGCTCGGAAAACAGTGCTCACGGCGGCTCAGCCTGCGGGGAGGGCGCCCAGCCAGGGCCTGGCCCGTCCGCTCACTGTGCCTGGGAAGGGGTCAGGGGGGCCCGGCCGGCGGGGCTCAGTGATTGAGCGTCGGCCTATGAACCAGGAGGTCAGGGTTCGATTCCTGGTCAGGGCACAGGCCCGGGTTGCGGTCTGATCCCCAGTGGGGGGCGTGCAGGAGGCAGCTGGCCCATGATTCTCATCATGGATGTTTCTCTCTCTCCCTCCCTCTCCCTTTCTCTCTGAAATCAATAAAAATATATTTTAAGAAATACAGATAAAAACATTCTCTATCCCTGGAAGATGGATTTGAGGTCTTAAAAATAAATAAATAAGTGAAAGGGTCGGGTGGCGGCCCCGCCCGTCATGTTGGCGGTGGGAACATGGCCCTGCTCTCAGCAGCCTGAGATCCGATCAGCGGCCTCCGGGCGTCTGTTTGGGGTCCAGGTGGCCAGGCCCCTGCTGGAGAGCGGGAAGGGTTGGCCCGACCACCCACAGCCCCCGGGACCCCGGGCCAGGCCTGAAACCCCGCCGGCACCTTCCCGCCCCTCCCCCTCCCCAGCCACACCCGGGACGTGTCCTTCCCGCCCCCGCGGGCCTGGCTGCCATCCACCTTCCTGCCTGAGCGGCCAGCATTCGATCCCCTGGGAGAGGAGCCCCGGGCGGGGAGTCAGGACACCTGGCCCGTCCCGCCCCGAGTGACCCCAGCCAGTCCCCCGCCCTGGGGCCCAGGAGGCTGGACCCCGGCCAGCCCGCTGACCTCTTCCCGCTGGCCGCCCGCCACCCGCCTGGCCGAGAGCTGCGTCAGAGCCGGCCTGGCATCGGGGCCTCCCGGAAGGGCCGGGTGGGTCCCCCCGGACGACCCCGGGTCCTGGCCGCCTGCCCACCGCCCTCCTCCCCGCCTGACAGCCCAGGGCTGGGAACTGGGTGTCCCGGGGACAGACAGACGCAGGAGGCTGCTGGGCCCAGCCCTGCCCCCTCGTCCTGCCCCGCCCTCGCCCTCGTCCCTGCCCGGGAGCTTTCCCGGCCACGGCCCAGAGGTGGTGGTGGTGACTGCAGAGCCCGTGCCGCCCGCCTGGCTCCCAGAGGCGCTGCCCGCACACTCCCCGGGGGCACCTTCAGAAGGGCCTTCGCTGGGGACTCAGCCTTCCCATCTGTGAGGTGGGCGTGCGGGTCCCCGCATAGGGGTCATTGTGGGGATAAAGGAGTGACGAGCCGTAAACCACCAGCCCGGTGCCAGGCTCCCAGAGCCCCTCGCCAGCCCGGACCTCCAGAGAGGAAAATGAAAGGCGCCTTCGTCCAAGGACACGGGAGAGCGCGGAGGGCGGGCCGTTCCCGCGAGGAGGGCTCCTGGAGGCGGTGGGTGGGACGGGGGAGGTGGCCCCGCACGGGTGCCCAGCCTCTTCCCGCCCCCTCTGCGGCTCGGGACCCGGGGGCATGGACCAGAGCCGGCCCCTGGTTTTCGGGTGCTGCTGGCTCTCTGCCGCGAGAGGTCAGCCTGGCATCCGGAGCCTCGCAAACGGAGGAGCACTGCGCCCTGCCTCTGTCCTCACGGAGCCCCCCCGACCCCCGACTCTGGGTGAGGCCTCCTGAGAGTGTGTGAGGGGTGGTTCCTGCTCCCCTCCCACCTGCCCCCTGCCTGGCTGTGGAGCCGGGGAAACCGAGGCAGGACACGGGCCTGGTTCATTGAGAATCCGTGGGACACGGATGTCGGGCTTATGTGCTTTGTGAAAACTTACTTGGTATCCCTACAGCGTTTCATTTACACATACAGAATTTTTAAAAAATACTTTTTTATTGATGTCACAGAGGAAGGGAGAGAGAGAAACATCAGTGATGAGAGAGAATCATGGACCGGCTGCCTCCTGCACGCCCCCACTGGGGATCGAGCCCGCAACCTGGGCACGTGCCCTGACCGGGAATCGAACCCTGACC
Organism: Myotis nattereri; assembly: GCF_964212035.1. NCBI lineage: Eukaryota > Metazoa > Chordata > Mammalia > Chiroptera > Vespertilionidae > Myotis > Myotis nattereri. The sequence goes on along the minus strand of NC_138095.1, from coordinate 27,563,285 downwards.
TCCTGGTTCATAGGTCGATGCTCAACCACTGAGCCACACCAGCCGGGCCAGATACAGAATTTTATGTCTTAGCTAAAACATTATAAAGCACGTGATGATGTTACGTTATTGTTCTTAGAAACAGTACTTACGTTGTAGTTCTTGATCGCCTAGTTGGCTACACTAAGCATCTTCTTTATGCTGCTTTGGTACCAGCTTCCTGGGATGTGACTCCCACACCATCCATTTCAGCCCTCAGAGTACCGTTCACGCATCCGTCACCACCATTTCAGCCCAGAACATGTCCATTAACCCTCGTCCCCCAACTCCCTCCCCCCCCCAAAGCAACAACCTCACACCCCTGAGTCACTCTGCCGCCCACCCCCAGCCCCTGGCCACCAGCTGCTCTTTCTGCCCCTGTGGCTTTGCCTGGTGTGGGCGTTTCTTACAAACGGGGCACGCGGGACGGGGCCTTGGTGTCAGGCTCCTCTCGCACCGCGGCCCGTTTTCCGAGTTCCCCCGTGTTGTGGCGTGACTCGGGGCGTCGGTCCTTATTCATGGCCGAGTAATATTCCACTCCGGACCGACCTCGTTCCGATGCTCCATGCGTCTGTTTGAGCCCGTGGGTCTGAGCCCGTGGGTCTGAGCCCGTGGGTCTGAGCCTGTGGGTCTGAGCCCGTGGGTCTGAGCCTGTGGGTCTGAGCCTGTGGGTCTGAGCCCGTGGGTCTGAGCCTGTGGGTCTGAGCCCGTGGGTCTGAGCCTGTGGGTCTGAGCCTGTGGGTCTGAGCCCGTGGGTCGTTGGCACCTCTCGGGGGCCGGGGTGGGTGCTGCCGCTGTGTCCTTTCACGAGCCCGTGTCTGCGGACGGGGGAGGGATGGGGGGGTCTCCATTCTCCGGGGCGCACGCCCGCAGTGGAATCGCCGGCTCAGAGGGTAACTGGTGGCTTGCTTCTTGAGGGGACCCCAGGCTGTTTTCCAAGGCGGCTGCAGTGCGTTCACCTGTAGCTTTGGGTGGACAGATGCGAGCTGTTTTATTTGTTACCTTTCAATCCTCGCCTGAGGGTGTTTTCCCGTTGATTTTTAGAGAGTGGGAGAGGGAAAGGCAGAGAGAAACATTGACGTGAGAGAAACACATCCATGTGTTGCCTCCTGCACATGCCCCGACCAGGGCCCGGGCCGGGGAGGAGCCTGCAACCGAGGTACGTGCCCTTGACCGGAATCGAACCCGGGACCCTTTGGTCTGCAGGCCGACGCTCTGTCCACTGAGCCACACCAGCCAGGGCCAAATGCAAGCTGATTTAAACGGAGGCTAGTAAGTAAATGTGAGGGAAGGGCGGCTGGGGTGGGGCCAGTGGTAGTGCAGGTTGCGGGGGTGCTTGGACCAGGTTGGGGTGCCAGCCTCAGAGATGCAGGGGAGCGGGCCTGGCCTGAGTCCAGGGGCGCCAGCCAGGACGGCAGCTGCAGGAGAGGCCGGTGGGGGGTCCCCGGGAGTGCGAGCAGGATGGGAGGGGTCATGGGAGGCGAGGACGGAGACAGGTGAGCCTGGCGGTGGGGACCGTGCAGGCGCAGAGCTTGGCAAAGTCAGTGTGACCTTCCCCGCGCCCGCCCCTCCCGTGCCGTGGGCAGCGTGTCATGTCTGTGCTCAGCCAAGCGTGTGGCAGATGCGGGTGGAGGCGGCGCCCTCAGGCCCGGCTGTCACCGCCGGGGTCCCCCGCCCCTGGTCCCCCTGCCGCAGAGGGAACCTGGGCTGCGTGTCACGTGTCTGCCGGCTCCCCCTGCCCTCCGCTGGGCGCCTGGCTCTGCTCGCTGAGCACGGCGTGAGCTGGTTGTCCCAGGTCTTACCTCCAAGTCAGCGGCCGTGGCCTACATTCCGCGTGTGACATAGTGTGGCCACAGCGCACAGTAGGGGCCTTGCTGACAGGGCCCCCCCCTTCTCACTTTTGGGGAGCGGCCTTGGTGCTGCCATCTGGCTGACTCCCAGCCCCGGCCGGTGCCCTCGCCTGCTGTTTGGTCACCAGCCACTCGGGTGCCCTGCAGGCAGACCCGGAGTCGGGATCTCCTCCGTGCACCCCGAGCCTGGGGCCGGGCCAGCGGTGCAGGTCACCCGGCAAGTGGAGCTGGGCCGGAACCCGCAGCCCCACTGGGCAGGCGAGGGAGCCAGACCGGACCGCGATAGGGACCTTGTCCCCGCGCTCGCGTCCTGGGATTCCCTGAAGGAGGCGCCCGTGAGCAGCTTGGAGCCCCCCCCCCCCCCGAGGGCGGGCTCTGCCCCAGGCCCAGGCACCACAGCCCTGCGCCGAGACCTGTGCCGCCCGTGTCAGCCCTCCGTGCGCCCGGCAGGTGCGGTGCCGGCTCTGCGTGTCTGTGTCAGGCGGGCGTGACCTCGCTGGGCACCGCGGCCGCGCTCAGGGCGCTGGGCGGACAGTGTGCACGGGAGTCCCTGGCCCTCGCGCCTCTAGCTTCTCCATCCCTGGTGTGCGAGGGAGATCTCATTAGGGGGACGTCCTGGTGAAATGGGGGGGGCTCCCACTCCTGTCTCCGGGAGGCAGGGTGCCCTCGGCTCCATGCTAGGCCCTGAGCCCCTCCTGTGCGGGGGCACGGTCTGCCCATCTCTCCAGCTCGCGGACCTCCGTCCGCTCGACTCCGTGGCTCTGAAGGGCCCTGCGTGGTGTGGGCTCGGGGTCTGGGCTTTGCCAGGACCTCCCTGGCCTGGGGCTGCCTGGGGGCATTTCGGACCCCGACCTGGGCCTCTGGGCTGGGGTTGGAGGGGCTCGGGGCCCCCTCGGGGTCCTGTGTGCACCAGAGGAGGGAGGGTGGAGCCCCCACGCCCCCACGCCCCCACTGGGACCTGGTGTGCCCTCCCCTCCCCTGGCCCAGGGCTGGGGGCCGGCATGACGCTTGTCCCCCCTCAGGCTGCTGTCGCCGCGCCCCAGCCTCCTCACCCCGACGGGCGACGCCAGGGCGCACGCCTCGCCCCAGAAGCCACTGGACCTGAAGCAGCTGAAGCAGCGCGCGGCCGCCATCCCCCCCATCGTGAGTGCCGGCCCCCCTCCTGCGCCGCCCGGCCCGGCTCACTTCCTGGGCAGGGAAACCGTCGGGCTTCCTGGCAGGGCTGCCACCTGCGGCCTCCGCGCCTCTCGCTCCTCTGGCCGCGCCCGCTTCCTGGAGCTCCCCGTGGAGATGAGGCGGGAGCAGCTCCGGGCGGGGCTCTGGGACCCGGGGGCCGGCTGAGGGCCCCTCCTCTGTCCTCCCGCCCAGTCCCTCCCAGGCCCTGGGAGCCACATGGCCCTCCCTCCAGTCCCCCCCCCCCCCAGCTGTCACAGCCCCTGGGAGAGAAGGGTGGGGACCCTCCAGTTGTGAACATGAGGTCCCTGGGGAAGGGCTGGCCCCTGGCGGATTCCCCAGGCCCAGCGGAGCCCTCACCCTGGGGTGGCCCGGCCTCTGCTGGGGTGAACCCTCCCCGGGGTGGCCTGGCTCCCCAGTCGCAGCCGGGACTCTGGGCCGAGGACTCCAGGCCGGCCAGGGCCTTGTGGTGAGGGCACGGGGCCTGCTGATTGCACTGCCCGCCCCGAGGCTGGCACAGCCTTGTGTGCCGGTCCCCATCGCCCTGACCCCCAGAGAGACCTGGCGTCGGGCTGGGCGGGGAGGTTGGCGCCAGGCAGCCGGCTTTGCATGGAGACCTGCCCCCCTGACCCTCTAGCTCTGTGCCCTGGGCAGGCTGCGGCCTCTCTGGCCTGCGTGCCCGGCTGGCCACACGCGGGCACCCGGGAGGCTTTCCCTGGTCTCGGTGCCCGGGCACGGCCCGGGAAGATGCCCACCTCTCGCCTCTTCCCTCAGCAGGTCACCAAAGCCCATGAGCCCGCCCGGGAGGACCCAGCGCCCCCGAAGCCGGCTCCCCCCACCCAGCCGCCGCCACAGCACCTGCAGCCCGAGAGCAGCACCCCCCAGCAGCCCAGCAGCAGCCCGCGGGGCAAGAGCAGGAGCCCCGTCCCGCCTGAGAAGGAGGGTCAGTGGGCCTGGCGCCCGACGGGCCCGGGGGGGGGGGGGGGGGAGGAGCCTGAGGGCCCATGGGCAGGGGTGGGGGCGTTTGTGTGTCAAGAGCAGCTTTGCAAACTCCCCAGGTCTGTAGCAGCAAAGCGGGCCGAGCGGGTGAGGGAAACGGCGGAGGGAGGCAGTAGGGAGGGGTGGGGACTGCGGCAGCTGGAGACCACATTCTCGCTTACATGTCACCCTCCGCTGCAGGGGCTGGGAGGTCAAGGGGTCAAATCCTAGCTCGGCCAAATATTTGCTGGTGACCTCAGATAAGCCCACAGTTACAATTGTGCATCCCCCTTCCCCCCTCTCCCCCTCCCCACTCCCTGCACAACCTGGCCACAGTCCCTTCCTCACACGCTCACAAACCGCGGCGACTGGCAGGCAGGGCTGTGGTGCGGTGCCTGGACGCCCGGCCCCTCCCCGGCCACGCCTTGGTCACGCCACTGCACATGCACGTGCACATGCGCGCGCGCGCGCACACACACACACAGCTGACCGCCTTCCGCGTTCGTAGAGGTCAGCTGGCGTTTTCTGGAAAGGGCCGGAGAGTAAATATTTTAGGCTCTGCGGGCCAGACTGTCCGTGTCGCAACAGCTCGGTGATAAACATGTGGGCGGACATGACCCAGCTCCCGTACAAGCGGGTGTAAGCGTCAGGCGCAGGTCCCCGGGCCGCCACCGGCCGCCCCAGCCCTGGAGGCGTGTCCCGGGCCTCCTGCTCGCCTGGGATTCAGACGTTCCCTGGGATCCCAGGGGTCCCCAAGGACCTGCAGCCCGGCCCCTGGACACACCCCTGTGCTGAGCGGAGTGTCCCAGGGCTGAGAGCGGCCCCAGCCCACAGACTTGGGGAGTGTCCATCATAGGTGCCCCCCTTAACGTTTGGCCGGGACCCCGCCCCTGCCCAGGTGTGCACTGTGGGCTCGGGGAGGGTCACGCTTGAGTGGGGGTGGCTGTGGCCCTGGGTCCCCGAGGGCTGGCCGAGCACCGCTGACCGTCCCCCTCGTCGCCCCGCAGAGAAGCCCGTGTTCTTTCCGGCCTTCGCGGCCGAGGGCCAGAAGCTGCCCGCGGAGCCCCCGTGCTGGACGCCGGGCCTGCCCTTCCCCGTGCCCCCTCGCGAGGTGATCAAGGCCTCCCCGCACGCCCCGGACCCCTCGGCCTTCTCCTACGCCCCGCCCGGTGAGTAGGTCGCCACACTCGGGCTGCTGGGCCACCACGCCGGGTCGGCCCCTGCGTCATTGGGCGCCAGCTGCTCGCACGGGCTCGCGCTCGGTGCAGGAGGATCTGGGTTGGATGGGGATCTGTGGCGGTCTGAGCCATCTGCAGGATTGGGGTGGGACTAACTGGGGATAGGGAGCCATAGATGGTGCTTGAGCTGGAGCATGGCTGGTTGGAGGGGAAGTCCTGGGAGGGAGGCTGCGGAGAGACGGAAGGGGCTGCTTTGGTTTCCAGAGTCAGCCTTGGTTGGAGGTCCTTTGGGGGCCCCCATTCCTGCTGGCCCCCACCAGCAGCTGATGCGGAAGGTCCGTGCTAAACAGAACGGATCCTGAAGGCCGAGTGGGCCAGATGACCGCGGAGAACAGCAAGGGAGGGCATGCCCAGCAGAGGGAACAGCATGTGCAAAGGCCCAGAGGCAGGCCAGAGCAGGCTCAGCTTGAGAAACAGAGTCAGGCTGCTGTGGGGGGAGCTGGGTGCCTGGTGAGCCGGGGGAGGCCGCCAGCCGCAGGCCGAGTGACCGCAGGAGCCGTGCCAGAGGTTAACTCTGTCCTGGGGGCAGTGGGAGCCATAGCAGGGTCTCAGCAGGGGGAGGGTGTGAGCCAGCGGACTTGTTACAGAGACCCTCTGGTTCCCGTGAGGGGAACGGACTCCAGGAGGGAGACCAGGTGTGGGGTCTGGGCAGGAGTTGAGGTGCTGGGTGGACCCCAGCTTTCCCTTCGTGGGGGGGAGGTGTCTGAACCGAGGACATAGCCAGCTCCTGAGGGCAGAGACAGGAGCGCACGGGGCGCATGTGGATGGTCACCTCCCTGGTGGACAGGGCAGAGGCGAGGGGGAGTCTGTCCGCGGGGGCCCGGCCACGCGGGGGTTCCTGTGACGGACAGACCTGTGCCCTGCAGGTCACCCGCTGTCCCTGGGCCTGCACGACAGCACCCGGCCCGTCCTGCCACGCCCACCCACCATCTCCAACCCTCCGCCCCTCATCTCCTCCTCCAAGCACCCCAGCGTCCTGGACAGGCAGGTGGGTGCCACCCCCCGGGCGAGGCCTGGTGCCTGGAGAACAGGCCTTCCTCGGGGGGCTCGGTGGAATGGGCCCCGGGGACCCGGGCTGTCTGGATGGGGGCCGGGTCGTCTCTGTTCACGGCTCTGCTGGGTCCGACCGGCTGGAGCCTGCCAGGACCTTAGGCGGTCACTCCCGGGGAGGGCAAGCACACGCTCTGCAACCAGACCGTGTCCTGCGGCAAGTTCCTCAGCCTCTCCTGCCTCGGTTTCCCCTCTGTGAAAGGCGCTGGACACACAGCGGCCCCCTGTGCAGCGCGGGGTGCGGGGGTCGAGGCAGCGCGTGGCCCCCAGGCCGCGAGCCGTTCCCTTTAAGCTGCACCAGGTCGCAATGGCCGCTTCTCGGGCGAGGGGACCCAGTCTCGGGCGAGGCCGTGGCTTGTGCGCTGGGGCATCGGGGCCGGGACTCGAGCCCCAGGCCTCTCGGTCCTCTGTGATCCCGAGGTCCCCCCTTGGGCCCTTGTCAAAGGGGGTGTCCGGGCATCTTTCTGGGCTGAGGCCTGTGGTGGAGGGACCACGGGGGCCTGGTGACCCCATGACCTCTGTCCCTTCAGGGACTGTCGGTGCAGCTGCACATCCCCTACTCGGAGCACGCCAAGGTCCCCATGGGCCCCCTCGCCATGGGGCTGGCCCCTGCCCTGGACCCCAAGAAGCTGGGTAAGGATCGGGGCCTCGCCATCGGAGGGCCCACACGTGGTCCAGCTGTCCCTGTGGGGGGGCACCTGGGTTATGCAGCTGTCGCTGAGGGGGGCGGGGGGCAGCGTGGCCTGTGGACTCTGGCCGGAACTCGGGGGTTGGCTCTGCGGACCCCCGTGGCGCTGGGCCCAGCCCGAGGTTGGCGGGGAGGGGCCCTGTCCCAGGGGCACCTGGCTCACTGCTCTCTCCCGTCCCCAGCGCCCTTCAGCAGCGTGAAGCAGGAGCAGCTGTCCCCACGGGGCCAGGCGGGGCCCCCGGAGAGCCTGGGGGTGCCCACGGCCCAGGAGACGTCCGTGCTGAGAGGTGAGGCCATGGCGGAGGGCGAGAGGCCCGGGTCTGCCCTGTGTCCCAGCAGCTGTCCCTCCGTCCTCGGAGGGTGGAGGCGGGCGTGGGCGCTGCACCCAGACCCAGCTGGGGAGTCGGGGGCCTCTAGGGCCTGGGCTGGGTCTCAGACACCCTGCAGCCCGCGTGTCCCCGTCTTCCAGGGACGACCCTGGGCTCGGTTTCCGGAGGGAGCATCAGCAAGGGCGTGCCCAGCGCCCGGGTGCCCGCCGAGAGCCCCATCACCTACCGCGGCTCCATCACCCACGTAAGTGCGGGCGCAGCGGGGCCGGGCCGGACGGCGGGCTTCAGGGTGGGCGGGACCCTGACCTGGCTCTCTGTCCCCTCTGCGTCCGTCACTGGTGGCACCTGCCTCGGGGGCGGGGTGACATCCTGGGATAGCAGCTCCTTCCCCGGGCAACCCCCCGTGTCCGTGGTGCTCGAGCAAACACAGAGCGCAGAGCACGCTGTCCCGGGGAGCTGGCCTGGCGGCAGAGGGACACCGGCCACGGTGCGAGACGGGCAGACACTGGGCGTCCGTCCGTCCACCCGGGCTGTGGGGGAGAGTGCCTGGGGCGACCGAGTCAGCAGAGGGGAGACCTTTGGGGTCTGAGCCCTGCAGGAAATTCGGGAACAGCATTCCGGGCCCAGGGAACAGCATGTGCCAAGGCTGAGAGGGGCGGTGGGGAGTTCGCTTGACCGCCCCCCCCCCCCCCCCAAGGCCAGGCCACGTCCTGGAGGTCGGCGGCAGGCATTGTGCTTTCCAGCCGCGTCTGTGACTTCAGTCCCAGGGAACAGAGGCTTCCTCCTGGGCTAACCGTGACCTTGTGCTCACAGCCCGAGGGCTGGAGTCGGACGGCCAGCCCCGTGCGGGCACGCAAGGGGTGCTGGGATCCGCCAGCCATGCCTGCCCCATCCGGGGTTTGCAGAAGGCCCTTCCGGGCCTCTCCGGGGCCAGGGCTCACACACGTGCACGCATAGACACCCATTTAGAGAGACATACACGCACGCACTCGCTCTCATATGATCACGGAGGAGCTTCAGCCACAGACTGGCCACAGGGAGGGGTTTCTGACCCCAGTGGCCTCGGGTCCCACCCCAGAGGGGTCGTCCACGCTCCGCTTTTCTCTGAACCCGGAGGTTTTGAAACCGTGACCTCCTGGTTCGTAGGTCGACACTCGGCCCCTGAGCCGCGCGGCCGCGAGAAGAGGCGCGTAGTGATGGGGGGCGGCTGGTCTGAGCGGGGACGCGGGGCGGTCTGTGTTCTGTGATGCACGGACAGGGGTTCAGAGAGGCGACGGGACGGCCCCGAGGCCACACAGCAGCTCGTTGGGAAAAGCCGCTGTTTGAGGCCAGGAACCAGGCTCCAGACGCAGTCCCCCACCCCCACCCTCGTCTTCTCGGAGGTCGCCCGAGGCGGGCTCCGCCGGCCACACGTGGGCACGTGGGTGGACTTGGAGGGCCCGCGGGGACAGGAGCTCTCCCCCTCCGCCCCCAGGGCACTCCGGCCGACGTCCTGTACAAGGGCACCATCACCCGGATCGTCGGCGAGGACAGCCCGAGCCGCCTGGAGCGCGGGCGGGAGGACGGCCTGCCCAAGGGCCACGTCATCTACGAGGGCAAGAAGGGCCACGTGCTGTCCTATGAGGGTGAGCCTGTCCCCCGGGGGCCGCGGGCGGGGCGGGGCGGGGCTTCCCTCCCCCGCCCACGGGCTCTGCTCCGGACACGCGGAGGGGAGAGGACCCGTGGGGCCGTGCGGTGCGGGGCCGGGACACCACGTCTGGAGTCCCCTCGGATGGCGCTCTCAGGACGTGCAGACAGGCGGTCCCCTTGTTAATTCCGCGTCCGGGGAACCTGCCCGCCCGGCCTGGCCCGTCCTCCCAGCCGCAGACCCTGGCGTTTCTGGAGGGGGTCAAGGTGGGGAGGGGGGGTCCAGAAAAGCAGGGTTGGGGCCAAAGGGCAGCCAGAGGGGACACCGTGGTGGGAGCAGGTGCCTCTTCCATCAGCCCTGAGTGGCTGGAGCAGGGAAGAGCTGGTTCCCTCTTACAGCGAGGAAACGGGGTGCAAGACGTCCAAGGGCCCTGGGGCCCCCCTCCTGGCCCCTCGAGAGAAAAGGAGGCCCAGGGTCAGAGAGGAGGGAGGCAGGGCTGGGGTGCCACCGGGAAGTAGTACATTCAGAGGTAGTGAGCTCCCCGTCCCAGCAGGTACGCAAGCCCCCTACCTCTGCCCAGGTCTTTACCGTGGAGGAAACAAACTGGCAGTCAGCCTCATGGGGAACGGAGGCCCGGAGAGCGGAAGCCGCTGACCTCCACCCGCCTTGTGCCCTGGGTCCCGGCTCCAGGCCCCTCGGCCCCCTCTCTTTCCTGGTTCTGGGCTCACAACCGAGGGACCCGCACGGGAGGAGTTAATCAGGGAGGAGACGCTGGAGGAGCGTTTCCTGGCAGCGGGCACCCAGGGGTGGGGAGATAAAAGCCGCTAATGGGCACCCCTCCTGGCGGCTGGCTGCTGCCAGGCCCTCAATTGCTTCTCAGGCGAGCGGGCGCCTTTTCCCCTCCATCCGCCTCCGCCTGTGCCCGCGGCCCCCACCCCCACATCCTGGTCCTGGTCCTGGTCCTGGGAGGTGGAGGCAGCACCTTGGGGCTCAGGGAAAGGCCGCTCTCTGCTGCCACCTGGTGGAGACGGCCTTGGGGCCTGTGCCAGCCTCGCTGAATGCCCTCGGGGGATGGAGGGCCTGGGGTCAGTCGGTCATTCGAGGTGTTGTGGGCGGAGAGCACTGGGTGGCACCTCCACTCGGGCCCCAGACCAGTCCTGAGCCTCTAGGGTTGAGCTGATCATCTGTAAAATGGGCTGTTAATTCCTCATCCACTTTCTGGGGCCTGAGGCAGTAGGGAGTGGGGGGGACTGTGGCAATGCGGAGAGCGGGCGCTGTCTCCCGGGGCACCTGCCTCTCTGGTCCCCCAGCAGCTGATTGTCCCCCAGTTCGAATGTGAGCTCCCTGTGTGTCCGAAACCTCCCAGTGTTTAAACGTCGGCATTTAATTCTGAGAACAAAATCGATAGCAGCCGCAGTGTGTCGGCCGGTCCCAGTTTGCCGTCTCTGCATTAGCCAGTGGTTCAAGGATCCCGGGGCGGGCGGCAGAGCCACCAAACCTGCACGCACAGAGGCTCACATTCATCAACACATGAATGGTGGTGTGTGCCCTGTGAGTTCACACCAGGGCTCGTGTGTGTGTGTGTGTGTGTGTGTGTGTGTGTTCATGTCAGAAGCCGTCACTGTGCGGGCGTGTTTGTGCACAGACTCACATGGCCGCCCGTGTGTGGTTGAGGGCACACCGCCCACAGAGCAGCCCGGCAGGTCGGGGTTCGGGGTGCAGGAGGCGTGTCTGCCGCTCCCATCTGTGTCAGTCCCCTGGAAGGGCTGAGGGGCCGGTGGGTGGGGCCCTGTCCCGGCCCCGGGGCTGGATCGCGGGGCATGGACTCAGTCCGGAGGGGCCAGCTTCCGGGCCCCAGGCCCATGCCCACGATCGCCCTGCGGCGTCCCCACCCTCACCGCAAGCTTGGCCTGTTTGCAGGTGGCATGTCCGTGTCCAAGGAGGACGGCAGGAGCAGTTCGGGATCTGCCCACGAGACGGCCGCCCCCAAGCGCACCTACGACATGATGGAGGGCCGCGTGGGCCGGGCCATCGCCGCGGGCAGCATCGAAGGTGGGAGTCCGGCCCCGTGTTCTCAGTCCACACAGAATCGCCAGGGAGCCGGGGACCCGCTTCCAGCCGCCGAGAGAGAGCTGGTCTCTGGGCGCCTCCCGGAGGGAGCTGGGGGGAGGGCCAGCCCTATCTACAGATGGGAAAACAGGCTCGCTCTGGGCCCAGAGACGGGACACCGCTTGCTGGGTTCTCAGCCACCACCGCCATCATGGGGACGGCCGAGTGGCTGGCGGGGCCCCTCCCGGGAGTGGGGGCTGTAGACCCCGACCCCGACCCCGGTCACCGCCCGAGGCTGCTCAGGGACCGCCTCACGAGCCTCTCGCCCGCTCCCTCCCAGGTCTCATGGGCCGCGCCATCCCCCCTGAGCGACACAGCCCCCACCACCTGAAAGAACAGCACCACATCCGCGGCTCCATCACGCAAGGTACCCGCCCCCCACCCCCACGCCGCACGGCAGCTGCAGGGAGATGACAGCAAGGCGGGCGGGGGGGGTACCCGAGTGCGGGGGAACCAGATCAGGCAGGCGCTTGGGAAGGCGTGCGGACACCTGCAGTGACGTGGACACGCACAGGCCCGGTTTACGTTTCTCATTTGCAAAGAGAGCAAAATGTGCCCCCACCCCATTCGCCGACACCATCCATTGAGCGCCTGCTGTGTGCTTGGCGCTGGCCCCAGCGCTGCCTGTATGCGACCTGCGGGACGGTTTGGAGAAGGAGGTGCCGTGGGCGGGAGGATTGGGGGTCAGATACCTGGGCTCGGTTGGTTGGTCTGCGGCGAGCGGCTGCTGTGCACCCCGGTCGACGCTCTGTAACTGGAGAGTGTCCCCCAAACACGTGTCCGCGTGCTTTGAATAACGGTAAAGGCCGTGTTCACGAAGGGACAGTTCCTCTTCGACATCGAGCCATCGGTCGGCCGTGAAAGCGTGGATACGTTTTTGGGGGGACGCCCTGTGTGTGATTTCATTGAAGGCTTGTGAGGGGGGCCAGTGCGCCCCTCTTATAGGTGAGGACGTTGGGGCTCAGGGGGGTCAGGTCATGTGATTCGAGCCCAGAACCCGCTGGTGAGGAGGCCCCGGTGGGGGTGGGGGCCGGGGTCGCGGGTGTGAGGTGGCGCCGTCTCCCGTCCCGCAGGGATCCCGCGGTCCTACGTGGAGGCCCAGGAGGACTACCTGCGCCGCGAGGCCAAGCTGCTGAAGCTGGAGGGCACGCCGCCGCCGCCCCGGGACCTGGCCGAGGCCTACAAGGCCCGCCCCCTGGAGGCCCTGGCCCCCCTGAAGCTGAAGCCGCCCCACGAGGGCCTGGTGGCCACGGTGAAGGAGGCCGGGCGCTCGGTCCACGAGATCCCCCGCGAGGAGCTGCGGCGCACGCCCGAGCTGCCCCTGGCCCCACGGCCGCTCAAGGAGGGCTCCATCACGCAGGTACCGCGCTGGGGGCCACGGAGCCGTGGGCCAGCCACAGGGACGCCCGTCCGATTCTAGAATATTCCCGAACCCAAGGGCGTTTCCCCCTCTTACGACAGTAACGCAAACGTCCGAGCGGACGGGGAGCTGTGGGGCTTGCAGGCACCGGGCTGAGTACGCGGGTCCCCTCCCCGCGGCCGGCGGGGCCGGGCCTGTGTCTTCAGCTGCCCTTGCTGGCGGGAGCAGGGGCCTCACCCTGACCTCCCGGCCGGAAGCCTCGGGGTGTGGGGGGCGTGGGGGGCGTGGGAGCGGAACTCGCTGCCCAGCCTCCGTGCGGAGGCCCTGCTTCACGGGAGGGAGGATTCGCCCCCGGGGGTGTTGGCCTCGCTCCAGCCAACCCCAGGGGCCAGGAGCCGGTCCCCCACTTGCTCCAGGACGGGCTGGCCTCTGCGCCTTCTGCTGACCCTCCCCCAGGCGGCTGAGGCCCGAGGCCAGGCGGGCCCCTCCAGTGTGGCCTGTGGCTCCCCGTGTTGTAGCTGAGCAGTCGAGGCTGAGAGAGTTTGTGGCTGGTGCTCACCCCCCTTCTCCCCCCTCCCCAGGGCACCCCGCTCAAGTACGACGCTGGCACGGCCTCCTCGGGCTCCAAGAAGCATGACGTGCGCTCCATCATCGGCAGCCCCAGCCGCACCTTCCCGGCCGTGCACCCGCTGGACGTGATGGCCGACGCGCGGGCGCTGGAGCGCGCCTGCTACGAGGAGAGCCTCAAGGGCCGGTCGGGCGCGGGCAGCGGCTCGGGGGGCTCCATCACGCGGGGCGCCCCGGTCATCGTGCCCGAGCTGGGCAAGCCCCGCCAGAGCCCCCTCGCCTACGAGGACCACGCCTCCTTCGCCGGCCCCCTCCCCCGCGGCTCGCCCGGGACCACGCGGGAGCCCACGCCGCGCCTGCAGGAGGGTGCGTGGGGCGCGGGGGAGGGTGGGGGGACTCCCATCTCGGGAAACTGCCTCGCTGCCCACGGTCAGCTCAGGCCGGGCCCCGGGGACGCCCACCGAGCCACCGTGGGTTCTGCCCCAGATCCGGCTCAGGAACCCCGCCTCCCCCACCGCCCTTCCCCGCCTGCTCCCCGACCCCCCCCCCACCCCCTGCCCCCGTCCTGCTGTAACCTGCTCCTCAGCAGCCAGGTTCGCAGTGAGCCCCACCCCCTGCTGAAGCACATCTATTTTTTAAAAAGAACCAAAAAAGCAACAACAAAACATGAGAAGCAAATGAGTAAATGATCAAAACAAAACAAAAAACTAAGGAGCAAATCAGTGGGTGAGGTCCTGGGGTCCTGGGGCCCCAGAGACACCCGTCCCCCCCCACCCCCCATGAACACCAGCCTCGGGGCCGTCGGGGGGGCTGGGGGGCCGGGGCACAGGGGCCTGATGCCTGCCCCGCTCTGGGCCCACAGGCAGCCACTCGTCCAGCAAGGCGGCCCAGGACCGGAAGCTGACGTCCACGCCCCGCGAAGTCGCCAAGTCCCCGCACAGCGCGGCGCCCGAGCACCACCCGCACCCGCTCTCGCCGTACGAGCACCTCCTGCGGGGCGTGAGCGGCGTGGACCTGTACCGCGGCCACATCCCGCTGGCCTTCGACCCCGCCGCCATCCCCCGCGGGATCCCCCTGGACGCAGGTGCCTGTCCGGGCGCACAGGCCCCGAAGCCGGGGTGGGGGCCCCGTTCCTGTGGCTCCTCGGGCATCAGCGAGGCGCTGCCGTTTGGGGAAACGGAGGCTTGGAGCTGGGGAGGCCGACGGTGCCGCCGTGGGAATTGCCCGGTTGGGATTGGTCCGCAGCGTCTGAGGGACAGGCTGGGGTGACGTTTCCCAGCGGTTTGCTTTCCCCGAGGGCCTGGTCAGCGCCTTTCAAATCGCAAACAGCCCCGGCCGGTGTTGCTCAGTGGATAGCACCTCGGCCTGCGGACCGAAGGGGCCCGGGTTCGATTCCGGTCAAGGGCACGTACTTGGTTGCAGGCTCTTCCCAGCCCGGGCCCTGGTTGGGGCGCGTGCAGGAGGCAACCAATCGATGTGCTTCTCTCTGTCTCTCCATCTCCCTTCCACTCTCCCTAAACATCAGTGGAAAAATATCCTCGGGTGAGGATGAACAAAAAAATCACAAACGATCTCAGGAAGCTCCAGTGGGCGTTCCCCGAATATTCGGGTGCCCCCCTCGGTATTTCGGGGACCCACAGTTCCCACGCCCTGTAGCTGGAGAACTTCAGCCCAGAGAACACCATCACCAAGAGCCCCCCACGTGTTTTGGGGAACAGCTGTCTCACTCCTTAGAGGCCTCAGTTCTCTCCTGGGGTGTTTGGGGCGACGCAGTCAGGGTGCGGGCGTGGGGGCACGAGGACAGGTGGGGTGTCTGACCTCTGACCCCGTGTCCCTCTCCCAGCGGCCGCTGCCTATTACCTGCCCCGGCACCTGGCCCCGAACCCCACCTACCCGCACCTGTACCCGCCCTACCTCATCCGCGGCTACCCCGAGACGGCGGCGCTGGAGAACCGGCAGACCATCATCAACGACTACATCACCTCCCAGCAGATGCACCACAACGCGGCCACCGCCATGGCCCAGCGCGCCGACATGCTGCGCGGCCTGGCCCCCCGCGAGTCCTCGCTGGCGCTCAACTATGCCGCCGGCCCGCGAGGTGGGTGGTCCCGGGCCCCCCCGCCCCCCCCCGCCCCCCTCTCCCGTGCAGGCCAGCGGGAGGTGCCCACCGTGTGTCCCCGCGGAGGTGTGGGTGGGGGCCGCCCGGCTGGTGGGCGTGCGCTGGCATCCGATGGCCGCACGGACCCGGGAGGCTCGGCCGGGCGGTGCGTGGTCCTGGGATCAGGCTGTCGGGATTTCGGGTTCCCTGACTCGCAAGGGCCTGGGGTGGCGTTGCATGCGCCCATGGAAGTCGTCCTCTGGGGGAGAAATTTCCAGAATGTTCTGGAACGCCCATGTCCTAGTTCGGGTCCAGTTGGGAAAATGGGTCACACGAGCTGTTTCAAAGGTGGGGATGGGGGGGCCCTGGCCGGTGTGGCTCAGTGAGTAGAGTGTCGTCCTGCAGACCAAGGGGTCCCGGGTTCGATTCTGGTCAAGGGCACGAACCCCGGGTGCAGGCTCCCCAGCCTGGGCCCTGGTCGGGTGCGTGCAGGAGGCAACCCACCGATGTGTCTCTCTCCCTCCCCCCCTCTCTGTGAACCAGAGAACGTCCTCAGTGAGGATTAAAGGTGGGGATGGGCAGGGAACCGAGGCTGAGCAGCCGTGTGGCCGTGTACACGGGGCCGACGGCAGGGCACGGCCACTGCCGGGTTGGCAGCCGCGGGGAGGGCACCGGAGCCCCTGGCGTCCAGAAGGGCCCCGCGGGGCAGCGCGTGCACCCGGGAGGGAACCCCAGGGTGTGGTGTCCGACGGGGGCCTGTGGTGGGCCAGCCTGTGGCCCCTCCCCCGTGGCTGCAGCCGCCGCCGCCTCCCCCACAGGCATCATCGACCTGTCCCAAGTGCCACACCTGCCCGTGCTGGTGCCGCCGACACCGGGCACGGCCGCCACCGCCATGGACCGTCTGGCCTACATCCCCTCCGCAGCCCAGCACTTCAGTAGCCGGCTCAGCAGCTCCCCGCTCTCCCCAGGTAGCGCCTGCCCCTGCCCCGTCCGGGGTCGGGAGGCCAGCGGCTGGCTGGGCGCCCCCTGGCCGACGCCTCGCCAGCTCTGTTCCACCCGGGGCTGAGCCGCAGGCCTTTTGGTTTCCAGGAGGCCCCACCCACCTGACAAAACCCACCACGTCCTCGTCCGAGCGGGACCGGGACCGGGACCGGGAGCGCGAGAAGTCGATCCTCACGTCCAGCGCCACGGTGGAGCACGCGCCCATCTGGAGGCCCGGTAGGCCCCAGGGACCCGCCCCGGCCCTGCCCGCCGGCCGCCGAGGCCGGCCTCTCACCCGCCGCCTGTCCCCCCAGGTACCGAGCAGAGCGGCGGCAGCGGCAGCGGGGGTGGGGGCAGCAGCAGCAGCCGCCCCGCCTCCCACCCCCACCAGCACTCACCCATCTCGCCCCGGACCCAGGATGCTGTCCAGCAGCGGCCCAGCGTGCTGCACAACACCAGCATGAAGGGCGTGGCCACCTCCGTGGAGCCCGGCACGCCCACGGTCCTGAGGTGGGCCAGGTTGGCACCGGGCGGGGCCGCGGGCGGGCGGGCGGGCGGCTGAGGGATAGTGACGTGGGTGGCCCTGTGGGTTGGAGATAGACGGGTGCTGATGGGTGGGGAGGCAGGTGGGTGGTGGGAGGGTGCCTAGACGGTGGGTGGATGGGGAGGGGTGAGGAGCTGAGAGGATGGGTGGGTGGGTGAGTCGGTGACGAGATGGTGACTGGGATGGATGGGTGGATAGACGGATGGAGGAATGGATGGGTCTTGGATGGATGGATGGAGGGATCGATGGAGAGACGGTAGGCAGGTCAGTGTGGGCGACGGGAGCAGGATGCCAGGCGGATGGTAGATGATGAGGTGGGTACCCAGGTGAGGACGTGCCAGGCGGATGGATGAGGAGGTGGACAGGTGTTGGGTTCAGGGGAGTCTGTGGACAGACCCCCAGGCCCCCCTACAACCAAGCAAGGCCCTCAAACAGGAGACGGTGCCCCTCCTGCCTGGACAACACCCAGCGGTTCCCTGAGGAGGGCGAGGCCCCCGAACCCGCTCACTCTCACAAGGGGCCCAGGTCCCCTCTGGTGACAGATACCCCAAGGACTGGGGGAGGGGCTTCCCGGAACCCCCTGCTCCTGCCCAGGGACCTGTCTAGACGGAGCCGCTTCTTCCAAAATCAGTCCCATTCCTGCCGCCCCCCTCCCCACCACACACTGGCCGCCCTCGTCCCGTCCCCCCCGCGACTCGTTATGAAACGTGACGGCTCGTTTCCCAGAAGCCTCGGCGTCGCCCCAGCACTCCCCGGCGTCCTCTCTCACGGCGCGACGCGCAGCCTCCAGCCACCACCCTCCCACAGGGTCCGGTCTGTAGGTTCACACGTCTACAGTCCCTTCTTAACCAGAGCGCAAGGAGCTTTTGTCTGTTCCGTGCAGTGCTGTGTCCCTGACGCGTAGTGGGGGCTCCGTTCACAGTTGTGAAGGAATGAATGAATGAATGAATGAATGAGTGGGTGGGTGAGGTCACGCTCTGCAGGCCAGCATCAGGAGGGTGGGTTTATCCAGGGAGCAGTGGGGAATAGGGGACACCCCGCCCCCAGGTGTCAGAGCGAGGGTGTGACGCAGGCCCCAGCCGTGGCTCCCGCCGCCTCCTGACCCCCCTCTCCTCCCCCAGGTCCACCTCCACCTCCTCGCCC
This sequence comes from Myotis nattereri, assembly GCF_964212035.1. NCBI lineage: Eukaryota > Metazoa > Chordata > Mammalia > Chiroptera > Vespertilionidae > Myotis > Myotis nattereri. Next base: position 27,545,532 of record NC_138095.1, on the reverse strand, counting down.
GTCCGCCCAGCCGCCACATTCCCACCCGCCGCCCACTGCCCGCTGGGCAGCACCCTGGACGGGGTCTACCCCACCCTCCTGGACCCCGTCCTGCTGCCCAAAGAGGCCCCGAGGGTCAGCCGGCCTGAGAGGCCCCGCGGGGACGCGGGCCACACCTTCCTCGCCAAGCCCCAGGCCCGCGCCGGGCTGGAGCCCGCCTCCTCCCCGGGCAAGGGCGCCGAGCCCCGGGCCCTGGCCCCCGCCGGCCCCGGCCACGCGGCCATCGCCCGCACCCCAGCGAAGAGCCTCGCCGCCCACCGCGCCAGCCCGGACCCGCCGGCCGCGGACCTGCACCGGGAAAAGACTCAAAGTAAACCCTTTTCCATCCAGGAACTGGAGCTCCGAGCACTGGGTAAGACCACCCTGACAGCGGCCACCTTCATAGACGCGATAATCATGCGTCAAATTGCTCACGATAAAGGGCCGCGAGAAGGAGGTTCGCTGGCCGCCGACTCCCCTCGCGACGGTAAGCCCCCGGGCCCGCCGCGCCCGCCCCCGTCTTCGTGGCCTAAAGATACTTCGATCTCTGCTTTTATTTTCCGCCCCGCCCCCGCCCCCCCATTTTTCATTGATTTTGGTCTTTGGTTTTTTTTTTCCACGTCGTCTTCGTCGATTGCACGCGCTGCCGTCCCGCCGGCTGCCTGCCGCCCGCCCCCCTCCGGTGTGGGGGGGGCGCCCCCTCCTTTGCACATCGTTTTATCATGATTTTTTTTTTTTTTTTGGATTTTCGCTTCTTTTCCTTAAATGAATGGATCTGTGGTTTTGACTTCCCGCCGCGCCTCCCATCGCCCCACTTTTGCGCCTCCTTCGCCCGGGGAGCAGGGAGTGGGCCCGGGGGCGCGGGCGCAGCCTGCTGCCGTGTGTGGATGGAGGATTCGGTGTGGAGGACGCCCGCCGAGGACGCCGGGAAGGGGAGGGACGCTCCACTTTCCAGGAGGAGCTGGGGACCTGACCCCTGCCTCCTGCCAGGTTGTCCGGGAGCCGTGGGATGCCCTGGCCCCGGGTGTCCCCCTGCTCTGGGACAGGGGAGTCTTCCCACCTCCGGCCCCGGCTCGGGCTCCTCTTTACTGGACTAGGGGCTGCGGGGGACCCTCAGACTAATTGTCACTCCCTGCCCCCCCCTCCCCCCAGCCAGACCTCACTCCCTCCAGCCCATCACGGCCGATCCACACCCCCGTTCCCAGAGACACACCCCCCTCCCCCGTCTTTCTCTCCCCCAGCTCATGCCCCCGATCTCTCTCTGTCTGAGTTTCTCTCTCTCTCTGTCCCCCCACTCTCTCACCCTGCCTGCCGGGGTGCCCCAGTCTCTCCTCTCCTCCATCTCTCTCCCTCTCTGCTGTCCCCTCTCCCTCCTTCCTCAGTGCACCCCGACCCTGGCCACCCAGCAGCCCCTGCTCCGTTCACCCCCTCTCCGTCCGCCCAGATGCCCAGCTCTGGCCTGGGGACCAGCCCGCGGGGCAGGCAGGGGAGGCCGGGGGCAGCCCGCTCCCAGCACCAGCTGGCCTGACCCAGGCTCGCACGCTGCAGGTTACCACGGCGGCAGCTACAGCCCCGACGGGGTGGAGCCCGTCAGCCCCGTGAGCTCCCCCAGCCTGGCCCCCGACAAGGGGCTCCCCAAGCACCTCGAGGAGCTGGACAAGAGCCACCTGGAGGGGGACCTGCGGCACAAGCAGCCAGGTGGGCCCCCCCCACCAGCCCTGCGAGCATAGGCGTGACCCCATCCCGCAGACCTGAAGACCAGGCGCCCAGAGGCTGGGGACGGCCCAGCCCCAGCCCCGCCCTGACCCGCCCTGCTCTGCCCACAGGCTCCGGGAAGCTGGGCGGTGAGGCCACGCACCTCCCCCACCTGCGGCCGCTGTCCGAGAGCCAGCCCGCCTCCAGCCCGCTGCTCCAGACCGCGCCGGGGGTCAAAGGTCACCAGCGGGTGGTCACCCTGGCCCAGCACATCAGTGTAACTACCCTTCCTCGCCACCTCTGCATCGGGGGTGGGCCCAGGGCGGGGCAGGGGGTAGGCAGGTGGGGAGCCTCTTGTCTGATGGGTAAACGGAGTCCTGGCGGGGCGGCCTGGGGACCCCCCAGTCTCCAAGTCAGATTCTGCAGCTGCCCCTCGTCCAGCGGACGGGGCCCCGGCCTGAGCCCCGGTTCCACGCCCCTGGGCACGCGGGGCATCGCGGCTGCTGTGGGCAGGGAGCCCAGGACCGAGCCGGGCTCCGCCCTCAGAGCCCAGTGTAGCCCCCGCCCCCGGAAGGTTCTGGCACGTGAACGCCGCCGCCTGACCCCTGACCCCATGCCTCCTCCCACCCGGCCCACAGGAGGTCATCACGCAGGACTACACGCGGCACCACCCGCAGCAGCTTGGCACGCCCCTCCCCGCGCCCCTCTACTCCTTCCCCGGCGCCACCTGCCCCGTCCTGGACCTCCGCCGCCCGCCCAGCGACCTCTACCTCCCGCCCCCGGACCACGGCGCCCCCGCCCGCGGCTCCCCGCACAGCGAAGGGGGCAAGAGGTGTGTGCTGGGGCCAGGCCGGGGCGCTGCCCCCTGCCGGTCAGCCTGCGGGAGGCCCCGTCAGCCGTCTGCCCCTCGATGCCAGGGTTCAGAGGAGACGCTGAGGCCGGGGAGACAGGAGCCTGGTTCACGGTCACGGCTGACAGATAATGGCGTGTCCGTGGGCTCCAGGCACCGAGTAAACACCTGACCCGGGTTACCCAGGACTCCCCGTGGCCCCGGGAGGTGTAGGCAGCAAAGCCTCGTTTCACAGATGAAGGCACTAAGGCGTGAGGCGGGAACTCGCTTGCCCACGGGGGCGCGGCCTGTAAGTGGCGGAGCTGGGATTCGAACCAGCGCCCCGCCGGCTGGCACCCTCACCCCGGGTTCCCCTGGGCACCTGGGGTGCGAGGAGAGGATGGTCCCCAGCTCCGGGGTGGAGCCATTCTGGGCCACCGGCTGAGTGAGACGCAGCGGTGGCAGCCCGGGGGGTCAGGGGCAGTGGGGCACCTGGCACGGTGCAGGAGTGGCCTGCGGACCCGTCCTGAGCCCCGTCCAGCCCCCCAGCCTGTTCACACACGGCCCACAGCTGAGGGCGGTGTTACATTTTTACTTTTCAATTTTTTAAAAAATATGTATCAGGGAGGAAGGGAGAGGAAGAGAGAAACGTCCACGATGAGAGAGAATCACGGATCGGCTGCCTCCTGCACGCCCCCTCCTGGGGATCGAGCCTGCAACCCGGGCCTGTGCCCTGACCGGGAATCAAAGCGCGACCTCCTGGTTCATAGGTCAAAGCACTCTCCACGGAGCCACACCGGCCGGGCTGGGTTAATGTTTGTTAAAAAGAAAAAGAAAAGAAAAAAACACGCAGCAGAGACCACAGGTGGCCACGGCACCTAAAGCACCGTCCGGCTCTTCCCAGGAGGGCGGGCGAGCCCTGGTTCAGAGGAGCCGCCTGCCGGGGGCGGGGAGAGGGGGCCCCTCGGAAGGGGGCGCCTGAGCTCTGACCACCGCGGGGACCCTTCTCCGCACAGGTCGCCGGAGCCGAGCAAGACGGCGGCCCTGGGCGGCGGTGAGGACGGCATCGAGCCCGTGTCCCCGCCGGAGGGCCTGGCGGAGCCCGGGCACCCCCGGAGCGCCCTGTACCCCCCGCTGTACCGCGATGGGGAGCAGGCGGAGTCCAGGTACCTTAACGCCAGCCCCACCCCCACCCCCACGCCCACCATGGAGGCTCAGGACAGCCCCTCGCGCCTCGGGCTTCACCAAGGCTTCCTCCCACCTGCTCAGCTGACGGCCCCGCCTGGGGCCTCGGCGGCCGATTCCCGGGCGGCGGGCTGGCGTCGCTCAGCTCTGGCCGCCGGTGCAGGCGACGTGGCCTGAGGGAGGGACGGGGAGGGGCTGGGGGTGGATCTCGGGCAGCCGGGGGGTGAGCGCCCCGTCGCGGGAGGTGAGCACGCCCACGGCGGGGAGCTGACCCGGGTCCGGCCTCCGGCAGGATGGGCTCCAAGTCTCCAGGCAACACCGGACAGCCGCCCGCCTTCTTCAGCAAGCTGACCGAGAGCACCTCCGCCATGGTCAAGTCCAAGAAGCAGGAGATCAACAAGAAGCTCGGCACCCACAGCCGGAACGAGCCCGAATACAGTAAGGGCCTGGGTGCCGAGCGGCCGCGGAGACCCACAGTGGGGGAGGGGAGGGGAGGAGAGGGGACCACTGACCACCCTGCCAGGCCCTTCGCCCGGTCCAGGCTGGTCTCTGTGCCGTAGGCACTTGGCAGCAGCGCCCGCCCCCGGGGCGCCCAGGGAATAGGCGTGTGAAGGGCCTGTGCTCAGCCCCGTGCGGGCACCGGGCATTGGGGTCACGTGTCCTCCGTTCACGGTGCTCGTCCCGTGGGTGGTCCCCCGTTTACGTGGTGCCCTGAACCCCAGCCTCCCGCAGCCGCTCTCAGGACAGCGAACGGCAGGAACTGGCCATGTCCCGGGCGTCAGGAGGCCTCAAGGGCCGGGCCGTCGGGGGAGCCGGATCCTCCTCTGTGTGTGTTTTTCTTAATACATTTTTATTGACTTTTTCTTTTTAGAGAGACAGGAAGGGAGAGGGAGAGAGAGAGAAACATCAGTGAGAGAGAAACGATCATCGATCGGCTGCCTCCTGCACGCCCCCCGGGATCGAGCCCGCAGCCCGGGCCTGTGCCCTGACCGGGAGTCGAACCGGCGGCCGCTTGGTTCCTGTGTCGATGCTCCTCTTTCCGGGAATGGCCTGGAAACTTGCAGACAGTCCCTAGCCCAGCCGGTGCCTCGGGGCCTTGCAGGTGGGGGTGCAGGTCAGCAGGTCAGCAGCCTGGCGAGCTGGTTGGAAATACAACCCCAGGACCTGCCCCGGCAGGAGCCCATCTGCACTGAGCCAGCGCCCAGGTGGCACCTGGCCTAGACCCACAGGTGGCAGCGGGGGTGAGGGCGTGGGCCGCCGGCTGTGGGTCTCACCTCTCCTCACCCCTCCAGATATCGGCCAGCCCGGGACGGAGATCTTCAACATGCCCGCCATCACCGGCGCAGGTAACCGCCCGCCGGGCCCATGGGCGCCGGCCCCTCCCCCCTTCCCCAACTCAGCTGCGCCCGGGAGGTCAGGGTGCAAGGAGACTGGGGGACCTGGCCTTGGAGTCCCGGGGGCACTGCCCCCACCGGAGTCCTCGTAGCTCCAAGGTGTCCCCTCCTCTGTCTACCCCAGCCCTGGGGGGGCCAGCGAGGCTGGCGAGGAGGCCCCGGGTGCGTTTAGAAGGGGTGAGGTGTGCGGACGGCCGTCTGGGAACCTGCCCGGCTCACCTGCGACGTCCCAGAGGGAATGTGACTGTGTGGAGGGGCCTGGGCTCGCACTCGGGGTGCACAGGCTTCCCTCGGGGCCCGTGCGGGCACTTCTTATAGTGAGAGCATCCGCTTTACGTGAACATTGGAGCCGGGAAGTCGAAGCAGCCACGTGGGTGTGTCACATAGACAGGGCTGAAGCTCGCACACGTTTAAAAGTATTTTTTTATTGGTTTTTGGAGAGAGAGGAAGGGAGAGTGACGGAAACGTCGGAGAGAAACACCCTTCGGCTGCCTCCTGCTCGCCCCCCGCTGGGGACGGAGCCCACAACCCCGGCCTGTGCCCTGACCGGGAATAGAACTGCGACCTCTTGGTTCATAGGTTGACGCTCAACCACTGAGCCTCCCGGCCATTTTCCAGCTAAAACTGAAGCCCTCTGTGGGCTCAGGGGCCCCCTGGGGTTGGACCCCGTCCTCGGGCAGGGGCCACACTGTGCTTCTTCAGGGAAGGACTGGGTGGGGCTGAGTCTGGTGTGAGGGGTCTGAACCCTGAGCTGCTGGGGGGCTGTCACCCTCCGTGGACGGGCCCCATGTGCAGAGGTGGTGTGTTTGCAGGACTCTGAGCTCTGGCCCTGCCGGGGGACCCTGAGCCGGGGGACCTTGAGCCGGGGGAGTGGGGCATGTGCTGCCGTGCCTGGGGGCCTGCGTCCCCAGGCTGGTGAGCAGAGGGCCGCTGGGTTGTGCGACAGGCCGACTGCTGGCTCCCCTGGTGGGTCCCTGCTGGGTCCCAGCTCTCCCCAGGGACCCCGGGGAGGAGACAGTCCGTCCAGAACAACAAGGGGGTTAGAAACGAGTGTTTCTGGAACGTTCCGAACCTGACACAGGCCACTGGGCCACGGGTGCGCGCGTCTGCGGACGTTCGTGCCCAGGGTGCCAGGGCTCCCGCCGCTGTAACCAGACACGGGCCGCCTCCCGCAGGGTCAGCTCAGGGACCGCGACCTTGCGGACGAGGCCCAGGGACACCTGTGGCCGCCGAGCCCGAACCCGGCCAGAGGCCGTTGCGGCCTGCGTGCTCCGCGTCGAGGTTTCCGCGTCCCCGGGGTTTGCTCAGCGTGCGGGGCGCTCGCCCTGCTGGGAGTCTGGCGTTTTCTGGGGGACACAGTTCGGTGTGTGTTTAAAGTGCTGACGAACCAGAGCCAAGATACAGCTGGGAGGTGGGAGAGCGCGCCCCCTGGCGGCGAAAAGAAAAATAATGTAGTTGCCCACCGGTTGCCATAGAAACGGGATGTGGAGGCTGCCACGTGGGCCACGGTCTCGCTCTCGGACCGCGTGGGGGTCACGGGGTATCCTCACGTTCGCTTGGAGTGAAGGATTAAAATTCTCGGAGACGCTGCCCGGCGACTCGTGGCTTTGCCGGCAAAGTCTGGCTTCGAGAAAGTTCTAGAGAGAGACCCCTTCCCCGGGGTTGGCACAAGTGCCCAGAACGGATCCCAGAAAAACGCCAGGGTCAGGACACCCGGGCGCAGGAAGGAGGCTCGGTGGCCAGCGGCTTCTGGGCGGCTCTGGGGGGAGCAGCGCGTCGACTCGGCCCTTCCCAGGGGCGGGCGGCCGGGGTGGCCGTGCCCTTGTCTCCAGCTCTGCCCTGTCCCCCGCACGCACCGTAACTGCATGGCTACGACCCCTCACCGTTCGTCTCTGCACCTCTCTCTCTCCTTGTGGCTCCCGGTGGGGGCGGGGTTAGGCCCAGCTTGTGGGGGGTCAGGCGGGGCTGAGGGTCCTGGCCTCAGGGGCAGAGGCATGGGGGGGCGGGGGAAACCGGCCGCCCGGTCACCACCCTCCCCGAGTCTCCCCCAGCCTCCTGCCGCCCCGCCCTGTGCCTCGTCCCTCGCTCCGGCTTGACTTAATTTCCCAGCGGCCCCTTCCCCACACGGGGCGGTCCTCCGGTCCCCCTCTTCTGCAGGCCACTGGGAATTTAAATCAGGAAGCCGCCCCAGCTGGGACTAGGGGTGGAGGGGGGGCAGAAGGTGCCCCTGATTTCCCAGGGGGCAGGATAGAGAGCAGGCTGGGGCGTCACCTAAGCCCCCCCAAAACCCCCTCCCCCCGGGGATGCCTACGTGCTCCCAGGGCCCCGACGCAGCGGCAGGGGAACCAGGGGGCAGGGGGTGAGGAATCGTGTTGCTTTGCCGAAATGTGCTCACTGTGTACTCTCTCTCCTCCCTCCTCCCTCCTCCCTCCTCCCTCCTGCTGCCCCTCCATGTCCCCGGCCCGTGTGTGTGTCTCTCTCCCAGGCCTCATGACCTGCCGAAGCCAGGCGCTGCCCGAGCAGGCCAGCACCAACCTGGGGCTGGAGGCCATTATTAGAAAGGCGCTCATGGGTAAATATGACCAGTGGGAGGAGCCCCCGCTCGGCGCCAATGCTTTTAACGCTCTGAATGCCAGTGCCGGCCTGCCCGCTGCTATGCCCATAACCGCTGCCGACGGACGGAGCGAACACGCACTCACCTCGCCAGGTCTGCAGGCCTCTCGCTCGGCCCGCCCCGTCTGTCGTCCCCCCCGCCCCCCCCCCCCCCCGTGTCCTTAATCCTCTGCCTCCGGTTCCGCTCACCGACCCTCTCCCCCCTCGGCTTCAGAGCTTCTGACTACTTTTGTGCGTGTCTGACGTGGTTCTGGACGTGGCTAATCCCCGAGCTGGGCGGGCGGGCACCCCCCCACCCCGTGTGGGCCCGTGGCCCCGAGGCCCCCTCGCCCCCCAGGCCCAAAGGAGCTGCTGCTTTTCTAAAAACACTCACATCGCCGCCCGCGCCCCACCCGCCTTCCCCCGGGACACAGGGCCGCCCGCTCCCCGTCTGTCCCGTTGCGGGAGGTCAGGCTGGAGCGAGGACCCGCCCACTGTAGGTCAGGGGGACCCCCGGGCTCAGCGCCTGCTGGGGTCACCGTGCATGTCCACCGCCGGCCCTCGGGCTGATGGGAGGAGGCCAGTGTCCGTGGGCCAGCCCCCCTCGCTGGGCCACACTCTGCCAGAGCAATGGCCAGGCCTGACCCGGACCCAGAGCAACGGCCAGGCCTGACCCGGACCCTGCGGCCCAGAGTCTCTGGGCTTCACGGAGGCCCAGGCCTGGCCCCGGGGTCTGGCCACTCCCCACAGGCCTGCTGACCCTGAGGGTCGGCACAGCCCGGGCAGCGGCCTGAGTCAAGCCCAAGGCTGCCGGGCGGGTAGCCAGGCTGCAGGGCAGCCTGAGGGGCTTTGCAGACCCTCAGCCCGCACCCTCTGGTAGAAACTCACCTCCAGACCCCAGCTCCTCCCTGGGGGGTCCTCACCCCCCGCCCCCCGCCCCGTGCTCTGTTCCCCGTGGTGAGTGCTGCTTGGCGTCTGACACGGCTCCTCCCCTGTGTCTCCTGCAGGCGGCGGTGGGAAAGCCAAGGTCTCAGGCAGACCCAGCAGCCGGAAAGCCAAGTCCCCGGCCCCAGGCCTGGCCCCCGGGGACCGGCCCCCCTCCGTCTCCTCGGTGCACTCGGAGGGGGACTGCAGCCGCCGGACGCCGCTGACCAGCCGCGTGTGGGAGGACCGGCCCTCATCTGCAGGTGGGCACGGGTGGGGGTGGGGGTGGGGGTGGGGCGGCTGCAACCTTTGGCCTGGCCCCGCCAGCTGCCCGTGCACCTACTGTGCGTGAGCACGTGGTAGGGCCTGTTCTAGGGACGGCTCAGGTGGCAGGAAGCTCCTGAGAAAGGCCCGGGGGAGGGAGAGGGTGTGAGTGGCCAGAGAGGGTGGAGGGTCAGAAGCCGGGAGAGGGAGGCGGCGGGCTCCACCCACGGGCTTGGCGGGTGGCTGCGCAGGCGGCGGCGCCGCAGGTGTTGGGGGAAGAGCAGCCCCGACAGGACCACAGGCCTGTGGTTGCGGAGTGGCCCTGGGGTGGGGCCCTGTGGGTCCAGCCCGTTTGAGAAACCTTCCAGGAGTTCGAAGGGGCTGGGACAGCTGCTCGGCCCAGGAGGCCACGGCCCGAGTCTGCCGGGGGCGGGCCTGCGGGGGGCTGCCTGGCTCACCAGCACCTCCCGGTGTCTCCCCGTCTCCCCGGCAGGTTCCACTCCGTTCCCCTACAACCCGCTGATCATGCGGCTGCAGGCGGGCGTCATGGCCTCCCCACCCCCGCCCGGCCTCCCCGCGGGCGGGCCCCTGGCCGGCCCCCATCACGCCTGGGACGAGGAGCCCAAGCCGCTGCTCTGCTCACAGTACGAGACGCTGTCCGACAGCGAGTGACTGACGCAGGGGCTGGGGACGGCCGGGCCCGCGAGCACCCCCAGCGGCCAGGTGAGGGCGGGCGGCGGCCGACTCCCCCACGAGGAAGGAGCCCCCGCGTCCGCCTGTGCGTCCGCCTGTCCATCGTCCGCCCATCCGAGCCGGCGTCCTTGCCCGTCTAAAGCCTTAACTGGGACTCCCGCCTGGCTGGCCCTGTGCAGTGACTTTCTCAGGGGTTGTTTACCTGGTGCTCGGGTGGGGGGGGCGGGGCCGGGCGGAGGACCGGGCGGCGGCCACACACAGAAGCTGGGACGGCCAGGGACCCAAAGCCGGATGACCACGCACCTCCCACGCCACTGCCTCCCCCCCTTAACGCATTTGGAACCAAAGTGTAAACTGAGCTAGCAGCCCCCGCGCCCTCCCTCCATCCGCACCCCGCTTCGCGCTCTGGACAGATGGACACGGGCCCTGTCCAGCCCGCAGCGCGCTCGTCCCGGGCCCCGCGGGCCGCCCAGGCCCATGAGAACTGCTGGAAACCACGTCAGGCCGGACGGGCGGGCGGAAGGGCCGGGTGCGGCCTGGGGCGCGTGGCCCGGGGACCGACCGCTCTGTCGCGCTGGCGGGCGGTGGGAGAGGCAGGTGTAAATGTGTTGGTTTACAGGGTATATTTTTGATACCTTCAATGAATTAATTCAGATGTTTTACGCAAGGAAGGACTCACCCAGTATTATTGCTGCTGCGCTTTCAACCCGCTTACCGTTCAAGCGGCGCGCGCAGGCCCCCGTCGGCGGCCCTGGCGTCGTGTCCACGGGCCGAGGGGCGGGCCACTGGCCCAGCCCCCGCGCCCGCCCGCCCTCCCTCCCTTCCGTGGGCAGAATGCGTTCGATGGGTATTCGCGGCCGCCATCTGCGCACGGCGGTGGCGTTCTGTCATTTACACACATTGTTCTCATTAAAAGCGAATTATACTCGAGTGACGGCTGCTGCTGCTTTATCTCAGGCTGGGCGCCAGGGAGGGGGGTGGGGGGGGTGTCCATGGGAGGGAACCCTATTGGTGGGGGGGGCAAGGAACGTGCCCCTAACTCAGCAGCCGGGGCCCATGCGGATGGGTTAGGATGCCCCCCTGAGGGCACTGAGGGCTCTCCCACGGGCGTCACATGGGGGCAGGCGTCCCGGTGACGAGCGGACACACTGTCTGGACTACCAGCCGGAAGGGGGAACAGCTCGCCCGCTGGGTCCGGAAGCAGCTGCCCGTCTGCTCCTCGGCTGCTGGGTAACCGGGCTCGGGAGCCGCAGTCGGGCTGGCCGCGTCCCTGAGGAGCCCAGCGAGCCTCAGCCCTCGGGACCCCGCCCTCCTGCCCCTCCCCTGTGCCTCCTGCGCTTCCTGCCGCCCACCTGCCTCCCTCACCCACAGCCGCGCGCCCGCCTGTCCTGGTCACGTGTGACCATTTCAGTGGCTGCCAGGCCGGGTGCCTGGTTCTGGAAGGGCAGTTGGGAGACCTCGCTGCCCACCTGTGCCCACCCTGTGCCCACACACCACGGCCCAGGTGCTGGGCTCCTAGGAGGCGTCCTGGGGGGAGGCGCGGTGTGAGCTGTGGGGCCTCGGGGCCCTGCTGCCTGTGTACCCAGCGGGAGGAAGACCGCCCTTGCCCAGGCTGCTGTCCCCCCTCTGGCCCAGCCCTCAGGCCCCCTCTACACAGGGCTCAGTGCCCCTTCCTGGGACCCAGGTGGGCCGGGTGGTGCTGGCCAACCCGCCTCCTGAGTGACCGTCCTGGGGACACCCTTCCCGTGGGTTAGATACGCATCGGCAAAGGCCCGGCTGCCTCCCCCACAGCGACCCCAGGGTGTCGCTAACCTGAGCATGACCCCTGATAGCCACCCCTCCTCCCGACAGGTCAGAGGACCTCCACCCTGGGGTCAGAGCCGAGGTCAGGGGCGAGGACCCTGGCTGTGTCCCATTGGGCTCTGTCCTCAGAGGGGCCAGGCCCCAGCCCCACCCGGCCATTGGATGGAGACGTTGCCCCGGAGACGACACCTCAGGCCGTCCCGCAGGCGCTGAGGCTGGGGCAGGCCTGCTCCCCAGGACCCGGGGGCCGTCGGGGGCTCTGATGGGTGCGGGAAGCCCGGACGAGAGGGTGAACCCCACAGGCAGTCGGCAAAATGGAAATTCTCCTTTCGCTCGAGTCAGGCTACGCCGGGGCCCTGTGGTCCTGGGACCCAGCCTGTCCCTGTCCTGGTCCCTCCGCCTTGTGGCTCCCCAGCCCAGAGCCACTGGCCGCGGCCACCCGGGACAGGCCACCCAGGGACAGGCGCCCTCGTTGCCCAGAGGGGCGGCTCCCAGGGACCCCGCGGCTCCGCCCTCACCAGACCTCAGGCTTCAGCCTCACGTTCAGCCCTTCCCACAGGATTTGGGGGGCAGCGAAGAACCAGGGGGCCCCCCTGCTGCCTCCAAGCTTCCCGGGGTGTGGACCTGCGAGGCCCCGGGGGGTGGTGGGGCGGGAGCAGCCGGCATCCTCAGGCCCCGCGGCCCGTTAGTCCCTGTGAGCTGGGCCATGAGGCCGAGTGAGCGGAGGGCTGTGGAGCCACACGCCTGGCTTCCGGACCCCAGGTGACACTCGTGTGACCCTGGGGACGCCCTGGGTGCCCTCTGAGCCCCGCTCCCTCATCTGCACCAACAGGCCTCAGCCCAGCTCCCGCGGCAGTACTGGCGCCCACAGGCAGGTGGCAGTGTCGGGCCAGCGAAGGATTCCCTCCGCTGGGCTCAAGTGCCCCCACCAGGAACCCGGGGGGGGGGGGGGGGGGGTCGGGTGGCACTGGCCACGCCTGCCGGTGCCACCCAGGATCCCTCGGCTGTGGTCAGACCAGAGTGACATGTGATATGGGGGGAGGGGGGTGTCATCTCTGCCGCCCCGTCCCCTCCATCGCCTGGCCTCAGCGTGGGCAGCCGGGTGAGGGCCAGTGGCCCAGACCCGACGTGGGGGTGTCTGCAGGGTGTAGGGAGCGCTCACGCCTCCTGGCGCCCTCACAGGACCCCCTGCCTTCCAGCCGCCACAGCCAGTCCTCAACCCCGAAGGGCTCATCCCGCCCCACCCCGTCTCCGCCTGTAAATCGGACGCCCAGATGCCCCCTCCCCCTCCCATCCCCGTCTCCCTGCCAAACGCCTGCACCTGCTTCAGAGCCCAGCTGGGGCCCGAGCCTCTGAGCACTCATCCCTCCCATCTTCTCCTTCTGACCCTGACCGCCCCTCCCCCCGTGATGGTGCCGTGAGGACCAGTCCTTGGGAAACGCCATGTGGCTGGCGAGGGAAGGACGGTTGACGACCCATGTCCGGGTCTGAGGATGTTGGGAAGTTGGTGAAGAGGCAGGTTTGGACCCTCCCCAGGCCTGTGCCGCCCCCAGGCCCAGGTGCCTGGAGAGCTGCGTCCATCAGCAGCCCAGTGTCGCTCATGCAGGTAGCTGGCAGCTCCCATGGGGCAGGGTGGGCACCCTCCCCTGGAGCCTGGCCCCTTCCCGTCCCTCTGGCCAGGAGGGCGCCACAGAGGAGTCCACGGGGAGTCCGGGCCACCAGCCCCGCGAGCTGCCTCCCACAGGAGGGCAAGGACGGCGGGTCCTCAGGGCTTTGGGGTCGGCTGCACCGGAGCAGCCAGGGTGGCTTCCTGGAGGTGGTGGCTCTGGGGCAGGGGTGAGACCTAGCCCGGGACACGGGGAGCCCAGGGCAGCTGGACATCAGGCAGGGGGGACCCGGGAGTTTCTGGGAAGGAGCGAGCCGATGGCCACCCAGTAAGGCCATTGGCTGTTTTCCCTGAAATGCTCTGTCCTTCACTTTACAAATCACATCGGCTTGCGAGGGTGCCGGATGGATCGTGAGGGAGAAACTGCCTGGGAGACGGTTTTCCCATCTGTAAAGTGGGGACAATGACACACGTGGCCCTCAGAGGCACAGAGACCCTGCCCACGCACGTGTGTGTGTATGTGTGTGCACGCATGGGGGGGGGGGCAAGGAACAAAGACCCAGGGTTTGACAGGGACGGACAGGGAGGGAGGGAGATCGCCAGGTGGTGGAAGCTAATCGGGGAGTTAACCTGCGGCAGCTGGCGGGCGGGATCTGGGCTCCGGCCCTTCTGTCCCGAGAAAGCCACGGGGCCATGAGGACCCGAGGGTTCGCTCTGGGCCGGGCACAGGCGGTCCTGCAGGCTGGGGCGGGTCAGTCCCGCCTCCTCATTAGGGTCCCCCGCTCCCTCCCAGGGTCATCGTGAAGATGAACGCGGACAGCCCCCCAGGCTGGCTGCAGACGGTACCTACCTGCGTCTGTCCTTGTCATTCCTGGAGATGGGGCCCGTCCAGGCGGGGGGTGGGGCACCTGTTTTGGGGGCTGCTGGGGAGACGGCTGGGTTTGCCCTGAGGCTGGCGAATGTGAACCCGGAGACAGGCAGGAGTGGTGGTGCAGGCCTCTGGGGCCCGAGCCAGCACGCACCTTCTGCACCTGCACCTTCTGCGCCTGCACCTTCTGCGCCTGCGTGAGAGGAGGCACCTGGCCCCGCCCCGGGAGGGTCTGGCTGCACCAAAGGCTTAAGGGGCTTGAATTCTCACCGGCGCCCCCTCTGCAGAGGCTGAGAAATAAAGTCACGTGCCTCTTTCTAGCCACAGGCCCCGCCCCCGTGTGGGGGGCGGACACCTCCCTCCAGGTGGTGAGGATACAGCAGGGGAGGCTGGAAGGAGAGCCCTCAGGATGCTGAGCTGTGCAGGTGCCTGGGCCACGGGGCCTGTCAATCATTGTCCTTCAGGCGCTGCCAGGCCACGGTCCAGGGTCCAGGGTCCGGGATCGGGAGGCCCCACGCCCCTGCCAAGGCCCTGCTGTGACCCTCCTCCTCGGGGAAGGGTGTGTCCCTGCCGACGCCTGTGTCAGACACCCACTTGCCTGCCTCCTGGAGGACACTGACCCACAGCTGCTGTCCCCCCCCCGGCTCCTGGGAATCACCCCCAGACCTGAGCCCCGGTGGGGCCCAGCCTCTGCGTTTGCTCCTGGCCCTTGTGCATGAGGCTGGTGCGCACACGGAGGCTGGCATGTGGGGCAGGGCTGGGGGCACACAGCTCTGGGCCCAGGAAAGCCCATCTCCCCCGCCCCACCCCTGCGAGGTCTGAGGGTCTGGCGGAAGAGGGAGCCTCTTTGCATTTGCACGTTTTATTAAGATTCCCGACTCTTAAGTTATTTCTTTAACCGGAAGCATCTCTGGAGAGAACACGCGCCGAGTGCACATACTGAGAAACATACTCCTCTTCCCTCTCCTGAACTCGAGCGCCCAGGCCCCAGCTCGCCAGCAGGAGGCGCTAAAGCCCCAGCCCTTGCCTTGGGGGGGGGGGTGCTCAGGGGCGGGGTGCGGCGGCCCCTACCCCCCGGGTGCTCCCACAGACACCTCGGGGCTCCTGGGCCTGTGCACCCCCAGCCCGCGTCCTGGCTGGTGCCTCCTCTCCTGACCGGACACACGCGAGGGGTCCCCGCGGCACAGTCACTGCAGAGCCACCGTCGGTCATGGGCGGCCCGGCCCCCACGGCCTCCCTCGAAGCCAACAGCTGGGCCCGACCTCAGGCAGGTGGCAGCGGACACTCCCGAGACCTCAATGCCCCTGGGGGCCCTGGCGCGAAGGCTCCATGTCGGGGAGTCCTGGTCGGAAGGCCTTGCGCCGCCGGCGGGTAGGGGCCGAACCCTGAGCTCGCGGCCTCCGTCCGGAGGCCTGTGCTTCAACCTCCCACGCGGAGCCCCAGGCACGGAACAGCCCAGACACGTTAGAACCAACACCTGCCCCGCCTCAGCGTCCGGTCAGCCCGGCCTCCCGTCCACCAGGGGCCACCGCGGCCTCCGCCTCGGGCGCAGCGGCCGGCACATCTGGAAACGCGTCCCTGGGAGCAGCGGGTGTCTGGGCAGCACCCCTCTTCCGTCACGCCCGGCAGAGGAGCCAGGCCACCAGCCCCAGGCAGCGGGGGGCGGGGGCGCGGCAGCAGGTCCCCAACAGTTCCTCATCAGCTCGGCCGGCACCTGCCCGTGCCACGGGTACCCATGGCCCAGTCCCTCCTCCTCGGCCCGGCCCTGGCCCTGGGGCCGCCACCGCCTGGTGCGCGCCCTCCCGGCGCCGCCCTGCGCTCAGGGGCCCAGAGACGGGAGGCATCCACCGCGCCCGCCAGGCTGGAGCGGCCGGCGGGGCGCGCCCTCGGCGCCCACGGCTCCCGCGGGGCGCTAGCGCGCGGAGGGCGCGGAGGGCGCGGGGGGCGCGGGCGTCTCGGGGGGCGCGCCCGGCTGCAGCTGCACGCTGGCGGTGAAGCGGCGGCGCGCGCGGCCCAGGCTGCAGTGCAGGGTGGTGCGGAAGGAGCGGCGCGCGCGCTTGGGGAAGATGATGGTGGTGCAGCCGAAGCGCAGCGCGCGCGGCCGCGGCTCCAGGGTCAGCTGGCTGCGGTAGCTGCGCCACGTGCAGTTGGGCGCGGCCACGATGGTCTCGCTGTAGGCCGTGACGGTGGGCACGTGCGCGTAGACCACGTTGTCCCGGAAGTGCTGCTCCGAGGTGTACTTGACCTCCGAGTTGCAGCTGGGGGTGGGGGGAGGCGCGTGAGCGAGGCCCCGGCGGGCAGCGGCACGCAGCGCTGCACCGCCCACCCCCCACCCGCAGGGCTCTTTCGAAAGGTCAAGGCCTAAAGGTCACAGGGGCAGAGGCCCTGTGCCAGCTCAGAGGGCACCTGAGACTAAAGGCGACACGTGGCCCCAGCTGGGTCCCGAACTGGGTAACGAATGTGCCTCCCGGCCGCGTGCCTCAGTGGCTGCGCGTCCGTCCCGGCACGTGCCCGGGTTGCGGGCTCCATCCCAGGGTGGGGTGTGCAGGAGGCAGAAGATCCACGGTCCTCTCTCCTCATTGATGTTTCTCTCCCTCCCTCTCCCTTAAATCAGTGAAGATACAGATTTTGTGCGGGGCCCTACAAGGACATTTGGGACAGTGGGCGAACCTGGACTCGCTGCTACGCTGGACTCTTGGGGACAAGGGGCTGGATCAGCTGCGTGGAGCTCTGGGCGCTGGGGAGCGCCAGGGGGAACGGGCCCGCAGGTGCCAGTGGGGAGCCTCATGCCCAGCAGACCAGAGGGGCTGGAGAGGGGGCTGTGGAGCCTCAGCCTGGCCCCCGCCCAGCCGCAGGCAGCCTCACTCACCGGATCTCGTGGGCAGGTTCTGGGTTCATCTCGATGCCCTCACCGAAGAACACGGGCAGCAGCCGGGGCCTCATCTCCAGGGCCGGGGGGTTTGGAGGGAGGGGCGGGGGCTGCGGGGAGAGTCACGGGCACTGTTACACACGTGTGTGCACACAAGTACACACACACACACACACAAGGGCCACCCACACCCGCCAGCCCCAGCCTGTTGCCTGTCGGCCCCAAACCATTTCCACAGGCCCGGCCTCCTCTCCACGTGACTGAGCGCGGCCCTCACTTTTTCTGCTCCCTTAATGCCCCTCCCCCCGTCCTGGGAAACTCGGGCACTTGGTCACCCTGCATTGACAACAGGCCCAGGGCCAGCCCAGCAAAAGCCCGTGATCGGACCGGATGGCTCCCCCTGAGACCTCAGATGGCTGTCGGCAGCCTTCCCCGGGCTCCGGGACACCAGCCCGCACTGACCCGCCTCCACTCCTGCTCCTGCGAGCCTGACACCAACAGTTCCTCATCAGCTCGGCCTGCACCTGCCCGCGCCACGGGGACCCACGGCCCAGTCCCTCTGGGGGCGCAGGGATGCGACAGGTGCTGACGGGACTGGTGTCGTGTGAGGTCCTCCAAGCTCCGACTTCCTTCTGATGCATCATTCAAAGCGCTGGCTATGTCACCAGCCTCAGCCCCCCAGGCCTTCACATCCTGTCAGCCCCCCACCCGTCTCTGAAGGGGTGACGGGCGCCCAATGCCCAGGCCGCAGGGAGGACCGTGCGGTGCCGGACCACCCACACAGAGTACGCGCTGAAGAGCCGGCTCCCGCCACCAGTCCTTTTCGGGAAGGTCTGGGGTCCTCCCTGGAGAGAGGTCCAATCCACCCCCCAAACCTGAAGCCTCGCCGTGCCTTCTTCCCGCAGCAAGTGCCCACGTTTCCGGAGGCGGAATTTAGAAAACAAAACAAAACAAAGCGACAGCCCCAGGGCCTGATGTTTATAGAAACAGCGTGCTCTCCAAAGGGATGCCTCCTCGACGTGTGCAGGTGTTTGCTGAGCACCTACTGTGTGCTGAGTGCCTACTGTGTGCGGCTCCCTGTGGGCGGGATGACGCCCGGTGCCTCCCAGGCCCTTGTTCAAGGGGGCGGTGTGTGGCCACAGAAGAGCTAAGAGGGGACGGGAACGTGGGCACTAAGGTTTTTGGAGGTGCTTCTCCCGTCTGGATATGTGGATGCGCTGGAGGGGAGAGGGGCTGCCTGTGCTGGTTCTAACCCTCCCCGCCACCCTGAAGACAATCACCCCAAGCTCAGGAGCAGGGAGGCAGAACCCGGGTGCCACCCTCTGCCCGGGCTAGAGAAACGGCCAAACCCCAATGCGGCCTGAGCGGACCTTCGGTCAGCGTGACTGCAGCCACATTCAGGCGGATCCGGCTCCGGGCCGGCTGCCAACAGGGCACACAAGGCCCCTTCACAGCCTGGCACGGCAGCCGCAGCCCTGAGCGCCGCTTTCCAAAGGGCCCAGAGCTGGGCACGCCACGGAGATCCAAGAGGGCGAGCCCCAGACACGGGCTGGCATCCAGCGGGCCTGGCGGCCAGACGCTCCGGAAGTCACCGAGGCCGGCCGCCCGCGGGGCCCAGGCCGGGAACAGAGCTGCCTCCTCGCCCAGGGGCCGTTGTAACAGCCGATGGCATGTGGCCCGCGGCCCCCAGCCAGCCGGAGAGTGGGCACAGGGAGCACCCGGCACAGCCAGGGAGGCAGCTTGGGCCCCGGAACCAGGCGCTCCTCAATGGCGGGGCCACATTCGGATGGGAGCCACTTGGGGGGGGGATGGGGGCACGGAGGGGGCAGGCACGGGGGGCGGCAAACAGGCGCTCACACCCCAGGGGCCCCTGGCGGGAAGCAAGCCCCAGGAGGCATCGCGGGGTGACACCCCAGCCCACTGAGCGACGGGCCGGGCCTGGGTTCTTGTTTTTTTGTTTTGTTTTTTTAATTGATGTCAGAGAGGAAGGGAGAGGGAGAGAGAGAGAAACGTCAGTGATGAGAATCATGGACCGGCTGCCTCCTGCACGCCCCCCACTGGGGACGGAGCCCGCACCCCGGGCCTGTGTCCTGACCAGGAATTGAATGAACCCTGACCTCCTGGTTCCTAGGTCGGCACTCAGCCCCTGAGCCCCGCCGGGCGGCAGGCCTGGATCCTCGTTGGCCGTGGAGGAGCACCGGGGGCCTCGGCGCCTGCTCACTGGGCCTCAGTTCGCTCATCTGTAAAATGGGGCTGTGCACCTGGGAGCCTCACACAGGCCTGGGAGCCCGGCGGGGCCCTGAGGTGCAGGCCAGTGTCCTGGGGGTGCAGGTTCCCTGGCGCTCTGAGGCCTGGGGGCAGGGGAGCACAGTGGGTCCCAGGCCCAGACCAGCTGGGAGCTGAGGGGACTCTGCAGCCTCTCAGGCACCACCCTCCCTGCCCCCACCCCCGGAGGGCCCCCAGCTTTCAGCTCCTTCCAGGGGCCCGGAGAGCCCCTTGTAGCCTGGAGCAGGTGGGCGTGGGGGGCAGCTCCCTGGTCTCCCCCGCGGGCGTAGCGGGCGGATTTGCAGGAGAAGCGCCCCAGGCCCCGCCCGCCTGGCCCTGTGCCTCCCCGAGGATAGATACTCGCGCTGGAAGTGAAAATACACACAGGTGCTCGGGCGGGCACGACCCACAGGGCGGGGGAGAGATGACCGCGGGGGGAGAGCTCCGGGCCCAGCCCGGCCAGGGGTCCCAGCCCGGCCAGTGGGACACGTAGCAACAGCACAGCCATGTTTGTGCCCAACCCGATGACACACAGAGCCCGTGGCTGCCTCCGCGTGGGGCCCAGGGAGCTCCGAACCTGCCGTCCAGCCTGGGAGTGAGGAGCCCTCAGTGGAGGGGGCGTGGCAGCAGCATCAGGGGTCCAGGGCCCCGCCCCCTGAGCTGGCGGGGTCACCCTCGCTGTCAGGGTCACACCCGGGAGCCTGTAAGAGGGCCATGGGCTGAGCTGTCTCCTCAGTTAGTCTGTCCATCCATCTGTCCTTCCTTCCATCCATCCATCCATCCATCCATCCATCCACCTGTCCCTCCTCCTTCATCCTCAAGTGCACCACTCAGATACACACTCCACCTGTGACCAGCCCGGCAGATGGAGGGGGCGGGCCCGCAGGGCCGAGTCCTTCCTCTGCCCCTCTCCCCCGCCCCCAGTGGTGGCTGCACCCTCACACATGCCAGGGGGGCAGGGCTAGTTCCCCCGATGCACCCCCACAGTCCCCACTGCGTGGCAGGGCAGGACGGGGAGGAGGTGCCGGTCCAGCTGGGAGCCTGCGGGGCACAGACGAGTCTGTCTAGCTCCCAGCTGCACGCCCGGTCCCGCCCGGCTTAAATATTTGTGGGAGGAATGCAGCTGCGGGCAAAGCCCTCCTGGCCGGCGGGCAGCCTTGGCTGGGGTGCCCTGCAGGACAGCCAGGCCCTACCCACTCCCGGTCCTCACGGGCATCTCTCAGGCAAGTCTCTGATTCGGGTTTCTAATTTGGGGAGTGTGGGAACTCATAATACCTTTTACAAAATAAAACAGTCGCAAGTACATGTGTAAAAGACTGAATGGAATTTTACTTTCTGGCCTCAGCTTGGCCTACAAGTCCCTGCTCAGGCCTGTGCCGGCCGCCTCGCTGCTCCTGGAACACACCCGTCGTCTGTTCCTGCCCCAGGACCTTTGCACGTGCCGTTCTCTTGGATTGACACACACTTCAGCCCTATAACCATCAAGTCTACCCCTGGAATGTTTTTCCTGGTTTCTGTTGAACATCACTTCCCTGACCACCCCCCGTCTAAAGTACCCCCCCCATCTTTCTGTCTTAAGGGTGGGCACTTATCCATCCACCTGGCACTATGTCCCCCTGGGCGTGGCATACAGTGGGTGCAGTCAGTACGGGAGGGATGGAGGACTGATTTCCGGGTCTCCACGGGTTGGGGAGTCATCAGGAACATGACTATCCAGAGAGTGAGCAACAACCCCACGGTCAAGGCAGGCAGGGCCAGGCTATGTGTGTCTTGGGTGGGGTGCCATCTCGCAGCAGCGGAGCCCGGCCTGTGTCCATGGGGTGTCGTCCAGGAGGGAGGTCCAGCCCATTAAACAAAAGTGAGGGGGATGGGAGCTGCTTGGAGAAGGGAAGCGTGAGCGAATTTAACATGCACAAAACATACATGCATATAACATGCGTGTCCTGCATAAGAAACGGGTGATGAGCTGGTGAGGACGTCGGCTTCTAGGGTTTGGGGACAGACCGCCCACTTTGCCTGGGACTGGGTGTCAGGATGAAGCAGCCGCCCTGCGGGAAGCAGGCTGCGCCCCAGCCGTGCGGCCGCGGGAGGAGGCCGGCCCGCTGCACGCCCGGGCACCCGAGACCTGGGCTCCCGGACGCGGGTCAGGTTTCTCTCCCGCCCCCTGAGCGGTGCCCTCGTCTGCGCCTGGAAAGCATCTCAGGGAGCCACAGCGAGCAGGGGGTGAACCCCTGGAGTTCACGGGAGGTGGGGTGCCCCCTCAGTAACTGGGCAGGCGGGAGGGCCAGCTGCAGGCCCCCTGCTGAGGAGAGGTTGCCCATGGCAACCATTTCCTCTCTTTTTATTAAAAGCAGCATCTCACCACCACGTAGGTTCACGGCCCTTTGTGTCTGGGTTTTCCAATGGCTACCCTTCTTTTTATTTATTTATTATCCTCACCCCAGGATATTTTTCCATTGGTTTTTAAAGAAAGTGGAAGGGAGGGGGAGAGAAGGGGGGGGGGAGAGAGAGAGAGAGAGAGAGAGAGAGAGAGAGAGAGAGAGAGAGAAACATCCATGTGAGAGAGACACATGGACTGGTTGCCTCCCACACGCGCCCCCACCAGGGCCAGGGATGGAGCCTGCAACCGAGGGACGTGCCCTTGACCGGAATCGAACCTGGGACCCTGCAGGCCGACGCTCTACTCGCCGAGCAAACCAGCGAGGGTGCATTTTGTTTCTTAATTAACAAAACCCCTCACTGAGCTCCCGGTGAGCAGTGGGACAGTGCATGGTCTCAGGGTGGAGGCCCGGAGCCAGACTCCCGGGTTCTGTCCCGGCTCGGCACCTACCAGCTGGGTGGCCTGGGCCATGGCTCGCCCCTGGGCCTCAGCTCCCGCTCAGGGACTCAGGGTGCACCCTGCGCTGGGATGTGTGAGAACGAGCCACCAGCTAACGGGTTTGGGGTTCGGGGCTCGGGGCGGCTATCCAGGCGGGTCCCTCGCTGCCGCGGAAACAGCCCCGGGTCGCCCTCCGGCCGATTGGGAGGAAAGAAGGTCAGTCCCCCCACGCCAGCCAAGACCAGTCAGGCGGCACCGCGCTGGCCCGGCCGCAGAGAGCGCGCCCGGAAAGCGCTCTTTCCGGAGGATTCTGGGTCAGCGAGACAATCGAGGGAGGCTGCTCCCCGGCCCCTTTCTCTGCGCCCCGCCCTGCTGTGCCAGGCGCCGCGGGAGCCGTGCCCCGATACCCTCCAGCCGCAGTGCCGAGGGAGCCCCGAGGGACATGCAAGTCAATGTCCCTGCAGACAGCCCGTCACCTCGATCCACCTGGCGTCCCGCACCCCCCCCCCCCCCCCGGCCCCGAGAGAGAGACCAGAATCAAATCCCCGCCTGACTGTGGCCTGAGACCGCAGGTACCAAGCTTTGCTGCACGTGAAAAATGCCCGGGGAGGTGTTTGTTTAGTTTAATTGAAACCACAATGTAGTGGTTTTCTTTTTTTTTTTTTTTAATATATTTTATTGATTTTTTACAGAGAGGAAGGGAGAGAGATAGAGAGTTAGAAACATCGATGAGAGAGAAACATCGATCAGCTGCCTCCTGCACACCTCCCACTGGGGATATGCCCGCAACCCAGGTACATGCCCTTGACCGGAATCGAACCTGGGACCTTTCAGTCCTCAGGCCGACGCTCTATCCACTGAGCCAAACCGGTTTCGGCAAATTTCTTTAAATATATTTTTACTGATTCCAGAGAGGAAGGGAGAGGGAGAGAGAAACATCAATGATGAGAGAGAGTCATGGATCGGCTGCCCCCCGCACACCCCACACTGGGGATGAGCCTGCCACCTGGGCCTGTGCCCTGATGGGGAATCGAACCGTGACCTCCTGGTTCATAGGTCGACGCGCAGCCACTGAGCCACGCCGGCCTGTGCCCACCAAAGGAGGCTGCCGGGGTGTGGGGCGGGCGTGGTGCCCTGTAAAGGACTCAGACATTCGGAGGCCAAGTTTGGGGGCCACGGACTCGGGGGCGAGGGAGGCATCGACACCCGTGCTATCGCCTCCCGGGGTGTCAGGAGGGGGAGCATTCGCTGCCCCGGAGCCCCAGGCGACATGCCCAGGCCCAGGAAAGTGCCTTGGACTGGAGTCGAGTGCATATGTGTGCGCATACACACACGCATGCGCACACACATGTGCACACACGTGCACACACACACGCATGCATGCACATGCACACACACGCACACACCCCGCAGGACCGAAGGTCAGCGTGCAGGGCCGGCAGGGAGGGGAGACACCACGGGGTGAGCAACCTCCCCCTCCCCACGTGCCCTGTGGGGGACTCGCAGTCAGTCCCGCTGCCCAGCCGGGTGTCCGGAGCCCCATGAAGTCCCGCAGGAAACCAGCCTGGGCTCCGCACGGGGTCCCAGCCCCCCCCCCCCCCAGCACCGCCTCAGCTCCACGTCAACACCCTCACCTCCCGGGAAGGGGGTTCCTGTCTGGGTTCGCTTAAAACAATAAAAAAGAAAAGAAAAGAATAAAAGAAAAGAAAAAAGAAAAGAAAAGAAAAGAGAAAAAAAGAGAGAGGCTGCATGTTGGCAGCGGGAGCCTGGGAACCGCAAACTGGGCAGCGGGGCAGCGGCAGAGGGACCTGGCGGGCGTCTGTCCGTCTGTCCGCTCGGCTGGGCCAGGGCTCAAGCCCCCCGCGGGGGAGGGGCGGCTTCTGGGGGTTTGGGGGCCTCACCCCCTTCTCCCTGCTGCCACTCCCTGGAGAGGCCCAGGCCGGGGAGCAGGTCCCTACCGGCCGGCCCACCTGGGAGCCGCGCACGGGGCCCTCCTGGGCGGAGGGTGTGGGGGGGTTGGGGGGGCTCTTGGCGTTGTAGGGCCCCGTCTGGGACTCGCGGGAGGGCAGACCCCCGCCGCCCGGTCCCCTTCCGCGCCCAGTGCGCACTCACCGCTCTGGCCTCGCCAGCGCCGGGTCCCGGGGGCTCCGAGGAGGGGGCGCCCCCCGCGCGCGCGTCGAGGAGGCCGGGCTCCAGAGAGTAGAAGGGCGGGCTGGGGCTGGGGCTGGGGGGCAGCCCGGAGTCGGGGCTGTCGAGCAGGCCCTCGCGGCCGCGCTCCGTGGGGCTGTCCTCCATGCCCTGCAGATGCAGGTGGCCCACCATGTCGGGGGCGGGGGCGTGGGCCCGACTCCTGGGGGGCTCCTCGCCGCGCTCCGACCCGGGGCGGCGGCGGGGCGAGGGCGGCGCCCGGGACCTGCGGGCAGAGCCGAGGAGGCGCTCCGGCCCGCGCCCCGCGCTCCCCGGGCCGCCGGGAGGGGCCGCGACCGGTCCGGGCTGCGCGCTGCCTCCCTCCGGGCCTGCCGCCCGCCCGCCCCGCGCCGGCCTCCGCGCACCTTCCCGGCCCGCGCCTCCTTTTCTAGGCGCCGCCTCCGCCCTTCCTCCCGCCGCCCCGCCCGCCGCCGGCCGCAGAGGCCTCTCCCCGCGCCCCGCCCGGAGCAGCGCGGCACCAGGACGGCGGGCCCCGGGCGTCCCGAGCGGTGGGCGGGGAGTGAGCAGGTTTGAGGGGGCCCCTCCGTTCCTCCTTCTCGCCGAGCGAATGAAAGGACCTTCAGACACGGCCGCTGGGGACCTGCGAGCCGCGGGGAGGCGAGGGCTCCACCCGCCCGGTGCCAGAGGCCCCCGTGTTCACGTGGGGGCGCGGCCCGGCCTGTGTCCGGCCTTTGGGTGGAAGTGGGACGGGGAGGGGGTGACGGGAAGGACCCTCTCATCTTCCTGCTCCCCCACCTCCCCCAGCTCAGCTCACTGACAGCCCCCCACGCCCAGGGCCCAGCCTCCCTGGCTCAGGGGCACCCGGCTGCCTGCGGGGCCGAGGCAGAGGGCAGTGGGAGAGGGGCTGGCGAGGGCAGAGCGGAGGCAGAGGGCGGCTGAGCGCGTGGACGGAACTCAAGCCCAGCCCTGCCCCCCTCCCCGCGCCCCAGCCCTGCCCGGCTCCCCGCGCCCCAGCCCTGCCCGGCTCCGGCCGTGGGATCAGGGGTGAACACACCAGGAAGCCAACGCTGAGATTAATGGAGGAAAAGAAACTCCACTGATCATCGGGGGGACAGGTCAGGGCTCGCGTTCAGGGCCGGCGGCTCTGAGAAGGGGTCGTTCTTGGGTGAGGCCTGAGCGGTGGGCAGAGAGCTTCCGGGAGCGCAGGCAGGAAGGCACAAGGCTAGGAAACAAGGTGCCTCCAGGACCAGCCCGAGGGGCTTCCTAAGGGGCCGGGGCCTCGGAGGGTCAGAGCTTCGTTCCCAAACACCAAGGTTGCCGGTTCGATACCAGAAGCCACCAATGAACGCACGAATAAGTGGAACAACACATCAGTGTTTCTCTCTCTCCCTCCCCCCCTCTCCCTCTTCCTCTCTCTCTGAAAAGTCCATTTAGAGCGAGAGAGAGAGAGAGAGAGAGAGAGAGAGAGAGAGCGTGCTCCTGGGGACAGAGAAGCCCCCGGTGGGTGAACTTACACCGTCTCCGAATCTCCCAGGAGGCGCATGAGACACTTGCTGCCCAAACAGAATTGACCTGAGGCTGCGAGTCTGGAACGTTCTGGAGAAAAACAAGACGGGCCTTCCTCAGCCCTCGGGCCACTTGCCCTGAAATGGGTGGGGGGCTGGTTATTGTATCCTGGCACAAAGTGGGGGGGCCGGTCCTCCCGGAACAGGAGCACCCAAAGGTCCACCTGCTCCCGAATGCCCGGCCCCCGGGAGCGAGCCGGCTTCCTGGGTCCCTGCTCGGCGGCCCTGGGACCGGCTGCGGCGAGGTGGCCCTTCTCGCCACACGAGTGGCCGGTGGCCCCGCGCACCGAGGCCACAGCAGGAAGCCGGTGGGCGTGCCGGGCGGGCGCACGGCCCAAGGGCATCCCGACTTGATTTGAAAACGTGATGTTTCTTCACCTGGAACTTTTCGGCATCGATTTTGACCTTGAAGCTGCTGCCGTCAAACAGGATGAGTCATGGTTTTCTAGTTTGGGGAGCCCCCTCCATCCTGTGCTCTGGGCTCCAGCCTGGCTGCTCGTGCCTTTCCCACCCACCAGGCCCCCCGATGGCCACGCCCCCTGGGCTCTGGAAGATGCCACTTCCCCTGTGGGATCTCACTGCAGAGATGTAACTGCACTAAGATGTCAAACACCCGGCTAGCGGCCCACGCAAGTACCTCGGTGACCATGACCTCTGACCTCTGCAGGTCAGAAGCGCAGGCCGGGGCTGCCGTTGGACTGAAAGCTCCGGTTCCAGGCTGCTGCCCCTCCCAGGGCCAGGTGGCCTGCAACTGCCAGCGGAGGAAAGGCCGAGATTTCCACAAGCAGCAGAGCCGGCCGGCGGGTGGGCAGCCCTCTCGTCCTGCAGTGAGGGGGGAGCCAGAAGGGGTGTGTTTGGGGCCCTGGGGGCCGGCGCTGGGCCAGGTGCTGCGGCCGTGGCGGACACCCACAGAGACCCGCGTGGGTGCTAAGGGATGGGGGCTTCACCCTGGGGAGGGTGGGGGTGGGGGTCCGCGGAGACTCGGCAGCAGGTTTCTGGAAGGATCTGAGCACGTCGCTTCGGACCCTGGACTAGAGAGAGGAGAGAGAGCGTGGGCAGAGAAAGGATACTTAATAGGAAAGAGGCATTAGGGTCCCCACGAGGGGTCCCCACGTGTGTGTCCTGAGCTGGGGAGACGGGGAGACCCCCGGACATCACCCCCTGGAGAGGGGGACGTTCACCCAGGAGCCAGAGAAGTCCCTCCTTATAGGAGCACGTGGGGACCTTCCCAGGCTGAGAAAGGCCGGGGGGCGGGGGGGGGCCGGGAAGGCGCAGAGAAAAAGGCTTCTTCACGGAGAGCCCAGGACGGGCAGGAAGCAAAGGCCTGGCCCACGCACCCTCTCACACTCGAACCCGCAGCTGCCCACACCCAACAGGGATGCGTGTTTTACTCCCGTTTAAACTACAGCAGATGCAGCCACGGAGGCTCCGAGAGGGTCCGTGTTTTGCCTGAACTCACACAGCGGGGCCAGATCTTCACACCCTCGCTGGGGCCTTGGCGGGTTACCTTCAGGGACCTGCCTGCAGCAAGGAGCTGCCCGTGCCCTGGGCCCTGGTCAAGCCCAGCAGGTGGGGGGGGCCTGTGGGCCAACGGGCCCAGGAGCCGCGTGGGGCTCTCTTCCATCTCATCCGGATGGCGGCCTGCTGCCGGGCGGGGGGCCCTGGGTGCGGGCTCTCCTCACCGCTGTGCGAGGCAGCCGCCAACACTGCCCAGCCCCCGGGGGCGCCGTCGGGAGAAGGAAGGAGGCCTCCCGGGCGATGCCCCGCTGCCTGGGTTCCAATCCCAGCCAACCCTCCCGGAGGCGGTGTGGCCCGGGCCACTGGCAAGCCCGCCCTGCGCCCGCGCCCGTCCCCGGGGGTAATAATCGAGGGCCGAGAGGAGATGACATGGCGGGATTAAGCCGGAGGGAGCCCAGGCGCCAGCCCGGCTCCGCCAGGGAGAATCCCCGCGGGGCCCCGCCCGCTCCGCTGCCACGCCTTGTCTGCACAGTGACGGCGGCCACGGGGTGTTGTAAAACAGACACCCCCCCCGTACCCACATATCCATCTCCAAGGGGTCCCCCAGACAATGTCTCACACACTGAATAATTAGAAAGGCAGTGTTTATGAAAATACATTTCATCTTCAAACTTCAGCTGTTGAAGTGTGGGTGCGCTTCTGGGGGGACACCCTGTGTGTGTGTGTGTGTGTGTGTGTGTGTGTGTGTGGAATTTTTATTCTTTTTTTTAAGATGAAGAGAAGGGGTGGCGAGCTGAACTTGACCTGTTATATGCAGAGTTCACACACAGACTACCTTCAGGGATGCGGGGGAAAAACTGTAATCCGATGTTACTGAGCCTCTCAGCGTAGCCCCCGGAACTTAAAGTGGGGTCCCAGGCAGGGAGGAGGGGAGACTGGCCTTTTCATCACCAGCCCCTGGTGGTCCCCCTGCCCTGGCCATGCGCCATCGGCCCAGGGAACTCGGTTTCAGGTTCAAGGCCCCGCCGACACCCAGGCCGTGGGCTGCGTTCCCAGCAGGGCCGGCCCGGGCGGCTCAGCGCTGCCCCCCTCGCCCGTCCTCTCCCAGCGCCCCACGCGCCACAGGCGGCCCGGCCTGGACAATGACTCACCTCGTCATTTTTAGCCGCGTCCCCTGAGCCGTGGCTCCGTGTCCGGCAGCTGTCGGTGTGGAGCCAGGGCCTGCGCACAGAGGGCGGGGACCGCGTCTGCTCCTAAGACCAGCGCTGGACGGCCAGCCGCTCAGAGAGGGACGCGGGGACAGCGGTCCAGGCTGCGCGTGGAGGGGGAGGGGGTCTGCGGGCCTCTGCCTGTGTGTCTGGGACAGTCTCAGGGACCCCAAGAACTCCGGTCAAAGAATGGAAACTGTCCAGCTGGGGGTTCCGGCGGGCCCCCTCCCCCTCTCCCACCGCAGCCGGCGTCCGAGCTGACGGCTCTTCCCAGGTTCCCGTGGCTGTCACTCGCTGGTTCACACCTCGGCTGAAGGCCTTCTCCTCCGGCCCCTCCCGGGGCTGCAGCAGACAGCCGAGAGGAGTGGGTCTGGTGGGAGGACCCCGGGAGCGGACGTGGCCGGCGGCTTCGGAGCCTGACCCGCCACCTCGGCTCTCCAGGGGGAGACACCACAGTGGGGGGGACGCTCCTGCTCCAGCCCCGACAGAGCAGAGGAACAGGAGCAGAGGGAGACAGGCAGCAGCCGCTCTGAGACCTGCCGTGCTCGTCAGCAAACAGCTCCCAGAGTTTCTTAACGGACAAGGACACGCGAGCGCTGAGGAGCACACAGAGCCGGCCCAGCCGGCGGGCTCAGCGGCTGAGCATCAACCCGGCACCAAGAGGTCCCGGTTCGGTCCCTGGTTCAGTCCCCGGACAGGACACAAGGCCCGGGTTGCCGGCTCGATCCCCAGCGTGGAGCGTGCAGGAGGCAGCCGGTCCATGATTCTCTCTCATCACTGATGTTTCTCTCTCTCCCTCTCCCTTCCTCTCTGAAGTCAATTAAAAAATACACACACACACACACACACACACACACACTTTTTAAATAAGAAGGCATCATTGCATTCCGGGAGGACGGAGCCTGCCTCCTGGGAGTCCCTGTACAGAGCGAGGTGTGTGTGTGTGTGTGTGTGTCCTATAGGTGACTCATTAATGCAACTCTGCAAAGCACATGGGCACAGCCCGTCCCGGGGACCACATCCCCACGCCTCCTGCCAGCCTCGGTCTGAGCGCTGCTGAGCGGCGAGTCCTGCCCTCTCCCGCGGTCGGGTCCATCCCCACCTTGTGTGCACAGCACGGACCTGGGCCCATGCACTGTGTCCCCATCACCACCAGGCCCCAGCCACACCCCATCCACCCAGAAAGGGCTTCCCAGTGACAGCCCCAAGGACCACTGAAGCCGGCAGCTCCCAGGGGCGGCGGTGCGCTATGGAATGTTTGGGGCGCCCTATGCACTGAGGTGGGGGGGACACTGGCTGGGACACGGGGCCCCTGGGCGGGGGGAGGGCAAGTCTGGCGGATAAGCCCGAACGCGGCCGAGTTAACGATGTTTTCCTTCGGGGGCGGATGAATGCGGCCTCAGACAGATGCTGCCGGCAGCTGTTTGGGCTGGGGGCCGGGCAGGCCGGGGACCGAGGGGAAGCTGACAAAGGGGCCCTGTCTCAGAGGGAACCTGACGGGCGTTTGCACAGCTGCGGGCGTGCAGGCATGTCCTTCGGGCTGACCCGGGCGCGGCCTGGGCCTTAAACCTGACACTTTCCAGATGTGGGCGCCCCGCTGGGCCCGCAGCCCGTCCCCAGGTACAGGGCGCAGGCACTCGCTCCCCCACGCCCTGGCCCTCAAGGCCGCCTTGTCCTGAGCCGGCCTCACCCAGGCCCCCAGGGGAGGCCCCAGGCTGAGCCACGGATCTATGAGCTGGATTCCAACGGAGTTCAAGTTCAAAGTGGCCTCGGCGGCGGCTGGCTCCAAGTCGGGTGCAGAGGGGGTGCTCAGCATAGCTTCCAGAAGGTTCTCTCCTGAGATCTCTGCACCCAGAGAGTGAGGGGGGTGGACAGAGGGGTCCCCTCTGGCAGGAGGCTGGGAGTGGGGCTCCCTCCAGGCCCCTCTCAGTCCTCCTCTGCCTGGAGCACAGCCCGTGAGAATCATGGGTCCCCTGCCCCCCGCACGCCCCACAACAGGGGTCACGCCCGCAGCCGGGCCTGTCCCTGACCAGGCTTCCCACCGGGACCTCCGGGTTCACAGGTCGGTGCTCGGCCACGGAGCCCCGCCAGCTGGGCGAGAAGATTCATTTTTCACTCATGTTTTCCTAGTTGGTGAAACAATAAAAAAATAAAGATCAACTCCGAAGGTGCCCGATGTAACCCAGAGCGGGAAGACCGTGTGCCATTTCACTGGGCGCCGTGTTCCTTGTAATCCTCCCGTGACCAGGGAGGGCGAGAACGGTGCCTGCTGACGCCCCGAGTCACCGCTCCCCGCATGACGCACGCTCTCCGGCTCAGGTCAACGTCTATGTGTGGAGTTGGTGCCAACCCGTCACCCAAGCCCTGGTCCCCGTAGACATCTCCACCGGGGTCCCCACGATTCACCCTGGGCTTAGACGTGGCACCTCCCTCCTCAAGGCTCTTCCTCCTGAATTCTCCGTCCGCCAGGTCTGTGTCCAGCTCACTGCCGAGTGGTGAGTACTGCACTGCCGAACATCGCTTGCATCTGTTCCTCCTTCTCATCTTGTCTCACCCCGATTCAGGCTTCTCCCATCTGCCCACCTCAGCGCTGTACTGGACAGGGTACCCCCACCCCGTCTAATCACAATCTCAAAACCTCAGCGGCTTAACGCCCGTTCATGCTGGCATAGGGCGGTCTTCTCTTAGGTGATCGGGGGACCCAGACTCCTTCCATATTGTGGCTCCACCCCAGCATCCTCCACTGGATCCCCTGTGTCCAGCCGGGAGGCTGCAAAGTGCTCGGAGCTTCTGGCGGGAGTTTTTAGGGGCCAAGCCTGGAAGTGGCCCCATAAGCCCACGGTCCATTGGCCAGAACCAGTCACATGACCCCAGCTAGATGCAAGGGGTGCTGGGAAATGTAGTCTGGTGGGGGCCAGGAATTTAGGGGCTTCTCGCAGCCTCTGTCTCAGAGTCCTCAAGTGCACCCTCCGCTCCATGGAGTGGCTCGTGGAAAAGGCCAGGCTGGACAGCACCGCCTTTTGCCCAGGGTCCTTCAGCGGTTCTCCTGTCACTTGCCGATGCCGGCCCAGACTCTGGAGACGACACCCAAGCCCCTCCCGCCTCACCCCCTGCCTCCGGTTCACACCACAGTGACGCCACCCACCCTGCGAGCGGCTCTCAGCCTCTCTTCCCTCGGCTTGGTCTGGCCATCCTCTCCCTGGCCCCCAACACTCAGCCCTGCTCCAGGGGGTCTGCACTGCCCCACCCCCTCCCCCCAGCCCGCTCACTGCGTCCGAGACCCCGTCTTAGAAGCTGGTTGTGGTTTTGTTTCTCCCCCCAGCCCGCTCACTGCGTCCGAGACCCCGTCTCAGAAGCTGGTTGTGGCTTTGTTTCTCCCCCCAGCCTGAGAGTTCCTCTAAGGCAAGGACGGCTCGATTCCCTGTGTTTCCCTGCCCAGCACATGAAGCATGCCTAACGCATGCCGCCAGGGCAAACGGACGAGTGCGTTGGGGAGAAAGATTGCACCAACCTGTCCAACTCAAGTGCCTGCCGCACCCACAGCAGCCATCGTACCTGCCCAGGGCAAAGTCTGAGATTCGGCCCGTGGGCAGGGGCGGCCGCCTGTGAGGTCCCGTGCCCACACTCTGATGTGAGCTCACCCTTCCAGGCAGGGACGGAGAGGGAGCTGGTCAGTCCGGAGTGGAAGCAGCCAGAGACCCGGAGAGAGAAGGCGGAGAGCGTGGGCCATGGGGCCAGGACGCGGGGACTGGGCTGGTGTCCCCATAGCAGCTTTGAGGAGCAGGGAGAAGGCAGCGTGTGGACGCCACAGACAGCAGATGCCACGAGGGAGCTGTGGGCATAAAATGAAACAATGGGGTCAAGGAAAGATGATCAGAGAAGGGGTGAGAGGGGGGCTTGTGGAAGGATAGAGTGACCGAGGCCAAAACAGGGACGGCCAGGTCCCCAGGTCGGCAGGGGACACGTGAGCCCACGTGGCTGAGGCGACAAGCCCAGCTGATCCTAACGCCTGCCCCGGGCCCAGCACCTCCGTCCAGGGCCCCAGCTCACTGCCGACCGGAGGCCAGGCCGGGAGGCCTGCGTTCCCGTCTCCGAGGGGCCACCGCCTGTATTTCTAAATGCAAGTCCGGGGGGGCCGCTTGCTGGTGGCAGAAGCTGGTGGCGGGACCCTCGGGTCTGGAGGTGGGGCTTGCTGACCGGGCCCGGGGCGCCCCTCCTCCCCCCTGGAACGAAGAAACCAACTCGCTTGGCTCGTCTCCCCCAAACCTGCGGCCCGTCGCCTCCGGACTGGGGTTTGTTTATTCGTTTAAACGGGATCCTGGCATTGGCTCGTGTTTGTTCTCTCCATAAAGCCCTTTTTATTTGGGTCGCGGAGAGCTGTTTACTGCCTCGCACATGTGGCCCGAAGAAGGGATGTGACGGAGACGCGAAGGTTGCTCTCCAGTGACCGGGGGCTGGAGGGGCGCCAGGCGGGCCCCCCGTCCCCTGGGGACCCCCCACCTTCACCCAGATCCGAGCAGCCTTTTCCACACGGGACCGTCCTCACGGAGAGATGAGCGATGGAGCCCGCCTCCCTCCCATCGCGGGGAGAGGCAGCGTCTCAGGCCCCAGGGGGACAGAGCTGATCGCAGGAATAAGTGCTCAGAAAGCACACAGACCACCCCCGCCAGTGCGGCTCCGGCAGAGCGACGCCCGCGCACAGAGGGGTCCAGGGTTCGGTGCCGGGTCAAGGGCACCTTATCTGGGTTGCAGGTTTGATCCCAGGCCCCAGCTGGGGTGTGGGCGGGAGGCACCCAGTCAGTGTGTGTCTCTCACATCGATGTTTCTCTCTCTCCCTCTCTCTCTCCCTCCCTTCCTCCTCCCTTCCATTTTCTCTAAAAAAATCAATGGGGAAAAAATATCCTCAAGTGAGGATTTAAAATAAAAACCATGCCTCAGTCTGTGGTTTGGTTTGTCTTTTTGCTCTGAAGGGGTGAGAAGGATGAAGACTGGGTAAGAGGCGAGAGGGACGAGAGTCACTGGTGAAGTTTAAGGCGGTTTGGGCCCAGGGTGCCGGCAGATGCGGGGTGCCAGGCATCCTGAAAGGGGTAGATAAGTGAAAAGTGGGGGAGCAACCATCTGAGCCAACAATCACCCCATGGTGCTTAGCCCCAGGAGCTGAAGAAAGGCCCATCCCGGACCGGGAGCAGCCCCGGCGCCCTGGGGTGGGAGGTGGGGGTAACTGTGGGCCTTCCAGGCGGCGGAGTGTCATCCGCACCAGCCACGGGACACACGGAGGCGCCTCAGAGGGTGGCGCGGCTGCCCCCGTGACTCCAGCTACAGGATGTTCCAGAAAAGACACAACTACAGCCCGGCTGGTGTGGCTCAGTGGTCACGGTTTGATTCCCAGTCAGGGCCCAGGCCCAGGTTGTGGGCTCCAGCCCCAGTGTGGGGCGTGCAGGAGGCCGCCGATCCATGATTGTCTCTCATCATGGATGCTTCTCTCTCTCTCCCCATCTCCCTGCCTCTCAGAAATCAATAAAAATATATTTAGAAATTTTTTAAAATAAAAATGGACTCTGATTGACATGACTTTAGACCAACAGACGTCGCATCGCTATGCACCTTGACCTTCAAAACCCTCCTGCTCAGCGGGCCAGCAGCGCACTCAGGACTGTGGGGTCTTGAGAAGCGAGACCGAGGTCCCGGCGTCAGCGATAACGCTGGGAGTTGCCGAATTTCCAACTTGTGATTCATTTTCTCTATTTATACCGTCCTTCCTCTCTGGGTGATCAGCAGCCTGCTGGCAAACATTTACTCCTGAGGTGTGGCCAGGGGTGGGCAGAGGGCAGAGGGCAGCGAAGCCAATGGCCGGTGTTGACAGCGGCGGGGACAGCCCCGGGGTCCTCAGCGACCGTGCGGCATCGTCCAGTGGAAACCGAACGTGACTGCATGTGTCATTTTATTTTATTATTTTATTTAATTTAAATATATTTTTATTGGTTTCAGAGAGGGAGGGAGAGGGAGAGAGAGATAGAAACATCAATGATGAGAGAGAAACATTGATCGGTTGCCTCCTGCGCGCCCCGCGCTGGGGATGGAGTCTGCAACCAAGGTACATGCCATTGGCCGGAATCACCCCCAGGACCCTTCAGTCTGCGGGCCGGTGTCCTAGCCCTGAGCCTCACCGGCGAGGGCGGCGTGTGCCATTTCGAATATCCCGCAGCCACAGCGGGAGGAGAAGAGAAGCAGGTGACACTAACGCTAATGCTCTGTGATTTGCAGGGTCCTGGAGGGGACTCTGACATGCAGAGAAAATGGTGCTTGGAAATAAACGGAACACAGTTTCTCCCTTAAAAAAATAAATAAATAAAATCTTAGTTACTCCAGGACCTCTCAAATAGCATCCCCACACACCATCAGGGTTAAGAAACTATCGTCCAGGCCTTTCCTTCGGACGGAGCCTTTGAAACCCGAAGTGCATTGGCTCCTGAGGGACAAACCCAATTGGATGTTACATGTTCACTGGGAACGGACCAGGCGGGTCGGCGCTACCATGTGCCACGGGCTGTGAATTTCGTAAAACACACAGGGAACGGGCTAGACTCACCCACCTCACGTGTGCCTCCCATAAGTGCAAAGTTTTCTCATCACTGAATCAAGTCTCTGCTTTTGTATTTAAACTTAACAAACTTAACCTAAAACTCGGCTCCTCGCTGGAACTGTCCCAGGTCAAGCGCCCACGAGCCGCACGTGGCTGGAGGCCGCCCTGGTGGGCAGGGACGGTGGCGCCTCCTGTCACCTCCGGCTCCTTTCTTCCGCGCCGGCTCGGCCTTGCCTCTGAGGCGTCCCAGCGGACGGCTCCCTCCTCACCCTCCCCTGCACCTCTCACCCAGATAAGGCTCTGCCAACTGCTTGGCGCGGGCCGGCTTCCGCTCTGAGAGGCCTGGCCTGGCGGCCTCGCCCTTGTTTTTCTAGGTCCCGCCAGCCCGGGGCTCGTGGCGGCTCCCCAGAGGCCGCCAGCAGGAGGGGCGCCAGGCACGGCCGCGGCATCTTCCGCACAGAGGCTGGTGAGGAGCAGCGTGCCGTGCTGATGGCCGGGGTCCCGGTCCCCTCCTGTGCACCCCAGCCACAAGCCCCGCCACGGCCATGGCCACGCGGGTGTCTGTCTGGGCACCTCTGAGCCTGGGCCGCGCGTCCGTTCCTGGTGCCCGGCGGGGTGCCCTCGCCGACTTTGGGGTCTTCTCTAAGGGCCTCAGGGAGAGGAAGCCAACATGGCCACGGGGGAAGGAGAGGTGGTCATGGGTCGCCCCCAGTCACACACAACGCCCTCAGCCACACGCGCTTCCTGTGGGACTGGAGCAAAGCCATAGCTTCCCCTCACGGCGGTGACCGGTCTGTCTGTGCCAGCCTGTGCCTCACACGGGGGCTGGTGCTATGGCAAGTCAGGGGCGCTAAGGTCCCGAGAAGCGCTCTCTCCAACACTGCTTCTGGCGCCCTGGGTACCGCCAGCATCTAGGCAACGGAACGTTGGCTCATTTATGTGATGGTGGTGGTGACAGTGGTGGAGGTGATGGTGGTGGAGGTGATGGTAGCAGTGATTGCAGTAGTCATGGTGGTGGTAATTAATGGTGATGATGAGGACGATGGGGATGATGGTGGTCGTGGTGGTAATTAATGGTGATGATGGGGACGATGGGGATGATGGTGGTCATGGCGGTAATTAATGGTGATGATGGTGGTCATGGCGGTAATTAATGGTGATGATGGGGATGATGGGGATGATGGTGGTCATGGTGGTAATTAATGGTGATGACGGTGATGACGGGGATGATGGTGGTCGTGGCGGTAATTAATGGTGATGACGGGGATGATGGTGGTCGTGGTGGTAATTAATGGTGATGACGGGGATGACGGGGATGATGGTGGTCGTGGTGGTAATTAATGGTGATGACGGGGATGATGGTGGTCGTGGTGGTGAGGCCAGAAGATGTGAGTGGCCCCTGGGACAGGTGGTATCTTTCATGTTTGTTTCTCCAACTAAAATTTCACTCAATAAATGCAGTTGAACCGGAGCAGACGCTGTGAGTGGGTCACCAGGCAGGAGCGGGCGCTCACAGCTGCCCGAGGCTCAGTGGGAAGCTGGCAGAGGCCTGGAGCCCTACGTGAGGAAAGCAAACTAACGTCTGCCCAGCGGGAAGACAGACCGGAAGTGGACACCCACACCTGCCCCGGCACCAGCCCACCCCCCGGAGCGCGGCCCGGCCAGGCCTGGGGGAACACGTGACGTGTCGGCGTCCAGCGCCCGGGCCATCCCTGCAGCCTCGGCTGACAGAGTCCCCGATGCTGGGCCAGTGCGCAGGGTCCTTCCCTCTGGTTCCCAAAGGCCCCGCGGCGGAACCGCGGTTCGCCTGTCCAGTATTTCCCACGCCCGCCCTGTACCACCGCGCGCAGCTTTGCTATGTGCCCGCCTGGACCGGGAGCCGCGCCCTTCGCCAGATGCCCATGTGTCTCAGCGCAGCCAGAGCCGCACACCGGGTCCGCAACTCCGGGGCTAAGGGCCAGTAACACTTCACTGACAAGCACGGCTTCAGGCTGGCCTGTGCTCAGGGCTACAGTCTGCAGCCCCCAAACCACTGTTACCCGCAAAACACATGAGGGCTCACGGCGGGGAAAGTGACAGGGAATGGAAAGAAAACGTCCCGTCCACGCATACACGGGAACCCACGCCAGGCGCAGGAACTGCCCAGGGAGAGGCGATGCAGACGAGAGGAGGTTATTCAGGGTGGCCTGGGGGACCTGCAGCCTGGGCCCCCTCCGCCCTCTCTCGTTAAGAAAGGAAGTCAGGCCGCCGGCGGGGCTCAGGGGTTGCGTGTGGACCTAGGAGCCAGGAGGTCACGGTGCGCCTCCCGGTCAGCGCACAGGCCCGGGGTGTGGGCTCCATCCCCAGTGGGGGGGTGGGGGGGAGTGTGCAGGACGCAGCGGTCAGTGATTCTCTCTCCTTACTGATGTTTCTCTCTCTCCCTTCCTCTCTGACAGCCATACAGTAATGCATATGCAGGAACGGGAGGCAGAGAGGCCCCGGAGGCAGGAAGGACTCCTGAGCCCTGGGCCTTCTCTTTCCTGGTGAGAACCCGTTGGGTAAGGGGTGCCTCTGCGTCAATGCGGCCTCAGCCCATGAAATCCACTCGGTGGTCCCGCCGGCGCCATGGGGATGCAGCGCTGC
Source organism: Myotis nattereri (assembly GCF_964212035.1). NCBI lineage: Eukaryota > Metazoa > Chordata > Mammalia > Chiroptera > Vespertilionidae > Myotis > Myotis nattereri. The sequence goes on along the minus strand of NC_138095.1, from coordinate 27,508,125 downwards.
GCCGAGACCCGGGTCAGGGCGGCCGCTGCACTCCGACCCCCACAGCCCCTTTGCTCGGAGGCAGAGCCCAAACCTCAGGGTTGACGCCTTCCCGGAGGCGGGGGGTGGGGGGGACCCAGGCAGCGTGCCCGGCAGCATGCCCCCCCGCTCCCCTGGAAAGGGGCACACGAGCCCTCCCCTGGGGTCGGGGCAGCCCTGCAGGCAGAGCCCGGTTCCAGGCGGACCCACCCAGCAGCCGCTGTCGGTCTGGGCGCATCTCCAGACCCTTGGCTCTGCGTGGGAGGCGGTCGCCCAGCAGCAGGGAGCCCCGCTGATCCCAGGGGAGGCGCCCCTAAGCCCAGGCCTGTCCCAGGTCATCAACCAGAGCTGCTGACAAACACGGCCATCAGGGAGGTCACACCTGATTCAGAGCAAACAGTGGAGCCGCTCGTGCAAACAGGCGGGGCGGGCGAGGCCGGGCGGGCACCAGGCGGGAACCACGCCGCCCCAGCCTGGGGCTCAGGGAAGGGGCTGAAGGGAAGCAGCGACGGGGCTGGAGAACACCGAGACCCAGGGCCCTCGCCTTCCCCGTCACCCTGCAGGGGCCACAGGGGACCGGGAGGGAAGGGGGGGCGGACGCCACACGCCTGGCGAGCCCGCAGGCCTGGCGATGCTCGGGAGCTCCTGGGCGGCCTCCTAGGGGTGGTGTGACCGGGAGCAGCCACCAGGGGGCGCGCTAAGGCGGGGACCACCAGTCTCCCAGGCTCCGGAATGGGTTACAGAGCAGTAACCGGCCCCCAACACACCCTTTCCGGCTCCTGCCCCCCCCCCCCCCCCCCGCACCCTCTGGCTTTTTCTGGGATCCTCTCCCTAAATACTCGCTGCACTCAAATCCTTGTTGGGGTTTTTGTTTCAAGTCTTATTTGTAAGTTCTGAATCCATTTTTCCCCTAAAATACGTTATTGTTGATTTGTAGAGAGGAAGGGGAAGGGACGGAGAGAGAGAAACATCGAGGAGAGAGGAGGGTCACTGATGGGCTGCCTCCTGCACCCCCTGCTGGGGGTCGAGCACAACCCGGGCGTGTGCCCTCAGCCGGAATCATAGGTCAATACTCAACCACTGAGCTCACAGGCCAGGCAGAACAGGGCTCAAGTGTGCGTGCCACACACACACACACACACACACACATGCACGCACGCGCGCGTACACACACGCGCACACACACATGCACGCACACATACGCGCACGCACACACATACACGCACGCACACACACGCACACGCACACATACGCGTGCACACATGCACACACACACACACACACATACACACACACGTGCGTGTGCGCCAGCCGGACTGTCACTGCGCTGTAACGTGCAGGGATAGCCACTCCTCACCTGTGCACCTTGCACAAAGACAGAGATGGCTTGTCATTCACACTCCACGAAGCGGGAAAATAAAATAATTTTCAAATCCTTTAAAAAGGCTCCTACTGTAAAAAGTCACTTATCTGACGGTCGAGTGAAGGCAAATTACTGTGAGATTTCAGGAGTTGCCTGAGTTGGGGGGCAGATGGGAGCTTCTTGGGGTGCTCGAACCCTGGAGGCCTTGTGTGTGATGGTGCCTGCGCGACACCACTTGGTCTACGATCCCCAGGACCCAGGGGCCCCGGCTCCGCAACAGGCCCAGGGAAGCCAGGAGGACAGAGCACACGGCACAGGGAGCGGCCACAGAGGAGGAACGGCCTCGGTGCCACCCGCCCAGGACGGGTGCGCCCCTCAGACCTCCGGGAGCGCCTCGGCCCCGGGACAGAACGGCTTTGAGCGGCTCAGGGCAGGCCGCGGCCCAGGTCCCGTCCTCTCGTGGCCACGTGGCGGTGTAGGCGGCGCCGGGCCTGCAGCCCGGGCTGGAGCCGGGGGAGGACACAGGCCCCTCGTTACCTGGAAACCCAACCTGCGGAGGCCAGCGCGGCTCCCAGTCAGTGCAAACGACGCGTCTGCCCGCACCGGCCGCACTCAGAGACAAACCCCCGGTCCAGGCCCGCCAGGCCCCTCACTCACACTGTCCCCCAGACCGCAGCCCCACCCCCGACCCCTGCCTGCACGTGGCCCCACCCCCGAGCTGCCAGAGCTGGTGGATGCGCGTGGCCCTGTCCGCACAGGCCCGCCTCTGACCCTGCTCGTGCCCCCTCTGACCGGGCTGTGACAGTGGTCCCCCTGGCCGGGGCCTCAGATGACCCAAGGGAGCATCTCACCTGCCCCCTGTGCCCCTGCCCCTTGTCCCCCCACTCCAGGCACTGAAAGTCGCCATGGCCACCTCGCCAGCCCCTTGGCCCCAAACCACCCCGCCTTCCTGCTGCCTGTCTGGGGACCCACCAGTCCAGACGCTCAGGGAGTGCAGACGGCAGACCTTCATGCGGGCCCAGGCGTAACGGGAAACACTTCGCCCCACGAAGACCCTCTGGGCGCCTTCTCAGAGGCCCCGGCCGGCCCCGCTCTGCTGGCCCACGGCCCTGAGCTGGTGTTTATCTCAGGCGTGTCCTCAGCAGCTCACGCCTTGCGTTTCCCCATGAACATGCCCGCGCTGCTCTGCGCGGCTCCAAACCGCCTCTGCATGGGGACGTCGTGGGGCCTACGGTTGGGCTCCCGGCCTGAGGGGCTCGGGCACAGGGTGCGGTGGGAGTGAGCCAGGAAGGCCGGGGCGGGAGGGGAGAGCGGGGGGCGCAGCCCAGGAGGCGAGCGAAGCAGTGAGGGTGCCCGTGGCCCCGACTGTCTCAGGGTCCTTGCGCTGGGGCCCGGCCGCCGGACGATGATCTCCTCATCCCTTGCGGTTGAAGGCCACGCCCACGGGAGGGGCCGCAGGTGTCTGAGGCGGGACTCGGTGGCCGTGGGCGGGAGCCGTGCTGAGCTGTCCCAGCCAAGACGGGCGTAAGGCCAGGAAGATGTGCACGTGGCCGTGAAAACGTGCTGCGCGCATCGGGTTAGAAGCGTGTACTAAATGCAGTCGCACCTGCTTCTTTTCACTGTTTTTTTAAACGTGGCTACTAGACACGTAAAGCAAGGCATGTGCATCATGTGCACACGTGGTCCCAGGCACCGCGCTCTCGAGAGTCATGCCTGACTTTGGGGCTGGCCTCCCAGACTGGGATGGGGTGGGGTGGGGGTGGGGCAACCCGGGGCTTCCCGCGAGGACCTGACCGTGGCCCCGAGGCAACTTCAGGGCAAGCGAGCCGACTCTGGGCAGCCGACCCTGCCGTGTCCCACCCGGACACCCGAGTCGCGGCCGAGTTGCGGCTTCCTCTAGGCCTGGCGGGCCGCCGGCTCTGGGGGACCCGAGGCCAGAGTCCCCGTGGGGGCGAAGCAGCCTTTCCCTGGCCCAGGAAGAGTGTTCACAAGGATCTTGAGACGGAACATGTTCACCATAAGCTTCCCGAAGTATAGGATCACTTTCAGCAGCACTTTTCTTCAAAATAAAGTAATGAATTAAAACTTCCCGCAAATGCTATTTTGGCACGAAATTCAACATTTTTAAGCGTAAAAATATCTATGATGTTAACACCTTCGGAAAATTTGACATATGAAGTTTTAAAGATTGTTGTCCATACAACAGAATAGCACACGTATCACATCACATGTATATCAGCATACGTGTAACCCCATCGATTGGAAAAAACCCGCATTAGTGACCGGTGCACCTGGCGCACTGAGGATGGAACGCCGTCCTGGGGCACTGACAGCCGCCTCGGGCCCTGCCCGGGCTCTCTGAGGGTGGCCGCTATTGGCAGTGGGATGGCTAGGCCAGTGCAACTGAGGCACTGAACTTTTATTACTTTTAAAATGTAGTTATTGATTTCTGAGAGGAAGGGAGAGGTAGAGAGAGAGGAACATCCATGATGAGAGAGAGTCATGGACCAGCTGCCTCCTGCACGCCCCCCACTGGAGATGGAGCCTGCAACCCAGGCCTGTGCCCTGACCGGGAATCGAACCCTGACCTCGTTTCTTGGGCGACACTCGACCCCTGAGCCAGGACGGCCGGGCTGGAACTGAGCTTTGGAAGTTTTATTGACTTTAAATGGAAAGACTCGGTGCAGCCCGTGGCGGCGAGTTCGCACAGCCAGGTGCCCGCTCCCGCCCGAGGGGGGAAGCGGGGGTGAGAAGGCCGCAGCGGGGGACTTGCTGCCCATGGGAACGACTCCGCTTCCCAGCGGTTCTGCTAAGGAAATGTCCCTTTAAGCTCCAACAGCTTCCAAAGGTCCAAAAGGCTTTGCTTAGCGCCACGGCCACAGAGGGGCTGCCCAGTGTCGCAGGCCCGGGGCCCGTGGGACTCATCACCGTCAGCCGTGAGCACAGCGACACGGCCGCAGTTCCCACGGGCCCGATGTCCACAGGACGAGGGTGACCCACAGCCTTTGCTGACGGCGCGGGGTTCCTGCTCCGCGAGCCTTTCTCCCGTTCGTGGTGGGCGCTGCTTTCTTCGTCTCTGAAGTAAGCGCGATGCTTCGGGGGAGGGACAGAGCCTGCGGTTCCTTTAACTGGACCTGCCCCGGGGGTGGGTGGACGGACGTGAATGAGGGATTCCGAGCCAAAGGACAGGAGGCTCCATCCCAAGTCTCAGCCTCGCCCTCCAGTCGCCCCGAGGCCCCAGCACAGCGCGGACCAGCGAGGAAGCTGATGGGAACCCTCCCGGTACCCTCTCCTGTGGGCACGCCCCGACTCCGAGGACAGAAGAGGCGCCGGCGGGCACGACCCAAACGCTCCGGCTGGAAAAGCCTTCCCTTCTCACCGAGCGCTCGGATCAGGCTGTGCTTCATGCATGTGTGAGGCGTGAAGGATGACTCACCGATGCCATGGCGGGCGGGCGGGTGGGGGGACAAGGCTAGAGTTGGGGACACGATGGAGAGGTCATTGCCATCTCCAAGCGAGAGATCGGAGTCTCCGAGCTTGGGCAGAGTGAGAAAGGAGGTCGGAAAAACACTTGGGGGGTGAAATCCAGGAGCCGGGGTATCGCCTGGATTAGGGCGGGCGGGGGGGGGGCGGCAAGGAGGTGGAGGGTTGAGGGTAATTCTGACATCTGGGTGGGTCAGCAGCTGGTCCCCGGGGTCACTGGTATGGGGGGAGGGGAGCAGACCAGAGCCGCATCGTAAGGAAAACGGGGGCCGGTTCTGCTGGGGAGTGTGGTCACCCAGCTGCTCCCGGCCACACATCACCCCCAGAAGGCAGCCGCGACTTTAAGTCCCGGGGACAGAGCTGAGCCGCCGGGAGGGCTCCCCGCCCGCCAGCAGGTTCAGGCAGAGGCGAGAACAAGGCCTCACTGTGGAGCCGGCCGCCGCTCCTCAGGGCTGGCAGGCGGCGTCCGTCCCCGTCCGAGGCCGTGAAAGGCAGCATTGTGGGCGCGGGCAGGAGGGGCTCTGCGCCTCCCACTCCTGCCCTGGGACCCCCGGGATCCAAAGGAGCCCTCGGCTCAAAGAGAGACTCTGACCCCTCCGTCCGCCGGCGCGCAGGCAGCGGAAGTGGCTCCTTCGGCAAACACTGCCCCGGCTCGGTGCCCAGGCCTGTGCTCCGTGTGCTGGGAGCAGCCTCAGGGTCTGTTGGAAAGCAGGCTGATAGCGGGGCGTTCCACAGAAACTTCCAGAACACACTGACTGCATCTGCTTTGTGCCGGGCACTGTTGGAGGGACAGGACGCTGAACGAGATAGAAGTTTCCTGGCACCGTGGTGCCCACATGCCAGCCACAGGGACAGACGCAGCCCGTGAAGCAACAGCGAGGTCATTGAGACGGTGGGTGGTGACGGGGTAGTGAGAGAGGAGGCATTTCCGTGCCGAGCGACTCGGGATGACGGGACCCGCTGAGCAGGTGACAGGTGACAGGTGCCCTGTGCGGGACTTGTCATTCCTTCCACCTCAGACGTGGGAACACGTCAATGAATGAACCTGACCGACAACCTAATAAACACATTGTGTCCAACGCTGGACGGACAAGACGAAAGGGCTACATGGAAACATGAGCACGTGGGGGGGGGGGCGGAGGACGGAGGGACAAGGCCACAGGCCGGGCCCATCAGGGCGAGCCTGCGGGTGACAGCTGAGCGGAGGCCAAGGGGGAGCCACGTGGACACCAGGGGCAGCGTGTCCCCGGTTCGCCCGAGCGGGCAGCCCCAGGACTGTGAGGATGTGACCCGCTGCCCGTGGCCCCCAGGCCGGGAGCTCCTCACGCAGTCGAGGGTCCCCGCCTGGGAAGCCAACCGCGCCCAGTGCCCGCGGACTCTCCTCCCTGAGCGGGCCCCGGCCCTCGGCCCACGTGAGCAGCACCGAAAACTCAGTCCGTCTGCTTCACTGCGTTTGCTCCCAGGCCCTCCCTTCCAACCACCGGCAGCAGCTGAGCCCGCGCTCCCAGCCACGGGGTGTCCGACCTGCCCCTCTTGGAAATCTTAGACCCCCAGGTGACCACAGCCCTCTGTCCCCTGCCCTTCAGCCTCCGCACCTTCCCTGTGGGCCTGTCACCTGTCCCCAGAGCCCCGCGGAGCCCCGCCCTCCTGGTGGGTGGCGTTCGGAGCCTCTCCTGGCCTCCCCCTCATTCCCCGCTCCCCCCCCCCCCCGCCTTCCGCAGGATGGTCATTCCTCCCGGGGTTACCGCACTCAGAGGCCGGGGGCCCTCCTTCACCAAAGGGGTGAACAGAGGGGATCAGAACCCTGACCTTGGTCTAGGGCAGGGGTGGGCAAACTTTTTGACTCGAGGGCCACAATGGGTTCTTAAACTGGACCGGAGGCCGGAACAAAAGCATGGATGGAGTGTTTGTGTGAACTAATATAAATTCAAAGTAAACATCATTACATAAAAGGGTACGGTCTTTTTTTTCAATAGTTTTATTCATTTCAAACGGGCCGGATCCGGCCCGCGGGCCGTAGTTTGCCCACGGCTGGTCTAGGGAATGAATGAACCTCCGATTCCCCAGGGGCCCTCTTGCCCGGCACCAACCTCCCCTCCCCCCCCTCCCCCCACTCAGCCCTCCCCACCAGCGCGGGCTTCTCCTGCGGGCCCTTCTGCAAGCTCACCCGGCCCGTGGCCCAGACCCCTCGCCCTCAGGAAAGAGGGGGCCTTGTGCACGCTCTGCGTGAAGAGCCCCGTGTGCCAGGCGCCGGCCCCTTTGAGGCAGGGCCGCCAGCTTCCCCATCCGGAGCCGACGCTGACACGACACCTGAGAAAACAGCGGGCAGCGAGCCTGCGGGTGCGACGGGGGACCCGGAGGGAACCCTGAGCCGCCTCGGTCGGGCCAGAACATTGGGCCTTTGTGCGCCTCGGCCGGCGGCCAGGCCAGAGCCACACGGACCCTCCCTCCGCCGCCGCCTGTTGATTCCGGAGCAGCCGCTGAAGGGCCTGCTGTCTGCACGGGGAGGGTGGGCGCCTATCACCCCCTCCTGCAGCGACCCGGGGCGCCATGGGCGATGGGCAGGGGGAGGGGCGAGCGTGTCCTGCGTCTGTGTGAGTGAAGTGATTCCAAGAGACAATTCGGCCAGTGTGCCCAAGATGGCACCGGAGATCCGGCCTCGACCCTGAGGGGGTGGGTGGAGGGGTGCAGGGTCTCCTCCCAGCGCGCCGCCTGCGATCAGAAACCCGGGTTCGGATCCAGAAGGCCCAGCCTTGGCTGTTAAGACCCAGCCTGGAACCGCATTCCCCACGCCTGGCAGCTTCCTGCGGGAGGGGCTCTGCTGGCCGAGGAGGCTCCTGTGGCCGGTGCCTGACGATCCGAAGGGAGACTGATTTCTGGATCATCTGGAACAGTCTGAAGTCCTTGCCGAGCCAGAGCGAGCACATCAGAGTCTCCCGCCCCCAGGGCAGCCTGCCCACCGCTGCTCCTGTCCTCGCTCCTCCTGTTCTTCCAACTCACATCCCCGAAGTCGGGGCGATCCATCCTCTGCCTGGAGCCAGGCTCCCTGCTGGGAACCCGGGCAGCCAGGGCAGGAGGAGGTACTGGCGGAGCTATGAGGTGTGGCCTGTCTGTGGTCGTGCCCAGGACCAGCCTCTCAGCCTCTGGGCAGCTGGGACCGGCCCATGCCCAAGCCAGTGCCTCGCTGACCGGGGCCTGGGCAGGACGGGGTGCCCAGCGCTCTGCTCTGCGGATGGGCAGTCCCTGCTCTCCCCGGGGGTGTGATGGGCAGGAGCCTCTATTCCCGGGTGCAATGCTTTCCACTTCTCCTGGAGGGAGAGGGGCCGAGCCAGTTCCCTGGGCTCCATGTGCATTTCAGCTTTTGTTTCTCAATTGTGTGTTACAGTTTCCTCCCCTCCCTGTTTTATTTGTGTGTGAGCCTGTGCGCGTGCGTGTGAGTGTATGTATGTGTGTGAGTGTGTGTGATTATAAGTGTGTGAGTGTTCATGCGTGTATGTGTGCATGTGCATGTGTGTGAGCGTGTGTATAAGTGTGTGTGCGTGTGCGCCCGTGTGTGTGCTCATGTGTGTGTGTGCGCGCGCGCGCGCGCGCGTGTGTGTGTGTGTGTGTGTAGGGGGCTGACGTGGGAGAGAAGGGGAGAGAGGGAGTCGCAGGCCCTGTTTTTCTCCAGCTGACTCTCCAGCTGCTTCCTATTCTGGGATCCGTGCTGTCAGCACAACCAACTTCCGATGCTTCCGCAGGCCAAGCTCGCGGCTTTGATTTTCCATTTAAAAAGCCTCAAACAGAAGCCTCCCCCACCCGCCCCTCCCGGGCACCCAGCGTCCACGCCCACATCCACGGGCGGCCGTGAGCGTCTCGGTGGCTCTGGATCTTGGTGGAGCCTCCCAGCCGGACCGCCTTGGTCCAGCCCCACGGCGGGTGGGCTGCTCCCTCCCCCGCCTGCTCTGCTGGAAGGTTCTCCGAGGCCGTGCGTGCGTGTGGTCGGGTGGGTCACCGCTGCTGACTTCGAGGCCAGCGACCGTCCGGTGGTGCTGGGCGCTCTGGGCACACTCCTCAGAGCAGCCGGCCGGTCACCTGGTCCCTCCAGGCCACCCCGTGGCCAGGCTCCCAGCCCGGGCCCCCGGGAGCGTGTGACTGGCAGGAGGGAGCCGTGGCTTTGAGCGAGGCCGGCGTGGCCAAGGCCAAGGCCCAGCTGCATGCACAGGGCGCCTTCGCAGCGGCCCAGCCCAGGCCGCCGGCCACCGGGCGCGCGATGCACGGACGAGGAGTATCTCGGCTGCTCGTTTGCCAGCAACACATTCATTTCATCCCAGCAAAACGGGGCCTTGAAAGACCACGTATAACGCGCGGGACCCAGCACCTCCGCGCTGCTCTTCGTGTTCGGCAGCGGCTCCCCTCAGCCTCACTTCCCCACCGTCACGTCATGGCCCAGCACCACAGTCACCTTCGGGGCCTGAGGGAAATTCCCGGGACAGGGGAGGGGTGATGGCAGCGGGGAGGGGAGACGGGAGAGGAAGGGGCCCGGCCTGGCCGGCCCAGGTCTCTTTCCCCCATGTCTCAGGGAGCAGGCACTTCCCCTGACCCCGAGGACGGAGACGGTCACCTTCCCGGTCGGTGGCGGGTGGGATGGGGCCCTGGCCCTGGGTGGACAGTGGGGGGCCGTCCTGTTGAGCTCCTGTGCCTGCTGCCTGCCGCCTGCCGCCTGCCCGGCCTGGGGCGCCGCTCTCTCTGGTGTCTTCAGGCTCCGACTGCTGCTCCCACCGCCCCTCGGTCTGGGGTTTGCGAAGCTCCCGCTTTCAAAAGCCTCAGCGGGCGCAGGGCTGTGAAACCAGCGCCACTGTTTCTGGAACCACGTTACACTTCCTGCGTCGCGATTCGCGGGCTCGAGGGGACTCATCCCGATTGAGGCGCCCGGGCAGGTCGCAGGCCTGGGCGCATTTGTCCTGGGTGGGCAGGACTCCAATGTCGCTGAAGTCGGAGCCGAGTGTCGGGGGACACGGGAGGGCGGCTGCCCGCGGGGGGGTCCTGCATGGCTTCCATCAGCACCTTTCCAAACCCTGAGACCCAGAGCGCCTCCACAAACCTCCAAGCGCATGTGTGGGAGCCCCGGGCCTCACTCCACGCACCCCACCGCCGGCTCACGCCATCACCCACTCACGGACGCCTTGGGAGGAGTCCTGGGCCCTTGAGGGCAACCGGACTTTTTGGAGGGAGGAGGGAGGGGAAGGAGGAGAAGGAGGGGAGGGGGGAGGGAAGGGGGGAGGGAGTGGGAGGGAGAAGGGGGGTGGAGCCGAGGCCGGGCTGCCCACAGGAGCTCGGCCCCTTTAATATTGCTCCATGTGTCTGTCACCTGCCCCCTCCACACACGAGCGCTCCCGCCTCCACCGCCAGGAACTGAGCCCTGTCCGCCTTGGAGGCCTCCTTTGAACACTCAGGTTCTGCTTCAATGACAGGAAGTCACGGATTCCTGGCCTGGAAAGAGAGAGCCTTTAGAAGGTTCCGATCACCCGCCCCGCCGCTCAGAGACAGTGCCGTGGTCGTTGGCAGGGCGATGAAGCGACGCAGGAGGCAGGAGGCAGGCCCAGGAAGCCGGCCCCCTGCGAACTCCTTGCCGGGGGCAGCGGGGCCTTCAGCACCGTCTCGTGCACCAGCCACCTGAAGCCGTCCCCGTCCTCGGCTCCGTCACAGCGTGACAGTGAGCGGCTGCTGCGGGACGAGTTACTCCATCTCAGAACCCGGTGGCCAGGCCTCGGGAGCCGTGTCACAATTCCAGGGGCTTTGATCCCAAATCGATGGGAGGCCAATGAGGGATCTGAAGAGCTTTGGGCTCTTGCGCACTTTTCTTTTCCGCCCACTGGGCCACACAGTGAGGGATCTGCGTGAGCCGCAGCTGGTTTCCCCGGGGGCTGATGTTCGGGGAGGAGAGAAGGAGCCCGCAGTGCTGGGGAGTGGGAGGTGTTGCCAGTGGGGGTCTGGGCCTTCCCGGAGCAAGGTCACAAATACGGCCACACCGTCCCGGGGTCAGGGGTCAAAGTCAGTGTGATCCGTGTGGGAAAGTGCTTCTCCGAGGTATGAAAACGCCATTCCCACCCGCGGGCCTGTGGCCAGCCAGGCTGGAACGCGGGCTCCTTGCATAATTAACTAGCTGGTCTCGCGTTTCTCACCGTGGATTTTTGAATTTTTTTTTTTTAAAGAAAGTATTTGGTCCCAAAGGTTTTGAAACTATTCTGTTTCGTGGTGCTAATTTTTTCATTGTCTAGACAGCTGGAGAGTCAGGCAGGGTTACCGGGAGGAAAGACGCGTTTTACGACCAAAAGTCAACCTTCCCAGCCGTGGAATTTACATGTTAACGACCGGCCCAGCTGTCACAGAAACCGTTCAACCCAGCCCCGTCCCCTCGGCACATTCCTGGAATTCGAGGGGCAGACATTTGCATTTTTAATGCGCACAGACCTCTGACTAAAGCCACCGGAGGGGAAGATGGATGAGTGTGGCCTCCACCCATCGGGTGGGGGGTCGCGCTCGGGTCTAAAGGACCATCCGCCAACGGGAACCCTAACATTCCTGTGAGGACAAGGAGGGACACCGGCCGGTGGGCTCAGTGGCTGAGCGTCAGTCAACCCATGAACCAGGAGGTCAGGGTTCGATTCCGGTCAAGGGCACAGGCCCAGGTTGCGGGCTCGATCCCCCGTGGGGGGCGTGCAGGAGGCAGCCGATCCGTGATTCTCTCTGAGTTAGAAGCCTGGGCCATGCCTTGCTGGGCAGAGACCATCCTACAGGGTCAGGGCGCCCGGCTCAGGGCGGCCGTGTGGACCGGGCCCGCTGCCTTCGGCGGCAATCACCAGGGCAGAAACCAGCAGGCGGCTCTGAATTCCTGAGAGCGGGGTGGGGAGCGGGGGGAGGGGGGGGTCCCTGGTGTCGGTAACGAGCGGCCCCGTCCAGCAGCGTGGCCCCACGGTAAGACCTGAGCTCCTACAAAAGGGCCATTGTGCGGCTCCGGGAAGTCTGTGCGATGTTTATCCTGAAGGCAGTGGCATGTGGCAAAGAGCCGGGAGCCGTGGGCAGACGTGACTGTCGGGAGGCGGGCGAGGGGCCGAGTGCAGCCAGGCAGCCATTCAGGAGGCGGAGGGGGAGGTGAGGCCAGGAGGCAGCTTGCTTGGCCGGGCCATCGGCAAGGACAACACCTGAGCCGGGCGCTGGGGGCCGGGGGCCGCGCAGCCACGGGCCAGGTCTGCCCTGTCACGGCTCCCGGCTCTCGGGGAGGGGGCCTCGCTCCTGAGGGCTGGAGAGACCCTCTGAGGGCCCCATTCCGAGGTAAAGCCCCACAGACACCCCAGTTAACCCTCAAACCACAGAGCCAGCACCACGATGACCGGGGGTGCCCCTCCCGCCCCCAGGGCCGGCGAGCGTTGCCAGGCCAGTCGGCCAGGCCTGCTGGTGGTCTCGGCTCACATGGCAGGGGCCCTGCTCAACTAGGAGGACGGAGTGTGGGGCCAGAACCACCAGCCGGGTCTTCGAGGTTCACACTGGTAAACACACACGAGTGCACGGATGTCAGAGGACGGGAGAGGGAGCGGGAAACCGAGTCCGCACGCCCCCCCCCATCCCCCCGCTGAGGATGGAGCCTCAGTCCGTGCGGTGCCGACTGGGGACCCACCTCCTGGCTCTTAGGGGGGTTTCACCACTGAGCCACAGCAGCGGGCAAGGCTGGATTTAGGGGGGCGGGGCGGAGAAAAGAACCTTCCCCGTGGCCCGCAGAGGCCCAATGCTCCTGCCGGCGCTGTGGGCCCGACGCCAGTGCGGGAGCACGGACTGCCCCCAGTTTGGCGGCAACGGGAGAAAGATGGGGCCCGGCTGGGCGTCTGGGCTCCCTGCTGTCACCCTGAAGGAAGAAGGAGGCTCCCCGCTGGGAAGGCCTCGGACACGGTGGCGAGGACGGTGGGCTGGCAGGCTGGGTGCCCGGCGCCCACACAGCCCTCGTCCCGGGCGTCGGGTGTCCAGCAGGAAGGTGAGCCCGTGCCAGGTGATCGGAAGCTCAGGTGACACCCTGGCCTTGCCGTGGGTGTCTGGGGGCAGCCTGTGGGACCCAACGTGACTGTGGGTCTGCGGCCACGACAGGCGGCCGGTGCCAGACCGAGTCCAACTGCATCCCGCCCGCTGGTGACCAAGCGTCAGGGAGCTGCCTGGAGGGGAACCCACAGGCCTGGTCACCGAGGACCGAGAGCTCGCCCCCTGCCTGCTTCCCAGCAGAGCCTCCGGTCACCAGCCCCCGCCCAGGCCGCGCCTGGGCCCCTACAGGACGCCTGCCCAAGTCACCACGTCACCTCACGAGAGGCCGCCGCCTCAGGGATGCACGCACAGCTCTCCCCTCTAATCTGTAATCAGAGCTTCTCCCGGGAGCCAGGCGCTCGCCCCAGTTCCACCTCCTTCCGTCTCAAGTGGAAATCGATGGAGAGCGGTGAGACGGGTGTCTGAGCGCGTTCCCAGCGGGGCCAGCAGATCCCCAGCTTGTGTCCAGCTCCCCAGCCCCAGGCCCGCCTGGCGGGAGGCCCGTGGGTGTGCGGAAGGGGGCAGACGGGGAGAGGGGGCGCCCCTGGCGGAGGACACAGGTTTCCGAGCCGGGCTCTTGGAGTGGCTGAGACCCCGGAGGCGGCATCGGCTGCCTGGAAAGTGGGTCGCACCCCGTGTTGCCGCGACCACTTGCTGGTTTGATGCTGTGCTGTCCTCACGGACGCACGTCACCTATACCAGGCGGATACCAGTTTTGCAGCCTTCTGTGGCATCGTGGTTATGGCGAGGTAAAAAGTGTGCTTTTTAAAAGGCAAAGGGTTTCTGCCAAGAGGGGCTCCTTGTCGTCAGCAGCGGGAAAGTTATTCCAAAGCTCCATTTCTCTCTCTCTCTCAACATTTAGGCCAAAGAGACATAGGTTTCCCTGACAACGTGGACAGAAAAAGACAGCAGTGACCCCGCCTTAACTCTCAGATCGCATCCGCAAGGTGCGCACGGCATAAATTAAGCACTTAGGATACACCGGCACATAAATGCCTTTGACACGCTCCCAGCCGTGACCCTGCCCTCCCAGCTGTGACCCCTGACCTGAGCTGCTCGGCTGAGTGAGGCCGAATGTGTTTGAAACGGAGGTGCTGCGCCTCGTCTTCATGCTCCACTTGGGCCCGCCTGTCCCTTGCATCGGGCAGGAGCGAGCCCTAAGGTCACGGCGAGCCGGCCGGCGTGGCTCAGCGGCTGAGCGTCGACCATGAACCAGGAGCTCACGGTTCGATTCCCGGCCAAGGGCACAGGCCCGGGTTGTGGGCTCGATCCCCAGTGGGGGGCGTGCAGGAGGCAGCCAATCCACGGTTCTCTCTCATCATTGATGTTTCTCTCTCTCCTTCTCCCTTCCTCTCTGAAGTCAATGAAAAAACAAATCCAACCCTTCAATTAATGGTTCTGGGAAAACTGGAAAGCCACATGCAAAAAATAAAATTACACTACTATTAAAAAAAGGTCGCGACGAGCCCTCGCCAACCTGGCTCCGTGAACAGAGGACCGACCCACAGCTTGAAGGGTTCCAGGTTCGATTCCGGCCACAGGCACATGCCTCAGGTGCAGGCTCGATCCCGGCCCGGGTCAGGGCACCGGCTGTGTCCAAGTGGCCCCCGGAGACCAGCGGGCTCACGTGCGGGAGGGAGGGAGGCAGACACACCGCTGGCTCGAACTGTAAGCGGAAGCGGGATGCTCTCTTCCACCCTTCCCTGCGGCCGCCCGAGGCCCATCTCCGCTGAGAAAGGACGGTCAGCAGGAGGGGCTTCCCGGCCTGTGCAGCCCCAGCTCCCACGGCTCCCATGGCTCCCGCGGTTCCCACGGTTCTCCACTCTTCCCTGGCTCCGGCTCCGGGGAATGACCGTCACATAGGCCGGTCGCACCGGAAGCTCCTGACCCTGAGCAAGCAGGCAGGCACTCAGAGGGGACAGCGTCCTGGTGCTGGACGGGACTCTTGTCACAGGCGCTGCGCGCTGCCCCTGGTGGCCGGCGGCGGTGCTGTGGACAGCCTGGCCCTGGGGCGGGAATGTGTCCTGGAGCCTTGCTCAGGACATGGGCGGAGGGCGAGGGGGAGAACTGGGGTGCTTCTGGGTCAGCGTGGGAGGTGGGGGCTCTCCCTTCTCCTCCCCCCGGAGCCGGCCTTGGTTTCTCGGAAAAACCCTTTTCACTCACTTCTGCTCTCTTCCGAGTCCCCGCTACTCAGAGCCTGGGCCCCAGGCCCTCCCGGCCCCTCCTCTGGGCTCGAGGTCCCGCCCCGGCCGCCCTCGGCCCAGCTCCACACCAGCCTCGGCCTCACACACCCGCCAGACACCGCGCTCCCTGCTGGGGCCTGAGCCCCACCCACGGCGCCCCGAACCCGAGGGGCTTGGGGGGAGTCAGTAACACTTCTGCGACAATTGAACCAGCCCCCGAGACTTGGATGGCGCGGAGCCCGGGAGGCAACGCTCCACAGGCCACTTTCTGGGAGAACCGGGCGCCTTTCCTTGCCTGCGGGGCGCCTTCCATCACTCAGGCGGCCGGCGCCCTCTGGTGGCTGCAGACAGACATCGCGCCACGTTAACAAGCGGGGCAACACCCGGAAAGGGAGAGGCGGGTTCAGGGATGGAGTTCTGTGTCCTGCCTTCAGGCCCCCTGCCCCCTGCCCCCTGCCCCAACCCCCCACCCCTGCAAAAGCAGGAAGAGGCACAAGGAATCCTACACCTCAGGGCGACGCCTGAGGCTCGGGGGCCATTAGGGTGACACCCAGAGGCCAGGAGCTGTGGGGACACCCCTTCCACCTCTGAGTAAGAGACTTCGTTTTTAAACATGTTTTCATTCATTTCAGAGGAAGGAAGAGAGAGGGAGAGAGAGAAACAACAATGACAGAGAAGCACTGACCGGCTGCCTCCCGCACGCCCCCCACTGGGGATGGAGCCCGCAACCCGGGCCTGTGCCCTGACCCAGAATCGAACCTGACCGCCTGGTTCATAGGTCAAAGCTCAACCACTGAGCCACACCGGCCAGGCTGAGTAAGAGACTTTAGAGCAGGGGTCCTCCAACTACGGCCCGCGGGCCACATGCAAATACAAATATTGTATTTGTTCCCGTTTTGTTTTTTTACTTCAAAATAAGATATGTGCAGTGAGCATAGGAATTGGTTCATAGTTTTTTTTAAACTATAGTCCGGCCCTCCAACGGTCTGAGGGACAGTGGACTGGCCCCCTGTTTAAGAAGTTTGAGGACCCCTGCTTTAGAGGCACAAAAGCAACCGCAGTGAGAGATGTCGGGGGACCCCCCCCACACACACACACACGTCTGTGGATGTGCACACAGCCCCGTGCCCACCGCCAGCGAGTGGGTGGGGACGATGGGTGGTCTGTACACAGGCCACTGAGCAGCAGCCAGAGGGAGCCGTCGGGACGCACAGCGACAAGAACGGCACACATGGTGCAAACTTGCTCCCCCGACCCCTGCACTCCCGGCCGTGGCCACGGCGTCGCCTGGCATCTGCCTCCCAAGCAGAAACTGTAGGCGTCCTCCTCCGTGTCCTCTGCCTCCGCCTCTCCGGCCAGTGAGCCGCGCGACAGCGCGCAGTGACCTCAGCTGTGAAGGGGGCACAACGCCCGCTGACCGTCATCTCGCCTCGTAACATAGGGGGTTGACAGTTACGCCACGGGCTACTGTATCTCCTATCGTTAGGGCCGGAGGTCACTCACGTATCATCTCGCATCATTAGGGCTGGACATGCGATCACGTCCTATGTCCTGTATCCTGGTGCCCACCCCTCCTGGACACGTGGGCGCCTCCCTAGCTCTCTAAACGAATCGCTCAGACACATCAAATTCCAGCGACGCCGAGTTACTTACAGTTCCCCAAACGTGCTGCGACTGCAGGCCAGGTCTGTGTGCGCGTCAGCCGCTCTCCAGAGGTGGTCCTTCGGGCGACAGTAGCAGCAGCAGCAGCAGCAGCAGCAGCAGCAGCATCCCCTGGGAACTTGATAGAGACAAAAATTCTCAGGCCCCACCCCCGCACCCACTGAATCAGAAACTCGGGGTGGGGCTCAGGGACCCCTGTTCCCAAAAGCCCTCCAGTGGTTCTGAAGCAGGACTAATGTTGAGACCCAAGGTATGTATCTTCTCCACTGCTTTCTCACTATACTGTTAGGCGAACTCCTATGCAGCCCTTAAAGCCCTCCTGGTGGAAGCCCCACCTGGCTCCATGGCCAGAGACAGGTTATTCACGCTGACCTCTGCGCTAACGCAGCACGGGGGTCACCCTTCTATCGGTGTTCTAGGGCCCTGTGCCATGAGCAATTGTTTAGAGGCTCTCTCTTCTACTAGGCCAAACCTGTGTAGTATGATCATACTTTCTGTATTTTTTTAAATATTTTTTTATTGATTTCAGAGAGGAAGGGAGAGGGAGAGAGAGAAACATCCATGAGAGAGAATTATTTACCGGCTGCCTCCTGCACGCCCTCCGACTGGGGATCGAGCCTGCAACCTGGGCCTGTGCCCTGACCGGGAATCGAACCTCAACCTCCTGGTTCATAGGTCAACGCTCAACCACTGAGCCATGCCGGCCGGGATCATGTTTTTGGTTTTGTTTTTTAAATTGATTTGTCCACAGGAGCAGCAAAAAAAAAAAAAAAAAAAAACCACTCAAATTTCTCCTTAAGTATCACCTAAGCCAGTGCAGTAGGTATAGACTTCAGTCTATAAACTCAGGTGGGAGACAGAAGTGACTTTTCTAATTAAGAGTTTGAAAATTCCATTGTGAAATGTGATGTGAGGGAACTGGACGGGACTATTTTTTGGGGGGGGGCTTCTCCAAGTTTCCCCGAGAAAGACACCTCACTTCCTGTGTGTGTGTGTCTGTTCTTAAAATCTTATCTGTACAGTGATTGACAGAAAAGACAGAATATACAATTGAAAAAAATTAGGTCAACTCCCCCAAACAATACTTGGGTCCAAGAGGAAAAAGTGAGCACAAACCCACCCTGCTGAGGAGACAGGCCCACTGAGCGTTCCCGGGTCTGCAGGCGACACCCTGAGCTCCGCCCCGACCACCCGCCGCACTGGGTCACCCGCCGCACTGGGCAGGTCGGGCTGACTCTGAGTCTGTAGAGGCAGGACCTGCACACTGTACTCCAGGCGAGTGACATGGGACACGACCCACACACAGAACACAGCACCAAGCGACAGGAACAGCTTTATCTGAGACTAAAGACTCACTGGACGTCGGCCTTGACCTCTCACCCTGTCCTTGTGGGCACCAGAGGGCTCCACGGTGACAATGAGCCCACGTGTGGCCTCTCTTCCCCACTACCCACAGCCCAAGGGCCAGTGTGGGCTGCCTCCCCCGAGGTTGTGGCCGTGGGGCGCGGACCTGCCCTCGGGCCAGCGGGGGGTGGCCAGCAGTGACTGGCGCAGGCCTGGCCTACGGCACGTGGGGCCCCACCGATGACCACGATGGGCCCACAGGGAACGTGAACCATTGTCGGGGTGGCAGAGTCGTGTGTGTCGGTTTTTCTTCCAAGAGCAGGATATGTGGGAACCCTGGGTGATTCCAGCGTGGAAACAGACAGCTACCACCAAGGTGGGCTGCCCAGGAGGGGGCGCTGCCTCCAGCCGCGGACCTGACTCCTCTTGGAATTGCTCCTCGTGCAGTTCAGTCATCTGGGCTGTGACCCTGGTTTGGTCCCGGGTAGGCCTGCGGTCCTCACTCAGGTATGGCCAGCACCCCACCCCTCCCCCCCATGTGTCCATCTCGAACTGTACATTACATGGTCGCCCTGGTGCACAAGTGCCCCCCCCCCCAACTGACCATGGAGTTCACACACACACACACACACACGCCGACCACGAAGTTCACACACCACAGGCCAGGCACAGAGCCCTGTTATAAAGTAATTTTATTAAACTGATCTGGACATACTGTAGGTCAAATAATATTTTCTGAAGACAATTATGGACTTTAAAGCTCGACATAAGATTAGTAGCTTCAAAAGTGTTAGTCGTTTCCCAGCAACAGCATGATAAAATAATTCAACTATGTAGAAATATAGAACTCTAGGCGAGCTGGGAACGGAGTCCCGAGCCCAGCGTCCTCGCGGGGGAGGAAACTAGACTCGAAGGCCAAGTGATCTGCCCAAGCTCACCCCCCTAACAGTGATCAAGCTAGAAATCAAACCAACTGTCCTAACACTAACTCTACGGACTAGAAGGCTACTCCCCTAAGCCTCGCGCTACTGGACATGAGAGAGACGCTACAGTACATTGCGGTCGGGACCGGCCTGGAAGGGGCTGTGGGGGCTGCACCGGCCGTTCTGGGTGAAGGGGGAGCGTGTGGGGTGTGGCCCCCAAGACTTGCGACGACATCTGGAGTCAAATCCAGACGGTGACCAGTTTGCCCCAGGGCCCCTGGCTCCCCGGCCCGCCCACCGTGTGCTCCCCTAAGTCGCCCCCTTCCAGCCCAACAGAAAGCTCACACGTGGGAAACCCAAGCTCCGCCAGCACTCTTACTGCTCTGGTGGTTCGTTTCCCACCTGTGCCATGGAGACACCACGTGGGGACACGCCACCCGTGTCCGAACTTCGAGACCAGAACTCCCCACGACTTCCTGAGCAAAGGGCTGCATGTGGGGCCAGTGCCGACAGGGCGGGCGGACAAGGCTGGCCGCTGGCCGCTGTTGTTGTCACTGGGGACTTTTGGTCGTCTAGACATTCCTTGAGTTCCTCCACATGAGTGTTCAATATCAATGTAGACAAGAAACAAAACACAACAGAAAAGGCCTGGAACCTCAGCACCTGCCCCTCACTGCTCACTCCTCAGCACCCGCCTCTCCACAAACACCGCAGGTCCACCCGCTGCGGTTTGGGGGCTCCACCAGCCAGAGATCCTCTGCTCTCCGCCCAACGCCACCCCCAGAAAGGCCTTGCCCAACTGCTACCTAAGGATGCCCCACCCCCGCCCTCCCACCCTCGATTTAAATCATCACCCAGTTTATTTTCTTCATAGCACTTAATCACTATCTCAACTACGTTATGTTTGTTTACTCATCGCCTGTCTCCTCCACCAGAAGTAAACTCCATGAGTAGGGGCCCTTGTCTGTCTGATTCAGTGGCATTCCCTGCACCCAGCACAGTGCCTGGCACATAGGAGGTGTTCAATAAATATTCGAATGAATGAAGAAAGAAAAGGTACCTAGCATAGACATTCAGGCCTAAAAAGGAACCGATAGGTAATCCTCAACCAAGGGGTCACCGAGGGCTCCCGGCTGCCACTGCCCAGAATCACAGGGATGAGACTATAACAGTGGCTCCTCCCACCACCCAGCCCCGCGGGCTGCCCTGGCCCAGAAGGATCCAGTCACAAAGGAGCCCCTGAGGGCAATCTGGGCACAGAAAAGTTCCAGCTCTGCCTACCCCTCCCTATTTGCATTTAGCTATTTCCAAAAAAAAAGTTCAAGTTAGAAATAGGTGATGGAGCCGCTAGAAAGTCTAACAGGAAGGAACACAGTGATTAGCAGAATCCACAAAATTAAAAAAAAAATGTTTAAGGGAGCGTGCGCCTGCCAATGACTCCTGATGGGTCGCATGAGTGGCGCCCGAGCCGCCTGAAACCTAGTGAGATCGGATGCCATCTAGGAAGGGTGGTGCTTCTGGGAAAGGACTTTGAGGACACGCAGGGAAGTGGGGCGACAGACAATGGGATCTATGGAGAAATTCTAGAGCACTGCCTCGGGGAGCGGTCCCTTTCAAAGCACTAACTGACACGCTGATCCAGAGAATGGGGTCCTGAGCTCCTGACAGGAGTACCTGGACACTCGCTGGTGGGTGAAGCGTCCGTGGGAGGTGACGCGGGAGGCTGGGTGATGATCATGGTTTCCTGTGTAGCACTCAACTAGAGAGGCATCGGGCCGGAAGCCCAGGAAACACACACCCGCATTCTGTGAATGGGAGACGGCTGGGACCTCACAACCCATCCTGGGCAGACGCCCGGAGGGACATCAAGTTGTGGAACACACTTGGTGGGAATTAAAAACAAACCGCCTCACCTACACCTCCTCAAAAAGAATGTTCTGCCGGGCTTCCAGGAGCAATTTCTTGGGTAAATGCAGGTATTCATAGGGTTTCCTTCCTAGTGGCACTTATGGGTTTTAAGATTTTTAACTCTTAGCAAAACGCTCTATATAACTGATATTTTGAGATGGTTTCTCTCCTTTGTGTGCACTCTCTGGTGGATGCAGAGGCTGGTGCTCTGGCTGAAGGCCTTCCCACACTCATCGCATTTAAAAGGCTTCTCCCCAGTGTGCACTCTCTGGTGGATGCAGAGGCTGGAGCTCTGGCTGAAGGCCTTCCCACACCCACAGCACCTGTAGGGCTTCTCCCCAGTGTGCACTCTCTGGTGGATGCAGAGGCTAGAGCTCTGGCTGAAGGCCTTCCCACACTCGTAACATTTATAGGGCTTCTCCCCCGTGTGCACCCTTTGATGCATGCAGAGGCTGGAAGTGTGCCGAAAGGCCTTCCCACACTCTTCGCATTTGAAGGGTTTCTCTCCGGTGTGGACTCTCTGATGCATGCACAGGTTTGAGCTGTTACTAAAGCCCCTCCCGCACTCGCTGCAGACATAGGGTTTCTCGCCTGTATGAACTCTCATGTGAATCTGAAGGTGTGAGCTCCAATTGAAGGCTTTGCCACACTCATAACATTTATAGGGCTTTTCTACTGTGTGGATTTTCTTATGTCTGTTAAGCTTCGTGGTGGTGCTGAAATCCTTACCGCAATCATCGCATTTATAGACCTTCTCTCCTGTGTGGTCTCGCCAGTGAATGTGGAGCTCTGAGATGTGAAAGAAGCCCTTGTCGCACTTGTCGCACTTATGGGGCTTCTCGGCAGTGTGGACTTTCTGATGCATGAACAGGTCTGCTCTCTCAGAGAAAAACTCCCTACACATGGGGCACTTGTAGATCATGTTTCCTATTTGGTATCGTGGCGGAGCGGAGGAAGTGCCTTGCGGCTACTACAGTTACAGGGTGCGAGGTCGCTGAGCCTCGCACTTGGCCATGCTGGCGGCTTATCTCAGGCTCGCTCTGCTCAGGGGGTTCAAGGTGGGCCTAAGCTCTGCCCTGCCTGCCTTCCTGAGTAAGGCTTCTTCCTGCATAGTGTTCCCCTCGGTCTCTACGGACGATGCAGCGACACGCACGCCCGCGCGAATCCTGGGCTCATGAACGCCGAGCTCCCTTTTGGGTCCCGAGTGTCAATATTCCACGGGCTCCGGCTGCAGGCCTTGGCGGGCGTGTGAAGCCCCTGGAAGCTCCCTCGTGTGGACGGCCTCGCACTTCTCACGCAGAGACGGCGGTGCAGAGTGTCCCTCGCCGCAGAGGCTGAGAGGCTGCGTGCAGGCTCCCCGGGAAGGGTCAGTGTGACATCCCGCCTCCTGCACATCCGCCGGAGCCTTCCCCGGAAGCCAGCTCCTGGGGCCCAGGTGTGTGGCTCCTCCCGCTGAGGACTCCCTGCCCAGGCGCCACTCCAGTCTCCTGCGACAGAAACAAACAGACACGGTGAAAGGGCCTGGCTGTCCAGGGCACTGCTGCCGGTTCCGTAATGAAGCGATGTCAACAGGAGAGCAGCGCAGACCTGCCCTGCTCCCGCGGAGGGACCCCTTCCCGAGAGCTGTCCGTGGGGTGCAGGTCTGAAGAGAGAAGGTGCAGATGTCACGCTCCTGTGCACAGCACGTCACAGCCAGCACCACCACTCCCTGCGGGACCTGAGCGCAGCGGGCGCTACTGGGAAAGGAGCCCGCAGAAGGCCCCGTGAGGCGAGGAACAGCCGTCCGCATACAGGACCAGAAGGAGCACCCCACACCTGGGACTTCGGGGGACAATCCTGCTGTTTCCACAGCCAACACGCCACGTCAGAGCCGCCCTGCGGTCCCCAGGGAGAGCGGACACGTGATGTGTGGTGTCAGATGCGCTCCTTGCTTCTGTCCTGAGGTTTCCTGATGAACTGAAAATCTGACCCTAAGACGCCAAGTCCTGCCCGGCCTCCCCGCCCCGCTTCGTTTCAGTCCTGCACGTGCTCCTCCTGTGCCTGGCCTCCCCCCCCCCCCCCGCATCGCTGTCAGCTGCCCCCACAGAGGCCCAGTGAGACCCCAGGGAAGCCCTGAGCGCCCCTCCCAGCAGCAGCACCGTGGGACCCCAAAGCTCCGGGTCTGACCTGTCCCCTGAGCCACGATGCGAGTGCCCGCACCTCGTGCGCAGCCGTCTAGTCAGTGACGGGAGGACCCCTACCTGGTGAGCGCATCCCGGAGGCTCCCCTACGCCCTCTGCCCCCCAGACCCTGCGGCCACGATTCCCAGCGCCTCTTCCAGTCTTTTGGCACCAACATGGGACAAACATACAGCCAACAGAATGAGGAGCAGACAGAAGGAAGTAACTCCCACATGTTCCACCTGCAGTCTCCTGAGGTTTGGGATCACGCCTCAGCCACCGTTTCATCTCGTGTGTTCTATACTCGGTGACAGTGCAGTCAGTCCACAGAACCGGACCCATCTTACAGAGCACTTTCAGCAATACACTCCACAGAGGGACGGGGGTGTTTAAGGGGATTTCTTTCACATTAAAGTGGCAAATAGCCCGGGCTGGTTTGGCTCAGTGGATAGAGCGCCAGCCTATGGACTGAAGGGTCCCGGGTTTGATTCTGGTCAAGGGCACAGGCCCTGGGTTGCAGGCTCGATCCCCAGTGTGGAGCGTGCAGGAGGCAGCCGGTCCATGATTCTCTCTCATCAGTGATGCTCTCTCTCTCTCCCTCTCCCTTCCTCTCCGAAATCAATAAAAATACATTTTTAAAAAGTATTTTTAATGGCAAAATAAAGCGATTTTTTCCAGGTGAATGTGTTAAGATAATAAAATTCAACTATATAAGCAAAGTTTCAGCAAAAATAGTTAATGTCTAGAAAACAGTATGCACACACCGATCCTTTGGTGTGGTAATCACGCTGCTAGAGATGAACCCGAGATCTCGGCAAACACAGGGCAGGACTGATGCCCCAGCTGACACCTGAGGCCGCACCTGCCGGCACCCAGGCGCCAGGACGCTGGGAGGAGAGGGCACCGTCAGAGGATGACCGCTCAGCATGGACACGGAGGTCCAGAGAGCCAACTGGTGTGGGTCGCACTCAGTTCAGTCCACGACGGAATCAAGACCAACCGCCTGACTCGGCGGGAGAGAGGTCCTGAAGGCGGCAGCAGCCCGAGGCCTCGGCACGAGAGGTCGCGCACCAGCCAGCGGCTGAGCAGAGGCTGAGCCCTGGAGGAGGCCCGGGTGAGCCCGCAGCCACAGCTCGGGACGGCCAGGCGTGCGCAAGGTACCCGGCGCCGACGAGGCAGTTCCGGGATCTGGGACTGTGACACACTGTCCCCTGGCCTGCCTGGCACTCCCACCGGCCGTCCCCCACCTTGCCCACCACGTCGCCTTCACTGGAGACTCCTGCCCTGCCCGACCTCAACATGCAGGGCTGCTCCAGGGCTCCAACGGGGACCCCTCTTCTCCGAGTCTACAATCTCGCCAGTAACTCAGCCACATCGTGAGCTCGGCTTCCAGCTTCATCTGCAGCCCGGCTACAGACACCCCAAATAACCTTTCCGAACCCAACCCCTCAAACTGCTCCTCCTCACCCCCCCATCTCCCTGCACTGCACTGACCCACCCAGGTCGGCCCCCACCCCCCCGTCTCTCCACCCCCACTGCGCCCACCTGCCAGGCGCAGTCTGCCCACAGCCTCTCCATCACGTCTCTGCTTCACCCCTGCCCCTCCCCCGCTACAGCCTTCAGGTAGGGCAGGTGCTGGCCACTGCTCCACCCAATCTCACCTCCTCCAGCCTTTCTCATCCTCAGACCTGCCCAGCCTGTCTCTCCTCCCCACCTCCGGGGCCCACGCTTTGCACGATCCTCCGAGAGTCAGTCTCTCACACCCAGGTCTCGGCCCCAGCGCCGCCTCCTCAGGGCGCAGCCTCGCCCCCCACGGCCGGGTCACTGTGTGCCGGCCTCTCCCCGCTTCCTGGCTGAGTGGGCGCCCCATCAGCAGTGTCTCCACGCCTTCATCTCCGTCCTCCAGTCATCCAAGCACAGATGTTTCTCGAGTGTCTAACGGTGCCAGGCCAGAGCAGAAATATAATGGGTGCCCTCCCTCATGGAACTTGGCCCAGCAGGGACACAGACCCTCATCAAAGATGTCCATGCAGACATGTTGCCCAGCTGTGCCGAGTGCGCCGAACCGCCCTGGGTGGTCTCGGGGAGCCGCTGTGGGGGGTGGGCTCCCTAGTCAGAGGGCGGGCGCCACCGCCCCACACGGTGAAGGGAGACGTGCGCCCGAGGGAACGGCAGGCAGACCAGAGCACAGACGTGCTTTCCTCCCGCCAAGTCCTCCACAGACTCGACCCCCGGATGGCGCAGGGCAGCCTGGCTCTACCCCGTGGATGTGCTCTCGGCTCATCTTGACCCAATCAGAACACACAGCTGACAACAGCTGCAGGCCCGGCTGTGAGGACCAGAGAAGGTGAATGGGAAGCGCCTATGGGAGTGCCCAGGGCAGCGGCCTGAGGCCTGAGTACACACGGCTTCCTCCTTCCCTTACTTCGTGTGACAAATCCATCCCTTCCCTGCAGAGGCTCCCAGACCCAGGACCCCCCTCCCTGTAATCGGGGTCCCTCCTCCGCGGGCTCAGTGCCAGTTTCCCTGGACGCTCCCTGCCCCCAGGGCTGATTTAAAACGCATCTGCCTTTATCGACGCCCCCCCCCCCCCAAAGTCGGGCCCTCGTGAGCCCACACACAGCCCAGGCTTATCTCCCCGGCTGCTGAGTGCGCACCTGCACCTGCACCTGCACCTGCACCTGCGTTAGGAAGCGAGCTAACTTGGCGGGCGAGACACTGGACTTCAGGTCCCAAGTTCAGTTCTGGGCCTGACACTTCCCAGCCGGCGACCTTCAGCGGTGACTCCTCTGGGGATGGGGAGCAAGACCTACGTCAGTAACGCAGACAGGCTGGGGCGGGGTCAGTGCCTCAGTGCTCAGCTGCCTCTGCAGGGGACACCGACAGGGACTGAGGGAGAGGACCCTCCAGGACCCACGCAGGGCGCCCGGGAGTGAGCGTGCTGGGGACAGCAGAGGCCCCGCGTCCTCTGGCTGCAGGACCGGCCCCTCCTGTCCGTTCCCTCTGCCGGACTGTGGTCTGTCTCCCTTGAGGGGCAGCGGGGCCCTGCTCTGGGCGGCAGGAGCCGGGGGTGGCAGATGTGAGCTCCAGTGACTCCCATCTCAGAGGAGGACGCTCAGTTATTAAGCTGCTTCCTCCTCCCACTGCTGGGAACAGAGACCAGAGGGACACAGTCCGCGTTCGGGCGCAGAAAGAGCGGGACAGCACGGGAGGCCTCGCGCCACCCTCGGTAGCAGCGAAAGGAAAGCCCGAGGCCCCACGAGGCCCGGCTCACTAGCGGAGGGGATGGGACTGGGCCTGGGGATGCCACAGAAATGCCACGTGGCTTTCAGCAAGGCTGTCCTCAGGACACTGGGCACGGGAGTGTCACAGCAGGTGACAGGTCAAGAAGTTTGGGATCTGGGACTCTGGCTATTTTTTTAATGCATTTTTTAAAATATTAAAAAAACAACAAGTTTAGAATCTTCACCATTTTTAAGCATACAGTTTAGTAGTGTTAACAGTATAGTCATCTTGCAAAACAGAAACAATGTGCCCACTGCCCAACTCCCCCCACACCGCTGGCTCCGTCTGATCCCACTGCCTCCGGGACCGCTCTTGCTACACAAGCCCTCACTCTCTGCGTGGAGGGCTCCAGAGGTGCATGTGGGCTCCCTCTGCTCCCAAATGACACCCCCACCAGCTCTGCCATCTCGGCGGGTTCCTGCCCCGGAGGTTAGAGACCTTCTGCAGGACCCTGTTCTCACGGCTGCACGTCTGCAGAGGGCACCCAGCACCTGTCAGAAGCCCTTAGGAACTTGAATTTCATGTCACGAAGCCTCGAAGCCTGCGTTTTGCAGCTCCCCTGGTTCTAGCTGTGAGCTGGGGCCACCCCCAGGCCCGCAGTTACTGAAGACGGGTGAGCTGAGAAGCCTGGCTTGTTTGCCAGCTGACACCAAGTACTCGGAATCCGTGAAATGTTCTTAAATCCTGAGAGGCTCAACCCTGCACGCTTGAACTGTGCATCTAACAATAAGTTTGAGTAAGGGACGTTCCAGGGCTTCGTGTGCAGAGGCAGGAGCCCCGGTGACTCCCTGACTGTCTCCCCGCTCCCCTCGGGGCAGCTGCATCACCTTCGGGACAGGTTTGCTCTGGCTCAAGGCCGTGGGAGGCACGCAGAGCAAGACGTGGAAATAAGCAATGATTATTTGATGAACCTGAACTTGCAGGGGCATGAAAGATAAATGAGCTCCAGGATGGCTTTACTGAATGTCTCAGGTGACAGACTGGGCATTCCAGTGGGAATGGAGGTACAGAAACCCGCCTGCTGGGAAGCAATGCATGGACTCTGCGAGCTGCTGATACGCCAGGCTAGGTTCATTCTTTAAACCTCTCTTCCAGGAGCAAATGGGAATCCGCCAAAGCCGCTGGTCTCCCAGCCGGTGAGTCCTCCTGGGGATGAACTGGACCAATACTCTCAAACTGGCTAAATGACTTCAACTGGCCAAGCCTAGTGCCCCTCCCGCGCCCTTGGTCACACCTCTGAACCATTTCAAACTCTGGGTCCTGTCTGTTCCGGAAGTCCCTTCTCGGGTGCCAGGACGCCACTCGCACCAGTCCCCTCGTCGGCACGCACGGCCAGCCTGCAGTCTCAGGCACTCCGCCAGGCGAACCTGCTCCCCAAGGCCCACACCATGAACCGGACAGCAGTGACCGTGGACCAAAGCGGGGCCACTCAGACTCCCCTCCTGAGGCCCCGCTGGGGGGGGTGGGGGGGACTGAGTGAGCTGGCAGTGGCCATCCTCCTGCCCCAGCCAGAATGTTTGTGTCCCCCTCCCCCCAATTCATAGGACGAAACCTGATCCCCATGTGATGGTATCAGGAGATGGAGCCTTTGGGAGGACCCCAGAGAGCTCCCTCACCCCTTCCGCAAGAGGATCAAGGTCTACGGACCAGGAGTGGGCCCTTGCCAGACACTGACTACGGCACCCTGATCTTGGACTTGCAGCTCCGGAGCTGTGAGAAAGGAATGCTTGTTGTCTGAGCCACCCAGGCGGCGGCGGTTTGTTACGCAGTGTGAATGCACTGAGACAACTTCTAATGCCCAGGCGGGCTCCCCCTGGCCTGGCCGGCCTCCTATGGGAGGGACCAGTTCGACAGCATCAGGAGAGACCACACCAATCAGTCTGATAACAGGACCTGACAATAGGACGCCCAGCTCTTCAGAGAAACCACCTGCGCAGAGGCAGAGTTTAGCCTGATGAACCTGAGACAATTGCGGCGTTGCCCAGAGTCGGGGTTCTCCATGTGAAAGATGCTGACAGCCCGGTCTAAGCTGGACAACATTCTCCAACCTTAAACGATTTAGGAGGATAATTACATCCCAAGAAAAGCACAGCCACGCTGATTTTAGGAATGGGTTTGTGGGCACAGCAAAGCCCAGATCTGCACAACACCATCCCCACCAATCCTCTCTGGGAAGAACCTGCACGCCCACGCGCCCTTTCTACACAGCCTGTCCATCCGCTACCTCCCCGAAGCCTACTACCTCCCAGCCCGAGCCCTCTTCCCCGGATCCTACAAAAGCCTCCCATCTTGCCTCCCCCTCACCTGCCCACTCTGACAGCATCTTTCTCAAATGCACATCGGTTGTCCTGCCCTGCTCACACTGCTCCCCGGCAGTGAGCGTCAGAGTCATTTCCTTATTCATGCGGGCGCTCCGGGCAACCTTAGCTCCTCCTCACCGATCCTGGCTCCTCTCTCACCACTGCCCATCAGCTCTAGTACAGCCACAGCCTCCCCTCCGCCCCCAGCTCCTTCTACCTCCAGGCCTTCCCACTTCTGTCCCGTTCACCTTCCAGTCGCACCCGACGGCACCTTCTCGGGGACGGCTTCCCTGACTTCCACCCTTGCCCTCAGGTGTGGATTATGGTATGTGCTCCCGGGGCCCTTACACGTTCTTGAGCATCTCCCTTCTGTGACACATTTGTGGCCTGGGTGTCCACTAAACCACATGCTACTCCCCACTCCCAGGATCCCCTGCGGACCCCCAGGAGCACCTGGTCATCCCTCTAGAGCAGTGATGGCAAACCTTTTGAGCTCGGCGTGTCAGCATTTTGAAAAACCCTAACTTAACTCTGGTGCCGTGTCACATATAGAAATGTTTTGATATTTGCATCCATAGTAAAACAAAGACTTATATTTTGATATTTATTTTATATATTTAAATGCCATTTAACAAAGAAAAATCAACCCCAAAAATGAGTTCGGGTGTCACCTCTGACACGTGTGTCATAGGTTCGCCATCACTGCTCTAGAACCTGCTCAGCCGCCCCAACCTTGCACGCCCCTTGCGGACCCTGCATCACGACTGTGCTCTCGATGCTCTGCCCCTGGTCCGGCTGGCCGCCCCTCCTCATCCTGAAAGCCTGACTGCCTCTCCGTGTTAGAAACGCAGTGAGTGAACAAGAGTCAAACCAGGAAATCCCAGGCCTGGGTTCAAGCTTCTGCATTTATTCCACGCGTACAAAATTAGAAGAGGGAACCACTCTTATTCTGCATATTGTTAGGAAGCAATTCTCCTCCAAATACTGGAAGTAACAGATTCATTCCAGCTTATTCCAAATGCTCCACTAAGAACAAACCACTTAGCTAAGCCGATTTTAGGGAACAGTTGAGAGCCTGCCTTGCTGTGACAGGGCAGATCTCATCTTCAAAGTGCACATCCCTATTCACCATGCAGCTAACGTACGTCCCAGATACATGTACTCCCCAAAACTAAATGTTCCACCATAAATGTAATACAGAGTCTTAGAAAATACCCAAAAAAGTAAATTTTTAAAATCACCCAACATGCTATTTCCCAATGTATACAATTTTTAAGATTCTCACCTAACTTCTTCTAGACTATTCTCCATAGGTTTTTGTAGACAGTTGTTAGGATTTTTAAGAGTTTTAATCTTATCGTGTATGTAATTTCGTGTCCTGGTTTTATTCCACTTAACTCTGTCATTAAAATTTTAATACATTTTCTACATAAACATTTTAATGGCCCTACATTACCAAGCTGATGAATCAGAACTTAATCATCCTACAAACTCACCCTTAAAAATAATTCTACTGCCCTAGCTGGTTTGGCTCAGTGGTTGAGTGTCGGCCTGTGGACTGAAGGGTCCTGGATTCGATTCTGGTCAAGGGCACACGCCTGCCTGGGTTTCAGGCTCGATCCCCAGTGTGGGGCATGCAGGAGGCAGCCAATCAATGATTCTCTCTCATCATTGATGTTTCCATCTCTCTCTCTCTCTCTCTCCCCCTCTTCCTCTCTGAAACCAACAAAAACATTTTTTTTTCAATCTGTCTCCCCTATGACTTTCCCTCAGTAGTTACAACGTATCCTTCTCAAATATTTTGGTTCTCAAACTTTTTCTATATTTATTCAGAATACAAACACACAGATTTCTTTCTTTTTGGGGGATCTTACAAAAAATTAAATTTGCTTTTTTGGCTTAGTAATATATCCTACACATCCACCCAGGCCACGCCAATACACACGCATCTACCTTGCTTTTTAAAGCTCCTTCGTTCCTCATAATCCCTCTGTCCAGTTCTATGCTTAGACACACACGCTGGGATCCGGGCTGCTCTGCAGTTTCAGAGCTCCCCGCACGTTGATCATACGTGTCCCCGTCAGACTGGACCCCGTGCGTGCTTCCTGCTGCAGTGGAAGCTGAGCCTGCTTTCTTTTCCGTTGTAGTTCCTGCCAGGTTGTTCGGTGCTCAGGAAGCTATGACTTTCACGCATGCGTTCTGTACTCAATCACACCCTCTCCTTGTTGGAGCCAATAGCACTA
The DNA here is from genome assembly GCF_964212035.1 of Myotis nattereri. NCBI lineage: Eukaryota > Metazoa > Chordata > Mammalia > Chiroptera > Vespertilionidae > Myotis > Myotis nattereri. Next base: position 27,477,205 of record NC_138095.1, on the reverse strand, counting down.
CAGCACAGTCCCTTTTCACTGCAGACCCTCCCCGCACGCTTATTTCATGTACCACTGTTTTGACAAAACTTAGAAAACCCATGTTAACTAATTTCCCAATTTTAAATTTGATTATTTTCTTGTTCAGTATAATGTGGACAATTAACATTTATGTGTTTTTTGCATTAAAATGTGCCTTTTCATTCCACTTGATAAAATGAGGGCTTTTGAAAAAAGAATAAAGTATCTACTTTGACCTTAGTTTAGTTGGTAGTTGAATTCAATGTGAACTCCAGGGTAAAGACCCCTCTCGTCCAGACAGACCTCCGAAAGGGCCTCCCTGGCCTCCCCCACTTCCACTCCCCACCCCCACATTCTGCGTGTAGCAGCTGGAATGCTGTCTGAAAATGCAAAGCCGATTATGTCATTCCTCTGCTTAAACCCGGCCCTGGCGAAGGCTTCCAGTTTCCCTCAGATAAAACACCCTGAACCCAGCCTACAGACCCTGCCCGACCCCGAGCGACCCCGAGGCCCCGCCTGGCCACACTCTCCCCTCGCCTGCGTAACCACCAGTCATCCTTCAGGTCCTGGAGCGGGCAAAGCGCTTCCCCTCCAGGCCTTCCCACATGCCGCTCCCTGCCCGGGAAATTATGCCCCACGTCACTCTACACGGACATCATTCTACACGGACGCCTGCTCGCCCTCAAATCTCAGCTGAAATCTTACTTCTGTGAAGAGGGGGAGAGGCGGGGGGAGGAAGGGAGGGAGGAAGGATGGATCTTTCCGGGGATCTTTAGGATCCATCCTAAAACTCGGTCCTCTTGTCCCCTCCTAGGGCAGATGCCAGTTGGGGATCAGAGCAGCCGAGGGCCTGCCTTTCATTTCCATCCCCTCCACTGCAGATTATAAGCTCCCACCAGGACCAGGACTTGCTGATTTTTCTGGCCACACTACAAGCCCTCGAGTATATCTGAATGAAAGAAAAATACTTACAAGGCCCTTAACTGCATCTCTTACATCTTAAAACGACATCCGTCCCATCGTTCAGTCAGTATTTACATTGCTGAACTCTTTCTGATGCTGCCTACAAACTCAGGAAGAGTCAATTTTACCCGATGGACGTGAAAGCGCAAACAACCGCTGCGGCCGCCGCAGGACAGCGTGCACGCGTTTCTCTCACTCGGAAATAGGTTTTGTTACACGATTATGAGAGTTTTGTTTGATGCTGTGTTCAGTTTGCTGATACTTCACTTGTAGTCAACGAACTTATATGCCTTATTTTTTATGGCATGTAAAGCACTAGAAAACATGTACTTTGTAAAATATCCTTTAAGAAGTCTAAGTATTAACAGCACTTGATAAAAATTAATGATAACAAAATCACGAATTAAAAGGCAAACTTGGCGATCTCTGGTATTCTGTAATACACACATCTGGTCAAAAGAGAAAATATAAATTATATTGCAAATAAAAAATTCCTTTGGGTCGTAAAAGCTAATAAAACCAACATTTATATAGCACGTTACACTCTACAAAGCACGTTCACATACTTCACGTCATGGAACCCCGTGGCGCAAACAGAGCAGGTATGACCGCCAGGGACGGGACAGAAAACGGAGGCTGGAGGACCGCGTCCCGCTCAAGGTCAGGGGCCTGGAGAGCAGGGGGAGGGGCTGGGGGCTGGTGACCCAGAGCTTCCCCTCCACTCCGGTACCTGGTGTCCTTCGTGCCCCTTCAGGGACACTGCACTCCCCGCGAGCCGCCACCAGAGAGGCAGTTCCAGGTATCAAGTTGGAGCTTACACTGCCACCAGCCCAGGAAATGGCGGAATAAGCCGCGGTCTGCCCGGACGAGGGGAGGGACCAGGGGACGGACGCCAGGCAGCAGTTCTCCGGCTGCAGTGGACGGCGGTGCCCCGGCAACAAAGGCCGCGCGAGTCTCTATGGATCTACAGGGACACGCGGCAGCTAACTCTGCAGACGGGCGGTCGGCAAAGACTTGCGCCATCTCGGTGATGTCTGCATTTCTACCAAGAAAAACGTAGGGCTTGACTCGTTTACAATTAATTTAAAAGTTTAACCTGGGGGAGGGGGGGGGGGCGGGGGTTCGGGGGAACAAGGTCACTTTCCTGCTATGCATCTAAGACAGGAAGTGGGGTCCCCGTCTAGAGGAGACAAAACATGGAAACAAAACCAGGTCGGTCCTGTGAAGACAATACCCGGCCTCAACCGCGCAAAACGTTCCTTCAGCGACAACAGAAAAAGCAATAGCTGGGGTTTCTTTTTCTTTCTTTCTCATTTCTGGCTCCTTTGTTGCGGTAAGACAACCACTAAGCAAGCGCTCGGCCAGAGGAGCGAGCAGCTGAGCCCCGCAGGGAGGGCTCCCCAGAGGGGCCGAGTTTTGGGGGGGGCGAGAGGTGACCTGGCAGAGATGCGGGCAGATGAGCCCGGATCTGGGGGGAGGGAGGGGGTGTCTGGGAGGTGGACGTACTGAGTTCATCGGAAGCAGGGACGGGACGGAACCCCAAGTCCCGAAAGAGGGGGCACCCCCCTCGCCGCGCTGCCGCCGCTTTACCTGGGGAGGCCCGGCCCGGCCCGGCCAGACAATGGAATGGAGGCGTCCCGCGGTGGCCGCTCCGCGCCCGGCTCCTCGTCACCTGCGCAGGGCGCTCGTCGGGCTCCGGGCCGCCGGCTCTGCAAAACCACAGCGCACCCTGCAGCGAGGCCCCGCCGCCGCCCGCGCCCCGGCCCCGGCCCGGCCGCCTCTCCCGGGACCCGCCGGGAAGGGCTCCAAGGCGCCGCGCCTCGGGCCCCGGGGCGGTTCTGCTCCCCCTTCCCTCGGCCGCCACAACAATGGAGGCGGCTCGGGAGTCCGGCTCCCGCGGGGCCTCGCCCTGCCGCTGCCCAGCCGGCGCCGCGCCCCCGGCCGCCATCTGGGAACCCCACTCCGCGCAGCCCGGCGCCGCGGCCCACGCCGGGCGCGGAGGCCCGAGACCCCGCTGCCCGCCGTGGGGCCCGCCCCGGGGCCGCCGGGGCGGCTCGGACCTTCCACCCGGGGCCCAGGAGCCGGCCCGGCGCGGGCCCATCCCGAGTGCGGGCTGCGGGCCTTTCTTTCACCCGCTCCGCCGCCGGCCCCCCGCGCCCGCGCCCCCCGCCCCCACGGCCGCCCGGCGCCCCGCCCGGGCCCCGGACAGACAGAGAGGCCGCAGCCCGGCCCCGGGAACTCACAACGCGCGAGGGGTGCGGGCGCCCGGGCCCGGCTCCGCGCACCCACCGCCCGCTCCTCTGGGGACACCTCACAGGTGCGCCTCCGCGCCCCGCGCGCCGCACGTCCCGACGCCTCCGGGCCCAGCGCGCGTGCGCACGCACCAGGCCGGCGGGCCCCAGGGAGCGCGCGCCGCACGCATGCGCAACGCCGGCCGGCGCCCCTGCCCCCCCGCGCCCGCCCTCGCCCCGCGCCGGCCCGCGCGCCCTCCCCCCAATCCCAGGCGGGTCCTGGGGACCCCCCCCCGAGCCTCCCCTCGAACCCCGGCCGGCGCGCGCGCTCCCGCTCGCCGCCTCGCTCCTCCCCCCCGCCCCGCCCGGCCCGGCCCGCGTTACCCGGGGCAACCGCAGTGCGGCCGCACCTGAGCTGTGCGCCTGCGTCCCACCGGCCGGGCCCCCTCCGCTCGGTGCGGTCCCTCCGCGCCGCCGCGGCTGCGGGACGGGCGCGTCGCCCCCGCCCTGCCCAGTGAGTATCGACCGCCCGCCGCCGCCCCGCCCCGCAGACACAGACCCGCCGGCGCCGCGGCCGCCCGCCCCGTCAGCGCGGCCGCCCCCGCCGCCCCGACCGCTCCCGGCGTGCCCCGCGGCGGCGCTCGGGCGGGGGGAGCCGGCGAGATGCGCCGGGCGGGCGGCGCCCACTGACCTCCCTGGGCGGCCCGGCGGGGCAGGGCCGGAGCCCGCAGCCCGGAGCCAGCCCCGCCCGCCGCCCCGCCCCGCCCATGGGCCGCCGGCCCCCGCCGCCCGCCCCGAGGACCGCGCCGAGGCGGGGAGCCGCCTGAAGGACCGCGCCTGCCGCGCCCGCAGGTGAGGCGGGGCCCGAGGTGAGCCCGCGTCCAGCCCCGCTCACCTGGCGGCTCTGCGGGCGGCTCTGCGGGCGGCGGGGCACCTGTCGGGACGGGGATTCATGGCGATGATTTTTCAGCCTTTGCTGCAGCGGGAGGGGGCCCCGTCCCCGCCGCAGGGTTCGGGGGGGAGGGTGTCCCCCTGCGGGAACCGCTCGGGAGCGGCGCGGGCGGACAGTGCGGGGCGGAGGGCAAGAGCGCTGCGCGCCCCCCGCGCCGGCCGCCCACCCGCAGGCCTTGCAGCCGGTTCGGCTCCCGTCCAGGCTGCGCACCGTCCGCTCCGCCGGCGCTGGGCTGGGGCGGGGCGGCCAGGCCGGGGGGGGGGGGGGGGCGGGAGGCCGTCGGGTGGGGATCCGCATTGCAGGGGCGCCCGGGCCCGGCCTGCTGGTCGGGGAGCTGGTTGGGGGGGGTGGTCTGAGTCCACATCGCATTTCCCGGGCGTCCTCCCGCCCCGGGGCGTTAGGGACCTTCCCGGCGCGGCGGGCCCCGGGGGCCTTGGCGTAAGGGCTCTACCTGCCGCCCCGACGCCGGCGGGGGCTCAGTTTCTCCGAAACGGGGCGCAGGCCCGGCCGCCGAGCCCCGGGGCGGCCCTTGCGCTGCCCACCTCCCGGGCCTGTTTGGTTCCGGTTGGTTCCGGGCGTTGGTGGTGAGCGGGTGGCCCGTTCCCGGTGTCACAGCAACATCACAAGCTGCCAGGCGGTCGCCCTTCATGGGGGGCGGGGGGATCCCAGAAACCGACCTGGGAGGCAGTGGGGAAGCCGGAATCAGCGGGGTTTCTTAGACTTATAAGTTCAAATTTCACTTGAAGGGCACTGCTACTGTTGTAGTAAATGATTTTTTTTATTTTTATTTTTGCACAGTCAAGAATTCGCCTGCATTGTTGCCATTGAATTGTAAGGGAAAAGATGTTTACATTTAAAGTGATGTTTGTTTGTTTGCTTTTACCTCCAAAGATGTGTTTGAATTTCTATCTCTCTCTTGGCTAAATGTTCATCTTATGTGAAAATTGTTTTTAATATATTTTATTGATTTTTTTACAGAGAGGAAGGGAGAGGGTTAGAGAGTTAGAAGCATCCATGAGAGAGAAACATTGATCAGCTGCCTCCTGCACACTCCCTACTGGGGATGTACCCGCAACCAAGGTACATGCCCTGGACGGGAATCGAACCTGGGACCCTTCAGTCCGCAGGCGGACACTCTATCCACTGAGCCAAACGGGTTAGGGCTATGTGAAATTTTTTTAAAAAGTATATTTTATTTTATTTCAGAGAGGAAGGGAGAGGGAGAGAGAGATAGAAACATCAATGATGAGAGACAATCATTGATTGGCTGCCTCTTGCATGTCCCCTACTGGGGATCGAGTCCGCAACCCAGGCATGTGTCCTTGGCCGGAATCGAACCTGGGACCCTTCAGTTCTATCCATTGAGCCGAACCAGCTAGGGCTTACGTGAAATTTTTTTGATAGGTTTTAAGACTTGTGATGGGTACATATGTGTATATGTGTTTGCATGTACATCCACACTACTGAAAAGCCTTAACACAGTCGCATGTATTAGTCCCGTGCACCATGTTATAATCACCCAGCAAATTTAGTTTAGTTCTATTTAAAACCTACAGTGCAGAACAGTGATCAGGTTTTTACTGTAGCACATGTAAATACATCAATCTAACCAACAAGTTTCTTAGAAATGAGGTATTTTTTATTGTTGATTGCTTTTTTTAAAGAAAAAAATAATTCTTTTACTTAGGACAGAAGGTCATCCATTTGGGTCCTTAACTGCTCTGCCTGTTATGTGTGGGTTAAAAATCATTCTATCTCCATCAGAACTTAGATGCTGGAGTGTATTTGCAACGGCACTGATGCTGCCAGCAGTGTCCGTGCATGAAGAAGTAGTTGTTTTTACGTTATAAAGCAGTTTCTCACGTTTCTGGCCAGAAAAGACACGGGCCTTTTCCTCCTTTCTGGAACAAGGTCAGCCGCGAGAAGTCCCCAATGCCTAGGGGACGCCGTTTGCTGAGATACGATTAACGATTAACGTCTGCCAACTGGAGTAGCTCCCAAGGGCAGCCAGCCCCTCGGTGCCAGAGCGCCCAGGCAGTCAGGTGGACACCAGTCCTCCCATCTCCAGTTTCCGCGTTAAACCGGCCTAAACCGGCCGGAAGGTTTGAGTGGGGGCGTGGATGTGTCCCAGCTGCCTCCAGGTGTTTAGGGTCCGCGTGAGCAAAGAGATTGCGTGGAGTTCGAGCGATTTCTGAGGACAGGAGGGAACATTGAGGCCTTATGGGAAGACAGACTTCACTTTGGCATAAAAGCAAAAGCCGCCTCTGATGAGCGCCTCCAGCCCCAGGAGGAAGGGCTGCTCTCCCCTGCGGAGGCTGCAGATCAGCCCTCCCCGCCGGGCAGGAATGGCTGCGGGAGGCATCACCCCGACGCACTGGGAGAGGCCTCCGGGCGCCTGGAGTCCCACGGGCGGGCCGGATTGGAGGGCATTGTGGTTCTTTTTCATTTCCTACCCTGCCGGCTTCCACAGTCATGGGCACAGCGCCCCTCAGACACCCACTCGCACCCTGGGCAGAGGCCAGCCTGGGGCGAGAGGATCCTAAGCCCACTTTGCATTTGTATGGCGCCTTGTCGGTCACAGTCTTCCAAAGCAGTGTTTTGCTTAAAAAGGCTTTTTAACTACACGTGATTTGTATTTCTTCCTGCGGCTTTTGTTTTCTATAATAAACGTCTAATCAGAAGGAAAATTACCCTTTGCTATGGAAGCACATGGGAGTCTTTTAAAAGCTCTTCTTAAGAACAGGATGATGTCAGTCCTTTTGAGAGTCAGCAGGTCGCGGAGGTGAATAGATTGTTTTTCTCAGCTGAAGTTATTTTTTGAAAGATGCCGATTAAGGGCTGGCTCTTGTGCTCGCTCTGCATTTTAGCTTCTGTGTGTTTCATCCCTGAAACCTGACCCAGGCTGCACAGCAGCGCCCAGGCCCGCCCGCCCACAGGAAGTGCCCTGGGCCCTTTGCAGGACGTCTGCCTGGTGTTTGCGTCTGTGCTGGCAGCTGAAGGTAAAACCAAGCCGTGACCCCCAGAACCAGCCGAACAGCATCATGGGGAGCACACATCAGCCTCTGCACACCCCATGGCCAGCAAGAAGACCCCGCGACCCTCCTGCCCATGATGACAACCGGGAGGAAAAACGAGTCCCCCCGCTCCCCACTGACCAAGAGCCCTCACCAGAGTTAGACCGACCAGAAGGGTTTGGGCTTCACGTGGAGAACCAGATGCCTACGCTCCCAGCAACGGGTTCATCGGGGGCGTATTAGAAGCATCTCAATAAAAGTGGCCCTGGAAGAGGTGTCGCGGACGGAGGATTATCAGTAATCCCGTGGCGGGAGGCTGAGACCACATACGGACAGAAGTGCCCATGCAGAGCGGCGACCGCGCAGGCAGAGGCGTAAGGAAAAGGCGGGGTTGCATCGCGCTCTTTGGAGAACCCCACGTGTAAAGTACAGCTCCCGTTCCCTCTGCCCCGTTCCTCCTGCTCTCCTCCCACAGCCGGCGGATAGCGTCTGGGGTGCATTTGTCCTTGTCGAGTTGTTTTCGGTTCTTTGTGCTGGGCTCATGTCTAATGGCTCATGCACCTGAGACAACGGCCCAAGTCTGGTTGCCACGGCAACCTCTAAAACAGCACCCTCAGCCCAGCCGTGTGCTCAGTGGTTGAGCATGGACCATGAACCAAGGTCAGTGGCTCGATCCCAGTCAGGGTCAGGGCACGTGCCCAGGTTGCCAGCTCGATCCCCAGTAGGGGGCGTGCAGGAGGCAGCTGATGGATGTTTCTATCTTCCTCTCTCTCAAATCAATAGAAACATTTTTTAAAACCCCCACACACAGCACCTACGCACCTTGCGTCCCTCCCATCTTCGTCCGGACCTCAGCCAGCCTCGTTCATTCTGAACAGCAGGCCTTCTTACCCGGATTTTGTGGGGAGTTGTTCTCCTGCCCTGGCACTTCGTGTGCGATTCACTGAAGAACGAGAATGGGGGATTCTGGGAGTTCTCTCCCTCCCTGACATCACAAAGAACCAGTGAGTGGAGAGAACCTCAGGGGAGTCGGGCTGAAATGTCACCTGGAAAACGTGCCTGACTCACCCCTCACGGCACAGGAAGTCACGGAGAGGACACGGAAGCAGGTGACTCATCCCTGCCGGGACTGTCGGCCGCTGATGGCAGGTCCGAGGGCCCCCCAGTCGTAGGTGGACATGCTGATGCCGTCCGAGCACAGTTCTAGGACATGACCATCTAGGTAAACGCCTCTTCACAGAATGGGCTCATCTTTAAAAAGTATTGGTCCGCAAGCTGCTGTCCCGTAGAAATAAATGCCCAATGGAAACAGCATGAGGTGCCCCTCAGTATGCAGGTACCAAGTTAAATGGCCGTGGAGTCGGGTCTGGGTGGGCTGCTGGTGGGCAGTCATTTCGGAGCTCTCTCCTGCCCCCGTTTAACTCCTGAAGGAGCGAGGGTGGGCCCCTTTGTCGCCGGCCTGTGGGAGGCGGCGACTTCTCCCTGCCGCCTGCCTTGCTGAGTTGTGGTGCTGCCCACGGGGCCGGGGGCCGGGCAGAGCGCCTCCAGATCCGTCACAGGGAGGAACCCTTTTCTCTGTGATGCCCCTCATCTCCGACCCCACGGAGGGTCATGTGGACGTGCCCTGTGGGTGCGTGACACAACCCGCCGTGTTTGGTTTCCTGAGTGACAGGGGAGGGTGGCTGACCCACAGCAAACAGCGCTTCCGCTGAGAATGCGTTTCTCCCCGGAAACCGCGACTACAAGGCCCGCGACCTGGAAAAAAGCAGTTGAAATGGCTCATCCGTGCGGCAAGCCATAGAGAGAGAGAGGTCTGTACAGCACCGGCCATGTTTCCTCGGCCTCAGGAATGCAGCGCAGATGGCGATCATCGGGGCTGAGTCCGACGGCGCGTCTGTGTGTCGTCAGTGTGACGAGGCAGGCGTGTGGGTCGCTGTCTTAGCTATCAACCAGGAGACATGGGCGCCTGCAGCGATCCCCGTCAGGTGCCCACGGAGGCCCTGCTCGGGCAGGACCTGCCTCCCCTTCAGAGGGAAGTGCCCCCGGGGCGCCGTGCGCACACAGAGCTGTGAGGTGACAGTGCGGAGCGACTTCTTGAACCACCAGCTGTGAGAAGCTCACAAGTGGCATCGCTATCTAGTTGAAACGCCTCCAGCTCTAGCTCGTGAAATGAGGCTACTGGGGCAGGAGGGGGACAGGGAAGGGGAGGGGCCGAGCAGAGCCCCGCACCCACCGGCCCCTTGGCCTCTTTGTCCAGCAGGGGCCTCTGAGCCCTTCTGAACCAGCACGTGCGGCGCTGACTCTGCTGGTGGGGCGATGGGGTGCTGGCACTCTTGCCTCGGGCGGGGGGTCTGCCATGGGGTGTGGGCCTCAGTCTGTTATGTCACCCGGTTTTCCAGGAGGCCCAGGGCATCCCCAGAGGTACCATGTGCCTCAGACCGGGGGCTCCTGCGTCTGCCCCCCCTGGGCCCGCACAGCCCCTGAGCGACGCTTAGGCGACCTGGAACAGACCTCCTCCTCCCTGGACACGGTCACCTGGAGGCTCAGCCCCTGCCCAGCCCGCAGACACTCCGTGGCTTTTAAGCAGAAGCCACGTGGAAGCTCTGAGAGGCTGAGCTGACGGACCACAGCGCGTCTATGACCCACCACGCAGGCCTCCGGGGGCTGCGCTTTCCGGCCGGCCGTGTCTCGCGTTTCCGTCTAATTGCCAGGCCCCGCATGGAGAACGGCGAGCGCGCTTCCCGAGGAAACGGCTGTCGGCTCCAGAGGGCTGTGCTGGGCCTTCTTTTCACGATGGGCAACGTCAGACAATCAGGGACGTGCAGCGCGTGCGGGCAGGTTCCCCACTGCGTCATGGTCATTCCCCGCGTATGTGGGGATGCTAACTGGTGGCTTCTGTCACAGCTGCCTTCCTGTTCACTCCTGGGCTAAACTGGTCACGATCCAGCCCTCAAGGCTGCCCCGGACCTGTCATTCAAACAGATGAGGCCGCTTGCTAGCGGGGAGTTAGTGCTGATCTGTTCTGAGGGAAATCGCTTAATGATTCTTTCCTGACTATAAAGTAATACAGGTCCCACATTGCAGAAGCGCTAGGTCACACCAAAACAGAATTCTTAAAAAATAAAAATCACCCGCAGTTCACCTCGAGGGCAACCTTTTAACGCTGTGTTGTAGACCCTTCTAGATTTTAAAAACCTACTTAAATGTACACAAACGTGCCCTCCCGCCTCGGGGTGTGCCCTCCCGCCTCGGGGTGGCGCGCAGTTTCCACCAAAACGCCCTGTGGGGACTGCTGAATGCGTGAGCTCTCCTGAAGCAACACCCTTCTTCCCGGTGCCACGCCACCGAGGACCCTCGGTGACGTAGGTGAATTTCTCGGATGGTGTGCGGAGGAGCCGCCGGTCCCTACCCTTTACACGGCTGCTTCACCCGAGGCTGTGAACTCAGGATCGTAACTGCCCCCCTGAGAGCGGGCACCTGGACTTGGCACTACGGCCTCATTAGCCGGGGGCCGCGGTGAGCTCCCTCAGGTCCTGTGGGGTGTTTCAGGGTAAGAACATTAGCAGGTTTCCCCATCCCTTCGGGCACCGCCCTGCGCGGCTCCTCCCAGTGGACGAGGAGAGCAGGGTGGGCAGAGGATCTTCCCTTTGCTGTGAGGTTTCCCTCCTGAGGATGACGGGAAAGACTGCTAGTTCATGTCCACTTAGAGGCGCTCGGGGAACGGCCTGGAGTCTGCCGAGGGGGTGTCTATGGAACTGGTGACCACTCGTCACATAAGAGTAACCTGGCTAACGCTTACCACGCACTGACTACCACCAGACGCCATAGGGACCACCCTGAGCACTCGAAGCCGTCCTGTGAGCTGCAGAGCATGACTTAGGGTTTAGCCCAAGCACAGCCCAGCACCCCAAGCGCCTCCCTCCTGCTCCGTCACCCACTGTGTTGAGAAATCACCTTTGCGCCTCCGTTTCTCACCCACCCTGACGTAGAGGTGTTGCATAGCTGGTGCGAAGGCGTCCTCCATGCCCAGCATTTTTGCTTGGAAACCGTCTCCCTGCTAGGAATCACCTCTTCTTACACCCCATCCCACACCCCCCACCCTGCCCCTGGCCAGCCTCCCCTTTCCTGATGGCAGTGTTTCAGCCGTCGGCAGGCACGGGGTTCCCACGGGAAGTCACAGGGTCTGTGTGCAGGATGCTGAGAACCGGCGGGTCCTGCTGGGCCGGACCTTGCAGGGGCGCCAAGGCCCACAGGCTCTTGCCATGTGGAGCGTTCACGCACAGGAGCCCCTAATGTGAATGGTCATGTCTTATTCATGACCAGGATCTAAAATAGCTGCTTAGCGCTCATTCGCGGCCACTGCGCGGTTTCCTCTGATGCTGACGTTACTGCCCTGCTCCCACGGCTCTGGGAGCTAAAGGAGCAGCTGCGTTGGATCGAACAGACATTTCCCGTCTTCAGGGGTGAAGGCCCTTCCCAGCAAAGCCACTCCGTTCCCTTCCGTCCAGAAACGTGGCCCAGAGGTTCTCGGAACTGTCGCTCCGGCCGTCCCAAAGCCGGTGGGTGAGCTCCTGCCCGGAGGGGGCCGCTGCGGCTTCTGTCTGATGGGCGTAGCTCTCGGGAGCAGCCCACGAGGAAGCTGCTGAGTGAGGCTCGGGCAGGAGAAGGGCACTCCATGGCGCCGGGGCCGGGGCCGGGGGCCGGTTTGCCAAGAGCATTCAGAGGGACCAAGGTGTGCAGACGCCACATGGGGAGGGTGTGGCAGGGGCCAAGGAGGAGAGGACAGAGGGTTGATGGAGCACACGGGCCAGGAGGAGGCCTGAGGCAGGGAGGGCCTCTGGGAACGCCAGACCCGACCCCAAGAGTGCCAGGGCTGCCACACCAGCTCCGTCTGCAGGTGAACGTGCCATTCCCGTGCGTGCTGTGCGCAGGGCGCCTGTGAGGAGATGAGGCAGCCTGGGAGACAAAGCCCTTGGGCACTGTGGGCCCTGGTGCCACCCCACAGCCACAGGCCAGCCCTGGCCTCCTGTGTGCCGCCCGCTGGGAGCCCTGAGGAGGGCTTCCTCTGCCTGGGCTCTGAGGCAGCAGCTGGGGAACGCAGCCCACGGCTCTGCACCCACAGGATCGCCCTCAGAGGCTGGTCCGCGTTCCGTCCCGGCACAGCCACGGCGGGCAGGGCATCCTGGGTTGCCTGGCAGCTCTGCCAGAGCCTTTCTCCAGTTACAGTCAAGGCCAAGTCCCGGCCTGAGCCAGCGGCTGGTCCCTGATGTCGCAGCCATGGCGGGCTGGGTGGGGCGGGCAGGGCTTGGGGACAGACGCCAGGCTCCTGCAGTCACCACAGGGCCCCGTGAGGTGTTCCTCAGAAGTTCCCAGGAAGGACTGGGGGCTGAGCTCTGAAATCGGGGGCTTCCCTCCAAGTCCTTGCTTCGGCCAGGGCTGGACACCATTGCGTGTGCTCGCCGTGTCCCTGGCGCCGTGTCCCTGGGGAGGCCGTGGGTGTCACCTGAGCAGGGCTCTCGGGAGGCCTCTGGTCACATCTGTGGGAGCCAGGTGGCCCGCGGAGAGGCAGGGATTTGGAGTCGGAGCCGCTGCCCAAGGGCCCGCTTTGTTCGCCGCAGGTCACCGCGTGTCAGCATGGCGGCCGCAAACCTGGAGAACCAGCTGCACAGCGCGCAGAAGAACCTGCTGTTCCTGCAGCGGGAGCACGCGGGCACGCTCAGGGGCCTGCACGCCGAGATCCGGCGGCTGCAGCAGCACTGCACAGGTGCCGCCCCGAGGAGGGGAGGGCAGGGGAGGGGGAGGGCGGGCTGGCTCGCCAGGCCAGTGAGGGGCTCCTCTCTGACAGGGTGACCCGTCACCGGGAGACCACGGACTTGTGCCAGAGGAGAGCGGGGCAGCCAGTCCCGGGCGCACCGCGAACCCATGGGTCCAAGTGCAGTGGTCAGGACTGGCAATGCGCTTGGGCACCGATGACCAAAGCGTCACGTAGCAGAGCCAGCTGCTGGCAGAATGTGGGGATGGGATGTGTTTTAGGGGAGAGGGGGTTCCCTCTGGACCCTGAGAAGGGTGGTGGCCACTGGTAGCTTTGGCCGCTGTCACGCTTGCCCTTAACCCCGACCTGCCCGGGGGAGGGGGTGAGGGGGGACTCCCGGCTGGTGGCTCGGTTTCAGGGCTGAGCAGGCCTGTGCAGTGCAGTGCATTGCGCTGTGTCCACACAGAACCAATGCCCGTGGCTTCCTTTTCAGATTTAACGTATGAGCTGACACTCAAAAGCTCGGAACAGACAGGTAAGAGCTGCCTCCGGAGGGGCGATGGCGCCGGCTCCCGCGGGGAAGCCCTGCATGTGGCCAGGGTGCTGGGCGGGGACCCCACTGTTCCCAGGGCAGCGGCGGGAGGAATGATGCTTATGTTTGGGGGCCTCTTCACACCTCTCCGGACTTCCTGATTTTTATAGTGAATACAGTCCCTTCTAACCAGGAGGCGGCGGAGCAGGGCAGCCCAGGGCCCAGGGCGGGGGACTGAGTACTAGGTAGCCCCAAACATGGCGGAGGTCCTTCCTTAGACTCCAGAATCCTCGGGTGGCAGCCAGGGCAGGAGAGGGGCCGCTCCCAGCACGGGGTGGGGACTTAGCAGAGCCCAGAAGCCCTTCCTAAGCAGCCTGTTGGTACCGCGGTTACCGTCAAGCGCGCCCGCTCCTTGTCGGAGTCACGGGTCTCGTCCACGAGGCTTGGTGCTCACCAGGCCCTGAGCCTGGGTTTGTTTCCGTCTCCCGCGTGCGCCTTTCAGGAGCCGACACTGACACTGCCCGTACGGCCTCAGCGGCTGGTAACCTTGGAGGCTTCTTTTATACAATAAACAGGCCAATAGCTGGCAGGACCTCGGCCCCGGCCCTGTGGGGGTCCTCAGCCGTCGCCGTGGCGGGCTCTCACCGGCTGTGCCTGTGCCTGCAGGGGACGGACGCAGCAGCAGCGAGCTGCAGAGACGCTGCGAGGACCTGGAGGCGCAGCTGAGGGCGAAGGAGCAGGAGCACGAGGAGCTGCTGCGCGAGCTGGAGCAGAGGAACGCGGCCGTCGCGGTGCTGGAGACCACGGTGCGGGAGCGCGAGAAGCGGTACCTGGAGGAGCTCAAGCTCAAGAGCCACAAGCTGAACCTGCTGTCGGGGGAGCTGGAGCAGCGCGCGGGCACCATCGCCTACCTGACCTCGCAGCTGCACGCCACCAAGCGGAAGCTCCTCAGCTCCAGCGGGACCTCGGACGGCAGCCCCGGCGGGAGCCCCGTGCTGGCCGGCTACAGGCCCGCGCCCCCCAGGGACAAGCTGCCCGAGACGCCCCGCCGCCGCATGAAAAAGAGCCTCTCCGCCCCCCTGCACCCCGAATTCGACGAGGTCTACAGATTCGGGGCCGAGAGCCGGAAACTCCTTTTGCGGGAACCGGTGGATGCCATGCCCGACCCCACCCCGTTCCTGCTGGCCAGGGAGTCGGCCGAGGTCCACCTCATCAAGGAGAGGCCCCTGGTCATCCCCCCCATCGCTTCCGACCGCAGCTCCGGCGAGAAGCACAAGGTCCACGTGGGCGTGGCCCACCGCATCCACCACGCCGTCCCGCCGCAGGCGCAGCCCGAGGTGGAGACGCTGGCGGTGGACCAGGTGCGCGGCGGCGCGGGCGTCAGGAAGAACTCGGGGACGGACAGAACGGTGTGAGGCGGCCACGCCCGCCGCTGTCCACACTGTGATCGCCGCCGCGGAGCTCCCATCACGCCGTTTTGTTTAGTTTCCATGCATGCCACACTCCTCAGACCCGCCACCACTGTGCCCCTCCCCCCCCCCCCCCCCCCCCCGTGTCACACCCACGTGCTCGTGTCCCGCTGCAGCTCCTGTAGTAGCTGGGCCCGCCTGTGCCGCATGGCCTGCTTCCCGCACACCCGTGTCCCAGCGCGTGGACAGCGGCCCGCAGGCTGCATGCTGCTCAGTGTCAACATGGTCAGATAGCCACTCCCATGGAGACCCCTCACTCCTGACAGGCCTTTCCCGGCGGCCCTGGTGGCAGGTGTATGTGTATGTCACGGGAACTAAATAAGATGACGTTGCTTCTCATATCACCGCAACCTGAATGTGTGTTCATATTTTTTGTTAAGTTTTAGCCAAAATGTTCAAGATCCCAACAAACTTTATTTTCTGAACCTGCCTCCTCTCTGTTTTGTGTCTTTTATTGAAGCAGCGAGGGAAGGAGGCGGCTGGGAGGGAGACGGCGGGGCCTCCCGTAACTGCTGTGTTCTCGCCCAGACAGCGGCCTCACCCAGGGACACGGCCCGTGGGGGGTGCGGGGGGTTCACTTCTGAAAAGAGTCCCTGTTGTCTCCCGCCACCCAGAGCTACCCCGCAGGAGGGTCTGGCAAAAGCGACTTTAGGCTGAGGCTGGCCGCCCTAGTGCACCGAGTGCTCACCTGCCCCCCTCACAGTGAGGCCTCCTCACCTTGGCCAGCCGGCCAGGCCCCAGAGTGCCATCCTGGAGGTGGCCATTGTGCACCCAACCCACAGACCCAGGAGGGCGGTGGGGGCTCACGCAGGAATGAAACAGCGAGCTCACAGCATTGCACACGCGGGAGGCGGAGGGCTCCGGGAGGGGAGGAGCCGCTGCGGGGCCCTGGCCCAGGGAAGGGGCTCTGCCTGACGGGCAGCAGCCTGGCCGTCTGCCCCAGGAGGCGTCTCCGGAGATGCACACTAGGGTCCTCCCTGTGCCAGGGACACGCCAGGCCCTTTGGCTTAAGCATGTGTTCCCTCTGAGAAGGAAAAGAAACCCTCAACATCTTCACATGCTGTCCTTTAGAATTTACTTAACTCCTTAAAAAAACTTCAAAAACAAAGCCGTGAGCTGAATGTTATGGGAAGAGAGGAAAATGGCTGATTTCAAGTGAAAGGAAACCCCCACTCCTGCCTCTCGAGAAGCCCCCAAACGAGAGTGGGCTGAGCGCCTTATGAGCCCGTCCCCCGGGTCAGTCGGAGTTGAGGGTGAGGCACACGCCCTGCAGCACCCAGTGGGAGATGTGCCTCGTGGTGAAGAGGTCGGCCTCGAAGACCAGGCCCACGCCCATGGCGTTCCTCCTGGTGGAGGTGGTGTAGACGGGCGTCCGGAAGGTGTTCTGCAAAGGAGAGGCATGCGGGCTGGGGGGAGCCCATCACCGGGGGTGGGGGGGCAGGGGACCCTCCTGTGAGACGCGTCTAAGCCAGCACGTGGCCGGGCTTTGAGGGCGGCCCTGCCCTAGCTTAGCCCCAGCTTCACGTGGACACACGTGTTCGGAGGAGACCTGGGCCGGCGAAGCAGGCGGCGGCTGCTCGCACCAGCTGGACTGACCCAGCACTGCCGCAGACTCTCCCGGGAGCCCGCAGTCCCTCCTGAGGCGCCTGCCCCACCCAAGTCTGCTCACGTGTGCTCACGTGCATTTTCCTGGGCAGTGGCTCCACGCGGGTATCATGCCTCACGGGCTTCCCCTCCCAGGAAAGGGTAGGCTGCCTGGCCTGTGCCTGCCGCCGGGGGTAGGGGTGCGGGCGGCCGCCCACCTGCAGTTTGAGGCGGTGGGCCTCGATGGGGATGATCTTCAGGATGGGCAGGTCCACCACCAGCACCTTGGGCTTGCTCTTGACCAGACAGCCTCTCTCTAGGTCCCAGTCCGCGCCTTCCAGGTACAGTCCTGACACAAAGCACCCTAGGGAGCAGGAACGGACCGTTACGCAGAAGCACAGGCATGTGCGTCGCACAAACTGGGAGCGTGCCCGAGCCTTCACCACGAGTCTCCTCGGAGCTGAGGGAAACGCCCCTGACGCAGACACAGGGCCCGGAGGGAGACAGCGGTGTCAGCTGCACCGCAGGCCGGGCCCTGGGTTGGAGGCAGGTGATGCCCTCGGGGTTTGCAGGGAGGTCATTCGGCGACCGTCCTCTGAAAGGTCTGACACTGACTGGGGAGCCCACTCCACACAGAAGGAAAGGTGAGCGCGTCCAGGTCTCCCCGACATCACCCAGGACTCGACAGAGACCCTGGCGGAGAAGCGATGTGCCCCGGGCGTGTCCCCCCACACGGCCCGGCCCGCTGCTCCTCCCTCAGAACCGGAGGCGGCACCGGGCAGGGACCCACAGAGGCTGTGGGTCCATAGGGCTGCTGCACCTTGTCCTGCCCGCTCAGTCACTTCGTCTGCGTCCTGGAACTTGGTCACTTGGGTGAATAGGGTGGAGCGGTCCAGGGGCCAGCCGTTCCGCCGGCAGGTTGCCTGCACCAGGGCCGTGAGGTAGGATTCCGGGACGTGCAGCCCCGAGAGCCACATCACGTTGGGCTCGCTTTCCACGACCTGTAGAGCAGAGGGGCAGCTGCGTCAGATGTTGGTCAAAGCTGACGGACCCTGCGCTCATGGTAAAGACACCGTTCACATTGGGGCCGGAAGATGGTGATAGGACCCTGGCAGCCCATTTGGGAAAAGCAAGCTGCACCACCGAATGCAGAGGAAGCAAAGATTCAGAAATCCTATATAATAAAGAGCTAATATGCTAATTAGACCTAACAGCAAAACGACCATCCAGACAACTGTCCAGATGACCGTCCAGACAACCTTCTGGATGAAGCCGGGGCTGTGAGGGCCGGCCAAGGCAGCCAGGCTGAGCCCCTTGCACGAATTCTGTGCCTTGGGCCTCTAGTAAAACAGTAAGACCACAGAAGTGCAGGTCTTCTCCAGGGAATGTGTCATGCCTCGGAGTAAAGGACACAAACCGGGAGCCATGAGGACAAGACCAACCTATCTGATGCCACAAAAATGCAGAGCTGTCCTCTGGGAAGAAACACCACGAGCCAAAGTCTGAGGACACCCGGCAGTGAAGGGCCCGTTTCCTTGATGTGCTAAGAACTCTTACAAATCAACTTCCAAAGATGGAGAATTGGATAAAAGTGAAACCGAAATACAAAAAGACAATTCATAGTCCTGACTGCTTTGGCTCAGTGGATAGAGCCTGTGAACTGAAGGGTCCGGGTTTGATTCCTGGTCAGGGCACAGGCCCGGTTTGCAGGCTCAATCCCTAGTGGGGGTTGTGCAGGAGGCAGCCGATCCATGATTCTCTCATCATTGATGTTTCTCTCGCTCTCTCCCTCTCCCTTCCTCTCTGAAGTCAATAAAAAATATTTTTTAAAAAGGCCATTCACAGAAGAAGTACCACAAACTGTGAGATATACGCAGCCTCCCCCTAACCAAACACACGCACATCCGGACAATCACGTCACCGTTTACCGACCGGGGACAAGACGTGCGAACATTCACACCAGCACCGCGGAGAGTGCTCTTGGCCGCCTGCACCCTACCTCCCCTCCTCCAGGCAAGCGTCAGGGGTTAAAGTGCACGCACTCGGGCCTCGTAGGCATGCGTGGGGAGCAGGCTCGAGTGAGCACCAGGACACAGGCCAGGCTGTCGCCTGTGCCGGCAAAGGGAAACACTGGTGACCTCCTGGATGTCCAGCACGGGGAGGCCCCGGGTGCCCGTACAGTGGGCACCCCCAGAGGAGTGAGGCAGGTCTAGAGGGACTTAGATGGACAGGTGCTGAGACAGACTCTCCAGGGAGTAGGCCGAGCTGTGCCAGCGCCTTCAAGGTCTTCAAACAGGAAAAGGAAGAGACACAGATGTGCGGGCAGAGCAGCGTCAGCCGCTGGCAGGGTCAGCACAGGGGCGGGTGGGGCGGGGTCCGCAGGGCACCAGCGCCCCCTCACCCAGGACGTGTACTGGCTGAAGCGCCGCAGGAAGTAGAGCATCCAGTTCCCGAGGGACTTCAGGGTGTCGGGGGCCAGCTTCCTCCAGATGTGAGGGATGTTCCCGATGAACAGCGACCTGGCCACGTCGTCCAGCTCGCTGCTCATGCCCACTTCCCCGGCCAGGGCCTGCGGTGGGATGGGGAGCGCAGGGGCGGTCGGGCCAGCCCTGTGGGGCGGGGAGCCTGGCGCCCAGCCGCCTGCCCGGGGAGCAGCTCACCCTCTGCAGCTCGGCC
Organism: Myotis nattereri; assembly: GCF_964212035.1. Taxonomy (NCBI): domain Eukaryota; kingdom Metazoa; phylum Chordata; class Mammalia; order Chiroptera; family Vespertilionidae; genus Myotis; species Myotis nattereri. Next base: position 27,458,032 of record NC_138095.1, on the reverse strand, counting down.
AGGGAGCGGGACATGCGGACCAGCAGCTTGTTGAAGCGCTCCAGCTCCTGCAGCAGCACCACCGATGTCGGGGTGATGCTCGCGCCCAGGTGCCTCCGGACCAGGTCCAAGTCGAAGACCTTGGGCATCTTGTTCTCTATGTCCTTGGCCACGTTGCCAATGTAATCCTCTCGGCTGATGCCGCTGCTCGATTCCCCTAAAGGCAGGATGCTTGTGAGGGAGAGCAAGGCGCCAGGCGAGGGGCGAGGGGCGAGGGGGTGGGCAAGGCAGCAGCATGGCGGAAACTCAAGGGACCAGAGGCAGAGCCCTGCCTCACCCCGGGCCCTGGGCGCGCCCCTCCGGGCGGACTACCTGTCTGAGGCTGCAGCTCCAGCAGGTGAGACCACAGGTCCCGGGCGGCCTGCGTGTAATACCCGATCTCGGCGTTGGGGTGGAGACCGAACACCTCGGGCGTGTTGGCCAGCGGCAGGGCCTCGATGGCTTCTACAGCACAGACAGCGAGGTCACCGCGTACACCCTCCCTTTCGGACACGCAGACGAACGCCCGCTGCTCCGCGCACAGTTCCAAGTACAATTCTACCCAGTCCGCCCCGTCCAGCCCACCTCCGTTTGTTATGAAACGGCTGTGACCTTCGCGGGGCCACCCCGTCCCTCCGGGCAGAATCCGCCACATCCGCCGTCATTCAGGCCAGGAAATCAGAACCAACGCCGTCAGCTCCGAGCCCCACACCCACCCACCAAGGAGGCCCCCCGACCCCCAGGCGAGGGGACAGAAGAGACAGGAGAGCCCTCACGCCGAGAGAGCCAACACCGCCGAGATGTGGGCTCCCTGAGAAAAGACCTGGAGAGACTGCGTCTGGAAACCCACCCACGAAGCGCTCCTTGGGGTCGCCCGCGCCCGCGGGGATCTTGTAGTCCACCTCCTTGTTGTGGAAGAAGTGGAAGGGCTGGAAGGTGTCGAAGATGAAGTCCCCCAGGTACTCGTCCATGTAGATGGTCAGGATGCGGCGGTCGAAGCTGTCGATGGCCCGGCCTCCGTACATGACCTGCGGTCCCGGAAGTGAGAACCGGCCGCTTTTGTATTAAAGAAACAGGCAAAACCAAACCGCAGAGGCAGCGGTGCTTCCGCCTGCAAAGGTAACACTGCCGTCTCTCCCACGAGCCTGCACAGCCCTGCCCCCAGATGGAGCCGGCGCCGCGGCATGGCCGAGGCGAGGCGGGCACTGCCCACTCCCAGGGACAGCAGCCTCGGGCAGGGAGCGGAGCTGCGTGCGGCCGGGGCTCTCAGAGGACAGACCACTGGGAGTGAGCAGCGGGGTTCAGAGACCCAAGGCAGGAGGAGCAAGGCGAGTCCAGCTCCGCGATAGGTCAGGGCGCCAGGCCACAGCCCCACTCCCGCCCAGGAGGGTCCCCGAGGCCTCCTACCTCTCCAATCAGGTACTTGAGGCTGCCCCACGGGATCCGCGTGTCGCGCTGCTGGAAGGCTTTGGTCAGGTACGTGTTCAGAATCTCCATGCAGACCTGAGGGGGAGGGGGAGGGGGAGGGGGAGGCTCGCCAGCATGCTCCCGGGGACACGGGGAGGAGGGAGGACGTCCCGGGGAAGCGGGGGCCGCGTACCTGGAAGTCGGACTCGTTGAAGTCGTAGTAGACGTTCCAGCCGATCTTGCCGAACTTCCTGCGCTCCTGCACCACGGCGTGGAAGAAGGCCAGCACGTACACCAGCGGCTTGAACGCGGGGTGCGGGCAGTGCTCCAGCATCTCGTTCGAGATCTTGAAGTACGTGGCCCTCATGTTGAGCTTCAGCCCATTGGGCGGCTCCGTGACAACCTGGCAGAGGAGACGGAGGGTGACGGGCCGCAGGCCTGCACGCAGCACGGGAGAGCGTGACGTGGAGGCGTCCTGGCTCCCCTCTCACTGCGTGGCCGGTGGGCCTCTCCCTGAGCAGCACTGTCTGTGGCCAGGAGCCCTGAGGAGCTGCAGGCTCTTCTCCGAGGCTCTGCCACATGCTCAGCAGATGCCCCGAGAAGGCCCTGCAGCCCCCTGACCGGGGCCTGGGATGGAAGGTGAGAGGAGCCACGTTTCCCTCTTGCTGCCCCAGAGACAGACACAGAGCCTGTGCACACTGTGCTCTGGAGAAGCAGTAAATGCGCATAAACCACGCGGAGCTTCTGCACGGCCCCGAGGACGCGGGAGGTGGCCTGTCCCAGGGGCAGCCGTGCAGACGGACCCGGGCTTTGGGCACAAGTGGGAGAGGAGGCCTGGGGGCTGCACTGTGACGGGGCACTGCTTCTCTGGGGAGGGAGGGAGGGAATTGGGAAGGGGTGTGTGGAAGGTCCCAATCACATCTGATGTTTGTTTATAACACACACACATGCACGCACACACACGTGCGCACATGCACACACAGTGGGTCCGTGGTGTCTGCCGACGCCTGACCTTCAGGGACTTCTGCAGGATGCCAATGGGGAAGCCCTGGGTGGGGTCGGTGGTGAGCCACAGGCGGAAGTCGGGGTGGGGCTTGGTGATCCGCTCCAGGGACTTCTCCAGGTCCTTCAGCCACTTGACCAGCAGGTGGCAGTTCTGCAGCATCAGCCATTGCCCACGAGCCACCGCAGTCTCCAGCAGCTGCAGGGCCACCTGCCCGCGGGGAGGAAAGGCTGGTGCCCGAGCCCCGCCAGCCTGTGCTCTCCCAGGGCCCGCCCTAGCCCCCAGCACCAGAAGAGGCGGAACCCCATCTCTTAGGGTTCCTCCCGGACCCTGTGCCCTGGGCAGGTCCCCGCCCAGAGCCCCTTGGCCCAGGAGATCCCACTGTCCCTATTCCTGATGACTTATCAGCCCTGCCACGGGCAGTGACGCTATAACCTGCAGGGGAGCTGCAGGGAGGGAGGAGGGACTGTGCAAGGGCGTTGAAAAAAACAGCACGCACTGACCATAAGCTGGTCACCGCCAGGAGCACGCTGGGCTCAGGCCATACTGCCATCGCTCTCACCCTCACCCTGGCCTTAACTATAGCTCGAGCACTAACCGTAGCCCTAATCCTAGCCCTGGATATAGCCCTAACACTAATACTAACCATAGCCCTAGTCCTAACTCTAACCGTACCCCTAACCCTAATCCTAACCATAGCCAAGTTCTAACTCTAACCCTATCCCTAACCCTAATCCTAACTGTAGCCCAAGCCCTAACTCTAACCGTAGACCAAGTCCTAACTCTAACCATAGCCAGAGTCCTAACTCTAACGATAACCCTAACCCTAACTCTAATCGTAGCCCGAGACCTAATCCTAACCTAACCCTAACTGTAGCCCTAACCCTAATCCTAACTGTAGCTCTACCCTAACCCCAACCCAAACCGTAGCCATAACCCTAATCCTAACTGTAGCCCGAGGCCTAACTCTAACCGTAGCACTAACCCTAATCCTAACCATACCCCGAGCCCTAACTCTAACAGTAGCCCTAACCCTAATCCTAACCCTAATCCAAACCATAGCCCGAGCCCTAACCCTAACCGTAGCCCTAACCCTAATGCTAACTGTAGCCCGAGCCCTAACCCTAACTGTAGCCCTAACCTTAACCCTAAACGTAGCCCTAACCCTAATCCTAACTGTAGCCCTAACCCTAATCCTAACCATAGCACTAACCCTAATCCGAACAGTAGCCCGGGCCCTAACAATAACCATAGCCCTAACCCTAATCCTAATTGTAGCCCTACCCCTAACCCTAACTGTAGCCCTAACCCTAATCCTAACCGTAGCCCAAGCCCTAACTCTAACCATAACCCAAGTCCTAACTCTAACCATAGCCCTAACCCTAACTCTAACTGTATACCTAACCCTAACCCAAACTGTCGACCTAACCCTAATCCTAACTGTAGCCCTAACCCTAACCCTAACTCTAACCATAGCACTAACATTACCCTAACCGTAGCCCTAACCCTAATCCTAACTGTAGTCCTAACCCTAATCCTAACTGTAGCCCTAACCCTAACCCTAACCCTAACCCTAACATTACACTAACTGTAGTCCTAACCCTAATCCTAACTGTAGCCTTAACCCTAACAGTAGCCCTAACCCTAACTCTAACCATAGCCCTAACATTATCCTAACTGTAGCGAGCGCTAAACCTAATCGTAACTGTAGCTCTAACCCTAACCCGAACCCAAACCGTAGCCATAACCCTAAACCTAACTGGAGCCCAAGCCCTAACCCTAACTGTAGCCCTAACCCTAATCCTAACCGTAGCCCTAACCCTAATCCTAACTGTAGTCCTGCCCTAATCCTAACTGTAGCCCTAACCGTAATCCTAACCGTACCCCTAACCCAAACCGTAGCCCTAACCCTAATCCTAACTGTAGCCCAAACCCTAACCCTAACCCTAACATTACCCTAACTGTAGACCTAACCCTAACCCTAACTCTAACCTTAACTCTAACCATAGCCCTAACATTATCCTAACTGTAGCTAGCGCTAACCCTAATCGTAACTGTAGCTCTAACCCTAACCCGAACCCAAACCGTAGCACTAACTCTAATCCTAACCGTAGCCCTAACCCTAACTGTAGCCCTAACCCTAATCCTAACTGTAGCCCGAGCCCTAAGCCTAACCATAGCCCTAACCCTAATCCTAACCATAGCCCTAACCCTAACTGTAGCCCTAACCCTAATCCTAACTGTAGCCCTAACCCTAATCCTAACCGTAGCCCTAACCCTAACCCTAACTGTAGCCCTAACCCTAATCCTAACTGTAGTCCTGCCCTAATCCTAACTGTAGCCCTAACCCTAATCCTAACCATAACCCTAACCCTAATCCTAACTGTAGCCTAACCCTAACCCTAAACGTAGCCCTAACCCTAATCCTAACCGTAACCCGAGCCCTAACCCTAACCGTACCCCTAACTCTAATCCTAACAGTAGCCCGAGCCCTAACCCTAATTGTAGCCCTAACCTTAACCCTAAACGTAGCCCTAACCCTAATCTTAACTGTATCCCTAACCCTAATCCTAACCGTAGCCCTAACCCTAATCCTAACCATAGCCCTAACCCTAACTGTAGCCCTAACCCTAATCCTAACCGTAGCCCTAACCCTAATCCTAACCGTAGCCCTAACCCTAATCCTAACTGTAGCCCTAACCCTAACCCTAACTCTAACCTTAACTCTAACCATAGCCCTAACATTATCCTAACTGTAGCTAGCGCTAACCCTAATCGTAACTGTAGCTCTAACCCTAACCCGAACCCAAACCGTAGCACTAACTCTAATCCTAACCGTAGCCCTAACCCTAACTGTAGCCCTAACCCTAATCCTAACTGTAGCCCGAGCCCTAAGCCTAACCATAGCCCTAACCCTAATCCTAACCATAGCCCTAAGCATAGCCCAAACCCTAACTGTAGCCCTAACCCTAATCATAACTGTAGCCCTAACCCTAATCCTAACCGTAGCCCTAACCCTAATCCTAACTGTAGGCCTAACCCTAATCCTAACTGTAGCCCAAACCCTAACCCTAACCCTAACATTACCCTAACTGTAGGCCTAACCCTAATCCTAACTGTAGTCCTAACCCTAATCCTAACTGTAGCCCTAACCGTAATCCTAACCGTACCCCTAACCCAAACCGTAGCCCTAACCCTAATCCTAACTGTAGCCCTATCCCTAATCCTAACCGTAGAACTAACCCTAATCCGTAACCGTAGCCCGGGTCCTAACCATAACCGTAGCTCTAACCCTAATCCTAACCGTAGCCTGAGCCCTAACTCTAACCATAGCCCAAGTCCTAACTCTAACCATAGCCCTAACCCTAACTCTAACTGTATCCCTAACCTTAATCCTAACCTTAGCCCTAACCCTAATCCTAACCATAGTCCTAACCCTAACTGTAGCCCTAACCCTAATCCTAACCGTAGCCCTAACCCTAACTGTAGCCCTAACCCTAATCCTAACCATAGCCCGATCCCTAACCCTAACTGTAGCCCTAACCCTAACCCTAACTTTAACCATAGGCCTAACATTACCCTAACTGTAGCAAAACCCTAATCCTAACTATAGTCCTAACCCTAATCCTAACTGTAGCCCTAACCCTAATCCTAACTGTAGCCCTAACCCTAACCCTAACCATAGCCCTAACCCTAATCCTAATCCTAACTGTAGCCCTAACCCTAACCGTAGCCCTTACCCTAACTCTAACTGTAGCCCTAACATTATCCTAACTGTAGCTAGCGCTAACCCTAATCGTAACTGTAGCTCTAACCCTAACCCCAACCCAAACCATAGCCATAACCCTAATTCAAACTGTAGCCCGAGCCCTAACTCTAAAAGTAGCACTAACCCTAATCCTAACCGTAGCCCGAGCCCTAACCCTAACCGTAGCCCTAACCCTAATGCTAACCGTAGCCCGAGCCCTAACCCTGACTGTAGCCCTAACCTTAACCCTAAACGTAGCCCTAACCCTAATCCTAACTGTAGCCCTAACCCTAATCCTAACCATAGCACTAACCCTAATCCGAACAGTAGCCCGGGACCTAACTATAACAACAGCCCTAAACCTAATCCTAATTGTAGCCATACCCCTAACCCTAACCGTAGCCCTAACCCTAATCCTAACCGTAACCCAAGCCCTAACTCTAACCATAGCCCTAACCCTAACTCTAACCGTATCCCTAACCCTAATCCTAACCGTAGCCCTAACCCTAATCCTAACCATAGCCCTAACCCTAACTGTAGCCCTAACCCTAATCCTAACCGTAGCCCTAACCCTAATCCTAACCGTAGCCCTAACCCTAATCCTAACTGTAGCCCTAACCCTAACCCTAACTCTAACCTTAACTCTAACCATAGCCCTAACATTATCCTAACTGTAGCTAGCGCTAACCCTAATCGTAACTGTAGCTCTAACCCTAACCCGAACCCAAACCGTAGCACTAACTCTAATCCTAACCGTAGCCCTAACCCTAACTGTAGCCCTAACCCTAATCCTAACTGTAGCCCGAGCCCTAAGCCTAACCATAGCCCTAACCCTAATCCTAACCATAGCCCTAACCCTAATCCTAACCCTAACTGTAGCCCTAACCCTAATCCTAACAGTAGCCCTAACACTAATCCTAACTGTAGCCCTTACCCTAACCCTAACTGTAGCCCTAACCCTCATCCTAACTGTAGCCCGAGCCCTAACCCTAACCATAGCCCTAACCCTAACCCTAACCGTAGCCCTAACCCTAATCCTAACCATAGCCCTAACCCTAATTCTAACCCTAACTGTAGCCCTAACCCTAATCCTAACAGTAGCCCTAACACTAATCCTAACTGTAGCCCTAACCCTAACCCTAGCCGTAGCCCGAGCCCTAACTCTAACCGTAGCCCGAACCCTAATCCTAGTCGTAGCCTGAGCCCTAGCCCTGACACTGTTCAAGCACATGCTCCCCGCTCTGCAGGCCAGAAGTGGCGCAAGCTCAGGTGGAGCGGCCAGGACATAACTCCTCCCTACCAGAGTTTGGGCCCAGCTCCCTCCAACCCCCGGTACCTTCTCCTGGCCTTGGCCCATGGCGAGGAACTTGAGGCGGTTTCCCCCAAAGCCAGTTTGCTCGGCCAACTTCATGAGGTCGCTGGCGGGGTCGGAGCCGGGGCTCAGGATGAACACGATGGGCGAGTTCGGGGTGCTCTGCTCGAAGATGGCCTCGAAGCTGATCATCGGGGGCTGCACGTACCTGGGCAGGGCCACCCCCAGAGTTAGGGGGCTCCTGTCTGACCAGCACACTGTCCCCGTTCCACCACCTGGGACGTCACCCCAGCTCTTGGCGCCGCCCGCCTCGTGTGAGGGCCCCGTGTCTGCACCCCACTCATGGCGACTGTTTCCTTTTTAACAGTGCGTCTCACACACTGTGTTTCGCTAGCAGAGCGCAGTGGTGTGGCGATCGTTTCTCCCGCAGCTGGCCCACCTCGGCCGCCGGAGGGTGCGGGAGGGGGCCCCGCACAGAGGCCTCGCCAGCACCCACTCACACTTACTTCTCCCCCATGGTGACCGTCACGTAGTCGGTCACAGCGCGGTAGACCCGGTCCACGCGGAAGCAGCGCAGGATGAGCAGCTTCTGGAAGGGGGTGATGCTGCTGTCGTAGCCCAGGGGGAAGGGGGACTGCTCCAGCGCGTCCAGGTCATACCACTGGAAGGCAGAGGCCCCGTCACGTGGGGGCCCGGGAGGGTCGCCACGTGGGCAGCACACGGACCCGGCAGTGTGCGCAGCAGCGTGGCTCCCAACACGGGCTGGGAAGAACATCCAGGCCTCCGCTCCTCCGACCTGTCCTGTCCCTCCCCGAGCTGTGCCCTTCAGGGAGGGCAGGTCTGCGTCTGCGTCACCGCTGGTCCCAGTGCCCATCAAGGGCGGGCCGCGGAGCTGCTCAGTGCCATTGCTTGGATGCCTGGTGGGTGGGTGGGTGGGGCGGGCGGGCGGGCCTAAGGACAGACGATGGATGGACGGACGGATGAGCCAGCATGCCACCCGGGGATCAGAGGGCTCCGATTAGATCTGAATGGGCCCCTCCAGGAGTATCTCCGTCCCCGCAGGTAAGTCTGGAGACTGGCGTGGGCGAAAGGAGGGAATGGGGTGGGGGACGGGGCAGCGGGGAAGGGAGTGGGGGGCTCACCTCCTGCCAGACAGCAGGGTACTTCTCCACATCGTCGGGGAGATTCCCGAAGTCCTCTGAGAACAGCTCCGACAGGAGCATGATGTCCTCCCAGCCCTGGTCAGGCAGCCACGCACAGGGCTTCTTCCGCTTGCTCTTCTCCAGGGAGATGTTTCCTAATCCCACGGGAGCTGAGTCAGCCGCTGCTGCCGCCGCTGCCACCTGCCCTGGGACCTCCCTTGCGGGGGGCAGCCCTCTGGGAAGAGGGGGCGCAGGCTCCCTGTGCCGCCCGTCAGGGCAGCTTCAGGCAGAGAAGGGCTGCTCCCGTCAGACCAGCAACATTTCTGAGGCTGGAAAGGTCAACATGGAACCGAAACAGTCCCAACACACGCGGCCAGAAGCGGCTCCAGGGCGGCCGGGGGGCCAGCTGTGTGGACGCACGGTCCGCGTGCGCATGCGCGAGTGGTCGAGGCCCACAGTACCTTTCAGGAAGAACTCGAGCTCCTCCTGGGGGACCCTCCCCTCCGCCTGCTCTATCTTGATCGTCATGTTGAAAGAGAAGAGTAACTTGTGCCTCTCAAACAGCCCTGAAGAACAAGATGGACACCAACTTTAAAGTGGTTTCCAAACATACGCACCCTGTGTTCCAGCAGCACCATGCACCACAGCTAAGACCTGGGAACAGCCTAGTGCCCAGCACAGGTGAGGGGTTAGAAAACGGTGGTCCATCTACCATGGAACACTGCGCGGCTGTAAAAAGAAGGAACTCTTACCACTTGCAACAGCATGGCTGGACCCGGAGAGCATTGTGCTGAGGGAACAAGCCAATCAGAGAAAGATAAATATCACATGAGCTCACTCATATGTGGGATCTAATGACCAGCATAAACTGATGAACAAAAATAGATCCAGAGACAGAGAAGCATCAAACAGACCATCCAACCTCAGAAGGAGGGGTGTTGGAGATCAACCAAAGGACTTGTAGCTGCATCTGAGCATACCCCATGGACACAGACAGGGGGGTGGAGCGGGGGAGGGCATGTGCTGGGGGTGAGAGCGGCTGGGGAGAGGCCAATTCGGGGAAAGGAGACGTAAGTAATACTTTCAACAATAAGGAATTTAAATACATTTTAAAAGTCATTTCTAAAATCGAGTTTCTGGCACACAGCGTGCTTCCACGTGACAAAGCCCCGGACGGGGAGGCTGCACTGAGCCCTCCCTGCGTGGGAAGTCCATGACCGAGTACAGGAGACACGGGCTCAATCCCATGTGACGCCACGTGTGTGATTATTCTACTATAGCCTGTGGAAGCAGGCGGGGCCGGGGAGCTGCTGCCGGCGGGCTGGGCTCTGCGGTGGAGGAAGTACATCCCTCACAGCCTCTACTAAGGAGGATGCTACACCCCAGGTTCTTTTCTAAACAGAATAAATGCGTTCCTGGGAGAAAGTGTCCAAGTCAGTCTGTGATCTGAACGGTGCTTGGCCCATGTTAGAGGGCGGGCTGCCTACCCGAGCCCTCGAGGAACCCGCAATCACCCGCAACCCTTTTCCTGCCCCACGCCACGGGCTGACTCTGTCCCTCCCGCACCCATGGACAGAGCAGCCCTGAGCCAGGACCTCCACAGGTGCTGCGTCCGGCGGCCCCCCCATCAGCGGAAGTCGGGGCAGGACGAGGACCCCGGCGGGCGGTATGCCCGGCACGGCTGGCCTGGCCTGAGGGGGCGCTCACCTGTGCAGCCGTAGTTGTAGATGTTGAAGGTCAGCGTGTCCATGATGTTCCTGAGCCGCTTCATGAGGATGGAGTCAGGCAGCGACTTCTTCAGCGACAGCCCGAAGACGTCGAGGAAGGCGCTCAGGGAGTACTGGTACATGGTGGTCACCAGCGCCATCTCCGACAGCACGAAGAACAGGATGGCGCCCCGCCGCGCCGCTGGCCGGTAGCCGTCCCGCAGCCGGTCGATGTCCAGGGCCGTCTTCTCCGCCAGCTTGAGCTTCTCCGACACCTGCAGGAAAGGTGCAGGTTGCCAAGGAGATGGGACACTCGCACCCCTAACCAAGGGGACTGTAAACAGGAGGCAGAGGGCGGGAGTGGGAGAGGCACAAGAGAAAAAACAAAAAATGACCCGTGGGACGCTCCCAGGGCCCAGCAGGCGACCGCCGCGGCGAGAGGTGGTGGGCACCCGCGGCTCAACCCCACAGCAGCTCTCCTGACAGCCCCCCATTTCACCTGGAGACGCGCAGCACCCCCATCTCCTTCCACACGGGGCTGCACCCCAACTCCAGGACCCACCACACCACGCAACACCCCCTGGGCCGTGGATGGTCGCTGGGCGTGGGATTTAATGACTCTCAGGGCCTTTGTGATGGGGACAGGGACAGAGTCCCACGTCCCCCAGGGACTTGACCTGAGCGGACACGAGCCAGACCTATGAGACCACGGCGAGCTTGGCTCCCAGGAAGCCAGAGAACAAAGCCAACCGCCGAAGGCCCAGCCCACAAACGGGAAGGTGAGTCTGGGTGACAGGCTTGGCGTCCTGGATCCAGCCCTGCCTGAAGCTGGCACGGACTTTCCTGCTTTGTAAGCTGATAAACGCCTCCCAAGGGCTTGGGGAGACCTTTCAGACACCCTTCCCCACAGCACCCCCCACAGGGGGGCCATTTCTCATCAGGCAAACCCTCAGGAGGCTCAAAGCCGCGTCCATGAGCACAGGTTGACATCCTCCAGCCCAAAGCCCCCGATCCCAAGGCCCAGGCCCTGAGCGCAGCGAGACGCGGTGCGCTCCCCGAGCGGCGGACCTCGGTGGCCTTGGACTTGGTCTCCTCCAGCGTCTGCACCAGCTCCACGTTGTCCAGCATGTTGCCCGTGGAGGTCGCCAGCTCCCGCAGCAGCGAGTCTTCCAGGTCCTTCAGCAAGTTCTTGTTCTCGCTCGTCTCCTGGATGAGGTGCTCCCGTTGCTCCTCCAGCTCGTGCCTCTCGAAGCCCACCAGCACGCTCAGCAGCTGGTCCTCCAGGCCTTTCAGAGTGACTGGGGGGACACGGGTGGCCTCACTGCTCTGTCCCCCAACAAGCGTGCAGGAGGCTGGCGATCAGTGACTCTCTCATCCTTGAATTTCTCTCTCTCTCCCTCTCCCTTCCTCTCTGAAATCAATAATAATATACCTATTTTTAAAAGACGTGACTAAGAGCCTGATGGGGTCACTGAATGAAATGCGGGCCGTGAAGGCCTTGTCTCGGATGGCAGTCTCCCTCGCACCACCTTGCATGCCCGGCGGCCCTGGCCCTTACCGGTGTAATTGATGACCATGGCTTTCCCGAACACGGACGGCGTGTATCGAGGGTTGGCCAGCTTGGTGGTGAGGTAGAGCCGGAAGTTGGAGTCGTAGTCCACTTCCTTGTCGCCCAGGATGATGAACTGCCGGCCCTGGGAGAACTTGATGTTTTTCTCCAGGACGTTGTCGATCACGGGGTCGATGTACTCGTCCACGTCGTGGAAGAGGAAGGGCGTGCCGTACTTGATGGACATCTCCAGCAGCTTGAGGAAGTCGGGGTCGTTGAAGGAGGCGACCTGGAGGGCGGGAGGCAGTGCCGAGGGTCAGCCCTGGCCTCACACGTGGGGGTGGCCTTGGAATCCAAGCAGGTACATCCCGGGAGCAAGGACCAGGAACCACAAGGAAAAGGTCAAACTCAACGTCAGGGGTTTGCTGACGATTTCAGCAAAGTGACCGGGCAATCAGTATGAACACATGACCATAAAACCCAGGCCCCTGCACACGGGTGCCCGAGCCGCACTCGTCACCATCGCCAACGAGTGGAGACAAGCCCCTCGTGCCTCGTGGCGGGCGGGTGAACGGGGTGCGGGCACACAGCGGATGCTGCGCGGCACCAACAGGAAGCAGAGGCCCCGCCACAGCGCGGGGAACATGGTGCTGAGAGGCCGGACACAAGGCCAGCGACTCTGTGACCCCTTCACAGGGAGACGCAGGGATGGGGGATCCGCAGGACAGGAAGTCTGTGAGTGGCCGCCAGAGGCTGGGGTGGAAGAACTGGGGGAGGGTGACGATGCTCAAGGACACAGCATTCCTTTGGGGGCGACAGAAATGGACTCTGCTGGTGATTACACCACTCGGTGAAGACAACACACTGGACGTCTGTCTGAAGCGGGGAACTGCAGCCCCCAAAAGCAAAGCGATGGGACCCTCAGGGCCAGGCCCTGTGCTGACGGGGAACGAAGATGAGCAGAGCACAACCTCTGCCCTCAGCTGCTCACAGCCTCAGGGCAACGCGCAGATCAGAGTAACAGCCGGGCTTCACCCCCTTCCTGACTCCACACGGGGCTCAAGGCTGGGCATTTCGCTGGGCACTGCTGGGGGCCAGGGAATGCCAGGGAGGGGGATGGGGGCCGTACCCGCAGGTTGTTTTTCTCCTCTTTTCTCTTGATCCAGTTGAGGGCCTGCTGCTGGGGGTCGATACAGAGGGGGAAGCGGCTGGCCCGGGTGGTGAGGATGCCGTTCTGGACGGAGAGCTCGTCGGGGGGCAGGCCCTGGGAGCCCCACCTGGAAGGAACAGCAGCAGGGAAATCCATTTCTTTTGCCAAGTTCTGAACCAAGGACTAGGGTGGTGGGGTCGGCTTCCCAGAACAACCCACAGTCCCGAGACCGGTGGACCCTCCTCGGCACCCGGGCACTGGCTGTGCAGGGCCTACCCCCCCACCCCGTGCTGTGCCCTGCAGGGGCCGCCCATGGGGCCCAGCTGGAGGCGCCCCTGGACCTGCGGGCGCGGACACCCACCTGCTGATCTCCACGTCGTCCGTGAGCAGGCTCTCCAGGCGGAAAGGGATGCTCAGGGGGATCTCCCGCGCCATGATGTCCTGCTGCCAGATCTGGTTGACCATCTCGTTGCGGAACTCCCAGGTGAAGGCGCCCTCGTAGCTCAGGAAGGCCGCGCACAGCAGGCAGTCGCCCAGCAGCCGGACACGCCGGTGCATCAGCTCGTCCAGGTCCCTCAGCCACCTGGCGCAGGAGGGCGCTGTGGTGAGCAGGCACCTTCCTGCACCCTCTAAAGAACATTCTAGAAGAACCAACTGGCCCCACTGCTAATGGGGACACAGAAGGAAACATCGATGTGAGAGAGACACATCGATGGGTGGCCTCCCACACATGCCCGGGCCAGGGGATCGAGTCTGCAAACCCAGGTATGTGCCCTCAACCAGAATCGAACCCGGGATCCTTCATTCCCGACGCCCTATCTATCCACTGAGCCAAACCAGCGAGGGCTAAACCAGACTCTCCCCCCATTTCCAGACGAGAACGCAGATGCCCGCCCACCTGATGTTCTCCGACCCCAGCCCCGAGATGAGCTTGTCGGCGGCGATGAGCCGGCGCTCCATGATCTCCGCCTCCTCCTGCAGCTTCTGCTTCTCCAGGATGGCCGCCTCGTACTTGGCCCCCAGGGCTTCCAGCTCCCGCTGGATGGCCGCCAGCTCGTTCTGGATCTTCTCCAGCTCGCGCTTCGTGAGGAAGTAGTTCCGCTCCAGCCTGGCCACCTACGGAGACAGGCGCAGGGCGGTGGGGAAGCCGTCCATGGCGGGCCGGGCCACGCAGCGCACCCCAGTGACTCCACCTGCTTCCTAACGAGGTCCGGCCCTTTGGGGCCACCCCTGCCACGGTGAGACCATCCTGTGACGGTCGGCGACCGCAGCCCTCGACAACAACCTTGAATCTCTTTCATCCTGCTCTCTTCACACAAAATTGGAAAATCTTTAGGACACAGTTTCTGTCAGTTCCCATTAGGCCCAAATGAGAGCTGTAGTTTGTTTACTGGGGAGGATGTTTATGGGGCTTAAAATCAGAACCTTGGCGGAATTCTCCCAGCAAAGCAGTGGGCACGTTAACTCTGACTCCAGATGGGTCGCTCAGCGGCAGTGCTTGCGCCTGACGGATGGGCGATACCTTTTCTCTTTTGGGCTTGATCTCTTTAAAAACGTCGCAGTAGCCCATGACGGCTTCGACGAACTTCAGCATGCCCAGGCCTGCTTTGCTCACAGCCTCCATTTCTTCAATGGTGGTGTTGAGAGTCTTCAAGAGACCTGACGGTCAAAGACGCCATGGCTCAGTGATGGGGAAGACTTGCCCGTGGACAAGGCACGTGACCGGGACCCAGGGTCCCACGGACAGCAGGGTGGGTCCGACCCTGAACGTGTTTTATGTCGAGGATGTTTCAGATGTGACGGCACCGAACGTCCCGTCACTCGGGCGCTTCCCTATGGCTGCGGCAGCCCCAGGGGACTCCCAGCCGGCGCCAAGGCCCAGAGCAGGGCACTAGCGGTTCGCAGGCCATTAGGGGTCACGGCGGCCTCTCCTGCTCCCACACCCGCGGCGCCTGGGGTTCCTGGGGTTGGCAGCCTTTGTTTGTGTCTAAGCGGCGGCAGAAGTGCGCTGGGTGACAGGGCTGAGCAGCGCTGGGAGACAGCGGTGCCAGGCACTCATGCCATCTTAGCAAAGACTGTTCCCCTCCCCGCCTCCCCAACCTGGGCTCAGGCCTGCGGGCCAGGAGGGGTGGGCACTCTGTGTGAAGTCAGGGGCTGGCCGCGGGTGGTGCCGCCCGCCTCCACACCCTCCCCACCAGGGACCCACAGGAGAGCTTATGCGGCAAGAGGCACAAGAGGAGAGCTCAGGGGTTAGGCCGACTCCAGGCACCACCAGGCCTGTCGGGAGGCGCAGAAGGTGGCGCTGGCCTGAGTGCCAGGAGACGGGCCTGTCCTGCTTCCCGGGACAGCACCACCATCTGCCTCCAGAACCCCTCCATCCGCAGGGCCATGGGCCCCCCGGCCTGCGACAAGCCCTCCTGGCTCTCCACCCGGCCCCGTGGAGAACGAGCCTGCCTTCCCGCCGCCCACACGCACTTCGGATGTTCTTCACTTGGCCCTGGGTGATGGAGTCGAAGTCGATCTCCATGAGCGAGCGCAGGAAGTTGGGGTCGGACATCATGCCCTTGGCCGTCTTCCAATTGAGCTCCTTGTAGCCCTTCATGATGAGGATGCACTCGCACACCGTCTGCACCTGCTTCGGCGGCTTCGCGAAGGACCTGGCGGACACAGGAGGCGGTGAGCGCAGCCTCAACGAGGGTCCTGGCACAGGCGCACCTGGAGCTGGGCCTCGGAGCGGCCATGCGTGGGGGCAGGAAGCCACGTCCCAGCGGTACCTGGGCTCCGGGGGCGAGCTGCTCCGAGGGCAGGTCTGGGGCCTCACCCTTTGGCCACGCCTCCCCCACCCCGGCATCGCCCAGGGCCCCCAGGGGGCCGCTTTGCTGTCGTTCCAGCAGGTGCTGCCTGGCCCTGAGTGCGTTCCCATCCGGAGGACTGACTCACAGAGCACCCCACCGCCCCCCTTCCCCCCCCGCCACAGCCCGCTCTGGAGCCCAGTCTCCCCGTGGGAGTCAGCCTGGATTCAAGGCCAGCAGCCCTGCTCCCCACCAGCTGGGGACCTAGGGCCAGCCACCGCGCCTCCCAGGCCCCCCTTCCCTCCTCTGCAAACGAAGACCATCCCCTCCGTGGGCCACACTAGCTCTGCCACGACAACCGCGCTGCTTTCAGGAGTGACGCTGGGGACGAGCCCAGCGGGAGGCAGCCCTGCCCGGTACCTGATCTCGGTCACGTCCGACTTGTCCAGCTTCTGCAGCTCCAGCTTGGCGGCCTCCAGGATGGGCATGACCTCGGCGAGGGCCGTCTCGGCCTCGGCCTTCTCCACCGCGATGATCTTGTTCTGCTCCTCGATGTCCATGGCCTTCTCTTCCGCCAGCTTCTTCTTTTCCTCCGCTGGGGGCGGGGGTTAGAGAGGCGACTGGGTGTGGGGGACGGACCACTGCTACCGAGCCAAAGCAGGGGCAGCCCTTCAGGGTCGTGGCTGGGCCACAGGGGGAGGTGATGCGCGTTGGCCACTATGGTGGCCTCGGGAGTCCCACTAGAACACGGGTGCTCACGGGACACTGGGTCTTAACCAGGACTGCTGCTCTGACTGACCTCCCGGCCATGTCCCACCCGCTCCAGCCCACGTGACAGCCCCTGGCCTGCCTGCCCAGTGCCCGCGGACACCAGTGCCCTCCCTGTCTCCGTCTCACTGGGACCTCTCTGCCTTTTCATCACCCTTTTCCCATGTGCTTTCAGGCCCAGCTCAAAGCCACTCCCTCACGTGGCCCGCCCACTGCTCCCGTCTCATTGCTCTGTATCTGCTTCCTGGCACGGGCTCGGCCTGGATTGTCCCATCTCCCTGGCGGCTGTGTGGTTCCCGCCCAGCACACAGCACCTCCCGAGGCTCCCAGGAGGGACACTGGGTCGAATAATGTTCCCCCCAAATGCACGCCCACCCCGAACCTCAGAATGCCGCCTTATTTGGAAAGAGTGTCTTTGTCAGACGGAGGGAAGAGGTCATGTGACGACAGTGCAGAGGTGGGGGGATGCATCTATGACCGAAGAATGCCCAGGCCTGCAGCCCCCGCAAGGCCTCTGGAGGAGGCCAGCCTGCTGTGGGGTCTCCCCGCCATGCCTGGCCCGCACTCACCGATGGCCGTGTTGGTGACAATCTCGTCCAGCAGGGTCTCACAGGCGGTGGACTTCTCGGCCAGCACGATCTTCTGCTCGGCCAGCTTCCTGTTCAGCTCGTCCAGCTGAATGGAGGCTTCCTTCAGCTTGTCCAGTCCGCCCTCCAGCCGCTTGCACTGAGCTGAGGACAGAGAGCGGCGTCCAGCAGCCAAGCGGCTGTTCCCAGCACCCGGGCTGGCACACCAGTGGCCTCGTGGTGCCGGGCCACCCTGGGCCCACCGGGAAACAGCCTTCTCATGAAATGTCAAGCATCGCTCGGCACCTCCACCGCCAGAGGTGTTGGGATGGCATCGGCCAAAATGAAGTTAGTTCTGAAAACAGCCCTTGGTCTGGCCAAGGGTCACGGCATTTTTGAAAAAGCATTTCCCAACAAAAAAAAGCACGAAAGGACTTAAACCAAAACTTAGGTAGAGATGACCTCTATGCAAAACTTTTAGGAGCGATTTTAAATTTCCCTTCCCTATCTCTGACTTTTAACCTTTGCACAATGTATACGTTACCTCTGCTTTAGGCTCGTCTTTTTCAATAAGAAATAAATCAGAAACTAAAAGCATCTGCCAGCAGAGCGCACTGCTGCCACCGTCTCTCCAGTCTCAGGCCACTTAGGGCTGAGCAGGTTCACAGCCCAGCACCGGAAGGAAAGCTCAGGTGTGCCGGGCCCTGCCCACAGAGGAGAGCCCCTGGAGAGCGAACCCCAGCTGGGCCTCGCTCCGCCTGGTCCTGCGCACGCCTGGCCTCGCTAAGCAGCGCTGCTTACACAAGGTTGGGGTTGCGTCGCCGTAAATGATGACATGCCTGTCGCCACCCGCTCCCAGGCTCACCTATGTTATTCTGGGTTTTCTCGTCCAGTAGTTTCGAGTACGTGTTAATAAAGTCAAGGTAATTCTTGGGAGTCACGTAGTTGCTGCGCCTCAGCTTCTGCAGAAATTGTTTGCTGAATTCGCCCACGGATCCGTGCACCAAAACCACATGTTCCACCAGATCTTCTATGTGTTCTTCGGGGATCATCGTATTAGGCCCTACAGAGGGAGGGACGGAAAAACGTGCCTCTTCACGAAAGGACAAGAGCAGCTCCTCGAAAAGTTAAATGAGAATTCCCACGGGACCCAGCAATTCCGCTCCTGGCTGTGTCCCCCAAAGAAGTGAAAGCCGACACAAGCAGATTCTCCGACGCTGATGTTCACAGCAGCATGAGTCACCACAGCCAAAGCAGAAGTGACCCAAGTGTCTACCCACGGACGATGGATAAACATGTGGTCCATCCACGCCATGGAATATTAATCAGCCTTAAAGAGGGAGGCTCGCCCGGAAGCATGCTACCTGAGAGCAGGCAGAGGGACAAGCGTGTGTGACTGGACTTATGTGAAAGATCTAGATCAGGCACATTCACAGAGACAGAAAGCGATCCGCGGTGACGGGGAACTGGGGGAGGGAGGAGGACGGATTCGGGCTGAACGGGCACGGTGTCAGTGTCACAGGAGGAGAAACGTTCAGGACGTGGTGGTGCTGGCGGCACAATGTGAACGTACTTCATGCCACTGAGCTGTGTATTTAAAAGTGGTTTAAAAGGCAATTTCTATGTTATATAAATTTTACCACCAAAAAAGTGACATAAAGTGTTTTTGGAAGAACAAGAGCCACTGTCACTGCTGGTGGCCCCTCTGGGCCTCGGTGCGGGTCCACACTCCGCAAGGCTCCTCTCCTGGCCCCTCCCCCACACCTGCACTCCTCACAACAGCGACTAGTTTGCTGACTACGTATTTACAAGGTGACACTTCATTTATTTACTCCTAGTTGCTAATCCTCTCCCGAGGATCTCTCCATTGATGTTTAGGAAGATTGGCAGGCTGAGCGGTTGAGTGTCGACCTGTGAACCAGGAGGCCATGGTTTGATTCTGGTCAGGGCACAGGCCCAGGTTTCAGGCTGGATCCCCAGTGTGGGGCATGGGGAAGGCAGCCGATCCATGATTCCCTCTCATCATTGAAGGTTCTCTCTCTCCCTCCTTCTCCCTTCCTCTCTGAAATCAATAAAAATATTTTTTAACTCATTGCGGACGGACTATGAGAATTCTCGCTTCATATTACAGTGTTTTATAAAGTCTCATGCCTTAAAAAGATACTAGCTTATAACAAAAGAACATGTAATAAATAACTTCAAAATGCAATGGTTATTTAATTTTAAGGCGTGCCTTTAACATTTATGTAAAATGCTTTTTGTACTCGTTCAATAGAAGCTTATCTGGCCACTGGGTAAAGCTAGCAATAAAACTACTGGTCCACCAAGTGTTAAAAGAAGGCGGTGACAAACTGCTTAGTGATACCACTAACGTGGTCCCCGTCTTAGCAGTCACTTACCTAAAAATGACTTGGCGACCGCATGCAGGGCCTGGGGCGGCCAGGGCATGAACCAGTCAATGCCAGTGTTATTCACCAGACCTTGAAAGCAGAGAAACAGAGGGTCACTGTGCAGCCCGGACCCTCAACACCGACACATCTTCCGTTCCCAACAAACGGGTGCCCGAGAGTAACTCAGCCACAGCGGGTTGCGCGAGCCCAGCACTGCTGACACATGGGCAGTCTGGGCACCAGACTGTCTGCAGCGCCCTGGCCTCTCTCGGTGGTGTACCTGCCAGCCCAGCGCTGACAACCCAGCGTGCCCGAGGGCACTGCACCTCCCACAGGCTGGCATGATTCTGGCACAGGGGAGGCAGCAGAAGTGCTGCTGAGCCCACCCGGGGCCTCGCCCTGGGACTGTGAGCATGTCCTGCTGTAAGGACATCGCCCCCCGGGGACAACACGCACGGGCAACGCCTGCTGGCCCCACATTGCACAGTCCGAATCCCAACCCACGACACGGCGAGTTTCACTTGCTGATGGACCCTCAGGTCGTGCATCGCTCCCCGAGGCATGGGCCCTGCTGAAGGGGGCACACGGATCTGCAGGCTCAGCCGAGCGCACCTGGGAAGTTCCGGCACCAGGTCCTCAGGGCGTCCCCCACGGGCGACATGCCCAGGACGATGTGCAGGTTGTTGGCACTCTTGTTCACGAAGTACTGCCACACGGACTCCTTGGCCGGGCTGACGCCCTGCTTCAGCGCCTCCTGGTCAATCTGACCGAGGATGGTCTCCTTCTCATCTTCGGCGAAGAGTGCGGGCACTATGCCTGGGGCGAGGACAGGCGGGTTCCCCAGGGCCGGGAGTCCCTCCGGCCCCGAGCACACGGAGCACAGGGTCCCGGGAAGAGTCCAAACCGCAACTCTGAGACCCAAGGCTCACCCTTCGAGCCTCAACCTCCTCACTGTGAAGTGGGAATGACCCACGCCTCCTGCTCCCAGGCGGCGGGGGGGGGGGGGGGGGGGAGGGTGACCACGAGCATCGCAGCAGGGTTCTCCTCTGGGGGCAGTTCCCCCCAGAGGCACTGGCCCGATGTCACGGCTTATGGGGCTGCCAGGGGCCTGTCGCGGCGAGGCCTGGGGACGCCGCCGGCACCTGAGGTGAGCATGTTGTTGATGAGCTCCAGGAAGCCCTCCTCCACCACGTGCGCGTCCGTGAACAGGAAGATCGTCGTCTTGTTCCCGATGCCCAGCCTCAGGTAGAGGTTCTTCAGGTCTTCCCGGAAGTTGCTCTCCGAGTAGCCGCGGCTCAGGAGGATCTCGAACACCTGCGGGCACGGAGCAGGGCGCTGCGTGGGACTGCGAGCGCGAGGGGGGCAGCTCCGTGACGCGGAATGCGCACGTCTGCAGGGACTGCCAGGGCGAGAGCCACCAGCGAGGGGTGAGCCAGGGCCAACCAGGTGACCAGGCCGTTGAGTGAGAGACGCGGGACAGAACAGCAGTCACGTCCTTTTGTCAAACAAACCAGGTGGGCACTCAGCCTGCACACGGGGGAGGGCGTGCGGCGAGCACGGGCTGTCCACGCGGGGCTGTGTGAGTGTGGGAGGAAGGGGTGTAAGAGACCGTCGGTTGTGGAAATGAGTTAGTTGAGTTCCAGGGAGGAAAGGAAGGCAAGAAACGAGGAGGCAAGGAGGAAGCCGAGGACGAGCGGGCAGTGAAGGGGGAGGGACCGGCACCAGCGCCGCCCTGACGTGCGTGCCCTCAGGCGTGAGCTCCCTCCGCCCGATGAACCGGGAGCTAACGCCTCCCACCGTGGGCGGCTGGGCCGGAGGCGCTCACCTCGTAGCCGGCCGTGAAGGCGGCCAGCTTGGCCAGGGACTGCTTCCCGGAGCCGCCGACGCCCACCAGCAGCGCGTGTCCGCGGTCCAGGCGGATGATGCGGTGCACGCGCGTCAGGTGCTCCAGGGCGTCGTCGAACAGCACCAGGTCCATGCGGGTGTTGCTCTCGTTGTACTCCTCCAGGATCTCCTGCGGGACCGTTCGGAGGGTGAGGCCGGGCTCTCTCCTGCTGCCCCGGAGGGACTAGGAGTGAGGGGACTCTCCTCTCCGTGCCTGAGGGCTGAGGACTGAGATCACGTGGGTTTCGGGGCCTGAGTCCAGCATTCACGGTGGAGGCTTCCATTGCTGGCTGGTGGTGGAGCCCACGCTGGTTGCAAGGCTCCACTCGGGAGAGTGGTTCCCGAACCTGGCGATGCACCGGCACCCGGGGCC
This sequence comes from Myotis nattereri, assembly GCF_964212035.1. Lineage (NCBI taxonomy): Eukaryota > Metazoa > Chordata > Mammalia > Chiroptera > Vespertilionidae > Myotis > Myotis nattereri. Next base: position 27,436,224 of record NC_138095.1, on the reverse strand, counting down.
TCCCTGGCTCGATGGAGGGACTCTCGGGGTGAGCCCAGGGGTCTGTTTCACACACTCCTCCGGTCATTCCCACGCCCCCCAGGACACGGAAACCGCCGGAGGAGACACCAGCCCCGCCCGCACCTGGAACAGAGCCTTGGCCGCCTCGTAGTCCTGGATGTCTTCGTAAATGCGCTCCTCCTCCTCGTGCAGCGCCATGCGGAAGTCCCCGAACAGGATGGGGTCCCGCATCACCACCTCCACGTCGTCCTTGAAGTGCTCCTTGACCAGGTCTGATATGTACTCTTGCACCTGCGACAGGGGCCAGTAACGACCCACACCCCACACCGCGCCCACACTGGCGGGGGAGGCACAACCAGGTCGTGCAGCCCCTTCCCTCCCAAACGCGACCAGGCGCTCACCGGCCCACCCTCCTCTACGCCAACCTCTATCTTCAGTGTCTATTCGCTACATAACAACACATGGGGCTTCCTGCTCCCCCCGCCCCCCCGGGACCCGCGGGCCGGGCGGCATCTGTGTGGCTCTGAGCACGGACCAGCTCCTTGTCGTCTTCGTTGATCAGCCGGTCGTGGAAGACACGCAGGCACTCGTTCCGCCAGACTCTCACCATCTGGGCCACCGTCTGGAACCTGCGATGGAAGGGCCGCCATCAGCCACGAGGCATCGCAGACGCGGGCTGATGCTCCTGTCTAGGTGAGTTCCCGAGTGCGGACAGCCTCTCTGCGGGCCTCCTCGCCCCTCCCGCTGGGCACACAGGAATGGGGCTAATGGCAGCCCAGCCAGCACGTTCCCTGTGAAGAGCGTAAGGTGGTGTCTAGAGCGCGCCCTCCGGGAGGGAAGAGAAGGCGCTCTCTCTAAAGGATGCACGTGGCACGGGATGCACGCCCGCCGGCTCCGCGGCTGGGACCGGGACCTAAAACCAGCATCGGCACCAGCAGCGCCTCCTTCTCAGAGCCAGCTCCGTCCCACTGGACCCGACTTCCTCTGGTCTCCGGCAAAGAGCCCTCACGCCGCCCCGAACGCCTGGAGCGGCCCGCTCCTGAGCTGCCAGTCCGAACCCCGCGAGGGCGCCCGGGTGGGTCTGGGCTGGTGTGGAGTCCTTAGCCCGTTTATAGGATGCGGATTCATCATGTGACTCTACGCTTGCAGATCCACGTGAAGTGTTCATTGGTGCAAATACACACACACACACACACACACACACACAGATACAGAAAGTAAAAATAAAGAAACACAAACAAGCCCCGTGTGACGGAGAAAAGGTGTGTGACCAGCTCTCATCCTCTGTGCTCGCTTCTCCCAGACACACAGTTCACCGACTGCAACTGCAAACGGGCCGTGGCAGGAGCGAGAGGAACACGGCACGTTCAGACGGGGGTGGGGACTAAGAGAGAGGGCAGCAGAGCGGTCCGGCCCGGGACGCACTGTCCCGTCACCCTCTGCCTCCTGTCCCTCCGCCTCCGACCCGAGGGCGGACCAGGCGGTGTGAGGTAAACATAGGCCCTGAGCGCCCTGTGCGCGGGCTGACGGGACGCCACCGAGTCCGTGTCTTAAAGGAACAGAAGAGCCCCCGCTGCGCACATGCTGGCGAGCCGCGCCGACTCACCGCTCGGGGTTGGTGAGGACCAGCCCGTGGAACACCCGCGAGAGGTCGCGCAGGTTGAAGATGTAGTGGAACTTGGACGGGGTGGGCGGCAGCTCCTGCACGATGTCCGTGTACAGCTGCAGCGTGCAGCGCGTCAGCCTGTCGCTCACGGCGATGATGCTCTCGTGAAACACCTGGAAACGGAGGAGGCCCGGTGTCAGTGGTGGATGGTTAGAGGCACACGTGGTCCATCCACGCGATGGAGCTTCGCTCGGCCGTGAACAGGAACGGAGCCCTGCCAGGCGCACCGTGCGGGGAGCCGGAGCACACGATGCCGAGGGAGCAGACTGGGGGCTGCCGGGCGGGAGGGCGGGGGAGGGGGTGAAAACTCCCTAGAACTGAGCAGTGAGGATGGTTGGGAGCCACTGTGAATGGACTAAAGGCCACTGAATGGTGTCCGTTCAGATGGTTCAGAGAACTAATCTCCCGTGCCATGAGTTTCACTGGGATTTTTTAAGAGGAGATAAAAGTTATCACAGAGAAACCCATCGTCTGCTTCTGTGGCCCCCGTCACTCTGACAAGTCCGCACGGTGTGACCCACCCTCAGTCTGGGTTTTGAGGGTGCAGACTGTGCAGTTTTGAAAGCAAATCCCTTCAGGTGGGGCAGGAACAGGCCCAGTGCCCACCGGTCCTGCTGACCCCTCAGCCGTCCCTCAGATTCGCCTCCTGCCTGGCCCTGAGGACCCTGAGTGTGGGGGCCCCTTCAGAAGGGACAGGCCAGGGCCAGAGGCCATGAGTAAACGCATGGGCTGCACTCGTGGGGGCCAAGCAGTCAGCATGACAGCAGCAGTAACGCATCCATCGGCATCTGCCCTGTGCCAGGCCGTGGGCCACACCACGCACGCCTCTCATTCCCCCACACGCCAGGGCGCGGGTGCCCCGTGCTCCTGCTCCAGGTGAGGGCGCCCCGGAGGCTCACAGCACTGCAGCGCAGCGTGAACCGGGCGATTCGCTGCTGTAACTCAAGGCCACAACCCAACTCCCAGGGCCGAGGCGCTGCGGTCTCTGGGCCCCTTTCCTCATGAAATACCTCGTTTTATGAGCGCGCGGGTGTGAGGATGCATACAATGTGGGCTGATCACACTCATTTCCCTCCTGGTTTTGAAAGAAATGTGTTCACAGGCCCCGAAGAGCACCGTGGGCGGCCGGCCTCGTGCCGAGTGCTGAGTGCGCACGTCGCCCCACGCCCGACCCCACACGAGGCCCGTCAGCTAGACGGCGAGGACAGCCGGTTACCGAGGTGTGGCCTCTCAGGATGGAGAAGTAGATCAGGTGCAGAGACATCTCCGAGGGGAACGGCACGTTGAAGACGCTGAACAGTGAGAGGAACCGCGGGTCCACCTCGTTGCGGCCGCCCCCCGCCTTGCCCATGGCCGCCACGAAGCCGAGGTCTCGGAGGCTCTTGCAGTTGAGCTCCTTGCCGCGGTCGTACAGGAAGCCCTTCTCCAGCAGCAGCTTCAGCAGGGCGATGGGCTGCTGGGTGCCGTACTCGTCCACCTGGGGTGCAGAGAAGACGGCGACGGTGCCATCGCCTCGGCCCCCAGCACGCGGGGCCGCTTCACAGGCTGCTCGGCGTCGGCAACTGCGCAGGCATTCGCCACGGTGCCCCCGAGGCCAGGCCCGTGGGGCGGGGCCCACGGGGTGTGCTCACCGTGCAGCACCGATGCCACAGGAGCGGCTCAGTAAACACGCTGACTGAATGGATGGGCGGAGAGACATGGGGATGGGTGCATGTGCAGAGGGACAGACGGATGGGTGATAGAGGGATGGCTAAGTGGGTGTGTGGGTGGGTGCATGGACGGATGGATGGCTAATAGGTAGATGCATAAACAGATTCACGGGTGGACAGATGCATAGATGGATGGACTGATGGGAGGAGGGACAGATACATGGACAGACGGACTGATGGATGGACAGATGCATGGACAGAGAGACCGATGGGAGGATGGACAGATGCATGGACAGATGTACTGATCGGAGGATGGGCAGACACATGGACAGACGGACTGATGGGAGGATGGACAGATGCATGGACAGACAGACCGATGGGAGGATGGACAGACGCAGGGACGGATGGATGAATCCTGCTTTGAGCAAAGCCCTTCTGGAAGGCAGGCTTTCGGGAAAAGATGGTGCTGCCTAGGTGATATACATGTGAAGGAGGGATTCTGGGGGCGTGCCTGCCCGTAGGCCTCCAAGTACGTGGGGCCGGGACCAGTGTCGTATGAAAGCACAGCTCACTGGAAACACCTGCTCAAGCACACGCTAGATGGGGCGCAGAGGCCGCCTCGTGCTGCATTACTCCTACGGAGCCGAGGAACCCTGTCCCTGCGGGCAAGCCCCTCGAAGAAGAACAGCCCAGGAGTCCCCAGCACTGTGCCCTGCGCGAGCAGAACGAGACAGGTCTCCTCACAGGCGCTCTCACCATGCATGTGCACACACACACACACACACCAGCGCACGGCCCCGCCCCCGCCCCGCCCCGTGAACTCCCACGACCTTGGGCATGTTCATGTCGTCCATGAACACCAGCAGGCGTTTTCCCATGGGGGGGCCGTAGGTGTCCTTGGTCCGTTTTTCCACGTTCGCTTCTAAATTTCTCTGGATGTCCAGGGAGGTGGTGCGGGAAGAGAAACTGACCATCAGCACGATCTGAAACAGAAAGAGAGGGTTCCAAACGATAAGCCATAAGCCACCGCCTCTCTCACAGACGTCACGGTGTCGGTGGACCTGCCTCCATAAACCAGTGTGTCTGCACTTCATCCACTGTAATGCGAGCGGGGATTTGGCTTCCCTCTCGACAGGCTGCAGAGGCAGCAACGAGCTGCCGCCTGTGAGCCTTGGGGACAACGTGGCCCGGGCTCAGCACCTCCGAAGAGTCATTTAATGTCTGAGGCCCCTTCTCCTCCGTGGGTGCCGGGTGCTCCACAGGGCGGTGCATCGAGAGGACATGCACAAGACAAAGCGACGTTCAAGTGGAGGCTCCTCCCTTCCTGCCGCGTCTCAGGCCACGAGCCATGGACAAGCACTGGAGCCTTCCTCGGGCCCAACTGCCAAGAGGAAGGGGAGGGCGGCCCCGGATCCCGTGTGCCCGGGGACTTGGGCCTCTGCTTCTCAGAGAATCACTGGGAGTCAGTCCACTGATCAGTGGTCCCCAGGCTTCAGGCAGCAGGGTCGCCAGTGGGCTTGTCTGGGTGGAGGAGCAGTGCTCAGGGGACGCTGCTGGACTGGAGGACCACGGCCGCAGATGGAACCTCCAACCGAGGTGCCCGAGCACATGCGCACACCAGCTCCCGACAGCGACCCTGTGCAGAGTGCCTGTTGCCTGCAGACAAGTCCCAGCGGAGGGCACTGCAGAGGGGGCTTCTGAACGCGCCTCCCTTGGCCTGACCCACAAACCTGCAGCTCGGGCTGCGAACACCCCTTCTGTGCCCCCCCAGGATCGCTAACCCGTGCTGCATGCGTGGGGGTGTGAGCGAGCCTGACCCGCTGCGAAGGCGCTGACCCGCGGCCACCTCCATGCTGGGTCGATACAGGTATCACTTACGTTAGTCTCTTCGCTCAGGTTTTTGAGGAAGTTCTGGGTGGTGGCTGTCTTCGAGGTGCCAGACTCGCCGACCAAAAGAACGGGATGCTTGATCTTGACCATGCGCTCCAGCATCCAGGCCGTGCGGGTGGTGTCCACCGTGTGAACTGCGGGACATCCCGGGGGAGCGTCAGGGACACGCCAGGGGTGAGCGCCACGGGGCAGGCCTGGCTCTCACTCACCTAGGATCTCAATGAACCTCCTCTCGCGGGAGTGCACGTACTCGGGCACCAGCCTGCTCCACGGGATCCACCGCTTCTGGGCGGGATCAAAGTGGAAGTCGTACAGGGTGGGGAGCTGAGCTGCAGTAAACAACAGTCCGCGCCACTCGGGTCACAGACATGGACACGCACCATCGGCCCCGGAACACGCTTGCCATGAACTCACGCCACTGGCTCCCGGGACAGCGGCTTCCTTGAGAACTTCCGACGCACCCACCCCCTCTCCACACAGACGACCAGCCCGGGGAGCCAACCCCCTCACTCTGCACACACACTGCGCGCCGTGAGCCAGCGCTGCCCGGCCCCTGGGCAGACACTTGCTGAGCCCCTTCTCTCGGATGCAACAGTGGGAGGCCGCCCTGGTTCCTAGAGTAGCTGCTGGTGGGCTGGGTGGGGAGAGAGTGACAGGTAAGCAGGCAACTGGGTTCCTACCTGGCAGTTCCCCGGGCCGGGCCCACACCCCGTCCAGCTCGGCAGAAGGCAGGGAGGCGAGGCGCTTGATGCACTCGTCGAACCGGTTGCGGCCGAAGTCCAGCAGGCAGGCGCCCAGCGAGCAGTACAGTGCCTCCAGGAAGAAGCACTCCAGCAGGTCGGGGTCCTCTATCTCCCCTTCGAGGAACGCGTCCAGCACCTTGGTCAACTGGGTCACCTGGTGCACAGGAAGTGCCCGGTCAGCATGGATAACCCCCCGCACACCCAGCTTTGGCCACGGACCGGGGGTCCCAGGCTCTTGAGCGAGGGAACACGGCCGCGTCCGGGCTCAGACGGAGGAGCTTGTCTCGCGCAGGACCACAAGGAAGAGCGGTGCCTCCTCGTCACGGCCTGCAGCGCTGGCTGCCCGCCTGGCGTCTCGCTTCCCCCGAGAGCCCGCGCGGGCTTGTCCTCACCATGTTCAGGTTCGTCTGCGGGACTATCATCTTCAGCTTCTCACCCTGCCTCCCGTCCACGATGCCCTCCACGATCACATCTATGAGGTAGGGCACATACTTCTCAAAGAGGTTCTGCAATTCGCTCTGCTCCACCTGCAGGGGGCAGAGTTCCAGGCATTCCCAAGGGCTCCCGGGAGGAGGTGGAGTAACAGGTCCCATCCAACAGAAAGGGGCTCCATATCTCAGAGGCCATGGTCACCGAGTGGCCATCGGCGTGATGGGCATGCAGAGGTCCGTGGCTCCGCCCCTTCATGCCGATGGCCACTTCCGTGCCACATCGGCAGAGCTGAGTAGTTACACAGGAAACCATACAACCCACCACGACTGAAATGCTGGCCTGGGACCCTTTACAGGAAAAAGAAAAAACATCAACCCCAGGTCTAGATGAGCAAAATCATTACCCAGCTCACGGCTGTGAGCTATCTGGGAACCCAGTAAGCGTGTCTTGATGTTTCCATCTAATTTATTGGAAACATGAAGTGCCTAAGACTATGAACAACAGGTCCCGGTCAAGGTCATGGCCTTCAACTCCACCCTCCTGGGCTATGCGAGCCCAACCAGCCACCAAAGCTAACGAGGAAGCTGACGTCAGAAGTGACTTCACCTTGTTCTGTATTTGCTGAAGCCATTTGTTCCAGTAGGGCTTGTATTTCAGGTTCTTGGGGTCCACGTAGACCATTCCACAGCGGGACACGGTCGCAGGGGAGGCGTACTGTAAGTCTCCCACCTGGAGGAGGAGGAAGGGCTCACAGCTGCGAAGCCCACACACAGATGAGCAGCCCTCACGCGGCTCCCATTGAGCGCTGAGGGTTATCATGGAAGATTAAGGTCACCGATGCAGCACCTTCTAAAATGTCCCGTTACTATAAAATTAATGTGAAAGTTAATAGGCTGTGGAATATCTGACAAAAATAAAAAGTATAAAGACGAAAATAGCTTAATCCCAAATCCCACCACCAAGAAACAGACATTGCTGTGGAGTGCTTGCTTTTAGCCTTTTTGTTTCCTGTTTAACACAGCTGACGCTGGGTAGTATAAACCGTAATAACTATGCACCTAGAGCAGCAACATTAACACACGCATCCCTCCTTCCACGGACAGACGCGGCTCTCTCTGCCAACAGGACCACGGCCTGCACAGACAGGCTGGAATGGCCGTGGCTACAGTGGGAGCAAGTCCCAGGCCCACAGCTGTGATGCAGACTCGGGCTGTGACAGCAACTTTGAAAAACGAATGAAGGTAAGATAAGAGCAGATAGTGTGGGAGAAAAAGCAAGGCAATGACAAACTCCAGGCAAAAAAAAAAAAAAGGCTCTAAAAAAAGTCAATGTAATCAGTGTCTAGTGGCTCTCAGTAAAGACGGCCGTTCCCACAGCATGTGGGTGCCGTTTGCCGCGTAACTGAGCGATGTCGTGTTCTGAGGGGGAGCTGATGGAATCGGTCAGCAGGTGACTATGTGACTTGAAGCTGACAGAGGAAGAGCTGGCTAAGCGTGTACTTACAGGCACCAGGGGACCTGTCAGAGGAAGCACGTATGTGCCCTACCTGGTTTTGCCCAGGGGTCAGAGCATCTGCCCTTGGACTGAAGGGTCCCGGGTTTGATTCTGGTCAAGGGCATATACCTAAGCAGCAGGCTCCCTGGCCTTGGGTGGAGGCACGTGTGGGAGGCAACCCATCGATGTGACTCCCTCACATCAATGTTTCCCTCTCTGACTCTCCCTCTCCCTCCCACTCTCTCTAAAAAAATCAGTGGAAAAAAGATCCCCCGGTGAGGATTAACCAAACAACAACAACCCCCCATAAAAAAGAAGACCCAAGTGTAAGCAGCAGCCACAGCTGAGATGCAGTGAAGAGAGTGAGGGGAGGGGGCCGGGGCATAGAGTGTGCTCAGCACACGCTCTCCTGCCTGCTCTGAGCTTCTGCAATCACTGAGCCTTAGTCCTACTTAAACAAACAGCAAGACTTCTGTCCAAGTGAGCTCTCTGCCACTCGCCTCGAAGAGCAGGGCACAGTGTGCCTGCAGCCGGATGCGCTCGCCGTTGGCCAGCGTCAGCAGCTTGTTGTCATCCATCACGGAGTTCATGTTCTCCACCCACAGCGCGTCCACATCGCCGTCAAACAAGATGTACCTGCAGCACCGACCAGACGTGAGCCGTGAGCCCGAGCCCGGGTCCCAGCAGCTCCCAGCCCTGGGGCCTGGTGGAGCGTCCCTCCCCAGAGACTCACTTCCGCTCCTTCTTGTCCGTCGGCTTATTGATCTCCCTGAAGATGTTGGACAGCACTCCGTCCGTCCAGTCGCGGGTGCTGGGGTCCAGGATGCCGTAGAGCTCTATGACGCTCACGGCCTTGGGGTTCAGGATGTACAGCTTGGTCGTCAGGCCCAGCCTAAGTCAGTGGAGAGGCCTCGGGGGGGCTGAGCGCATCGGGACTAGATGCTTCGATCTGACCCGGAATTTAAAAAGCGGTCCACACCCTCCCCTGGGCTCCCACTCCTTGCGAGGCAACTACCTTCCACCGGAGCCATGGCCCCAGCACAGGGAAGTCCGCACCGGAAGCCCGGCTGTGCGTTCCGGGGACAATGCGAGGCTCACGTGTACACACACGTGTGCTTGCCCTGTAAACTAACAGCGATAACCGAGGAATGACACGCAGGGTGCTGGGCACGACCCGCCGACGATCAGGAAGCCACGGCGCTCTGGTTCCTCCCGGTAGGGCTCAGACTAGCGATGAGCGTGAAAGTCACCAAGATGCCCGGCTCAGCCCAGGCCCTGCTGCCGTGTCGGCGGCACCGAGGCCCTTCTAGAACCCAGCCCCGCTGAGGACACGGGGAGAGGTGCCGGCCATTCACTAGGAGACATCAGGCCACCGCAGGTCCGTGACCTTGAGGAGGAGACCTTAGGAGTACGAGGTCACTCTCCCACCAGCGCCTGCAGGGCTGGCGGCGACGAGGCCCGTGGGGAGGGGACGCTCTGGTCCCGCTGAGGCCCTAAGTGTCTCTAAGGCGGGGCGGCCTGGCTGACACCCGAACACCGAGAAAACATGACAAAGTTACCTTTTGAAAGAGCCTCATACGAGAGTCTGTGAAACACTCATTTCACAAGCAAACCCTTCAGCCTGAGGCACAAGAGTCACCCATCGCCTCTAACACGGTAAATAACCGGCGGTGAGACAGGCAGGTGCGATGAGTTTAAAGGGGCGTTTGGGACACGTTTAACCTCCCAGGAATCAGAGCGCAATGAGGGACGGCAGTGCCACCGCCTTCCCGTGTCGCCACCGCCTTCCCGTGTCGCCCCACTGCCAGGCCCTGTCCCACCGCCAGGCCCTGTCCCACCCAGCCGCCAGGACCCGGCCCACCGCCAGGCCCTGTCCCACCCAGCCGCCAGGACCCGGCCCACCGCCAGGCCCTCTCCCACCCAGCCGCCAGGACCCGGCCCACCGCCAGGCCCTGTCCCACCCAGCCGCCAGGCCCCGGCCCACCGCCAGGCCCCGGCCCACCGCCAGGCCCCACCCCGCCGCCAGGCCCCGCAGGGCATACTCACTTGGTCTGCGCCTGACACAGGGTGTTGATGACCACGGACTTGCCCCCTCCCGTGGGCCCCACCACCATCGTCGTGTGGCGGGTGAGCATGGTCTCGTACACCTGAATGACTTTATCCACCTGGGGACAGAGTCGCAGCTGAGTTAAAACACATCTTTAAAAAAAAAATAGCCCCATTGAGCTATGATTCCCATACTATTCAATTCATCCAATGAAAGTGTACACCTCAATGGTACCGAGACGTCCACAGGCTGGGAGGCTGTTACACATGCACGCTCACCAGCCACTCTCCCAAGCTGCTCCTCCCTACAGCAATGCCAGTTTACCTTTTTGGTGGGCTGGGAGAGAACATTAGATGGTTGGACCCCAAAACAAAATACTTAAGTTCGCTGATGACATTATGCCCAAAAAAACCCAGACAGTGGTCCATCCACACAATGGGATTCTGTTCAGCCTTCAGGAAGGAAGTCCTCACGCCTGGGAGCACAGCACGAATGCACCGTGGGCCTCAGGCCGAGGAAACACGCAGACACGGAGGACACAGAGGGGTGAGTCCGCGGGAGGAGGAGCTGAGGGGCAGGCGCCTGGACAGGAGGCAGGTGGCGGGTCCGGGCGGGGAGGACGGGAGTCGCTGTTTAATGCCACAGCTGCAGTCGGGAAGGTGGAACAGTGTGGAGACGTGGAGACGGTGGCGGGGTGGCCGCGCAGCAGCGGGAGTGCCCAGGGCCCCGGGCTGGACCCTGAGTGGCTCAGGGGGCACCTTCCCTGGCACCTGCTTGGCCACAACTAAAGGAAATAACAACAGAAGAGAAAGAAAGAAGCGTGGGCTCTCAGGTCAGCCCTCTACCTGGACCGGCAGGACCACGAAGCCGTTCTCCTCGAACACTTGCTCAACCGCGTCATTGAAGCTGGGGTAGCGGACGCGCGGGCAGTCCAGCCCGGGAAACAGGTCGGAGATCAGGCCGAGAAACAGGGGGACGTCCTCAAAGACGAACTTGGGCAGGTTCATGTCGCGAAGCGCCCGCATCAGCACCACGTCCTGGGCGGAAGGAACACAGACGTCTCGGGTGGTTCCCAAAGCCCGGGCTGGTCCAGGAACCCTCGCACAGAACGTGGGTGGCGTCGCACACCGCGAAGCGAGCGTACAGCTGCAGTGCAGACATAAAGCGCTGCCCCGGGGGGCACGGGCGGCGCCGACAAACTGCCTCCAGGACGGCTCCGTGTAAAGGAAACCCCGCCGCGCCTCTCGCGCTGCCGCGAAGGGGGCAACACGCACGTCCCGGCCTTGGAAGGGCTGCTGGTCCCGGCCTGCTCCCGCCACCCTGCAGTGACGCCTGAGGCTTCCTGCTGAGGCCTCCCACACTTAGCTTCTGGGAGACCCTGCACTTGACCTTACAGTGATCAGGCCAGTCAGAAGCAGACAGACCACATCAAGGCCGGAAAGCAAAGGGCACGGCCGCTAAGACCGAAACTGAGCCGCGCGGGCCCGTCGCCGCCCGGCACCGGGCACTCAGGCGGCCCCACCTCTTTCAGCTCCGAGGAGCCTCTCTTCAGCTCGCCCGCCATGACCAGCACCGACTTCAGGGCTCGGAGCCCGAAGTCGTAGTGATGCTGCTTGGAGAGCTGCTCCCGCGCCAGCTTGTACAGAACCGTCATCTTCTTGGCCAGAGTCTGCGGGAGAAAAGACGGTGAGAAATGGAGGAAGTGACCCGCAGTGTCCACATGAAAGCTGGTCCGCAGCTCAGCCGCCTGTGCAGGACACGAGAGGGCCCTTTGGTCTCCACTGCGACATGCTAGGGCCTGGCTCAAAAGGACGCCAGCCTTGCCCGGGCGGCGTGGCTCGACGCTGAGTGCCGACTTATGAACCAGGAGGTTGCCCGGGTTGTGGGCTCCGTCCCAGTTGGGGGGGGGGGGGTGTGCAGGAGGCAGCCAATTGACGACTCTCACAAGTGCTGTCTCTCTCTCTCCCTCGCCCACCTCACGCGTGGGGTGTGTGTGTGTGTGTGTGTGTGTGTGTGTGCGCGCGCGCTCACCTTGGCCCAGAGGAAGCCCTCGGAGAAGAGCATCATCTCACAGATCGTGTGTGTGTGTGTGTGTGTGTGTGTGTGTGTGCGCGCGCGCGCTCACCTTGGCCCAGAGGAAGCCCTCGGAGAAGAGCATGATCTCACAGATCTGCTGCAGGTCGGGCACGATCACCACCACCGGCCTGAAGAGCGCCTTCACCGACTCGGGCAGCTCCGTGCGGCCCGCGTAGCCGGGGTTCATGGTGATGAAGATGCCCATGCGTGAGTCCAGCGAGATCTCCTGCCCTTCGAACTGGGGGACAGGACAGGAGGGTCGGACGCCCGGCCCGCCCACCGCAGGGAAGGAGGCTGGCGGGGCTGTGAGGCTCTTCGAGTCCCTGGCCTCCAGGCAGTCCTGTGCTTGGAGCCTCTGTGTCTGGGGGACAAGCCTCAGCTGCCCCCCATGCTGATCGGAATCAAGGGTCTGAGAGGTGGGGAAGGGGCGCAGCCTGGGGCTGACCGAGGGCTGTGTGACCCCCAACCGTCACTAAACCTCCTGGGTGTCCTTTGCTGCAAGGCTGTGGAGACCCACTGGGACGACACACGGGAGGCACCCCTTCATTCATGAGTGGTCACCCTTCCCCACCCACCTCTCGCCACAGCATCCTGCCTCAGCCCCGTCCAGACTCCGCCTGCTCCCCCTGGCGCCCCAGGTACCCACACCCTGCACACGTCTCTCTGTCTCTTCGGCCCATGCCGAGTTCCGACCGCCTCAGCTCCTCTCTACCGAGACATCACTATTCTATTTCTCTCAGTGGCCCACCAGGCGGACAACAGACAGACCGTGCGTTTTTATGGGGCACAGGCAGCCGCAGTGACAAGAGGGAGCCCAGTGGGTGGACAGCTGATGCTCCCCAAAGCAGGTGTCTGCACAGACACCCCGCCCCCCGCACCCCAATACCCCACGTAACTGCCAGGCCACCCTCTGGAGACGAAAGACAGGCCGCTCTGAACGCGCAGCGGCTGGAACCCGAGTGGCAGCAGGGGAAGGGTCTCTCCCACGGAGCGGCCAGGCTAATGGGAGAACCGCCCAGAACCTCGGCTCAAGTCCGAGTCTGCAAGTGCCCGCCGTCCCCGAGGGCCAGCGAGTTCCCAAAACGGCTTTTCATTTGCCTTTCCCTTTGGCAACAACCTCAGAGATGCTGCTGGCTGTCACGCCCCAGCGTCAGCAGGTAGGAAGGCCGCGTTTCCCGTCCACGGGCCATGCCTGCTGAGGGCCTTCGGACGGAACAGTCACCTGTCAGCCATTGCTCTGGGACGCGGAAGGGCCCGAGGACACGGCCTCCCTGTGAGGCAGCATCACGGGCTGAGAGCGCCGCCCTGCTTGCTGCAACCAGTTACACATGCAGCTCCTAGGCCAGTGATGGCGAACCTTCTGAGCTCGGCGTGCCAGCATTTTGAAAAACCCTAACTTAACTCTGGTGCCGTGTCACATAGAGAAATGTTTTGATCTTTGCAACCATAGTAAAACAAAGACTTATATTTTTGATATTTATTTTATACATTTAAATGCCATTTAACAAAGAAAAATCGACCAAAAAAATGAGTTCACGTGTCATAGGTTCGCCATCACTGTCCTAGAGCATTCCTCAGTCCTGTTTGGGGAAACCCAACCCTCTCCGTTTAGAAAACAAAGCCCACGACGCTGGGTCAGGGGAAAGCCTGGTCTCACATGATCACAGGTGAGCCCGCAGGGTCCGCCCGGGAGTGCGGCCGGCGGCCCGCTGCTCACCTGGAACGTGGTGAGCTGGTGGATCAGGGCGTTCCGGATCGTCTGGATCTGAGACGAGATGACGGACAGCACAGAAGCGTCGATCCGGTTAAACTCGTCGAAGCAGCCCCAGGCCCCACACTGAGCAAGGCCGGAGAAGATCTTCCCGACAGCCTGGAGCGGACAAGGTCAGGACAAGGTCAGGTCAAGGTCAGGACAAGGGTGTTCATATTTTTTTTTTATACATTTTATTGATTTTTTACAGAGAGGAAGGGAGATAGATAGAGAGTCAGAAACATCGATGAGAGAGAAACATCGATCAGCTGCCTCCTGCACATCCCCTACTGGGGATGTGCCCGCAACCCAGGTACATGCCCTTGACCGGAATTGAACCTGGGACCCCTCAGTCTGCAAGCTGACGCTCTATCCACAGAGCCAAACCGGTTTCGGCGAGTGGGTGTTCATCTTTAACGTGGCGGGTGGCACACCATGGGCACCGCTTCTACATTACCGCGGACACTCCCCAGAGGGTCAGGGAAGCAGCCAGCTGGCCGCCCCCCTCATGGATCTTTCTGGCAAGACTTCCGAGGCCCCTCGCGGCCAGCCCCCACTCCCAGGACTTGACAAATTAGGAACTGGGATGGGAAACTCCAGGTTTCTGGAGTGTTCTTCAAACACTGGAAAATCTAGCAGCACTGGGTCCACTTCTCCAAGTGGCTACAAGGAACCAGAGCTGGACGGTGGCCCCTTAGATTGAGCTGTGCTCAGCGGGCCACAGTCCCCACCCTGCTCTACTGCCTGCCAGCTGCAGCCATCAGCATCTACCTGCCTCCACTGGGCACTGAAGTCCAAGACACTGCGCCATCTGCTGCTGACAAAGTGGAGCCTGCCAGTCCCGAGGCCGCGGTAGCACAGGTTTTCTCCCGCGCCCCCCGCTGTCCCCACGCCATGGCATGGCAGTGCGTGGGCTGAGCGCCTTCCCGCGGTGCCCACCCTCCCTCTCTGTCTGACAACATGGCACCGGAAGGGGTGCCACGGCCTTACTTTGTAGTCCATGCCTTCGCCGCAGTTGGTTACAACACAGAGCAAGCCCAGGGCTTTGGCCAGGTCCTTGGTGGTCTCAGTTTTGCCAGTCCCTGCGGGGCCAGCAGGGGCCCCGCCCAGATACATGGACAGCGCCTGTTAGAAGCCAAATGCAGACACGTGTTGTCTGCCTCGTGTGAGGAAACACGTCGTGTCCCCGCCTAGCACCGCAGTCTGAGACGCAGGGGGTGGCAGGTCCTCGCTCCCGCAGATGCGAGGAAGGATCTGTCTCTGCTCCGCTGGCTCCGAGCACCCCTGGTCGTGGCTGCATCAGTCAGTCCCTGTCTCCGCCTCCACACCCTCCTCCCGCCTCATCGCGCCCTCCCCGCGTCGCACCAGGACACCAGGCACTGGATTGGGCCCTAACCCAGGAGGTTCTCCTCCCAGCCCTTTAGCACTAAGTCTGCACGGACCCTATTTCTGAGTAAGGCCGCATTCTGAGGCTCCGACGGACATGAGTCCTAGGGAAGACACTGCGCAGCCCAGGACTCGCTCACCATCACCACGGCCACGCGGAGGAAAAACACAGGCCCACACGCCACGACCACCACAGGAGCCCGCCCGCCGGCAGCCGGTCACCTGCGTCAGCGTCAGGTAAATGCGGTCGGTGAGGGGCGTGATGACCAGCCGCCCGTTGAGCCCCATGTACTCGTAGCCGTAGCCGAAGGCGCCCGTGCACTGGCGGATGTTCAGCTCATCCGGCTCCCGGTCCCAGTAGAAGCGCAGCTGGCTCTCCCACTCGAACTCCTGGGCGTCGAGGATGCTGGGAGGCCAGACGGGTGGGTGAGCCGAGAGGGAGGCGGAGGTGGCGGAGAAAGGCGGACACCGAGGGGGCAGGAGAGACGGTGAGAGGGCCGAGGAGGAAGGCCACGTGGGAGACGCCGGAGGCCTACCTGCCCCGGATGAAGGAGTCCACGATGTCCCGGGCGTGCACGTCGATGATGAGCTCCGTGTTGTACTTCTTGCGGTCGTTCCTGCCCAGCTGCAGGGTGATGCGCGTGACCAGCTCGTCGATCTGCCGGTGCATCTTCCGGCCGAAGCTCTTCATGGCGTGCTTCTCGCCCGCCTGCACCTGGTGGAAGACGTCCTCCACCTCCCAGGTCCACCACACCTGGCAGGCGGCCAGCACCACCATGCCCTGGTACAGCAGCATCCAGTCCACCCTGAGGGAGAGCACCGCGCTCAGACCGCGGCCTGCGGTGCCCAGCACGGTCCCTGAGGATGTTCTCTCTCAAAGGGAAAGATTCAGGCAAGTGCACGGTGGCAAAGCTCGCCTGGCAAGACAGGAAGCCCGGCCGGCGTGGCTCATGAACCAGGAGGTCAGGGTTCCATTCCCACGCAGGGCACAGGCCCGGGTTGTGGGCTTCATCCCCAGTGGGGGGTGTGCAGGAGGCAGCCGATCAACGATTCTCTCTCATCATTGATGTTTCTATCTCTTTCTCCCTCTCCCTTCCTCTCTGAAATAGAAATACATTTTTTAAAAATAAATAAATAAATAAAACAAACAAATAAATAAATAAATAAATAAAAAGACGGGAAAATGCCAGGCCAACACATGCATGCCAAGGTGGGGGGTGGGGGACTTTGGGTGCAGAAAGGGGTGGTGTGGACATTTCTCAGTTAATCAGGCTGCATCCCCTTCTTGTCCGCCAGCCAAGCACTGGGACACAGCGCCGCCCTGGTGGAGGGCAGTGACGATGCAGATGAAACCAACACAGGCTTAAAATTCCTGCAACTGGGAGCATGAAAGACTTCCCAGTCACTGCTCTGGAAGGGGGTGATGCCTGTCTAGATCAGCTTTTTTTAAAAAAATATATTTTTATTGATTTCAGAGAGGAAGGGAGAGGGAGAGAGAGAGAGATATCAGTGAGAATCATTAATCAGCACGCCCCTGACTGGGGACAGAGCCTGCAACCTGGGCATGTGCCCTTGACCGGAATCGAACCTGGGACCCTTCAGTGCATAGGCCCTAACCGGCCAGGGCTAGGTCAGCTTTTGAATGTCGTCTCGAACAGTGCTGAGCCCAGAGCCAGGGCCCACAAAATAACAGCTGAACGGATAGAGCCATAATGTACGAGGCACCTCCTATCTGCTCACAAGAGCTAACTGTCCTGTGGTCGGGAATTTTGCAACGTCAGTCAATCTACCCCAAGCCTTTCACGTGACTCCATCGTGACTCTCAATGTGATGAAGGAACGTGTTTGCCCCGCGGCCTTACCTGCTCCTGTCTTCACAGTATCTAAAAATAGCCTCTTTGGTGATCAGCCGGTTGGTTCTGCGCATCTCGTTCAAAACGGCGGTCATCCAGTCCTCCACGCGGCCCTCGGCCCGCACGGTCTTGCGGAACTCCATGACCTCCCCTTCTGCGGAGATCATGGCGGACACCAGCTTCTCCCCGCTGTCCCCGTCCTGGAACCGCAGCGCCGCTATGTTGTCATACATCTGCAACACAACGGAGACGCCCCGTGACACAGGCGCCGAGCTCTGCAGCCGAAGGGCAGCCTGGAGGGGCACACGAAACGCATGACCCTTCGCCCAAACGTCTGTTCACAGGACAAATACACATACACGGGTCCTTCCGTGTGCCCTGCGCTGTGCAAAGGCCTGCGGTAAAAGAAAGAGCCCGAGCCAGCTGCTCCGTGGCTAGAGCCCTCAGACTGGAGGGCACAGGTTTGATTCCCAGTCAAAGGCATATACCTCGGTCGCAGGCTGGATCCCCGGCCCAGATCAGGGCATATGTGGGAGGCAACCGATCGCTGTGTCTCTCATCGATTTTCTCTCCCTCTCTCTCTCCCCCTTCTCCCTCCTTCCACTCTTTCTAAAAAATCGGTGGGAAAATACTCTCAGCTGAGGAGTAAGAAAACAAAGAAAGAAAGAGGAGACAGGCTCCCTCCCCACATCTGAGATTCTGGAGTAGGTGCTGGTATGGAGAGATATGCGGACACATGTGCGAGCTGAACACAGGAGAGGGAAGAGCCAGGGGCTGAAACGCCCGAGGGCTGAAGAATGAGACCTGACTGGGTCACGTGGGCAGCTGCTTCTCCTCTCTCAGCCGAACAAGCACAGCAACGGCCCTGACAAGACCACACAGACCCCGTGCGAGAGGCCGGCACATCACCCCCGTGTTCGCTGGCTGCCGTCGCTGCCATTCACCGGAGTCACCCAGTCCCCGGGAAAATGAGCTTTTTAGGGCCCAACACTTACAACCAGCAGCGTTTCATCTTAAACCTCTGGGCGGAACTACAGTGTGAAGAGAACTCGGGGAAAACAAACCGCAGGACAGAGCCCAGGCAGGCGCCCCCCCCACCCCGCCCCCCGGAGGCCTGGCCGACCTTGATCATGTGCTCCTGGACACAGAGCGGGTCGCTGCTGCCCAGGATGCTGAGCAGCTCGTCGTCGGAGATGAAGAAGAACCGTGGGAAGGCGTTGCGCTTGGAGTCCAGGTAGTCGTTCAGGCTCTTCTGGCACTTCTCCAGGCCCTCGCTGATGTGCTGCAGGTCCGAGAGGCGGTTCGGGGCCTCGCAGCATCGCTTGATCACGGGGTCTTTCAAGGTCTCGCCCATGATCTGCACCAGGTCAAGAGGACAGAAGTCAGGCACTTGCCTGTGCCCGGGCTCGACGCACCCCAGGAACCACAGTCTCTGGGGAGGCCAGCTGTCATGGGCAGTTTCCCTTCGACAACCTCCTGCCAGGTATTCATCCTGAATGTGGGGAAGCATTAGGCACGGCCTGCGAATTACCGACGAACCCCAAGAACCCGGTGCCCACAAAATGTCCAGTCACTAGACAATAATCAGAGAATGTCAAGCCACGCCCATGGGTAAAGGCATTAAAATACTTCCTCGGTTTCGTGGTGTGAAACACATTTCTCCGCATGATATGTCCTAAATTATGGCATAAAATTACACGAAGTGTCATCTGTAATTGCTTCTTAAACCTATCTACGGAGAAGAAGACTTTTTTTAACATGACATAAAAGTGGCCACGTTCAGGGGATGGGACTATGGGAAGAACTGTGGAAGATACATCTGTTCTACATTTTCCAGCTGTTTTTTTGAAAGCAAGTGTTACTTTTATAATAAAAATAAATAAATACTAAGAAGAGCCATCTGCCAGCAGCTGCAGCTCAAACAGGAGTTGTCACAGGGCAGATGAAGGTCACACACAAAGACAGAAAGAGTTCAGGCCCTGGCTGGTTTAGCTCAGTGGATACAGCGTCAGCCTGCAGACTCAAGGGCCCCAGGTTCGATTCTGATCAAGGGCATGTACCTTGGTTGCGGGCACGTCCCCAGTGGGGAGTGTGCAGAAGGCAGCTGATTGATGTTTCTCTCTCATCAATGTTTCTAACTCTCTATCCCTCTCCCTTTCCTCTCTGTAAGAAATCAATAAAATATATTTTTTTTAAAAAAAAGAGTTCAGAAGCTGTGAGCAGTCGGGACACCACGTGGAAGTGCGCGGGCGCCTCGAGCCCCTTCTGCCACTTGCCCTTTTAAACACTTTGTCGATGTTGTCGAACTTCTTCGCCTCCTCCGGCAGCTGCGAGCGGATGTCTCCTCCGATGAAGATGCTCTCCAGGTACATCCACTTCCTCTGCACCAGCATCCAGATCTGCGGGCACAGCGTGGCCGTGGCCCGGGCGCCCCGCCGCCAGGTCATGGGGCACCCCCCCCAGCCTGGGAGTTTTACGGGCTGTGAATGCCGTGTCCATGAGAACATTTAACCAGCAAAGGAAGCATCCGGCTGCACCCCACCCTCAGCGGTGGGGCCCGCTCCCCACCGGCTCCCCGCCCGCCTGCGGCCTCACCTCGATGACCTCGCCGATCAGTGAAAGCGTCTTCTCCCACTTGTGCACCGTCTGCAGGAAGGGCCCCACGAAGCGGCTGCCCGAGATGCTCTGCAGGTTGAACGTGTTGTCGTCGAGGCACTGGATGATCTCGTCCACGGACCCCAAGATGTAGCCGCGCTCCTGGGTGCCCTTGAAGTACTTGACCACGGAGAACTTCATGTTCTCCCACGTGTCCAGGATCTCCTTCACGGCCTGCCGGGAGCATGGGGGGGGGCGGGGGGGCGGCTCGGCCCGGAAGCAGAAAGCAAACAGGACCCAACCCACCGCAGCTCCCCAGCCTGCCCGGGACCCCCCCTCAGCCCGGGGTGTGGGACGGTTTCAGAAGCAGCAGAGGCGTGTCATGGAGATGCCGGCATCTCTGGCGAGGACTCCATGCAGGTGAGCACGCTCCCACGTGGCTGACACTCTAGTTCTGGTGCAAGCAGCTCCCCGAGACGCGAGCGCGGCGGGGACTAGCGTGCTCTCGCTGTGTGGCGGCGACTCCTCCCTCCCGACGGGGCCTCCCTGGAAGCAGCCCTACCTTCTCGATGGCGATCTCCTTGATGGCTGCCGTGACAATCTCGTTGAGCACGTCCGCGTGCTTGTCAAGCTCCATGGCAAACATGTTCTCCAAGGTGAAGGTCTCGGTCATTTCGAAATACACGCCCGTCTTTTCCATGAGCTCTTTCCAGTGCCTGGAATGCATGGACAGCACGCTCTGCTGGCCGACCGACCGGGGTGCTGGGTTTCCTTCCTCCCCCCGAGGTCCCAGGACGGTCCTCGGTGCGCGCTGCTGGGGACGGGATTCTGAAACACGAGGACGAGGACGTCGCTGGGACTGCTCCCCAAAGCCCCACGGGCAGCCAGGAAATGAGCTATTTATGCGGGTCACGTGTTCCTCTGCATGGTGCTGACCTCGCCCCCTGGCTATTTAAAAAAACAAAAAAACACCTTTGGGTGAAGAGAGTGCAAATGACGCTACACCCCACAGGGTGGCTTTCTGTTCAAAAAGGGAGAAACCTCGTGGCCGATCGCCTTATAGAAAGTTCACATAAGAACAACGTTACAGAAATACGACTCGCCTCTGTCCGCCTGCCTCGCTGAGCCCTGGCTCTTGGCCGTCACGTCTCAGCAGAGACAGCCCTGTCCGTGCTCACAGAGGCCGCCAGAGGCCCGAACAAACCTGTCCCGGAGCGCCTCGTGCTTCAGGTCCAGCAGCAGGGGGATCGAGTCCTTGAAGGCCTTCATTTTCGCCTCCAGGTGGAAGGCCACGGCCAGGTTGCGGACCATCCGCGGGAACTTGCGCAGGGAGCGCAGGAAGCCCTCGATGCCCTCCTGCAGGAACTGCACGTTCAGGTTGATCCAGAGCGTCTGGGACCACTCTTCCTTCGCCACCTGGGAATGGACGGGACGGCCATCAGCGGCCCCCCTGGACACACGAAGGCAGCGTGACCTGACCTGGAATCCAACCGTGACCTCTTGGTGCGCAGATCAAAACTCAGCCACTGAGCCACCCCGGCCAGGCCATTTTAGCCATTTGTAACTGAGCAAGTCAGTGACATCAAGAACATTCACATGTTGTGCAACCATCCCCACTATCTAGTTCCAGAACTTTCTCATCACCCCAAAGGGAAACCCGTCAGCAGTCTCCTAGTGCGTCTGCCCGAGAGCCGAGCGAGAGCGTCTATAACACCGGCCCAGGCCCATCAGGGTGGTGGCCTTCGTGCGCGGGCCTGGCGAGTCCTGCACTCCCCTCGGGGGCGCGTCTGGGAGCTCACTTTCAGCTCCTCGTAGAGCTCGTAGATCATCCGCAGCCCGGTCATCTCCTTCTGCACCTTCAGCAGCTCTGGGTACATGGTGATCGGGAGGTCGAAGAGCTTCTCCGCGTTGGCCAGCTCCTGGCGGTTCCTTTCATGCCTCACCAGCTCCCTCTCAAAGCTGCCTAAGAGGTCCATGCCTAGTGAGGGAGTCAATGGCAGGGGGACCGGGGGGGCGGGGGGGTTGGGGGGACAGAGAACGTTAGGCTGCAGACCGGAGGAGTGGTCACGCACAGGACCGGTCACGCACAGGGCACGCACACCATCGCCGCACCCACGCGCCACCAGGGAAGACCCATTTGAAACCACCAGACTTCATCTCGCCTTGATTCTAACTAACACCAGGGGCCACTTTCACCGGCAAGTCCCTCCAATTGGAAATCTGTCTGCTTGGCATGCTCCCTCCTCTCGGGGTCCCAGCCTGGCAGCCCAGAACAGCGGGATCAGGCAGTTAGGACCCGGGCCCCAGGCATCAGCGGTTTTCCCAGATTCCCCAGGGGAACCCAGAGTATGGGCACGGCTAACAGGTCTCCCCCTAACACTGCCAAGTAAAGCGACCTCAACTCACATACCTGGGGAAGGCCAATGAGACTGTCCTTACCACTATCCAGGTCTTCACCCACCGAGCCAGGGCCTTCAGAATAGAACCGCTTCGCGAAGTCCTCCATCTGCTGCCGGAAGTTCATGATCTCGCTGCGAGTGATCTGGGGAAAGCAGGCGGCTGTCACTCGGCCCGCGGAGGCCCCACGCTCTTGCCTCGGGAAGTGCAAACGCCACGGTACCTCCGTGAAGGTTCTCTTGATGCTGCCAAGAGCGTGCTCCACGTTCACAGAGTCGGTGAACAGGCTCTGCCACATGCTCTCGATCTTGTCAACCAGCTCTTTCTCCGCACTGGAGGGCTGATAGAAGAAGAAGAATTAAAATAAGACACAGAACAAGGAATAAAGGGTCAGCATTTGGAAGGGAATGTGTGGTCAGAGCTACTGCCCGGGGCTCTAAGGGACTTGAACAACACCACAGCTGGTTGATTGAAAGTTATACTTATATTAAAAATTATATTTTTGGCCGAAACCGGTTTGGCTCAGTGGATAGAGCGTCGGCCTGCGGACTGAAAGGTCCCAGGTTCGATTCCGGTCAAGGGCATGTACCTGGGTTGCGGGCACATCCCCAGTGGGAGATGTGCAGGAGGCAGCTGATCGATGTTTCTCTCTCATCGATGTTTCTGACTCTCTGTCTCTCTCCCTTCCTCTCTGTGAAAAATCAATAAAATATATTAAAAAAAATTATATTTTTGTAATTAAAATAAATGCAAGGTAATTTTTAAAAACAAATAGTTGGCATAGAAGGAGAGACAGATAACTTAGAGAGATAAGAGCTTCATAAACTGAAAACCAGCTTCAGATCAACATAATCTCTGATTAAAACGCGGTGGCCCTGGCTCGCTAACGCATCCAGTCGTGCTGTCAGTCAGAGCGAAAACACGCCCCCTGAGACCACGCCCCCTGAGACCACGCCCCCTGAGGCCCTGGCATGCGGCCTCCAGCGCTCTCCGCCATCTGTGGGACAGCACAATGTCCAGAACGTGCTCAGAAATAACAGGGACGAGGACACGCATGACTGGCTGAGACCAAGGGCGGCAGGACAGTGGGAGAGACCACCTGAGGCTGTAGGACACAGGGTCCAAACATTTCACTTGACAGAGTGAAGACAGCAAAAGGCAAAATGGAGACTTTCTGTTGTAATTATAAAATGTAAATGTTGCCTAGTGCGCATCTCTCTGATGTAAATTTTGCTACTGCTCCGGGGAGGCATGCAAAGCCGTCAAGCAAGTAAATGCTGACGTCACTGGAGCCATGCGAGACCAAGAAACAGGCTCTGAACTGAATAGCTGCGGGGTTGGCCTTCCATTTAAATGTTGCCACATCAAGTCACACACAAATCTACGGCAGCACGGGCGGGAGGAGTCTCTGAAGAGGCCTCAGAGGCCGACCGGTCTCGCTCACGTGCAGGTTGTACATCGCCATGGTGCGGTACCGCTCCTGGACGTCCCTGTACCTCAGCTCCATCATCAGGGATTTGCTCCTCACTTCCGCAATCGTCGCGAGGACAAACTTGAGATCCTCCAGGGTCCCGGGGCTCTTCTTCAGGTTCTTGGCCAGGCTCTG
Organism: Myotis nattereri; assembly: GCF_964212035.1. Lineage (NCBI taxonomy): Eukaryota > Metazoa > Chordata > Mammalia > Chiroptera > Vespertilionidae > Myotis > Myotis nattereri. The sequence continues at coordinate 27,412,641 of NC_138095.1, read as the reverse complement.
GAAGAGAAAGTGCGGCCCTCGCCGCTCTGGCTCAGTGGGTAGAGCGTCGGCCCGAGGACTAAAGGGTGCCAGGTTCGATGCCGCTCAAGGGCACGTAACTCAGATGGAGGCTTGCTCCCTGCACGTGGGAGGCAACCGATCGATGCCTCTCTCTCACATCGATGTTTCCCCCCCCCACCCCATCCCTGCCTCCCTTCCACTCTCTCTAAAAATCAATGGAAAAAATATCCTTAGGTGAAGATGAACAAAAAAAGAAAAACAAGTTTGCAGGACACTAAACACACAGGGAAACGGTGCCAATGAGCCTGACTCTCCCGGAAGGCGCCTGGTGACCGTGCACTACCTCCATCTCCTCGTGGAGGCTGTGCAGCTCCTCCCGGGCCGACTCGTTGAGCAGCTTCCCGAGCGACATGACCCAGGCCTTGGCGCTCTCCTGCACCGTATGCGCCAGCGGCCCCAGCTGCAGCCGCACGCAGTGCTCCTCCTTGACCAGGGGCTGGCGCATCACCTCCTGGGAGATCTTGGTGTAGAACTGCAGCTTCTCGTCGTAGGACACGCACGGGGGCTTCTTGGCGGCGAACTTCTCCATCACGATGGCTTTGTCCAGCTTCCAGAGGGGCCGGTACTTCTTCCACCTCTGCAGGTACTTTGTGAGGTTGACCAGAATCCTGTGGACATTCTGGGGGATCATGAGGGCCTGCTCGATGATCTGGGGGTTCAGGGAGATGTCGCTGTAGAAGGTTATGGTCACCACTTCCTCCTCCTCCCCCTTCTGCGGGGGGCATTCTATGCAGCTGCCATTCATCCAGCGAACAAAATTCTGGCAAAATAAGCATAAGGGGAGAGGCGGTGCTTCAGGATCAATTTTGCTGCCTGCGCATCTATCAGTCCACAGTAGTAACTCTTGCTCGCAACGAAAATCACTTTATCCTTAATAAATTGTGCTCAGTTGCCAAAAGGACCACCATTCTTGGTTCCTCCCACCACCCTCCCACCCGGACCAGCCTGCAGCTTGACCACCAAGAGTGCTGGAGGGCTATGCATGTTCCCAGCAAGCACTCCAGCACCTGGGCAGCTCCCACTCCCGAGCTCTTGAACGAGACTGAGCTATTGCACTAGATCAGCGGTTCTCAACCTGTGGGTTGCGACCCCTTGGCGGGGGGGGGTTTGAACGACCCTTTCACAGGGATCGCCTAAGACCATCGGAAAACACATATATAAGTACATATTGTTTTTGTGATTAATCACTATGCTTTAGTTATGTTCAATTTGGAACAATGAAATTGAGGGGTCACCACAACATGAGGAACTGTATTAAAGGGTCGTGGCATTAGGAAGGTTGAGAACCACTGCACTAGATGGTGATAAGCCACCCAATGGAGAGCAAGGGCCTCCAGCCAATCAGCGGCGTGCGAGTGAGGACAGGCCAGAGAGAGAGAACTCAGCCCAACCCAGCCTGCGGAAGCCTGAGCTAAATAAACAGCTATCATGTTAGACTGGCAGTGGCTTGTTGTGCAAAAAAGCTAACTTTTTAAATAACAAGGGCCATCCACTTTCTATAGGACGGATGAATAAAACATTAGTTTTCTTACTGACAAGTAAAGAAACACAAAGTCAGGTAAACTGACCCCCTAGTGTCCCAGAAAAATCTGTTCATTTGTTGGCTTGCTTTTGTTAATTCTCACCTGAGACTATTTTTCCATTGATTCTTAGAGAGAGTGGGAGGGAGGGGGAGAGAGAGAGAGAAACATGGATGTGAGAGAGACACACCAATGAGTTGCCTCCTACACGCGCCCAGGACCACAGCCAGGGAAGCAAGCCTACAACTGAGGGACATGGCCTGGACCGGATCGAACCTGGGACCCTTCGGTCCGCAGGCCGACACTCCATCCCGAGCCAAACCGGCCAGGGCCAACTCTGTTCATCTGACATGTCTCTGCTTCACTGTCAAGGTTCCCTCACACTCTATTTATTGATTTATTTTATATGTTTTTGTTGATTTCAGAGGAAGAGGAAGGGAGAGGGATAGAAATAGAAAAGCAATGAGAGAGAAACACTGATCAGCTGCCTTCTGCACCCCCCCTGCTGGGGTTCGAACTCGCCACCCAGGCATGTGCCCTGATGGGGAGCCGAACCCGTGACCTCTCGGTTCATGGGGGACGCTTAACCACTGAGCCACACGCCCGGGTCCTCCTGCTTCTTTTGATGAAGGATGGTCCCTCCAGCAAACCAGGGTGCGTCCCACAGAGCGCTGTGCGGCGGGAGCAACCACCAAGCTGCTGCCACTCACACGCTGACGCCGGCGCCGAGCTCCCTCCACGTGGCCCGGGGCTGAGCCCTCCCACAACTCGAGGCGGTGGCTGTGCTGCCATTCCCTTCGGGAGGAGGCCACTAAGTCCTAGCCGAACTCTGGCTCACTTCGTTTCCAGTACCGACAGGACTCCTGAAGCTCAGGGACGTGCGGATAAGCCATGTTACTTAGTCATGCGTGCTCACTTGCGGGGTGGCGAGGGGGGTTGTATTGTGACCACAGAACTGGTCGTGATTGTGCAGAAAGCAGCGGAAGGAGAGAAGAAAAGGGGGCTCAGACCGAGCCTTCCGGATGCTCCACACTCGAGTCCACAAGGCGGGGACCAGGAAGAGACCAGAAGGGTCTGGACAAAGACCAGGGTGGGGCCTGAGTGCTCGCCCCCTCAGGACTCGCCGCCCACCCGAAACACCCTGCCCCACTCACCCTGGTGACCTCCACGCAGTTTCGGGCGCAGTGGACGCACATTTTGTCAATCTCATTTGCATTGGGGTGCAGGATGATCTCTGGAGCCGTCAAGATGGTCTCCGTTTGGAACAGAGGGACGTTGCCCTGGATTAAGGAGTTAAAAGCCTGCAAATTCCTAAGAGGGGTTGATTTAAAAAAAAAAAAAAAAAAAGACTCAGAACTCGCCAGAGCAAAATGCATCCAACACTCGAAGTGGCTCGAGCACAGACGTCACAGGGAGAGGCTGTAGGAAAGGACGCCTTCTAGGGCGACACGGACAGCTGGGCTGAGCTGGGTGATGGAGCCGGTTTTCCTGGCCCACATGTTACACGTTAGGAGTCACAGCGGGGTTTCACTCGGTACCTGCAGCCCGCCCCCTCCACGGTTCCCGTATGCAAATGGTTCCCGTCCCCACCGCCTTCGGCACAGGCAGCGGGAGGCTCACTTGAGGATGAGCTTGGTCAGGACCTCGTAGACGCGCTTCTCCCAGTACTCGTAGTACGTGGCCAGCTTGGGCGCCTTGCCCGTGTTGGTGTGGATGACCAGGCCCTCGACCTTGGTCAGCAGGGGCCCGATGGCGAGGTACCACCGGACCATGTAGTCCACGTCCTTGGTCCTCTCCCGGTCAATGTGCTCGAAGAACTCCTTCACGCCTGTGGGGGGCCGGCCAGTTCCTCAGGGACCCCGGGGGGACGGGGTCTCAGAGAGCCATCCACCCAGCAGCCGTCTCTCTTGGGAACGACAAAAGCAGCCTTAACCGTGACCCAAAGCACAAAGCAAGTCAACGCCGGACGTCAGGTGGGCCAGACCCTACGCCGCACCAAGGGCAGCATGGCACGTCCACGCGACGTCGGCGCACAGCAGGCGCTGTCACGCTGCGGGTAAGCCTGCTGTTCTAGGGCGGCTTATTGAGCAAGTACATGTGAGCCCCTGAGAATTACCCATGATCCTTTCTGGTACGTGGGTGAGATTGCTAGAATGGTTTTATTCCATTCATGGAATAAATGTGTATGTGTGTGCGTGTGTGCATGTGCGTGCGTGTGTGTGTGTGTGTGTGTGCGCACACGTGGGCTCATAGTCTCGACCAGGACGGTGCTTGCATCCCTGCCACCATCGAGGGAACGGGCAGCGGGCTCACCTGGGAGATCCTCCTCGGTCTTGGGTGCCGGGTACTTGAAGAGGTTGATGGACTCGATCAGCGTGAGCCTGGAGGCAATGTCGTCCGCATTCTTATGAATCTGGTGGACGAGGGACTCGAACTTCCCGATGGCCTGCTTGCACCGCGTTATGTAGTCAGCAATACCTTTGGAGGAAGAGAGAGACCACGCACAGAAGTGAGAACAGGCTAGAGGCTGCCAGCGGGGAAGGAGGTCGGGGTGGGAGGGGGGGCGTGGCTTTCAGGGGGCGCGCGGGGAGCCCTGTGTGTGGGGACAGCCCGTGTCCTGGCTGTGATGAGTGAGAAGTTAGCGCTCGGGGGACCAGGTGAGGGAACACGGGATCTCCCCGAGCGCATTCTTACAGCAGCGTGCGAACCCATGGTCGTTTCAAAATGGAAACGTTAATTTTAGAAAGCGAAGCAGTCCCTGCTGCTGGAGGAGAGAGCTGTGGGTCAGCGGGATGTGCCAACAGCACCCACCCCCTCCCCACTCCCGACTGAGGCCTCGGGATGAAGTGATACTGCCCGCGGGCCTGCGACCACGTGTGTCCGCGTCCAGAAACCAGACCCCACCCCAGCTGAACGCCACGCGGCCGCAGGCGGGGGCGTCACCTAGCGAGTTCCAGTTCAGCCTCTTGAATCCAGACCGGAACACGCGGAGCAGCTCCTGCGAGTGGTCGTCGAGCAGGGCAGCCTCGGCGTCGTTCAGCGTCCTGACCAGCATGTGGTAGTGGTCCAGCATGTGCTGGATGCCCTCCGTGTACCTGCGAGCGGAGAGACGGGCACGGGAGGCGAGGGCAAGGGGCGCCCTGGCTGACCGACGGTCACAAGGGACCGGGAACCGGCCTGAAACTCCGATGGAGAGATTTGCAGAATCGCAAAACGATGCCCCTCTTCCCACTAACTTTCTTCCTCTTTGGAACATTCTGGTTACTTCTCGTTCACAATGTAATCTATGTCCACCTGAAATGGCTCGTTGTTATTTTTAGATAAATGAGCAAACGCGTACTCTGGACACTGCTTTGTTTTCATTTCCTCTGGTAAGTATTGGTCATTATAAGACCCACAAAACGCAAGCCCCGGGCAGGGGCTCTGCGTGATTCCCGGGTGGGGGCAGCCCGAGACCAGAGCCGCGCGCCGGCTGGAGACGCGGTACCTGAGGAATTTGTCCTCCTGGAGGGCCACGTTCCTTGCTAATTCGGGGACAGGAAATCCCAGCTGCTCCAGGTACTTGGTTTCGTTGATAATCTCCCTGAGAGCGAACGGGAAATTGATGGCGAACGTGATGCCCCTGTCGGAGGTCTCGGCAGCATCCTCAGGGTTGGCAGCAATCTGGGGAGAGACGTGCCCCCGTCAGCACGGGCGGACCGGCGGGAAGCCGTCAGATCAACACCGCCCGAGCGACGCGTGGACTTGACAGACGGGCGGGGAGCTGCCGGAACCAGCGCGACTACACGACTTTATTTGGTGAACAGTTTTAATTCCATTTTGCCACCCAACTCGAAACTTGGGCAACTGCATCTAAAATTCCATAATTCTCTCTCCTCTCGGCAACGTGCAGAAGCTGACGCTGTGAGACCGTGGGCTGGAGTGAGGCGCGGCCGCCTTGCAGGCCCCGGCCCTCGTCACTCACTGCGGTCCTCCCTCAGGACTTCAGGCACCAGAGGCCTCAGCCCGCCAGGCCCGGCCCCTCCTCGCGGCCAGAGGCAGGTGCTGAGACTTGCTACGTGCCAGCCCCAAAGAGCAAGGACAGGACGGATCCCGAGAAGCGCATCTCCCTGCAGGTTTAACATGGTCCACGGCCAGCTGCTCCCTCTATGGTTCCACGAACACGGTGTGCTATTGGATCTGGCTCGTTTTGACAAACGGGGAAACTGAGGCTGAGTGAAGCCGATCCCGGTACGTTCCCTGCCTGTGACACTGTGCTGTCCCCGTCTCTCCTTCCTGCTGCTCCTCGCCTCCCAGCCTGGTGGGTGTCGGGGAGCGATGTCCCCCCCTCACATGGCATCGCCTCCCAGCCTGGTGGGTGTCGGGGAGCGATGTCCCCCCCCTCACGTGGCACCACACCTTCATGAGCAGACTCTTCTTCATGAGCGTCGGCAGCAGCTGCTCTGTCGTGTCCCTCCACAGCTCGTACTTCCGTTCCTCGTAGTCCTTCATCGTCCTGCCCACTTCCAGGTACTTTTGTTTTACCTGTCACAGAATTCAACATTATCATTCTGTCCTTGGGAATGAACCTCTCTCTCTCTCTCTCTCTCTCTCTCTAAAAGAAATGGTCTACCCATTCTGCAAAAGGAAGCAGGCAGAATGTCACAGATGCCGGAGGGCCTGCTGGGGTGGGGGGGCCCTGAGCCCCAGACTGACGAGCAGACATCGGCAGCCGCACTCGGTGCAGCCAGGAACTAAGCACGGCTTTCACAGTTTAAAATGCATTTTTAGTGACTCTTAGGGGGAGAGAGGGAGCGGGAGAAAGGCGCATCGGGGAGAGGGAGGCCACGGGAATCCCTGCGCACCTCCTCGCCCCGCTCGCTGTCCAGGATCTCCTGCACCTCCTGGAACCGCAGGATGGTGTGCTTGATGCGGTAGAACAGGGAGCGCTCCCAGTAGATGGCACCCGCCACCGGGGGGTGGTTCTTGTACAGAGGCGGGTTCTCGTGGTTCTGGACGAAGATTTTATTGATGATGTCGATCTGGAAAGAAGCGCACGCGCTCTGTGAGCGAGAGCCCACCGGGAAGCCGAGAACATGCAGCTGGACACATGCGTCTCTGAAGAAGTGAGCACGGGACACCCAGAAAGAGGCTAACATCGCGTTTTCACTGCTGAGCTTACCATTCACTGCTTCCCCATGTATTTCCCAGTAGTTTCCTCTCGTAAACACATGCGGTGTTACAAACTGCCTGCCAGCGACAGGCTGTGGGCCTCCGTCTGACATCAGAAACCCTGCACCTGCTCTGGACGTGCCCCGAGGCCTGTGACCGTGTCACTGGGATGGCTGCAAGGACGCGCGCACGCAGGGCGCACCGCTATGCGAGGGGACAGCTTCCCACTGGACAATCCTCACTCAATTCTCCAGCGGCACAGAGCCCGCTGCGCCGTGGCTGCCTGTACTACTGACATGCTGGCGTGGGGAAGCGCCACGGCGCTCTGAATGTGGGGGGAAGACAGACAGGGTGGCTGGACTGTTCACACTCCAGCGGCGGCAGGTTTTGTCACTCACCTCCTTACAATACTGCACGAGAATGTCGTTAAACTTCATCATCATTTGCCGGTTGATGGCCTCCCGTGACCGGATGTGCTTGAACTTCAGAAGCATGTCAAACGCTGCTTCGGCCGACCGAAGCGTCTTAAAGGACTCGTCAATAAAATTTTTTGCTTCTTTCTCGATAACCTGCCAAAACAAAACAACAACAAAGTCAAGAAAACATCCCTCATGCCACCGTACTTGTCCTGCAGAAGCAAAGTGGCAAAAGAAAAAAAAAAGGCGGAAAGAAGTCAGTGCCTTGCGAAGGCTCCACGGTGCTCCAGCGGAGGCTGGCGGGCGGCAGGACGGCGGGTGGCGCGTGGGTTCCTGCCCTCCCTCAGCCAGCACACGACGACAGGAGACATTTTTAAATATTAACTTATCGGACAAAGACCTGGGCGAGGGCACAGCAGCAGAGGACACTTTGGAAGCAGAGAACGTAACTACAGAAGGAGAGAATTTCGCCCACAGCCGGCAACGGGCCCATCTGCTCCCCTTGGAGACCCACGGGAGGCTGAGCATTTGGAGGCACCAGGAAGAGGAGGGGCAAGTGAGGATCCCTCTCACCCACCCAGGCCGGCTCCGCAGCGAGGCCACGGCGCCCGGCTCGATTTCAACGAATTCACCCAGGGAGAAGTGGGGACCAAGAAGACTGAGCGCTCACTTCGACCTTACGCTCTTCTGTGTTGTTTCCATATTTTACAAAAAAGCAGCTATTAACCTTTGTGATTAAAAAAATATATACATACAAAACTCAAAGGATACCTAAGCCGCCCGACAACTGAAAAAGGGAATATGGCGTCCGTGTCCCAGGTCGGCGGCGGGCTACTTGCCAGAACCTCGATCTTGAAGTCGTCCATCACGTACTTCCAGTAGTGCGAGGACTGGATGCAGAAAGGGTCGAAGGTCAGGCTCTCCATGGGGGTGACCAGGTTGTCCACCCGGCACAGGACGTCATCGATGCGTTTGGGGTCCCCGGTCACGGCCTTCAGTTCTGGACCAAATATGTTATAAAATTCCTCCATCACCTGCCCAAGCAACAGAAGACCAGGAGGTCACCTTCACTTTCGCATCGAATGTTCTCGCAACAAATGGACTGCACGCCAAGCCCGGTCTGAGGACCAGGACCCTGTCCCGCCGGAACCTCCCCCGTCTGAGCCCATGGGGACCAGGCCCGCTGCCTGCAGGACAGGAGCCAGACACCCTGACCAGCTGACAAAGCTTGTGTGCCCGGCCCCTCCCTCCCCCTCCTCCCTTGTGTCACGCCTCATCTGGGAGCAGCTCTATGGCCCTGCGCCCTGCAGGGGTCACTCAGCATTTCCCAGGACGGCTGCCCTGGGGCGGGAGCTGCTGGGCTCTGGCTTGACCCCGAGCCTTGCCAAGGCTGCCCCCTAGGCCACGAGTTCTCCGTGAGCTCTCGGGACTGCTCCTTGTCGGGCAGGGTCAATCCCCAGGCATTGTTTCTTGGACACAGTGTGACCCAAACAACACCGCAAGGACTTCACGGCTTTAAAAGGAGCCTGATACCCGACTGGTGTGGCCCGGCTGTAGAGCGTCCACCTAGGAACCAGGAGGTCACGGTTCGATTCCCGGTCAGGGCCCAGGCCCGGGTTGTGGGCTCGATCCCCAGTGTGGGGAGTGCAGGAGGCAGCCGATCGGAACTTCTCTCTCATCATTGGTGTTTCTTCTCTCTCCCTCTCCCTTCCTCTCTGAAATCAATAAAAATATATATTTTTTAAAAAAGAAAGAAAAGGAAACGCGCTCCGCTCCCTACCTGCAGGACGTCGTAGAGGTCCTGGCAGATGGTGGCCATGTAGTCCGTCCTCTCAAACAGCCGCTTTCGGTCGAACTCCCAGCGGGCCTCCCTCCCTGAGGCCTCGATCTTGGCCCTGGTGTCGAAGTAGGCCTTCTTCCACATGTCGAGGGAGTTCTTGGCCTCCAGGGTTTTGTGCTGCGCATTCGCCCGGTTTTCTCTGCGATCAGAGAGACGGAGGTGGGAGGGAAGGCGGAGACGCGGGGGATCCGAGCCACAGGCCCCGGGGAGCGGGTTTCTCGGGGAGGGCTCTGAGGAGCAGAGCCGCCCGTCACACGGCCTCTTTCTCCAGAAGCTTGCCGGCGGGCGGCTGCTCTGTCCCAAGGGCCAGGCTGGGACGGGAGTGCCGCACCGCGGCCCTGAGCTGAGGCAGCGCCCTCCCAGCGTGCACGGCTGCGGCTCGCGCGGGAGCGTTCTGGCTGAGCGGGAAGGGGCAGTGGCCGTGGGTCCCCGGCCACACGTCAGTGGTCGGGGCTGCAACATCGGAGCAAGATGACAGGGCCAGGACTCTGCCTCTGTCCCCTCCGTGGGCTTCTTTGGTAAGAAAGTGAAGAAAGACCTGTGTCTCCTCCAACATTGGATCCTCAGAGGCTGTTCCACCTGCGGGGCCTGGGGTCCGGAACTCAGAATCTCCTGACTCTGTGCCTCGGTCTCTCCAAGGGCAACTAAGTCCTAGTGAATAAATCACCCACATGGCCACCTAAGGGGTGTTACTCAGCCACGAGAAGGAATGAAGCGCTGGCCCACGCGACAGCCCGGGGAGCGGACACAGGGCACGGAGGACGCAGCGGGCCGGCGTCTTACCTGAACAAGGTGCGCAGGTTCACCACCCTGCAGACGCGCTCGGCGATCTCCCAGGCGATGCGCTCCATGAGGGGGATCATGCGCTCGTCCTTGTTGTAGTGCCGCGAGATGATCCACACCATGCGCAGCGCGCTCATCATGGAGGGGATGGTCTCCAGGACCACGTGGAAGCTGGACCCGTGCGTGATGTTCTGGCCGGAAGAGAGCAGAGCCAGCCAGCTTAGCCCGGGGCCCCCGACGTTCCCACAGCCTCCCGTGCGGGCCGGCGCTCCCACTCGCCCCACAGGCACTTGCGAGGGAGGATGAGTTGGACAAACAGAAGGCGTTTAAAATAGGTCGGAATGGACTGTGGGGGGAGCTTTGTAATTACAGCAAACACAGCAATTTACGGACGTGTGTAACACATGGGTGTCACGTGTATCGTACGCAGATAAAGACACTGAATTTAGTGGTAAGAGTGCCACCAGATGAATCGAGGCTGCTACTTTACAAGTGACCGGAGCCAGTGTTTTCCAAGCTGTGTCCCCGGCAGGGGGTGAAGGGATTTTGCCAGCACTCGGCACGTGTAGAAAGACACTTATTTCAGTGCGTATCAGAAGAACACAGATAACTCGCCTATCAGACCCGTGACAGCATCGGCATTATCGTTTAAGGTGAGGCTAGATTACACTCACATACAATCACACACGCACACGCACACGCACACCGTGCATAACCTAAAGCCAGCGTGCCGACGGCCTCGCCAGCTGAGCCGCACTGGTGAGGGCCAGGCAGCGGCGTTTGGCCGTTGTCACACATGGCGCTCATCAACCAGCTACCAAAGCTCTGTGGCCACCAAAAAACATACTATCTTTCTTGCTGATCTGACAAAAAAAAGACGGCTATTGTTTTGTCGGCCGCTGTCATGTTTTACTGGGCGACCTGAGGGAACAGAGGTCAGTGCCCTGACTAAAGGTCAGGGACTGCAGGTTTGAAAGCCCCTGCGGCAGGCGCCCCGGCTGAGACCGCTGGCTGAGGGCACAGACTTGCCGCTGGGGATGAGCCGGCGTGGGACGGGGACAGTGAGGCTGGGGACACAGCGTGGGACGGGGACAGTGATGCTGGGGACACAGCGTGGGACGGGGACAGTGATGCTGGGGACACAGCGTGGGACGGGGACAGTGATGCTGGGGACACAGCGCCGGGGATGCATTCAGTGCACTGCCCCACGCCGACACGTGGTCAGCACAGCGGCCGCTCCTACGCGCCGCCGAGGCAGCTGTAGAAGCCGCGCGGTCACCAAGGAAACGGGCGCACCTTGAAGTGGCGCTCCACGGTGGACAGGAAGCGCACGTTGTCCGAGGCCTCCATGTGCAGCTTGAAGAGGTCCGTCAGCACCGGCTGCAGGTTGGCCACGAGCAGGGAGTCCGCCTCCTTGATCACCTCCAGGACCTTCCTGACGATCGGGAGCTTGGTCTGCTCGTAGAGGGCGCTCAGCGTCGCGTTCCTCTCCCTCCAGAACTCGATCTCGGCCAGCGGACCGTTACCCTGGAGGCACACGGACACACAGCTGCTGTCCTCGTCCGTGGGGAGGGGGCAGTGGGGCTGCTCCCCATGCTCCACGCAGGGCGGATCCGCACGAGGACATCGGGATGGACATGTGACCCAGGAGGGCCGTCCAAGTGGGCCTCAGGACTTCACCTGGGAGTCGACAAAGCCACGTGGTCTCTCTCTGGACAATGTGGGATGCAGGGCCCGACACGCTACAAACCGCTACCCTGAAGGAAGCCAGCCTGAGAGGAAGCCCCCACAGAGAGGAGGGTGGCACTGAGAGATGCCCAGAGAAACAAAGCCAGGGCCTGATCAAACCATACCTGAAGCCAGCCTGCCTCTGGACTTTTCAGTTATGTGAGGCAACAACTGCTTTCTTACAGAAGCCCGCTGGGTGGTGTGTCCTGTTCTGCGCGGCCCAGCCCTCCTGACTGATACACAGCATCGCCTACATCAACCCAGGAAGCAACCTGGCAGCACACTGACAGCAGAGAGCCCACGACTACCTGGGGGGTGTTCACTTCCATCCTTTAAGGAGGCCCCAAAACAGGGAGAAAAGAGGCTGGACCACTGGGACCCCGGACACACGGCTCTTTCTCAGGGAGGCCGGGGTGGCTTGTGCAGGGTTCTCTGAGCGCCGCCCGCGGTACCTGTGGCGTCTTCTTCAGCTGGCCCTCCACGGCCACGGTGATCTGGCCCAGCCAGTTGATGACACACTGCTCCAAGCTCTCGACGATTTCCGGGTCGGCAGCCAGGGCGGACACCTCGCCCTCCACGCTGATGCTGGGCATTTCTAACTTGATCTCTCCTGCGAGGAGCAAAGTGCTCGGTCAACACTCTGGGGGAAATGACTCCAGACAATAATGTTCTGGTGGACCTGCTGGCTCTTGTCCCCACAGTCAGCGTAAGGGGACACATCCCCTGCCCTGACCCGCCTATACTTCATTACAGCATAGCTGAAACATCTTAGAGAATGCAGCATTGTTCCAAGGGTGAGCCCGATCAAACTGATGTAATTATTTAAGGTGTTCCTGAATTTAAAACCTACTAACTTCCATTTCAAAACTGAGCCCAAGGCGGTTTGGTTCAGTGGGGAGAGCGTCCGCTGGTGGACTGAAGGGTCCCAGGTTGGATTCTAGTCAAGGATGTGTCCCTGGGTTGCAGGCTCCCAGCCCTGGTCCCGGGCAGGCAGGAGGCAACCAATCGATGTGTCTCTCTCAAATTGGTGTTTCTCTCTGTCCCTCCCACTCCTTTCCACTCTCTCTAAAAATAAATTTTAAAAATATCCTCAGGTGAGGATAAAAAAAAAAAAGAAGGGCCAATTTCTAAAACAAAACTGACCAACCAGAACAATACAGCTAACATGTATGCGCTTTCCTTGCGGGCAGAGTGCCGCTGTAGGTGCCCCAGAGCTCGCCAGGTGAGCTCGCCAGGTGAGCACACCAGGTGAGCACGCCAGGTGAGCACGCCAGGTGAGCGTGCAGATCTGTCCTCTGGGACAGGAAGTCGGAACACACAGCACCCAACCAACCCTAATGCACACGGACGGGCATGTGAGATGGGCACTTAGAGAATACCTAGGCCTCAGTTGTATTTCAGCTCCAGGCCCAGAAGGTCAGCAAAACCAGGTAAGCAGCGCCAAGGCTGGCCTCAGGACCAGGTGCAGTGAGTGGTGGCCCGCCTGGCGCCGCCAGTCCCCCAGTGGAGGCCACAGCCCTGCAGGACACACCTGGGAAGCTGCTGAGTGTGCTGCTGAATCCTCCCCGGGGCCGCCCCTAAGACCTCCCCCATAAGTGTTCTCTATAAAAATTGAAAAAAAAGTGAACCGTCCCGCCAGCAGGCTCAGTGGTTGAGCATCGACCATGAACCAGGAGGTCTGGGCACAGGCCCGGGTTGCGGGCTCGATCCCCAGTAGGGGGCGTGCAGGAAGCAGCTGATCCATGATTCTCTCTCATCATTGATGTTTCTATCTCTCTCTCCTTTTTTCCTCTCTGAAATCAGTAAGAACATATTTTTTAAAAAAAAAAAAGAATCCTAAGTTAAAACAAAAAAGCTTGTGGACTCTTAAATTGCCTTCTTCAAGTAAAGTCATCATGCTTAACTAAAGAGGAGAGATGAAAGCTTACCTTCAAGCTGCTGCACTGTTCTTTGAATATTATTTGCAAATTTCTGGACGTTCATTAAGAACTCATCCCGTATTAACTGAACGCTGTGATACTCCACGGCCTCCCCGTGCGCGTTCAGGAGTTCCACTTCAGTATCGAGAGAGTCCAGCATTTCTCCGGGTGTCAGAGTCACGCTCGCCTCCTTGTGCTGATTGAAGGACAAAGCCGGCAAGAAAACCTGAAATGCCGAGGTGATGGAACCAATCACCATACGACCTCATGTCAATGACGTGCTCTCAGGACGCCCCTGGCTTGGAATCAAGGGCACAAATGGAAGGACAGAGCCAGGACGGGGCCTGAACCCACGAGCTGCCGACTGCCTGCTCACGGAGTGCCGCCGATGGCCGCAATCTTACACACGTGGGGCTATCTTCCTCCGCCCACCTCACCTGATACATAATGTCTCTGAGGAAGTGAAGCATGTTGGCATTTAGGATCCCGTACTCCAGCGTCTCGGGCATGATCTCCATCGCTTCCTTCATGTAGCTGGCCTCCGAGATCGTCTCTGAAAGGGAGCGGGCGCAGGGGGGCTGCGGGGTCGGCAAATGGCACACACCCCCAGGTCAGGGGCCAGCGGCCTCTGCCCAGACTCAGAGTACATGCCTGCCCTGGCCCACGGGACGCTGAGGCACCCACTGACGCACCGGGGGTCACGGACCGGGACACGCAGCACCTGAGCTCTCCACGGAGGAGCCCATCTAAGCCGGACAAGGAGGACCAACTAGGGTTTCCTAGAAACACCTGCTGGGCTCCCTGCTCTGCGGGTCTCCGCCTCCCATCAATGCCTCCCCAGGCCACTGGCAAAGTCCCTTCTGAATTCTGGGGTTCACATTGGGTGACAGTCTGCCGTGCTGCCCGGGGCGGACCAGGTATGAATCACTGCATCCACCAGAGACCAATCAGCACGGCAGACATTCGAATGTCACCTGGACGTCAGATTTCGGTCTAACGAGGGAAAATGGAAACACACCGGCAATTCTCAAGGTTCGGTCTCGGTGCGTCCTCCATCTGCGGAGACGTGCGCTGTGCTTTGCCGGACACCTTTCTCTCTAACACACCCACAACCGTGCACCCTCTCGGGAAGGTACCTTTTGTATTTCTCAGGAAAAACACCACGTTCTGGGCCAGAAACTCCTCGGGGACAGGAGTGCAGAGCACGTGGAGATGCGTCATGTCCACGATGTGCTTGACGGTCCTCTGAAACGGGGCAGCGCCGCCACAGGAGATACGTCATCCCCCCTCCCCCCCGACGACCTCACCCCCAGCTCAGCTGCACTGTCCCCTCCAGGCCCAGCTCTGCTCTCACTCCTGGCAGCGCAGACGCAGCTGCACCTCAGGCCCGAGCCACTCACGGTTTAAAAAAAAAAAACAAATGACCTGACAGGGTTTTCGGGGCCACGCTTTGCAACAGACCAAGACTGGATTCCGTGTTGGGGGTGGGGCATGTGCATACAGCAGTTACGTGTTATTTCCCTGAGCAGAGGTCAAGCTAAATGCTTGCATGCCACCCGGGACCTGTACGGGAAAGGGTTAACTCGGCAGGCCTCGATGTCCAAACCTTGCACATTGCAAAGTGTTTGGCTCTGGCCCTGAGTGCACCCGGTTGCGAACCCCTCCGCTTTTGGAGCATCCACCTGACACCAGTGTCTGTCCACCAGAGGGAAGTTTCTACCGACTCAGTGATACGGTGACAGCCCGTCTGCCTGGGGCGTGGGTAGCACTAGAGCAGTTTGACCTCTGAGGGTGCTGGGACTGAGCAGCTAAAGTGAGACATGAGGGCACTTCCTGCCTGTGGGACTGACCCCCTGGACACCAAGGCTCAGGTGAGCTTCCCTGATTTGCGACACTTCACACCTGTTGTCCCACGCAGGCAGCTGCTGGGAGAATTAGCTCTGTCCATGTCCCCACCCCCGGGGCGGGCCAGGGGGAAGCTCAGGCCTGCACTCAGCTGGCCTCTGCCCCAGCCTCCTTTTCCCTTGTTGATTTGCATCTGCCTGCTTTCCCTGAGATAAACTCTATCCGGGACTACAAAAGCTCTTCTGGGTTCTGGGAGTCATGCAGCGAACCATGCGATCCCAGGGGGTCTCGGGGACTCCCACCACCGCAGAAGGCTGTCATCTCCAGGCCTCGGAGGACCTGTGTCGGTCCCCCAGCCTCCTCAGAAGGCACCGAACTCCCAATGCCTCCCGAGGAGACGAGAGGCGCGCGTACCTTGGCGAGCCTGTGTTCCGGTCGCTCTCTGACCCAGTTGTCATCCTCTGTGCTCATCATGGACTGAAACATGGAACTGGCTCTCGAATGCCCATTCTTAGCTGCAAAACGTCATTCGATGAACAAGAGGAGCCGCTCGGAGAACCGGGTTCCCTCCCAGCAAGACCAAACGCCTCAAGCTGTCCAGGAGCACGTTTCATGCTACAGGCCTGGCATCAAAAGGCCGCACTCGCGTCTTTTACAAATGGACCCTCTCATGGCCTCAGCTCACACTCTCGTCGGGAGAGTTGTACTGCATTTTGGATGGGTCCTCAATCAGAAATGTAGCACGTGTGTGCACGTGTGTGCATATGCGTGTGTGCACGTGTGCGTGTGTGTGTGCATGTGTGTGTGTGCATGTGTGTGTGTGCATGTGTGTGTGTGCATGTGTGTATCTTCTACGACTGTGTCCAACGAGTGACTTCCCAGTGTTTTACTTTGAAAAATGGAGTTTTATCACCAGGACGAGAATCACCGCTGACACGTTAGCATGTGCTCCTTTTTCACTACAAAACTCGAAACGTGTGGGCGATGCAGAGAAAAGTCATCTAGACGACGTGGCCTGGTCAGAACCGCCCAGTGGGCAGGTCACGGCGCGTGGTCAGCCCCAGGCACAGGACTTCCCAGCTTTGCTGCGAGCAGGCCCGGTCCATCCAAGGCTCACAGGCCTTTGAAACGCCTCCTGTCGGACTGCTCCTCCTACAGCCCCCCCCCACTTCAGGGAGCACCCCATCTCTACTGTCCTGTCAACCCAACCCCGTCTGTCCCCCATGCCCCTGCCGTCCTCCTCCTGTGGCCCCTTCATCTCGAATGCATAAAAGAAACCGCAACCGCTTACTCTTAGGAGCCCCTGCGACCCGGCTCCCAGGAAATGTCACCAGTTTGGCCCAAACAGACGCATAAAACTTCCCTGCAGCCCCAGCCCTGGAGGGTGTGTGTCTGTCGGTTGAGCACCGGCCTGTGCACCTTGGGCGCCAGTTTGATTGCCAGGACACAGGCCTGCGCTGCCCTCGGGCCCCAGTAGGGGGCGTGCAGGAGGCAGCGGGTGGCTGTTTCTCTCCGTCTCCTTTCCTCTCTTTAAAATCAGTAAAAACATATTTTTTAAAAAACACACACAAACCCCTCTGCAGGTATGGACGTTTCTTACATCCACAGGAGAAAAGAGGGAGATGCAGACACAGGCCCACCGGGAGGACGCCATGTGACCAGAGGCCGAAATGCAGGATGGCCTCCAAGCCAACGGCTGACCACCACCACCCACCAGCCGCTGGGGAGCAGGGGGGTCCCCCGGGACCCTGCAGGGGGCGCTCGGCCCAGCGGACAGCTCCCCTCAGGCGTGCGGCCTGCAGAAGCCGCCATGGAGGGAAACTGACAGCGCACCCGCCCGTCAGCCCCGCATGTTCCCTCCCGCGACCTACACGCCTCGGCGCCGCGAGGGTCAACAGCGGAAATGAGTCCCGTCCGGGCAACAACCTTTCCGGTTCTGCCCGCGGAGCGCCCTCCGAACCCCGCACCTGACACTTTGTCCATGGACTCGATCTTCAGAGATTTGGTCTCTTCTTCCTCCGCTTCATCCCCCTCCGAGGCGGAAACCTCGTCTTCGCAGCCGGAGAAATGGAAAGAGAAGAATAAGTCATCACTGACTCGTGGCCGGACACACCTGGCATCGCAGCTCTCCTCGGGGCGGAGGAGCTGGACCTGGCGGGAGAGCCGAGCCTATGGGAGGGGGTATCCACCGGAAGTGACCCCGGTTGACCCGGAAGCTGGCCCCGGGCAGTAAGCGGTCCCTCCCCCACCCCTGCCCTTGGAATGGAAAGTTCCGCCCACCGTCCCAGCGCGGGAGGCCTTTGCAAGGGCACAGCCTGAGAGAACCGCGTGTGGTTGAGACCACGTGGGTGGGGGCCACGACTGATCCCCGCCGAGGCCTGTCGGTAAACTAAGGTCCTGGAGGTCCCCGTTGCGCCAGGGCCCCCAACAAGCCTACGATGGGAGCCCCCTGGCTCAGTAAACCGGTCGGTCAACAATCCGGCTGCCCTTCTCCATGCACAGGGGCCAGTTTGTGAACCAACACGGTCATACAGAAACATTCGAGGTAGCGAGACAGCCGTAAGCGATGCAAAGCGAAGCCGTGCAAATCCTCCAGCGGGGAGGGCACTGGCATCCTCCGATCTGGCGACAGTGGAGACGAACCAAAAGGAGGGGAAGGGCGGGGGAGAGTCAGAGGCAGCCCAGAAACAGACCACCCCCCCAGGAGGTGTCCAAGCGCCTTTGGAGGGCCCAGGAATTAACCGGGGACCCTCTAAAGTGGGAATGGAATCTGGGTCCATGCAGAAGGGGGACATCCAGCCAGGAGACACTGGGCTACGCGTGTGAGTATACACCGCACCGCAAACAGCGGCCACACCGAGTGCAAGTCGAGTCCATTTCTTAGGGTGTTGATATATATATTTTAAGTACAAAATCAGGGTGACTGAAATTTGGCCCATGTTAAACAGTCGACCCCGTTCGTGTATCTTTGTGTCCATATTTTCACTTGGTGATAATGAGGGTCTAAATTCAAGGTCCTGCTATAACATAACATCCAAGTCCAAAGGTCTGCCTGGGAGAAAGTAATGAAAGGCTGGAAGAATAGATCCCTCTCCCTGGGTGCCGCTAGCAATTTGCTATGGTGGTTATGTTGTGGTTTTAGCTTTTTCTACAACGCAAAATAAGTGTATTGCCTGTGCGGCATGGCTCAGTGGTTGAGCATCAACCTATGAACCAGGAGGTCATGGTTCTATTCCAGGTCAGGGCACAGGCCTGGGTTGTGGGCTCGATCCCCAGTGTGGGGCATGTAGGAGGCAGCTGATCCATGATTCTCTCTCATCACTGATGTTTCTAACGCCCTCTTCCTCTCTGAAATCAATAAAAATATTTTTTTAAAAATATAAATAAATAAAATCGGCTGCCTTTTTTAAAACCTCGTTAGCAAATTCTTTTTTTAAAATATATTTTATTGATTTTTTACAGAGAGGAAGGGAGAGGGATAGAGAGTTAGAAACATCGATCAGCTGCCTCCTGCACACTCCCCACTGGGGATGTGCCCGCAACCAAGGTACATGCCTTTGACAGAAATCGAACCTGGGACCTTTGAGTCCGCAGGCTGACGCTCTATCCACTGAGCCAAAACGGCTAGGGCTGCACATTGCTTTCCAGTTGCATGTCAGGAACCTCGGGAGATAGCTCTTCCGCCCAGGGCACACCTGCCAGTATCAGGGAGAGGAAGGAGGAAGCGTCGCCCCAGCACCCAGGCGGGTCTCTGGCCTGTCACTGAGCAGTGGCTCCTATTCTTGAATCTTGACTGCCTGGGTGACCTACGTGGTGAGTCATTTCGGCCTCTCTGTGCCGCAGCTTGCTCCTCTGTAAAATGGGTTAACAATACTCCCACCTCACAGCATGAATGAGCTGTTATAAGCCTGGAACCGAACCGGTGCGAAGGAAGCACTGAGTCAGCGTTTGCTGCGACTATGCCCTCCCAGCCGGCTGTGCGAGCAGGGGCAGCTCCCCGCTCACCCGGGACCCCGGCAGTCCCCGCACTGGGTGGGCGACCACAACCATCAAAGGCCGGCACCCGAGGGAGGCGGAGGTCGGGGTGGGTGGGCAGCCGCCGGGGGAGGGAGCGGCGGGCTCACCGGCGTCCACCTCGACCTCCACCTCCTCGGGCAGCACCTTCCGGTAGAAGAAGAGCGTGGCGGCGCCCTCCTCCTCGCTGGTGTGGTTGAGGAAGTGCAGGATGAGGTCCTCCGCCTCGCCGTCGTTGCGGACCAGCAGCTCCTCGAAGAGCTGGGGGTCTGTGAGGCCCAAGGCCGTGTACACGCGGTCGCGTATCCACTGCACCCGCAGGTCGTCCATGGCCGCGAAGGGAGCCCAGCGGCCGGCAGGCAGGCGTCCTTGGCAACGGCGCCCCTAGCAACGGCCGCTCCGGCAACGGCCGCCACCACGTGGACCCCGCGGACCCCGCCTCAGTCCAGGGGCACGCCCCACACCGGTCCCCGGTCCCCGCGCTGGCAGAGGCGCGGGCCCAGACGCGGGAGAGGGTGGATCCGAGCCCTCGAGGGAAGCCCGGGTGCCCCCAGCCTCCGCGCGGAGGGGTGAGGGGTGAAGGTGAGGGGCTCCTCCCGAGACGTGGGTCTACCCTTCCTCCGAGCCCCGCTGGGGGCAGCACGCACCGGCCCGGGGCCCAAGGGCAGCCCAGGGACCTAGGGGCCCAAGAGCCTTGTCTGGGATTCCCTGGGCTGGCAACCTGCCCGCTTTGTGTACGGAAACCGAGGCAAGAGAGGCGACAAGCTCCCAGTACCTCCGAGGGGCAGAGGCGAAGTTGGAGCCAGGGAGGCCTCGTCCGAGCCTCCAGGCCTACGGGTCCCAGGTGGTGGAGCAAATACCTTCGCGGAGAGAGCGTGAAGGGACAAGTTGGGGGGGAAGAGGGCGGTTGTGATCACAAAGGGACGGCTGTTTTGGCTTTCTAGTCAGCCAGGGAAGAATAAAGCAGAACGAACGCTCACGGTTTAAAAATATAGATTTATTTTCATTAGTAAAAAGTTCAATACTGAGAGGAAGATGCACGTGTCCCAGTGCATCCGGGGCGCCGGGGCGTGTCCACCGGTGTCTGCTCAGCCTGAGGCTCCTCACTTCCAGGCGGACCTCAGCACGCCCTGGTCGGGGTTCCCACTAGGAAGTGAGTGGCAGGTTCGAAGGGTTCCTTACAATCCGAAGCCAAAGCTCAGCTCGGTGCCGGCTGCCGGACCGTCCCTGGGACCGCCGTGTCCTGGTCTGGAATGGCGATGCCCCAGTCATCTTGCTGGAGACCAGGTGGCGCGCCAGCAAACCTGGCTTCAACATTTCAGTCGCGAAATGCAGACTGCAGAGCAGCGGCTGAAGTTACTTTGCGTTTTTGTTTTCCAAACCACACGGACCTACAACGTCCCTAAGCGCTGCCTGTGCTACAGATGTGCTATGCCTCACCGAACTACTGCAGGGAGAAACGGAGAGCCGAAGGCTGTTACCAAATACCCGTGCGGAAAGGAGGAAGCGGGGCATTCGGTGAGGCGAGTCTTTGCAAAGTCACGTCCACGATGAACGGAAAGTCCGGGGCTCCCCGTGACCCCGTCAGAACACCTTAGGGCTTCCGAGCGGACCATGATCACGTCACCACCAGGATGCTCTCCACCTTCGAGGATGAACTCAGATTCTAGATGACGGAAGAAATCCTTGGTTTTATGTTTTAGGACTCCATGAACACACAGAACGAAACCTGGGAAACCTGGCCGTCATGACACGGATCTTTAGAAAAATAATCCTATTTAGAACATCACCCAGACCGCTGGCCACTTTTCCTCTTGCTATTTGCTATCGAGAGAATAAAGTCTTACCTTCAACACTGTACACACAACAGTTCCACCGAACAGCTTAAAAACAAAGCAAAACAACTGCTCTGGTGACCCGATGCTGGGACCAGCTTCGTAAGGAAATAAAATCCCCATTAGTGCTGAAGGGACACCATCACACTGTTTCTAGAGAGTTTTGTTGGGACCATTCATTTGCTTTTTTAGAATTACATTCTACATAAGTTTCCATGGAGACATGACGCACTCCTGGCCCCATACCGATAGGAGGTGTTCGTTAGAATTACCAAGGTGGCCCCGGGACAGTGAGCAGCGGGCAGCGGAGGGTTCCAGCAAGTGCTGTCTCTCGTTTACTAACGGGCGAATCCTGGGCTTCCTCGGGATGAGTTAGCTCCCACTTTTGTTGCTCACCCCCTGGAGTCGAGTGATGAAAACGGACAGCCTGTGGGGGAAGTGGGAAAGCTGGGGGCAGAGAGCAGAATCGTTGTCCAGTTTCCTCAGCGTCACTAACGGCCTGACATTGAACATGAGGGACAAACGCTGGCAATTTCAACCGGCTCTGGGTGACACCCACGGAGAGCAGCATGGAATCGTCACACAAGAAAAAGGTCTGATGTGAGCCCGGCCGGTGGGGCTCAGGGGTTGAGCGCTGACCTAGGAACCAGGAGGTCACAGTTCTTTCCCGGTCAGGGCACAGGCCGGGTTGTGGGCTCGATCCCCAGTAGGGGGCGTGCAGGAGGCCCATCCATGAGTCTCTCCCATAACTGATGTCTCTCACTCTTTCTTCCTCTCTGAAATCAATAAAAATGTCTATTTCTTAAAAAGGTTTGATGTTAGTCAGTTATGCCTGGCTGTGCATAACGAGCCAGGGCGGGGAGGATGGCAACAGACAGCCTTTGGCGAGTGTTACAGAAAATGTGACAAGTGAACATACTGCCGGCTCGTCCTGAAAAGAATTAAATTACCCACAAACCATGAATATAGAGGAGGAAGGATGAGCATAATTCACAGGCGACAGGCCAGATCAACATGTCCACCAGGACCGATTCCCATTCACTCAGAACGAAACGTCAAGTGAGCAGAGGCATTTAAACGAGAGACTCCAACCCAGTGGCCGAGAACCAGCTTCCAACCGAGCTAAGGAGTGTGCGGCGTGTGCGTGAACTCCAAGTGCCTCCGTCCGACCTTCATTTAGAATCAGCCTCCGAGTTAAAAAACGGTCAGCGTACTGTTCTCAGGGCAGGTTCGACCTCCTCCTGGTAAAACATCCTAATTTACATTTTGTTATAAAAGTGTACAAAAGACTACTTTCTCCCTTTCCTCCGCTCAGGAGAGACCCCTGCTGCTCAGTAACGCCCGCCAAGCGGGTCCCTCAGTCCAGGGCATGTCGCTACTGCATCTTCCACAGTCACACGGCGTCGCCAGGCTCAGCACACCGTTCCTTCCCAAACATACAGCCTATAACCAGAGTGACGTAAGAACAGGGCGAGAGTCTTTAAAAAAATATACCAGGGGAATAAACATGTAGGTTTTGTCCCACATTCCCCAATTAAGACAAAACTGTAGAAACCGCCTCCTCTTCGTAATCCCAGGAGTCCACAATAAAAAACGTTCGCATACTCTGGTCAAGCAGAATATTAAATGTGTCTTTTGATGATCCGTCATTAAACTTCTTAAAAAACTATACTTATTCAGCTGTTGGAAAATATTCTCTGACTTCGGGTGACAGAATAACTCTTTGTTTTTTTTTGTTGTTGTTTTAATAAGGTGAAAAGGAATTAAGTACTAAGACTGTTTCTGATTAGCCGCTCAAAGCGGGCTTCTCTTCCCCAAGCCTGTATTTTAAAAAATAAGTTTAACGTAACTTTTGGCATTAACTTATATTTGCTCATCAGGAAAACGGGAATAAATTTATGTATCTAAATTGATAAACTTTACAAAATATTTAACGTGAGGAAGAGGTATATCTTACAGAATTATTTGGCTAGATCCTAAGGCAATCAATGAAGACAGAATTTTTCTGATCATAAATCGGACACAAGTGAATTTCTACAACATGATAATCCTCCGTCAATGGGAAAGCCCGGCGGCTGCAGCGCTGCAGTCACGCCCTGTCGTCGCTGAACTTCCATGAAAGTCGTCTGAATGAGAAAGGAACAAATTTGGTGCCTGCACCAACATAGAACTTGTTCTGAAATTCCACCCTAAAATAAAAACAATCCATGTGTTAATGAAAGGTTGCGAGTGACATTCCCCACATTTCATAAAACAGCTTTTATAAATTAAGAACAAAAGATTCCTGGGCTGCAGTTGCTTCGTCCCATCATGCTCTTGCAGAACTATTTGTACTGAGACAAAATGGGCACGCGTGCTCGCCCTGTGTAGGCATGACGTGTTAGAAACATCGCACCGCCTCATGCACTGCACACACGTGCACGCACACACACACACCAGCACCCAGGACCTCTCCCCCCCCGTGGTAGCTGGGCACACAGACAAGCAATCTGAATTCACTGTGAAACACTGAGAAACAGGTATGAAGCCTTTTACAAGATAAAGCAAGGCCCGCAGTGAACTGAGAGCCTGAAATACAACTACTGGGCAAGCATGAACTTGCTCTCGCTTGTCAGGGATAACAGCTCAGAAACAAAATAGAATTCTTCCTCGGGAGATCTGAACACAGCCCCCAATGTGAGGAAGGGAAGGCACAGCTAAATTAAGCTCTGGATTTTGGGGGGGTTGTATCCACACATCTGGGGGAGGGGTTCCGTTTTTCGTAAGGAATAGCTGAGCTGCCGGCTCACCAATGGAGGCGAACGGCGTGCAGGAACGCAGACAGCCCCTCCATGACCAGCAGGATGAAGATGGTCAGCAGGGCGAAGAGCGCCATCACCGGGAGCAGCAGCAGGACCCCGTAGGTCCTGTCCACGCGGAGGCCCACGCGCATCAGCATGGCCCACAGCACGTCGGACAGCTCTGCGGAGGAGCGTGCGGAGTTAACGTCTGTTCCCGGAAGTGAGTCACCTTCGCCAGCTGGCTGCCCGGGCTTCCTCCTGGCCATGCCCCCTGCTGCCCATGAATAACACCCTCCTCCGCTATGACACGTCACCTGCTTCTCACGGAACCATCAACCGCTCCCCGACCATCTCGAGCACCGAGCAAGGCAGGGCCGGTCAGGACACGGCAGCCTGCCTCCCGGGAGAGGCTGAGCCCACTGGGCCCAGTCAGCTCTGTCCCAACTCAGCCCTGGCCCGTGGGCACGCGTTTCTCCCAGCAGCCCCGGGCCAACTTCACCCGGAGCTGAGAGACGGGGCTGCGCTTCACCCACAATTTAAAGCGTCCTGTGAGTTGGCAGGGTGCTGGGGGGGATATTGGGAGGGCACTTACGTGCGTGGGCCAGGCTGAGGGCCCAGAGCCGCAGGTAGGACGCGGTGTTGGAGATGCAGCCCAGGCAGTACTCGATGGAGTGGATCACTTGGGTCATCAATATTTCTCCAAAGTTAAACTGCGGGAGACCACGCAGCATGGTCAGCGTTGGCGCCAGGCAGACCCCGCGAGGTCCAAGCCCGCGCCACTCTCAGGGCGACCGCCAGAGCTGGCTGCGGCCCGGCGCGAGGACGCCAGGGTGCGGGGCGGCGACTCACAGCTCTGCTCGCAGCCCTCCCCCCCACCCCACTTCGGTGTCTCCTCTGGAGACGGATTACCATCCTTCTCACCAAGACCATCACAACATGAAAGCTTAGTGATGAGTCTATTTATTCTTTATTGATTTCACAGAGGAAGGGAGAGGGAGAGAGATGGAAACATCAGTGATGAGAGAGAATCAGGGATCAGCCGCCTCCTGCACACCCCGCACTGGGGATGGAGCCCGCAGCCCGGGCCTGTGCCCTGACAAGAACTGAACCGTGACCTCCCAGTTCCTAGGCCAACGCCCCACCACTGAGCCACACCGGCCGGGCATGTGCGTCTATTTCATCATGAGGAACTGAAAGCTTTACCTCTTCACAGGTCACCTCCCTGCAGCCGTCCTCCAGCGGGGTGCTCCCCTCCTCTATGTCCTGGCTGCCCATCAGAGACACCTCCTCCTCGCTGTCCTTCCTGACCAGCGTGTACCCACTCTAGCGACAAACAGGGAGCACGGTCAGCGAACAGGGAGCACAGTCAGCGAAAAGGGAGCACGGTCAGCGAACAGCACGGTCAGCGAACAGGGGGCACCGTCAGCGAACAGGGAGCACCGTCAGCGAACAGGGAGCACGGTCAGCGAACAGGGGGCACGGTCAGCGAACAGGGGGCACGGTCAGCGA
Source organism: Myotis nattereri (assembly GCF_964212035.1). Classification (NCBI taxonomy): domain Eukaryota; kingdom Metazoa; phylum Chordata; class Mammalia; order Chiroptera; family Vespertilionidae; genus Myotis; species Myotis nattereri. The sequence goes on along the minus strand of NC_138095.1, from coordinate 27,387,241 downwards.
ACAGCACGGTCAGCGAACAGGGGGCACCGTCAGCGAACAGGGAGCACGGTCAGCGAACAGGGAGCACGGTCAGCGAACAGGGAGCACGGTCAGCGAACAGGGAGCACGGTCAGCGAACAGGGAGCACGGTCAGCGAACGGGGAGCACGGTCAGCGAACAGGGAGCACGGTCAGCGAACAGGGAGCACGGTCAGCGAACAGGGAGCACGGTCAGCGAACGGGGGCACGGTCAGCGAACAGGGGGCACGGTCAGCGAACAGGGAGCACGGTCAGCGAACAGGGAGCACGGTCAGCGAACAGCACGGTCAGCGAACAGGGGGCACGGTCAGCGAACAGCACGGTCAGCGAACAGGGGGCACGGTCAGCGAACAGGGAGCACGGTCAGCAAACAGGGAGCACGGTCAGCGAACAGGGAGCACGGTCAGCGAACAGCACGGTCAGCGAACAGGGGGCACGGTCAGTGAACAGGGGGCACGGTCAGCGAACAGGGGGCACGGTCAGCGAACAGGGAGCACGGTCAGCGAACAGGGAGCACGGTCAGCGAAAAGGGAGCACGGTCAGCGAACAGCACGGTCAGCGAACAGGGGGCACGGTCAGCGAACAGGGAGCACGGTCAGCGAAAAGGGAGCACGGTCAGCGAACAGGGGGCACGGTCAGCGAACAGGGGGCACGGTCAGCGAACAGGGGGCACGGTCAGCGAACAGGGAGCACGGTCAGCGAACAGGGGGCACGGTCAGCGAAAAGGGAGCACGGTCAGCGAACAGGGGGCACGGTCAGCGAACAGGGGGCACGGTCAGCGAACAGGGGGCACGGTCAGCGAACAGGGGGCACGGTCAGCGAACAGGGAGCACGGTCAGCGAACAGGGGGCACGGTCAGTGAACAGGGAGCATGGTCAGCGAACAGCACGGTCAGCGAACAGGGGGCACGGTCAGCGAACAGGGAGCACGGTCAGCGAACAGGGAGCACGGTCAGCGAACAGGGGGCACGGTCAGCGAACAGGGGGCACGGTCAGCGAACAGGGAGCACGGTCAGCGAACAGGGGGCACGGTCAGCGAACAGAGGGCACGGTCAGCGAACAGGGAGCACGGTCAGCGAACAGGGAGCACAGTCAGCGAACAGGGGGCACGGTCAGCGAACAGCACGGTCAGCGAACAGGGAGCACGGTCAGCGAACAGGGGCACGGTCAGCGAACAGGGAGCACGGTCAGCGAACAGGGGGCACGGTCAGCGAACAGGGGGCACGGTCAGCGAACAGCACGGTCAGCGAACAGGGGGCTCGGTCAGCCAACAGCACGGTCAGCGAACAGGGGGCACGGTCAGCGCCTTTCAAAGCAAAGCTGTGACAAGGCCAAGGTCAGAGCCCCCGGCTCCTCCTCACGAGTTTTAAACTCTCGGGAGCACAAACGCCCTTTAGGACAAAGTGAGGGCTCCACACCCGTTAGGACAGCGATTATAAAAACATCACATGAGCGCGTGCTGGTCGGGAGCCGCCCCCAGTGGAGCAGCAGCCTGTGGAGGCCTGGACCCCGAGGGGGGGAGCACATGGGAGCAGTCACTCACACCGGGTCCTGGGGGTCAGAGTCATGGATTCCCAGGGCAGAGTGGCCTGGAGCCGCCGGGCAGGCCGGGCGGGTGGGGTCTGCTGGGGACCAAGGAGCGGGGGAGGTCAGAGCTCCGATGGCCGCACTCACCCTGCTGACCCCGAAGCAGCTGCGCCCGTTGTGCAGCCACAGCAGGAAGAGCGGCTTCCCCAGGAAGAGCACGGGCACGGCCAGCGCGGTGACGGCCAGCAGCAGCCGCTGCACGTGCTCCTGCGGGCGGAGGGGGGAGGGAGTGACTACACGGACCCCGGCGGGTCATTGGCACGTTCCTGAAATCAGCAGAAACCAAGCCCAACATCCCTTCATTCATAAGCAAGGAGCTCACAGCAAGTGCACGCCCAGGGCCGCCTCCTGGGCCCAGAGCGATTCCAGTACCAACGATGACGATGACGAGGGCTACAAGGGGGCGAAAACCGTCAGGTTCAGATCCCACTCGGAGGCGGCGGGGACTGGGGGCAGGCAGGGCGGGCAGCCGCTGCTGAGGGGGCGTCACTCAGACACCTGGTCATGGGAGCGGCCACGGGGCTGCGGCCCAGGTGCCCATTCTCGGACGACCTGCCTTGTCAGAGAGGGATTTTAAAGAAACTGGGAAAGTGGGGGGACTGGGCAGCCCTTGGAACCCCCAGTGGTACATTTACTTCCCACCAGTTCTGACAGCTACTGAGCAGCAGGGGGTTTGTTTTAAATATGTTTTTATTGATTTCAGAGAGGAAAGGAGAGGGAGAGAGAAACATCAATGATGAGAGAGAATCATGGATCGGCTGCCTCCTGCACACCCCACACTGGGGATCAAGCCTGCAATCCGGGCCTGTGCCCTGACCGGGAATCGAACCGTGACCTCCTGGTTCATAGGTCAATGCTCAACCACTGAGCCACGCCAGCCGGGCTGTGGCAGGGAGTCTGGATGGTATGGCCTGTCCAGCGCCCCCAGCACCGTGTCCAGCAGGCCACATCCTTCTGTGATAACACACGGAGACGCAGCCCCCTGTGCCCGCAGGCCCGGGACGGCCCCGGCAATGCGCTGACGGCGCCGGGACAGAGGGGACTCACCTGGCCCGCGTACAGACCGCTGGTGGCCGTGGTCGGGAACAGGAACATGTTGATGAACTCGATGAGAATGCTGGGGGCCACCCTGGAGGTCTCCGCCGAGTAGACCAGCCACTTGTAGATGATCATGAAGATGAGGTACCCGAACATGCAGAGCAGGAAGAGCAGCTCGGGGACCGACACCAGGTAGATGTTGAACTTCTTCCTGAAATGCCTGGAGGAGGGCGGTCGGGCGGGACAGGGCCGCGCTGAGGCAGTCACTCCTGTGACAAAGCCTCTCAGCACAGCTCCCGCCCGACACGCTGTTAGGGCTCCAGGGAGAGAACCGTGAGGACGCAACACAGCGCGCGCCCCCACAGACCCAGTCCGGGGAGACACACCCTCCCACTCCTAGACACCAGCTCGTCACAACAAAAGGCTGTCTCGCCCGCCGGTGGCTCGGTGGGTTGGAGCATCGCCCACACACCAAAAAGCCTGCAGGTTCGATGCCGGTCAGGGCGCAGACCCAGGCTGCAGGTCCCATTTCTGGTGGGGCAGGTACATGAGGCCACCAATCGATGCTTCTCTCTCTCATCAATAAAGATATCCTCCAATGAGGACTAAAAAATAATTTTTAAAATTTTTCTAATGCATAAAAAAGTGAGAAGTCAATCCTAGAGATGAATATATAATTCCCTTGCTTCCCGGCCTCCTCCCTGCTCATTCCCTAGATCCAAAAATACTGCCTGGCACAACTCTGTGCTCCATAAACATCTGCTGAGCGAACGAGCTAATGAAACTGTCAAAAACCGTATCATCGAAACAATCACTCACACACTCAGCCACCACATCGGCTGCCTCTTACCTATCGCCTACCATCAAGAGGCAAAGTAAGAAATACCCAACTTGGCTTAGAAATACGGCTTTTGAAAAACCTGTACTTACAAGTGGTTAAATATTCCCAGAACGACTCCAAAAGTCATGTGGATAATTCCTAAAATCACAGACATTTTCATTTTGAAAGAGTTCAGGAAAGTGAGGCGATTTGTGGCCAAGTTCCAAATCTAAAGACAAAACAAACCAAAAGAGAAGTCGTTAGCGTCCTCCCTCTGCCGCGGTGGCAGTGGAGAGACCTCCATCTGAACGGGAAGCAGCTGTGAACCAAGGAGAAGCAGCGTGCCCTTTCTTCCTGCAGCTCCACCTGAGAACGCTGTCCCCTTAGCCCAGGGCCCGGAGTGACACAGTCTGAACATAAAGCCCAAGAATGGCAGCGAGCCTGTGCGTTTGGGGCCAGAGCCCAGGAAGTGAAAGGAGAGAGAAAAGCAAGAGGAAGGGCCCCTCGGGCTCGGCGGAAGGAGCGCCCCGTCCCCTCTGGGGAGAGCGGGAGGGTGCTGGCGGGGCCCTGACCCTGGGCAGGGACAGGCAGGGCTGTGTGTTACCTTCACATACAAATATTGCGGATTAACAACAACAAGAATTTTTTATTAAAGCACGTGCAGGCAGGCGGTTGCTGGAAATATCAGGGCACCGTCCTGTAACGTGACTAACCCTATGTGCACACCTGAACCTATTGCAAAGTGACAGACTGGAAACCGTAAACAAAAAATAAAGTGAAAACAAAACAAAGCCTGTGAGCCTGAGACTAGTCTGAGACGCCACAGTGCCGGCCGCCGTGCGGAGCAGGGGGGAAGGGGGGGGGGGGAAGGGGGAGGGGGTGCACTCACAGGATCGATGCCCAGCGGGTAAGGGCCCTGGAACACCCCGGGCACGCTCGGGTCCAGCTGCAGGACGCGGCTGCGCCGGACCACGCTGTCACTGCAACAGAGCGAGGGGCGAGGGGAGAGGGGGGTCTGGGGAGGACGCTCTCCCTGCCCCACCCGTCGCCTGGCTGCCCCGAGCACTTACTTCCAAAGCGCCATTTTCCCGCGCTCCGCCGGGGCGTGGCTGGCGCTGTACATGGCAGACACGTTCCAGCCGGAGCCGAAGAGGTTGACGGACTTGGAGAAGCAGTCGTTGTAGATGAGGCCCGTGTACACCGAGAACAGCCCCATCAGCAGGAGGATGTACCGGCCGTTGAAGAACATGCCCAGGATCTGCGTGGAGAGCAGCGTGCGGTCAGCACAGGGGCGCACGCGGCAGGAGCAGGGAGATGGGTCACGTGACCGAGGCTGGGCCGGCCCCTTCTCAACCACGGCCCTCAGGGCTCTCAGAGACAAGGCACTGCAGCCCAGACAGTGTGGCTCAGTGGTTGAGCATCGACCTATGAACCAGGAGGTCACAGTTCCATTCCCAATCAGGGCGCAGGCCCGGGTTGTGGGCTTGATCCCCAGTGTGGGGTGTGCAGGAGGCAGCGATCAGTGAGTCTCTCTCATCATTGATGTTTCTCTCTCTCTCCCCTTCTCTTTCTAAAAATCAATAAAGGGGAAAAAACAAAAACCCTCAACCAAGACGCTGTGGCAGAGGCGACCCCGCACCAGGTCTCAGCCAGGCCGTACGGTTACCGCCAAGCCCCGACCCGCACTCAGGAAGCCGCTGTGTTGGTCCCAGGAAGGGAACCACGACTCCGGCTGCCCGACCAGAGGCCGTGAGGCGGCGGCTTCTTACCTCCTGCGACTGACTCAGCCTGGGGTGGTTTTCATTCAACACCAGCAGGAGGGCGAACAAGAACATCACGAAGCCGTGTCCGAAGTCCCCGAACATCACGGCAAACAGGAAGGGGAACGTGATGATGCTGAAGAGAGCTGCAGGGCAGGAGAGCTGGCTCAGGGCCGGGCGCATCCAGCCGGCAGCGGCAGCCCGAGGGCGGGCGGGCGGGAAGCCACGCAGGACAGCGCAGCGGCGGGCCACGTCAGACGCGCACACGCAGGGTCCCACCTGGGTTCACCTCCCGGTAGCTGCCCACGCCGTAGGCGTCCACGATGTTCTGAAAGCCCTCGGTGAACTTGTTGGTGCGGATCAGGGTGGGGGGCGTTTCTGTCGTCGGGATCGTGTTCATAAATGAGGTGATGGTAGCACCACTCTCTCTCTTTCGCATGAAAAAGAATAAAAATAAAAAAGATTGTCCAAGAGCCTTTTCAGCACACTGCTTCCTGCCAGCGAGGCTCTGTGGGCTCCGGGGGAAAGTACTGATCGCACCCCAGGTTCAAGGACAGGTTCAAGGACAGGCTAAGGACAGCAGAAGCAGGAGCGGACGGGGTCCTGCAAGCCGGGCCGAGTGGGTGGGGACATGGAGGGAGGAGCTGGAGGGACTCCTCCAGGCAGAGAGATACTAGGGAGTCCCAGGATCACCAGGAAAACTGGAATTTAGTCTTTTATCTTTTAAAAATGTTCAAGAGGCAGATCAACCAAAGGCCCTTCGGCATAAATGCATCACCCATGGACACAGGCAATACGGTGGTGGAGGCCTGGGGCGGGGCGGGGCCGGGCTGGAGGGGTCAATGGGGGAAAGGGAATATGTGACACTTCCAACAATAAAGATTTTAAAAAGATAAAAATTAAAACTAATGTGATATTCAGGAGGCATTCAGAGGCAGCTCCACCAGCTAAATAACTGAAATCCTGCGTCACTGGCCAGCGGCCACTGGTAGCCCTGCCTGCAGCGTCACCTCCTGAGACACATCCGCTGACGGATGGGGAGGCGGCCTTCACAATCCAGAGCTCAGGTTGGGACCAGAAGGGCAGGTTTCCAGCCAAACTCTATTTCCCGAGACACAGGGCACGGGTCCTGGGAGAGTGGCCGCCATGGCACAGCGTGAACCTCCGAGTCCCCTCAAGGGCAGGCAGTGCGACTGACAGCAAAACTGAGACCCACCAACACGCTCATCACAAAGCCACGGCCCCGAGACCACAGAACACCACCGTGTGGGACACGCCCCTGAACTCCCAGCCCGCCTCCCGGCCGCGGAGGCGGACGAGCAGTGGTGGCGGCGAGCCGAGCTCCCGCGGGCTCCCAGCCATCGGGCGCCTTACCGAGCCGTCCTCCAGCGCACGGCGCAGGCCCTGCAGGTCGGCCTCAGGGCACCAGACCTCGGCGATGAGGCACTTGTTGGTCACGTCGAGGCTGCACATGTTGAGCATGTGGTAGATGGCTTTCATCTTCTTCACCTGGACGGTGCGGCTGTACACCGACTCGGCCGCCTTGCACAGCACCTGCCTGAGGTAGTCCTCGGTTTTGTGCAGCACCTGGGGGAGGAGCACGGCTGTGGGTGAATGGGCAGCGCTCAGCTCGGCCCGAGTCCCATGGAGGGAGGCTGAATGCCCGGCCCCTGCTGCCTGGAGGCAGGTGAGCGAGCCTTCACTCCGCTCCTCCTCTTCCCCCTCCAGGACCCCAGGACCCCATGAGGCAGGTGGAGACCCGAGCTCAGCCCTTCTGATGCCCCTGGAGCTGCCTCTCCCGGAGAGGAGCCAGGGCCACAGGAGAGAGTCTGAGGTCACAGCCACTGGGGCAGCACCAGGCCTGCCCGGTGCAGGGACCTCCGGGTTCTCATGCACCCCCCATCCCGCCCCGCCCGGAAGCCCCTGGCACCTCCATGGGTCACAGCCCGAGAGCCCTCCCTGCCCTGAGCAGAAACGGGACACGAGAGCCACACTCGGAGCGGGCGTGATGAAGACTGCGCCGACACGGCAAGGCGACCTCCCACACAAAGCCGACACTAGCGAGGTCCCAGAGGCTGCAAGACAACACGCCGCGACGGGAGAGGCGGCCTGCCGGCCCCTGGACACCGCCACGTGCCCCGTCCAACCGGACAGGGGAGCGGCCGGGTCTGTGCGTGTCCCAGCCTCGGCGGGTGGCAGGGCCGGGCCACGCACCGTGTACAGGTCCTGGATGCGGGTGCTCAGCCCCTCCTGGATCTCACGGCGCTCCTCGGCGGTGCTGGGGTACGGGTAGATGTGGCAGTGGTAACTGCAAGACAGAGTTCCCCGCCGTCAGGACCCGGAGGGGCTGGAGGAACGCTGGAGCGAACCTCAGAGGGAGAAACTGCCCAGGGCTCCACCGAACACAGGCAAGTCCATGTGCGGCTCAAAATACTTCAACTTGATTCCTTTTCCAATTGATCTTTTTAAAAAATGTTTTTAAATGACTTTCAATGTTTTTTCAAATGATCTTAGAAAAAGAGGAAGGGAGAAGGAGAGATAGAAACATCAGTGATGAGAGAGAAACATGGACCGGCTGCCTCCTGCACGCCCCACACTGGGATGAGCCCACAACCCGGGCCTGTGCCCTGACCGGGAATCCAACGTGACCGCCTGGTTCCTAGGTCAACGCTCAACCCCTGAGCCACTGAGCCACGCCGGCCAGGCCAATTGATCTTTCAAGCCTTGATTTCTAAAACACACACAAATCTGGGAATGGCACTAACATGGTCTCAACTTTTAAGTTACTTTAAGAATTGCCCTGGCAAGAATTAGCTAACCAATTAAATGTTTAAAAATATAGCATTTCAGCAAAGATGTCGCATGACAACCCCCAGAGCCTCCGTGCCCGCTGCCGTGCCTGCGTGCGGGGGAGCAGGAAGGAGCTGTTCTCACCAGTCACAGATCTTCTTCACCTTGTGGCCGATCTGCTCGCCCCAGAAGGAGATGAGGAACACGTACCACTTGATGACTTCTCCCTGCGGGGAAGGCACCCTTACTTCCGGGGCTGCAGCGTGCACCCCTCTGGCGGCTCAGCCTCTGTCCGTCCTGTCACTCATTCCCCCAACACGCGCGCCGACCTCCTTCCTGCGAGGCCGCGACGGCAAGTTGACCGCGAAAAGCATTCCCAACCCCAAACCAAGGCCGGACATATTTTTGGTCATTTTCGGGCAAGTGGAGCGACCAAAACCTGAGCCCCCGCGTGCACGTCCCCTCTGCCTCGCTCCACCCCAAACTGCAAGCGAGCGTCCTTGCTTGGCCTGTTCCGGGCACGGTCTGTGCTCTCGGGCGGTGGCTTCGCTGCTGAAATGGCCCGAGCGCAGTGCTGACGTGAGGACACACCTCTCAGAAAACCTCACGGGCTCCGAGGCCTGGAGGGGGCAGTGTCCACCTGGGTCAGCCGTGCTGTGGCCGTGGGAGGAGGCCCTGGAATCTCCGAGGAGGAGGGGCGGGGAGCAGCCCCCCGGGGTCCTCCTGCGCTGTGCCCAGCTGCTGCGGGCCTGTCACTGGCCAAAGGCGACCGTGCCCCCCACTCACCGTTTCCGGGTCCTCGAGGGACTCATCCAGCTCTGCGCAGGTCACGATGGTGTACCCTTTGCAGACCCTCCACAGCATCCTCTCAAATGCCTCCACCTTCCCCTGGTGGATGAGGCCGGACACGAATCTAGGAGGAATGCAGACCGCCGGTCAGCGGAGGGCAGCGGCTCTCACCCAGCACAGCACCCGGGCGGCAAGCATGCCATTCTGGCCACGGGGAAGGGGCCTCCGACTGCCAGACCCTAACACGCCGGTGGGAAGGCCCTGAAGCATCCTTTCCAGGCTGAGCCGAGCCCAGACTCAGGACATCCTGGAACAGAAGGCACAGGGCCTCACGCCCCACCCCCCCACCACCCCCGACCAGCATCCTAAGGCCTGGAGTCTCGGTGCTCGCGTGGGAGAGGCGCTCTCGTGGGAGAAGGGGACGGGCCCTGTGTCTCCATCAGGTGAGGAAAAGATCACCTCCAAATCTCCTCTCTCAAGTTGGGTCCCCCAAAGGGCCCCCCTCAGTGAATGGGGGACGGGCAACCTCAAAGGAGCCCACAGGTGCCGTGCTACGTCCCAGTTCCGGGTGGAAGGGGAAAGCCTTCCCTGAGAGTTTACAGCCACCGGCGAGAAACCACTGGGCTTGGCCTAAGCTCACAGTGAAAAACACAGAAAACCCAACAAGAAGCCCAGCTGAGAAGGGAGCGTGAAGTGACTCAGGCTGGCAGGGGGCTCCCGGACCTGACACGTGAACAAACTCTGGGGGATCCGCACTCAACACTGAGCTCCCCCAGGCGGTGAATGAACAGGGGCCGTGCGCTCCTCAGAGGAACCCGGAGGAGGCAGGGTCCCGCCGGTTCCGGTGAACGAACGGCAAGAACGGGCAGCAGGAAGGCCCTGAGCACAGGGCCGACACCCCCCAGCCCCTTCAGCCCCGACCCCACGCAGGCCAGGCTGGGCGCTCCCAGGCCCAACTGCTTCAGGCTCGAGGAGCAACGCGGCCTAAACGCCCCCTCTTCCCAGCTCCTGGGCCCGTGGCTCAGCTAGAAGCAGCACAGCTGCCGCCCGATGCGCACACACGGGAGCCCGTGTTCCCTTAAGCAGCGCTCACTCTGTCACTCAGTCACGGGCGATGGAGCGTGCCGTCCGTCACTCCACGGAGCTCGTCCTCCCCGACAGGGGGCAGAGGGGCCCGACCCCCACGCCCCACCTACCCCAGTTTCGCTCCCAGCCTCTGCATAGAGCTGTAGTCCAGCAAGGAGTCGCTGTCCAAGGCGGGGAATTCTTCATACGTGGGCTCAAACTACGAGAGAGGAGACCACGTGCGTCTTGTGAGAAGCGATTCCTCCCGTCTCGTTCCCAGCAGCAGTTTAGGGCGCGTCCCTGCCACGCGGATCTGGGTGCCAGGCCCCGGGAACTCAGACAGGAAACAGCTCTCACCAAGAAAGCACCCACTGCCCACCCCTCACTGCCAGCTCCTTGGCGACAGTCCCAGGAGAGCGGAGCGTATGCTGGGCCCTCCCCCATCCCAGGTGCCCCAGGTTCTGAGTGAAAGTGGGGGGGGGGGGGGGGGCGGGCTCACGAAGGCACGCAGGGAAACCGCAGGGCAGGGCCTGCGCTTCGTTCTCATCGTGTACATGGTGGGGTTTACCCCTTTCCTCTTAGCAATTCGGAAATAAGGTCTAGATTTTAGAACTGGAAGTCCTGTCCAATTCTTTCTCATGATCATACGATTTTTTTCAACTGCAAACCTAAGCACTGCACAGACAGGAGGTGTTGCATAACCTCCGGACGCGGACAGGAGGGCAGTGAAGGCCGGGGGGGGGGGGGGGGGGGGAGGGAGGACGGGGAGTCAATGGGGGAGGGGGGGGGCACCTGTAATACTTTCAACAATAAAGATAAATTCAAAACAAACAACAAAAACAAGTAGGAGCTACTGTTCCTGCTAAAACCGACCGACACAGGAAAAGGCTTAACGCTTTTTCTCGTGTGGGATCGTCCGACTGGAAAGTAAGCCTGAGGCCACACGTCGTCGGCAGGAACGGCAGGCACTGCCAGCCCCACCGAGACCCGCCGGCCCGAGACGCTCAGACACAGGCCCCCCGGCGCCGCCCGGCACCTCCACGTTCCGCCGCACGAAGGTCCGGGTCACCCGCAGCATGTGCGTGTACTCGATCAGCTCCAGCAGGTTCTTCCTCAGTTTCTCCTTGTTCCTCGTGACTTCCCTCAGCTCCACCTCCAGCTTCTGCAGCTGCTCCTGCAACGGAACCGCAGCTGCTCGGCACCGGCCTCGGCGCCCAGGCGGCGCCCCAGCTCCTTCTACGACGCCCACCAGTGGAGCTTTTAAAAAGCCAGAGTCTAGCCAGGCCAGGGGATGATGCTGCCCGCTGAGCCACACGGGCCAGGTCGCCTATGGCCACCTGGGGTAGCGCCCTCTCTGAGCCACACGGGCCAGGTCGCCTATGGCCATCTGGGGTAGTGTCCTCTCTGAGCCACACGGGCCAGGTCGCCTATGGCCATCTGGGGTAGTGTCCTCTCTGAGCCACACCAGCCAGGTCGCCTATGGCCATCTGGGGTAGTGTCCTCTCTGAGCCACACGGGCCAGGTCGCCTATCTGGAGTGAGCGTCCTCTGGCTCTGAGAGGACGGGCAGGCGACCAGGCAGCAGACAGTGAGGAGGTACAGCCCTGAGGGCGCGCGTTACCTGCATTTCCAGGACCTGCTTCAGAGGCGGGGCAGGGGGGCTGGTCTCGCCCTCGGGGAGCGGGATGTCAGCGCTGTGAATCTCCTGCACCAGGTACGCTGGGAACCATCGAGGAGCGAGTGAGGCTCCACACTGCACAGGTGGCAACACTTCACATCCCCCCTTCCCTGCGCGTCTGACAGTCCACGTCTGGCTCCCACGGACTCAGAGGCCACCCGCTGTGGCGCTGCCTGGACAGCAGCAGGTGGGACGACGGGGTGACCCGTCAGTTGAGGGGTGTAAGCCCTGAGGCTACAGGTGAGAAGACGCCAGTGCGGCTGTGAGGGGAACCCCCATGAGGGGCCGGCCCCGGGCAGGGAGGAGACGGGCGCCTTCTTCTCTTCTTCCCACTCAGCTCTGGTTCCTGGCTGTTCTGAAGGGAGCAGGGTGCTTATGGGAAGGGCTGTTCGGTTATTCGCATCAACTCACCCAGGATCCGCTCCAGCTCTTCACACCGCTTCACCTCACCGACAAACTTCCTTTGGAAAGAACTGACATTCTGGTTGAGCTGAGAAAAGAATCAAAAATGTTCGTTCAACACCTGAAGTTTAACAATGAACTTGACGTTAAAATATCATTGGCGAAGGTTTGGGGAACAGCGCACCCTCATGGACTACCGAGTGGGCGCGCTGGGCGGCAGCTGTTACCAGAAACACCTGAAAAATGCCCTTCGGCCCAGAAACATCCCATGGAGAAATTTAACCTCAGCCCAAACCGTGGATCCGGACAAAGACTTCTCTAGAAGACACCCGCCCGGGATATGGAGACGGCATTCACATGGAAAACTGATGAAAGGAATTAGAGTCCGCCCACCCGTGGAGGACGACTCGGCAAGGAGCAGGGACAAGCTGCCGACACATGAAACGTCACGGAGGACTCTGGGGGTGGCAGGACACAAAGGGCACACGCTGTGCGACCCCATTCCTATGAAACGTCCAGAGAGGGCTCCCCGCAGGGCGGGAGGCAGACGAGTGACGGGGGGCTGAGTGCGGCAGCGGGAAGGGGCTCCCCTCCTGGCGTGGGACGCCTGAAACTGGGCTCAGCACACTTCCTAAGTCAGGGAATGCGCTTGAAATGAGTGGATTTCATGACACACGTCAATAAAGTTGTACAAAGTTATACTTAGTCATGTGACTTCTGCACTTATAAAATGGTGTTTGAAGTGACTACGGCATTTGATTATAGCAAGAAATTATTAAAGAGCTTAGGTTAAATGATGACACTGTGGTTCTGATTTTTAAGTGTCCTCGCCTTCCAGGGACCCCTCGCACGGACTCCGACCGGGCCACTGCTCTCCTGTCTCCGTCTCAATCCCAGCATCACAGTCCCAGCGGGAAAGAGATGAGACGCACAAACGATTTTCTGGAAGGACTTTGGCAAAGGGACTGTGGACGGTGTGAGAGCAGGGGCCGACCAGGGAGGTGGGACCTGGAAACAGACCATCCACGGTCTCAAGGGGGTGGGGCCACGTGAACAGCCGGGTGGGGCCACGTGAACAAGGGGACAGGGCCACGTGAACAGCCGGAAGTGGGCACGTGAACGAGGGAGTGGGGCCACGTGATCACTCGAGAGTGGGCACGTGAGGACGGAGGAGGGGCCACGTGAAGATTGAAGGGATGTGGCCAGGAGCCCCCAGAAGCTGAGGAGGCAGGAAGGACCCTCCCCTGGAACCTTCCGAGGGAGCACAGCCCCAGACACCCTGATTTCAGGTTCTGGCCCCAGCACGGGGAGGGCACACGTTCCTGTGGGTGAGGCCAGAAGGCCTGGGAGGAGCGATGCGTGAGGGGGTCAATGGGAGGAAAAGGGGACATCTGTAGTACTTCCAACAGTAAAGGTAATTTTTTAAAAAAATCACAGCCCAGCCAGTGCTGCTCAGTGGCTGAACGCCGGCCTACGAACTAGGAGGTCAGGTTCGGTTTCCGTTCACGGGGAAAGGCAATGGGGCAAGAATTCTCGCATCTGTACCGGACACTCAAGAAAACAGTCAGATAGCAGCTCGGCATGAACTGCTCAAGCACGAGAGTCTCTACCCCAAGGTTCGGCTCTTGTTCAGCATGTGGAGTTATTTTTTTAAAGAATTCCCCACAAGGAAGACAACTTCTCATGCCACCTGTCAACTCCCACTCAGTCCTGGACTCACGCTGACCTGAGGCCGCCCTCTCCAGCTCCTGGGGACGCAGACACGGTCTTCCCGACGGAACTGAGTGTCACAGGGGAGCCAGGCCCCCAGCCTCTGCCAACCACCCGCTTCTCCGCTGCAGCTTTTCCTTCCTCGCATCAACCCCAATAACCCTCCTCGGACCCCGTGATTCTGCAGACCGACCTCAGGAAGAGGCCGCCGTCTGGCCCTGACACACAGATCGGGCTGGCCATCCCATCATCACCGTCTCACAGGTATTCACTGTGTTTCCTGTTCCGTGGTTTCTTTTACAAAGTTTCACTTCTCTCTTCTTTATAGGGAGGCAACATCACCCTCATTCCAGGCCAGTGATAGGAAGAACTTGTAAACATGGATTCACTGGAAGACTAACATTTAACCTCAGAAAACCGGCAGAGGGCCCGGCCGGCGTGGCTCAGGGGGTTGCGTGGCGACCTATGAACCAGGAGGTCAGGGTTCGATTCCCGGTCAGAGCACAGGCTCGGTTTTCAGGCTCCATCCCCAACGGGAGACATACAGGAGGGCAGTCGATCAGTGATTCTCTCTAACATCGGTGCTTCTCTCTCTCTATCCCTCTCCCTTCCTCTCTCTCAAAAATCAATAAAAACCTATTTAAAAAAACAAGCCTGGCAGAGGCTGCCTGGTGCTCTTTTTACTAATCTCCACTCCACTCCCAGCAGCTCGGCGACTGCCTACAGCTGAAAACTGTTCTGAGGCTGGGACTGTGACAAAGGGCAGGCCCCGGCCTTCCCTGAGCCCGCTGGTTAAATAACTTTGCTTTCATCCAGGCCTGCGCATTGCTGTCACCACGGAAACCCAGGCCCCGCCTCCTTCCCCTCAGAAGGCTATTGAATGAAAAGGGGAAAATTGTTCAGCTGCAAGCCCGAGACCAAGGCAGAGGTCGGGGTCCCATCTGGTGAGCCCGAGGTCAGTAAGAAACCCCAGAACAGAGCAGGGGAACTTCAGCCGCGATGGAACTTTATGCACTGGCATCCACGCTGCCTGACAGCCGCCCGGAGACACAGACAGACACACAGACAGGGACGGACACACACACACCCCCCCAGCTCGGAAAGCCTGGCCCCACACCAGGAAGAGCTCCTTTGGTCCGGTTTCCTTCTGGGGGAGGATGAGCGCACTTTCGCTTCCTCCCGCCGAGTGTAATGACACTCCGTGAAACTCGAATCTTGGCGGCGACTGGGGCATTTGTTCAAGCCTCTGAGATTGGAGCCGGCCACGCCCCGGGGCCCAGGACTCACAGGATGGAGCACATCCACCGGGTCAGCCCAGCACCCGCCAGGTAAGTGGGTCCCGGGCGCTGGCGCCCGAGTGGCCCCCGGAACCAGGAAGAGAGCCGGCCCTGCCCTGCAGCCTCACGCCACTCGGGGTTCTCTCCCCTAAGGCAGCAGCACGCGGTAGGGGTGCTCCCTTTGGAAATGAAGGGGAAGCCACCAGGGGAGGAAGGCTGTGGCCCAGGAAATAAAACCTCCAGGTCCGTGACTTCCCGTCCCAACAGCACGTCTCGGTCCTGCTTCCCAACCTCCCTTCCACACCCTGTCCTCCCCGTCGCCCTCCGTCATCGGTGTGTTTGTCCGGCTCCTCCCAGGCTGTGAGCCACAACACAAGGACCTTGTCCTCCTGGCTGGCCACCCAGTCGGTCCCAGCACCCAAGCCGGCATCTGGAACAGAGCACACATTCCATACAGGCGTGCCCGGTCGCTCCACAGACGCCCTTTAGTGCCACCAACCAGGGGCTGTTCCCAGTCTTGGGGAATCAGGAGTGGACCGGGGAGGAGAGGCCCCCCGACCGTGGGGGCTGACAGTCCGTGTGGGAGACAAACGGATAGACAGATGCACAAACAAGTGCTCACTGTCACTTGGGGAGAGAGCGTCCATTCAACGAATACTGACGGCGCTCCCAGTCCCAGCCAGGCCATGGCACGGTCCCACATCAGCGAACAAAACCGACACAAATCGCTCCCCCTGGAGGAGCCCGCACCTCGCCGGCTCGCTGCCAGTTCAGGCGCTGAGCCCACCTGCCACCTGGTGCCCTGATCTTCCCCAGGTCTCGGCCCAAACGCCACCTCCTCCGAGAAGCCCACCTGGACCACCACCAGCCGAGCCACCCTCACACCAACCCCGTTTTATCTTCTTCTCAGCAAACACTGTCTTGTGTGTGGATTGGTGTGTCCGATCTCTGTCCCCCGCCAGATGGGACTCGGGGAGGGAGGCCTTGGCGGATGTGCTCCCCCGCCCGGCCCGGTGCCCGGCACAGGGGCGTCGGATGGCACGCCCCGAGGCCGAGGAGGACCTCACGGGGCGCTGCTCACTCAGCCGGGAGGGACCCTGAGCTGGGCCTCAGTTTCCCCGCCTGGGGAATGGGGGCAGCGGCGCGCCCCGGGCCCGGCGCGGGCGGAAGGGAGGCCCGAGTCTCCCGGGCGACACTCACGTCTCGGAACTGGACCAGGCCCTTCTCGCCCAGGGCGCTCAGGCACTCGTAGGCCGTGCCCGACTGCAGGAAGAGCTGCGCCAGGCACATGGGCTCGCTCCGGAACAGGGACCCCATGGCGGGCGGGCGCGGGGCCCGACGGGCGGCAGCGGGGCTCCGGGCAGCGCGGGCCCGCGCGGTCAGCCGGGGCGGCCCGGGCCTCGGGCTCCTGCTGCGGCCTGGCCGCGGCCCCGCACCATTGGGCTCCGGGCAGCTGCGGCCGCCCCCAGTCCAGCCCCCGCGGCCGCCGCTCCAGCCGCCGCCGCCGTGCGAGGCCCCGCCCCCGCCCTAGCCATTTCCGGTCCCGCCCCTCCCCGCGGCCGACCAATGGCGCCTGGAGTTTCGGCGTGCGACGGCGCCGAGGAGCCAATCAGCGCAGGCCCTGCGGGGGACGCGGGTGCTCTCGACGCCCCGCCGGACGCGGACGGAACGGCGCCGCCCGCCGCTTTTGAAGACGAGTTTCTGGAGGGTGCGCGCTGCGTCCGCCCGACGGGGCCCGGCCCGCGGTTCCCGGTAAAGTCGCGGCGCGGTGCCGCCTTCTTCACGGCCGATTCAGAGCGTAGCCATCAACGCCGCCCGCAGCGGCCCGCAACCGGGGCTCCGTCTCCGCAGATCGGACCGTCTCAGGACACCCGCACCCACGGAGCCACACCGGCGGCACGGGGTGCTGGCGGCGGCTTTCCTCTCGGGGGCCGTCCCCGAGCAGATCAGGAGCAGGCTCGGACCGGCACGTGTCTTCCGCGCACAGCCCTGCACCCAGCACCCAGCACCCAGTGACCTGACGGGGCCCAGACCTCGCGCGGCCCCTCTTTAACGCCCCGGGCGTCTCCCACCGCCCTTCGAGCAAAACCCCCAACTTCTCCCCGACCAGCAAGACCCCGCGGTATGGGGCCCCTCCCTCCGCCTGCCCTGGCTCCCGGCCGGTGCCGCCACCTTGCTGACCCCCCGCCCGGCCTTCTCCAGGCTGGCTCCTGGGGGCTCAGCCCAAATGTCACCTCCTGAGCGGCCGGCCCCGCCCCGCCCAGCCCGCCGCATCCCTGGTTTAGTTCCTTCACGCACCTCCCGCCATCTGGAATCCTCGTCTGTTTATTGCCAGTTTCCCCCCAAAGTAAGTTCCAGGGACAAGGGCCGGGTGGGAACAGCCCCCCTCTCTCTCAGATGCATAGAAAAGACCATAAAGCCCATACGGTACCGCCGCGCGAGTGTTTCCCTGACGTAGAGTCCCCCCAACACAGTCAGATCAGTGACCAGCCGATTAGGAGTTTCTAGCGCATTTCCCAGCGCCAGCTGCACTGGCTGCCTTCGACTCTGACTCCCTGCAGCCAGCCAGCCGGTGGGCGGTCCCTTCCCTGCGACAAGACAGTGTTCAGCTTCTACAAGGACCTCAAAACCAGGTGTACGACGTGTGCCGGTCCCTCCAGTGCAGGGACTCCGCTTATCCGGCCACAAAGAAAGCTCCGAGACGCGCTGGCGGTGAAGGCCTCGCTCCCCGCGCACAATGCGACCTGACCCCTGCCAGGCGCCCGGGAGGAACTGTCCTCACCGAGAACGGCCTGTTTTTACCGTACGGACCCTGTGATCCTTGGAGCTAATTTTTTTTTTTTTTTGGAAACTTAAGGTCTTTCCATCAATTCCACAGAAACATAGGGTGCCCTGAAAAAAATGCAAAATGCACACACACATGTTGGATGATCATAAAGGCAGTGTTTATTAAAATACATTTCATTTTCAAAAATTGAGCTATCAGCTGTTAAAGTGTACACATTTTTTGGGACACTGTATATAAAAAGTTGAAATAATTGTCTCTAAGGTACAAATAACATATTTGGACCAAAGCTCCTGTGACTTTGAGTAATTTGGGATAAACGAACGCTTCTCATAAGCAGGAGGCAGGCCCGGACCCTCGTGCACGCTGCTCAGTCTGGCCCGGCAGCGAGATGCCCGCCTGGATGGCTCCGTAGGTGAATGAGACCCACAGAGTGCTTGGCGAGCGTTTCCCACAAAAACAAAATCCTCCACTCATTCAAACAGCACGCGGAGTGCAGCACATCGGCGGAGGGAGCGTCTGGTCTGAGGGCCCGGAGTGGCGGGAGGTCACGCTCTGCGTCCTCTGGTCCAGGGGTCACTGAGGAACAGGGCCGCCGCGGAGAAGGCGGCCAGCAGCAAGCCCTTGGCCACACACCGAGCGTAAGGCTCCCCTGCAAGACAGTGAATCAGGTAAGCCACGCTCTTCCTGCTCCACTCGCTTGTAATTATTGAGATAGAAATCAGCCACACCATTAACAAAGGTCTTTTTTAAGTTGATTTTGAGAGAGAGAGAGAGAGAGAGAGAGAGGAAGGGAAAGGGAGAGAGAGAGAGAGACATTTAAGTGAGAGAAAAACATCATCAGGGGACTGAGCCCGCCAGCCGGGCAGGTGCCTGACCGGGAATCGAGCCGGCAACCGCTCAGCGCTCAGGACGCCGCCCAGCCAACCGAGCCGCACTGGCCAGGACCATAACCATCATTTTTAAGTGGCATTTTTCTTTTTAAACTTGTACACAGGACATAACGATACCCATTCCGGAAATCGGCTGTGCCCTACCTTGGTAATACCGCGTCCAGGGATACAGAAGCTGCGGCCAACACACGTCGTTTCTGTCACAGTCGTACTCTGTGAAATTGATCTGGAATCTAGAAAACATTTTAGAAGATTACAGTAGCTGCCACAAAGCATCCTTTTGGTGAGAAGTATCCAAGTTAAAGAAATACATTTACTTTCAAAGATCTGTATTTTTCTTCCTAAAAAATACCAACCAGGTCAGTGACCTACCTGGTCAGGGGCCGGGGCAGCTGGGCAGGGACCTGAATGAACTGGACGGAGGCACTGAGGGGGAAGAGGCCGACCTGCTCACACGTCAGCCCGCACTGGGGCCGCCAGGTCACCGAGGAGACCCTGTAGGAGAGATGGCACAGGCAGCACGCCGGCTCACTCCGTCACCTGAGGACTCCAGGCAACTGACAGCATAACCCAGGAGTCTGTCAAAGACCTTACCCCTGCCTGGCACGGGGCTCAGGGGCTGAGCTTCGACCTATGAACCAGAAGGTCCCTGTTCGATTCCCGGCCAGGGCACAGGCCCGGGTTGCAGGCTCCATCCCGTGTGGAGCGTGCGGGAGGCAGCCAATCAATGAATCTCTCTCATCATCGAAGTTTCTCTCTCCCTCTCCCCTCCTCTCTGAAATCAATAAAAACATATTTTTAAAAAAAGTTACCCCGTTTGTATTGTGTGAGTTTTCAAATGTGCTCGCCAGGAGAACGCGTTACACAGCTGTTGCCATGACCAGCACGGCCGACACATTTCCCTTTTCACACACGTGGCTGATAGCAGCGATTTGCAAGGAAACCCTCAGCTTCTAAGTTGGCGTGTCCCTGTGTCCCTGTTTCTGGGGCGCCCTCTGCGCTCCTGCCTCTGAACCGCACCCAAGCAGATGCCTCAGACCTCTTTTCTGCGCCCAGGATCTCCTGCTGGGTGATGCCTTCCACAGTGCCCGCGTCCCAGGTGAGGATGCGGATGCTCAGCTGCGCAGGAACCTCCGTGCAGGTGCCCTTCCCGCTGCCACCAGCCGGGTCTGCGCCTGGGTCGGGGGCGGCTGCATTTGGGGAAGAAAAATGACAGTTTTTCTACAATCCCCGGATACTGTAAAAATGGGAAATACTAGACAGGAAGCACATGAATGAGGCTTCCATCTCTCAGGGGCTCTTATTTATTTGTCATCCCATACGGTATCCCCCCTTGTGTTCGACATGTTTCCTTATACATTGTCAGTCACTGGAATTTTAGAGCCCTTGGCCCACATAATAACACCAAAAATCATGATTTGGTTCCACGGTGCTCACTGAAATCCACCCAGAGTTGCAGCAGAAATGCTGAGCCGTTGCAGTAAAATGCCCGGAGCTGGCAGGTGAGAAGTCCCAGCCCGCTGAGCTTCGTGACCTCGGAGGGACAGCATGAAGGCAGCCCTGGCTGGTGTGGCTCAGTGGTTCTTTGGTGCGTGGGTTTCATTCCCGGTTAAGGGCTTGTACCTGGGTTGCAGGTTTGATCCCAGCCCAGGTCAGGGAGCGCGCGAGAGGCACCCAATCAATGTGTCTCGAAAGAGTCCTGTGCTCAGGAACCATCATCCCTTGTTGTCTCCCACCGCCTGGCCTGGCCACCAGCCACCACTCATCTGCTTTCTGTCTCCAGGTCTGGACGCTGCTGCGGATGGGGGATGGGCTCCCACAGGGGTGGGCACTGGTGCCTGGCTCCGTTCACTTAGAATATTTTCTAGCACCTTTTAAGTTAACAAAACTGCTTTTTTAAATCACTAAGGCAGTTCTCAACTGCCCATATTCCTGGGACCAAGAATAACAACGCAAACTGAAATGAGCACCCTCACACCCACTCCCGCTACCTTTACAGACACTGCTGGCTCCTAAGACCACGGGGCAACTTGACCTTCCTGTGGATTTCCTTTTTTAGACACAAAAAAGGCATCACGAGCAAGAGAAAAAGGAGCGTTAACCCCCCGCAAGTGTCAGCTGGGCCCAGCAGAGGCAGAGGACCTGCTGGGCGGGGCGCTGCAGTCCCAGCAGCCACGCCCCTCACTCCACGGGTGCAGCCTGACTTACCCACGATCTCCAGCCAGCCGTCACCAAGGTCCCGGTAGTCGGAGTTGCCTCTCGTTGCAACGTGAGTTGCTTGTATTAATGAATCAAGTATTTCCGCAGCCTTGTCCCTGCGAGAGAGCAAGACGTTTCCCAGTGCGTGGCCGGCAGCTGGTCTCACCCCGAAGTCCTGACTCTCGGGGTCTCCAGGCCACTAGGGCAGGGGAGGGTTTCCGTTCGCAGATGAAAATGCTTCGGAACCAAACAAGTGATGGCCGCACATCATGAATGTACTAACCGCCACTGACCTGTTCGCTTTCAATGACTGATTCCGCTGTGTGATTTCACTTCAGTAAAAGAGGAAGTGCCCGCGTCTCTGAAAGTGCCCTCCCCAAGCGACACCAGGCAGCGGAAAGGCCTTTCTGTGCCACACAACAGGGTGTGGGCATCGTCACACATCGACCCCCCAACTGCACCTGGCGAGACCCTGGTTCTGGCTCTAGGAGCGCTGGGCTCCAGGGGACCCGCAAACGCCAGCGAGGAATTTGTGTACATGCGGGTGCAATGGCGTTACTCCCGCGACAGACGGCTACTTCCCTCACTGCACGCCTGAATCGCCGAACCTGTGGGAAGTGGGCGTGTGCTCATCGCTCGCGCTGGCTTTCCCACCAGCTGTGTTCAGGCCCTAACTTTGCACACCGCGTGGTCTGGGAGGTGCCGGCGACCTCATGTGAAGCGGACCCGCGGCACTCACCGGAGCCGAGTGCAGTTCTCCTCGATGCCCACCTCCAGGAGGCACCCCGAGAGCGCGTTTTCTCCGAATAACACGGGTCTGAGAGTTGCCGACGCACACAGACCCCTCCCGGCTGTAAAAGAAAAAGGAGTCCCCCCTCTTACTGTCTGCGCTAAACAAAAGGATGACAAGCCACAAGAAACCACCTCCCCTGCAGCTAAATACCGCAGCTGACCTTTAAAGCCACCAATTACTTGTTCGATTCAGCAGGCCCAGCACCGGCTTCCGGAGGAGCCGACGCCCAGCAGATTACCTGGCTGCCAGAGGCTCACGGCCGCCACAGGGTCCTTCCTCCCGGCGTGTGCGGCGCGCACCGGCTTGCCCAGCTGGTAACCTAGACGCACAGCAAGCAGGAGGTCACAGGTCAGGCCGCCGGTCAGCAGCACAGGAGCGCGATGAGACAGCGGGCGGGGCTGCGACCTTCACCTGTTCCGGCGAAGATGCCTGTGACTTAGAGATAAATGCTAAAGAGACTCTGAAAGGTGGCGGGCGGGCAAGTGCCCCGGTGGGATCACTCCACTGAGCAGGCCACTCAGTGAATCCACGTGAGTGACGGGCCTGGGGCTCATCGGAGGGGCTGGGAAAGCAGGCGCAGCCGAGGAGCCCCCATTCCCCAGCGGGTCAGCTCAACCCCACGGCTGGGCAGGGCCCGCTCCCAGCCATGCCAAGCGAGCCAACCCACCTCTGGAGGCCCCGTCAGACACCTCCCGGTTACAGCCATGGCCACGGCCACGGCCACGGCCCCGCATTCCCGTGGCAGCTATGCCAAACGCATGGTGGTCTATTTGCGCATAAACACAGAGCACTCCACAGGACGGGAGCTCACAGCCCCTGGTGAGGGGCCCATCCTCTGCAGCGTATTCTCTTAAAAAGCTCATTTAAGTCCAGCCCGCATGGCTCAGCGGTTGAGCGTCGACCTGTGAACCAGGAGGTCACGGTTCGATTCCTGGTCAGGACACATGCCCGGGTTGTGGGCTCGATCCCCAGTGCAAGGCCTGCAGGAGGCAGCTGTTGCTGATGGTTCTCTATCATCAATGTTCCCATCTCTCTATCCCTCTCCCTTCCTCTCTCTCTAAAAATCAGTAAAAACACACTTATTAAAAAACACTTATTTCAGCAACATTTTACCTGTTTTATCTCTTTTTCAAAAGCCAGGAGCTAAAGAGAATGTCTAGCAATTTATAGCAGCTTATTACTATCTACGACACTTTGTGCGAAAAACAAAACCAAACACCATATTGCTATTGGGAAAAGAACACAGGGTCACCCACGAGAAAGAGAAAGGTCAGACCACAAGCTAAACCTGGACAGTTAGGCATCTGATGCCACGGGCAGGAGTGTTGGCCGAAATGCTTGTGAGATGGGTGACTGGCATGTACTCTTACCTGGGTTTCCAGATCTTTCCTTCTCGTGGCCGCTGTTATAGCTTAAAAACTTGACTGTAAATCTCTGTGTCATGGTTCCTAGAAAGAAAACAAAACGGCAGAGAGATGGGCGCCACCTCCCCAGGAAAAGAAGTGACCGCCCACAGTGGAGTTGCTTTACCTGGTGACTGCATTTTGACATGCAAACAAATTCGCCTTTTTTTAAGTCAAATCACAAATACAAATAACAAACAATCGATTTTGTCTAATGTTATAATGATGAGAATCTTGACGGAAGAGGAAAAAAACGCCACATGTAAACACGAAAGCCGCCCTGCTGCCCTGCGCCCAGTCACCTTTCTGGAGGGCATGCACTGTGGCCCAGATAATCCTGACATGCATTTCACTGATGGTACGGTTATTCCATCGGAAGAGATAATGTCCCTCCACAGTCACGTTTCTGGGGGCTGATCCGGGACTTAACAGTGTCTCTGCGAATGAAAGAACAGTGTTATCAGTGAGAGCACCGCACGCGACTTCCGTTCAGGTCTGTGGGGGGCCCACCAGGGCAGCGCCAGCCGCCTGCTCTGCCACTGCAGGGTCCTGCGTGAGGTCTGAACCCTTCCTTTCATTCCTGCATCCCCGCGGCGAGGCTCACGGCTCGGAGGACACGCTCCGTTAGGCGTTGATTAAAGACTAGAGAGTGCCAGCGCCTTCAGCAGGCAGTGTTGCTCCCCAGGATGGGGAGCTAGTTCAAGGTCACAAGCTGAGTGTGAGGTAAGGGGCGACGGACAGGGACAAACACAATCCTGGGGCAGAGGGCTTCCTCGTTGTTGTGACGCTCCTGACACTCTGGGTCACAGTGTAGTTCTCTAGGACTGCACGTCACTCCTAAGAAGCGCCGTCCGGGTGCCTGTGGAAATGACGTCAGCGTGTGGCACCGAGTACCTGCGCCGGCGAGGACCTGGCCCAGGTCCGCCGCTTCCTCATAGATCACGTGTGGGATGACGATGCCTAAAGGGAGACATGAATTAACCTTCCGCGGGGCGCCTTCCTCGATGGCAGTTCAAACACTTCCAGCTGCTCCCGGCGGTGACTGCTGTTCTCATGAGCTGAGAGCCGACCTCGCCCCGCGGTCCGGGCTTTGTCCAGGCCGCACCGGCGCGTACCTCCCGCAGTGCCGTCCTTTATCCCGGCGTCCAGGACGCTGCCTGCTTCCCTGTAGGCGTCGAGGTCAGTAATGCAGCGAACGTCAAAATTCTGCAGGAATCCCACCGGGGCATCCCGCACACACTGCCCAGCCAGGGAGACCTGGGGGCGAGGGGAAACCAGCAGACTCATCACCGGGTCTAATCAGAAAACACAGGGCGACGGCCCGGCCGGAAGCAGGTTCCTCCCGCGGCCGCGCCCCCTGCTGGTGCCCTCGGCTGGCCCACTGGCCAGCTGACCCGTCTACTCAAAGGCCTCGGTAACGTGCTAGTCAGTGTGGGAGCCGAGGGCTGGTCAGTGAGAACTATTCCGGGGAAACCAAGAAGCCCCTCCCCTCCATCTCCTTCGCAGAAAGGAGATCACACTCAACATCACTCCCCGCCCTCTTCACACCAGGCTTCTGTTAAAACCAGTAAAGTGGACTCATGGGAACAGCAGACATGGCTTTAGACACCTGTGTTTTGTTCCCACAAACATTTCTTCCTTAGAATTTTGAACTTAAAAAAAGGGGAAATTTTACATAAAACTCTCTATGGCCTTAAAACATGTTCCAGCATTCTGGAATATGTTCAATTACATACTGATCGCTCACTAGGACGAGGCTGTCGGGGGGACGGGAGCGGCTAGAAGAGGTTAATGGGGGAAAGGAGGACCTAGGTAATACTCTCCACAAAAAAGATTTTTAAAAATAAATAAAAAATAACAGTGGCTGTGAAACTAACAGAAGTGAAGAATGAGTTACTTCGACGGGAATTTACAGACTGTTTTTGGTTTTGTTGAGGTCACATTGAGATTTAGCCAAGAGAGAGGCTCATTTAAGAGTGACTATGAAAACACATCCAGACACCGTATGCAGCTGGGGGCCTAGGATCCATAGGGGAAGATAAGTCACTGAGGGGGTATTTCTAAGAGCAATCGGAGTTCAATTAAAAACAGGGGGAAACAGTGAGAAAAGGCTGCAGCACGTTACTCTGGAACTTAGTACCTGAGGGACAGTGAGATAGGCCTGAGCGGCAGTCATAACGGGGTCTCCCTGTCTGTACCCCGAGTCCGACATGTCCTTCGGCTCCGTGTGCAGATACGCGTCAAAGGCGGCGGCGTGCGGCCTCGAGGACCTGGGAGTCAACAAGAAAGATGCCACTAACTAACACTTTCAGCTCCTACCTGCCAGACCCACTGCTCATTGGCATTTTATTCTTTGCTCTTTTTTAATTCCTCAGAGAGGAAGGGAGAGGGGGAGAGATACAAACATCAATGATGAGAGAGAATCACTGACCAGCTGCCTCCTGCACGCCCCCCACTGGGGATCGAGCCCCAACCGGGCCTGTGCCCTGACCGGGAATCGAACCCTGACCTCCTGGTTCATAGGTCGACACTCAGCCACTGAGCCACACCAGCTGGGCTTCTTTACTTTTTTAATTACCAAAATGATATTTGTATTAAATGCCACTGAACTGTACACTTTAAAGTGGTTAATGGTTAATTGTACGTCACATGGATTTCACTTTAACAATAATAATAATGTTGTAAAATGTCAACAATCCAGGAAGGCGAGGAAAGTTACAAGTCCCGGATGAGCCCCTCCACCCCCGATCGTCACTACGAACGTGGTGCTGCATCCATCAATTTCTCTCCCAGGAGGCCCGACTCTTTCTGACACGGAATAAACTGACTAACTGGGGTCTGGAACGGAGTCGAGACCTGGATCATTTAAGCTCCTTGCCTTTGGAGAGATCGCATGAAAAATGGGACCCACATTCCCATTCCGGGGCCCACGTGGCGTGGCCCCCGCCCCCGGCCCCGAGAGCAGCGCCCTCCCCGGCAGCTGGGGGACACTCACACAGCCCCGTGGTGGAAGTAACCGAGGAAGGGCGAGTTGGCCAGCGAGGACTGCACACACAGGAAGGGAAACCAGCCAGGGGCCCCGGGCGGCCTCCGCGCAGAACAGAGCTGATCGAAAGGGGGGCTAACGTCCCCCCCAAACACGCCGGTGAGACAGGACTCTCTGAAGAGCGCGGTGACATCGGACGAGCATTCCTGGGAAGAAAACAGACAGGAGCAGGGAGCACCAGGAGGGCGCAGGTTTGATTCCCCGTCAGGGCACGCGCCTGGGTTGCGGGCTCGAGGGAGGCAGCCCATCGATGTTGACGTTTCTCATCCACGTTCCTCTCTCTCTCCCGCTCCCTTCCCCTCTCTGCAAAATCAGTAAAAACGTATTTTAAAGGAAGAAGAGCAGCAGAGCGGGCGCGCACCTGGTCGCAGCAGCAGCGGACGTCGCAGGCCCCGGCGGTTAGGTTGCAGGGACACGGGCCCAGAGGCTGGTGCACCGGGTCAGGGATGGCCGTCACGTTATCTGCAAAGAACACGCTGAGAAGCTCAGCCAGGAACCCCCCGACAAGCACTGCCACGCTCTGACGCTGACAAGAAAGCCGAGGGGCTGTTCCCCAGACCCCCACCCCCAACACTCCCAGCGAGGAGTCCCTGACGTGAGCCGTGCGTAAGACACAGCGAAAACCCACACGTCAGACAATATGCAAGTGGAGCCTTCACCACCAGCACCTCTTCCATCCTTAGAACGCTGCCATCACGTGGAAGGGAGAAAACAGGACCATCTCCCCTGATGCCTGCTGTCGGCACCAGTTACCGCAACAAAAGCTGAAATGGCTCTCCCGCCATCACCAAGAGATCAGTTGAAGGAAACCACGGTGTATTCACACAAGGGAATAAAAATGCAGCCGTTAAAAGAACGAGGCAAAACTAGGTGTATTCACATGGAACAATCTCCAATTTATATTTAAATTAATTGACTCATGATCAATTATGCTATTGTTTGATGACGTCATGCTGTTTTTTAAAAGGTATAGAAGGGTGCCCTGGCCGGTGGGGCTCAGTTGGTCGGAACATCATCCCAAACCCCTGTCAGGGCGCATGCCCGGGCTGCGGGTTCAACCCCCGGTTGGGGCATGTACAGGAGGCAACCAATCGAGGTTTCTTTCTCACATCAATGTCTCTCTCTCCCTTTCTCTCTCTCTCTCTCTTCGTCTCTCTAAACAAGAAAATTAAAAAATAAATAAATAAAAGCATATCTTTAGATGCAGATTAAAAAAAAAAAAAAGCCTCCACTTGCCTGAGGCACTATGGGCCAGAGAAGAGTTGGCATAAATCTCCACTTGAATGAGCAGATGTGCTAAACAGGCCGAATTGCGCGACGCTGACACCAGGAGGGTCTGGACGATGCATGGGGACTCGGAGAAGGAGCCGGTCTCGTTAGAGGAACAGGAGGGCGGAGCCCTCTTCAGCCTCACGGTCACGTCCAACGCGTTCTGGAAGGAAACAGATCGCTGTCCCTTTCAGCACCTGCGATTGTAAGAACACCTCCGGGAAAACACACCATCACCCCTCCGCCTCGGCTCACTTAACTGGAGGAGGACTGTCACCCAGAGGCCCTGATTCCGTTCCGTCCCACCCCCGACCTCTGGCCACATGCAAACCCGGTTCCCAGCCTCCCAGGGACCGTAACAGGAAGCAGCGTTCGCACACTCGCAGGAAGCTCAACACTCAACACGGGTCGGGAAATTAACGCAGTTTGTCTAGCCCCATTTTAGTTTAGCATCCCAGCAGCGCAAGATGAAAACACCAAAAAAATTTAAATTTTTTTTTAAAAAGTACTGAAAACAGTACCTGGGGTGCAAAGTCTGTCTTTCTCATCCTCTATAAACCCTAGAGTTGCCCTGGCTGATTTGGCTTAGTGGATAGAGCATCAGCCTGCAGACTGAAGGGTCCCGGGTTCAATGCCAGTCAGGGCACAGGCCCGGGTTGCGGGCTCGGTCCCCAGTGTGGGGCGTGCAGGAGGCAGCCGATCAATCATTCTCTCTCATCATGGATGTTTCTATCTCTCGCTCCCCCTCCCTTCCTCTCTGAAATCAATAAAAATACATTAAAAAATAAAAATAAACAAACCCTAGGGCTGACGCCTTGCACATACCGGGCACTCCACCAAACGTGAACTAAATGGAAGGGTGGGATGAGGTCAGTGGTTAGAAAGCTTTTTGGAGTCACAGAATCATCGATAACCTGATGGAGCTGGCACCCCTCTCCTGAGAAAACGCACCCCCCCCCAGGGTTTCACACACCATTTCCAAGGACCCCGAGCCCCGGGGTGAGGACCTGCGGGCGGGATGGGTGCCTGCTAGACCTGACAGCCCACAGCTGGACGGTATTTCCAGCGCCGAGAGAGACAGTGTGCCTCGTCCAAGTAAGAGAGCACCGCACATGGGCCTCGCGGCTGCCACGAGGAGGTTGCACCCCGGCCTTACCACACTGGGGGTCACAGCCAAACTCCAGTCTCCCGTGTCGTTGTTCAGCACGCCGCACGTGGGAGCTGGCAAGGATCCTGTGGGAGGAGAGCATGCAGGCCGTGTCGCCCAGGGCTGAGGGTGCCCCCGAGATGGATGGAATCCCTCGCCAGTCCGGGCCTGGCCCTTAAAGGCTGCATGACTTTGGGCAAGTGACGGCCTCTCTGAACCTCAGTGTCTCCATCTGTCTAATGGGACTAGAATACATGACTGCTTTTATCCTGACGATGAGGTGAATGCCAGGCACTGTGACCGCAGGCTTTCCCGTGGGGTCCTCTCTGGTCCACATCAGCCATTCCCCCTCCCCCACCCCTCCCCTCCGCCTCCCCCATTCCCATCAGCCTTCACCCATCCTCATCCCCATCCTCCTTTCCCCTTCCCCTCCCCCATCCCCATCCCCCTTCCCCTTCTCCATCCCCATCCCCCTTCCCCTTCCTGATCCCCCTTCCCCCACTCCCCTTTCCCCTTCCCCCATCCCCCTTCCCCATTCCCCCATCACCATCCCCTTCCCCCTTCCTCATCCCCCTTCCCCCCTCCCTCTTCCCCATCTCCCATTCCCCTCCCTCCTCCCCCTCCTCCCTCCACATCCCCATCCCCATCCCCCATCCCCACCCCCATCTGCCATTCCCCTCCCTCCTCCCTCCCCCCCTCCCCCTCCCCATCCCCATACCCCTTCCCCATCCTGACTTCGTAAGTGGACAGCCACAGGGGACCCCTGGGGAGCCCCCTCCCCAGTGTCCGCTCCAATACCCACCCTGCCCACCGGAAGCGCCGGACACTTTACCCGCCTGGTCCTGCAGCAGCGACAGGGACACGGCCACGTCCTCGGTGCCTCCGAGCAGGGACGCGCTGACCACAGGGCCGGACGCGCGGATGAAAGCCGGGAGGAAGACTGGGCGGGAGGGAGGGAGGGGAGGGGGCAGGGAGGAGTGAGTCGCCCCCGAGGCCATGCCTGCGCGGGTGCTCCCCGCCCGCTGTGGGGGCTGCGGGTCTGGCCCCTGAGACGCCCGCCTCCCCTCCCGGCCCTGCAGGCCCTGCCCGTACACACCCGGGTCCCCCCGCAGCGGCCTCAGGGCGCCCAGCACAAGGAGGAGCCGCAGGAGCAGGGCGGCCGGCGGTGGCGAGCCCATGTCCGGGCCCTCGCCGGGCCCGCAGACCCAGCCGCGCCGCCTCAGAAGCCGGGAAGCGCCCAGAGGCCGCGCCGAACCCCGCGTCGCCCCTCTGCCGCCATCTTGTCAAGCGGACGCCGGGAGCTATGGCAACCACCAATCGGCCGCCGGCCTGCGGAGCGTCGCGCCGCGATTGGACCAGAGGCAGAGAGCCCGCCCCCGGCCCCAGCGCCCTGGCCCCGCCCACCGCACCCTGGCCCCGCCCACGAACCCTGCGCTCACCTGAAGGATCCGGAACCAAAAACCCGGAGTTTCCACACCCGGTCGATCCCCTCGCTGCAGAGCGAGCCCACAGACACTGGCTTCCAAACACGCGCCGTAACACCCTTCATTCTATGGGACGGACCTGAAGGGGGTGCGGCTGCTTGGCCGTTGTTTTTACTGTTCTCCCAGTTTTGAAGGTCTCAGCACCCCGAAAACAGGCTGCATCAAACCACACTCGAAAGGTTTGGCCCCGCATTCGGACAGATGCAGAAGCACCAGAATTCAGCCTGGCAAAAATGTAACCGCATTTTCACAAATAAGTTTGGCAAGATTTGAAATTAAAGTTCTTCAGAAATGAATAAAAATGTGGTATTTGACCAAATCCAGTTAAAAAGTACACATTTGACGCAGAGTTGAATGAGCATGAAATAAACATTGAGTAAGAGAAAATAACTCAAGAAAATAATAGTGTTTAAATTATTTTATTATAAAAATTTATATAAAATAAACCATAAACACAACCGTTAAAAATAAAACAGAACTAAAACAGTATATAAAAACATTTCCAGTGAAAATTAATCTTATCAAAACTTGAAATTATCCTTTTAGATATACAATGCTTTCTTTCCTAGACTTAAAATAGGGATTTCCATTACACTTAATGAGGCTATGAATATTAAATATTATTTTTAAAGAGATTCTCAAACTCAAGAATTAACAAATACTTGCAAAGTTATCACAAAAATCTTTGTGTAGTTAATAAAATCCTAAGTCCAGAATACAAAACCCACCTGAAATAATCTAACCAAACACCACAAGTTACTTAAGTGAGATTGAGCTTCCGAGATGGTATAAAGAGAAACTTTAAATCTTATCTGTGTACAAGATTGGATACACAATTTGTCAACATGCTTTTTTGTTGTTGAAATATTACAGATGTCCCCCTTGGCAACATACTTTTAAAAACAAACCAAATCAGCCACTGTTCCCGAAAACCCTTCCCACACTATGCTGGAATTTAAAAGGACTTAATAACTTCAAGGTCACATGGAAAAAATACGATTTTTATTGCTGAAATTACAAATATTTTTTCGTCTGAAGGGACAGAAATTTTCAGTATTAGGTCCAAAGCTTCTAGAGATCAGTTAGCCAGTGTTAATACTTTTATTTCTTTTCCTTGGTTAAAAAGAAAGGATTCAGTCTGCGGGTGACACTATAAAGAATCCAACCCCCCAACCCTGGAGTACCCCTCACAAGCCAGACATCAGCATTCACAAATGACCTCTTCACACAACTGCTTTTGAAGAAGTTGCCACCAGACTCCTGCATCACCCGCCTGACTCATGTAAAGCCATTCTGCAGTGATTCCGAGACAAACTGTCATTATTATTTGGGTATCGCTGTCCAAACGTGCGGCGTCACACAAAGGACTGAGTACCTGCAAGTACCTGAGGCTGAAGCTCCATGCAGACAACAAGGATCGGAAAGCAGATCCGAGTATGTAGGGCGGTGCATGTTGATCAGGCCTCGCTCACCTTTCCTGAAGCTGTTCCAATTCCCCCCCGTAACAACGCTGGCAGGAAGCAGCTCTAAAGCCCACACCCAGTCAGGACAGGCTGATGTGACACGTGATCGTCCAGTTTAAAGAGTCACAAATGTGCGATTTCCCCGTCGGGACAGACCCTCTGGAAGCATTCTAGGGATGGACACTGCAGAGAAGGGCTCCCCACGTACAGCAGTCCCCCACAGGTGAGGGTGATCTTTTAGGACTGCATCCTGCAAGGAACCGCATTAGGAATTCTTACACATCGCTGTATTTTTCGGAGCCTCCTTACAAAGACTTCCCTCCCCGCTCGCGTTCCCACAGGCAGCTCTGGGAGGTGGGAAAGCTCGGCCCTCACGCAGACACTTTCAGTTTCTTTTTCTTGGCCTTCAGCACGGGAGGCAGAGAAATCTTAAAGGCCGTCCTGGAACAACACAGGGAGCAAGGCGCCCATTAACGCGCGAACTCTCTGCCGTGGGCGGGGAGCCAGCCACCCAACCCCAAAGATACTTACTCGCAGGTAGTACAGATGGGGCTGAAGTTGCAGAATACTGTAAATGCAGAAAACAAAGAAAAGCCAGGAGGGCTGAAAACCACACCGGGGAGACACTCTCCGGCCTCCCGCGACATGGCAAGAAGGAACCACCTCGGCCGTGAACTTACTCGACAAGCACACAGAACAGACGTAGCCGATCTCGATGAGGTTGCGGTGGCAGAAGCAGGCGGCCCGGTAGTCCACGTGAATTGGGGGAGGGAGGGTTAACTGAGATCTCTGGTCCTGGTCAGGAAGGAAGACCCACTGAAAAAATAAAATAAAATAAAATAAAAAGCCTTTTTAGTATTCACTCAGCAATTACTGAGCCCCTCCACACACAGGCACCGCTCCGCAAACAGGCAGGCATACAACTCTGCACACTGCTTGCAGGGCTCAAAGACTATGGGAAGCACCCCCCGTTCTCAGCTTCAAGACCCCTCTGACACCCCTTTCCTCCTTTCCTCCAATGACTGGCACCCGCCATCTGCGCCCATTCGTTCCCCGGGAGACGGGTCTCAGGTGCCAGGAGCACCGTCACGGCTCCTTACCAGCAGGTACTGCAGGAGGGAGGGCATCTGCGGGACCTTCAAGTACAGGCCCCCTGTGATGTCACAAGCCTGCAAGACACACCAGGGCCCCTGCCAAAGCAGCACGCACTTCGCTTTTCCAGGGGGGCGTGCTGCAGGTCTCCCAACGGGAGGAGACGACACGGCGGAGTGAGAGCAGTGTTCCCCAGAGCGCGGACCAGAACTGCCGCTTCCTTCCGGGATGTGCACGCAGCTTCCTTTTGCCCTTGGCTCACGCCTTCCACCCTTCCTTCTGTTTGTTTGCTGCTGATGAACTTTATTCTTGCCACGTTTATTCAGTCATTGTTTTTAAAACAACAACTGTGAGATATAATTCACGCCATACAATTAACTCTGTGGCTCAAGTGGTTGGGGGTCATCCCATGCGCCAAAAGGGACAATTCCTGAGCACATGCCTGAGTTGTAGGCTTGATCCCCAGTAGGGGGCGTGCAGGAGGCAGCCAATGAATGTTTGGCTCTCACATCAATGTTTCTCTCTCTCCCCCTCTCCCTTCCTCTTCCTAAAAATCTCTATCTATATACACAGAGATCTATCATTCTCTTCACCAAGTATTAACAATGGTAACTTTCGAATAATAATAGTATTTGAAGGGATTTTTTTTTAACCTTTTTAAAAAATACTTTTCTGTGTTGCTTATATTTGTTTCAATGTGTGAATCACTTTTTCAAAGTCAATCGAGTTATTATGTAAAATAGAAAGTTTGAAGGGGCCAGAGAAATGTTAATTCTCTAATCTATACTGTCAACAGAGGCTAATCCCCAAAAATGTGTGACGGTCAGTGAAAGGCAAGTAACAATAGGAACAGAACACACCCCCTTTCATAACCAACACCAAGCATTCACCTAAACGTACCTGTTGGAGGAGTCCTGAATCGGAGTCTAAAACACAGGCATCGATCAAAATATTCTGAAATGAATATTCCAAAAACATTACAGGAACTATAACAATGACTACTTTATACTCAGGATCTATGTGCCAACCTCTACTCTTGAAATGGCTTATTTAACATGCATAACTGTGCAAGGCAGATGTCCAATTAGCATATTGCAGCCCAGGCCTGGCCAGGCTGTGGTCATGGAGCCAGGGGAGGCAGCGGGTCAGCCCTAGATGGCCTGTCCACAAGGCCCATGGTCTTTTCACTACCTCACGTGGTTACTCCCAAATGGAGAACAGTATATGCAACTATGGCATTTAGATTATAACAGAAGTTTTAACACATCAAAGGAGAAAGTGACGTGTATTAGTGACAATTCATCAAGGCATGTAGCACTCTGTAAAGCCAGAGACTCTTAGCCTGGGTCCTCAGATGGGCCCAATGGGGCACATGAACACCCTGAAACTGCATTCACACTGTTTGAGTGCACGTCTTTCTGGGGGCTCATTCTCAAGGGGCCCAGGACTCAAATGATTGTATGAACTATGGGTTCCAGATTCCTACTCCAATCATAAGGCTGTTTAGTCAGAACACCTCCCTCGGTGGGTCATTAAGAAAAAGAAATTAGTTCCTCATTATGAAGCGAGCATCCCGGGAAGGAAGGGCATGCGCTCACCTGCTTCTGCGCCGCGAAGATGACGTTCATGAAGTTCATGTACTGCAGGGCGCTGTCTTCCGCGGCCTTGATCACCTGAAGTCACAGCCCGTCAGGACCTGCAGGCGCATCCCCCTCCCCCCGGGAGGTCCCGCTACCCTGCAAGCTCAGCCGACAGCACTCTCCTCACTGTCTGACTAGCCATCCTCGGTAACAACCCTATCGGTGTAAAGGAGACTGACCCCCCCCCCCCCAAACCCTGCCACTCCAGGGACAGTCCTTGCTAAGTTTCTGGAGAGCAGCTACGGCACGTCATACACTCGCACCCACCGCACACACACTCATGGACAGTCCTCCGTCCAGTGTGCTGCGACCTGCTTCTGAGGCGTCTCTGTCCTTCCTGCCGACTTAGCTGACTTCGCTATTTACCCAAGTCCCTGCAGGGGACTCTGAAGCGGCCTGCGAGGCTCGGTGCAGACAGCGCTAACGGACTCTCCGGGATGAGCTCCTGAAATCAGTGAGGCCGCCCATTCCACCCCGACAACCACCTGCCCCGGGAGAGCTGCACTATTCCATCCCCAGCAGTGACGCCACGCGGGAGGGCAACCGACCCCCAGCTGCCGAAGGCAGACATAAGCACAAACACAAGCACAGGATTCACGTCACAAATCTCACCAGTATCCTGGACTTCATCTCCTGATTGTCTGTAAAGAGAGGGACGCAGGCTACCATGGAACTGAGTCTTATTAGGCATGTTGTAAGGTTTTCTAGCCAACTCCATGCAGCCCACCAAGTTACAGCAGTGAAGTAAGAGTCAGTCTCACAGGAAACGTAGGCTCCTACCTTTAACTTCCTTGTTCATCCTGTGGATGTCTTATTTTCTTAGCATTAAGGAATTTTAAAGTATCTTTTACTTTCATCAATATTCATAGTAAACAGACAAATAACCTCAAATTTCAGTTAATAAACCAGCATCCCCAGACGGAGAGAGACCTGTTCCCTTTACCATGATAGACACACAAACCGAAGGACTAGGGGTTTCCAAAGTATCTTTGTGCCAGAAAATGGAAATGACCACCACGGACTGTTGTATGATGACCCCCACACCCCAGAGTTGAACCCTGGGACCAGCCAGCCAGCCAGCCAGTCAGGGGGGGTCTGGAACCTGAAGACCACACACAGGGCTCAGCCACCACCCTCAGAGTCCGAAACAGAGCAATCACTCAGTACTGCCCCCAGCAAATCCAAGTGCTTAATTTTGGGAGAACATCACACAAACATAGACAACAGCAAAATGCTTGGAGGAGTTGTGGACCCCACGCTAAACGCGAAGGAACCCGCTGGCCTGTAGAGCAACAGCTGCTCGCTCACTGAGCGTCGGGTCAGTGAGTGGCTTTTATCATCCAACAGAAATGAAAAAACGAAACACCAACTCCCCAGTCTGCCTAACTAAGAAGCGAGAAAGCAAGGACGTGCCCTGAAGGATTGTGAGCAGGCCCTGGCCGGGAGCTCCGTTGGTGAGAGCGTCATCCCGATACACCGAGGGTGCGGGTTCGATCCCCGGTCAGGGCACGTACAAGAAGCAACCAATGAATGCATGAGTAAGTGGGACAACTCATCGATGTTTCTCTCTACATATAAAAAAAAGCACTGGAGTTCTCCCATTCTTCCCACTTTGAGTTTTTCCAGCTTGTTCACAAACACTGCAAAGCCATCTCTTTGCAAGGCTCAGCCTTCGTTCATGTGGGCACAGGGTCCAAGCAACATCCCCAGGAAGACACGTCTATCCCAGAAGACACCGCGGATGAGCACACCCCAAGGATACAGCACAGAGCTTTGGCAAGGGACCCCGCCAGCAGAGGTTCTGTGTGCTGCCCCTTTATGTCACCTACAAGCAAGAAGAAGCATTAAAAGAAGGGAATTTCTTGGCATTTTCTTGAACAAAAATCATTATTAAACCAAAGTATTCTTCTTCATGAATGAAAATAACGTTTTAAACAAAATAGAAAATATATATTTTAAGGAAAAGTCATAAATAGAAGAAAAAATGGTCCAAAAAAGAGGAAAACCAGATCAACAGGAGTCTTAGGAGCCAAAGGGTGTGCTTCAAGAGGCGGAGGCAGGGCAGTGTCCAGGCTGCAGCATCAGGGAAATGCGCACAGACGCTAACAAAACAGCAAGTAGCAGCACCAAGAATCTCAAAGCCTTGGATTTCAGGCCCCCCATGTTCAACTCCATTTGCAAAATAACAACAGTGGAGGGAAAGAAGCTCTTACTCTTGGTCATCAGATCCTTGATCTCCTCCACAATGACTTCATTTGCTGCTGTCAACAGTTCGTACTTCCCGTCTTTGCTTCCCGAGGGGTTATATTCAGAAGCGGGGTTGCCAGGGTCCCCGAAGAAGTCTCCGAGTTGCCCGTTCTTCCCAGGGTACAGGAATCGGCTGAAACGGTGGGAAAAGCCTCGTTACACCAGGACGCAGCCCCCTCCCTAGACAGGGTGACATTCAGCAGAGAAAACACACAAAAGCCACATTAACTCTGGATCACAAGATCTATAATAAATTCCATTTTTTAAAAAAAACAAAACATATGGCCCTTGCTGGTGTGGCTCAGTGGATAAAGCGTCGGCCTGCAGACTGAAGCCCCGGGTTCGATTCTGGTCCAGGGCACAGGCCCGGGTTGCAGGCTCGATCCTCAGTAGGGGGCGTGCAGGAGGCACCAGATCCATGATTCTCTCTCATCATTGATGTTTCTCTCTCTCTCTCCCTCTCCCCATTAGGAAGTTGGAGAACCACTGACTTAGCCTGTCACTGCTCTGAGTGACATCTTAATCAGATCGGCGTCCTCTCTCCTGATTCTGAGAGGATGTTGGCGACGACGGGAGGGGAGCACTTGGCTGTGGGTTCTCTCCACACACCGAGGGAACGAGCCCCGAGAACCAAGCAGCCTGACAACCGGCCCCCAACCTCATGAAACATGTGGGTGAACAGGAGTCCGTCTACTGTGAGGGACACGTCACTAACCAGAGAGGAGCCGCGCCCCACATGGGGCTGGATTCCACAGTCCGTGTGTCACGTGACAAGTAAACAGGGTCAGAATTATTCACGAGAATCTCTGCTGGCACATGGCCCTATTTGCATACCCTATTTGCATACCCGCTGCAGAGCTATTGGCCACACAGACAGGTGTTTGCACCGGTGTTAGGAAGGGTCACTGTTTCTTCAGCCCAGCACCAGATGGTGGAGCTGGAGTGGGTTAAGGAGCCAATTTGTAAGAAAAGTCCTCACTTACAAACACCGGAATCACACCCAGAGCCGTGCAGTGGTCACACTGGGAGTGAGAGGTGCCCAGGAGCTGGGCTAGCTGAAGGGAAAGTGGAATCCCAGCGCTCTCCCCGCCCCGGGGCAGACCCGCCAGGAGAGCAATGACGGGAGCTGCCGGCCCATCTGACGATGCTCCTTTCTGCCCAGAGCACAAGGTGAAGGTGAAGTGGGACGAGCACCGCCCAGCTCTACTGCACACCAGCTAGGGAGGCAGTCAATGCTCACTCTCCAGGTGTGATGTTGTGAGTACTGTTCACGGATACAGAAAAAAGTCATTGCGACGTACAGGAGGCACAGGACACGCAACTGGCATGCAAGTCCCACGAACTCGAAGAACACCTGGCGGTCCTACCTTTCCTGAATGTGACTCGCGATCACCGCGAGTCTGTTGGACCGGTTCATGAATAAGTGAGAATTTCCCAGCACCATCACTGCGTCTATGCATTTCGATAACGTGAACTATTGAAAGAGGAAGAAAGGTCCATTAGCTCTGCACACCCCTACATGAGCTCTTCAAATCACTGAGTTCAACAAAAATACTTTCAGGCAGAAAAAAAAAATGCTGATTAAGTTCACTTCATTTTTTAAAAATAAAACAAACCTATTTAAATTTCCAGATGGCAAAAGTAATGACTGTAAGCAAAAGTGAAAGGCAAAAGGCCTTCTTATATACCAGTGACGAGAGCTCAAGATGAGCCACTTTTTCTGCAGAGGAATAAGGTACCAGGCAGGGAGGTGCGGTCTACCCGGCCATGGAATACATGCAGCAACCAAAGGAACCGAGCTACTGGGACAGGTAACAACATGGACAGGCTCAGGATGATGATGCGGAATAAAGAAGCCAGACCAAAACTCCGCCGAACGTACTGTTTGGTTCTATTCGTGTAGAGCCCTAGGAGATGCAAACTGATCAAGTGACAGAAAACAGAGCAGGGGGTGCCTGAGGGGGGGGACAGGCAGAGAGGCGGGGGAGGTGGGGGGTCGATTACAAAGGCGCATGAGGACACTTCCCGGGGCTGATGGATCTACAGGCCCCTCATTTTCATTGTAGCGATAACCTCGTGAATGTGTACATATGTGAAAACATGTCAAACTGAACACGTTAAAGACAGTTCATTGCATGTCCATTCTATCCCGATAAAGCTGTTTTAAAAAGGCACCATTAAGAAAACGAAAAGACAAGCCACAAAGCCACAGGCCAAGAGAAGATATTTGTAAATCATATATTCGATAGAGGACTTGTGTCCAGAACATGTAAAGACTTCTCCAGCCCGCAACCCTCCAGGCTGAGGTGAGGACTAAACAAATGAAAGAACAGAACTGTGGTCCTGGTTACACAACTCTGCTGTGGGTTTTACTGAAAAGCACCCAATTGTACGTTAAGATGGGTGAATTTTATGGTATATAGATACCTTATTCAAGCTATTTTTTTAAAGCAATATAAACACATACTCAGTTAAACTACAATTACCCAAAGGCCCCCTCGAGCAATCTTACCTGGGATTCCTTTAATGCTTGCTTCCCCCACCAAATTGGGTTGGTATCAACTATAATAACTAGAAGATTCAATTCATCTTCTGAAAATATGAACAAAAATAAAAAAAACATGAGCCCCATGACAGTGAAGAGCTAACACCCTACATGCCTCTCCGTGCCTGTGACCTGGCGTCTCAGCTCCATGGCCCTGAGCAAGCCGCGCCTGCTGGGCAGCCCGCCCCCTCCGCTAGAACGGCAGCTCCACCAGGGGGTGCGGCTGTTTTGACACTGCTCATCTTTTGTTCCTCACATGCTGCTTAGCCATAGAGGGTGTGTAATAAGTGCCGGAAGCCGGTCCATCCTTGCTGCTTGACACAGTCGCTGCAGGAAAGAAACATCTGCACAGCATATGTTTCAAGGGACCTGGCGTATATAGCATACTGTTCTTAATATGTTTGCTCCCCTTAGCGCTGTGTTTTAACCAAGGTCACCTCTCCGAGAAAGGTTGTTTCCCCAGGTAGGAATTTTTCCCTGAAGTCAGGGAGGGGATGAAACTCCTTAACTAAGTGCCAGGTGGGTAGTTAATCACTTTAACTACAAACAATCATGCTTAAACTACATAATCTTTACTCCCGGGAATGGAGA
This sequence comes from Myotis nattereri, assembly GCF_964212035.1. Classification (NCBI taxonomy): domain Eukaryota; kingdom Metazoa; phylum Chordata; class Mammalia; order Chiroptera; family Vespertilionidae; genus Myotis; species Myotis nattereri. The sequence continues at coordinate 27,347,713 of NC_138095.1, read as the reverse complement.
TAAGAAACGCCCTAACCTTTGTAATAGAAATTGACAGGATTAAAATCAACTGGTATAAATACGGATGTAACAAAACAATAAACAGCAGAACCTCTCTGGAGATCGAGACCAGAACTTGGCTGGAGATCCTGGCTAGGCTGCTGATCAACTGAACACTGTCTCCGTGTCATTCCTTCTTTGCCGACTCCGTCCACACCTTTGGGGACCCCTGGACCCGCTGGGGTTGGACCCCGGCAAATAAGTGCATATTGGATGGACCCAAAGGTATTTGCATTTTTACTTATTTATTTATTTTTAAAATACGTTTTTTTATTGACTTTAGAGAGAGAGGGGGAGGGAGAGAAACATCGATGTGAAAGTGAAACATCGATAGACTGTCTCCTGCACACCTCCTACCCCTCACCGGAGATCAAACCTGCGACCGGGCATGTGCCCGGACTGAGAATCGAACCCCTGACCTTCTGGTGCACGGGGCAGTGCCCAGCCAACCGCGAGCCACACCAGCCGGGGCGATATCTGCATTTTAAATGCCTGGTCCATGACAGAAGGCACTGAACAACCAGCAGCAAAAACCACTAGCAGTGACATTTGGGGGGCGGGGGAGGGGTGCGGTTTAAAGGGAGGAATCAGGAATCCTTCTGGCCCTGAATACATCCAATCGCCTAGCAGCAAGGCCAGCTGCGATTAGGAGCCAGTTTTAAAAGGTGAAAACCAACTCCTAAGCGCACTGTTTTCCTGGGAAAGACACGAGGCTCCGCTCCAAACACAGAGCCGCCTGGCGTAGCCCATTCATTCACTCCACAACCATTGACACCGAGACCCGTGCCAGGCGGCGGGCGCACCGGTCCGCGCCCTCCAGGGGCCTCCGTGCTGACTGGGGGGGCGATGAACTTGCAGGCAGGCGTGTCATGGAAATCCCAGGATGCTCATTAGTAACAAAATGCAGCAGCGTCCCTCCCGCCTTCCTTCCTGCAGGTCAGGACCCCCACCCCCCCCCACCCCATCTGCTTCCTGCGGACACATCCAAACCCTATGGACTCTCCAGGGCCCCGCTGCGGTGCGACCTCCCTGCTCCAAAAGCCTTTCCCAGGGCTCCCCACGGGCCCCGCTCCCCCATCGCCGGGACCGGGGGTGCCAGCCTCCGCCGCGCCAGGCCCCGGCACACGGGGTCCGTTTCCCGCCTCGGTGCTGACTAGAACCCAGCCAGAAGGGACAGAGATGATCGCCATCGTTCATCAGTTACCAGATGCACCCCCCCCTTTTATTAATTCCATCGAGCAGCTGCTGAAATCAGATGGTATCCTGCGATCCCGATGGGTGGTGCGTTATACGGAAGGACATTTCACAACCAACGCTGTTTTAGGTGGAATATGGCGGTCCTGGTCTGCAAAGGGCGGGCACTGGCTGGGGGTCACGTGGCCTGGTGCGGACCCCTCAGGCCTCGCTGTCACCTCCTCACTTCACAGCTCGTGGCGCCCCGCTCTCAGCCTTCCCACCCCGGCCCCCGAGGCTCCGTGGGTGGGGCGTCCCCGTGCACCGAGGGGTACAGTCACTCCTCTCGTCGCCATCCCTGCGGCCCCTGGGCGCCCACCTAAAGCACCTCCGCCTGCATCAGCTCCTCATCGCCATCTCCCACGTCACCCCGACACTGTGTGCACCGCTCCTGCCCCCTCAGAACTCCGTCTATTCACTGGCCTCTTGTCTGTCTCTGCCCCTGGCCGGCGGCCTCCGCAGGGGCCCGTCCTGCCGGCTCGCGGCTGCGCTTCCTCAGCGCGCACAGCACAGAGGGCCTGGCCCGCAAGAGGGAACCAAGAGCATCTCCTGAGGGAACACACTCGCTGCCGCTCTGAAGACCACGCGGGCGCCACCAGCCCACACCGCACAGCCACCTGGCCGGTTCCGGACGGTCCCGGCCCCGGTCCCAACCCGCGCGGCCCTCACCGTCCGAGACCATGGTGGCCTGGGATCCCTCCGCGCAGAGCCACCGGAGGTCAAGTGAGCATCCCGGAGGCGGCGCGCGTCCACTTCCGGCGCCTCCGAGTGACGCGCCAGGCGGTTGGGCCCCGCCCCCAGCGCGCCGGAAGTAGCGTGCGGAGCGGCGCCGCGCGCTGTCAGCCTCTGAGCTTCGGCGCCGGCGCGGTCGCGGGACGCCGGCGGGCGGCACGGGCGGCTCCGGGCCCCTCGGGCTCCGCGGTCCGGAGGGCACCATGGACGACAAGGGTAAGTCGGGCCGGGCCGGGGCCAAAGCGGAGCCGCGCGGGGGTCCCTGCACCTCGCACGCCCGGGCTGCTCGGCTGGATGTGGTTCCTCTGGTCCCTCTCGTGGTCCTGTGTCCGGGGGATGGGCCCTGAGACCCCGCAGACACCCCGCTCCCCCGCTTCCTGAACGTGCGGCCTTCGCGGTCCTGACCCCCCCGTATGTGGAGTAGGAATGACCCTGGACTGGAAGAATACGGCGTGTCTGATGTGCTTATCAGAGTGTTTTATTAAGTGAAACGCAAGGGCGAACTATTACACATCTGATTTTCACGTGAAGCAGATAAAAGGTGGTGGCCCCTGCCTGCACGTAAATAAACCTGCATTGGATCGGCTTGGCCCAGCACAGACCTGGCTGCAGGGAGGGGGCGGGAGACGCTGATAAGGTGGTCGGCTGGGGCTCTCGGGACGTGGGGTCTCGGATAAGAGGGAGAAGGACCTCTAAGCATCGTCTGTATCCCATGGACCATTCCTCCCCTGAAAGCCAAGCCCCTTGGAAAGGAAATGTTTAAGGTGAACCATGTTGACAGGCTCTGCCTCACGCCCTGCTCAGTGCATTGGATGGGCCACTCTTTCCTCTCTCCCCAGAGGTAATCGAGTACTTCAAGTCTCAGATGAAAGAAGATCCTGACATGGCCTCGGCCGTGGCCGCCATTCGGACCCTGCTGGAGTTCCTGAAGCGCGATACCGGTGAGGGTCACGCCGCACACACCGGCCCCAGGACAGTCCCCTGACAACTGTGAGAGGCGGGGAGAGAGAGAGAGACGTGCCCCTGCGTAAGGTGCTGCCACCCCAAGCTCAGCCTCTCCCTTCACGCCAGCCTTCCTTTCACCCTGGAGGGAGCCCGCAGGTTACTACTATTAAACGGGTTCCCTCTCACAGATGAAATGGACTTGGAATCAGGGGGGACCGTTCTATATCCAATTCCCCGTGCAGCTTGAATCACAGCAGTAGGTCAGCTTCCCAGTTGTGTATTGAGCTGTCCGGTGCCAGATTCTCTGCAGATGCCACAGAGAACGTTCCAGGATCAATTCTGGCATTAGGTCTGCTCATCCCGATCGCCTGCCAGTTCAGGCGTTCCAACTGTGAGCCTGTGGGTGTAGCGTGATATCTTGTGAAAGGGAAATGATAAGCCTGCTCTGATCCGAGGGGCTGGCCAGGAGACACCTGTCTCCAGGACGACCTCCAGCGTCTCCTTGTGCTTCCAGTAACTTCCAAACACCTGGTCCTCACCTGCCGTGGCTACTTACTGTCCTCCGTGCTCGCGCTCTCTCCACCTGCGCTTCGGCCGTGCTGGCCTCTGAGACTGGTTCGTGCCCACCTCGTGGCCGTTGCATTGTCCTGGTCTGCCCCTGGGCCTTTCCCGCTTAAGGGGCCCCCACTCCAAGAAGCATCCCCGCTCACTCTACCATCGCCCCACCTTTCCTGTCACGTTTCTCTTTGCTGTCCTCGTTACACTCTGTAATGAACGTCCCTGTTTCGCTGGGTACTTGTTTCTTTGCTGCCTCTTCCCCTAGAGAGAGTTCATCGGAGCAGGGACCCTGTCTTGGTCACTGATGTATCTCTGGCACCTAGACTAGCACTCCACATAGTAGATGGATGAATGAATGAGTGAGTGAATGAATGACAGGCCCACCGAGGGGCTGTGATACTAAGATGGACGTCACATTTCTCGTGTGATCAATCCAGGGGAGACAATCCAGGGCCTGAGAGCGAATCTCACCAGAGCCATCGAAACCCTGTGCGGCGTGGACTCCTCCGTGGCCGTGTCCTCGGGTGGGGAGCTCTTCCTGCGCTTCATCAGCCTCGCGTCCCTGGAATACTCGGTGAGCCGCCCGCCCCCGTTCCTGTCTGCTGCTGTTTGGCTGCAGACATGCTCCGCTTTGCCTGGACCCCTCTTGCCCTCATGTGGCTCTTCCCTCCCTAGGACTACTCCAAGTGTAAAAAGATCATGATTGAGCGGGGAGAGCTTTTTCTCAGGAGAATATCACTGTCGAGAAGTAAAATTGCAGATCTGTGCCACACGTTCATCAAAGACGGGGCGGTGAGTAGATACCACCAGTATGGTAACGGGGAGCGAGGGCTTTGGAGTGACGACTCCCGGGTGAATTCCTGCCTCTGCCCCTTCCGCACCGTGTAACCCCTCTGTGCTGCAGCGCACTCATTGCTAAATAAGCGGAATCACAGCACCTACCTCGCCGGGTTGTTGTGAGGTAACCAGGTGGTATGTGCAAGGACTGTGCTGGGCCTGGCACATGTAGGCACGACATAAATGTAGATACGGCCATAGACGGTTGTCACTTTAAGCAGGCAGAGAAAAACACGGGGACGGCGTGTCTGAGCCTTGATTTAATGAGATGCCTTAAGGAGTGTTTGTTACTGGGTTTGTGCTGAGTTAGTACAAAATCGACACAGAGCAGCTCCCGTCACTGGCTGATGCTGCCGTCTTCCTGGCAGAGGCTGCCCTGGGTTGAGGTTTTTCTGAACCTCATTTCAATGCTGTGGCAGATGCACAGCTGCCAGGTGTTGACCAGGGAGAAGGAGGAGCTGCAGGTGAAGGCGGTCGCCCGGCCCAGGGCCCATAAGACGCTTCTTGCCACCAGCACGCTTCCTCCTGCGTCACCCACTCTGAGCATGGGACACTGCGTGCACCTCGAGTGCCGGGGGGGGGGGGGGGGGGGCACACGTCGGGCCGCCCCTGACGGAGCGTTCTCGTCCACAGAGGATCCTGACCCACGCCTACTCCAGAGTGGTCCTGAGGGTCCTGGAAGCGGCCGTGGCGGCCAAGAAGCGCTTCAGTGTGTACATCACCGAGTCGCAGCCGGACTTGTCCGGGCAAGTACCTCCGCACTGGGTCCTGCGCCCGCCAGTCATCCTAAGGGCGGACTGGGCTAGAGGCCATTGCAAGGAGCCAGGGCGTGCCCCGACCCGCAGCGTCCCGGCTGCCTGCCTGCCAGTTCCCACCCGGGGAAAGCCACGAGGCACAATGGGTCGCAGTGCGGGCCCCGGGGGTGACCTAGCAGCTCAGTCAGAGATCAGCAGCTTTTTCATCAGCTCCGTGACTCGTCATACGTCCCTCTGGAACTTTCTTGGGTTTTAGCTGATGTTCTCAAAATGTCATTTGCAGAAAGAAAATGGCCAAAGCCCTGTGCCACCTCAATGTCCCCGTCACCGTGGTCCTGGACGCCGCTGTTGGGTAAGCGCCCGCGTCCCCGGCTGCGATGACAGCCCCACCCCTCCCGGGGCTGGCCAGGAGCCGGGGTTCCAGGTTGGAGGCCTGAGTCCCAGTCATAAACCTGCACTGGAGGGCACCCGCCTCTTAATTAATAGCTGCCTGAAACCAGCAAGCTCGTTACAGGCCTTGATGGCGCACACAGACGCCAGGCAGGAGGGCGCTAGCAGGGCGGTGACGGGAGCTGTTCGTGTCGCCTATGGTGCAAGGGCAGGGGGCGAAGGTCGGGGTAAGGTCAGCAGAGGGTGGGTGCCCCCCCCTTCCTCAGGACACGGTGCCCTCTGTGGCCCTTGCCTCCTTCGTCTCAGCCATGCACCTAAGCCGAGGCCGCATGCCAGCGAGCCTCACAAGGGAAAACGGGAGAGTCTCTTGCAGAGGAAACGGGTAAGGGAGGGCTGTTTGATGGGCATTTGCAGCGTTCTCCCAGCGGCTGGCTTTAGAAGGTGAACTGGCCTCCACCGCCTGAGAGCACATCAGGCCTTTAGATCCTGGGTCTGTGTGTGTGGAAGCAGAACAGGGAACAGCTACATAGGAAGGTGGCAGCCCGCCTGCAAGTCTTGCTCGGGCTCACACGTCTGTGCGCACTGGGTGGCGGCGTGACCTGGGGTCGTGATGGAAACGGGTTTTAATGCGCCAACGGCAGTGCCAGGGCCGCCTGGTGTGTTAAGCACGTTAGTTACAGGAGGAGCTCACCAGGTGGAGATGAGGATTAACCTTCGCAGGGCAGGCCTAACGAGCGGAGAAAGGAGCGTAAACGTGTCTCCTTGCCTTCCTCAGCTACATCATGGAGAAGGTGGACCTGGTCATAGTGGGTGCGGAGGGAGTTGTTGAAAATGGAGGCGTTATCAACAAGGTAGGAGCCTCAGTCCCGTTCCCTCCCGAGGGTGGCGGTGTACTGGTCTCGGCAGAGGTGCTGTGCGTGGGGTGTGGTTGGTGCGGTCACGTGATCCTGCTTCGCCCACCCGCTTGCTTCCCTGTCCCAGAAGCCATTGCAGGGGTCAGCCCAGTTTTGGTAAAATTCCCTTCTGCTTCGGAGACTCATCCATGTAAAGTAGGGAGTGTATTTTCTGTTTCCTCAAAACATGTTTTAACTGAAATTGGGGTTTTTGGCTGGTTTTTCTTTTCTGTTTAGTGTATCTGACATGAATAGAATGTGTTAAAATTTCTCTGTCCAGCCCGGCCGGTGTGGCCTATGAGGTCATGGTCAATTCCAGTCAGGGCACGTTTCACTGTGCAGGACGTGGTATTTAGTGGCTTTGACCTGCATTTCCCTAATGACTCAGGACACTGAGCATCTTTTCATGAATTTATTGGCTGTTGTATCTCTTTGGTAGAATATCTACTTTGCTTTCCTTTTTCAAAGCTCCTCTGCTGTAGTTCCGAAGTCAGAATTACATGTATCACGATCACTGTGTGCTTTCTGTGGCCTCCCCGTGACTTGCTGTAGGTCTCACCGGCTCCCCTTTCCCCGACTTCCTAGATCGGAACCAACCAGATGGCCGTGTGCGCCAAAGCACAGAACAAGCCCTTCTACGTGGTGGCGGAGAGTTTCAAGTTCGTCCGGCTCTTCCCACTAAACCAGCAAGACGTCCCAGACAAGTTTAAGGCAAGAGCTTTACGTATTTGAAGGGGTTGAGTCTAAACTGAAACCTTTGAAAAAATGCTGAGAATGCGTCAGGGAGTTGTTCCCTTCCCGTGGCTGTGTCTTCTGACGTTGGGATAGAAAGATAAATTGGTGGCGGTGAGACAGTCTAACTGGGCCCCAGAATTTCAGCCTTCCAGTCTCCTGCTCACTGAGCACTAGACACGGTGCAGAGGCAGGGGCTGGTGGTGAACAGTACAACCTAGAGTCGGCTGCCTGGATCGGCTCCCTGACACTTCCTGCCCATGTGCCCGTGTGCAAGCCCTGTCCTCCTGAGCTCCAACCTCAGTGACCTGTGCCGGGGGAACCTGGGCAGTTAGCCGGTCCGAGACCACGTGTGGGCACGCTGAGCAATGCCCGCACAGGGTGGGCTGAGAATGGTTCTCTCGCGGGTCTGGAGGAATTGGCCCAGCTCATGGTGAGGGGACACGTGCTATGCGCTTGTGGCCGCCATGGCAGCCCACCACAGCAGCAGCGCCCCCTTGTCAGTGTGCCGCTCAGCTGGCTTCTCCCCATTTGGGGAGAGTGGCCAGCCCACCCCCCCACCCCCCAACTGCAGAGCCCTGAGCACTTGGTGGGCCGACTAACGCGTGCTTGCTGTGTCCACAGTACAAGGCGGACACGCTGAGGTCTGTGCAGACTGGACAGGATCTCAGAGAGGAGCACCCGTGGGTCGACTACACGCCCCCCTCCTTGATCACACTGCTGTTTACAGACCTGGGGGTGCTCACGCCCTCAGCCGTCAGCGACGAGCTCATCAAGCTGTACCTGTAGGTCTTCCTGTGCCTACAAGCTGTACCTACAGGTGCCTTCCTGCCTCGAGGTGACGTAGCTGCAGCGGGGGAGGAGCCTCTGGACCGCACCTGAGCCAGGCCAAAGGGAACTGTTTTCATGAAGATTTATGGACTAAGGACTTAAAATCATAATTTTGGTGAAGTTTTTATTCTTTCCAGTCCTGTTTAAACATGTTCCCGGTTCCTGTAAAACTCAACCTAAATTGTACTGATGGTTCCCAGACACTGTCACTCACTCCTGTTTCTAGAAATACACGTTAGACTATTGGCTACTTAACCCTCCAGGCCCCTCCCCTCGTCCTCTGCCTGCAGTGATTGGCCTCGGCCCTTAGAGGCAGGCCGCTGACAGAGCAGGCGTTCCTCACTGCGCAGGTCCCGGAAGCCCCGGTGCCTCAAGGGGCAGAAACACCTGCTCAGGTAGCACCGCTTCCCCTGGTGAACACCAGCCAGGGCGCAGCCTGGACAGCATCGAGCCAACGGAGCAGCTCCCCGCCAGTGACGCCGCCCAGATGCTCAGAAACGAAAACCCTGTGTCTGTGAAAGATGTGGAGCTTAAAGGTTTTGGACCTGAACGTTTAGAAGTTGTACTTGGGAATACGCTCAGCATCTGTTCAAATAAATAACACGAAACACTGACTGGTCTCACTCAGTGCTGTGAGCTGAGCCAGGCCCCGCTGTGGAGACACATCCACACACACACACAGTGTAGTCCATTAGAAGGAAACAGTTTATTCAACAGAAGGCAGCATCTCCCAAAACATGACTAGCTGCCTCAATTTCTCAGATACTCCCCAATGACAGTCCTGGGGACCGTTCTTAGGACAGAAGGAAAACCCTGGGCCACTGGCCGCTCTGCTGTGCCCCCGTGCACCGCACCAGAGGGAGCGCGTGGCCCCCGTGCACCGCACCAGAGGGAACGCGTGGCCCCCATGCCTGTGTTCCGTGTACTAAACCAGAGGGAAGACAGTCCAGGGGCGGGGCACCCAGGGAGCTTGGGAGCCTGAAAGCACAGGGAACTTTAAAAAGCCTGAAACCAAGTCTACTCCAGCATCAGTGCATTAAAAATAAGTATAAAATAGGCCCAGAAAAATGAGCTCTTTAATTATAGGCGACCCGTCAAATAAATATTGACATCTATTATTTACACCAAATAACTTCCGCCTCCTGTTGGACCTCAGGCTGGTATGTCTGTAAAATGTTCAGGACGTGAGAGCCCCTCCCACCTCCTCCCCAGCCTGCAAGTCAGCCCTCCTGCCAGGTCTGATCGCCAGAAAGGACGTGCACTCCCCGCTCACCTGAGGCCCCGGAATCAGCCGTCCCCCTCCACATCCGAGGTCCCCAAACCCGCTGTCCTGATGGGCCCTTGGGCACTCAGCAAGCCCTCCTCCAGCTCCTCTTCGGTGATCTTGCCTTTCTTAAACTTCTTCAGCAGCCGCGTGTCATTCAGAAGCTCCTCCATGTCCTCGTCCTCCAGGTCAGAGCCCTGCGTGCAGGAGAGACCAAGCCCCGAACGCCTCAGTGACAGGGATCCGGGGAGTAACACGCTCTCAGATGGGCTCCCACCAGCACAGGGCGTCCCCGTCACCCCGTAACACAGAACTGAGCTCCCCGGCAAGTCCTATCAGAAGACACTCCCTCCAGGGCCCGGTCGCAGATTCCAAGGCAGGTCAGTCAGTCAAACCTCCGCTTTACCTCTTCCCTTTGCCTTTTCTTATTCATTTTCTTCTTCTCCCTTTTGGCCTTCTGCTTCGACCAAGCTTTATTTTTCACGAATCTCCTCCTCCCTTCGTTTTCTGTCTTCTCCTTCCTCTGCTGCTCCAGCAGTTTCTGCCGCTGCTTTTCCCTGATCTTATCTCTGAACGGAATGGTGTCCGTGTTGACGTCCACGGGCACGAAGTCTGGAAACTGCTTTCCCCTCAGCTCCGGCATCTTGGGCATCCTGAGCAGGGCGAAGCCTCGCGCCAGGGCAGCAAAGTCCAGATCTGATTCAACCAAGCACCAGGGTGAGACCGGCCCATGGGAGGTTCCAGATCATTTTTCTAACCCAACGATCTCATGATCTCACTGTAACTAAAGTAACTGCGTTTGTACTAAGAAGGAACACTCAGCAGCCAGCTCATTCCTCCACCCAAGCCCTAGGAGGCCTCCCCGTTAGATGTTTAGAAAACAGCCCCGACACATGCCCAGCATTTTATGAACAGAGCAGCCTCGTGCCCGGGTGCCTGCGGAAGCGCAGCCGCCTCGGACGGAGACAGCGCGGGCCGACGCCCGACTCACCCTTGAGTCTGAAGATGAGGCTGCACTCGTGCTTGGCGTAGGCCTGGACGAAGGACACGAAGGCCCGCATGCCCTTCTCAAACATGGCCCTGTCGGCCAGGGCCATGGCCCGCAGCTTCGGGAGGAGGTCCGCCGTGTGCTTCTGTGGCTGCATCTCCTGCAGGGGGCACTGCAGAGCCCACACTCACTTCCTCGCCCCAAGGCTCCCCCCAGTGCCAGCGCCAAGACGACCAAGGGCAAAACAATCCCCTTGCATCTCAGATCAGAGGCCACGGAGCCCAAACCCAGCCCAAGTGCTGTACTGGATCTGAAAGTATTTAAAATTTTACATGACTGACTTCTGGTTGGAAAATATGGCAAAGCCAGGTCCACGTTCCCACCCCTGTCCACTAGGGACACAGCTGGGGCTGAGCCGGGGCTGCCACCCACGAGGAGGCGGGGTCTCCCCCCAGCCAGGTCCCCCCACTTCCATCACCAGCCGGGCCCTGTGAGCCTGCACCCCCATCTAAGTTCCCGATCACCTGCTGGGAAAGGGGCGAGAAGGCGGCTGACCTTCTGGTTGATTGCGAGGAAGTTGACGTAGGACTCTTCCATGGGGAGGAGGAACACCAGCGCGCTGCCGCCATGGCCGATGCGCGCGGTGCGGCCACAGCGATGCACGAAGGCACTGCGAACACAGGACACGGCGCATGTGACGGTGCTGAGCCAAGCACAGGCCCAGGGCCGCCGAGGCCGCCTGACCACAGCTCAGTCCCAGCCCCGCCCCTGACCAGTGTGGACACAGGAGCATCGGCGACTATATTTCCACTGCCAACCAGACAGGACTCTGTGAGGCACTAAACACGACTACACGGTGTTTACATTTATGCTTATCTGGTGGAACAGGCTGGACGTGGTCCTGGTAGAAAATTTGGAAAACAACAAAAAGTATAAAAAAGATGAAGATGACCTGTGAGCTTCCCACCGAAAAGGAACCATTATTACTGCTCGGTTCAGTTACAGGCATTTTCTACTTGGAAGCATTTATCAGTCATACATACTGTTTTCCTTAACCCTTTGAGTGCCAACCAATATCCTAGAAACTATGCTAAAATTGCCAAGGCATTTTTGCTGATTTTACAGTTTAGGAAATAAAATTATGAATCGCAAGTAAATGAAGTTACATATTCAAAAACATAAGGAAACCTTTACTACATTTGTTTTCATCTTTGACATATATTTTTTGCTGATTGTATTATAAAATACTAGAAAAAAAAATTGCCGATAGCACTCCCAGCACTTTTGGCGAAAGACAGGAGGAGTGCAATCACGCTCCCCGGCACTCGAAGGGTTAAACATGTTATCATGTCCATTTCTGCAGGAATTTGTAAACAGTATTTGAAAATGCCATTAGTTGCTGCAAAAGATGGTATTACTACGAGACAGCCATGACATGCCCACTCGCCTATTTTTGCTGTTTAATTTTCAACTCGTCATTATATCTGCCCCGAGACTCCCATTTCTCGGCGGTTCCTAGGCGGAGGGCAGCGCTCGGTCGTGCAGTACCTGGCGTTGCTGGGGGGGTCGTACTGCAACACCCAGTTCACCTCGGGGATGTCTATGCCGCGGGCCATCACGTCGGTGCACACCAGGACCCCGCTGGGAGGGAGACAGCGTCGTGAGCGGGATGCCGCCCTTCGATCGCCAGCACCTTTACGTCTCAGCGAGGACAACAGGGGACAGGTTCCGGATCTCACAGTGACCACGACATGCAGGTCCCTGTTCTGAGCTTACAACCTCTCAGGGAAGCCAACAGCTGGCTGAGGAAGTCGGCACAGCAAAGTGGGCTGGGCCAGGACAGAGGGGCAGGTGCGCATCTGCACAGAGAGGGGCGGGGGCGCCAGCAGGGAAGTAAACTACGCCCACGGAGCATCAAAGGCAGAGGGACATGCGGCGGCTGGAGACGCGCCGTCCCGCCAGGCCCACCTCTGCAGCTTGCGGAAGCCCATGAAGATCTTGTTGCGCTTGAACTTCATCTTCCCGTGAAGGCACATGATCTCCACGCCCTTCACCAGCGCCTCCAGGGCCTTGCCGTAGTATTCCACGCAGGCACAGGTGCTGCGAGGGGGACAAGGGCTCAGGCGTGGGCCATTGGTCCCCTACAACCAGACGCAGTGACGCCCGCCCTCCGGGAGAAGGCAGACGGCTGTGCGTGTCCACAGCTAAGCTCCAAGTCCCCAACCCTCTCTGCCGACCAACTCCCCCCAAGCATGAGCTAGAGCCCCCAGGACACATGCCCACGCCTGAAGGGGATGCCGCAGCAAGGGAGCCCTGGCCCCGAGAAACGGCTTAAACGGAAGTCGTCTTCCGTAACAAAAGCAACGACATCTTCAATATGAAGTTTCACAAGATTTCCAAACGCTCCTGCTTCCCCTCTGGGGACCGGCTTCTCCCCCATCACCGACTCCCAGGCACAGCAGGTAAGCCAGGCCCCCGCAAGCAGATCCACCCGAGGTCTGGGCGCCAAGTCACCCCAGGACGTCGCAGTGAGGGTGCCGGAGACGGATGGCCACACAGCTCTCTGGGGCTCCCCGACCCTGTCTTCCCAATGGCTGGGCATCCAGCTTTGGGCGTCTGTGCGCTCGCTCTGCAGCGCCCCGCTAATGAAGTTCCACCCACACCTCCTTTCATTGGGAAGGGCTCCAACCTGACGACACACCTGGTGCCGGTGTCGGTGACGGGCCTGAAGCTTAGGGAGCGGCCATGGGTGGGAGGGCAGAGCCTGAGCCGAAGTCTCTTCCTCCCCCAGGTCCCTCCCACCGCACCAGGCTGCAGGTCCCACCCGGCTCCCTCCTGCCACTTAGACTTCCTCTCCAAGGCCTGGCTCAGTGACTGCCTCTCTGTCCCCACAAGTTCACGCCAGGGGACACAAGCAGTGAGATCCTGAACGCAATCTGTGCCTCCTGAAGTCTTTGTTTTGTGTGCGTGTGTGTGAGTGTGAGTACCAGGCTGTATTTCTTAGCTGGGGGTCAATATAGCCGCGACAACTGCAGAACACGGACCTGACGGTGCGGGACACAGAGCAGCAGGACCTGCCTTCCTCGGGACTACGTTCTACAGGAGCTGAGTTTTCAGTTATTTGCAGCCAAAGCATTCCTAACTGAGAAGCATCCTAACCGAGAACGCCAACCCGAGGGCCGGGAGCACCAGGGCGCGTGTGTGGCTGAACCCAGACCCGCCTCAGAGCCCGGAAGCGTTACCTGAAGAAGACCAGGTGCTTCTCCTGCTTATGATTGCGAAGGAAATGCACCAGCTGATTAAACTTCTCATCTGCCTTACACACCTGCCGCGTAGAAGGAAAACGAGTAAAATAAACACAGATGCACTGACAACACTAATCCCCATAGCGATGCTGCGTTTCAGCCTTCACTTTAAGGGCCTGGTTTCCCGCACACACAGGACACGTGCGTCAGAACGTCCACCAGGCTGCCCAGCTCGCTGAACGCAGTTCAAGTAAAAAAAGTGAAGTCTCTGCAGCACCCTGCTTTAGCGGAGAGCATGTGTTCTCTTCCCCAGCTTTGCTGCGATGTAACTGGCCGGCAGATAAAACTGTGACAGTGTGATGGCCACAATCAAGGTGACTGCCTGGCTGCTGCCCGGCCAGGTGTGGCTCACCGGCTGAGCATCAACCTCTGAACCAAGAGTTTACTGGTTGGATTCCCGGTCAGGCCACTAGCCCAGGTTGTGGGCCTGATACCCAGTAGGAGGCTTGTACGAGGCAGCTGATTGGTGTTTCTCTCTCATCAATGTTTTTATCTCTCTCTCCCTCTTCCTTCTTCTCTAAATTCAATAAAAACATTAAAAAAAAAAAAAACACAAACTAACATTACCTATCACACCACATGGTTACCTGGGTTTTCTGTGAGAACCCTTAAGATCTGCCCCTTAGCAAACTCAAGTACACACCCCGGCACTGAGTCCCGTCACGGCTGCACCGAGACCCCAGGCACCACTGTGCCGAGCCGCCCGGACGCGCGAGCATCCCAGGGGCTCACCATGTAGTGGTTCTCCAGGCGCGAGGGGGTCTTCTGGGTGCTGCTGGCCGCCACGCCCTTCTCCTTCACAGAGATGCGCACGGGGTTCCGCAGGCCTGCTCGCACCAGGTTCTCCACCTCCTGCGTCTGGGTGGCCGAGAACAGGCCCGTTCTCCTCTGCTTGGGCAAAAACCCCAGGATGCTGTTTATGCTGGAAAATAGAGTGCAAACTGAACCCCTATATATCAGCATAACCAGCAAACATTACATGAGGATACTAAACATTACATTATACTAAACTTGGGAAAGACTGAAAGAGAAACTATCGCAGTATTTACAGCAAATGTTACTGAGCGGTGAGGTGATGAGTGCCTTTTATTTCTTCTTTATGTTCCCACTTTTCCAGTTTCTCTATATAAGCACATAATTGTGCTTTCACAAAATGGGACAGTTCAAATAAAGTTAAATTAAGACCAACTTTTTGAGACTAAAAACCAGTGAACTGCACATTTTAAACGGTTCAATTATATGACACAAGACTCAGATCCCAATTGAGCTATATACACACAAACTTTAAAAGAAACCACGAAGGGAAATGCATCTTAAGATGAAGAATTGGGCCCTGGCCAGGAGGCTCAGGTGGTAGGAGCACCATCCTGTACACCAAAAGGGTGAGGGTTCGATTCCTGATCAGGGCACATTAAGAGGCAACCTATCAATGTTTCTTTCTCTTTCTCTTTCTCTCAACATATCCTCGGATGAGGATTAAGGAAAGAATAAATAAAATTTCAAAAGATGAAGAACTGGAGTTTATATTGTGGGGTAGAATTTGAGGGAGCAAACAATCTAATGCTGTGAAATTCATGTGTCCAATCGAGTCCGAAATCCAGTACCTGGCCTCGAAGCCCATGTCCAGAAGCCTGTCTGCCTCGTCCAACACCAGGACATCCAGGGACCTCACGCAGCTGGCCAGGTCCAAGCCCTCAGCCTTCCTCCGGAACATGTCCTCCAAGCGGCCTGGAGTCGCCACAATGATGTTCCCTCTTGGAGAACAAAGTTAACATTGACCACACTTTCTGATCCTGGGGATAATTTGTAATTCCAAACACATTTTATATCCGACCCCCGAAGAAGTCACGTAGATCCCAGTGGAGAGAAAGGAGACACGTGAGCGGGAGGACAGATGAACGGGGAACTCCAGGTGACGTGCAGGTGGAAATCCCAAGCCCCCATTTTAGACGTGTCTGCAACCGCTGGGAGATGCCAGGGAGATGCAGGCAGACGAGTGGATGTGTGCGGACCTGGGGCTCAGGGCGAGGTCAGAAACCACCAGGAGGGATGAGGCCACTTAGAGAGCCCGGAGTGACCAAAGCAGGGCCCTGAGCCCTGTGCAGTCACTGGGGAGAGCTGGGGGGCCACAGCCCACACGTCCCTGCTCCTCCAAGGGTAGGGCTCGCTGGAGGGAGGGTTCAGGAGGGCCTAAAGGAAGGAGCCAGAGAGTAAAAAGGGAGACTGGCCTGGAGGAAACACCTTGCTGGGAGGGGAGTTCCCGGTTAAGCTGAGATCATGCATCCATTCCTCCTGCGTTCAGGGCCAAGGGCAAGCAAAGAACCGAGCAGCGAGGAAACATACCCGTGTTCCTTAAACCTCGAGACGTCCTCTCCGGGATTCCTGCCTCCGATCCAGAGAATCTGGCTGAAACAGGAAACAGGTCCTGAGCAGGCCAGGCACAGGCCCGGCCCGTGGCCAACGGGGGCCCTGCATCCCCTTTACCTGAACTGCGGGAAGGACTTCGTGAAATGCGACAGGACCTCATCTATCTGAACAGCCAGCTCTCGGGTGGGTGTGATGATTATGGCTCCAACCTGCGGGGGCGGGCGGGAGCCGTGATGAGCAGTGCACCGGCCTGCAAGCTGAGGGCATGCACCCGGACCCTCCACCTCGCTGCCTGGGCTTGAGCAGCCCCGGTCCCAGTGCACGTCCACTACTTTCAGCCCGTCCTCATGTTCTCGGCAGCTGTGGTGGCCAAGAGGTGGTCCCTGGGCCACCGGCGGTCGGTGAGGTCTGAGAGGTTGGCAACCGCTGCCTTCAAGTGCCACCAACTCTGAACCAGCCAATATTGAACCAGGGCTCCTGGGGGCATTTTGGGGCGAGGTTCCTGGGAGCCTCGGGTCCCCTTTGCATCCACCAATCGATATAGAGGTTTGGCTTAGGTTTCTGTTAAAAGACGACGACGATTTAAAATGTCCTCTTAACTCACTGACATTGAACTCAGCCACCAGCACGTCCCTCCACCTGAAGGCGGCTTGTCTAACACACTTTCTCCGTAAGGCGCGCGAGCAGGCGGGCGTCTCACAGCGAGGTCTCCCGCAGAAATGCAAACATCACGGCAGGAAGGGGGCCCAGGCGGAGCCGGGAAGGGGGAGAGTCTCCTGTTCACCCCGGGGCTGCTCGCACCGGCGGGGGGGCGGGGGGCGCAGCGGGAGCTGCAGATCAGCCTCCGGGGCAGACCCGCCCAGAGGCAGGAGCCGCGCACAGTGGGCACAGACTCACCCCCGTTTGCGGTCTGAGCGTCTGACCAGCTTCCCAGCCCACCGTGCGCGGCCCGGCCGCCTCACCTGACTCCTCCTCAGCGGCTCCTCCCTCCGCAGGAGGATCTCCAGGATGGGGATGACGAAGGCGAGGGTCTTCCCGCTGCCCGTGACCTGCGGGGGGACAAGGGCGCGGTCGGTTCGTCCCCGCGGCTCCCTGCGGAGGGAGACAGGGCGGGGGGGGGGGGGCAGTCCGCACACGGACTCACCGCTTCGGCCGCGACGTCCTTGTTCCTCAGGAAGAGCGGGATGGTGGCGGACTAGAGGGGAGACGGCAGGGCACTGGTCGGAGACCGCCGGCGGCACGGAGCGGCGCGGCCAGGCGGCGGGTGCCGGCGGCTCGGAGCCTGCGGGTCTCCACCTGCCCCAGCGCCCGCAGCACCCTCCTCCCCGGCCGCCCGGTACCTGCACCGGCGTCATGTACGGGAAGCCCAGCTCCCGCAGCGCGCCCAGCACCCGGGGGTGCAGCGGCACCGGCAGCGACTCCCAGGACCCCTCCGTCACGTGCTCCATAGCGAGCCCCGCTGCCACCGCCTCCGGAACGCCCGCAGCGAACACTTCCGCTTCCGGCCGCCGACCGGTCCGGCCGGGAACCGTGCTCGGGCTGCGAAGTTCCGGGGAGCGGAAGGCGTCCTCGCCGCCGGTGACCGGGAAGCGGATAAGGGGGCAGCGAAAGCGGGCGGCGGGGGCCCGGCAGGTGCAGGGCTGCCCGTCCGGCGTCCTCGCGGCCACCGGGGCCTGGGCGCCTCTCCCTCCGAGCGGCAGTTGGGCGGGAGGGATGGTGCCCCGTCTCCTTCGCCGCCGCGGGAGGCAGAGGGCAGCACAGTGCCGCGTGCGGGCCGGAGGACAGCGGGCCGGAGGAACGGACCCGGGCCGAGCCCCCGGTTAACAGTAGGGGACCGTGTCCGGTACGTGACAGATGTTGGCTGCCGTCCTAGGAAGTTGCGATCAGATCCTAGACTAGAACCCTGCCGTGTTGTCCACGTGTTCCTCTGCGCTGGGGCACCGCGCACTCAGCGAGCTTCCGTGCCGGGCCCCATGGGCACCCCCTTCTCCATTAATGCGCGAGGCTTCCCCTACTTCACCAGGGGTTCCCATATCATCTCAGCGAGGCTTCCCCTCCTGCCCAAGCCACTCACCCACAGCGCCTGCCATTAGTGAAACTCACAGACGGTCATCTCCCCGCTGGCAGGTAAACCCCACAATGGGCGATTTTCCTCTGCAGCCCAGCGGCTCCCCTGGTAGTAAGTACACAGCCAGTATTTGGGGATGAATAAACATCTTAAACTAAAGGAAGTGAAAAATAAAAGCCCAAGGCAACAGTTTCACTGAAACATGTTCACCTCCTCAAAACCCCGCTGAGCACTTTCATAGCCGGACTTGCGCAGAGAGCTCTGAAAGCGAAGCCGGAGGAAAGGGCAGCGCTGCCCCTGCATTTGGGGCTCTGCTTACTACGTTCTGGACCTTCTCCGAGCCCGTTTATTTCCAAAATAAGAATAATATCGCCCAGCGTAACGGTGGTTTTGAGGAATAAATGAGACCGACGGTGTCGCTCGGCATCCTGCCAGGACACTCGGCGGTGCTCAGTAAATGCCAGGCTTTCGTATTGCTGGCAGCCCCCAGTGAAGGGAGGGAGGGGGTCATTCCTAAAGGAGAGGTTTAGTTTTCTGGTCACTCCACCTGGGAGCCGTCGGCAAATCTCTCTCTTAAACTTATTCCCCACATCCATAATCCAACAGGTGGATGAATAAAAAACCACCCAAAACTACTTTTTCCACATGAAATAAAAGATGTTAACATTGACCTGTGAAAGAAACCACACAGGGGAACCTAAAATTGGGCTCCTGTTCACTATCATCAAGTTTACGGATATAAAAAGTAACACTCAGAAACCATGGACATGTCTCATTCCAATTATGAATAGAAAACGGGTATATAATAAATGTGAATCAATATATAAAACAGAATACAAAGACTGTTTTTAAAAAGAATTGTTTATTTACTGAACCTGGGGCAGATTCGATACACAACCAAATTTAAATTTACATATTTTAATTCAATTTTGAAGTGTTTTCTCACACACGCAGAAAAACTGGCATGCAACAGTTGTCCTAAGGTAAAACTCAGTCACCTTAAGCTGCTGCCAAGTATTTTCACCCAAGGTTGAAAAAGTGTTTATCCTGAACATGAAAACCGGTAACAAATTTAAATTAATTCTATAAAACTCGTTACTTGTAGTTTTACCTTTGCAAAGATCCAAAAAAATGTACAAGTAACTAAAATACATCAGTCACAACATAATCCTGGATCATCCCCACACCAAACCTGAGGCTCCTTCAATTTTAAACACATCATCAGAGACCAAGAGAAAGTCATTTCGTTTTATACAAAATAAAATTCACATGTGCCAAAAAGACCCAAGAGAAACAAAACCAAAACCCTAGTACTGACTGTGCTGTCGGTACCCTCACTAACAAGTGGCCAAACGCCACTGATCAGAACTAAAATAGTGGCCGTATCTCACTCACTGCAACGAAATCCAAGAGGCTTCGCCACGGGCGTGAGAAACCAGATTTCCCCAATGACGGGAATGCAGACCTCCCGCGTGCCCCGAGTGAAGTGTGTGCCAGCAGAGGAAGAACAAGAGCCACGCCAGCTGCAACACCCAGAGAACTGGCTCTACTAGACACTTCCTACAAGGTTAGGCAGAAATCAGAAAAAGGTTATAAGCTGCTGTGTCATCAATTTAGTAAAGGTGACGTCCTAAAGTTCAAAGTAAAAATTTAGGGGGGGGGGGGGAGATGTTGTTGGGTTGTCTTATCTTTAACGCAGAAACAAGATAGACAAAGTCTAAAAGAACCAAGCTGGTAGCACACTCTGAAGTCACAGAGCTGCCATTAGGTGGGTAGAAAATGTCGATTCAGACTGTTGTTTCTCATAAGAACTAAACAAAACGAATCTTTAATGACTTGAACTTCAGGATAAGGGGTCAAAAGAATGCAGTCATTTTAGTAAAGTACTACCCTGAACAAACTGCATTCTACTGTGAAAACAAAAGATGTAAGAAGGACTACATGCCTACATTTCACTTACAGTGTTCAAGCTCTGGAAGGGCCTGTATAATGAGGCAGAATTCAAATACATTGTGCCAATCAAATGTCAAATTCTCACTATCACTTCCCCAATATCTATTAATCACCAAGAAACATAGGCTGTGAATGTACAATTCAGAAAATAAAAACATACGAACTAAATGACATTATTATGACCAAGATGTTTGGTAAACAGTGAATTATGAGTTTCGGATCATCAGAAAAAAAGGCTTTTTAAACAACCCTCCGGACTTCAAAAAATCTCTTCAGGTAGTAGATCTGTCCCAACGTCATGGCAACTAAAACAAGAGCTTCGAAGAAGGACCAGAGAACCACTCTGCTGTTGGTGTTGTCGTTGACTGTGGAGGATAAACAAACAAACACAATTTAACAACAATAACAGAGAAGCACGAAAAATCATCCCCTGCTCTAACCGTGTGAAAGCAGTATTTGCACACCATTCGTAGTACTTTAAATACTTTTGTCCCCAAGCAACTCGACAGTTAGAAGCAGAGAATTTTAGACTTAAATGGACCTTTAAGGTTCAGAGTACAGTCAAGTATAATCTGCTTATTTCGTATGGGGAAGAGAGAAAGTTACCTGCCCAAGTAACACTTCTAGGGTTAAAATCCAACCAACGTTCTTTCTCCCTCACACTGAAACATCCCTACATTATAATCTTTTTTTTTTTTTTTTTTGCTGAATCAGAAAATTGACTTTTAACAAAATTAAGAGATTATTTCAAGATCACAGTTACCCAGAAAGCACTACTTACTAAATCAAAATGTGTGAGTCTCTTTAAAAAAACAAAACAAAAAACACATATTTATTGAGCACCTACTGTGTGCGTGGCATGTGCTCTAGGTGGGGGAGATATCTCTGTTTCATGGACCAATACTGACATTCACTACCAACCCGGACAAGTCTCATGATTTATCCACTCATTAGCTAAGGAGTTAGTTCTTAAAGTGACAGTCGTGACTGTATATTTTATTCTCGATTTATATCACACTCTTCCAAGTTTCTGATCAAATTCTATAGCCTTAACTTTTCAGAATCACTAGGTAGACACAGCACTCAAGTCTCCTTTTTGAGTGAATGTTCTTTCTCCTAAACTCAAGGGTCCCCACAAGACCTGCAACCAGGGGAGCAATGCGCCAATAGTAAACTGGCGCAGTACAAAGCTCTACAGACACATCTACTCAAAAGATAGCCTCGCACGGGTGCTTCTTAAGTCAGTGCATTCGTATGATGTTTGCAAAGCCTCCACACGAGGGCAGCGGAGGCCGGCGGCGGGTGGTGCCGCTCCAGCGTGCCCTGGCGCGCACCTGCCGCGGGCCAGCAGCTCTGTGACCAGACTTACTTGCTCTGTGTATCCTCTCCCGCACTTCCATGTACTCCTGCTCGTGCTTCACCGCGGTCATGGCCACGGCCAGCTCGTTGATCATTTCCTCCAGCTTGTTCTGGTGAGCTGCAGGGGGTTGGGAAACAGTCAGCACGGCTTAGGAATCTCTCTGAGAAATACGCAGAAAGCAATCAAAATCTTCCTCAGAGAGGACATACAAAAGCAGCTATTTTTAGAAATGGCTCCAACAGCATTTTGGATCCTTGATGACAACTTAATTCTCAAAGCATTTCTTTAAAGTCCATTCCTAGTAAAAAAAAATCTTTCAGGGTAGAAAACATACTCCACAATCCTGACTAAAGGAGACAGCCTCAGGAATTAATTCACTGGACTGCTGCGAGGGAAGCTCACCGAGGAGGGAGAACGCGAAGGGCGGGAGCACAAAGTATCAAACAAAGGAAGTCCCAGCAACACCTAGCACTGATCTATAAATATTAAACTAAGATCACAACCTACTCCTAGTGACGCTACTGTTAACTGAGGGGCAGAATCAAACGGACTCTTAACCTCGGAGGCTGAGCAGAGACATTCCTGGGAAAACCCGCCGCCGCTCCACACCGTCCGGGAGCCGAGCACCGACGCCCCTGCAGGAGCAGCAGCTCGGCCGGGGAAGCTCAGCTGCATGAGGCCGACAGCCGGTCCTCTTGGGCCCGAAACGGGTCCCAGGGGAACCCAGAGCCCTGAAGAGCCAGCGCACACGTGGTTGCACCGTGTTCTGGCGATGAGGGAACAGGCAGGACGATCTCTGCCAGGAGGGCCCACTGGAGGGTCGTGACCAGCGCCCGGGACTGGGCGTCATGGGGAATTCCCAAGCGCCACGGAGGACCCTGCATGTCCTGAGGGACGCCCAGGGCCCCCACTGTCCGTGCCAGGCTGCAACTCAGACCCCCTCGCTCCTTCCCTCCGGAAGCACGTGCTACGGGGCCCTGGAGCGCAGGGTTCCTCCAGGCGGAACTGCCGACATTGGGGACCAGGTAATTCTGTTGTGAGCAGCTGTCCAGTGCCCCCACCAGCCATGCGAGTCAAACTGGCTCCTGATATCGCCAAGGGGCCCTTGGGGGCAAAATTCACCCTGAGTGGGAAACACTGCGTTAGAGGAAGGCTTGACAGCTGCCATTCACTGCCATTAACAAGCAAAAGCAAGAATTTTAAATATGTGTTAAGGATTATTTAGAGACTAATTCAATATTCACATTCATCAGCCAACGGCTTCTAACTACTTAGAAAGGACTAATTTCCAGAAAACAAACAAACACAAAGCCCTTCAAACTCCCAATTCTTCTTGAAAATTAGCCAAGTCCTACCCTGTAAATGGCCCTGAAAAGCAAGAGCAAGAATTACTAAGTAGTATGAGCCTCTAAGTTCCAGAGACTTCAAAACCTAGCCACTTCTTTAGGATATAACCACTCTACTGTCTCCCAGTACCTACAGCAAACGTTCTCAGGGCCACAGTGTAAAATGCGGGGCCTGCTCCTTCCCCAGAACCCGCACCTGCAGTGTTAACGCCCCTCCCCCAGTGCCAACGTGCTGGCTCCTGGTAAACAATTCATCCAGAACAATCTATTTAGGGCTCAGTGCGGGTCAGGTGAGGAATGAAAACCGATCTAGCTGCAGCGTATGGTTGAAAGAACTTTTGTCACAAAATCTGGACATAGTTCTTAGAACTGTATTTCATATCCAACCAAGTTTCAAGTTAGAAAGCTTTAATAATCATTAAAACAAGGCTATAAAATACTTCCGACAAAGTCAATAGAACTACTTGCTATTAACTATGTTTAAGACTTACTTGTCCAATTATAGTCGAATATGTCTACCCTTCGCATTCACTTAAAAGAAACAAACGGTGCCACTAAAATGTCCACGGCTATTTTCCAGTGGTATTAATTTAAAGTGACCTAACCTGTATCTCCGGTCAACCAAATAAAAACCACAAAAAACAGTCACTCTAATTAGGTGTAGGGTTGTTGTTGTTGTTGTTGTTTCATTAAAACAAAAACCACTCTCATGCCAACAAACTGAGGTTAGGAAGAAGGAAAGCAGAAATTAGGGAACAGCGAGCAAACATGTGCAAAAAGGCAGGCTGCTGTCCAAAAGCAATCCACCTACCATCCCAGGTGTCTCCACCACCTAAAGGAAAGTTTAACATATGAACACACAAAAAATAAAACAAAATGTTTAGCCAAACTAGTCATGTTCACAAAGGAACAAACGAAGAGGAAGGGCCAGGATTGGCAAATTCAAGAACAAGCACCCGCAGACCCAGGGAACCGGCACGCTCACAGCAGCGCAGAGGGCAGGCTGCTGCCGGGGCCACTGTGAAGAACTTCAGAAACGGCGTTCTGTGAATTGGGAGGTCTGGGTAAACAAGTGTGTTTCACAGAAGGTTTCTGACTCTAAAGACAGGACGACACAAGAGGCAGGGGGGCTGGGAGGAAAAAGGACAGTGGGTGAAACCAGATAAGAAATCAAAATAAATACTCCATTCGATGATAAAAGTGAGCAGAATCAATATTCTCTCTTGGGAGGGGGCACACACGCCTGAGGGTCCGTCTCACCTTCTGTTTCCATGTCTTGTCCTTTGGGGGCCTCCCCAATATCAATGGTGAACATCACTATCTTTGGGGTCATGGTGGACATCCTGTTGCTAAAGCAAAACTTGTATGTCCCGTCCATGTGAGCAGCAAACGTGTATTTCCCACTGGACTCCCGGTCTCCTCTGTATATTCCTTTATTGTCAGGCCCTGTGATCTGGAGGCAGGAGAGAAACGCAGATGTCGGGAAAGATGTCAAACTAGAAACGTGTAAGAGCGGAAATGTTGGCTGAGGAAATGTAAATTTCAAAATGCAATCTTCACTTAGCCCCGCCCACCGGGCTCCGGGCGGAAACAGGCTGTGTATCTCATCCCCTGTCAACGCTGCCTACATTTGTCTAATTCAACCTAAAGCAAACCCCTCCGAACAAAAACGCACCTGACACCCCGTGTCTATGTGGCCCGCTGCCTCCACCACCCACCCAAACACACGGCCACTACCGTCAGAGGCGAGAAACCTCACCGGCCGGCTGGCTGTGGGTGAGAGGCGACCCACAAGCCAGGAGGTCACAGTGCGATGTGCCCTGACCGGGTTGCGGGTTCGATCCCCAGTGTGGGACGTGCAGGAGGCAGCCAACCCACGATTCTCTCTCATCATTGATGTTTCTCTCTCTCTCCCTCCCTCCCTCTCCTTTCGTCTGAAATCGATAAAAAACATACACTTTTTTTTAAGCAAGAAGCCTCTTTAAACCTAAGACTTCCGAACAAGGGGCATCCCTGGGTTCCCTGGTTATCACTTCCAACCGGTGGAGGCACCCGCGTTACCCAAGAGGCCTGAGGCCCAGGGAAGGACTAGGGCAGGGAAGGCGAACCTGTGACACGCGTGTCAGAGGCGACACGCGAACTCATTGTTTTGGTTGATTTTTCTTTGTTAAATGGCATTTAACTATATAAAATAAATATCAAAAATGTAAGTCTTTGACTATGGTTGCAAAGATCAAAACATTTCTATATGTGACACGGCACCAGAGTTAAGTTGGGGTTTTTCAAAATGCGGACACGCCGAGCTCCAAAGGTTCGCCGTCGCTGGCCTGGATGGACATCAGGAGGCCAAGCTCTCACCAGCCTGGACCCAGGGCGGCTGGCCTGGCTCGCCTCGCTCCCTCCCACAAGGCCCTCCATGCCCACCGTGGGCGGAACAGCGGACCCCGGTCATGTCCAGCCGCCCCTCCAGCTGCCCTTCTGCCTGGGCTCCGCGTGCATGGCGTCCTCTGCGCCCGACTCCCCAACTCGCTGCCACGTGGGAAACCCTTCCACCCGAGTAAGTTCATGCCCACGGGTGAATGTGAACATTAACTCCATGTGACTCCCCCGCGCCCCCCCAAAAAAAAGTTAGAGGGGAGTCATTCCCTTGGTTTAAAAAAAAAGGAAAAAGTATATCCGTTTAGGGACTGGTTTCTTAACCTCCCGTTTCTCCGGATACTTCACTGCAATCGCTCCCCTTACAAGGCGAGGCCCCTCGCCGCCTCCATCCCGGGCGGAGGGGCTACACGGCACGTCCAGGGGAGGCGGGCACCGGCGGGTCGGACACTCGGGCCGTTTCCGGGGAAAGTAAAGAACCGCGCGCACGTCGGCCCGGCGCCCTCGGTCACTTCCGATCTGCTTCCCCGAAGTTCCCACGCCGCGTACCCACGGGGATCGCGTCGGGACGGAGGGCAGCCGCTCCCCGGACCGAGTCCTGCCGGCGCCGCGCTGCGGCTGAGAGGCGCCCTCCGCACCGGGCGACGAAGCCCGGCGAGAGGTCCCCGGGGACCCGCCGTCCAGCTGTCAACCCAGCGCCTCTAACGGAGCAGCGGGTCCGGATCGAGGGCCGCCGGGACCAAGGGCCGAGACGGCGTGGCCGCCGCGGTGGCTCGGCCTCTCCCGGCACTCAGACAGCGGCCTCCCTGCCCGCGACCCCCCACCCCCCGCCCCGCGCCCTCCGCAGGCCCCGCGCGCGCCCCGGCCGCCGCCAACCCCCGAGCGGCCGCGCGACCCCGCCTCGGCCCCGGGCAGCGCGCCCGCACCTCCACGTCGATGTCCAGGAAGCCGCCCTCGGCCACCTCGAAGATGAGGCCCATCTTGGTGCCCGAGGTGACCCGCTCGAAGAAGCACTCCTCGGCGTGCGCGTCGATGCTGACGAAGTAGCCCGAGGCCGTGGCCAGCAGCGCGGCCACGAGCACCAGCAGCTCGGCGAGCGTCACCATGGCGGGGCTGGGGCCGAGGCCAGGTCCGGGACTGCGGCCTCCAGAGCTGCCGCCTTCGCCGCCACCGCTGCCTCCCAGCCGCCACCGCCTGAGCCCCGCCCCTTCCGGCTGCGCCACCCGCGGGGGCTGATGCGGGCGCCGCGGATTGGCAGGCGCCGGCAGCTGCCACGTAACGGACGCACGGCGGCCGCCGAGGGACACGGCGGCTTCGAGCGGCCCGCGCCTGGACGGTGGCTCCGAGGGACCAAAAGCCGTCGGCCCCACGTTCTTTTCCCCGTTCGCGCGCAGCCTTCCATTCACGTGGGCCACGCAGCGAAGCGAACAGTCCCGAGGAACCTCGCCTGTGGGCTTGCGGTAGCCTCTTTGGATCGTTCAGAAAGATGACGAAAGATTTGGAGGCAGCAGAAGGAGTGGGCCCACTGCACGGGAGACCATATTTGCCCATGCTATCTCAACAAGGGTTTAATCTCCAACATTTACAGGGAACTCATGCAGCTTAACAAAAGGAAGATAAACAATCCAATCAAAAAAGGAGCAAAGGACCTAAATGGACACTTTTCGAAAGAGGACATTTAGAAGGCCCAGAGACATATGAAAACATGCTCAAAGTCACTAATCATCCGAGAGATGCAGATCAAAACAGCAATGAGGTATCATCTCACACCCGTCAGACTGGCTATCATCAACAAATCCACAAACGACAAGTGCTGGAGAGGATGTGGAGAAAAAGGAACCCTCGTGCACTGCTGGTGGGAATGCAGACTGGTGCAGCCACTGTGGAAGACAGTATGGAGTTTCCTCAAAAAGTTAAAAATGGAACTTCCATTTGACCCAGTGATCCCACTTCTAGGAATATATCCCAAGAAACTAGAAACACCAATCAGAAGGGATATATGCACCCTTATGTTCATAGCAGCATAATTCACCATAGCTAAGATCTGGAAACAGCCTAAGTGCCCATCAGCAGATGAGTGGATTAGAAAACTGTGGTACATCTACACGATGGAATACTACGCTGCTGTAAAAAAGGTCCTACAATTTGCAACAGCATGGATGGACCTGGAGAGCATTATGCTAAGTGAAATGAGCCAGTTGGAGAAAGATAAACATCACATGAGCTCACTATATGTGGAATATAATGAACAACATAAACCGATGAATAAAAATAGACCCAGAGACAAGGTAACACTGAACAGACCATCCAACCTCAGAGAGAAGGCGGGGGGTGGGGAGGGGGCGCAGATTAGAGATCAACCAAAGGACTTGTATGCATGCATATTAGCATAACCAATGGACACAGGCACCGGGGCGGTGGGGGCTTGTCCTTGGGGATGAAAGTGGCGGGGGGGGGGGGGGGGGCGGGGGTCAATGGGGAAAAAAGGAGACATATGTAATACTTTAAACAATAATATATATATATAAATAATTTTTTAAAAATTGGACTGGAAGGAATGAGAGATGGGGGCCAAAGCAAGGGCTTTGAGATTTTATGTTGGCCTCCCTGTGCCCTGCAAAAATCGACGGGGAAAGGGTGGAGGCGGGTACGGATAGGCCGGGAGGGGAACACGAGGGGATGTTGACAGTGTTTTACATCTTCACCTAAATAAAGGTATATGAGTGTTTACATAGCTTTATAATCAAGAAGATGTATACGACTAATGCACCTTATTTTACTGTAAAAAAAAAAATTGTTTTAACTTTGTCCACATCCTCCAGAATTAGAATCCTCTCGGTTCCCCCACAGACACGCCAGACCCCCTTAGCTCTTGCCAGCTGCTAGGACTTTTTTTTCCCTGTCATACTCCTACTCACCCCTCAAAATCCAGCTCGCACATCACTTCCTCTCGTCTGAATCCCTCTGCCCAGCAGGGGCCCTTCCCTCTGTGCTCACGATGCGGATTTGTGCCTCCTGGGTTATGGTTAGTTACCAGCCTGCCCCTCCCCACCCACCCCCGCCCCATGAGGTGCTCTCAGGCCCATGGAAGGCCTCGCTCACGACAAGTGAGTTGAGTTCTTTGAACTGGCCAGGGGTGAGGAGAGCTAGGTCGTCACTCCAGCGTTGGGACCTTAACTGTGTCACATGTCCGCTTTCTTTACCTGTAAAGGGAAGAACGCCGCCTGCCTGTTTCTCTGGTTAGGCTCAGATGGCACCGCATATGTGCACGTGCTGCTTGAGGGACGGTTTCTTAAAGACATCGGGCAACAGGGGGCAGCAGTGGCCCAGTTTCCACCTTTGGTGTGGAGACAGGGGAGCCGTGATGAACTGTCCTGAACTGTCCCCCGCCACTCCCATCCCCCAGGACAGCGTGTGATGGGGCCCAGGAGTGTAGCAGTGGCCCCCCGAGTCCCCACCGTCCGGCTGCGGCGGTGGCTTCTCCTGGCAGGTCGGTTCTGTAGTGTTCTTCTGGGAGCCATCCCTGGAGGAGGCTCGCTGAGCCCGGAGCCTGCTCTTCCAGCCTCACCAACCCACGGGTACGCCTGCTTCCCTGTATTAACTCTCTTTCTGCTTAAAATACCTGCAGCGGTTTCCTATTCAATGGAATCAAGCTGATGGACGAGGCTTTTGACTTCGCAAGTCAGCCGACTCTGTAGAAAAGCACCAAGAAGACCAGACGGCTGCCGTGGCTCAGTGGTTGAGCATCGGCTGCCGTGGCTCAGTGGTTGAGCATCGGCTGCCGTGGCTCAGTGGTTGAGCATCGGCTGCCGTGGCTCAGTGGTTGAGCATCGACCTATGAGCCAGTGGCTCACAGTCTGATTCCTGCAGGTGGCGGGCTCCATCCCCGGGGTGGGGCGCGCAGGAGGCAGCCCCTCCATGGTTCCCTCTCATCATCGATGTTTCTGTCTCTCTCTCCCTGCCCCTTCCTCTCTGAAATCAATAAAAAATAGATTTGAAAAGAAAAGTGCCAAGAACACTTTTTATCTAGACATTAGATATGTTCATTTTCATCTCTGAACGGATTAAAGAATATTTAAACCCCACCTGTCAGCGATTTAAAATGTGGACAATGAGTTGTCTGTTGTGGGGTTTGTTTCTTTTAGATTTTTATTTATTTATTTTACTATTATTATTATTTTTTTATTGCTTAAAGTATTACAAAGGGTATTACATATGTGTCCTTTTTTTCCCCCTGCCCTATTGTGGGGGTTTTGTTTTCTAAATCAGGGGACGCAAATTCAAATGCCTTTGGGGACCAGCCAGTTTGTCTGAATGACAGATGGCACCAGCTGAAGGCAAGAGGGAGGGGGGAGGACTGCGGCAAACTGTACCCTAGAGGCGGCTCCTGAGCACATTCAGCTCCAGTTTTTGGAAAACACGGCGGTGGCCAAGCCAGAGACACAGCCGGAAGCCATCTGTACGTTTATATGTTACGTTACAAAGGCAATTGTTCTATCAAATGCTTAGAAGAAAGCCCGTGGCTAACCACAGCGCCGTAAGCTAAGCTCGGGCCTATTCGCTACAGTTCCTTCCTGCCCAGGTCTTCCTTCCTAGCATCGTTGTCATGACTGCGCCTCAGGGTCTTTCCGCAGAATCTCAGGATGAAGGCAGGTTGAGACAAACAAGTGCTTTAAAGTCATTTAGGTCAGTTCGTGGTTTAGACTTTTTTTTATTTTTATTGATTTCAGAGGAGAAGGGAGTGGGAGTGAGAACTAGAAACATCAATGATGAGAGAGAATCATGGATCGGCGGCCTCCTGCACGCCCCACCCTGGAGATCAAGCCTGCAACCCGGGCCTGTGCCCTGACCAGGAATCGAACCGTGACCTCCTGGTTCATAGGTTGATGCTCAATCACTGAATCACGCCGGCCGGAAATAAAACCTTATTTAAAAAGAGAGAGAGAGCCCTGACCAGTTTGGCTCAGTGGATAGAGCGTCGGCCTGCAGACTGAAAGGTCCCAGGTTTGATTCCGGTCAAGGGCATGTACCTTGGTTGCGGGCACATCCCCAGTGGGGGGTGTGCAGGAGGCAGCTGATCAATGATTCTCTCTCATCGATGTTTCTGATTCTCTATCTCTCTCCCTTCCTCTCTGTAAAAAAAATCAATAAAATATATTTTTAAAAATAAAATAATAAATAAAAATAAAAAAGAAAGAGAGAGAGAGAGAGCCCTAGCTGGTTTGGCTCAGTGGATAGAGTGTCGGCCTATGGACTGAAGGGTCCTGGTTTCGGTTCCAGGGGCACATGCCCAGGTTGTGGGCTCCATCCCCAGTGGGGGGGCATGCAGGAGGCAGCCAGTCAATGATTCTCTCTCATCATTGATGTTTTTCTCTCTCTCCCTCTTCCTTTCTCTTTTATTTTTATTAAAAAATAAAAATAAAAAAGAGAGATGAGGAGTGGACAGAAATTGCTCACCTTCTCCCGCACACCCCACCGTCCGGTCCACCCCTCCACGCTCAGGACAGTTCCGAGACTCAGTGGCTCCACACATCCGCCCAGACACATCCCGCAGGCCCAGTCACCAGCTCGGCGTCCTTGCGAAGCCGGGCCAACCTGGATAATGTTCCGCCTAGACCCCTCTTCCTCCTTTTCTGCCTCACTTCCCTCTCCCTCGCTCTCCTCTCCTTGGTACTACACTCATAAGGCATTAGCTCATATGTTTTTTTAAAGGAACCCATACAAAAGCAATGGGTGATTTTTAAAAAATATGTTTTTGTTGATTTCAGAGAGGAAGGGAGAGGGAAAGCTAGAAACATCAATGATGAGAGAGAATCATGGATCCGCTGCCTCCTGCACACCCCCCACTGAGGATGGAGCCCACAACCCGGGCCTGTGCCCTGACCGGGAATCAAACCATGACCTCCTGGTTCCTAGGTTGAAGCTCAACCACTGAGCCACGCCGGCCGGGCAGGGGATCCACCTCTTAATACCACCACATCGAGGGCTAAGATTTCAACCTCTGAGTCTGGGGGAACGTGGTCAGCCCATGCGCGGTCTACGGCAACAGCATAGGAAAGCGACGCTCAAGTGGCCCAAAGTGGCCTCTCTGAGCGCAGTGCGGTGTCAGGGCCCTGTGGTCTGATGTTCCAGGAAGTGGGGACTTCTCCTTCCACACAATCACGGCTCCTCTCTGCCACGTGCCCAGCCCGACTGGCTCACATCTGCCCGCAGGCAGCTCTTCTGACCTGCCCCTGACGGGGCGGGGAAGGGGGGGTTCCCCAGCACCCACTCATCCTTCCTCCCATTCCAGGTCTTCAAATCTCTCTTCTCTGACCCATGGCGGAGGCAAGACTTGTGCTCATTCCAGGCACTTCTTCAAGATTGTTTTGGGTTTGTTTGCTTTTACATGTTTATTGGGATGACATTGGTTAATAAGCCCGGCAGTCCTTTTTTATGATTATTATGAAAAAAATGCTAATATTACAGAAGGACCCAGAATAGTATAATGAACTCCCGTGGTCCCATCACCCAGCTTTGACAGTTATTAACCAAATGGCCAGTCCTCATTTCGTTCATATTCCCAACCATCCCACCATCCCACCCTCCCTGTGGGTTATTTTAAAACAATGCGCAGACATTATGTCATTTTACTCTCACTAGGTGTACCGGTTAATAATGGAGATTTTTTTCAATAGATGGGGTTACACGTATGCTGATAGATATGCGATTTGATATGTGTGCTATTGTGTTGTATGGACAACAAGCTTCAAAACTTCATATGTCAAATTTTCTGAAGGTGTTAACATCATAGATGTTTTTACGCTTAAAAATGTTGAATTTTGTGCCAAAAAAGGAGAGCATTTGCGGGGAGTTTTAATTCATTACTTTATTTTGAAGAAAAGTGCTGCTGAAAGTGATCCTATACTTCGGGAAGCTTATGGTGAACATGCTCCATCTCAAGATCCTTGTGAACGCTGGTTTAAATGCTTTAAAAGTGAGGATTTCGGTGGGAAAGACAAAGAATGTCCAGGTCAACCGAAAAAGATGGAAGACCAACAATGACAAGCTTTATTGGGTGGAGATGCGTGTCCAACTCAGAAACAACTCACAGAAAGATTCAACGTTGCTCAGCAAACCATTTCCGATCGTTTACAAGCAATGGGAGCCATTTTAAAGGAAGGAAAATGGGTGTCACATCAACTGGACGAAAGGCAAATGGAAAACCGAAAAGTCATCAGTAAAATGCTGCTTCCACAGCACGAAAGAAAGTCTTTTTGGCATCGAGTTGTGATTGGCGATGAGAAGTGGGTTTATTCTGAGAATCCCAAACGCACAAAATCACGGGTTGATCCAGGTCAACCATCCACATCGACCGCAAGGCCAAATCGCTTTTGATGGGATCGGGAAGGTGTGGTGTATTAGGAGCTGCTAAAACCAGGTGAAACCGTTAGTACTGATCACTACCGACAACAAATAATCAATTTGAACCAAGGCACAACTAGCCTCTCCCTCACCCAGGCGGGCAAAGGGACCCCCACAGAGACCCCCTGGCCCTGGGGAACCCCAGGAGTCATCAGGCCACACTGGAGAACCGAACCCGCGGAGTAAGGAGGAAAGGAGGAAATGTTTTGAGTAATGCCTGGCACGTGGGAAGGATAAGCATTAGATGCTTTCAAACAGCAAATGCCTTTCCTGTGTTGACTTTTCAATCAACATGGAGCCAGCTTGGGGTGGGCTTTCCGGCTCCAAGGCCGCTCAAGGCCATTTTAGGGATAAGGCAGGGGCTGTGGGGGTGCAGGAGGGGGAGGAGCGGGGAGGGGTGTGGGCTCAGGAAAGGACCCCCGGTGGTGGGGGTGGGATGTCTGACGGCAGGACGAGTGGATTTAGCCAAGTCAGAAGGGCAGGGGGCGCGGGACCAGGAGACCCTGAGAGCCAAGCCGGCCGCGCCTCCCCGAAAAGTGGTCAAGTCACTGGGAGCCGGACCGCTAGTGGACGTGGCTGGGCGGCGCGGCGCCTTCGGGGCAGAGGACCCCTCCACCGTGCGCCCCTCTCCGGGGGTGGGAGGCGGGCGCCCCTCCTGGGGCGCAGGCCCCGGCTCCAGCGGGTCCGCCTCGCTTCCTCCCCAGGATGGGCCCATCCCGGGGTCCACCCCTCCACCCTCCCCAAAGCGGGGGCCGCCCCCCCGACGCGGCCATCGTCCAGGACCAGCGACCCCCATCCCTGTCGCCGCCGCCCCCGCTCCTCCGGGCTAGCCTCGGACCCCCTCCTTTCCCGGGGACGAGAGAGGCGGGGAGGAGCCAGGACCCGGCCGGGATCCAGGAGGGGGCGGTGCGTGGGGAGGGACGCGCGGGCGGGTGGAGCGGGGGTCGGCGGATGGGAGGGATCGGTGTCCGTGGGGACCCCAGGGCGCCCCCAGGCGGAAGAAGCCGGACGCGCCCCTCGCCAGGCCGGGATCTGGGCGGGGCGCGCGGCATCCCCGCGGGGGGAGTCGGTCACCCGGTCTCGCCGCCGCCAAAGTTTCCCGGAGCCGCGGCGGCCGCCCTTCCTTCCCAGGCCCTGGGCGTGGGGACGACCCGCGGGCGAGAACTGTTTCCGAGGGCAGCGCGGCCGCCTCTCCGGCCAGACCCCGTGCCTCCATAGCGCCCAACTCGGATTCCCAACTTGGGAGGCGCCGCCGGCCTGCGCACGCGCGCCTTCCTCGCCGCCGCCGCCTCCTCCTCCTCCCCCTCCTCCCCTACCTCCTCCTCCCCCGACTTGGGAGCAGGATCCGGGCCGAGCGGACGCCGGCTCCCGCGCACGGATTGCCGCCCGGGCTCCGGCTCCGGCTCCGCCCGCGCCGATGCCGGCCGCCCGCCCGCTGCGCCCCCGCCCGAGGGCCCGCTGAGCGCGGCCGGAGAGGGGCGCGGGGAGGGCGAGTTCGGGGAGTTGCACTAGTTGGCGGGGCGATGGAGGAGCAGGAGCGGGGGTCGGCGCTGGAGAAGAACGTGGCGGAGCTGACGGTCATGGACGTGTACGACATCGCGGCGCTGGTGGGCCACGAGTTCGAGCGGGTCATCGACCAGCACGGCTGCGAGGCCATCGCGCGCCTCATGCCCAAGGTCGTGCGCGTCCTGGAGATCCTGGAGGTGCTGGTCAGCCGCCACCACGTCGCGCCCGAGCTGGACGAGCTGCGCCTGGAGCTGGACCGCCTGCGCCTCGAGAGGGTGGACCGCATCGAGAAGGAGCGCAAGCACCAGAAGGTGGGCCGCGGCCGCGGGGAGCCCCCTCGGGGTCAGGGGCCCGTCGGCCCGGGGCGCGCGCACGGACGGGAAGGCAGGGGCCCGAGGAGAGCAGAGGCCACTGGGGGGCAGGCGGAGGGACCGGGTCGGGGGTGGGGAGCGCCCTGGCCCGCTCTTGCCCAGCCGGGGACACTATCCTGTACCACCCGGGGATGAAGGGCAGTTCTTTGGAGCCAGACCGGAGTTCCAATCCCACCTTGACCATTCAATAGCTTTGTGACCTCAGGCGAGCTCCTTAACCTCTCTGGGCTTGATTTCCTCGCATGTCCAAGGGTGACAGTAATAGCAGCCAACTTAGAATAGAACGTAACGAGATAGCATCTAAACGGCCCAGATAATATTACATTTTTTCAGAAATGGAATCGGCTTCCTGCCCTTCCCTGTCACCCAGGAAGAGGAGATACAAGCCCTCTTTTTCCTTCTATCTCAGGGCCCTGACAGCAGAGGGGGCGTGACTTCCAGCCCCTGGGGGACCCGGGTCCCTGGGTTCCTCTTGGCGAATCGCTTCCCAGGCTTCCTCCTGGGTTATCAGCCTGTGCTCCCAGGGGCTCTCTCCCCCTTGGTTTTATCTTCGGTTCTCACAAGGCTGTGAGGTGGGAATGATCTTCATCTCGCAGATGAAAAACGGAGGGTGTGTGTGGGGGGAGGACCTGTCCCACCTTAGTGCTGGGAGAGCCGGGTCCCCAGTGAATTCTAGTGTCTCTGGTGGTTTAAGTTGGGGAAGGATGCCCACTGGCCTGGCTCAGTGGTTCAGCGTCAGCCTCTGAACCAGGAGGTCAGGGTTCGATTCCCGGTCAGGGCACAGGCCCGGGTGGCGGGCTCCGTCCCCAGTGGGAGGCGTGCAGGAGGCGGTCGGTCCATGATTTTCTCTCATCATGGATGTTTTTCTCTCTCTCCCTCTCCCTTCCTCTGAAATCAATAAAAATATATTTTAAAAGAGTGAATTGGGGGAAGGCAATGATTTGGGGCAGATTCAAAGCTAAGCCTGTGAACAAGAATCCCTATGGGCTGGTGACTCAGGGCCTCCCCTCTGGGCCAGGCGTCCAGCTCAGGTGCCTGGAGAGGAGGAAGTGGGAGACTGGTTTCCGGTCAAGCCCTCAGCTCCGGGAAGCTCCTGTCAGACACCTTCCGCCTGGGAACAGGAGGAAACGCCTTTCCTGGGGCCCAGGTGCCTGACAGGCTCCGGCTGGCTGTGTGGCCTCAGGAAATACGCTGCGCCTCTCTGAACCCCCAGCAGGCCGTCGCCTACGGCCTAGTGCAGTGATGGCGAACCTGTGACACGCGAACTCATTTTCTTGGTTGATTTTTCTTTGTTAAATGGCATTTAAATACATAGAATAAATATCAAAAATATAAGTCTTTGTGTTACTATGGTTGCAAATATCAAAAAATTTCTATATGTGACACGGCACCAGAGTTAAGTTAGGGTTTTTCAAAATGCGGACACGCCGAGCTCAAAAGGTTCGCCGTCGCTGGCCTCGTAGGTCCTTTGAGGTCTGAGTGTTTTTTCACGGAAAATAGCCCGGGCCCAGGCCGTGTCTGCAGTCTTTTTTTTTTTTTAATGTGTTTTTGTTTTTTTAAAATATATATTTTATTGATTTTTTACAGAGAGGAAGGGAGAGGGATAGAGAGTTAGAAACATTGATGAGAGGGAAACATCCATCAGCTGCCTCCTGCACACTCCCTACTGGGGATGTGCCCGCAACAAGGTACATGCCCTTGACCGGAATCGAACCTGGGACCCTTGAGTCCGCAGGCCGACGCTCTGTCCGCTGAGCCACACCGGCCAGGGCGGTGTCTGCAGTCTTAACCGGAAGGCAGGCCCTGGGAAGCTGAGAGCACCTGTGTGTGAGGCTGGACTGGGCTTGTCCTCAGAGGTCCCTGTGCCCTGGGGTCAGGAAGGAAACTCAAGCTCCCAGGACTTGGGCAGCGCTTCCTTCCCAGGTCGCCCCGCCAGTCTGACGGCACCTGGGGCTGCAGCTGATGTCGCGCTTCCCAGGGCAGGGGCGTTGGGGCCAGACAGCCTGGTTTCCAGCCCTCCCGCCCAGGGGCTGTGTGATCTCGGGCAAGTCACCGCACCTCTCTGTGCCTCAGTATCCCCAGCTGTGAAAGGGGATAACAGTGCCCACCTCGTAGGGTTGTGGTGAGGACTATGTCATGTATGTCATGTATGTTCATGTATGTCAAGCGCTGGGACAGAGCCCAGCTCATTGCGAGGGCTTTGTTAACATTGTCTTTAGGCCCGGAGAGGTTTTCACTGGCATCAGGGACCCCACCTCCATCCCAGGCACCCCGACTCCTGCCCCAGGGGGCTCCATCTCTCAGAGAGGGAAGGATCTTTGAAACCCTCTCATGCTCTTAAAAAAAAATTTTTTTTTTTTAAATTTAATTGATTGACTTCAGAGAAGAAGGGAGGAGGAGAAAGAGAGAAACATCAATGATGAGAGTGAATCATTGACCGGATGCCTCCTGCAAACCCTCGACTGGGGATGTGCCCTGACTGGGAATTGAACCCTGAACTCCTGGTTTATAGGTCGGTGCTCAACCACTGTGCCACACTGGCCCAGCCCCTCATGCCTCTTAACAGGGACCAAGGGGCTTAGCCCAGGTCACACAGAGTCCTAGCACCCATGTCCGCACCCCCGGCTTTGGTCCTTCTGCAGCGGGGAGGCCCCCCTGGGAGACGGCGGGGGCCACCAGGCCTGGAGTGGGTGGAATGCCCGGCCAGCTGCCCTTGTCGCCTCTGGAAGGCTGTCGGCCAGGAAGCCAGCACCAGTGCGCTCAGGGGCAGGGCCTTTTTATAAACACTGAGGAGGAGGCTCATGGATCCCAGGACAACAGCCTTGTCCCCATCCCAGCCCCAGCCCCAGCCCCTTTCAGTTCTCCTGGCGAACTGAGAGAGTCCTCCGGCTCCACCCCCAGCCCGCCCCGCCCCTGCAATCTCAGAGGCTCTTCAAGGTGTTATTTCCACAATGTGGAAAATGTCCTCCATCTTATCCCTCCCTCCCTCCCTCCCTCCTTCCTTCTCCCTGGCTCCTGAGTCTGCAAGCCCATTGACAAGTCACAGCATGCTCTGCGCCTCCCGGGCGGCCTGTGAGAGAGAGGGAGAGCGGGGGGGGGGGGGGGGGTCCTCACCTGGTGGGGGGTGGGCGTTGGGGAGGCAGGAAACACAAGTGCTGGCAAGCAGCAGTGGCTGTGTGGGCCCAGTGGCTTGTAATGTAAGTAGCATATATTGTTTATTCGTTAGAATTATTTATTGAGTACCTACTGTGCGCCTGACACTGTTCTGGGAGAGAGCAGGGACCGCAGTAGGTGAGGTCTTGGCCCTCAGGGACCCTCCTTGCCAGCACAGTGCCGCCCCATGGAAATACCGTGTGGCTTGTCACATTGATGAAGAGACACAGATGAGGTTAATTTTAATAACATACCTTATTAAAAAACATTTTTATTTCAGAGAGGAAGGGAGAGGCAGAGAGGGATAGAAACATCAGTGATGAGCGAGAATCATGGATCGGCTGCCTCCTGCACGGCCCCCACGGGGGATCCGGTCCCCACCAGGGCCTGTGCCCTGACCGGGCATCGAACCCAGGCCCTGCCCTTCACCTCTCCTGTGACCCTGAGCCCGCTGTGCGAGCACTTAGTTACTGCACCCCTTTCCCCGTGCCGCGAGCTTCCTAGAGAAGGGGAGCGGACTTAGGAGCTTATTCCGGAGACAGACGGAGGCGGTGCTGCCATCCGGCCCCCGGGCCAGCTGGTGACGGGCTGTGGGAGGAGCCGCCTCAGCCCTTCCTGGTGCTGGCACTGCCAGACGGTTTGCGCCCATGAGCCATTTACCTTCACGAGGGCCCCTGGGGGGACAGATGTCCCTGGCTCCCAAAGGTTGAGTATTTGTCCAACATCAGCTAGGACCTGGCGGAGACCATTCGATCCCGGTAAGCAGGCTCCGGCGTCCACGCTTTCCCCAGCCTTCTGTGCGGGCAGCGGCGATAATGCTGCCGAGTTTGCAGTTTTACAAAATGCCAGGTTTTTTGGTAACAGCTTTATTGAATATAATTTGCATATCATGCCACTTACCCCTTATAGCATACAACTCCATGATTTTAGTCATTTCGCAGAGCTGTGCACCCATCACTACAGTCCATTTTGGAACATTCTCATTGCTCAGAAAAGAAAACCCGGATGGCCCTGGCCGGGGTGGCTCAGTGTGTGGGGCGTCATCCGTGCACCACGAGGTTGCTGGTTCGGTTCCCAGTCAGGGCGCATGCCCAGGTTGCGGGCCCCGTCCCTGATGCGGGGCGCGCAGGAGGTGGCTCTTGCTCCTCTCCCTTCCTCTCTCTCTAAAAAACACACCCATACTCCTTAATAGTCATTCCTTACCCACCTCCAGCCTCTGCCCCGGACAGCGGCCAGGCTGCTCTGCCTGTGGATTTATCTACTCGGCACGTTTCCCATGAGTGGATCCTCACTGTGTGGGCCTTCGTGTCTGGCCGCTTTCACTTAGTGGATGTTTTGTTTTTAATATTATTTTATTATTATTTTTTCTTTAATATATTTTATTGATTTTTTACAGAGAGAAAGGGAGAGAGAGAGAGAGAGAGAGAGAGAGAGAGAGAGTTAGAGACATCGATGAGAGAGAAACATCGATCAGCTGCCTCCTACACATCTCCTCCTGGGGAAGTGCCCGCAACCCAGGTACATGCCCTTGACCGGAATCGAACCTGGGACCTTTCAGTCCGCAGGCCGACGCTCTATCCACTGAGCCAAACCGGTTTCGGCTATTTTATTGTTTTTTAAATGTATTTTTATTGATTTCAGAGAGGAAGTGAGAGGGAGAGATAGAAACATCCATGATGAGAGAGAATCATGGATCGGCTGCCTCCTGCACGCCCCCCACTGGGGACCGAGCCCAAAACCCGGGCCTGTGCCCTTGACCAGCATTGAACCCGGGACCCTTCAGTCCGCAGGCCGACGCTCTACCCACTGAGCCACACCGGCCAGGCTGGTGCGATGTTTACCAGGTTCATCCACGCTGTGGCCGTGTCGGTGCTTTGCTCCTTTTCACGGCTGAGTCCTGTTAGGGCTCCTCAGCTGAGGGAAACTGACGCTCGCAGTGGCTGAGGAGCTGGCCCAGGACGCTCGAAGAGATGCCCGTGTGAGACGTACGAGGAACTCTGGGCCAGGTGGCAGCCCCCGGGGTCTTTGCAGCCTCTTGCTCCCGCTCCCTGGAGAGAAGTCTGTCCTGACTGAGGGTCTGTCCAAAGGTCAGGGGTGTGGGCTCCCCAGAGCGGCTGCTCCTTCCTCCGTCCTGTCCAGACAGGTAGCAGGTGCCGCGAGCCCGTGGCGGACCTTGGGCAGGTCTCACCTGGGCGGGTCCACACGGGAAGGGCGCCTCCTGTCGTTTGCAAAGTTGCCCTGCGGGCCAGTGCGCCCGATGCCCCAGCCCGGCAGGCCGTGACCCGCGCCCGCGCCCTCGCAGGAGCTGGAGCTGGTGGAGGACGTGTGGCGCGGGGAGGCGCAGGACCTCCTGTCCCAGATCGCCCAGCTGCAGGAGGAGAACAAGCAGCTCATGACCAGCCTCTCCCACAAGGACGTCAGCTTCTCCGAGGAGGAGTTCCAGAAGCACGAAGGTAGGAGGGGGGGGGGGGGGCGCGGGAGAAGGCTGTTCCTGCGCCCATCAGGGGGACGGTCACGGGCACAGTCCCTGAGCGATTGCGACGCTCATCTCCGAAGCCTTTTCTCCTGCGGCCACGGTCACTGCCCGAGCGGAACTGAGGGACGGACAGGAGAGGAGGTGAGGGGCTCGCTCAGCACTGTTCCCGGGGCCTCGCTTCTCTGGCTTTTCGGGGCGCTGGGGACACACATTGGCGGGGAGGGAGCAGCTGCCCCGGAGCCTGTCTCCTGTGCGGAGATAGACACGTGGACAGACAGGGAGGCCCCGCCCCGGGTGGTGGCCAGTGCTGGGCCGGCGTGGGGTCAGCCCTGACTCTGACCCTGACCCTCGGGGGCAGCGCGGGGTTCCTGGGCTTTGGGTCTTCCCTTCCCCTTCCCCATAAGAACCAGGCATTGGGCACCAGAGCGGAAGAAGTAAAATGGGGGGGCGGGGGGCCCTGGCCGGTTTGGCTCCGTGGATAGAGCGTTGGCCCTTGGACTGAGGGGTCCCGGGTTCAATTCTGGTCGAGGGCACGTACCTCCGTTGCAGGCTCGATCCCTGGCCCTGTGGGAGGCAACCAGTCGATGTGTCTCTCTCACATTGATGTGTCTCTTCCCCGCCCCCCCCTTCCACTCTCTCTAAAATCCAATGGAAAAATACCCTCGGGTGAGGATTAGCAGCAGCAGCAGACGGGGGGAGAGAGGTGCACGCGGTGCTCAGCGTGTCTGTGTGGACCTGTGTGTTCACTGCTTTGGGGTCTCCCCCCAGGAGCGGAATTGCTGGGTCCTATGGCAACTATGCTGACTTATCCAAGAACCCGTAGCCATCTTGTCTGTGACGTTTCTGCAGGGCACCCCAGGCCTCTGGGGGTGACCTGGGAACGCCCCTGCCTGCCCACGTGATGGCCCAGAGGCCTCAGGGTCCCAGGCATGGACCCGAGCGCCGGGGGCTGCGGCCTCGCCCACCGTCACCCTGTGCGTGCAGCTCCCTCCGTGTGGGAGAGCCTGCGCGTGCCGGCCGGGGTGTCGTGGACAGCCCCGTGGAGGGTGAGATTCTCGCGTGGCTCCGCGCCCAGAGGGTTCGCTGGAGAGGCTCCACCCCCACCGGGCGGATGCCAGGCATGCTGTGCCTTCCCCGGTTATTTTTATTTGCTCGGGAAACCATGGGAACACAGGGACAGCAGCATCCTTCACCCGTGAGAGGGACAGGCGCCGGGCCAGGGGTCCCTGGGAGAAGGTGTGGCCTTCGAAGTTAGACTGAGGGCCTAGGGGAGACAGGATTTAGGGGTGCCGTCGCGAGATGGGGTGAGAGGAGCCAGCCCTGCGTGGCAGGCACTGCCCTCAGAGCCCCTGGCAGCCTCCTGCCCCCGCGCCCTGGACCCTCCAGGTCCTACAGCACCTCCGCCTCTTGTCAGACCTCGGTCAGCGGGCGGCAGCGGCAGAAACTACTCGTTAGCACCTGCGGGGACCAACTGCAGGTGTCAAGCCACTGGACCAGGGAGATGGGGCTGCAAAGATACGCTCAAGGGCCCTCGCCTGTTTGGCTCAGTGGCTAGAGCAGTGGTCGGCAAACTGCGGCTCGCGAGCCACATGCGGCTCTTTGGCCCCTTGAGTGTGGCTCTTCCACGAAATACCACGTGCGGGCGCGCACGTACAGTGCGATTGAAACTTCGTGGCCCATGCGCAGAAGTCGGTATTTTGTGGAAGAGCCACACTCAAGGGGCCAAAGAGCCGCATGTGGCTCACGAGCCACAGTTTGCCGAGCACTGGGCTAGAGCATCGGCCTGCAGACTGAAGGGTCCCGGGTTCGATCCTGATCAGTTGCAGGCTTGATCCCTGGCCATGGTCAGGGTGCATGTGGCAGGCAGCCAATCGATGTGTCTCTCTCACATCGAAGTTTCTCTGTCTAGCTCTCCCCCTCCCACTCTCTCTAAAAACTAATCAATGGGAAAAATATCCTCAGGTGAGGATTAACAACAACAAAAAGATACACCCAAGGGTCTGGAAAATTCTTGGTTTCTGGACAGACAATGCCACCACCAGGGCAGGCGGACCCTGAGCTGGCGTGACTGGCCTGGCCCGGCCTGGGGTCCCTCACCTGCCGAACACTGTCCCCCAGGACCCCTGAAAGGATCAGGCGGGGCGCTGTCCCGTGAGAAAGTGCTGACGTGGGGGGGGCCGGAGCGGGGAGCTGCGCAGGGTCGCGCGGGCAGGGCGGGGCTCACCTGCAGGTCTTGCTAACCCCCCCAGGCATGTCGGAGCGGGAGCGGCAGGTGATGAAGAAGCTGAAGGAGGTGGTGGACAAGCAGCGCGACGAGATCCGCGCCAAGGACCGGGAGCTGGGCCTGAAGAGCGAGGACGTCGAGGCCGTGAGTGACCAGCCCCGCCGCGTCCCTCCTCCCGCCAGCAGGTTCCGGCCAGAGACAGAGCTCCCTCAGGGGGTTCCCGTCCCCCCCCAGGTCTCACTCCGTGGGCTCCGTGGAGTGCGGTTCCAGCCCAGGAACAGCGGGAGGGGCCTGCCTCCTGCCTCCCACACCCTGGGGAGGCCCCAGGCCCGCTCAGCCTTGGCTCAGACCCTGAGGCTTCCCCCTGGAGGGCATGGTTCCCAGGCTGCTGCAGGGACCCGTGTGTGGGGGTCTCTGCCTGAATTGGAAAAGCACACCCCTTTCTTGCCCGGCCGGCGTGGCTCAGTGGTTACGCATCGACCTATGAACCGGGAGGTCAGGGTTCAATTCCGGGTCAGGGCACAGGCCCGGGTTGCGGGCTTCATCCCCAGTGGGGGGCGTGCGGGAGGCAGCCGATCCATGGTTCTCTCTCATCATGGATGTCACTGTATCTCTATTCCTCTCCCTTCCTCTCTCTCGAAAACCAATAACAACATAATTTTAAAAAAACACACAAAACACTCACCCCTGTCTCCAGACATGTTACTTCCACCTGCTGGGAAAGTGTCTTCCTGTACTAGCAAGACACGCGTCTTCCATCTGCCATAAAGTCACCACAGTAAATAGACACATCGCCCGCCTCTGGCACCGGCAGAGCTATGTGGACACATGTCAAACCCACAGAGACGCGGGCAGTGCGAGTGGCACGCGCGGGGTGGTCTGCCTGTGCGGGCGCGGCCTGAGCCCCGCGGGGCGCCCCGTCAGCAGCCTTTCTCCCCCCGCAGCTGCAGCAGCAGCAGACGCGGCTGATGAAGATCAACCACGACCTCCGGCACCGCATCACCGTGGTGGAGGCGCAGGGCAAGGCCCTGATCGAGCAGAAGGTCGAGCTGGAGGCCGACCTGCAGACCAAGGAGCAGGAGATGGGCAGCCTGCGGGCGGAGCTCGGGAAGCTGCGGGAGCGGCTGCGGGGCGACCCCAGCCAGAACGGCGAGGAGGAGCCCGAGGTGAGTGCACGCCGGCTCGGGCTGCCTTTTCCCCGGGATGCTTTAAGGGACGGAGGCCCAGAGAGGGCTAGCCGCTGCCTGGAGGACACACAGCGGGGGGTAGAGGCAGGTCTGGGCCCCCAGCGTTGTAGCCCAGAGTAGGCAGCTCAGAGGTGGTTACGGGGCACCTGCCATTCTCCATCCATTCATTCATTCACTCACTCATTCACTCATTCATTCCAGTAACTACGATTCATACTACAAGGTCATAGCAGCACTGCTCACAATAGCCAGAAGGTAGAAACAACCTGCACGTCCACTGATGATTCATGGATAAACAAAGCGTGGTCTGTCCAATCAGTGGAATATTACTCAGCCATGAAAAGGAATGAAGTGCTGACACACGCCATAACATGCATGAACTTAGAAAACATGCTACATGAAAGTAGCCAACACAAAGGCCGCATGCTGCATGATTCCAGTGACTTGAGGTCGAGAACAGGCAAATCCACAGAGCAGAAAGCGGACGGTGGCTGCAGGGTCTGGGGGCCGGGGGTGGGGGGCGATGGGGAGTGAGTGCTAGGGTTTCCCTTGAGTGATGAAAATTTCTGGAATTAGTGGTGATGGTCGCACAACTCAATGGACTAAAAACACCGAATTCTGTTCTTTTAAAAGAGTGGATTTTATGGTACATAAATTACATTTTATTTTTTAAATAATTTTATTGATTTCAGAGAGGAAGGGAGAGGGAGAGAGAGAGAGAAGCATCCATGATGAGAGAGAATCATGGATCAGCTGCCTCCTGCATGCCCCACCCTGGGGATGGAGCCCGCAACCCGGGCCTGTACCCTGACTGGGAATTGAACCCTGACCTCCTGGTTCATAGGTAGATGCTCAACCACTGAGCCACGGGCCAGGCTGTGTGGTCTTTTAAGTACGCAAGGAAAGCAGACAGGAGCCATCGGGTGAGGCCGGGTTGCGGGCTGAATTCGCACAGTTGGTCCCCTTCGCTGGGCCTGGGGCACAGGAAGGGGCCATGACGGGCCCAGGCAGCAGGGAGCGTGCACAGGGGGCCTGGCCTCGGGATGGAGGCCCTGATGGAGGCGTGCCCTCCCTGACGCCTCTGCACAGGCCACACTGCCTGTTGGCCGGGCTCCCCAGGGAGCAGCGGGCCGGGCTCCTCCCCCCGGCTGTGCCCAGGGCGCCTCGCGGGAGCAGCGGACCATCCGAGATAACCCAGGCCACCGCCACGGTCCCTGGTGCGGTAAGCCTAGAAGGCCCGCTGCTGATCGGCCGATGGCGGCTGGGACGGGCGATCGGGGCTGCCCCAGGCACTGCATCAGGACCCGTGGCCTCCGGAGAAGCCCGAGCCCCCAGCTGTCCCTCCTCTGCCCCCAGGCAGCGGCCCCAGAGGCAGGACCTGATGGCCAAGCTTCCTGGGAAGCCCCCAAGTTCTAAGGGGCTCAGACACTCCCTGTGAAACAGCCTTCCCTCCTCCAGTGAGAGCGCTCG
Source organism: Myotis nattereri (assembly GCF_964212035.1). Taxonomy (NCBI): domain Eukaryota; kingdom Metazoa; phylum Chordata; class Mammalia; order Chiroptera; family Vespertilionidae; genus Myotis; species Myotis nattereri. Next base: position 27,302,950 of record NC_138095.1, on the reverse strand, counting down.
GGCTCCGAGGAGCCTTCGGTGGGGCTGATGGCAGCCTCTGGGCTGAGCAAGGGGAGATGCCGGCTTGAGAGCGGTGTTTATAGGGTCCCCCATGTGAGCAGTGTTTATAGGGGTCCCCCAGTCCGGCGGGAAGGGCTCCTAGGCATATTGTTGGGTTATCGAGGGCGAGATGGAGAAACACAGGCCCGGAGAGGGGCCGGCAGCGCGCCCAAAGGCCTCTGGGAAGGGAAGCCTCCCTCAGTTTATTTATATATTTTAATTGATTTCAGAGAGGCAGGGCGAGGGGCAGAGAGACGGAAACAGCAGTGATAAGAGGGAATTACTGATCAGCTGCCTCAGGTACGCCCCCTGCACCCTGAGCATGTGCCCTGACCGGGAGTCGAGCCGTCAGCCACCTGGCAGCACCAGCCAGGCTCATTTTGTGAACACATTCATTTGTGTTGGATAAGGCTGACAGAGCACTGTGCGGTTGAGGGTGTGCACGTGCTGACTGGTTGGTTAGTGTCCTGCAGTGTGAGGCCACCGGAGCGTCAGCCCAGCTTCCATCACGCACAGCACTGCCCCTTCCTTTCTGTGGTGGGTAACCCGCCAGCGTCTTGTCTGCTGGCTGGCACTTCCCGGCTCTGGGCATCCTCTTGAGGGCTTCTCACCTTCCTGGGGGAGGAGGGGGAGGACATGCCTGTCACATGGCCCCTCCCAGAGACTCAGGAACCTGGGATCTGCCCCAGTGACGGCAGGACCTGAGTTCTGGGGAGGGAGGGCCTGGAAGGAGTGTGGAGCCTGAGATGGGGCCACCAAAGGGGCCCCTGAGGCCTCAGGGGCCGAGGCCGAGAAGGAAAAAGCTGTGGGGAGTCAGCAGCCGTGGGAAGAGCAGGAACCGAGAGTAGCAGCTACGCAGCAACAGTGTCCCCGTGCGGGTCCAGTGGGACCCAATCTTCCCATTTTTATCCAAAAGGAAGCCCCAAACCTAAGCTTTAGTGAAGTCTTCTGATCTAAACTCTCTGGCCACTGATTAAAAGTCTTAGAATACAGTCAGAGCCAAACAAAATGAGGGGCAGAGACGGGGGGTGGAGGGAGGCATAGTTCCTAGCAAACTCCTACACATCCGTCAAGACCCCATGCACGGAGACCACATCTGCAGTAACGCCTTCTGCGACCCTCCGTAGAGCTGGGTGTCTCGCACCCTTTCACTGTGCTTGTTACCCTGTGAGTTTCCATTTATGTGGCTCTTCCCTCCACCTGCACATTCCTGTCTGATTCATCTCATTAGCTCAGTGGCCAGCAGCGCAAGGTTAACGCTTCACGCGGGTTGAATGCGTGTTAGACATTCAGGGACGCTCCGTGGTTAACCCGGGCAGGGGAAGAGACATGTCGCCATTAGTGAGCTCCTGCTGTGTGCCGGGCACCGGCCACCCGGGTCGTGGGTGGGGGCACCGTCAGTCTAGCTGTGCAGAGGGCTACCTTCACCACAGCCCAGCTGGAGGCGTGTCCCGCACACGCACTTTCCTGGGAGGCGAAGTCCTCCTGCACTTCCTCCCCTGGTCCCTGGGTGGGCGGGGGCCCTACTCTGATCCCCAGCTGGTGTGTGTGTAGGGGTGTCAGGTTGGGTTTCCTGCTGCCCTGCCGCCTGCTGACTCCGGGTCCCCCCCTCCCCCCACCCCGCCCCCTTGCCTGCCAAGTGGCCCTTCTGTCACCTGACCTGCCCCGAGGGGGGGTGTCTGCTTTCAAGTGTCCTTTCCCAGAACGGCCTGTCCAGCTCCCAGGATGCCTTCTGGAGCCCAGCACCCCAGCCCCGCCCCTGACCCAGGCCGCGTCCCCTTGGCCTGTGCCGCTGTGGGGTGTTTGTTTTGGGGGGTTGGGGAGGGTCTTTATTTCAATCCCTCATTCTCCTGTTCTGGAGTGTTCCCTCTCGTCCTGAGCTTTTCCTCCTTTTTTTATTTTATTGATTTCAGAGAGGAAAGGAGAGAGAGAGAGAGAGAGAGAGAGAGAGAGAGAGAGAGAGAGAGAGAAACATCAGTGATGAGAGAATCATGGATCGGCTGCTTCCTGCACGTCCCCCACTGGGGATGGAGCCTGCAGCCCAGGCCTGTGCCCTGACCGGGAATCGAACCGTGACCTGGTTCATAGGTCGACGCTCAGCCACAGAGCCATGTCAGTGGGCTTATCGTCATTTGTTTAAAGTTCCTTTTTCTGGCAGAGGGTGGGAGGACCAGGTTTGGATCTGGCCTGGATCAGGTGACTTAGCATGCTGGGATCCGTCCGTGTGACCCTCTGCCCCCACCCCCTGAGCTGGGCTTCCACTGAACCCCAGGGAACATGCCCACGGCCACGGGGGAGAAAGGGCTCGACCAGAAGGCTGGTCACAAGTGGGAAGAGGCACGTGACTTAATCACAAATGGAAAGGTAGAGCGAATTATGCGCAGGCGCTGATCCCAGCTGCTCTGGCCCGATCGATCGATCGCAGCGGGCTGAGAGAGGCTGGGAGAGGGGCACAGCGGGTCTGAGGTGGCGGCCTTGGTGTGCGGATTCTCCTCCTTGGCCGCCTCTGAATGCAGCTGGTAATGAAGCCCCGAGTCAGGTGGGGAGGCGCGGGGTCTGGTGTCCGGTTGGGCAATTGAGAAGGCAGACAATGGACAGGTGGCCGCCGGCTTTTGTCCCCAGAGGACTTCCCAGAAGGGGAGCGGAGGCCGCGGGTGCCTAAAATAGCGCCCTGGGCGAGCTGCCGGGGCCGGGAGGGCGGGCAGTGGGCGTGACAGGACGCTGCCAGGAGCTCAGCAGCGTCTCTGCCTCCTGCAGGCGGCGCCCTGCGCGGAGGAGAGCATCTCGGAGGCGGAGAGGGCGGCCATGGACCTCAAGGACCCCAATCGGCCCCGCTTCACGCTGCAGGAGCTGCGGGACGTGCTGCACGAGAGGAACGAGCTCAAGGCCAAGGTGTTCTTGCTGCAGGAGGAGCTGGCGTACTATAAGAGGTGAGCCTCCGGGAGCCCCGCGGCCCCGGGGTCGTGGGGAGCCTTCTGGTCGCGCCCTTGCTCCCCCGGGGGCACGCTCCCTGGGGCTCAGTGGAAGCCCAGCGGCCCCCGGGGGTCGTGCGGAGCCTGGGGACAGTGAGCTCCTAGAAGACAAGGGTTGCATCTGCGTCTGTTCTGGGGCCTCTCTCTGGCCGAAGTCTCATTCTGGGAAGGCTTCATGGAGGAGGTGGCATTTGAACGGGGCTTGCTCTAACGGAGAGGGTACCTACAGGACGGGGGTGGGGGGGGTGGGGGGGGGAGGGGCGGGTGGCGTATTCCAGACGGGAGAAAACACAAAGGCATGCAGACCAGCATTTGCAGGGACAGGAAACAGGAAGTACAGTGGCACCTCGTTTCTCGAACTTACTTGGTTCCGGAGGCTGTTGGAAAGCCGACTCTTTTTTCCCCGTTAGAAATCGTGTAAATTGAATTAATTCGTTCTGGACCCCAAAGGATTCCGTTTTAACCTTCCTTATATTCAGAACTTGTCTCTTGTGCTGTGGAATCTGTAAAGAAACACTTTACAAACTAAGAGGACACGAAATGTAAATGAGCATTTAACGAAAAGGAAAGGAAATTACCGTAAAAAAGGAAAATTTAACGATCATGATAAGCAGCAACAGAAGCAAAAAGAACCTGTTCTCGAACAGCTTCTAAGCCTTTCCCAGCGCGACTCGCTGAGACGTTCAGTGGGAAACCCTCACTCCTGCGTATTCTCTCCCCTGTCCCCTGAGGTGCTGGCTGCGCGTACGGGGGTATCTGCACGAAAGGGCGTCGGGTGGAGAAGGGAATTGTTCGAGGTGGGGGACGGTCGAGAAACGAGGTTCCGCCGTAGTTCTCTTTGGCTGGAATCTTCAAAGGAAACTGGAAATGGAGATGTGGGTCCCGTCCCTGAGATGCCGCACACGGTCCCAAAGCCAAGGGGTCCCAGGCCCCTGTGCCCGTCGCCTGCAGGGCCCCTCCCTGCTCACTGCCATGCCCCCCTCCCCCAGGGGCAGCCCCCCAGGCAGAGGCCACTGGTGCCAGCCTCCGGGGCCCCCTTATTCCAAGTGCAAGTCCTCCCAGGCCATCAGACAACACCCTTCTGGAATGTTCCAGCTCTCCTGGAATTTTTGACTCTTGCCTTCCGCCTCTCACCCCCTTCCAGTGAAGAAATAGAAGAGGAAAATCGAATACTCCAGCCCCCGCCCATCGTCCACCCGAGAATGTCCCCCCAGCCGGAGTCTGGGATCAAGCGACTGTAAGTGACGAGCTTCCGGCCCACGGCTGCTCGCTGGCGGCTGCCCTGGCAGCTCCCTGGCCTCTCACACCTCCTGGGCACCTGCCCCAGGGCCAGGCTTGTCACTAACCAGCTCCTGCTGAGACAGGCCTAACCGGGCGCATGGGGCCTGCCCTTGACTTGAGTTCACCTCTGTGTGGGTGCCGAGTCCTCCTGGGGTCCCTGGGCAGAGGTGTGGGGAAGGCTTGCTTGAGTGGGTCTGGTGGGGTGTGTCCTTGAGGCTGGGGGCAGGGGGGGCGTGGCTCCTGCTGCTTAAGGGCTTGGAACCCCAGCTCGAGAGGTGAGGAATGGGCTCAGGTCCACCCCGCATCTCTGCGTTGCTCTGGGGACTCACCCACCTGTCCCTCCGTACCTTCATTGATTAGTTATTGGTGCGTAATGCATGCAGAGTCAGGCCCGGGGCGCTGTGAGGACACGCAAGGAAGAGCAGCCTATCCTTGCCTCAACTAGACTTACAGCTACTGCAGTGTTGTTGGTTTTTAATATATTTTTATTGATGTCAGAGAGGAAGGGAGAGGGAGGGAGAGAGAAACATCAGTGATGAGAGAGAATCATGGATCGGCTGCCTCCTGCACGCCCCACACTGGGGATCGAGCCTGCAACCCGGGCCTGTGCCCTGACTGGGAATCAAACCTTGACTCCTGGTTCCTAGGTTGATGCTCAACCACTGAGCCACGCCGGCCAGGCCTACATCAGTGTTTCTTTGCATCAAAAGAGCCTTTGAGATTGTGATGAGAGTTTATAAACCGGCTTGGAGCACTTGAGCGACGTTGTCTTCCCCCCGAGTCAGGGGTGGCTCTGAGCTGGGACCCTTCACCCCATTTCTCAGAAGAAAGTGAGGCCCTGGGAGTCGGGACTTAACCCAGGCCCTTTGTCTGCCACCCGGGCTGTCCCACCTCCTCCCGGCCCCGCCCCGCCCCCCCACTTGAGTCGCCAGCTGTGGGCCGGCTGCCCAGTTCCCTTATCTCTCCAGGCCCACAAGCCCCAGGCGCCAGTGTCTGCATTTCTGGGCTGAACCACTCGAGGGAACCAGAAACTCCGCTGCCAGTCAAAACAATGTGCCCAGAGGATGGTCCAAGAATAGCTTGTGATCGCGCAGCTGCTGGCCCCGAGGCCGGCTGGCACTGAGGCCGGCTGGCACTGCCGGGCAGGTCACGCGGGAGCGTCTGAGCGACTCCAGCTGTCCCCAGTGGACACCAGGCACCGGTGCCCCCTCTGTGTGGCCCCAGCCCCCGATCGGGGTCCCAGGGACCCACACAGCTGCTTCCTGCGGCTCAGAGCGGAGGGGCTGGCCGGAGGCAGGAAGCAGGCAGAGGGGGGCCAGGGAGGCGGCGGGTCAGACAGCGGCCACCAGGGGTACAGCGGTAGGGGCAGCGGGGCCTCCCACCACCCTCCCGCTTCAGCCTGGAAACAGCTGGGGCCGCGCCTGGTTTGCCTCCAGAGTTAAAACCAGCTGCAGGGCACCCAGGACGCAGCTGCCTCCTGGCGGGCCGTTCCCTGGAGGGAGGTGATTCTGCAGGGGCTCCCACCGGGAGGCAGGGGCGCCCATTCAGGGGCCACACAGGCCCGTGTCCCAGGGCCCCTGCGCGTCAGTCTGGCCGGCGTGTGTCCAGGCAGAAGGCCCAGCCACGTCTAGGGCCATCCCCACACAAAGCCTGTGTCTTTGGGGCGCACTGTCATGCTGAGAGGGGGTTCTGGCGAAAGTAGGTGCAGGACCATGTGGCTTGGAGCCCCTGGAAAGCTGACTGTGCCCTCTGGTTTGGCCGGGGGCGGGCCCATCATTTGGCAGAAGGCATCCCCTCTTCTCACCATCACGTGAGCAGCCGTCCAGGGGGTCCTGCCCAGATGCCAGCCACTCTGGGGTGCGCATCAAAGGCGATCCACACACAGAGACTCCCACCCTCATCCGAGACAGTTCGTTTATGTCCTTTCCCAGCCAACCTCCCAGAAAAACCCAAAAAGAGAAAAAGCCAAGCTGTTCAAAATACGCGGCAGTGGATTGGTTGGCGCTCCTGGTTGTCCTGGCCCAGCTAGGGGCCCGACGCGCTCTCCTGTCGGCGGCCGTCCTGCCCCAGGCCTGCCCTGCCCGTCCTCCCTTGGGGGCCGTCACCTGCCTGGTTCTCACCTGCCGGGTGGTTTGCTGGGGACCAGGCGGCTTACACCACAGACAGGCTCCTCGCTGTGCAGGCTAGAAGTCCAAGGCCAGGGTGTCGCAGGTCCTTCCTCCTGAGGCCGTGAGGGAGCGTCTGCCCTGCCCTCTCTCCTGGGGCTGGTGTTGGCTTTTGTTGGCTTCTAGAACCTTCACCTGACCTCCCCCTTGGCCGTCCTTCCTGTGTGCATGTCCATCTCCACACCCCCCTTTACAAGGACCCTGCTCCCCTGTAACCTCATCTTGACCAAGTACATCTGAGGGACCCTGTTCCCACAGGATCACCTTCGGAGGCCCCGGCTTAGGACAGCGTGGGGGGAGGGGAGGGGCACAGCTCTGCCGTCACACGGGCCCGGCCGCCCTCCCGGTGCTCGGGGCAGGCCTCCTTCCGTGTCTCCGCCTCTTCATCGCTGTCTGTCTGTCTGTCCTTTTCCGAGCAGGATCTTTACAGCCATAATGCCCATGGTAGCGGCTGGACTGATCCTCGACGACCCCACCCTGCAGCCCGTGCGACGACTCGTGTCCCTCGTAGGCACTGGGTGTTTCTGATCTGGTTTTGAGCTTGGCCTGGGGCTTGTGTGCTGCTGCGGCTGCCGCTGGGCTGGCCCGTGCCCTTGGCCGCACTGGCTGCATGGCCGCCACCTGCGTGTCCCCGGGGCAGTGGGTGTGGAGCGCGGTCTCAGACGTGCCGCTCAGGGCGCCCGATGTGCTCACCTCGTGAGGCCCGGGCGTCCCGGCTCTGCCCACCGATAACTCTCTCTGTCTTTTCTGTTTCTGTTCTAAACCCACCTTGTCCGTGGTCCAGTAAAGAAGGTCCTTTAAGTGACGGGTCAGTAACCATGCCCACTGCGACCCCCAGCCCTCGCCCACCCCCGCGACACTAACACGTGTTCTCAGTCTCCACGCCCAGCTTTCTAAACTTCTGTGTTTGCCAAGCTGACAGCAGGAAGCTAGTCGATCTGGCTTTTTAAAAAAATATTTTTAATTGATTTATAGAGAGAGAAACATCATGAGACGGGAACATCATCGATCGGCTGCCTCCTGCACGCCCCTCACTGGGGATGGAGCCCGCTACCCGGGCCTGTGCCCTGACCGGGAATCGAACCCTGACCTCCTGGTTCATAGGCTGATGCTCAACCCCTGAGCCACGCCAGTCGAGCTGATCTGGCTTTTTTTTTTTTTTTTTTAAAGGAAAAGCAACGGAGGGACCTATGTGCTGATTCCCTCCGTGTCCCCTTGGACGGAAGTGGCACGTGGCTGGCCTGCTTACCTGAGGGGGGCGGAGGGGGCACGTGACAGCTGTGTGGCTGCTGTGTTTGTGGCCGGCTTGTTGCCCTGACGACCCCTGGAGCGAGCTCACATGTGGCCCGGGGTGCAGGCTGTGCCTCCGTCAGCCCCTCGCGCACCTGTCACGGAAGAGGTCGTAGCCGGGAGGGAGGGGTTTCCCGACAGATCCACTCGCCCCAGGCCTGCGAGGAAGGACCACATATTCCCGCTGGGAGGTGGTTGCAGGGCCGAGTAGCCACGGAGGAGGCCAGTCATGTCACCCAGGTGGGACTCACACTGAGCCCCATGGGCCACAGTATGCAGGCCTGCGCACGCGCACGCACGCACACACACACACACACACACGCACGCACACACACAGCGAACAGGCGAGCAGACAGGGAACCACACACAGTGGATCTGCAGCTGGGGTTTCTCGGTGGCTCCTCCCTGCCCCTGTGCCTGGGAAGTGTGGCTGAGCAGTTGGGTCGCTGACCAAGGTCAGAAACCACGACTCAGGAGGAGAACTTGGTGAGGATCAAAGGAACCTGTTGGAGGCGGGGAGTTCGGAAAGGGGTTAGAAGCCCTCCCAGGGGGCCAGCCAGGTGCACGGTCGGGCCCAGGTCTCTGCCCAGGAGGAGGCCACAGACCTCGTTAGAAACGGCCTGTGATGCCACCTTCATCTTCTGGGCATTGGCTGGTGCACTCCGATGGATCAGTGATCAGTAGGCAGCTGTTTTCAAAAGGCCTCGTGGTCTACATTCAGGTTTTTTTTTAATATGTTTTTATTGATTTCAGAGACTGGAGAGGGAGAGAGAAACATCAATGAAGAGAGAGAACCCTGGATCGGCTGCCTCCTGCACGCCCCACACTGGGGATCGAGCCCGCAACCCGGGCACGTGCCCTGACCGGGAATTGAACTGGTGACCTCCTGGTTCATAGGTCGACGCTCAGCCGCTGAGCCACACTGACCAGGGCCAGGCTACAGTTGCTGTTTCTCACAAGGTGACAGCTCCGCCAGGCTTCCACCATAAGTCAGTTTTTGACGCTCCAGAATGACGTCTCCCAGGTTGCACTCACGTCCAATAGTCGCGGTGTTTCCCTAATCGGAGAGCCACATGTCCCGTCCGTGGGTTTTTAATCGTCTCGTTTTCCTTACATCCCTGCTTTTGCCTCCTCCCGAGCAGTAACATCCAGGCCAGCTGGGCTCTGAGGTGTGCTGATTCGTTCCATAAACACATCGTAACTACATACGGAAACGTTGGCCTGCTCGCCCCACGCCTCTCACACGCGTGGCCTCAGGCTCAGCTCCCCGCCTCCTGAGGCTGAGGCGGCCGAGAGGAGGCTTCCAGCAGCCCTTCGCCTCCGCCAGTGGGGCGGCCCTCCTAGGGGGCGGGAGGAGGTGGTGCGCTCCCCATCCACACCGTCCCCTCCAAGGGCCCGTGACCGTGACACCAATCCCTGCTGCTTTCCAGCTTAACTCCGCCCGCACCCCCTGTGCTCCTTCCTCCCGGGCCTGGGTTTGCTCCGCCCGTTTGCCGCCCTGTGCCCCGAGGGCGGCACTCACGGTTCTCTTCCCCTGCAGGTTTAGCTTCTTCTCCCGGGATAAGAAGCGCCTGGCCACCACGCAGCGGGGCCCGCACGGCCAGGAGTCCTTCGGCCAGTGGGCCCGCGCCCACCGGGACGACGGCTACACGGAGCAGGCACAGGAGGCCCTGCAGCACCTGTGAGCCGGCCGCCGCCCTCGGACCCGCGCCCGCGCCCGGCGCCACGGGCCTGCCACGCACCCAGCGGGCCTGCCACGGACCCGGCGGCCCAGGGCTCGCGGCCTCGCACGCCCCTCGGGTCAGGTGCCCCTCCAAACGGAGCCTCAGACAGACTGTCCGCGCGAGGAAGCACGTGGAAAACTTGCCAAACGCTGCAGAGTGTGTGTGGACACCAGGCCCTCCCGTGTGTCGTGGGCGACTGTGGCCCCTCGGTTTCTATTTAATACGCGCGTGCGCGCGCGCGGAGGCCAGACTTCTGCATTAACTCGGTAACACAAGCTTCTTTACGCCAAATACACCCCTTGCCGCTGTTGAACTGCCGCGTGGCTGCTGGGGGGATTCTAGGCCAGGGGTCCCATGGTCGCCTTGGTCTTTTTTTTTTTTTTGTCCTCACCAGAGGGCATTTTTCCACTGATTTTTAGAGAGAGTGGAAGGGAGGAAGAGAGACAAGAGAAAGAGACACACATGGATCGGTTGCCTCCCACATGGTCCCCCGTCGGGGATCAAGCCTGCAACCGAGGCACCAGCCCACCCCCTTCCGTCTGTGGGCGACGCTCTGTCCACTGAGCCAACCGGCCAGGTCTCACCTGGCGCGTCGAGTGGCACGCACTGAGGCGCCCCCCCTGGAGGTGACTCAGACAGGGCCTCACCTGGGGGAAATGGTTCCAACTCCACCTGACCTTGTCCTTCACATGCAAGGGCAGGGCCACTTCGTTACATACTGGACTCTGGTTGCTAAGAAACCAGCCATCAGTCAGTTCTCCCTCCAGACTCTGTTTCCAGATTGCTGGAGAGAACCATCAGGAAAGCTGCTGTAGGGCAGGGTGGGGCCTCCTTCCGCCCAGGGCCATGGGACATTCATTACATCATTCTTAGGCCATACGAAATTATCAGCGGAAACATTAGCCTGCTCTATTTGGTCAAACATTTAATTAACTCACCCCTAGTGCCTTGGCAGGGCCCCGATTTCGAGGGGCTCATACAGCCCGCGGGCGGGACGTTCCCCACCCTGCTGTAGAGCCTGGTTTTCAGAGCTTACTGCCCATTGGAATGACTAGAGGCTCAGTGCATGAATTCATGCACCGATGGGGTCCCTCGGCCTGGCCTGCGGGGATCCGGCCGAAACCGGCTCTCCGACATCCCCCCAAGGGGTCCAGATTTCGAGGAGGAGGTTCTCGGGTGACGCATCCCGGAATTGGGCTTTCTCCTCTCTGGTTCTGGATGCATTACCCGAAAACCACAGCTGCCAAGTCACTGCAGCTCAATAGGCTCCTGTGTTGAGCGTCTGCCCCCTGGTGGTCATTGTGCATCATAGCTTCTGGTCGGACGGTCGCTTAGGTTTTTATAGATGTAGATTCCCAGAGAGTGAAAAGCACATGCACCAAGGAATCTCCCGCCCGCACCCCCCTCCGCCACCTTTGGTGGCCCTCCCATACCCGGCTCCCTGGGCACTGCCTCCTCTCTCCCCCCTGACTGTACCCTCCTGAGTCTCCTTTCTTCTTAGTCTTGGGCACGAACTCTTGGCCAGACCTTCTGTCTTCAAGAACCTCATCTCAGCCCTGGCTGGTTTGGCTCAGTGGATAGAGCGTTGGCCTGCAAACTGAAGGGTCCTGGTGGGGTCGTGTGCAGCAGGCAACCAATCGATGTGTTTCTCTCACATCGATGTTTCTCTCTGTCTTTCCCTCTCTTTTCTACTCCCTCTCAAAAAGAGAATCATCCAGCCCCAATGTCCACAGTGCTGAGCCGGGGAAACCCAGTCCACAGTGTACATGTCTAAGCGGTCCGGGCCCAATGGGACCGCTTCCCTCCCGCCTCCCTGCCTGCACAGCGCCGCCACCTTCTCGTGCGAGTCCGTCTGCAGAGTAAACCAGAAGCAGGACAGAGGGTGTACGGCTGTGTCATGGTAATGGCGGCTACTAAAGGCTCTGCTATGGGTGGGGGGGTGTCACCCTTTTTTTTTTTAAGTTACCAGGGCCTATGCAAGACTACGTCCAGAGATGAGGTCTGAGCATGAGTGTCTTTTAATGTGTTTATTGATTTTTAGAGAGAGGGAGAAAGAGCTAGAAACATCAATGAAGAAAACGGCAACGTGGATCAGCTGCCTCCCGCACGCCCCCTGCTGGGGAACTGAGCCCACAGTCCCAGGCATGTGCCCTGACCAGAGTTCTGCGGAGACCTCGGTGCAGAGGTTGATGCTCAACCACTGAGTCACACCAGCCAGGCTGTGTTGTTCTGTTTGTTTTATAATATATTTTTATTGATTTCAGAGAGGAAGGGGGAGAGAGAGAGAGAGAAAGAAACATCCACGATGAGAGAGAATCATGGATCGGCTGCCTCCTGCAAGTCCCTCACTGGGGATCGAGCCCACAACCCACACATGTGCCCTTGACCGGAATTGAACCTGAGACCTTTCAGTCTGCAGGCTGACGCTCTATCCACTGAGCCAAACCGGCTAGGGCTGTTTTTTAATTCTTACCCGAGGATATTTTTTCCATTGATTTCTAAAGAGAGTGGGAGGGAGGGAGTGGGGAGAGAGACCTCAGTTGGTTGCCTCCCGCACCCACCCTACCGGGCTGGGAAACCCATGTCCATGCCCTTGACCGGGAATCAAACTTGTGACCCTTTGGTCCACAGGACAACACTCTAGCCACTGAGCCCAACTGGCCAGGGCTCGTTTTTAAATCCACCATATTCTGATACTCAGGGCTGCAACACCTAATTGAATTGGTTTCTCACGCCACCTCCCGACATGCCTCCCTGACGGGAAGCAGTCGTCCGGCTAAAGTCCCTGCAGCTCTAGCCCGTGGCAGGCTTTTGGCCCATCAGAGGGAGTGAGACACGGGCGAACCAGGAAGGCTTTCCTGCGGGGCTCTAGTCTAAGCCCTGGACATTTACAAAGAAAAGGGCCTGTTTTCCTGAAACTGCTAACAGCCGACAGTCATGGAAAGACCCAGCGGGCTCCCCACGAACAGTGAGATCCGTACCCCTAAGGCAAAACCTGCGAACGCGTGTGCGAGTCTTGATGTTGCCAGACATTCATTCTGCACCAAACATCTTCAGTTTAAAAAACCTGAACTTTCAAGACAAACTTGCCCAATGTCGCCTTTATGATATCGCAGGACGGGCTGGTGCCCACTCAGAGCCCTCAGGAGCGGAGGTCAGTATACCCAGCTCTTACACAAAGGCCTGGGGGGCAGGAGGGAAGCCACCTTCGGGACTAGGTACAAACCTGCCATTGATTTATCTTCACTTGCATTTCGCTTTTTTTTTTTAGAGGTTTTTTTTTGAGCCAAACTGTTGACAATTGCTGTGAAGCAGAATCTCAAAGGACTGAGATAATGCTCCGGAGAATGCTTGTTTGTTTTTTACCTTGTTTTATGCATCACAGTCAAGAGAGATTTAAGTGGGTCACACGAACTCCATTGGCGATAGATGAGGGAGGCGGGAGAAAGCACAGCGAGGGGGAGGGGAGACCTCTGGGATTGGATAAAGAGGGGATGTGTGGTCGCCACGGGGCGGTGCCTGTGCTTTGAGGGGTCCAGGAAAAGGAAAATGACTGACATTCCAAAGATGAGGGGCCCGCGGGCAGAGTGAGAAGAGCATCTCTTGTTTAACGTCTAAGTGCGTTAGACCTCTAACGCCACCATCGCCATCACCACATCAGTCAGCAGAGGAAGGGAGAGGGAGAGAGAGAAACACCAACGAGGAGAGAACCATGGGTCGGCTGCCTCCTGCACGCCCCCCACTGGGGATCCAGCCCACAACCCAGGCAGGTGCCCTGACCGGGAATCGAACCGTGACCTCCTGGTACACGCATCGATGCTCACCTCGAGCCACCAGAACAGACCTGTACTCAGCACTCCCAGTGCGAGGCCAGTCCCAGAGGCACCTTTTGTTGGAAATGCTAATAAGAGGTTTATGCCCAATAGAAATTCTACTCCCAGAGAAAACTGGGTGATTCCCGCCTCAAGAAACTTATTTCTGAACGGGCTGAAACTGACCAGGGTGCGGCGCATGGAGGGGCTTCTCTCTGACGGAATGGCCGCGGCAGGGGCTGGCCGGCCCTGAGCCCAGGCGCTCCTGGGTCACCACTTCCCACTCCCTGGCCTGTGTTCCAGCTCCAGGTGGCCCGGCAGCTGCTGCCCAGCCCGGGGTTGTGTCCGCGTCCCAGCAGGGGCGGCAGGAAGCTGGTGGGGTGGCGCCTAAACCCCGCACATGACATGAGCCGCAGCTGCCTCGCCTGGCCTCACCCGCCGGCCGCCAGGCTCTCATCAGACAGACTGGGGTCCTCTCGGTGAGGAGGAAGGGGGAGGGCATCCCAGCGGGGCCGCAGCCGTGTCTGCCATCACCCCCTGGTGCAGGGGTGCTGTTGTGTAGCAGATGATCGCGGAGCCTATCGATGCCAGATGCATGGCTTTTCTATCGCTCCTGGAAAAAATTACCACAAACCTAGCTGCTTGAACCAGTACACGTTTATTAGCTCACGGCTGCCGGGTCAGAGGGCCAGCCGGCGTGGCCGGGCCTCCTGCTGAAGGCCTCACACGGCTGAGGTCCCGGTGCGTTGGCCCAACCAGGAAGACCCACCGTGTCCATTCAGGCTGTCGGCAGAATTCAGTTCCTTGCAGGTGCATGGCTGCGGCCCCGCCCCCTTCATCGTCAAAGCCAGTGACAGCGCGTGGAGCCCTTCCGCTCTGGGTCTGGCTTCCCCTTCCCGCACCCCCCTGACTACTTGGAGAAAATTCTCTCCTCTTTAGGGCTCAGGTGGTTTCCTTGGACTCACCCAGATAATCCATGATCGTCTCCCTAATTGCCTCCTGTAAGCGAGTTGCATCTCCCCAGGGACTTGGCTGTGTAACAGCTGTTCCCAGGGCCGGGGATTGCAGCGCAGGCATCTCTGGAGCCCTCCAACGACCACCAAGTACAGCATCAGGAAGGAGGCACACAGCAGTGGCTAAAGTCGCCACTCTCACGGGGCTTGTCCCCTAGAAAGGAAGGCTAACTCACAAATAGAAATATGGCCATGGCCTCGGAGGACAGGACGGATGCTGGGCCATCACAGGACCCGACAGCCAGGAGCGCGGGGGCCTTTCCCAAGGAACTGAGAATTCCAGGACCAAGGCCACGCCAGGGCCAGGAGCATGGCCTGGAAGGTCAGTGCACTGGACCAGAGAAGAAGAGAGAGGGTGGTGCATGCCGGGGGAGGGGAGGCCACCAGGGCACTGCGACGGTGCTGCCTCTAATGTCAGAGAAGGCCACCACCACCCCCTCTGTGAGGGAGGAATTGCTGTCTCCCCAAATTACAGGTGGGGAAACCGAGGCTCTGAGTGGTCAGCCAAGTATGCAAGCTAGTAAGAGGGGTCCTGGCCATCAGATCGCCTCCTTGGGAACAAGGTGGGGAGGGTACGAGCTGATGGAAGGGGCTCAGGCTGTCCTGATGAGGGGAGGGCCCCTGTTCGCAGTAACAATCTGAACATGGCCGGGGCTCACCTTCAGGGACTCCCCCTGCCGCCCACCTCCACTGCTTCAGCGAGCAGCAACTGGGTGCTGGCCTGGACTTGAGCCTCTTCTGTTCACATTTCACTGGGCAAGGCAAGTCCTCTGGGTGGTGGTGGTGAGGTGGGTGGAGAGCAGTGAGAATACAGGGCCAGGGAAGGAGATACATTCCACTGGCAGGCAATTAGGAGGCGAGAAAGGCGCGCACTTGATCCGGACATAGAGCAAGCGGTGCTGAGTTGGTTGCTGGGGCGAAGGACGCCCTGGGCTGGAGAAGGCGCAGAGCGCACCAGCCGCGCACCAGCGGCTATGGTCCCGGCCACTTTTTGCTGCGCCTCGTGAACCTGTTGCATCCCCCCCCCCCCCCCCGCCCCGAGACCAAGGACGGGACTTCCTGGGGAGTTCTGAGGACTTGGCCAAACACAACATGCTCCCTAGCACCTGAGGCCCCCCCAGTACAGCGCCCAGACAGGGAGCCCTGAGCGGGAGTGGGGGCCAGGGCCCGCTTCAGCTGCAGTCCTCTTCCTGCGTCTCACCGCGATCTTCATTCACCCATTCATTGACTCCGCCCCTATGCGTGTGTGCCTGGCTGCGCTCACTGCAGGCTCTCCGAGAGCCCTGGCCCAGGGGACCTGAGGTTTGGGGGTGGGCCCCAGGCCTGGTTGCTGACTGCCTTTCGCCCAAGGAGCTCTGCGGGGCCTCGCCTCCTGCTCCCTGCTCCGCCCTGGGCACCTGCCAGCATCCTCGCCCACCCCAAGTACATGGCACCGGCGGGGACCCTGCAGCGACCCCTAGCGCGCGCTCACAGGCAGGACTGTGGTCCCTGGGGACTTGCGGCCGGAGACTCGGCCACACGTGGGCTCAGTGCGGGCCAGGGAAGAA
This sequence comes from Myotis nattereri, assembly GCF_964212035.1. NCBI lineage: Eukaryota > Metazoa > Chordata > Mammalia > Chiroptera > Vespertilionidae > Myotis > Myotis nattereri. Next base: position 27,287,107 of record NC_138095.1, on the reverse strand, counting down.
GGTGGGACTTCTCTGCTGGGCCGGCTTTGCGCCCCGGAGGGCAGCGGCCATCTCTCCGTTAGCTGCGGTCTCCCCAGCTCCCGCGCACAGGTCACTGAGCGCACCCCAGTGACTGAGGGGCAGGCAGGTTCCGGGGCTGCGCGGAGGTAAGCGCGGTCAGAGGTCTGCGCAGCAGGACGAGCGGGGACCACCTCGGACTCCCGCAGGCGGCCGGGTCCCAGCGACCACAGGGCCCGCAAGAGCCGCGGACTCACCCGGCGGGGCCTCCGTCTCGCTGGCGTCAGGGGGCGGAGCCTCAGACGCACAGGGGCGGGGCCTCCGTCTCAGTGACTCCAGGGGGCGGAGCCTCTGCGCGGTGCGTCAGGGGGCGGGGCCTCCGTCTCAGTGACTCCAGGGGGCGGAGCCTCTGCGCGGGGCGTCAGGGGCGGGGCCTCTGTTTCTGTGACGTCAAGGGGCGGGGCTTCAGGCGCACTGGGGCGGAACCCGGCGCAGTCACGTAGCTCCGGTTCAGCCGCGCGCGCGTTAGTCCCGGTGTCCAGTGCTCGCCGCCTCGCCGCGATCATGCCGATGTTCGTGGTGAACACCAACGTGCCCCGCGCCTCGGTGCCGGACGGGCTCCTCTCCGAGCTCACCCAGCAGCTGGCGCAGGCCACGGGCAAGCCGGCCCAGGTGTGTGGGGAGCGAACAGGAAGAGGGGGTGCCCGCCGGCCGCGAAGGGCCCGGGCTGGGGCGGGGGGAGGCGACTCCGGGTGGGGAAGGGACGGGGTCGCCCGGGGCTGGCAGAGGCGCTGGGGTCTCTGACCGCGCCCTGCCCCGCAGTACATCGCAGTGCACGTGGTCCCGGACCAGCTCATGACTTTCGGCGGCTCCAGCGAGCCCTGCGCGCTCTGCAGCCTGCACAGCATCGGCAAGATCGGCGGCCCGCAGAACCGCTCCTACAGCAAGCTGCTGTGCGGCCTCCTGGCCGAGCGCCTGCGCGTCAGCCCCGACAGGTGCGGGGCCACCGGGGCGGGGGGCGGGGGGCGCCCGGGGCGGGGGGGCGGGGGGCGCCGGGCACGCAGCCCGCTCAGCACGGCTTCCGCCCCCCGCAGGATCTACATCAACTACTACGACATGAACGCGGCCAACGTGGGCTGGAACGGCTCCACCTTCGCCTGAGGGCCCCGCCGCCCGACCCTTCAGCCCCAGACCCCGCCGCCCGCTCCCAGCGCCCCCACCTCCTGGTCGGGGAAATAAACGGTTTGGAAACCACGGCTGCCTCGACTTTCTTGGCTTGTGGCGACTTTGGTGCTGGGCGGGGGACAGTGACGGGGAACCAAGGCTCAGAGAGGTGCTGCCCTCAGAATCGCCGCCGGGTGCCTTTTGACCAGCCCCCACCCCCACCCCCCACCCCCCGCCTAGCAGGAGGGCAGTCTGGGTTGGCATCCTGCCTGGGTCCACAGACCCGGGAATCAAACTTGAATGGGAGCCTCTCAGGTCCTATTAAAGACGCTTGTGGAGTCGGTTCCGGTTCCGTTCCTGCCCGCGGGGGCAGGGCCACCACGTGGGCCAGGACTGGGCGGGAAGGGGGCCGGGGCTCAATGTGGCTGGGCTTTCCTGGCCCAAGGTCACCCCCAATAGAGCGACCGTGGGCAATTTCAGCGCCTGGACCTGGACCACGGGGGCCTTGGCTGCCCTGCGGCTCATCCTTCCCGCGGGCGCGCTGCTGCCCAGGCCAGTTGCCTGGGCCAGAAGGCCTCCCCCTGCAGCGTGAGCCTCCATGTACCCTGGCAGCAGACGCCAAGCCAGGCCCAGCCACTGGCACTGGCCATGGCGCTCGTGGGCGGGGGCCAGCTCAGCCTTTCCCTGGGGGATCTAACTATGCCCCCTGCACAGAGCGGACTCCTCGGGCCGCTGAAGGAACACCATTCCTGGGGACTTGGCAGAGGTGGGGCCTCCCCTCCGACCCCGGTGGCCTGAGCCTTGAGACTGGGGGCTCCCCGCTCTCCCTCAAGCCTCTATGCAAGAACCTCCTCGACAGAAGACGATTTTAAAGTTCCTCGGAATTTGAGCGAATTTGCTTAGGGGAGCCGAGGAGCTCTAGGGAGAAGGGGAATTGCCGGGAGCCTGTGACCTCTGACTCGGGAGTGAGGGACAGGCCTGCCTCTGAGCCACAGGAGCGAGGAGGGCTGCCGGTGCCCCTGGCGACACGGCCTGCATCCCGCGGGCAGGAGCAGGAATCTCCGGGGCCCAGGGCTTCGGACTGTGGCGCTTTTCACCTGGATCCACCCTCGGATGGCCCCGGGTGGGAAGGGTTTACTTCCAGAAAAGCGGTGAGAAGGGAGAATCAGCTCAAAGTCAAGAAGGGTGTGACCCAGCTGTGGGGGCTGGCTCCTCTTCCTCTCCTCTCCCGTCTCCTCAGACTCATTCTGTCCTCCACAAAAGGCCACGTGCCCTCACGTCTGTCTGTCTGTCTGTCCTTGTTGGGGCCTGGCAGCCTTGCTCCTCGCCCTGCGGGCCTGCGCCTTCTGCTTGTCCCCCATCTGCCCACCGAGTGCCACGCCAGGTCCTTCTGGGGAGCCCTTCCTGGGGCCGCCCCGTGCATGGCATCAGCGCCCCCCCACCCCCCACCCCCGCTTCGGCCCCGGCTTTGTGGCCGCTCTCCCTCCCTGTGCCCTGGGCCTCCCGCCTCGCCGGGCATGCAGTCTACACAGACCCACTGCCCTGGCCTTGGCCTCCGCGGAGACCCCTGCCTCCACCCAACTCCCCTCACTCTTCTGCTCCGCTCCCTCTCCGGCCTCAGCGACCCCCGTCTGTGAAATGAAGGTATTCACCAGATGTCCCTCCCACATGGCTCAGCATGACAGGAAATTTCCCAGCCTCAGAGCATGGCGGGCGGGCGGGGGAGGACCAGGAGGGCTGCGCCTGTACTCAGGTCTTGATAAATTGTGAAACCCCTCCTGGGCGGGAGGGAGTGTGGGGGGTGCCGGAGGCCGGCTCCCGCCGTGGGGAGGAGCTGGAGGTGGGTGAGGGAGGAGGCCCAAGTGGGGCTCAAGGTCCTTGTGGGTTTGCAGCGGGAACCTTCACTGTGGACCTGGTCCCTCCAAGGGGCCCCCCAGTCACAGAAGCTGGTGAGCCGGGCCGAGGGCCAGCTCCCCCGCTGCAGTGCCAAGGGGCCCTCCGCTCCCTGGGGGAGGCCAGCCTGTTGGTAAATGTTTCCCTCCACGTCCCGCGTGGATCAGGGTTCAGGACCTGGAATAGGAGCTGCACACAAATGAAAGAGAAGAGACAAGAGATAATTTGGGAATATTGGGGGCCCAGGCGGGCAAGTCCAACTCAAGGGGAAGAATTTCCACTGGTGCTCAGGCCTCACCAAGCTGTTATTGATCTGGGATACACCCATAGCATAGCCTTTAGGCGGGCGACCCCCGGCAACAGGCAGACTAGCCCATCAGCAAGGATTTACATAATAATGAATGGGGGAGTTGCTTCAGCTACCACTGTCTGGACAAACCGGTGGTGCCCAGCTCCGACCTTTGCTAGGGCTTCAAAGGTACCCAGCCTTGCGGGGGCGGGGGGGGGGGGGGTCTCTGTCTACGCTTATCAGCTGGTGAAGACAACAGGTGGTCTTCCACACCAGCCAATCCCAGCAGCGGAAGTTCCAGTATTTCTGGGCTGCCCATGTCTTCCGTGACTCCTCGCCTCCTGGTCAACTCTGTGGCCCGCCCGCAACCGTGTTTCTGCAAAGCCCTCACCTGCCAGCCCAGCCCAGCAGCTGCAAAGCCAGGTCCCTGCCCTGGAGTCTCCCAGGGAGAATTCCAGAACCCGGGCGGGAGCGGGGTGTGTGTGAAGGAACGTAACACAAACCCACGCCACTCGCTGCACTTCCCCTCATTCCTGGGTTTGAAACCCACATAAAAGAGACAAAAATGGCCAGTTTTCAGAAATTGGCTCTGTCCCCTCTCCTAGAGCCTCGGCCCCAGTCTGGGGCCAGGAGGGTCTGGACTCCGTATTCTCATGGGTCTGGAGACCCTAAAACGTCCAGACAGGGCTCTGAATCCAAAAATTACAAAAGAGAGGTCCCGTCCTGGCCCCCGAGGCCATGTCCCTGAGGCTCTTCAAGGCATTCTGAGGGTCCCTTCCTGCCTCCTGCCTCCTGGGGAGCCCTCTCTCAAATCCTAGAGGCATTTTATGCAAACACGTGCAACCCCGCCCCCCGCTCCGCCCGATTGTAGCGTATTCCATGTGAGTTCTGCATTTGCTTTTTTACTTGCAAGTCGGACTCAGTGCCTGAAGAGTCTCCCCTCTCCCTCAGGAGGCGGGGCCTCCATCCCGTTTACCCAGCCCCTCGGGAACCCCGAGTCTGTCTCCAGCCTTCATGGCTTAAAGCAGCCACGCATGCTTGGGGGGGATACCTGTGGGACAGGTTCCTAGAAGTGGAATTCCTTGGTCAAAGGTCATGATGCAGTTTTGTGTTGTTTTTTATCCTCACCTGAGGATATTATTCCATTGATTTTTAGAGAGAGTGGAAGACGGGGGGTGAGAGAGAGAGGAACATCCATGTGAGAGAAAACACACGGATTGGATGCCTCCTGCACGAGCCCGAGGCCCCGGGCCAGGGAGGAGCCAGCAACCGAGGTACGTGCCCTTGACCAGAATCGAACCCGGGACCCTTCAGTCCGCAGGCTGACGCTCTATCCACTGAGCCACACCGGCCAGGGCTGGTGATGCCGTTCTAATACGGCCAGATGTCCCCGTCAGTGTGGGTGTGTGGGGGCGTCTGTGGCCACTTGCAGCGGTGCACGGAGGCCCGCTCCCCCAGGTTGTGACGTCGGCTGCCTGATGGGGAAATGCTTTTCTCTCAGGCAAAAGCTTTACTTTCCATTTCTCTCTTCGTGTGGGAGCAGCCTTCCCTTTTCCTGCGTCCGGGACCAAGTCAAATCCTCGAGCCCATTGCCCAGGGGGATGTTCGCTTAAAGCTCTTGATATAGCAGAGGACTTAGCGCTCTCCTCTCCCGTGAGTTGCAAATATTTCCCTCAGTGTGTCATCCGGCTTGGGCCTGTGTGGGCAGGAGACACCCCCTCACCTCCGCCATATCTGTGCACCCTTGGGCCGCCCGCTCCACCATCAAACTGCTTCCCATGGTTTCCTCCAGGAGGTCATGTGACTGTGTTTTGACAATGAGGCTTCTCTCTGCCTGGAATTCCTGTGTCAGGCCTGAGTTGTGGCTCCATGTTTTTATTGTAGATGCCACCCACCTGTCCCCTCACCATCTGTTACATCATCCACCTGACCCCACAGATAAAAGCCACTTTTATATCAAATCCCCTTTTGTACTTGGGTCAACTTCTGAGCTCTTGATTCTCTTCCCCTGATGGTTTCGCTCAATTTCGTTTGTAACAGACAAGCTTGTTTGCAGACTGCCCAGCCCGGAGGGGGGTTGGGGGGGTTGGGGGGACGGGGGGGGGGGGGCAGGGGCCTATCCTTATGCCATTTGGGGGCCTTCCCTCGCAGGCTTTGTCCCTGCCCCATCGCAGGCGCCCCCTCCTCCCGATGCTCCCTCCTGCCCTCGGGTCCCCCCCTGCCTGCCTCCCCACCTGCCAACTGTCAGCCCTTCTGGCCTTGCTCTCCTGAAGGGACTTGCCCGCTGGGTCCCAGGCAGCCTGCAGGCCCAGGGCCGCCGTGTCGGGGGTGAGGCGTCACGTGCCCCGGCAAGGCCAGGCCGTCAGCGGGGAAAACGCTGCAGCAAACTCTACAGTTTTCAACCTGGCTGCTGAGTCAGGCCCTCCTGGTGCCAGCCTCCTCCCTGGCAGCGGGCTCCCCCCCAACCCCCCCAGTCACCTTGCTGTGGAGGCAAAGCCCACGGCAGCTGTCCCACACGGGACCCTCAGAGATGGTGCGAATTTCAGTTTCTCTACAGAAGAGAAAACCCGACTCGGCCGGTGATCTCCTCACACCCCTTCAGTTTCTGATCATTCAGAGGACAGAATTCTCGCTTATAAAATAAGCCCCCGTCTTTCTATTAAAGAGGAGTGAGAGGACCCTCCGGGTTTAACTCCTTGGCCTGTTCTCTACATACCCAGATGCCGATTCTGACATTGAATCTGGAGGGAAAGGGCACGAGGGCCAGGCACCTGCCAACGGGCACGTGGCTTCGGAGAAGAGCACGAATGAGTCGGACCCGGCGTGACTCGCAGGTGACGTGGCTCTGGAGGGCTTTGCTTGAGGGAAAACAAGAGGCAGCAGCCAGGCAAGGGGAGGTGGGGGGGCCTTCCCCACCCTCTCCATGCAGACAGGGCGACTGACAGCAGGCAGACGGGGCAGGAAGGCCTGGCGACCGGAGGGGCGACTCCAGGTCTCCGGACCCCATCGTCCAGAGGGCTCTTCCTCTAACACCGAGGCCTGAGTGAGCGCTCTGGGCTAGGAAGCCCGTTTCCGGGAACGCGTCGCTCAGGGCGCGAGTCTCAGTGAGCCCAGCCTTCACCACCCCGCCAGCCACAAGCAGAGACGAGGCGGAGCCCGGACACACACACACACACACACACACACACACACCAGGCCGCCAGGGCAGAGGACCCTCTTTGCGTTGATGTGGAGGATGCGGGTGATCACGAATGGATGAACCGGCCCCAGAAGGACGCGGGAGTGACTTTATACAAATTCCAAGTTTATGCCCAGGCGGGACCCCGGCCGCCTGTCTGTCCCAGACACGCCAATCAGAGGGCATTTCGGGTCGATGCCGTGGTATCGCGTGTCTACAGATACCGTACCGAATGTGACTTCAGACACTCAAGGGAGTGAAGATAGGGGGCGGCGGGAGGGACGGGCCTGGAGCAAGTCCGAGCTAGGCAGAGGCTACGGAGAAAGCGCAGGCTGCGGGGCCCGGGGAACTAAGGGATGGAGAGAGCACATCGCACACTGAGGGCTGTGCCATGGTGACGCCCTCTCCCCAGGCTCCTGAGGACTCATCCATCTCTCAGCTGCCCCATCCGGTACCCGGATGCAGTTTACTCAAGAACCAGGAGGGCCGAGATGAGCCAGAACATCTTCTTGAAGAAGCCATGGGGGAGGGGGGAAGACTTGCTTTTCCGATGTCAGATTTGTTATCAAGCTCACACTAAAGGCCAAGTGAGCTCAGGACAGGGGCAGACAAAGGCCAATGGGAAGACAGGAAACCCCAGAAGCAGACACACCCCTCCCCGCGCCACCCCCCCCCCCCCACTCACACACAGGCAGTGAGATGAGAGGGGAGGCACCAAAGTCTGTGAAGACAGCCCTGCCGGTGGGGGTGCTGGGCAGCAGGCCACCCCTTGGGGGACAAGCAAACTGGATTCTTATTTCCATCCTCACGGAAACCCGTTCTTTGGGAATGAAAGCACATATTGGTAAAGGGCTCACAGCCAGAACATACTGGCAAAAGCCTCCTGCGTGTGGTAATAAGCAGCCTCGTGAGAAATTGGCAAAGCGCTTGGGAAGCCACTGCACACGGGGAATGTCCAAATGGAAAAGACGGCCACCCCAGCAGGAACCAGGGAAATGCAATTAAAGCCCCACACAGCGGTGCCGCCGCCCGCCAACCAGCGGCTCTGACTGACGTGTCCACGGAACCGCTCCTCGGCACACGCCCTAAGCGAGTTCGAATCGGAGCCACCGCATGTCCATCAGGAGTAGAACGGACCAATCAATTGCGGTTCATTCGTGGCACGGATACCGCGCAGCCGTGACACGAACAAGCTACGCGTACACGCGTCACCGCGGTGAACCCCACAAGCCTCCCCTGTGGAGTGAAAGATGCAACATCCGGGAGCCAGCGGGCACAGCACAGGACGCCCAGAGCAACGCAGAGCAGCCCGACAAGGCACCCCAAGCCAGGCTCCCCGATCCGCAGGCGCCCGCAGCTCCCGCGTGCCGGAGGGACCAGGACAGGGGCCCGGGGACCAGCATCCCCCCTGGTTGTCCCAAGGGCAGAGAAACCGACCCCGAGGTGGCAGGAGCGAAGCAGAAGGGGAGCAGTGAGCTGCACAGAGGGGGCCAGGCGACCTTGGCACCGGTTCAGAGCCGTCCCCGGGCCACGGGCAGGAAACACCGGCGCCCTCCAAACTACCGAGACCAATCGGGTCCAGCTCGCGGCTGCCAGGCCTCGCTGCTGGGAGCACAGGCGGACAGCACAGACCAACGGCTCCTTCGGGACTCACGTCCATCAGGGAGCTCTCCCCTGGCATCTTGTAGCCAAGCCTGTTCCAGAACCAACAGCATGTGAAGGGCTGGTGGTCACCAAAAGGACACACCCAGCCCGGCACCAGGGGAGGGAGCCCCGCATCTGCTCTCTTAGCGACAAGGCAGCCGCCTCCCGCGCCTGGACACAGCGAGGAATCTGGGAGAGTTAACAGTAACAACCGAATGCAGCGTCCGGAGGACACGATTCCACTGATTTCAAGGTCAAAAGCAGGGCCCGCCCCCCCCCCGCTACAGTGTTCAGAGTCCAGGCCTCGCTGATGAACGGTGACGGAAGCCCGGAAGTGGTTTTCCTTCCGTCAGGACGGCGGTCCCGCTGCGGCTGGGGAGGCCGGGATCGGTGGGGGGCGGCCGGGACCGGTGGGGAGCGGCAGGGTGTTTTTCCCTCTGTTCTCACAAGTAGCCGAGTTTTGTCTGCTACACCGCGTGCGCGTTTCTGTGCTGTCCTTCACAATACCGGGGGGACGTGCACGCACGGACAAAGGGGAGCCCACCGCTAGCATACTGCACAGAGGTGCAGCCCCACCCCCAGACCTCGAACAAACCGCCCCGCTCCAGCCAACGGCCAGAGCCGCCCTCACGCGGCCGCCCTCTCCCCAGGGCCGGCCCCGCGTCTCCTGCCTCTGGTGCTCCTGCTCGGGCTGGGACAGTAAGAAGCTAGGAAAACCCCTGGGCAAGTGGAATGGGGAAACTGAGGCAAGAAAATCCAACAAGGCCCAAAGTCTGGGCACTTGCAGCAGCTTGTGAGGTGCAAGACCTCATCTCCCCCAACCAAGGGCACGTGAGAGCAAGTGGTTTCTACCCTCCTCCCTGGCCGACCCACCCCGGCCTGGGAGCACAGAGAACAAAGACCCCATTGATGCCATTGGTGCCAGCGAAACCCAAGGACAGATGAAATTGGGGAACAACAACAAAACCATTAAAGCCAGACCGACCTAAGCAAAGTAAAACAGAGCAAGGAGGCCCACCCTCCCTCGGCACGCCCCCTGGCACAGTGTCACACCCAGGGTGCACCTGGGGCCGGCCCACGCACCAAGAGGCTGCCAGTCCACTCCCGTCAGGGCACGTGCCCGGCTGCGGCTCGGCCATGCCGCTTTCCGGGCATGAGCTTATTTCTAAGGGTCCCCACGAGACTTGCACCCGGGGGAGCGGTGGGCGGGGGCAGCTGGGCCCGGCTCACCCTCTGAGCCTGTCTCCCGGGGACTGAAGCAGCCCCACTCCGCTCGCTTTCCCCCTGACGTTCCTGAGTCAGAGCAGAGGCCTGCCTGCTGATTCTTCCTTGGCGTCAATGTTCCCATCTGGACTCCTGTTGCCAAGTCTCTCCTACGCCAGGTCCGGAGCCCACACCCTGCGGCGGCTCTGGCGACCTCCGGTCTGTTTGCCGGGCCGCCACGCAGGCCTTGCCTGAGCTGGTCAGGGCAGCATGTGGTCCCTTTTCGTCCCCAGGACCCTTCAGAGAATGTGCCGTTCTCCTGGGTTAAATAGAAAAACCACTCAATGGCATCACTGCACGCCCAGAACCGGCGAGGCTGAGCCGGGCTGGTGCTGGGAGCTGCCTGTCCCCGGCAGCAGGCCGACATGGGAGATCCAGGAGGAACTGGAATGGTTTCATGCCACGGTCTTCCTCTGAGGACAGAAGCCGTGGAAAAGGAGAGGGACCAGCTACGGAGAGGAAAGTCCTTAAGAGGCCGCGAGGTGTCAGGAGACAGGCGGGGCAGAGGCGGATGGCGGAGGCTGACAGCAGAGGCTGACGGACCGGCTGCACAGACCATCTCGGGGGACGGGAAGCTGCCGCGGGAGAGGGAGGGCAAGGCTGAGGGCAAGGCCCCTGGCCAGGGAGCCAGGGAGCCCAGAACACTTTTGAGGGGTTGGCCCCTCGTGCTGCAGCCAGGGACGCGGTAAGAACCAGGAGCCGTCCCGTGAGCCTGGCAGCGCTCAGAAGCTAGAGAGAATCTGGGAAAAGGGAAGAATGGAAGATCAGCATGGATATGCAGCTCATTTGGGGGGGCACTTAGGGCAGCACAGCTACTGGGGGTGAGGGTCCAGGGATCGCATGGGCCCTGAGGCCGTATGCCTGAGGCCTCAAGACCCGCTGAGCCCCAGAGGGGAGCAGGGCCAGGCCAGAGGGGAGGGGCTGCCAGGACCTCGGCCCAGCCCACGGCACCCCTTTGGAGAGGAGCCTGGGACTGATTCTACAGCAGGGGCTTGTGAGGAACCCGGAATCGAGCGCTTTTTCTTTCTCTTGCCGTGAGAGACCCCCAGAGACAAAATCCAGAGGGACAGGTCAGAACAAGTAAGGGTCTGGGCCAGAAAGCAAAGATCAAAGGCGGGAATTTCCCGGAAGCCAGTCCCATGGCCGGCCCTGCGTGCTGTGAAGAAAAGGGATGAGACCAGTGAGGAGCCGCACAGCACAGCCAGCAGGGGCTCGCGGCCGCATCACTGGGAGCGCCAGGCCCTCCCACCGGAGCCATGCAGCTGCAGACACAAATGCCACCCCAGGCCCGGGCACCCGATGGAGGGGAGGCTGGGAGGGTGGCCAGTGAGCGTCCTGAGAACCAGCGGGCACAGCCGCCGTCCTGGGCCTCTGTTGGGGAACCTGCTGCAGGCGGGTCGGCCAGCGCTGCCCCCTGGCAGGGGCCCCACTTGGTCGCTGTGTCACCAGGCAGAGCTGAACGCTGGGCGCACAGAGGAAAACGGAAATGACGAAGCTTCGGGCATACTGGAAGGTATCACAGGCGAGACCCAAGGCCGGAGCCGCCCCCAGAGCAGGTGGTGCCCGTCTGTGAGGAGGCAGGATGGGCACGGAGGTGCCCAGAGAGGAGGAGGAATGTCAAGGTGGCTCCCCGCCCCCAAACCTGCTCACACAGGCCTGAGGCTGCCCCTCCCTCGGGCCCGGTGCCGGCTGGCCGATCACTCCCTTCCCTGCCAGCTCTCCTGCCAGCTCTCCTGCCAGCTCCAGGCATTCTCTGCAGGGTCTGGAGGCAGCAGGAAGAGGGGTGTTCGCGGGGAGGCTGAGCCCTGGGTCTGGGTTCATCGCGGCCCTCAGGCTGCCCCAGGGGTCCCCGGGATGGGCGGGGCTATGAGCCTGGCAGCATGGGCCTCAGCCTATTGACTGTGGGTCTTTGACAAGGGGAGCCCGCGACGGGTTCCAACGCTGAGAGGCGGACAAGGACCCCACTCCAGAGCGACCCAGCCCCCCGGGCCCACTGGGTGGGGTGGGCGTGGAGCCTGGGAGCGGATGTAAACACTGCAGAATCTGACAGGTGGCTGGGCTCTCTGGGAATGCTTTGGATGTTAATATTTTGATCTTAAGATTTTGCCCTTTTTATTTCTTTGAACTTTAACCTAAAAGGGCAAGGGAATTTAATTTTTTTGAATTTCAGAGGGAGGGCCCCGCATGCCCCACCCTGCCCAGGCCTCCTCCTCCTCCTCCTCCTCCTCCTCCTCCTCCTCCTCCTCCTCCGGCTGCAGCTTTGGCTTCGCTCCCCTGACTCAGTCGGGTCCCCAGAGCGCCTCGCGTTTCCCTTCTTCAAGTGAAGCCTGAACGATCATGTCAGGTGGGCCAGCATTGTGTTTGTGAAAGGCTCATGCTGCACGTGTTGGAGAGACAATACGGTCAGAGTGGAGGCGGCGGGAAGCAGGAGGAGGCAAGGAGGGCCCCAGGTCTCTTCGGGGGACACCAGCCGGGAAGCAGGCAGGCCCGAGCACCCGGCCGGCTCGCTGGCCCAGAGACGGAGCGAGCCCCTGGCTTTGCAGCGCCCGCTCAGGTGGACCCCTCGCCCCTCACCGCCTGGCCTGGCCCGGCCCCACCCCGGCTGCCCGGCCTCCCACAGGCACTACCTTATCCTGGCCCGGGTCCCCTCTGGCCCTCCGCCCCGTGAGGCAGGGTGGTAAGACGCGAGGGAAACCTGTTGGCAAGTGGAATAGGGAACCTGAGACAGTGAAGCAGTGTGCGGCCGCCTGGTGAGCCCTCTTCCCTGACCAAGGACACCTAGTCCGAGGTTTGCACTCGTCCCGTCTGTGCCAGCCACGCCAGGGACAGACGAATGAAGGGCAGGAAGCTCATTCTGGCACAGCCGCACGAAACGAATGGATGCGGGCTCATCCTCCCCGTGAGACCCCCTAAACGCCCAGCCTTTTTTTTTTTTTTAAGCAAAACCAATCTTTTGCTAATCCATTTTTTCTGTAAAGAGTGAAGATTTATTTTCTAGGAACCAGCTGATACCTAAAGAAAACAGACAACTTCAAGGAGAACTAGCTGATACCCAAAGAAAGCTCTCTATGACAGAGGCTTTACTGCAGGCTGGAAAGGAAGAATCAAAGAAATACATTGATTTAACCATCTCTCTGCAGCAGAGCTTGCAGGAAGTAATGAAGCAAAAGAGTGATCTAGGAAAATCAATGGCCAGATTTCAGGAACCCTTAAGCATGCCAAAAAGGAATTTCCATGAAGAGCTCAGTTTGCCCAGAGTTTTAAAACCAAGTCTTGCCGAAACCGGTTTGGCTCAGTGGATAGAGCGTCAGCCTGCGGACTGAAAGGTCCCAGGTTCGATTCCGGTCAAGGGCATGTACCTGGGTTGCGGGCACATCCCCGGTGGAGGATGTGCAGGAGGCGGCTGATCGATGTTTCTCTCTCATCGATGTTTCTAACTCTCTATCCCTCTCCCTTCCTCTCTGTAAAAAATCAATAAAAATATATTAAAAAAACAACAACACCAAGTCTTAATAGAAATGGGAATGGAGACTAGAAGGTTAATACAGGAGACGGAGGAGCTTACAGCACTTTAAAATGTAATTGCCCTGAAGAAAATACAGATCAGCTGGAGGAAGAATTCAAAGTACTTCAAAAGAAATGTGAAGAAATGACGCCTAGAGCAGAGTGGTGGAAACAAGAAGGAATTAATAGTCAGAAGACACATGGAAATAAATAGGGCAAAACACCTTGAAGAAGAACAGCGTCTAGACAGGATTGGAGAATGTGCAAGACCCGACATAGCATATCGATTAGAACAAATCAGGCAATTTTACCAGTCCTAAGGAGCCGCTAACAGAAATCAGCACCAAACTTCTCCTCCTTTCTAAAACAGCAAGGCAGACGACTAAGCACTCCTAATAAGAGGCCCTTCCTGGAGACACCTTGTGTTAGAAATCTTAATAATAGGTTTGTATGCAATAGGAAACTGGCTGATTTCTACTTTAAGAACCTTCTTTATGAATTCAATAAACTTTTACTACCACACACACACACACAAACAGATTTTCTAATACATTAGATAATACAACTTTTATACAGCTAACAGTTGTGTTGATAATAAGTGTCTTGGGACATAAGGTATAAAAATGAACACAGATCAGAAAAGTGCAGGGGGAAGACCACTGCCGAAGAGTCGTCTCCAAGAACTTGGGCATTTTCCACGGCAAGGCTGCCGCTGTGGGGTCATCGCTATGTGGTTTGATTATCTGAAGCCTTTCATTAAGATACTAGAGGCCCGGTGCACAAAAATTTGTGCCCTCGGGGGGGAGAGGGGGTCCCTCAGCCCGGCCTGTGCCCTCTCGAAGTCTGGGACCCCTTGGGAGATAATGCCCTGCTGGCTTAGGCCTGCTCCCGGGTGGCAGAGGGCAGGCCCAATCCCTAGGTGCAGCCCCTAGTCGGGCTCAGAGCAGGGCCGATTGAGGAGTTGGGGTGCCGCCCCCTGTCATGCACAGAGCAGGGCGGATCTGGAGGTTTTATTCTGGGCCAGCTTTAGCTCTGATGCCACCCCCAGTCACATTCAGGGTACGGCCGATTGGGGGGTTGGGGCACCGCCCCCTGTCACACTCAAGGCAGGAAGTTGCGGTGCCACCCCCTGTCACGCACAGAGCAGAGCGGATCAGGGGGTTGGGGTGCTGCCCCCTGTCATGCACAGAGCAGGGCCCATCAGGGGGGTTGGGGCTCCATACCATGTCACACACAGAGCAGGATTGATCAGGGGGTTGGGGAGCCCCCCCTGTCACGCACAGAGTAGGGCCAATAGGGGAGTTGGGGCACCGCCCCCTGTCACACACAGAGCAGGGCGGATCAGGGGGTTGGGGCTCCGTACCCTGTCACACACAGAGCAGGGTGGATCAGGGGGTTGGGGCGCCGCCCTCTATCACCCACAGAGCAGGGCCGATCAGGGGGTTGGGGCGCCGCCACTGTCACACTCAGGGCAGGGCCGATGGGGAGGTTATGGCTCTACCCCGTCACACACAGAGCAGGGTCCGTGGGGGGCGGGGGGGGTTGGGGCGCTGCACCCTGTCACACACAGAGCCGCAGGGAGATCAGGGGGTTTGGGCGCTGCCCCCTGTCACGCTGATCCCAGTGCCGGAGGCCTCGTGGCTCCGCTGATCCCGGTGCCGGGAGGCATATTACCCTTTTACTATATAGAATAGAGGCCTGGTGCACGGGTGGGGTCCGGCTGGTTTGCCCTGAAGGGTGTCCTGGATCAGGGTGGGGGTCCCCACTGGGGTGCCTGGCCAGTCTGGCTGAGGGGCTGAGGGCCGTTTTCAGGCTGATGGGTGACTGAAGCTCCCAACCGCTCCTTTTTTTCTTTTTTCTTTTTTATTCTGGGCCAGCTTTAGCTCTGAGGCCTCGGCTGCTGAAAACAGGTTTCTGGCCTTTGTTTACTGTCTGTATTTGATACAATGTTGCGGTCCGGCTGGCTGAAGCTCGGCTGAGTAAAGCAGGTTTCTGGGGTTTTTTTAGCTTCTATATTTGCAACATAGTTGCTTAGAGTTGCAGCTGAGAGGCCGGCAAGTCAGGCGGGAACGTTGGAGTCCTCCGTCACTGAAGCAAGCAAGCCTCCCTGTTCGCATCAGCTGCCTGGCTGCCGGCCGCCATCTTGGCTGCCAGTTAATTTGCATATCTCGGCCCTACTCTGTGAGTGACAGGGGGATTAGCCAATGGGAAGGGTAGCGGTCATAGGCCAATTACCATCTTTCTGTTTTATTAGATAGGAGGATTCCACAAGACCTAATGCATCTGGGATATTGTCTCCTTCCTTCATCATAGAGTGTTTTTGTGATACCTCCTCCAGGTATACGGATGCCATATTCAGAATCACTTATTTCAGGAATGCATGGGCTTTTTTCCATTTCTTCCCAGTTAAGGTTTTTTTAAATTTTATTTTGAATACTTTTTTGCAGGGAAGGTGTAAGTAGGTACCTAATGGGAGTGCTGCGAAGTTGTAGATCACTATGGTGATATGAATGACTGCTTGAAAGAACAATAACTTTGGCACAGTGACTACTTCTCACCCATGAAAGCAGTTTTTCACAGAATGGCTTTGATTTATACTTAATAACAATGGATCTTCACTGAAGAACCACTAGCTTCTTTGAAGGCAATGAATTTTCTTCTGATGTTGCATATGGACTATTTCCAACCATCGGCACAAGACAATCGGTATAGAAGTAACCAATTTTACACACATTCCATGCAGAAATAATCAGATCTATTGCAAGCTGGCCAACGTTTCCAACGGATACTGCCGGCATCAGGAGCGTGACACCCGCGAGGTCGCAGGCCGACTCACCGCAGGGAACAGACATGGTCGCACTGAAGTGGGAGGCAGGAGGGAGGCCCGCCCAGCCTTTAAAACCCTCGACACGATGGTCCCACCGACCGCTCTCCCTCCCAGGAGCACACCTTCCCCGTCCCCTCGGCGGCCCCCACAGGCCAGCGTCTCCTGAAGTCTAGGGGTCCCCACGAGGCTTGCAACCTGGGGAGCCGTGGGCAGCGGCAGCTCCTCCTGGGCTCACCCCAGGCTCACCCCACCCCCCGACCCTGTCCCCCAGACCCCCTTTCTCTGACTTCCCAGGGAGCCAGGGCTTCCTCAGCTCTCCTGTGGCTTCCTTCCTCCTTTTTAACAGTTTGCTGATTTTTGGAGAAACATGGATGGAAGTGCACATCACCACCAATCGGCTCCTCCTGCACGACCCCCCACCGGGGAAGCCCGGGCATGCGCCCTGACCGGGAATTGAACCTGTGACCGCTCTGTGCCCGGGGCGCCGCCCAACCCACTGAGCCGCACTGGCCAGGGCTCCCGTTGCTTCTTACACGCTGAGCCCTTCCTTGCTTCACTGCCCCAGCTTCGGTCAATGTTCCTTCACAGTCGCCTGGACTTGTGTTGTGAAATCTTTTTTGCACAAAGTCAAGAACCCACAGGCTCCTGGCCGCCCTTGGGACACCCGCCCAGGGCCAGGTCCCCTTTCCGGTAACACCTGGTGGGCAGACCGGGCTGCCCCAGGCCCCTGGAGCCTGCGGGCCCCGAACAGCAACACTTCAGTTTTCCAGGCTTCCCCAAAGGGCCAGGCCCTGGACACCCGCCAGCCGAGCCCGCTGGCCCCAGTGGGGTGGGGTGGGGTGGGGTGGGGGTGGGGGGGTGAGGGAGGTGCCTTGAGGGGGTGAGCGGGGCTGCTCCGCCGGAGGCAGGGTCAGCTTTGAGTAAAGGCCAAGCTGACCTCCCCACGCAGGCCAGGCCAGGCCCGGTCTGAACCTACTCCCCCGTCGGCCGAAAGGACTGTGTGGGCGCCCTGCGTGCGTGCCCGCTCCCAGGTTCTCAGGCAACCTCCCCGGCAGGACCCCGCGGTACCCTCACAGCCCTGGGAGGCAGCTGTTGGCGGCCCTGCTCTCAGGGGGAAGCCGAGGCCGGAGGCGAAAGGAGGCGGCTTCCCCCAGTCACACGGCAAGTTAACATGGCCCAGCCTGGGGGACCCAGCCTCGGGGGACCCAGCCTCGGGGGCCCAGCCTCAGGGGACCCAGCCTCGGGGGACCCAGCCGGGGGGGGGGGCCAGCCTCGGGGGCCCAGCCTCAGGGGACCCAGCCTGGGGGACCCCAGCCTCGGGGGCCCAGCCTGAGGGGGGTGCAGCTGCAGGAAGAGAGCCACCCTCACCACTGCCGTCCTCCCCGACTGCGACTGCGGCTCTTTTCCTTCCAAGTCTTGGGGTTTTCCCTCCCATCTCCCCTCCCCCAATGACATGGGCGAGTTTCCAGCAGCCCGTTGCGGGCCAGGCAGGTACGGGCACCGGCACGGGGGCTGATAGCCCCGTGTAGCCTGATCAGCTGGCCCGGCTCCCACCCCGGACCCCTTTAGGACGTGCACCTGTGGCTCAGGAGTCAGCTCGCCCAGCTGTGCGCTCAGGAGGGGGCGGTGGGGGCGGGGGTTGGAGGGAGGCAGGTGGGCTGGGGAGCTTGGGCGCCAACACAAAATTAGCCAAAATTAAGAGGCCAGCAGTCCCCCGTCTGGTTCAAAGGCTACCTTCCCTTGAGCTCTCTCTCCAGGGGCAGCCTTGACACCTGTCTCCAGTTCATCAGAGGTGGGTGAACGCCAAGGTGAATGGCACCTAGGCGGCGGCTGGGTCCGGGGAGGGGCCCCAGCAAGGCTTTCAGCTGTCAGGTGTGTTTGAACAACTCACATAAGGTATTAAAGTGGGATGTGAGGGCGATCTGGCTGCGACATCTGTCACCCCATTGATCTCCAGGGTTGATTCGGCTGATCTGGCTGGCTAGGCGGTGTCCCCCTCCTCCCTCACCGGTCCATGTGCGTCCCCCCAGGAGAGGACCGGTCTTCGGTCAAGGGTATAGGAGTAGCTGCGCTCCCCTGCTAGAACCGCCAAACAAGCTCCCAAGGTATTAAACTGGATGAGGCCCCGCTGTCTATTGCCAGTTCCCTCTGTCTCCCGGGGGAGTGGCTGTGGGCATTTGGGATGTGGCTAAGGCGGAAGGTAAAATTGGGGGACCGGTCATATACGAGTCGAGTGGACAGATTCATGTGCTTTGAAATCACTCCTGGGTCTACTGAGTTAGAGCTTATGTGGGTGCATACACGGCTCCTGGGGACACGCCGACCACCAAAAGGTGGCAGAATGACCGATTCTTTCTGTAGGAAACGTTACAAAATCATGGTCACATGAAAAGGTAGCCAAAGAGTCTTCAGTCCAGAGATAAGGGGAGAGGTAATTTTTAAAGGTGAAGTTGCACCCAGCAGTTAAGTAAAACTTTTTTTAAAAAAGAAAAATATGTCAGGATATTGTTTTTGAGTTTGTGATCATTTGTGCATTTTTTTGGGGGGTGAAATTCCTAATTTCTGTTCTGAATCCAAACAATCTCTTCTTTAAAAAAAAAAAAAAAAAAAAAAGGACTTATTTTGTGTGTTGACAATGACCTGGTCTTCCGTTCAGCCTCCTTTTGCAACCAGCTCTTCACTCAAGACTCAGTGGCCCCCCTACCCATGGGTCAGACTGTTTTTGTTTTTTTAGAGAGAGTAGGAAGGGGTGGGGGGGGGGTGGAGAGAGAGAAACATTGATGAGAGAGAGACACATCGATTGGTTGCCTTCTGCACACGCCCTAACCTGAACCGGGGATCTAACCTTCAACCGAGGTACGTGCCCTTGACCTGGAATCGAACCTGCAACCTTTTGGTGCCCAGGCCGGTGCTCCAACCACTGAGCCCTCCGGCCCACGGCCTGGGTCGGATTCTCGTTGTCTGTGAATGGGGTCCTGCTCTTCCCCACGCTCTGCCCTCAGGCCATGCATGCTGCTGCTCTCTGGACCTGGACGCCCCGCTTCATGCTTATAAACTGTGTGACATAACCCAGCAGCTTCCTGACCCTAAGCTCACTGACTCCTCTTCTCGCACACAGACCACCGGGAAGGACGCGGAGGCCAACGCCAGCGCTGAGGCCGAAACAGGTGAGGGCACTGAAGGCGATAGGGTAGCACCGGGGTGGACTCAAGGCACCTGGGGCGGCCCAGCGCGCTGCCGGGCTTGGTCCCAAGGCCACCCCAGTTGGTGACAGAATAACTGTCCCTCACAGACGCCCAGCCAGGGCTCCTTCCCCCCTGCAGCCGCCTCCCTCTGCAGCCAGAAATGCCTTTAAAAACTTATTTTTTTAAATTACGGTTGACATACATTATTAGTTTCAGGTGTACAGCCCAGTATTTTATTTTGTTTAATCCTCATCCAATGATATTTTTCCATAGGTTTTTTAAAAATATATGTTTATTGATTTCAGAGAGGAAGGAAGAGGGAGAGGGAGATAGAAACATCAATGATGAGAATCATTGATCGGCCGCCTCCTGCACGCCCCCGACTGGGGATCGAGCCCGCAACCCAGGCATGTGCCCTTGACCGGAATCAAACCTGGGACCTTTCAGTTCGAAGGCCGATGCTCTATCCACTGAGCCAAACTGGCTAGGGCTCCATTGATTATTTTAGGGAGAGTGGAAGAGAGAGGGAGACAGAGAGAAACATCATCGATGTGAGAGAAACATGCCTCCTGCTAGTGCTTGGACCAGGGCCCCAGGCCGGGGAGGAGCCTGCAACCAAGGTACGTGCCCTTGACCAGAATCGAACCCAGGACCCTTAGGTCCGCAGGCCGACGCTCTGTCCACTGAGCCACACCGGCTGGGGCGTGCCTGGATTTTTATACGGTTTCATTCACAGGTTCTCTTGGTTTTACTTAAGCAGGAACGCTGCGAGGACTTGCCCGAGATCACTCAGCTAGTGAGTGGGAAGTCCAGGTGTCAGACCCAGGGCCAGGGAGAAAGGACGGCAACCGGTCAGGCTGCCAATGAAGTTGCCCTGGCCCTCTTGGCAGATGGGGTGGCAGGGATGTGGCAGCGGCAGGCTGTGGCCTGCACAGCGTGGCTCCAGCCCCTTCTTTGCCCCGGTGATGCCCCAGGCCGTGGGGACCGGGCTTTCTGGTCACACGTCCTTGCATTCAAGGGCCCCATACCCTTTATTTATTTTTTATTTTTTGAAAGGAAAGGGAGAGAGAGAAACATCAATGATGAGAGAGAATCATGGATTGGCTGCCTCCTGCATGCCCCCCACTGGGGATGGAGCCCGGAAACGTGGGGAGCTCCGGGAGTCCCCGTCAGCCATGTTCCCGAAAGGCACGCGGCCATTCGCCTACGTCCCAGGGAGACCACCACCGAGACCCCAGGCGCCCCGGGGCAAAGGGTGAGCAGAGCAGGAACACCACGGGAGGGGGGTGGTGGGCAAGCCCTACGAGGTGGGTCCCCTGTGAAGTCACCCCATTGACTGGGATTGCTGAGAGGAGCCTCCTCCACACCCACCCAGGCAGCCTGACATGGGACAGCTCTTAAAACCAGTGTCCACTTCTCTGCAGGCCGCCCCCCCAGACCCAGGTGTCCTCCTCACCTCCCACTGGCACTCCCTCCTTGCACTGCCCCCTCCATCTGACCCTCTCCCCTCCTTCCCCCGGAGGTAAGGACCCCAGAGGTGAAGGCAAGTCTCAGAGTGGAGAGGGAGCGGGAGGCCCCAGCAAGCGCCTGGGCAGACCCCCAGCCCCGGGAAGGCCACCTCTCAGGACCCTTCCTGCTCCGGGCTGGGCTCTGGATTCAGGTCAAAGAGCTTTTGCTCCTTCTCCTATATGCCCTCCTTCCTCTCCCTCCCGCCCTGTTCGCCTTCCCTACCCGATCTTGTACATAAAAACATCAAGTTTCCCAAACGGAGGGGATGGCACGGTCTGCTCAGTGACCTGGTTTATGGGCCATGGCTCAGCTGTGGGGAGGCCTCCTCGCTTTCTCTCTCTCCCGTCTCCACCCCCCTTTCCTGCCTTCCTGGCCTCCCTCCTCTTCTTCCCCTCGGGTTCTCTGCACAGTTGCTGCCACTCGACACGCCCAGTGGGCACAGCCGGAGTCCCCGACCCTTGCCTTCTGCCCAGGATCGGAAACCACGTGAGACCCCCCCCACCCCAGACTCTCCCCTTTTCGCCTCCGAGGCCCCAGCGCTGCCTACGCTCCCCACCCCCTCCCTTCAGCCTCGGACACCGCCTGGCATAGAGCCACCCAGCACCCTCAGGGGTCCTGGGCGCAGTGGCCGCTGCGGTCACCCGGGCGAGTTTAACGGAGCGTAACGGACCAGCGCGAGCCAGGCGCCCGTTGCCGGAGCTGTCTGTTGCCAGGGCAACCTGTCAACTAACCTCCACCTCCCTCCAGCCAGCTCCGCGCACGTGACGCGGGCGGAGGCGGGTGAGTCTGTCCCGCCCCAGCATGCTCCGCGCGGGGTGGGGGTGGGGGGACCAGGGGCGGGGCTGGGACCAGCGTGGTCAGTCACCCCAGCAGCCTGGGCACACGGGTCCTGGCAGTGCCTGCTCTGAGGGCAAAGGGAGGGAGAAGAAAATGCTGAGCCAGGGGCCTGCCAGGAGGCAGGCATCCCCGAGGAGGATTATCTGGCTTAATGGTTATTGTTTGCATAACCTGTGTGTGAGCCCGGTGCTTTGAACCTGTTCTGTGCAAAATAACGGACAGCCCCGCCGCTGTGGCCAGCTGGGTGAGTGTAGGGAGCGGCTCTGGAGTCAAGCCCCGGACTGACCTATGGCAGAGCCACATGCAAGTCCCGGCTTGGAGGGCAGAGCCCTGCCAGCACAAGTAAGCCTGACCTTATGTCCTCCCTTGTTCCTAGGTAGCGAAGGGGCTGTGGGCGGTGCAGCAAGTGCTGCCAGATCAAGGCTAAGCATGGAGACCCCTCCCCTGGCTTTGCTTTGTGTGCTCTGATTATGAAATAAAGCTTCGCTTTCAGGCTGGGTCTCCGTGTCCTCATCCAGGCAGCGATCCGCCTGGCCCCAGCTGTATGCTCTTGTCTGTCTTCTTTAATCCTTCACCGCCTCCTCGGGGTCGTCCCTGGCCGTGCTGGCCGGGTTCAGGTGAGCATCCGCAGCAGTGAACCAAGGGGTCATGGTTGGATTCCTCCCGGTCGGTCGGGGCAGTGTCCGGTTGCGTGTGGCAGGCTCGATTCCTCAGTAGGGGGCTTGCAGGTGGCAGCTCTCCCATAGATGTTTCTCGCTCTTCTTGTCCATCCCTCTCTCTCTCTCTCGCTAAAACAGCGGTTCTCAACCTCTGGGTCGCGATCCCTTTGGGGGTCGAACGACCCTTTCACAGGGGTCGCCTAAGACCATCGGAAAACACATCTATAATTACATATTGTTTTTGTGATGAATCACTGTGCTTTAATGATGTTCAATTTGTATTGAAATTGGGGGTCACAACATGAGGAACTGTATTAAAGGGTCGCGGCATTAGGAAGGTTGAGAACCGCTGCTCTAAAACATCACAAAAAAAACCAAAAAGTACAGATACTTGAGAATGGTCGCTTGGTCAGGCTGAAATGAAACCTCCAGGCACTTTGGCCTCCACCTCCAGAGGGGGCGCCACCCTGCAGAACCTGGTGCTTGCACTTGTGAATGCGTTTATGATGGAAGGAGGTTAGAACACGCCACCTCCATATGGACTGTTTCAGGTTAAAGACCGTAGAAAACAGCAAATATGCCCTAGCCGGTTTGGCTCAGTGGATAGAGGTCCCGGGTTCGATTCCGGTCAAGGGCACATGCCCGGGTTGCAGGCTCGATGGATGATGGTGCAGGAGGAGGCAGCTGGTCGGTGACTGTCTCATCATTGATGTTCCTCTCTCTCCCTCTCCATTCCTCTCTGAAATCAATAAAAATATATTACAAGCCCCAACTGGTTTGGCTCAGTGGCTAGAGCGTCAGCCTGTGGACTGAAAGGTCCCAGGTTCGATTCCCGTCAAGGGCATGTACCTTGGTTGTGGCACATCCCCAGTAGGGGGTGTGCAGGAGGCAGCTGATCGATGTTTCTCTCTCATCGATGTTTCTAACTCTCTATCCCTCTCCCTTCCTCTCTGTAAAAAATCTATAAAATATATTTTAAAAATATATTACAAAAATAAAAAGAAGCTCAGTGCTAAGTGGATTGGGCCAAAAGAGGGGCTTCCGGGAGACCTCCTCGTCTTGTGTGGGGGAGAGGTGTAGCTGACTCCCAGGGGGAACTGGACTCAGACCTGGTTCTCTCCTCCACTCCTCTTTGAATCAGCTTCTTTCTCTCTCGGGACAGCCGGCCTGGTGAGCTCAGGACAGTGATTCGCGGTGGCCCCCTTCACTACGCCCACATTTACCCTCACAAAGGACCCGTCTCCCCTGGGTGCCAAGTTCAGAAATCCTAGATTTGCCTGCTTGAGCCACCGGCCAGAGGGATGGACTCCTCTGAAGGACTCAGGGTGGGTGCCCAGCCTGGCCCAGCCCTGCCCGCACCGGCCCTTGGCCTCTGGGAAGACAGCAGGAGGGAGGGAATCGATGGAGGGAGGGGTCAATGGGGAAAGTAAGAAGCGGAGAAGAAAGGTCAGCTCGCCTTCGCTCACCTTTGCCAAGGATCCCCTGCGCCCCCTGCCCGCCTTGCGCCCTCTCCTACCGCACCGCCTCTCCCTCCCCACTGTGCGCGCCCCTTCGGGCGGCCGTGCGCGCGGATCTGGTGAGAGATGCAGGCGCCCGAGCTGCGGCCTGACCCGACCCGCGGCACTCGCAGCTGGGTGTGGCCTGGGACCCGGGGTCGAAGTCTGAGCAAAGCAATCTCACAGCAAAAAAAAAAAAAAAAAAAATGTTTCGATGGAACTTAACCAGACAGGGGCGGGGCGGGGGTGGGGGAGCGGGGCGGGGCGGGGGCAGGATGGAGTTGGGCATTCGACCTGGTGGGACGCGCCCCACAGAGGGGCGGAGCGCGGGCTCCTATTTCTTCGGAGTGGCCTGGCTCCTGCCATCATTGCCGACCTTCCAGGGCTGCCTTCCCTGTCGCCATGGGCCTGGAGCTCTACCTGGACCTGCTGTCCCAGCCCTGCCGCGCCGTCTACATCTTCGCCAAGAAGAACGGCATCCCCTTCGAGCTGCGCACCGTGGAGCTGCTCAAAGGTGGGCCCGGGCTGCTTCCCGGGTGTCCACGGCCGGTGCACCCACTGGCTCCTCGCCCTGCGACTCCCTGAGGCCCCCGCGGTCCACAGAGTTCCCTCACCACCACTGTCGTCTCCTCTGTGCTGTGTGGCCGTGGGCAGGTCACAGGCCTTCTCTGAAAGGCTGTGATATTCGGCTCCGATGGGTGGGAAGCTGGATCTTCAGAGTCACCGCCCTAAACAGCACGCCTTTCCGTTCACAAAGCCCTTAGACCTTTGGGGGGACTGTCCCACTGTGGGGGGAAGTAAGGGGTGGGAAGAGCTGAGGCACCCCTCCCCTTGCTCACCCCAGTCCTGTCTAAGTAACTTCTCCTCACCTGGCTGCACCCAGCACAGCCCCCCTGTCACTCCGAAGGTGGCAGGGCAGGGGTCCCGCCTGGGAGTGGGGCAGAAGGCCCAGTGACACTCCCCCCCCCCCAGCCCCTGCTGTTTCCAGCCTGGCAGGGGGCTCTGGTTGGAGGAGGGCGAGGAGGGTGGGATCAGCTGCCTCCTGCAGGCCCCACACTGAGGATCGAGCCTGCAGCCCCCATGTGCCTGACCTCCTGGTTCCTGGGTCGGTGCTCAGCCACGGAGCCCGCCGGCCAGGCGGTGCAGACCTTTTCTGACCTCTTTCTCCGCAGGGCAGCACGTCAGCAAGGGGTTCTTACCGGCCAACAGCCCGCAGAAGGTGCCCGTCCTCAAGGACGGCGACTTTGTCTTACACCAAAGGTACTCTCCTTCCACCCGCCTCCGGAGCCCCCAGCCCGCAGGCCCTCCAGACCCCGCATGGCACCGAGGGCCAGGGTGAACGAACGGTGCAATGAGAGCAGATGGCTGGGGTGACCGGGGCTCCCAGGGTGACACAGCGCATCCCTGCACCTCTCTCTCTTCCTCTTTTTAAAAAATATATTAAGCCCTGGCCGGTTTGGCTCAGTGGATAGAGCGTCGGCCTGCAGACTGAAGGGTCCCAGGTTCGATTCCGGTCAAGGGCATGTACCTTGGTTGCGGGCACATCCCCAGTAGGGAGTGTGCAGGAGGCAGCTGATCGATGTTTCCCTCTCATCGATGTTTCTAGCTCTCTGTCCCTCTCCCTTCCTCTCTGTAAAAAATCAATAAAAAAATTAAAATATATATATATTTATATTGATTTCAGAGAGGAAGGGAAAGGGAAAGAGAAACATCAATGATGAGAGAATCATTGATTGGCTGCCTCCTGCATGCCCCCTACTGGAGAGCAAGCTGGCAACCTGGGAATCGAACCCAGGACCCTTCAGTCTGCAGGCCGATGCTCTATCCACTGAGCCAAACAGGCCAGGGCTGAGATGAGGTTCTTGAAGTACAGAACAGAAGGTCTGGCCAAGGGTTATTGCCCAAGACCGAGAAGAAAGGAGACTCAGGAGGGTACAGTCAGGGGAGAGCGAGGAGGCAGTGCCCGGGGAGCAGGGGTGGGAGGGGAGGCCGGCCGTCAAATGCAGACAAGCCCCAGGGCCCCACGGGGATGGGGATGGGGGGCAGCTGGGGATGAAGGCCAGGAGCCAGGGTCTTCACAGCCACCGCCCTGCGTCTGTCCCCAGCGTGGCTATCCTGATCTACCTGAGCTGTAAGTACCAGACGGCGGACCACTGGTACCCACCCGACCTGCAGGCCCGCGCGCGCATCCACGAGTACCTGGGCTGGCACGCGGACTTTATCCGGGGCACCTTCGGGGTGTGCCTGTGGACCAAGGTGAGGAGCGCCGTCCGGGGTGGGGGGCCGTTGCCTGTCAGGGGCCTGGGAGGAGGCGGGGGCCACGGACTGAGCCTACACTTTGCCCGTGTCAGGTGCTGGCACCGCTCATTGGGGTTCAAGTGCCTGAGGAAAAGGTGAAGCGCAATAGGGCCGCCGTGGACCAGGCGCTGCAGCTCCTGGAGGACCAGTTCCTGGGGGACAAGGCCTTCCTCGCCAGCCAGCGGGTGACGCTGGCGGACCTCATGGCCCTGGAGGAGCTGATGCAGGTACGAGCTTGCCTGGTGAGCGGCATCTGCGGGCAGCACCCTCTTACCGCAGCGCTGAGGCCTGGAGGGCGCCAGGGCTCCGCCCAGCAGCACAGAGTGCTTCTGGCTGAACTGGTGCTGGAGCCGCGACCTGCTGCTTCCATCCTGGGCGGGGTTTCCTCCTGGTGCTTTTTTTAAAATTTAATTTATTTATTTTTATTATTTTTAATATATTTTTATTGATTTCAGAGAGGAAGGCAGAGGGAGAGAGAGAGAGAAACATCAATGGCGAGAGAGATTCATTGATTGGTTGCTTCCTACATGCCCCACACTGGGATCGAGCCCACAACCCAGGCCTGTGCCCTTGACCGGGAATCAAACCCATGACCTCCTGGTGCATAGGTCCCCGCGCAGCCACTGAGTCGGGGCCGTGCTGGTGCTCCCAGGCCCTGCGGCGGGCGCTCTGCCCGGGGCCTCGCTCACATGGAGGTTGGAAAAGGACCCTGACTGACGCCTGTGCCAGGCCTCCTGGCATTGGGACCTCGGTATCTCACCCACGTTCCCATCCATGTCCCCTCAGGTGGTGGCTCTCGGCCAGGACGTGTTTGAGGGCCGGCCGCGACTGGCTGCGTGGCGTGGGCAGGTGGAGGCTGTCCTGGGGGCCGATCTGTGCCAGGAGACCCACGGCCCCATCCTGAACATCCTGGAGCAGGCGGCCAACAAGCAGCTCCCGCCGCCCCCCCCTGAAGCCCACCGGAGTATGCTGCTTCGCATTTCCAGGATCCCCTGAGGGCGGAGGCGCTGGCCGGCCGGCGAAGACTAGCAACCTTCCCTCTGTGTCTGACTTGTCCCTTTCACCCTTTCCATCCTGTCTCCGCTCTTGTCTCTGACTCCGGGAGGAGCTCTGCACAGGCAGGCCCCCGACTGTCCTCGGCAGCGCCTCTCAGGTGCCGCAGACATAAGCACTGGATGAAAACCCACCATGTGGCCCTGGCCGGTGTGGCTCAGTGGATAGAACGTTGGCGGGCAGGAGGCAGCCGATCCATGATTCTCTCTCATCGTTGATGTTTCTCTCTCTCCCTCTCTTTTCCTCTCTGAAATCAATAAAAAAAATATTTTTTAAAAAAGGAAATCCCCTCTGTTGCTGTGTGGACCAGGGTGGAGGCAGAGCAGCGGGCCTGGAAGCTGTGAGGTTGGCCAGGCCATGAGAGACCATGGGGCATAAGAGATGCAGGATGTAGAGTGACAGTGAGGCCGCAGCTGGCGATATAGGGGTGGGTTGGGGTGAGGAAGAGGGAAGACTCCTAGGACCTGAGCCCAGGGAGTTGGGGGGGTGCACCCCTGAGGTGGGAGCTCTGGAGGAGGGCAGTTGAGAGGGTGGTGCCTTTACCAGGTCAGGATGGTTACTCTGTGGACAGAGGCGAGGCCTGGGCTGGGGATGGGTGGGGCATGTGTGTGTGTGTGTGATAGTGGAGGGAGGACACAGCGGACCTAAAGCCCTGAACTTTGCGCCTGCAGCTCCTCCCAGCCAGCCTGCCTGTCACCACTACCTGAAGGATTGTGAAGCCACCAGGCTGTCCCAGGCGCAGCTCAGGGCAGCCAGCAGGGCAGGTGCTGGGCCCCATGCAGAGGGAGGGAGCAGGAGGGGGAGTGTCCACGGCTTGCCACGCCGCGTGGACGAGGAGGAGGGCCAGGTTGGGGACCCTGCTTTTGTAAAACCCAGGGCCAAGCCCCAACAGGGGTACAGCTGGACCTGCTACCAAGCCTGAGATGCCAGGAGGGGTGGCAGCCTGGCAGGGCCCCTAGCCAGTCATGGAGGAAGTGAGCTTTAGGGAAGGGCACAGACCTCAGGCCCCACTTTTTTTTTTTAATCCTCACCTGAGGATAGTTTTTCCATTGATTTTTAGAGAGTGGAAGAGAGGGAGGGGAGAGGGAGAGAGAGAGAGATAGGAACATCGATGGGAGAGAGACACATGGATTGGTTGCCTCCCACATGTATCCTGACTGGGGCTGAGGATCCTCTTTCTCCCAGTCATTTTCTAGCCACAGTTCAGGTTAGACTGGTCAGTGCCTACTTCCAATCTTTGCTTCTGGAACCTTCCAGGGTTGGATCCCACTGCTCATCCTCCTTCCGGACCCTGTAAAGCCCCTTTGGTCGCTTCCCTCAAGGAAGGCCTGGCCCTGGGAAGGAATTCCCTCGAGTGAGCCCCTTTTACACACTGGCCATGGGCGATCACATGTGCCCGAGGGAGGGGAAGAGCTGGGTCAGAGGACCCCTGCCGACCCCTCCCCAGCCTCCTCCTGTCTCCTCAGAATCCTTGCTGCTGTGAGAATTCCAGGTTGCATGGCTAATGACAATCCCAAGTGAAACTGGAGTTCCAGAATGCGGGCTCCTGGCCTGGGCTGGAGAGGGCTGCTGGGCACAGGACCTGGGGCTCAGGCTGCACCTAGGCTCGGGGTCAGGGCCTGCTGGCTGTGGCTGGAGGAGGCCTGCTCCGCATCTCAGCCATGGGCCTGGAGCTCTACCTGGACCTGCTGTCGGCGTCCTGCCGCGCCGTCTACATCTTCGCCAGGAAGAACAGCATCCCCTTCGACTTCCAGTTTGTGGACCTGCTGAAAGGTTGGCACCCGTTGCTTCCCTGGGCAGGCCTGGTCCTGGGAGGAGGCAGAGCACAAGGTGGGGTATTTCTGAAAAGTAGAGACAGAGAGAGACCAGGGAGATGGCCTCTCCCCAGACTCTGCAGGGGAAGGCCAGGTTTCCGAGGGAATCGTAGGCTGTGCGTCTGTCCCCACTGATTCTGCCCCGCTATGATGAACGGGCTCTTGGAGGGTAAGTGGGGAGAAAGAGCTGCAGAGGGGCCCCCTGGCTCCCACCCAGTGCCTTCTCCTTCTCCTTGCGGGAGTCTAGACACTGGTTAGTGGCAGCGCCCACCGAGGACATTGGCAAAGGTACAGAGGTGTCTGGTCATCCCACATCTAAGAGTCCAGAGGCAGCTTTGATCTACACCAGCCGCGGGCAAACTACAGCCCGTGGGCCGGATCCAGCCCGTTGGAAATGAATAAAACTATTGAAAAAAAAGACCGTACCCTTTTATGTAATGATGTTTACTTTGAATTTATATTAGTTCACACAAACACTCCATCCATGCTTTTGTTCCGGCCCTCCGGTCCAGTTTAAGAACCCATTGTGGCCCTCGAGTCAAAAAGTTTGCCCATCCCTGGTCTACACCATCCTCCGCATTCAAACCTGCTCAGACCCAATGAAGGTCAGGGGACTGGTCTCCAGCACTCTCCTATCCCAAGCACGGAGGCGGCTTTAAAAGCTCAACTTGCAGGAGCCTATCCCCAGGTGCTCCAGAAATGAATGAGGTGGAGCTCGAAAATGTTTCCAGCCAGTGACAGCTGGTCAAGGAAGAGTTCCAGCTCCTGCCCCCACACTGGGTCAGTAGCCTGTGAAAGGCTCTTTTGTTGAGTTCCAGCTGTGTGCTAGGGCTGGGGCTGCCAGCTGCCAGCCATGGCTTCAGGCCCCAGAGTTGGGAGTAGAACCGGCACCCTCCAGCTTCTGGGAGGGAAAGTGTTGTCCTGGTCACAGAGCCTGAATGGGGGCAGGAGTCCTGATCCCGGTCCCTGTTCTGACCTGCCCTGACTTGCTCTCTGACCTGGGGTGAGCCATGATGTCCTCTGGGTCTCAGTTTCCCCTGTTGAGCAAATGGAGGGAAAGACATTTCTGCTCTGAGATGCCTGGCTCTCTCTTCCCGGGGGTTGTTCCCGGGGGTGTCAGTAGCCTGTCTTTCCTGCCCTTGGCAGGTTACCACCACAGCAAGGAGTACACTGAGATCAACCCCCTGAAGAAGCTGCCCAGCCTCAAGGATGGGAAATTCATCTTATCTGAAAGGTAACAGTCTGCCCGGGGCCCTGCCACCGCCTGTCTCTGCTCCTCCTGCAGCTGGTCTGCTGGTGCTGACGGACTTATCTTACCGTGGACCGTCTCCCCGAGACGCCACAGCAGGCAGGGCACTAGCCAAGGAGGAGCATGATGCCCCGTGCGCCCATCACCCAGCTCCAGAAGTGTCCACTCAGGGGCCCATTTGGCATCATCTGTACCCCACTCTGTTTCCCTGCCTCCTGGCCACCCCATCATCTCATCCATAAAGTTAGGAATGTACTTTCACTTTTCTTTTTCTTTTTTCCTTTAAAAAAAATTTTTTTATTGATTTTTTACAGAGAGGAAGGGAAAGGGACAGAGAGTTAGAAACGTCGATGAGAGAGAAACATCGATCAGCTGCCTCCTGCACGCCCCCTACTGGGGATGGAGCCTGCAACCCGGGCTGATGGCCTTCCCGCAGCCTTGGGGTTCCTCCTCCTGCTGGAAGAATGTCAGTGCGTAGAGCCCGCTGGGGCTGGAAGCTCCGCGTTGGGGTGGTGGCTGGTGCAGCCGAGCCGGCCGGCCCGAGCAGTGCCCTCCCTGCCCTCCCTGCAGCGTGGCCGTCCTCCTCTACCTGTGCCGCAAGTACAGCGCCCCCTCGTACTGGTACCCGCCGGACCTGCACACGCGCGCTCTCGTGGACGAGTTCATGGCCTGGCAGCACACAGCCATCCAGCTGCCCATGAGCAAGATCCTCTGGATCAAGGTGAGTGAGCCACGTCTGGGGCTGACCGCTGGGGAGCTTCCGCACGTGTCCCTCTGTCCCGGAGCCTCATCCCCCCCCCCCCCCCCCCCCCCCCCCCCCCGCTCACAGAGCAGTGAGGAGCCTGGAGTGACCCACTGGGGGTGAAAGAGCCTTGTAAAGGCCTGGAGAAGGGCACCCAGGAGGGACAGATGTCACTCAAACCAGGACAGGACTCAAGAAATTTCATTCTCAACTAGAATATATCAGAGTCGAAGGGCCTATAGACACCAGGGATCTAAAGACGACAAATAACAGTTATCTGCTGCTTCACGACGGATCTGTTCTGAGAAAGCCATCACCAGGCGATTTTGTTGTGGAACGTCACAGGGTGGACTTAAACCGACCTAAATGGTGTCACCCACTGCACACTTAGGCCACGTGGCTCAGCCCGCCCCTCCACGGCGGCAAACCTGCGTAGCATGTGATTGTCTGAAACAGCACGGGCTGAGATCCAGGGCAGGGAAAACGGTGCAATGAGGAGAGGTGACAAACAGAAGACAAGGCTCCCGAGGCCTGGAGGGTCAGGCGCGAGCCCTGGGGTGCAGCCGCCTCTTCCCCCCTCTTCCCCCCCCCGCCAGCTCCTGATCCCCATGATCACAGGCGAGGAGGTTCCAGCTGAGAAGACGGAGGAGGTGCTGGCTGAGGTGCAGGAAAACCTGAAGCTGTTCGAGGAGCGGTTCCTCCAGGACCGGATGTTCATCACCGGGGACAACATCTCCCTGGCCGACCTGGTGGCCTTGGTGGAGATGATGCAGGTGAGGGCTTTGCTGGCGGGGAAACAGCCCAGGAAGAGGCCAGACTCCTCCGCGGGGCCATGGCTTAGGGATAGGCGGGTGTAAGAGGGAGACCTGAGGCCGCGGAAGCCAAGCCTGGGTGGTGGGACTCAATTGGGGGCCACAGGACACACAGGAAGTTTTTAAAAAATATTTATCTTGATTGATTTCCGAAAGGGAGGGAGAGGGAGAGAGAGAGAGAAACATCAGTGATGAGAATCATGGATCGGCTGCCTCCTGCACGCCCTCCACTAGGGATCGAGCCCCGCAACCTGGACATCTGCCCTAGACCAGAGTCGAACCCGGGACCCTCAGTCCACAGGCTGACGCTCTATTCACCGAGCCACACCGGCCAGGGCCAACACAGGGAGTTTGAACCATGGAGGAGGATTGCTAGCATCCACGCTGCAAAGGATTCCTGGGTGTGGGAGCGGGGCAGGGGGAGGGCGAGCCGGGACAGGGAGGAGAGCACAGCATGTCTTGGTCAGTTGGCCGGGACCCCAGACGCCTCTGCCTCCGGACAGACGCTCCAGGCAGTGTCCAGAAGCTTCCAAAGCGTCCTTCTGGCTGTACGGCTTCTTCTCTGAGGCCCAGAGAGCTGCGCAGAGCAGCTGCCCGGCCTGTGGGCCTCAGGGGCACCCGCTGCACATTTGGGGGCAGACCTGCCTGTGGGGTGTCTGTGCCGCTGCTTCATGAGGGGAGGTAGCCGGTTCCAGCCTACCTGGCGTGCAGGCCAGTTTATTTCTTTTTTCAAATATATTTTTATTAATTTCAGAGAGGAAATGAGAGATAGAAACATCAATGATGGGAGAGAATCATGGCTGGGCTGCCTCCCTCATGCCTCCCACTGGGGACCGAGCCCACAAACCCGGGCCTGTGCCCGGACCGGGAATCGAATTGCGGCCTCCTGGCTCCTGAGCCACGCAGGTCGGGCAGGATGGCCATTTCAGACCCTGGCTGGTGTCTTTGCAAGTGGCCGCTTTGATCCGTGGTCAGTGTGCAATGCAGACCAGCACAGGGAAGCCCGTTCTAGGTTTTCTAGGTGAAAGGGCCCCTCCGTTTCCCCCGTCCCTTCCCTCTCCCGCCCCCCCCCCCCCACTTCCCGCCCTCCCCTGCCCGCTATAGGCCTCCCACTCATGCTACCTGTTGGGTCTCCCATTCCAGCCTTTTGCTTGACCACAGAGGGAGTTGGACATGGGGAGGGGTAATTCCTCCCCCCTCATTGGGGACGTGGGGTTTCTCTGGGAGAAGGCGGGACCCACGGGAGGCTTCCCACTGGGAAAAGTAGGAGCCACTTGGGCCAGGGCTCCCCCAGAGCGGGATTAGGGGTCTTGGAGCAGGACCAGTGACCAGAGCCTGGGGGACCCTGGACCTTCCATCCCCACCCCACATCCGTGACAGAGCCCGTGACCCCTGTCCAGGCCTCCGGCATCAGCAGGCCGAGGCTGGGGGAGGGGAGCCCCCGGGGCTGGGCCCCAGGTGACCATGCCTTCCGCTCTGTCTCCCCACAGCCCATAGGGGGCAACCACAACGTCTTCCAGGCCAACTCCAAGCTGGCCCAGTGGCGCATGCGGGTGGAGCTGAGCATCGGCCCCAGCCTCTTCTGGGAGGCCCACAACCGGCTGGTGAAGCTGGGCGAGTGGGACTGCTCCACGCTGGACCCGTCGGTCAAGGAGAGGATCGTCGACTTGCTGCGGAAGTTCAAGTAGAGCAGCCCTCGTGCAGCGTCCGGCTGCTCAGCCCTCTGAGCCTCCTTTCTGGGCACACACACCGAAAACCACTGTTTCTTTGTCCAATAAAGAACCGGAACCACTGCCACGGCTGCCGAGCCTGCGTCCTCGGGGTGGGCACAGGTCTGCTGTGGGAGTGGGTGGGAGTGGGTCCTCCCAGCTTCCAAAGGAATTTAAAAATTAAAGGTTAGTGGCAGGGGGGGAGGGGGGAGGTCGGCGGGGGGCGGGGAGTTGGGGGGGGAAGAGGTCAACCAAAGAACTTGTGTGCATCTATGCATTTGCCATGACACAGACAATTGGGCGGTGAAGGCCTGGGGTGGGGGGGGTGGGGGGGTGGGGGGGTGGGGATGGGCTAGAGGGGGTCAATGGGGGGAAAAAGGGGACGTCTCAAATATTTTCAACAATAAAGGTTTAATTTTTAAAAATCTAAAAAAATAAAATTAAAGGTTAAGTATGGTTAAGCTGCCAATAATAATAGTTGATGATTTCAATACTCCACATCAATAATGCAAGGAAGGAGGAGACTTGAACACCATTAATTTCATATATATATATATATATATATAGTTTGGATCAGGAGATAGAACTTCAGCCTGTGGACCTAAGGGTCCTGGGTTCGATTCCAGTCAAAGGCATGTACCTTGGTGGCAGGCTCCTCCCCAGCCCGGGCCCTGGTCAGGGCTCGTGCAGGAGGCAGCCCATTGATGTATTTCTCTCACATCGGTGTTTCTCTCTGTCTCTCCCTCTCTCTAAAAATCAATGGGAAAATATATCCTTGGGTGAGGATGAAAAACTAAATAAATTTAAAACAAAAACCCCAAAACAGCAGAACAAACATTCAAGTGCATGTGGCATATCTCCATGATAGACCATCTGTCAGGCCGTAAAATCTCCAGTTTAAACAGATACAAATCATAACAATGCATGTTCTCTGAATGCAATGGAAGAAACCAGAAAAATCTGGCTCCGGACTCCACGCCCTTAGCCCCACACTCGCAGTGGTTCTCAACCTTCCTAGACATGCCGTGACCCTTTCATACAGTTCCTCATGTTGTGGCGACCGACCCCCAACCATAAAATTATCTTCGTTGCTACTTCATCACTGTAATGTTGCTGCTGTTATGAATCGTCATGTAAATATCCGATAGGCAGGATGTATTTTCAGGGGTCGCGACCCACAGGTTGAGAACCGCTGGTTCCAGCAAGTGTCAGAGCCCTGGGGCCGGGGGTGGGCATTGTGTGGCGGCTCCCTTCCCTCCACGTGCACACCCGGGAGCCTCACCACCTCGGCCCTCCTGCCCGGGTGGGCACAGGGCCTCACGGGCGCTGGGATGGCTTCTCCCCTTCCTGGGCCTGTTTCTCCCTCTTTAGCAGGATACGGACCCACCCAGCCCTCCCACCTCTGCCTATACATCCGAAAACGTTCTGCGTCTGTATTCACGCCGCGGCCTTCGTTTCCTCATCTGTAAAATGGGGCTGATAGGAGATTCTCATCGGTGCTAACAGATGGAACTGGAAGCTGACATCCTACATCCAACCAGCCAGCCACAGAGCCCGGGGACGGGGAGCCATCGCCGCCCCTCTGGCTGCGCCCTGAGCCCCAGGCTGCAGCCTCTCGGACACGCCCGCCCGCCCGTCGGGGCGGCAGCAGCCATTGGACCTGGAACGACCTGCAGGGGGCGTGGCCACGGAGCCGAGCCCGCCCGCGTGTGGCCGCGCTGCGCGCAGTGTCCCCGGGTCACGGCCGCGAGCTCGGCGCCCCGCCCCGCCATGGGCCTGGAGCTCTACCTGGACCTGCTGTCCCAGCCCTGCCGCGCCGTCTACATCTTCGCCAAGAAGAACGGCATCCCCTTCGAGCTGCGCACCGTGGAGCTGCTCAAAGGTGGGCCCGGCGGGGTTCCGGGAACCGAGAGGTCGGGGAGGAGCGGGGAGGCCACACGTCGCTTGGGGGGGGGGGTGAAGGGGGGACCCCCTCCCCGCGCCACCTCCTTCCCGGGGCCATCGCGGAAAACGGCGACACCAGGAAGCTCCGAGACCCTGGGAGCCCCGGGAACGCTGCTTGGCCAGAGGCCAGATCCAGGAGGAGAGACCTGCCGGCTCCGTCGACCTGTGACCCAGGAGGTCGGGGCCCAGGCCCGGGGTGCAGGCTCCATCCCCAGTGGGGGGCGTGCAGGAGGCAGCCGACCCATGGTTCTCGCTCTTCCTTGATGTTTCCATCTCTCTCTCCCCCGCCCTTCCTCTCTGAAATCAATAAGAATAAACAAATGAATAAAGAGGAGAGACCTGGTGAAGAAAGGGTGCCCTGGGCGTAGGGACAGGGGCCTTTAGAAAAGAGAGGAGAGAGGCGGCAGGAGGAGAGGGGTTAAGGCCGCCCGGTGTAGAGCTGGGGCTGCGGCCAGCCCCGCCTGGGCAGCCTCCCTCGCTGAAGTTCTGCAACAGCTGGCACTGCCCCCACCTTCCAGCCCTTCACCTGCCCAGTCCGCGCTGGTGCCCCTTCTATCCCTTCCTTCTCCTCCTCCTCTCTCCCCTCCCCTCCCCCCTCCC
The DNA here is from genome assembly GCF_964212035.1 of Myotis nattereri. NCBI lineage: Eukaryota > Metazoa > Chordata > Mammalia > Chiroptera > Vespertilionidae > Myotis > Myotis nattereri. The sequence goes on along the minus strand of NC_138095.1, from coordinate 27,251,441 downwards.
CTCCTCCCTCTCCTCCCCCTCCCCCTCCTCCTCCTCCTCCCCTCCCCCTCCCCTCCCCCCTCCCCCCTCCCCTCCTCCCTCTCCTCCTCCTCTCCCTCCTCCTCCTCCTCCAACTTTGCCTTTATTCACTCTGTCCTCTGTTCCTCCTGTTCCTGATGCGGAGGGGGTGCTCCATGGTGTACCCCGGGAAAGGGAGGAGGGTTTGGGGGGCTTGGTGAACCCTACACCCTGAGCAAGAGGATTTGTTTCTTTGGCAAGGCCCCAAGGACACGACTGGCACACGGCGTCCTGGCATGTGGGTGTAGAACCCACGGATCGCCTGGAGGAAAAGCAGGGCAGCTTGCCCTGGCCCGTTCAGCTCAGTGGACAGAGTGTCGGCCGAAGGGTCTCGGGTTTGACTCAGGTCAAGGGCACGTACCTGGGTTGCAGGTTCCCCTGCCCTGGCCGGGGTGTGTGTGTGCAGGAGGCACCCAATCGATGTGATTCTCTCACATTGATGTTTCTCTGTCACTCCCTCTCCCTTCCACTCTCTCTAAAAATCACTGGGGAAATGCGCTCGGGTGAGGATTAACCACAAACAAGGGCAGGATGACTCTTCCGAGCCTTCGGCCCAGCACCCAGCGCCTCTCCACCACGCCCTTGCGCTGGTCTGTCTTTCTGTCGGAATCACCCTGTCTTTCCAGCCTCCTCTGTGGACTGCCACCTGTCCAGCCCGGGGTTCCCTCTGCAGAGTGTGGGGCAGGAGGGGGCACGGGGACTAAGGGGTGTCCCAGCCAGGATGTCAGACAGAGGGGTGTGCCGAGGGAGGAGTTTCTTACAGGAGAGGAGGGAGGGTGCCTTGGTGCAGGCGTAGTGTGAAGGGAGGGAGGGAAGGAGAGAGGGAGGGAGGGTGGGTGGTGGGTGAGGTCACCACTGGAGGGTTAGGGGTTGTGTGTGGCTTTGAGAAGCTTTCCCCAAGGCAGGGGTAATGGGGAGCCACTGAATACTGTTGAGCAAGCAGTGGTTAAACTTTAAAAAATATATATGTTTTTATTGACCTCAGAGAGAAAGTGAGAGGGAGGGAGAGAGAAACATCATTGATTGGCTGCCTCCTGCATGCCCTCTAACTGGGCATGTGCTCTGACTGGGAATCGAAGGGTGACCTCCTAGTTCATAGGTCGATGCTCAACCACTGAGCCACACTGTCAAGGCGACTTAAGTGCCTTCAGAATCTTCTCTCCAGGTGCATCTGCAGGAGCAGAAACCTCTCAGATAAACTCCCGCGAGGCCAGGATCCTGTAGGGAGTGGGCACAGGCCCTAAAGGACTCTGCATTCTCCTCTGACCACCCACCATGATGCGCTCTCCACAGGCCAGCACCTCAGCGATGCCTTTGCCCAGGTGAACCCCCTCAAGAAGGTGCCTGCCCTGAAGGATGGCGACTTCACCTTGACAGAGAGGTAACTGGGGCCCGGGGCTGCTCCCAGACCTCGCTGGGACCATCTTGTCCTAACCTCTATTTTATCTTATTTTATTTTTTAAAATATATTTTTATTGATTTCAGAGAGGAAGGGAGAAGGAGAGGGAGACAGAAACATCCATGAGAGAGACTCATGGATTGGCTGCCTCCTGCACACCCCCTACTGGGGATGGAGCCCGAAACCCGGGCATGTGCCCTGACCGGGAATCGAACCCAGGGCCTTTCAGTCTGCAGGATGATGCTCTATCCACTGAGCCAAACCGGCTAGGGCCACAGTGCCCTTTCTATACCCAGCATGTCCTCCCTCCCCTGCAGTGTGGCCATCCTACTCTACCTGACTCGCAAGTTCAAGGTCCCTGACCACTGGTACCCTCAGGAGCTGCAGGCTCGTGCCCGCGTGGATGAGTACCTGGCATGGCAGCACACGACCCTGCGGAAAAACTGCCTCCGGACCCTGTGGTATAAGGTGAGGCCCAGACAGGGGCAGTGAGGGCACCACCTCAGAGAGGCTCAGGCACTGTCACCTCCTCCTTTTCCGTTCGGGTAGTTTCTGCTGACCCCACTTTGACTTCACTCATTCTTCCTTCTGTTGTGCTCAGGTTGCTGTTAAGCCCATTGAATATATTAATATATATATATATATATATATATATATATATATATATATATTATTGATTTCAGAGAGGAAGGGAGAGGGAGAGAGAGAGAGAAACATCAATGATGAGAGAGAGTCATTGATCGGCTGTCTCCTGCATGCTCCCTACTGGGATCAAGCCTGCAACCTGGGCATGTGCCCTGACCTGAATCAAACCCAGGACCCTTTAGTCTGCAGGCCAACGCTCTATCCACTGAGAAAAACTGGCTAGGGCTGGGCCTCACTTTTTTTAAATATACAATGCAAGTCATGTACTGTTATTCCTATATCATAGTTGAGGAAATTGAGGCTCAGAGGGTTTGGGTGTTTTGCTCTAGGCTCTGCAGTTTGTAAGTGATAGAGTGGAGACCTTAAAAGCCCATCCTCCTGCCCTAGCTGGTTTGGCTCAGTGGATAGAGCGTCAGCCTGCGGACTGAAAGGTCCCAGGTTCGGTTCCAGTCAAGGGCACATGCCGGGGTTGCAGGCTCGATCCCCAGTGGGGCGGGGGGTGCGGGAGGCAGCCGATCAGTGATTCTCTCTCGTCATTGATGTTTCTCTCTCTCTCTCTCCCTCTTTCTTCCTCTCTGAAATCAATAAAAATATTTTTTTTTTTAAAAAAAGCCCATCCTCCTAATTACTTCTACTGTAAGAGGGATTGCTTTTATATCAGGAGGGAAGAGGCTATGAAATAAGTAGTTCCTAAGCCAGCCTCCTCCCCTCCACAAAGTTCAGGTTCCCTTTGATTCATTCTTAAAGGGGTTTGAGTCTGGGAGAAGCCTCCAAGGCTCAGCCAATCAGAGCTCACGGAAGCAGGAAGAGTTCACGAAAGCGGGGTCCTTTGGGAATTTCCCTGCAGGCCTTCCCAGGATATGGAACCAGGGAAGCAGCTCCAAAACTGGGGGTTGGGGGTGCTTGCCTTCCTACCCTCAAGGCTGGACTGGCCCTAACCACCACCCCTCTCCCTGCTCTTTGCCTGCCCACCCACCAGGTAATGTTCCCCGTTTTCCTGGGTGAGCCTGTATCTCCCGAGACCCTGGCAGCCACCCTGGCAGAGTTGGACTCGACCCTGCAGATATTTGAAGACAATTTCCTCCAGAACAAGGCCTTTCTTGTGGGGCCCCACATTTCCCTGGCCGACCTGGTGGCCATCACGGAGCTGATGCATGTGAGTGCTGTGGGCAGGGCAGGCCCGCTAGGCTGGGTGGGTCGCTGGAGTCCTCCGCCTGCCGCCCATCCTGGGACTGGGACATTGCTTATTTGTGGTCCCCTCTTCTGGAACTATGTGGTCCCCAAACCAGGCAGGTGCTGCTTGGCTTCGCCCGTCCGCCCTTACCCTGCCCTGTCCCTGCTTCCCCTACAGCCCGTGGGCGCTGGCTGCCAGATCTTTGAAAGCCGACCCAAGCTGGCTGCATGGAGCCAGCGCGTGGAGGCAGCAGTGGGGTCGCTCCTCTTCCGGGAGGCCCATGAGGTCATCCTGAAGGCCAATGGCTTTCCACCTGCGGACCCTTCCGTAAAGCAGAAGCTGATGCCTAGGGTGCTGGCCATGATCCAATGAGCCGGGAAGCCTCCCGTCCCCCCCGCCCCCCTGGCAGATCACAAAACTCTTTCATGAGACCCCAGAGAGCAGGAGTGACTTGCCTGAGTCCCATTGCTCCCCAGGCCAGGTCCCTAGCCTCACCCCCTCTTCCATTGCTACCTGAAAAGCATTAGAGAAGAATAGCCCACTCAGTCCTCATCTCCTTTAGTCACTAATTTCCTTTGCAGTTTGGTAAATAAACCTGGGCTTAGCCGAGCCTCCACTTCTAACGCTGTTGTGTGATTTATCCGACCTTTCTTCAGCCCTGGTCTTGGTCTTTGTCCAAAAGATAACCCTCTTTTGTAGGCCCTGTGGGTCAGCTTCTCCCTGCTGGTTGCCAAGAGTGACATGAACAACAGCCCTCTGGCCTTCTAATTCCCAGGGGAAGTAATTTACCAGCAAGCAGAGGGGTCAGCAATCATCCCCCATGTGTTGGCTGTAGGCATGCTGGTAGACCAGTTGGCTGGGCCGGCCTCCCAGGACATTGTCCTTTGGCACCAAATATTGTAAGTTATGAGCCCTGCATCTGCCCTGAGGAATCGGTCAGGGGAGGGGAAAATCTGAATGGCAACCCGCCTGGTTGTTACCGGTCCAAAGTTCATGTGCCTCAGAAGGCCAAAACTCAAAATGGGTTCGAATTTGGAGTTAAGGAAAGGCGCCAGCTGAGAACAGGGGAGCCTGAGTGGTTCCTGGAGTCCATCTCACCCAAGCACAGAGTTCAGGCTGCTTTTATGTCCAGAAAAGGGGAAATGGGAGGGGCTGTCTTTGCAGAACTCAAACCTCAGGCAGAATTCCTCTAAGGACAGCATGTCTGCATGCAAAACTGAGCAGAAAGTGTTAGCCTGCAGGGCGTGGGAGCGAGGCGGGCTGGAACAAGATGGAGTCCGAGAGACACTGAGCATTTCCCTCCGTTACGTGGTCAGGACTCGGTCACTCAGAGCCTTCACTGCCACAGCGAGGCCCTGTGAGCCGTGAGCAGGAATGGTGTGCTCAGGTTGTATTTCAGAAGAATATTCTGGCAGCTGGGGGGGTTGGACTAGAGGGTGGCCAGGGAGGAGGCAGGGAGATTGGATATTGCAGCGACCCAGTCAAAGGTGACTGGTGGGGGGTGGGGGGCAGACCCCTGGATAGGGGTGCGGGACAGGCTCCTTCCAGCCTGAAGCGGCGGGTAGGGCTTCCTTAACTGGGGAGCATGGGGGACCAGGAAGGCCAAGCTATTCTCAAATTTTCCAGTGACTGATCCTCTTGCCAAGTGGCTTTCTTGGGTTTGGGGGCAGAGTCTTCTCCCCTCCCCCCCAAATATATATTTTTATTGATTTCAGAGAGGAAGGGAGAGGGAGAGAGAGAAACATCAATGATGAGAGAGACTCATCGATCGGCTGCCCCCTGCACACACTCCACTGAGGATCCAGCCCTCAACCTGGGCCTGTGCCCTGATGGGGATTCGAACTGTGACCTCCTGGTTCACAGGTCGAGGCTCAACCACTGAGCCATGCCAGCCGGGCTGGGCAGAGCCTTCTTAACCCGGGCGGGCATTACAGCCACGGGCCTGAGGAGCTCCAGGGTCACAGTGGGGAAGGTCCAGGGCCCTGCAAGGCTTACGTGAACCTACAGGGCTTCTGCTCTCTGGGAGGGATGAACCGGAGCGTGAGGAATGCGGGTTAGGCCTCTGCAGAGAGCAGATCCAGGCGCCCCAGCCTCCCCCCTGGCACGGCGCACCCCCTTTCTCTCCTCCCTAGTGTTCTCAGCGGCTCGGACTCCCTTCCTCTCTCAGCCTCCTCCCTGGGTCCGGGTCAGGGCTGGGGCGCCCTTCCCGTCTGTTTCCCATTATCATCCCCCCTGTCCATTGGACAAAGGAAGACGCTGAGGTCCAGGGAAGGGGGGTGACCTGGCCCCAGACCCCAGCCCAGACCCCCGAGGGAGAAGGTGGGAGGTGCGGGCGCCGCTGATTGGCCCGCAGTTACCCGAGCCACCCAATAGGCGAGGAGGGCGCGGCGGGCTCGGGCCGGGGCTGCGCGCGGGCTCCCGTGCGTCCGGCGGTTTCAGCCGGCGGTTCGCGTCCTGGCCGGGTTCCCCGGGTCCGCCTCCCTCTCGTTGGTCGGCCTGCCGCCCTCTTCATGGGCCTGGAGCTCTACCTGGACCTGCTGTGCCAGCCCTGCCGCGCCGTCTACATCTTCGCCAAGAAGATCGGCGTCCCCTTCGAGCTGCGCACCGTGGAGGTGCTCAAAGGTGGGCGAGGCGCAGGGCGGGGTGCGGACAGACAGGCAGACAGACTCTGCAGCGCAGAAATATCGCACCGGTTATCACTTGCGTATTTTTTTTTATTGATTTGAGAGAGGAAGGGAGAGGAGGGAGAGAGAGAGAGAAACATCAATGAGGAGAGAGAATCATGGATCGTCTGCCTTCTGCACGCTCCGCGCTGGGGATCGAGCCTGCAACCCGGGCCTGTGCCCTGACCCAGAATGAACTGTAACCTCCTGGTTCACAGCGGATGCTCCACCAGAGCCACGCTGGCCCAGCATCAGTTGTGTATTTTTAAAGAGCCTCAACCTTTGTCTAGTGAAAACGAAATATTCTTTAAAATATAGGTTAAGAGGGAGCGAGGCAGGTAGAGGCCATAGGGTTTGGGGTGGGGGTGGGGAAGTGGAGTGAGTGCCCCTGGACCTCCACACCCCGAGGTGGAGAAGACAACTGCTTCCTCCTTTATGCCCCACCTGCTGGGAGGAGAGGGTGGTTCTACCCCATCTGGTCTCTTCTTTGCTCCTCCCCACCCCTGCGGGTCTCCCCTCCACATTTACAGAATCCAGCAGAGGGGACGGGACTGGACCGGGACAGTAGGGCAAGCTCCAGATCCAGAGCCCCCTGGGCAGGCCCTGAGGGGGGCCCCTGCTGGGCTGCGCCTGCCCACCTTTCGTCTTTGGTGCCCCGGCCTGCTACGCTGCCACCCTGCTCTGCCTTTGCAGCCCTTCCCGGGCTGGGCACACAGGCGGTTTCTGGAGGGAGCCTGGGTCGGAGCGATCCTGTCCACTCCGGAGAAGGGCACGGGGCCCTGACTCCACGCCCCTGTACTGCTGTAGCTTCAGCACTGGCAGGGCCCGGGGGAGGGGGGGCATGCAGCATCGAGTCAGGCCTGGGAACCCCCACTGGGGAGGGAGCCTTGGGCATCTGGCTCAGGAAAGGAAGAAGAGCTGAGCTGTGGGAGGCTGGGTGACGGGGTCAGGGGCCCGGGTGGGACCAAGGACCGGCTGAGGGCTGGAAACAGGTATGGCCCCGCTCGGGGCTCTGCACAGTTCACGCGGCCTGCATAGGCAGGGGGATCGCGGGGGGCAGGCCGCAGTGCCTGACGTGGATGGAATCGGCTGGCTACAGGGATGTGCGTCATCTTCCTCCCGGGGCTGAGCCACGGTGCTGCTTGGCCCAGGTGCAAGGAGGTGACACAGGAGTGGTGGTGGCCCTCTGGGAGGGTCAGGGGACAGTAGGGTGGCCTCTTCCCTGGTGCCCCGCCTGGATAGGGGCCTCAGAAAGATCCTGGATGGTCCGGCCGGTGTGGCTCAGTGGTTGAGCATTGACCTATGAACCAGGAGGTCACCGTTCAATTCCTGGTCAAGGCACACGCCGGGGTTGCGGGCTCCATCCCCAGTGGGGGGCGTGCAGGAGGCAGCTGGTCGATGATTCTCTCTCATCATTGATGTTTCTCTCTCCCTCTCTCTTCCTCTCTGAAATTAATAAAAAAATATTTTTTTTAAAAAAAGAAAGATTCTGGCTGCTGGGTGGGCGTGGCCAGAGACCTCGGAGGGTTCAGGCTCCCCCCCTGCCTCACTGCTCTCTCCCGTAGGTCAGCACAACAGCGATGACTTTGCCCAGGTGAACCCCCTGAGGAAGGTGCCAGCCTTGAAGGATGGGGACTTCACCCTGGCCGAGAGGTAATGGCCCCTGAACTGCTGCATGGCCTTGGGGGGCTGGCCCCCTGTGTGCCCACTGCCGATAGCTTGGGACATGGTTTATGTTCCGTGAGCAGCTGTGCCCGCCCCAGGATGGAGAGTGGCTTGAAATGGGCGGAGATGCCAGGGCTGGGAGGGGCACCTGGCATTGCTCCTGTTGTGTCCATGGTTTGACTAAGCTGGGGAGTGGTACTGGGTGCTGCTGGGTGCTGGGTGAGTGGCTCTCACCCTCAGGGCCCATCTGGGTGCCCCCCTTTTTGAGGGCGCTTTCTCTGAGCACACACCCCTCTTCTGAAATCCCGTTACGTTTTTGTTGTTTTACTTTGTGCCCTTAGTTCAGATGATAGGATAGCTCAGCGTAGCGCTGTGTGACCTTGGGGAAATCCCCTAACCTCTCTGAGCCTCACACTCCTACTCTGCACCTGGAGATGGTGAAATGCGTCGCCCACATGGGGACACACATGCCAGGAGCCGAGGCCTATCCCACCCAGGGCCTGGCCCCTGGAGAGTAGCTGAGAAGTGACTGGGACCTCTCCCCGCCCCTGCTGTCCCTCCCAGTGTGGCCATCCTGCTGTATCTTAGCCGGAAGTATGAGGCCCCTGACCACTGGTACCCCCAGGACCTGGAAGCCTGCGCCCGTGTGGACGAGTACTTGGCATGGCAGCACACGGCTCTGCGGAGCAGCTGCTCCCTGGTCATGTGGCAGAAGGTGAGCCTGGGGGCAGGGACCCTGCCTGGGTCCTCAGGGGATGGCGCCTTCTGTTTAAAACATTCTGTTCAGCCCGGCCGGCATGGCTCAGCGGTTAAATGTCTACCTAGGAACCAAGGAGGTCATGGTTCGATTCCCGGTCAGGGCACAGGCCTGGGTTTTGGGCTCCATCCCCAGTGTGGGGCGTGCAGGAGGCAGCTGATGATTCTCATCATTGATGTTTCTATCCTCCCTCTCCCCTCCTCTCTGAAATCAGCAAAGATATTGTTAAGAAAGAGTCCTCCTTGAGCTGCTAGGGGCTGGCGAGGAGCCCACTCAAGCTGGAGGGGGCAGGAGCCTCTCCGTGCAGAACGGAGAGAAGTCAAGTAGAGCGAGTGTAGAGCTTTGCTCCCCAAAAGGCTGGTCCGCAGACCAGGAGCGTCAGCGGCCCCTGGGAGCTCATGGACATGCCGAGTCTCAGGCCCCACCCAAGCACACGACGCAGGAATGGGCTCTGGAACCATATTCCAGAGCGAGTCCCAGGCGCATGCCCCTGTGAGAAGTCTGAGTGGGGTGGGAGGTGGAGGGAGGGGGAGCGGGTGGCAGCTGCACCAGTGGGGCTGGTGGTGAGGCCTTTGTGGGAGGACAGTGGGAGCCCCGGAAGGCTTGCTGCAGCGAGAAGGGACGGGCAGCCTGAGGTTGCAGAGGGCTCTCCCAGCGGCCTTGTGAGCATCTAGGGAGGGTGGAGGCTGGCCTTGTGTGAGGGGGAGATGAGGCCTGGGCCGGTGGTGGTGGCTGTGGGTGGAAAGGAACGGGGGGGGAGCAAGGAGAAGCTAGGCTGGGCTTTGGGCGGAACCTCAGCCCGCTCCTGCCTGCCCCCCACCAGATGATGCTCCCTGTGTTCCTTGGCGAACGGGTGCCCCCCGAGACCTTGGCATCTACTCTGGCCGAGCTGGACAGGTGCCTGCAGCTGCTTGAGGACAAGTTCCTGAAGGACGATGACTTCCTCGCAGGGCCCTGCATCTCGGTGGCCGACTTGGTGGCCATCACAGAGCTGATGCACGTGAGTGCCCGGGGGGGGCGTGGCCCATGGGGCGTGGGGTGCCCGGGAGGGAGCCAGTGTACCAGCTCACGCTGCCCTTCCTGGCTGCTGACCCAGGGCATGTTACTTCCTCCTGTGTCTCAGTGTCCTCATCTGTAAAATGGGACTTTAAAACCCCGCCCTGCAGGGATATCCAGGCCTTTCTCAGTGTCTCCTGGGAGGGGACCCCCAGCCTTTCACACAGGGGGCAGAGGAGCGAAGTCCACCTGGTGGGTCCCTAAACCAGGTCAGCCGCCTTACAGCTCCCTCTCCCCTCAGCCTGTCAGCGCCGGCTACCACGTCTTCAAAACCCGCCCCAAGCTGGCGGCCTGGCGCCAGCGCGTGGAGGCGGCGGTCGGGGAGGACCTCTTCCAGGAGGCCCACGAGGTGGTCATGAAGGCCAAGGACCTGCCGCCAGTGGACACTGCCATGAAGGACAAGCTGAAGCCCTTGGTGCAGGTTTTGTTGTAGTGAGGAGGGGCGGGCCTGCAGCCCATGTGGAGACTGGTGTCAAAATAAAGAGATGGAGCTGCCCCTCTCCTTGGCCTGAGCAAGGCACCCGCACAATCTCTGTTCTCGAGATCCCTCCAGCATCAAGCCCACGCTCCTCCTCTTGTTTGTCTACTTACTCCACGCTTGCCCCTTCCACTCCAACTGGCAGGAGACCTCTGGAATGAGCTTTATTTATTATTTTTAAAATATATATTTTTACTGATTGCAGAGAGGAAGGGAGAGGGAGAGAGAGAAACATCGATGATGAGAGAGAATCATGGATCGGCTGCCTCCTGCACGCCCCCCACTGGGGATCGAGCCGGCAACCTGTGCCTGTGCCCTGACTGGCAATCGAACCCTGACCTCCTGGTTCATAAATCGACGCTCAGCCCCTGAGCCACATCCGTCAGGCTCACTTATATTTTCATCTACAATTCAGCCAGCTTCGAAACACTGATGACAGTGCCATGGTCAGTCACACCAACAGATTTCCATGTTTTAAGTAACACCCTTTGTTTTGCCTATAAAAACATGAGGTGTCATAGCCTTGGCCAGTGTAGCTCAGTTGGTTGGAGCTTTGTCCTGGGTTCCATTCCTGGTCAGGGCACATGCCCAGATTGTGGGTCCCATTCCTGGTCAGGTGCGTGCGGGAGGCAACCAATGTTTCCCTCTCACAGTGATATTTCTCTCTAAAAAAGCATGTAGCTGGGTGAGAATTAAGAAGAATAAAGTACCATAAACGTTGCTGGTAATTCTCCTGCGACCTGGCTCCCATCCCCTGCTGGACACACTGACAGATGTCCAGGCCTGGCAGGGATTCCCCAAACCTGAGCCTCCTTGCCCAGCCCCACGTGTCACCCACGGGTGTCACCAGGTCTCCTGATCAAGTGCAGTGCAGATTATCACACCAAATGTGAAGTTGCCTAACTTTGAAGTGGTGGCAATGCATTAAAAAAATTTCAAATTCTCCATGAGGAAGTAACGTTACCAGGGTTGATCCTGGGGAAGGCCCCTACAGGTGTGTGTGTGTGTGGGGGGGGGTGGTTGGGGGGGGGTGTACAGCCCTCCATCTACTAGTAAAGGGAGAGAGAGCAGGACCGCAGCTCTGGAAAACCACCGGAAGCGGAGAGGAGGTCAGTGTGGCTGGAGCGGGGGCGGGGCTGGGGCGGGGGGCGGGGCCATGGTTCTGCCAATGACAGAGTGGGGTGACACCGGGGGGAGGGCCGGACAATAGGACCTCCCAGCCCAGCCTGCTTGGCTCAGTGGATGACCCTCCTCCACCTGGCACCCGGAGGTCGCGGTTGGACTCCGGGTCGGGGCACAGGCCCGGGTTGTGGGCTCCATCCCCAGTGCCGGGCGTGCAGGAGGCAGCCGGTCCATGACTCTCATCATTGATGTTTCTCTCTCCCTTCCTCTCTGAAATCAACAGGACAAATATATTTTTAAAAAATATTTTAAAAAAGGACTTCCGGAAATCTGGGTCAGAGTCCACCAAGGTTTTCTGCTGAGGCGGGAGGTGCAGCCTAGGCAGCCAATCGGGAGGCGCTGCGTGCCCGCAGAGCCAATGAGGAGCCCGCTTCCCGCGCCCCGCCCCGCCTCCTAGTCGGGGTCTAGGGGACACCCCGCGGCTGCTAAGCCCGTCTCCGCCGGCGCCGCGCAGTCCTCCCGCCCGACATGCCCTTCGTGGAGCTGGACACCAACCTGCCCGCTGCCCGCGTGCCCGCGGGGCTGGAGAAGCGGCTCTGCGCAGCCACCGCCGCCATCCTGGGCAAACCCGAGGACGTGAGCGTGGGCCGGGGGAGCTCCCCGGGGCTGGGGGCGCGCTCGGTCCACGCCCCGACTCCCCCATAGGGACTCCGCCTCCCAGGGCCCCCCACGGAGCGCCGACTTCTCGCTCTCCACCACCTCGCGCGCGCCCCCCTCCCGCCCCCCAGCCCTGACCCCGCGGGATCCTCGGCGCGAGCCTGGCCCGCGCCGGCTCCAGGAGAAACCCTGTGTCCCCGCAGCGCGTGAGCGTAACGGTGCGGCCCGGCCTGGCCATGGCGGTGGGCGGCTTGGCCGATCCCTGCGCGCAGCTGAAGGTCTCCTCCATCGGAGTGGTGGGCACGGCGGAGCAGAACCGGGACCACAGCGCCCGGTTCTTCGAGTTCCTCACGAAGGAGCTGCAGCTGGGCCAGGACCGGTGCGTCGGGGCCGGGAGCGGACACGCCCGGGGCTGCTGAGCCCCCCGGGGGTGGGGGGGCGGACTGTGACCCACGTCAGGGTCTCTCCTAAAGGGGGTGGGGGGCAAGCAAATGCCTCACCTTGCCCAGAAAGGTGTAGCGCCTGGGGGTCCGGGGGGCTCACCTTTGGGGTGTTAGGGGAACTGAAGGAAGTTCTGGCTGTGAGTGTAGTTCTGGGTGAGCCACACCGCCCTGCAGCCACCATCCCGCCCCTGACATACATACCGACCGCCCTGTTGGAGGGAGAACATAAGGGGGTGAGCCAGCTCGCAGCATCTACCTGGTGGGCCAGGGCAGCCTGGCGGGGGACCCCGTGGTGGGAATGAATGCCTGGCGAGGGGGGTCTTAGAATATGAGGCCTTGGCCAGGGAGCTGATGACATCTTTTTTCCTCTGTCCCCTGAAGGATACTTATCCGCTTTTTCCCCCTGGAGCCCTGGCAGATTGGCAAGAAAGGGACGGTTATGACCTTTCTGTGATCGGCAGAGTACACCCAGGGCATCTGTGAGCAGCCGCCTCTTCCGGAGAGGTGGTCTGGCAGAGGGAGGGCCTGGTGGATACCGGCTTCCGGCACCCCCACCTGCAGATACGCCTGTGACCTCACAGTCCTCTTCTTCCCCATCCTCAGCCAAATAAATGAAGAGAGCTTCGTCTTTCAAACATGGCTTCCTTTCCTGACCAAGGCATCCTGTTCATCCGGGCAGGGGGGTTGGCTTATGAGGTGGGGTGGCTCCTACCTTCAGGGTTGCTGTATCATGGGTTGTACTTAGGCTGCGCAAATTGGAAGATGGGCCCTAGCCGTTTGGCTCAGTGGATAGAGCGTTGGCCTGCGGACTGAAGGGTCCCAGGTTCAATTCTGGTGAAGGGCACATGCCAGGTTGCTGGCTCCATCCCCGGTAGGGGGCGTGCAGGAGGCAGCCGATCAATGATTCTCATCATTGATGTTTCTCTCTCCCTTCCTCTCTGAAATCAATTAAAAAAAATACATACATATATATGTATAAAAGCTAGAGCTTGGAGTTCCTTCCTTTGGCAACCTGCCCAACTGTTTCTGTACTCATTCCTTTTACCTACACGGGTGTCTTGCTTCCCAGATGGTTCAGGGAACATAGGTTGAGTGTGAATGAATGAGTGAAGTGCCCAAGGAGGGATTCAGGCCTAACTTTGTCAGGACCTAAGGCTGAAACAGCAGCCTCCTATCTGGCCTCTCCACCTTAAATCTCTTAGCACCACTCTGGTGAGGTGATGTCACCTGTTTTCTGCAGGGGGGTGTGGGAGGGTGGGACTGGCTCCTCCCCCTTCTCCAGCAAGAATGCTTAGCCCTATCGGTTTGGCTCAGTGGATAGAGCATTGACCTGCAGACTAAAGGGTCCCAGGTTCGATTCCGGTCAAGGGCAGATGCCCAGGTTGCTGGCTCGATCCCCAGTGGGGGGGGTGCAGGAGGCAGCCAATCCATGAATTCTCTCTCATTGTTTCTCTCTCCCTCTTCCTTCCTCTCTTAAATTAATAAAAATAAATTAAAAAAAACAGTGCATAAATAAGTGGAACAACAAAGGGATGTTTCTCTCTGCCTTCTCTCTCTAAAATCAATAAAGAAAATTTATAAAAGGTTGGTGACTTCATTATTTTTGTAAATCCTGGATATCAGTAACACTTTATTGTACTGAAGTGACTGAATTCTTCATGATTTGACTGTCTTTGGGTGTCAAAGAGAAAGCCTACCGTTCACTCCTATGTAAGGAATTCTCGGACTCAGGAGCTGTGCATTTCAGCCAGTGTGAAGCCCTCCCCCCAAACACTCAGCTCCCCAGAGAGGACCCTCTCTCAGCCGGAGACCTGGTCAGACGCCCTCCCACCTGGACCCTCTTTGGGCTCTGAAATCCTGTGGACCCCTCCCTGGCTGCTTGTTCACCGGATCTTGGTTTCTTTTTTCCTTGTTTCAGCGGTTGGTTGTATCTATTTTGGGGGCTTCCACTCCTTTTCAGAAGAGATGACAGGTAAGGGGAATGCTCTTCCTCCCCTGGTTCCTTCTTTTTTTTTTTTTTTTTTTTAAATATATATTTTATTGATTTTTTACAGAGAGGAAGGGAGAGAGATAGAGAGTTAGAAACATCGATAAGAGAGAAACATCGATCAGCTGCCTCCTGCACATCTCCCACTGGGGATGTGCCCGCAACCCTGGTACATGCCCTTGACCGGAATCGAACCCGGTACCTTTCAGTCCGCAGGCCGACGCTCTATCCACTGAGCCAAACCGGTTTTGGCTCCCTGGTTCCTTCTTAAGTGTTTCAGGTTTCTGTTGCCTTCATTTTAAAAATATGTATATTTCCGAGAGGAAGGGAGAGGGGGAGAGAAACATCAACGATGAGAAAATCACGGATCCACTGCCTCATGCACACCCCCTACCGGGACCGGGCATGGAACCGTGACCTCCTGGTTCATAGGTCCATGCTCCACCACTGAGCCACACCGGCCGGGCTCCGTTGCCTTCAAAACTCCTGCCCCAGGTTGTAGGAATAGCACCTCCCGTCACTTAGCGGCCGCTGGGGCCAGGCGCGGGGCTCGGCGCCTCGCAGGTATTTGCAAGTGCTGGGGCCGAGGTCCCGCCGCGGGCTGGCGCTCCAGGCCCCAAACACCCGACAACCGAAGCCGAGGCCGGGACTCAGGACCGGCCACCACCGAGCGCCGGCGCTTTTAACCAGCCGCCGGCAGGCGCGCGGCGCGTGCGCCCTCGTGGATTGGCTGGCTGAGCCGGCAGCGCAGCCAATGGGCATGCGTCTTGTTGTCAGGCGCGCGACCGGCGGGCCGGCGCGGGGGTCTGGGCGGACAGGCTGTTGCCGTGGAGACGCCCGGTGAATTCCCGGGCGGCGCGTTGCGGGGCGGCCTCGGGGGTGGGGGTGCGGCTCTCCCGAGCCGGGGCCGGGGCGGGGGCGCGAACCCGAGGGGCGGCGGGCGCGGGGCCGAGGCTGGTGCGGACGCGAGGGGCTCCTGGCAGCCCCAGCGCCCACAGTGGAGGAAGCGGAGGCCGGAGTGCGGGAGCGACGAGGCCGGAGCTCTCGGCCGCCTCGCGGGCCGTTTCCCGGCTCCGGCCGCCGCCCTGGGTGAGCCCGGGACGGGCTCCGGCCGCGAGAGTGGTTCCCAGTGACCACAACTGGGGCCACCACTGATTCGGCGTCTGCCGGGGGCAAAGCCCGGCGCTAAGCACCCCGGACCGGCGTCCTTCCTCCTCACCTTGGCCGCAGCCCCGCGAGGTGAGTGCTGGCGCCGCCGTGGACCGGGGTGGAAACCGAGGCCGGGGGCGGGGCAGCCCGACTGCGGGCGGAGAAGGTTGACCGGCCTCGTGGGCGCTCGCAGGTGTCGGCGCGGACGGCTGTGGGAGCCACTGCGCTCCTCGGGGCCAGGTCACTACCGGTCATCGCGTGGGATGGCCGGCGTCTGCGGCTAGCACCGAGACATCCTCAGCCTGGTTTCCTTGGAGGGTGCAAACTTTGGTTGCAAATAGAACAAGATCCTACCTGTCTAAATAGGGCTTCCTGTTCCGAGCATTTCGTATAAGTGGGGTCAGGTACCACGTGGCCCGGGACTGGCCAGCTTCATGGTTTCAGGGCTCACCCAGGTGTGGGCCGTTCCTTCCTTTTCATCGCCGACTAATACTCCGTTGTTGGAGAGACCACATTTGCTTGATCTGTTCATCAGTTGGCATCGGGTTTGTTTCCACTTTTCGGTTATTACGAATAAAGCTGCTATTCGCATGCCCTCATTAATTACTTTTCTTTTTAAAAATATATTGTTATGGAGGAAGGGAGAGAGAGGGAGAGAGAAACATCAATGATGAGAGGGAATCATGGATCGGCTGCCTCCTGCACGCCCCCTCCTGGGGATGGAACTCGCCACCTGGGCAGGTGCCCTGATTGGGGATCGAACCCGAGTCCGCCTACCTAGGGCCTCAATAATTTTTATAGCAGCACCTGTGACTTCATTGCGTGGCTGTAGTCTAGTGTATTCACCCACGCAACTAGCTGTGGCCATCTAGGTAGTTTTCCGTGTCTCGCGATGACAGTGCAGCAGTGCCTATGTGCATATTATTCCCCGTTGTTGGAGGTACACCTGCAGGGTGGGCTCTCGGAGTGGGACGGCTGGCATTTGGTTGAAAGACAGCGGCATCTGTCATTTTGTCCGGTTCTCCCTCCAGAGGGCTTGGACCCCGTTGCATTACCCCCCCCCCCCCCCCCCCGCCAGTGTGAGAAGGAGCCCGCAGCCTCCCCAGCAGAGGGCGCTGCTGTCCTACTTTCACCTCCGCCGGGTGATGGATGAGTGGGTCCCAGTACTGTTCAAAGTTTCATTTCTCTAGTCCGTGTGTTTGAACAGATCTTCCTATGTTTGAGAGAGCCAGCTGCATGTCTTTTTTGGTGCATTGTTTGTATGAGGCTCAGTGGTTGAACGTGAACTCATTGACCCAGGAGGTCAGGGTTGGTTTCCTGGTCAGGTCAGGCACGTGCCCAGGCTTGGAGCTTGGTGCCCAGTAGGGGGCGTGCAGGAGGCAGCCAGTCAATGATTCTCATCATGGATGTTTCTCTCCGCCCTTCCTCTCTCTGAAATTAATAAAATATATTTTTAAAAATTGCGGTAAAGTATACTTTACTTGAAACGTGCCATTTTAACTGTTGTTTAAGTGCACCGCCTCATGGTATTAAGCGCCTCCACGCTGTTGTGCCGACGCCACCACCACCATCTCCTGAGCTTTTTTTATTGTCCCAAACAAATCTCTGTCTCCATTAAACACTGACTCCCCATCTTCCCTTCTCCCAGCCCTTGGCAACCACCATTCTACTTTCTGTCGCTATGAATTTGCCTATTCTAA
Organism: Myotis nattereri; assembly: GCF_964212035.1. NCBI lineage: Eukaryota > Metazoa > Chordata > Mammalia > Chiroptera > Vespertilionidae > Myotis > Myotis nattereri. The sequence continues at coordinate 27,234,489 of NC_138095.1, read as the reverse complement.
GTACCTCATATAAATGGATTAGTATAGTTTTGTCTTTTTGTGAATGGCTTATGTCACTTAATGTAAGTTTCATCCACGTTGTAGCATGTGTCAGAATATGTTTCCTTTTTAAGGCTGAATAATATTCCATATATATATATATATATATATCACATTTTATTTATCCATTCATCTGTCAATAGACATTTGGGTTGCTTTAACTTTTTGGCTATTGTGAATAATGCTGTGTCTCTAAGTTTTTAAGAGCTCTTCATATATTAGGAATATTAGCTCTTCGTCCTTGGTATATCTTTCAAATATTCTGCCAATTTATCAGTTGTCTTTTTCTGATTTTTAAAATATTAAAAAATTCTCCAGTTTTATTGAGATATAATTGACATATAGCACTATGTAAGTTTAAGGTATACAGCATAGTGATTTGACTTATACAAGTATATCTATTTATTTTATTTTTATTTTTTAAATATATATATTTTATTGATATTTTTACAGAGAGGAAGGGAGAGGGATAGAGAGTTAGAAACATCCATGAGAGAGAAAGATGGATCAGCTGCCTCCTGCACATCCCCCACTAGGGATGTGCCCGCCATCGAGGTACATGCCCTTAACTGGAATCGAACACGGGACCCCCGAGTCCGCAGGCCAATGCTCTATCCACTGAGCCAAACCAGTCAGGGCATATTTTATTTTTTAAAATATGTTTTTACTGATTTCAGAGAGGAAGGGAGAGGGAGAGGGAGATAGAAACATCAAGGATGAGAGAGAATCATGGATGGGCTGCCTCCTGCTCGCCCCCTACTGGGGATCGAGCCTGCAACCCGGGCATGTGCCCTGACCAGGAATCGAATCATGACCTCCTGGTTCATAGGTCGTTGCTCAACCACTGAGCCACGTTGGCCAGGGTCAGGCCCCTTGCTGGCTCTCGCTTGTCTGCCACCCTGTTCTCCCTGCCATGTGGTCCCTCCCTTGAGGCTAACACAAGTTCCCTCCACTCAACCTTTCAGGATCCCTGTGAATGAATTGTTCTTCTCCACTCCTCGATGTTGCTGTTTCTCTTTACTTCAGTCAACTTTTGAAAAAAAAAAAAATTTGATAGATCCATTGCCTCTGCTGAGCAGTGAGTGAGGCCTGGGGGCAGGAGTTGGTCTCAATTCCTTGTTCTGGCACTTGGCGCCTTGCCTGGCAGGGGCGCACGCTCAAGCTGGGGGGCCGAGGGGCTCCCGGTGTGGCAGCACACACAGCCCTTCCCAGGCGGTCGGCCACCAGCCTGAGTGCCCAGAGGCCCGTGGGGGCTGGTTCCTGGGGGGCCCCTGCATTGTGACATTCTAGGCTCTTCATGGGCCCCTCTGTCCTTTGTCCTCTGTCCAGGAGCCTGGTGACTGGTGTGGCCTCCGCGGGTGATGGGAAGCAGTGCCGGGCGGCGGCTGAAGCTCCGAGCATGGTGAGGACGGTGCTGGCTGTTCTGCTGGAGGGGGGCGTTTTCCTGAGGCTGTCCCTGTGGGCAGCCTTCCTCCCGCTGCCGCTGCCGGTACATTCGAGGTGTGAATCTTGCCCTTCTGTTGGAGCGGCTCGCTCGCAGGCCTCCTCGTGGCTGCTAGAAAGGGCGAGGTAACCCATTTTGTTGGGACCTGTTATTCCAGTTCCTGGGTCTCCCTCTGTGCTGGGTCGTTGCTGGGTGTCCCCGGCTGTGTTCCCTTTGCAGTGGACAGTGCCCAGGACACGCTCCCTGACAGGTTGGTATGACCCCCAGCCACGTCCGGCCCTTCTGTTACTGAACTCAAAGGGCTCACTGCCTGGGGCGCTCTGTTCCAGAGCGAGCGGCCTTGCCCTGGGTGGTCTGACGGCGGCAGCAAGTGCAGGGTACAGGACGCAGGGTCCGTATCCAGAGCTCTCCCCACGGGCGGCGGGGCCACCGCTCTCCGCACTGTTTGCTCCATTAATGACGCATTCTTTGCCGTGGGCTGCGTGTCTGAGTTGAGTTCCTGTCGAGCTGTTCAGTCTATAGCGGTCTGCAGATACTCCGCTGCATTTTAGCCTTCAGTAAGAACAGCAGCTAGTAAGAGCGGCCTAGCGTAGCCCTGGGCCCTGTCCTAGCCAACGCTTCTTTTTTAAAATTGATGTTTATTGTTGCCGAGACCGGTGTGGCTCAGTGGATAGAGCATTGGCCTGAGGACTGAAAGGTCCTGGGTTCGATTCCGGTCAAGGGCATGTACCTGGGTTGCGGGCACTTCCCCAGTGGGGGATGTGCAGGAGGCAGCTGATCGATGTTTCTCTCTCATCGATGTTTCTAACTCTCTATCTCTCTCCCTTCCTCTCTGCAAAAAATCAATAAAATATATTTTAAAAAAAAATTGATGTTTATTGTTGAAGGTATTACAGATGTCCCTCTAATCTAGCACTTTTTTTTTAAACCAGATGATGGCTTATTCTTTGTGGTCCATATCCTGCGAGCCATAGCTGCCAAGGCAGAATAGGTTATGGAGCAGAGCTGTATGCATTGTGGGTTGTTGAAAAGACAAGTGACATCTCATCTTTCCTTGACCCTCCGTCTCTAGATTCGCATTGCGGCCTTAAACGCCAGCTCCACGGTTGAGGATGACCATGAAGGAAGCTTCAAGAGCCACAAAACCCAGACGAAGGAGGCGCAGGTGTGTAAGGCTTGGCCCTCCCCTGCAGGCGGACCTGGCCCCCGCTTTACACCGTTCGGATGTGCCCTTCCTGGGACTCGAGGGGACGAGATCCGGGAGGTGGGCGTGTTAGGGTTGCTTTCACGACAGAGGGCACAGCGGGCAGTTAACAGGGCCTCGCCTGCAGCCCTCGTTACATACATGTTGGCATAAAAAAGACAACTTTTGTGCTCCATGAAAACATCTCGTGTCTTTGTCTGCAGGAAGCAGAGGCTTTTGCCTTGTATCACAAGGCCCTGGATCTGCAAAAACATGACCAGTTTGAGGAGTCCGCCAAGGCCTACCATGAGCTGCTGGAGGCGCGCCTGCTGCGGGAGGTGAGGCGCCAGCCGGCCCGAGCAGGCCCTGGAGCCAGGCACCCTGGCTGCCCTCTGCCCTCCCGCTCTTGGCTGGGTGACCTTGGACACATGGTTTCCCCTCCCTGCCCCTCAGCTTCCCTGGTGAGTGGGTGGCTGGGAGGGTTGGGTGAGCCCAGTGAGGCACGTGGGATGGTGCTTGGGGCAGGGTTCAGAGCCTGAAGTGTCCGCGGTCACTGTTCTTAGTCCTCACAGCCACTCGGTCAGGGAGGTGGGGGGCGGCTTGTCAGCCAGACGACAGCAGAAAATAGCGAATGAGGCTTGGTTTTGAGCTTTTCAGTGTTTTTGATGGGACTCTTAAGAGCTCTAGGGTAGGATTAGTCAAGGGGTCCTTCCTGAAGGTTCCTGGGGACTTGCCTGTTCTCAGCCTGAAGAAGGATGTGAGCACATGGCCTGTCCCCAGACAAGGCTGGGGGTGGGCTCGCCCTGGAAGCTGCTTGGTGCAGCCAGTGTCTGTGTGAGAAACGTGCTCAAGTGCTGTGCTTAGAGCGATAGGTTTCTAATCTGGTTTCTCAGAAGCCATGTTCTCTAAGAGTTGTCAGAACTTTTCACGTAAAGCACGTGGACAACCTTTTTTTTTTTTTTTTATTGATTTTTCACAGAGAGGAAGGGAGAGGGACAGAGAGTTAGAAACATCGATGAGAGAGAAACATCGATCAGCTGCCTCCTGCATACCCCCCACTGAGGATGTGCCCGCAACCAAGGCACATGCCCCTGGCTGGAATCGAACCTGGGACTCCTGAGTCCGCAGGCCAACGCTCTATCCACTGAGCCAAACCGGCCAGGGCAACAATCTTGATGCTCTTTGGGCTCATTTCACTTTTGGTATTTAGGGCAGGAATTCTTGTCCTTACGTTACAGCGCTTCTCGGGACACTGACTTCAGAGTCAAGTAACTTGTCGTGGACCAGTGACAAGTCCCAGAGCCTGGAGCTCAGCCTCCCGACTCCTGTCGCCGTGCTCTTCCCGCTGTGGGACCTGTAGGCCGTGCGGGCTGCTGGCCGCCTGGCACCTCCTGCCTGGGAAGCGCGAGGCCCTGCCTGCTGTCCCCAGGTGGTCCCCTCACACGCTCCTCCCCCCTCTTCAAACCTGCTCTGGGGACCCACTGGCTGGCTTACTGATGCCAGAAGTGTGTCCGTCCAGACTTGAACCCTCAGGCCTGGCGGCAGCGGTGGGAGAGTTCCCCTGTGTCTCTTGGTGCCCAGGCTGCCCGCAGACTGCCTCGGGGTCATCTGGCCTTTCTTCTCTGTGTGTCCAGTGCGAGGGTTCCTCTGAGAACATGGGTGCAGCGCTTTCACTCTATAGGGGAGGATGGCAGCGGCCAGCCGGAAGCCAGTGTCCTGCGCCTGCCCGCTGGGCTTTGGGGCCTCGTGTCACCGTTCCTGTTGGTTTTGCTCCCAGGCAGTCCCATCTGGTGATGAGAAAGAAGGGCTGAAGCACCCGGGGCTGATGCTGAAATATTCCACGTATAAGAACCTGGCCCAGCTGGCCGCCCAGCGGGAGGACCTGGACACGGCCATGGAGTTCTACTTGGAGGTGCGGCTTGGGCCCTGCTCACTGCCCTGGGTGTTTTTGAAAGTTCTCGGTGGAGGGGGTGAGGTTGTGGTCTTATTGGCTGAAAAGAATTTATTTGTCTATTTATTTGTTAATCCTCACCTGAATCTATTTGTCCTTTGATTTTCAGAGAGAATGGAAAAGAGGGAAGGGGGGAAGGTTAAAGGGAGGGAGGAAGAGAGAGAGAGAAACAGAGAGAGAGAGAGAGAGAGAGAGAGAGAGAGAGAGAGAGAGTCCTGCATGTGCCACGACCAGGGCTGGGGATGAAGCCATCAACCATGGTATGTGCCCTTGACTGGGATTGAACCTGGGACCCTTCAGCCTGCGGACCAATGCTCTATCCACTGAGCCAAACCGGCTAGAGCGCTTATATTTTCTTTTAGTTTTACTTCTTTCACTTTCACTTCTGTCAAATATGTGAGAAATACAGGTGTTGAGAGTGACAGAATATATCAGGAGTATGTTCTGGGCCTGGCCAGTGGTTGAGTGTCAACCCATGAACCAAGAGGTCACCAGTTGGATTCCTAGTCAGGGCATTTGCCCAGGTTACGGGCTGGATCCCTAGTAGGGGCCGTGCAGGAGGTGGTGGATCGATGATGTTTCCATCTCTCTCTCCCTCTCCCTTCCTCTCTCTCTAAAAATCAATAAAAACATATTTTTAAAAAGGAACATGTTCTGAATTCGGTAAATTGGTCCCTGTCGTTTCTATTTGCCATGTTCCTGGGTAGTTAGAGTGGCGAGGCCGGCGCTTGCCCCTCCCGCCACCACAGGCACCGGCTCGGTGAAAGAGCTGACGAGTGTGTGCGTCCCCTGCTTGTGCCGCCTCCAGGCTGTCATGCTGGACTCCACGGATGTCAACCTCTGGTATAAGATCGGACACGTGGCCCTGAGGCTCATCCGGGTGCCCCTGGCTCGCCATGCTTTTGAAGAGGGGCTGCGGTGCAACCCTGACCATTGGCCCTGCCTGGACAACCTCATCACTGTCCTGTACACCCTCAGCGACTATACGAGTGAGTCGGGCTGTGACACTTTCTCCCAGGCACTGTGTTTTGGGGACAGCGGAGGGAGGGTGGCTTGGGTGAGAGGAAGCCCAGGTTAACACTGCAGGTCTTTTTGCCTGACTGTCGGGGAGAATGGAGATGTGTTTGCATTTCTGCTTCATTCTGCTTGTCTTTCTCAGTTGAAATTTATCGAGCGTATTAAGGGAGTAACATGCTCTCGCAGGGTTTTACCGCTGCGTCTCCTTTCATCCCTGCATGTGCCCTTCTGTGCCGGAGCCTGCTCCTGGGACTTGCTGACAGAGGGCCTGGCAGCCGCAGCTTGACTTTTCTGGTGCCGGAGAGCTCCCTGCCTTTGCAGAGCAGCAGGGCTCCAGGGACGATCTCTGTGGACAGAGCCCCCGGCTGCCTTCAGTTGCTTCCGCTCCCTGCTCTCAGCCTGCCCTCTGCTCTGCGGAGAACACCTGCCCTGGCACGGACGGGCCCTGAGGCCGGCGCTGGAAGTGCTCTGGCCGTGGGGGTTCCGGGCCTCCCAGGGGGCCAGCCTCCCCTGGGTGCTCTCTGAGGCCAGAATAGAGGGTGGCTGTCCAGGAGCGCTCTGAGCAGGGCTGACCAGTGTGCTGCAGGCCGGGCCCAGCAGCACCCAGTCCCTTTGTTTGTGGCCCCTCTACTGTGGGTAGCATTATTTTCAGAAGTATTTCCTGATTGAGTCCGTTGAAATGGGGTCTGTGATTGCTTGCTATGCGTTTCTTCGATCCCAGAGCAGGAACATGTTCCTGCTAGAACTGGCAGGCGGCACTTAGGGTGCGCATCAGCGTCGTAACTGTCTGTGTGCCTGCAGCCTGTCTGTACTTCATCTGCAAAGCGCTGGAGAAGGACTGCCGCTACAGCAAGGGGCTGGTCCTCAAGGAGAAGATATTTGAGGAGCAGCCTTGTCTCCGGAAAGACTCCCTCCGAATGTTCCTTAAATGGTAGGTCCTGCCTCGTGCCTTCCTGGGCTGCGCCCCCTCTTTCCCTCCCGAGCAGCTGGTGAAGGTCAGGAGGCGCGCGCACCTCCTGGGGGACAGGCCCCTGCACTTCTTTCCCTCATCAGCCCCTGGGGAACTGGGGTGGTCTGCCTTGTGTGCTCCTCAGCTGTGCGCCCCGTCTCAGCACAGCCTCCCGGCTGGCTGCTGCCTCCTCCCGGTCCCTCTTCCCCTGCCAGCTCCTGGCATCGCCAGCTCTTCTCTGGCTGCTTGCGGCAGGCTGATGACCACCAGGCCTCCTTGACACTTGCTTTTCCTCTTTCTGGGATTTTGCTCCTGGTGTTGCCCAAGTTCATTGTCACAGACACACCTCTGATTCTGTACCGCCCTGCCTGGCCTCCAGGGCAAACCCACGCTCGATCGCATTGCCCAGGAGGAGACCTGTCTCAGGTCCCTGGGAGGGTCTAGGCCTGGTCCCCTCGTGCTCTGTCCTGTCCCTGCACCTGGCTCCCACTTTGCTCTCACCTGGACGCCATCTTCCCACCTCTCCACGTGTTGTGCGGTCGCACCTCCTTCATGTTCCAGTTCTCAGGCCACCTCTCAGCAGCTTTCCAGGCTCTGGCTGCCTCCCTCCCGCGGCCTCCCTTCTGCGGCGTCCCTTCCGTGGCCTCCCTCCCACGGCCTCCCCCCCCCCCCCCCCCGCCTCCCTCCCGCGGCCTCCCGCTGCGCCAGCTTCTCCACCCTCTGGTGTTTCCTGGGCCTGGAACTCAGCTGGTGGTGGTCGTGGAGGTTATTGAGCTCAGTCTGTCCCTTGTAAGACTGTCTCTGGTTCACATCTGTCCTGAGGGGCATGACCTTTGGAGAGAGAGAAAGCAGGTCAGTCCTTACCCAGGTGGCTCTGTGGTGGAGCCCTGCTGGGAGGCGTCAAGACAGTCTGGGTGGGAGGGCCGGGCCTGCTGGGTCCCCGCAGGCGGAGGTGTGCCTGTGGAAGGGCTCCTGAGGCCCCAGAGCCCCGCTCTTGCTGTCCTTTGGAGACACCGTAGACTTTGGCGAGCTTGGCTGGCTGATGACTTTTTGTTGGGATGGGCAGGATGGTCTCGTTAAATTCTTTAACATTTTTTCACAAATAATTAAAGGGCAAGATTTGATTTTCCTGTGGTTTTTCTGACATCACTCTGATACTGCTAATACAAATGAAAACCCTTTGCTCAGTTTCAAATTGCAGAAGGAACAACGGGTATTAGTCACGTCTGGTGTATGTGGGCACTCGGAATGCTAATTACTGCTTCGGAGGCCAGACTCAAGTGGTTATTTTATTTGTAGAAAGAGTTAATATGGATTAAAGGGTGTTCACTTACCGCATCCCTGCCTGTAAAATGTCAGCGTCGGCTCTGGTGTGTAACATTGAAATCTCTCCCTGTCTTACATGCTGTGCGATTAGTGACATGTCGATCCATGATGTGTCGGTGAGCGCGGCGGAGACGCAGGCCATCATAGATGAGGCCCTGGGGCTGCGGAGGAAGAGGCAGGCGCTGACGGTGCGGGAGAAGGAGCCGGACCTGAAGCTGGTGCAGCCCATCCCCTTTCTCACGTAGGTGGTCCGTGCCTCTGGGGATGCTGGGTCGGCTGGTGGGCCTTGCACAAGGGTGAGAGCCTGACTCCAGGCTGTGGCGTGGGTGGAGCTGGGGCACATTGACAGACGGCTGGAGGCGTGTAGACTACTCTCTGACCCACAAGAAATAGTGGGGCCTCTCCAGGGAGGCCCAGTCTAAATCCCAGATGGTGGCAGCAGAGAACTGTCACATGTTTTAAAGGTCTGACTTGTGGGGAAGGAGCTTTTCAGGTGAGTCAGTGAGTCTGAGTGGCCTGAGGCTGAGATGCTACAGGGCTTCTGATGGGGTGAAGGGGGGGCAGGGGTTGCTAGGCCCCGCCCCTGCCCCAGCTGCTCCCCCTCAGCTGTGTTAGACTCAAGATTTTGTCCGTAACGGCGACCACAGAACCATGACAGCTCTCCCTGCCCTCGGGAGGTGGTGACCGCGGCGCTACCGTCTCTCTGCAGCTGGAAGTGCCTGGGAGAGAGTCTGCTGGCCATGTACAACCACCTCACCACCTGCGAGCCACCACGGCCCAGCCTCGGCAAGAGGGTAGACCTGTCTGACTACCAGGACCCCAGCCGCCCTCCGGTGTCCGCGGTGGTGGTGGCGCCGGTCAGCGCAGTCCCGCCCAGCCCCGTCAGTGCCAGCTCCTCTGTGACCGTGGCGGAGCCCGTGCTCGCCTACTCCCCCGTGGCCACAGCCAGCTTCCCGCTGCACAGCCCCGGCCTGCTGGAGACCGGCGTCCCCCTGGGTGAGCACCCCCGGGCTGGCTTCTGGGGAGACCGGTTTGCTGGGCAGGAATGATCTTGGGCTGTTTGGGTCTCTCAGAGGGACAGGTCCTGCTCATCCTCCCGGTCTGAGGTGTAAGCAAGAGGCGCTGGACTGCAGGAGAGCCTCTCCGCCTGCTCTGGGGGCTGCTCCTCGGGGGCCCCCTCTGCAGGGACGGCCGGGGCTCAGGATGCAGCTCCCGGGCCCTCAGCCCCGGCCGAGTCCTGGCAGAAAGGCTGCTCTTCCTGCTGGGCTGTGAGCCGCAGGTCCCTCTGCTGGTTCTGCTCCACAGCGCTCAGCACCGCCGCCCCAACAGCCCGAGTTCTCCACCTTAACAAGGGGTCGGCAAAGTCCCCACCGCACGTGCTAGAATCGTTGTGAATGGATGGATGGGTAGATACATCATACCATACCACACCTTCCAATTTTTATTGCTGTTGGAATCGTAAAACATTTCAGACAAAAACTCCCAGGCCTTTCGTTGATTTTCTGTGTCACGGAAAAAAGCTTCTGAATGAACACACGTGCAGCTGTTTCTACCTTTTTAACTTAGTCACACATGACTCCTCTGCTTTCTGTTTAATTCACGTGATTCACTCACATGGCTTCGTCCGGTGCTCAGGCTGGACAGTGGGTGGAGTCAGTGTGACTGCTACTTGCTCTGCCCCCTCCCAGGCTCATCCGCGAGGCCACAGAGGCCCCTGCAGCCACCGGGGTGAAGGCGGGGCGGGGAACGCTTGGCTTGAGACCGGTGTTCTGTAGCCACGGAGAGTGGTCTGGAGATCTGCTGTGGGCTCCGCGGATTTGAGCAGGGTGTGGGGATTGAAAGTAACCTTGCTCAGGGTGCTGTTCAGGAGGAGGTGGGACATGGCTTGGATGTTGAAGACGATAGAGAGGAAGCAAGCGGGCGGAGGCTGAGGGACCCGCGCCTGTGTGCAGTCAGTCCTCTGCCCCGTGTGACGGCAACTCGCACTCTCTGTGAAGGCGACCTGTCTGCGGGAGATAAAGCCAAGAAGGGAGTGAAGCGGAAGAAAATTCCGGAAGAGAACGGGGAGACAGCGAAGCGGCGGTCTGCCCGCGTCCGGAACACCAAGTGCAAAAAGGAGGAGAAAGTAGACTTCCAGGAGCTTCTGCTGAAGTTCTTGCCGCCCAGGTACAGTCACGCTTCTCTGATTTGCCGACTCACCAACTTCCTGCCTGCTCCCCCCACCCCGTTTCTCCTCCACTGCCGCCCTCCGGCACCTCCTGTTTTCCCATAACATCGTGCCGGTGACCACCGCGCAGCTCTCCCTGGACTGGGGCCTCGGGTGCTTCTTGTTCTCCTGCCCTGGGACTTCCTGAGGGCAGCAACCTGGACTCGTGCATTTTTGGAAGACAGACACTTCCGGGCCCTCAGGGATGAGCGGGTTCTGGAGCTGGAGGCAACGCACTCAGGTCCCCGTGCACTCACACCCACTTTCGGGGGCTGGGAGGGGTGGTGGGAGGCGGCTGCGTCTGCTTGGCCCGCCCCTCCAGGGTCAGCATGCTCGCTCTCCCCCGCCCCTAGAAGCCTTCCTGACTCTGCCATGGCAACGAGTGAATAGCAAGAATTCAGGGGTCAGATGTGTGGCGTGGCTTCTGTGACTTGGGTGTGTCCTGCAGGCTGAGGAAACTGGACCCCGAGGAGGAAGATGACCCCTTCCACAGCTACGAAGTCCAGTCGGAAGTCAAGCTGGAGAGCTGCCCGAGCACTGGGCCTCAGAGGCTGTCCTTCGACTCAGCCACATTCATGGAATCTGGTAGGAGGCCCCCCTCCCCCTCCCCCGCGGTCACTCCTGTGGGGATCTTCCTCCTTCACCCTGGAGCCTGTTGAGGCTTTCTCCTGGGAGAGTGGACCTGGTGTGTTTTAAAGTGTGGTCAAGGGGCTGCCTGGACTTGTCTGGGGCCTGAGCTCCATGGCCAGCTGGGAGGTCTGTCCATGCTCACACTTGACTCTGCTTCCTGCAGGCCGTGGGCTTCAGGTGACACCCAGGGCAGGCTCTGCAGTCAGTCTACCCGACCCCACTTCTCAGGGCACCGTGGTGCAGGCACCAGGCTCTGTGTGTGTGCGCAATCTTGCTAGTGTGCACGGCAGCGCTGGGAGGCCAACCCTTCAGTGCCCATCTTACACCTGGAGGCTCAGAGAGGCCTGCTCAGCCGGTGAGGGCTGGAGCCAGGAGTGGGACCCCTGTGTGGAGCACACGGGCTCTCTGCTGCTCCCCCCGCCCCTGCCCATCTCCTCTCTTCCAAAGAACACGGGAGACCCTGGCACAGAGGGCCTTTATTCAAGGCAGGGTGTCTCCCTCCCCCGCAGAGAGGCAGGATGTGCACACGTTCCTGCTGGAGAACCTGACCAACGGGGGCATCTTGGAGCTGATGATGCGCTACCTGAAGGCCATGGGCCACAAGTTCCTGCTGAGGTGGCCCCCGGGGCTGGCGGAGGTCGTGCTCAGCATCTACCACAGCTGGAGGCGGCACAGCACCAGCCTGCCCAACCCGCTGCTACGGGACTGCAGCAACAAGCACATCCAGGTGAGCGGGCGGGCCGTGTCAGACTGGGCCCAGGGGGGTGCTGAGGAGCCTTCAAGGGATGGGGCTGTTGCTGCCTTGCGTCTGTTTAGCTGCATTGACTTCTGGGCCTGGAACGTGGGCCCCTGGGAGTTGGAAGCAGGAAAGCATGGAACCTGGCTGGTGGCTGAGTGGAGGGCACCGGCAGCGAGAGTGGGCACAGTTCTCAGGAGGCTGTTGCTCGGGGAGCCATGGCGGCGCAGTGGGTGGGGTTCTGGAGGCAGAACTGACAGGATGAACTGAATGGAGGGTGAGGGGTGAGACGGGGCGGACTCCTAGGGCTGGCTCAAGCCTGGGCTGGTGGCAGGGTGGTGTAGAGAGGCTGGGGAAAGGGAAGACTTGGCTGGATTTGAGGTTCCCAGGGCTGTTACTGAGAAAACGTAAGTGCAGAGGCTAAGCAGGGCTGCTTAGGGGAGTGGTGGGGTCTTTAGTAGTAGGGCCAGGCCATGGCGTCCATCTGCCCACAGCACTCCATACCACAGGCTCCTCCCCTCGGTGCCTCCCAGGGCCCAAGGGGACCCAGCGTGTTGGCCCGTCTCCCAGTGGGGGAAGAAGGCTGGATGCTGAGGAGGGAGCACTGGGAGCCTTCAGGGCCTGCCTGGCTGGTGGTGTCTCCGGCCGAGGGCACTGCAGGTTGTGCAGCCTCTGCTGGGACTCCCTGGGGGCCACTTCCTTCAGTGCCTGAGAGCAGTGCTCTGACCCTGCAGACTCTTTTTGTTTTGTTAGTCCTCACCCGAGGATGTTCCCATTGATTTTTAGAGAGAGTAGAAAGGAGGGGGGGAGAGAGAGAAACATCGATGTAAGAAAGACACATCGATTGGTTGCCTCCTGCATGGTGTCAGGAATCGAGCCTGCAATCGAGGTACGTGCCCTTAACTGGAATTGAACCCGCAACCTTTCAGCCCAAGGGCCAGCACTCTAACCACTGATCCAAACTGACCAGAGCTGACCCCGGATCTCTTTAAGGGCTGAGTGCTGCGCTGTGGGTACGGCAGCTGGCCCAGCACTGGGCAGGCGACAGAGCTGCCCGTCATGGGCTAGTCCCTCAGGACTGAAGCCGGTTTCCAGGCTCCTCCCATGCGATGCCCCCCCGTGTGGGTCCACATGCTCCCTTCTGTCCTGGCAGGTTGCCGTTGATCATGTACTAAATGGGAAGTGGGTAGAATAGTGACTTTTTTAAGTCAAAGTAAATTTCATTTAATTTGTTCCATTCCCACCCTTTGGCGACTCTGTGCCCGTCCCTGACATCGCGGTGCCTGTCCCACAGGGCATGATGCTGATGTCCCTCTGCTGCATGGAGCTGCAGCTGGACCAGTGGCTGCTGACCAAGGGCAGGAGCGCCTCGGGTAGGAGCGCTGTTTCCTGTGGCGGGGGGCCTTACGGACCCTTAGCAGTCAGCAGGCAGGGGCGCGGGGGCCTGCCGGACCCTTAGCAGTCAGCAGGCAGGGGCGCAGGGGGGCCTGCCGGACCCTTAGCAGTCAGCAGGCAGGGGCGCGGGGGCCTGCCGGACCCTTAGCAGTCAGCAGGCAGGGGCGCGGGGGCCTGCCAGACCCTTAGCAGTCAGCAGGCAGGGGCGCGGGGGGTCTGCCGGACCCTTAGCAGTCAGCAGGCAGGGGCGCGGGGGCCTGCCAGACCCTTAGCAGTCAGCAGGCAGGGGCGCGGGGGCCTGCCGGACCCTTAGCAGTCAGCAGGCAGGGGCGCGGGGGCCTGCGGGACCCTTAGCAGTCAGCAGGCAGGGGCGCGGGGCCGAGCCATGGAATTCAGGCTGCAGTCTGCAGTGGGCACGTTTCCGGGGTTGGCTTGCCAGGCCTGCAAGCATCCAGGGTCTCAGCCGAGGCGTGTTAGCAGCAGCTGACCACCAGAGGGAGCCACCTGCCTGCTTTTCTCTTCCTTGGGGTGGAAGGAAGGGAGATCTTAGTGTCCCCAAGCCATCACGTGACAGTTGATGTGTCCCAGTAATGTCTCCAGCAGCTGGAGGCCGAGGGAGAGCTCTGGGAGCAGCGGGGCGCCTGGACCTGCACATGAAGGTGCCTTGTGCTGTCTGACTGTTTTCAGTGTCTCCTCGGCACTGCCCTGCGGCTGGTGTGGCGAATGGCAGGTTTGGGCCTGACTTCCCGGGAACCCACTTCCTGGGCGACCTCCTGCAAATGTCCTTTGCCTCGTCTCAGCGGGACCTGTTTGAGGATGGCTGGCTGGAGTTTGTGGTCCGCGTGTATTGGTTGAAGGCTCGGTTCCTGGCACTGCAGGTTGGTTCTGTGATCGGCCGCGTGGGGAGCTTGCCCTGGCACCAGAGGGATGGAAGAGACTGGGTGCCTCCTTGAGGATGTGCGTGTGCACGTGTGTGGCCCCTGCCCGGGCTCGGCTTGAGGACGGGGGACCTGGGGGGATGTTCAGCTTCTCGGGAACCCAGCGTCGCTCCGGGCTACAGCACAGCAGCACAGCAGGGTCTGCAAGGGGCCTGTGCCCGGTACAGCCCTCACTCAAGATTGCTCGGCGTCTGGACCCTTTGCTGACGTCCTCCCGAGAAAGCCTGAGCGAGGGCGCGGACGGCTGCAGAGCTTTCTAGAGGGAGCCCATCCGCTCGCTCGTGTGACTTCTCGGAAGGCTGCTGTGGAGCCTGGTCTGGAGGGCCGCGGGCTGGCTGCTCCCCGGCCCCTTCGCACATGGGGATGCCTGGTGCGCTGTGGTAGCGTGAGCAGCAGAGTGCACAGTCGGTCCTGGGATTAGGGCAGGCCTAGCTTTTACTCCTGGCCCTGCCTTTTATTATCGTGCTTTTGGAACAAGATACTCAGCCTTCCTCAAGTGTCTTCAGTGTCCTTACCTGTAATATGAGGTTAACGTTACCTCCCCTTAGAGTTGTGATGCGAATTCATTTGTCTATTTGTTCGTCCGTCCATCCATCCATTCACCCATCCATCCCACAAGCACTCACTGAGCCCCACTGTGCATCAGGTCCCTTCCCAGGGTCTGGCAGTGATCGGATGAAACGGCCCTCACTGTGCCTGCAGGCTGGCGGTCAGGGAGGTGAGGCCCCTGGCATAGCAGCACAAGTTCTCTTCCTTCATCCTCTGTTCCCTGACGGCTCTTCCTTTGACCAGGGGGACATGGAGCAGGCGCTGGAGAACTATGACATCTGCACAGAGATGCTCCAGAGCTCCGCTGCCCTCCAGGCAGAGGCCGGGGCCGAGCAAGGCGACGTCATCATCCGGCTCCCCAACCTCCACAACGACTCCGTCGTTTCCCTGGAGGAGGTGCGTGGGCGGTTTCTTCACGGTGTTTCCTATGGTGCAGAGCTGTGTGAGGGCAAGGCCAAGCGCAGTCCCCCTGCTGGCCTTCCGGTGAGGCAGTGGGGCTTGTGACCTTTGGCCCAGGGCTCCATGAGTCTTGGCAGCCTGATGCCCAGGGCTCCATGAGTCTGGTTTGCTGAACTGACTACGAGATGCCTACTATTCTGGCAGACACTTTTCTGAGCTGCTCTGGTTCTGGGGAGTTTTTTGTTGTTGTTTTCTTATGTTTGTTTTTTAAAGAATTGAACACCTTGACTTTAATAGAAATATTTTTTGTTTTGTTTTGTTAGGCCTCACCTGAGGATATTTTTTCCATCGAGAGAGAGTGGAAGGGAGGGAGTGGGGGTAGAGAGAAAGGGAAACATCGATGCGAGAGAGGCACATCGATTGGTTGCCCCCTGCATGTGCCCCAACTAGGGCCAGGGAGTGAACTCACAGCCCAGGTTCGTGCCCTTGACTGGGAATCGAACCCTTGACCCTTTGGTGTGTGGGCCGACACTCTGACCACTGAGTACACACACCAGCCAGGGCTTAATAGAAATACCTTTAGTGAAGTATTTGTCTAGTGTAAATGCTGGCATGTTCAGGGAGTCGGGTTTTGGGTCTGGTAAATGCAGACACTGGCGGGGTTTAGGGAGCAGGTGAGGGGTTCGTCATCCGCTCGGGATTCCGGTTCCTTCCAGATCGATAAGAACCTGAAGTCGCTGGAGCGGTGCCAGTCCCTGGAGGAGATCCAGCGTCTGTACGAGGCTGGCGACTACGAGGCCGTGGTGCAGCTGCTCCGCCCCACCCTGTGCACCAGCGGGTGCGACCGGGCCAAACACCTGGAGTTCATGACGTCCATCCCCGAGAGGCCGGCGCAGCTGCTGCTGCTGCAGGTGCGCCTGCCCTGGCCCGCCCCCTTGGGCCTCTGCGCCTGGTGTGGGTTTCTTCCCTGGCGGCTTTGAGGTGGCCCTTGAGAACCGACAGAAATGGGAGTAAAAACCACTAACTCGGCAGCCAGGAGGATGCCAGTCAGCAGATAGGGGAGGGAGTGGGAACGTAGGAGCGCAGGTCCTAGGGTTCGTGTACGTGGCTCAGTGTGAGCTCACACTTGGCTCGGAACTTGGCCCGGCAGAGGAGGAAGCATAGTCAGGACGTTAGCCATCCATCCAACTGCTTGTTCCTTTGCCTAGCTTTTGAATCGCTTTGAAAGTTAATTGGTGAGTAGATATAAAAGTGGGTAAAATATCTGTATAATGTAAAGAACCACGATAACATGAATAGCCATAGGGTCACGTGGTTGAAGGAAAAGAACAACATGTGATGCTGGAGCCATGTGCACTCGCAGCTTCCTTCGCGCCTCTGCTCTTCAGGATGTAAACCCACTGAGAGCTCGCGGGTACCAGGGTCTGGAGGCGCTGGAATTTACCCAGCCCCTGTGCCTCAGCTCCTCTCCCAGCTCTAGGCTGGGATGATTGTGTCCTTACCTCAGACGGCTGTTGTGGGATTCTAAGAATCAGCATGTGTGGGCACCATGCCTGGCTTGTGGCAAGTGCCATGTGGGTGCCAGCTGTCATCATTGCCAGCATCCTCAGGAAGCACCGCGCCGGTCGCAGAGGCTGACGGGGAAGATGATAGAGGCGCTGTGCTTATGGCACGGGGTGGTCCCGTGTCCCGTCCCTTGTGGTTCTCACACTAACCACGTGGCAGTCACTGTCTTACTGGGTCTTTCCCCTACGTTTGGAAAGACAGCCCAGCCTTCTCTCAGGATTCTTGCTCAGATTACATGAGGCGTTGTCGTTATTCACTCTCTTAACTGGGAAATAGTTAAAAGGTGCAACTGTGGGAGCAGAGGGAGAGGCCTCTCCCCTGGTCAGCGTGGGGAGGAGAGAGCTGGGCAGAGGGAGTGAGGCGGCCCAAGCGGAGGTCGAAGGATGAGATTCGTCCGACCTCAGTTACCGTGGCAGGTGGGGGAAGAGTCCAGCACGGCTGTGTGGGAGGGACAGCTGGGTGTACTGGGGGCCACTGGGTGGGGAGGAAGGGAGAGGCCAGTCCTCTCTGCCTCTGGGAAAAGGCCCCAGTGGCTCAGGTGCCGTCTTGCTCGGTGGTCTGGGGCTCCTGGTGTGGCAGATGCCCTTTGGTGGGGGAACTGCTGTTGGGCAGGCGCTGAGCAGCACTGTGGGCTGGAAGGCCTGGGCCAAGTACAGGGAAGCTCCTGCCCTTGGCAAATAAGTGAATCCTGGGTTTTGCTCAATTTCCTCTTGGTGGTGGTGGTGGGGCGTTCTTATTGATTTGGAGTGCTTTTTACGTATTAAAAACACTAATATTTTTTTCATCAAATGTTGCAAATATTTTTCCCAGTTTGATGTTTGCTTTTTAATTGTCGCTTGTGTGTTTTTTTGACGTACAGAAATTTTGAATTATGTTGTCAAATCTTCTGATGTTGTCAGATGCTTGTGATTTTGTTCATTATGCGTAGACAGCCTTTCCAAGAGTGAAAACATTCACCCACTCATTCCACACACACGGATCGCATTCACAGTGTGCCTGGCTGGACGGCAGAGGAGCCGCCCCGTGGCACCGATGTTCTCCACGGGGGGCGGACGGGGCGCAGCCGACACACAGAAAGGCCGTTGGCTTTGTTCCTTCCAGCCGTGTGGCTGGGTCATGTTTTGCATTTAAGTGACTTCCTCTAGCTGTAGAGGGTGGGCGTCTGCCATGGAACCCTCCCCTCCCGCCTTTTCAAGTCTTCAAGATGGGTGTGTAGTTTTCTGACTGCTGAGCGGAGCTTCCGTCCTGAATGTCTTGGGTGGCTGCTTTGTGCAGGGCCTTTTAGTTGGTCGTTCTGTCTTCTAGCAGCACGTTTCTGGTTTACAGGAACCCTGCTGCTTTGTGCGTGTTTGTTTGGAATCTAGCCACTTCCCTGAATTCCCGTTATTTCTGCCGGCAGTAATTGGCCTCCTCATTTGTTGGCAGTTATTCTTCTGCCTTTTAGCTCTCCCTGGCCTTGAGCACCGGATGAGGTCACGCTGGAGGGCTGCTGGCAGGTCCTTGTCTTGGCCTTGACTTTCACGGCAACTCTGGCCGCAGTTACAGGGTCAGTGGTCTTCCTCCTGCCAGAGGAGAGCTCTGCCCCGGCATGTGTGGCATTTGGTCAGGAGGGTCAGCTTGGGC
The DNA here is from genome assembly GCF_964212035.1 of Myotis nattereri. NCBI lineage: Eukaryota > Metazoa > Chordata > Mammalia > Chiroptera > Vespertilionidae > Myotis > Myotis nattereri. The sequence continues at coordinate 27,216,538 of NC_138095.1, read as the reverse complement.
ACCTCGCACCAGCTGGCTCCTCGCACCCCAGTGGCCGCTGCTGGGGGGCTCGCTTTCCCTAAAGAACACACGCCACGCGTCCCTGGCAATGAGGGCTCTTCAGTCCGGGGCGGTGTTGATCCGTGCACATACCAAAGGCAGTTCGGGACGTCTCTGTCCCCACACCTGTCTGTGTCACCTCAGAGTGTGGCAGCTGCACGGGCCGCGGCTGGCAGGAGGCGGCAGGAGCCACTGCTGGGCCGCAGCTGTGCCGAGTCAGAGCCCATGGGGCGCCAGGCAGCAGGTGCTTCCGGCGGCGCTGACAGGCTGCAGCCAGATCTGGGACTCCGCAGCCAGCTCAGCAATGAGAGAGGCTGGGAGGGTCAACGGGGTTGTTCTAGAGCAGTGGTTCTCAACCTTCCTCCCGCCGCGACCCTTTCATACAGCTCCTCATGTGTGGTGACCCCCGACCATAACATTATTTTCGTGGCTACTTCATCACTGTCATGTTGCTACTGTTATGAATCGTCATGTAAATATCTGATACGCAGGATGTATTTAGGCGACACTGTGAAAGGGTCGTTCGACCCCCAAGGGGTCGCGACCCACAGGTTGAGAACCGCTGCTCTAGAGCAAAAGGAAAGGAGGCTTGGCAAAAAGCAATGGCTCCCACAGAGGAGGTTTGCAAACAGCAGCGTGCAGTGTGCACGCTGAGAGCTGCTTCCCGTCGGGACACTGCTGAGTGCGTGCGGACATCGGCACACCTCGCGCTCACGGCACCCCTGCGGGCCGGGGGTGGCTGGGGCTCAGGGTTCAGCGCCCTGCTCCACCTGGCACCGGCTTCAGAGCTGCCTGGCCAGTGCCCTCCTCCGAGCAGTCAGTCCCTCCCTGGCAGTTCCTCCCCTTCTGAGGCCCTCCAGAGCCGTGGCGCTGGATGAGCACGGGCCTGGGTGGCCTGGGGCACAGAGCTGGCAGAGGTGGTGGAGTCAGCCTCGTTTTGGCTGCTCCCTGGCTCTGTAATGGGAAACTGAGGCAGCGAGGTTAAGCACCTTCTGCCAGCTTCCTGGCTGGTGGCCCGCCATGCCGTGGTGGCACCCAGGCCCCAGCCCACAGGCCCTTGCAGACGCCCCGCGGCTATAGTGCTTCCCTTTCCCTTGGACGGCCCCGCGTCTTCGTCCCCATCCACCTGCTCTCGTGCTCAGGCCAGCTGGGTGAGCGTGCCAGCCTCCCCCAGCGCCCTTCCTGTGCGTAGGACTCCCTGCTCCGGCGGAAGGACCACCGGCAGTGCTTTGAGTGCTCCGACGTGGCTCTGAACGAGGCGGTCCAGCAGATGGTGAATGCCAGCGAGGCCGCAGCCAAGGAGGAGTGGGTGGCCACCGTGACCCAGCTGCTGCTGGGCATCGAGCAGGCGCTCTCGGCGGACAGCAGCGGCAGCATCCTGAGGGACGCGTCCGCGGCCACCGGCCTCACCCGGCTCACCAACAACCTGATCCAGGTGACGCCAGCTCCTCCTGTGCTGCCCGCGTAGCAGGGGGCGCTGTCCCATGTCCCCTGCCAGTCCAGCCACCGCCCTGCCAGGAGGCCCCTTCTGAAGCGGAAATATGAATGTGCTTCTCCCTCACTTCACCCTTCACGCTCCCTCCAGGGTGCCTGCCCCAGAGCGCACTGGGCCACCAGCCTCTCTCTCCACCCTCTCGTTGGCCTTCGTGGCCGCCTCTGGGCCCCCGGCCTGCTGCCTGTCCTCTGCCCCTGCTCCTGCCCTCTCTGGGGATCGGGCGCACCACAGCCACTCACCTGGAAACCTTCTGTCAGGGGCTCTCTGTCTGTCCCCACCCCTCCCCTGCGACACCACTACAGCCCTCAGTTGCTTCCATTGCAGCAGCCATGCTGATCCATGGCTCTCGGGTGGCTTGTGTCTGGCTGTCTTCCCCCTGAGCTGTCAGCTCCTCTGTGCCCTGCTCCTCTCTGTCACCCTTGTGTGTGGCACAGGGCCCAGCACACAGTAGAAGCTGCACGCGGCACGAGAGGCTGGCCAGAGCTGGCTCCTCTGGAGCCGGGCATGGCTCTGCCGTCGGGCTCTGTGACCCTGTCTGACGACCTGGTGGGGTGCCGCTGCGCCAGTGTTTCCTCAGCCAAACAGCCCCCTCTGCCCCGAGGACGCATCCTGGGTTGGGGAGCTGGCCCTGCTGTGACATCGCTGTCCCCTCCCCCAGATCATTGACTGCAGCATGGCTGTGCAGGAGGAGCCCAAGGAGCCCCACGTCTCCTCGGTGCTGCCCTGGATCATCCTGCATCGCATCATCTGGCAGGAAGAGGACGCCTTCCGCTCCCTGTGCCAGCAGCAGCAGCTCCAGAGCTCAGCGGATGAAGGTGGGGGAAGTGGGTCTGGGGGTGGCCTTGGCCCGTGTGGCCCTGCCTCTGGCCTCTGCCCAGGGCCCTGCAGCCCTCCCTGGCGCTGTGAGCGGCGAGGGGCATCGTTGACAGGATTTCTGTGGCACCTAGACGGAGGCAGAGGCGCCCTCGGGAGCCAGCTCACCGCAGAGGGGTCGGGTCGTGGCGTGTGGAGTGCCCCGTGTCTGCTGCAGTGGCGGGCAGCGCAGAGGACCCGACAGCGGGGCAAGGGCTTATGGAGGCGCCGTCACTGCTCTGAGGCCTCAGACCTGCTACCCTCTGTGATGCCCACACGAGCCCTGTGAGCTGGGCAGCCGTGTGCCAGCCCTTGCACTTAAACCACTTGCACTGGACCACGCCTCCTGGATGTGGGCCAGTGAGGCCGGGGCATGTGGACAGCTGGAGGCGGCGTGGTTCCAACTCCCAGCTGTCACTTCCTGCGGTGGCACGTCGTGTAAAACCCTCAGCTATGTTCCCTGTCTCCCTGCTGGGAGCAATGGTCCCTGTCCCAGGGGCTGTTCTGAGAGCAAAAGCCATCACTTGCCACGGCATCTCAGTGCAGACACATGGAGGCACCGAGTCTGGAGTAGTCGTCATAAATGAGAGCCCAGCCCGGCCGGCGGGGCTCAGTGGTTGCGCATTGACCTGTGATCCGGGAAATCACGGTTCGATTCCTGGTCAGGGCACATGCCGGGGTTGCAGGCTCGATCCCTAATAGGGGGTGTGCAGGAGGCTTCCAATCAATGATTCTCATCATTGACATTTCTATCTCTCCCTCTCCTTTCCTCTCTGAAATCAATAAAATATATATACTTATTTTAAAAGAATAAAGATTCTTTTAGATTTCTAAACTGAAAAAGTTAGTCTTTATGGGACAAAAAAAATGAGCCTCATTTCCGGTTTCTTCTAACCCTAATTCTCTTTAAAAACGTTAGTTACGAGTCCGCTAATGGGTTGTGGCCACAACTTCAAACACACTGAGAAGGACCTAGTAGTAGCTCCAGCGGTGGACACTTAACTGGAACTTGATGGTTTTTCCTTCTGTAAGAATCGGGTAGACCTAAGTGTCAGAACGCTTCATCTCAGAAATGGTGTATTTGTAACTGTTAGGAACGCCTCCTCCCTTTCAAAAGGCCTCCTGTACGCACAGGTAGATGCTCCTGGTGATGCTCCCCAAATGTCTGCTCTGTGGGTGAAGCGTTTCCCCTGTGCACTCTGCAGGATTTGCATTGCTTAGGAAAGCCAGTCAAGTCACTACTTGTTTTAAAAGATGGAAAAGGAAAGAAAGGAAACTCTGTAGCTACCTTGGTAATGAAAGCAAAGCCCTCCCAGGAGGGACTGCCTGCAGCTCCCTCCCGTGCCCCCGCGCTCACTCCCTGGGCTCTGATCTTTCCGCAGCGATGGCCGAGACATCCATGCTCCCGTCCTCCCTCATGCTGCTCAACACAGCCCACGAGTACTTGGGCAGGAGGTCCTGGTGCTGCAATTCGGACGGGGCGCTGCTGCGGTTCTACGTAAGTGCTGCGGGGCTTGCGGGGCCGCCCCTGCGGGGGCCTGCTGTGCTGCTGGGGCTTGTGGCACAGATGTGACTACTCAAAGTTTTCAGAAAGTCTGCACGTGGCGTCCTGGCACCTGAGGCTAGGGGGCTCTGGACCTGGCCTTGAACTGTAGGTAGACTTAGATCCACTAGTTGTTACTGAGTCTATGTGTGGGCACAGGGCCAGGCCTTTAGTAGTGATTTTAGAAGCAAATACTGCATTCACCGCCTTCTGCTGATCCTGTTTGCCAAGCACCACTCCCGTGCCAGGTGGTAGTTGCTCAACGAGTAGCGATTGCATTCATTTAGTCAGTAAATGTGTATTTTGTGAACGAAAATAGACGTCCTCTCCCTCGCCAGCGGTGTTTGATGGCTTACTGGGGATAGGCAGCATCGTCCCCGTCCCCAAATCTTCCTGTGGAGCCAGAGGCCAAACAGCACTTAGACAAGGTACAGAGCACAGGAGGGGCGCCCAGCCCGGCAATGTCTGTTAGTAAGTGGTGTAGTGGGACGCAGCCACACCCACATTGACATATTAATAGTAACCAGCGCGGTTTTTGCAATACAGTGGCAGGTTGATTAGCCTGCTAGAGTCCCCATGGTCTGGGAAGCCTGTTTGCCATCCTCTGCTTTACGCCCTTCAGTGAGCATACCCGCCCCAGCTGCCGCCTCCCTCCTGTCCTGACGCTCCCTCCTTCATGACCTTTGCTTTCCTCTGGCTCTAATGAGCCATGGAAGTGACTTGTTGTGTGTATTGTGTGTCTCTTGTCCATTCAAATGCAACTTCCCTGAAGGTGGGGGTTTCTGTTTGGTTCACTCCTGGATCCAAGTACCTAGCACAGCACCCAGCCCACAGCGCCATAGGTGCTCAGTAAATATGAGTGAACGAGACAGAGAATATGCACAGAGCTCGTGTATGTGTACAGCCCGTCGGGGGACCTGGACTTGGCCAGGAGACCTGTGCGGCTGGCTCAGGACCCCAGAGCTGGCAGCGTCTGAGGTGGGTCCAGCTGTAGCGGCCTGAGCGTCTGCCCCACCTGTGAGCTTCCAGAGCCTCTAGGTGCCCGCCCTGGGTCAGCTCTGGTTTTGGAAACATGGTGCCAGACTGAGTGTCCAATGCTGCCCGGGAGTCAGGGCCTCTCTCCTGCTGCCTTCTCTCCCCTTAGAGAGCGGACACTTCCACGGGCGCCTCCATGTAGCCCCTCATGCTGGTGCAGGGGCCAGGCCGGATCAGTCAGCCCCTCGCAGACGAGGCCAGCGGGAGTGGCGCTGAGGAAGGAGCAGGCAGGAGGGGTGATGAGGGGAGGGTGCTCCTGGTTTTTCTTAGTCTGTGTCTGTTTTTGGTGGAGCATGAGTTTTAGCTGCCAGGATCTAAAAAAAATTTTTTTATTTGATTTTTGCTCTTTATCTTCTCTTTTTCGGATTTACTAAGTTTTTTATAACTTATTGAGTTGAGTGATTATTTTAGTGTTCACTCTTATAATACACACATTGAAGGTTATAATTTTCCCCCAAGTACATTTTTAGCTGCATACCATAGTTTTGATGTTTGGTACTTGCTATCTTTATGTAATTGATTTCTAATTTTATTGGTTATATTCAGAGGATGTCGTCTATATCATATCTAGTCTGCGGTATTTATTGAGATTTGCTTTTTGTCTAGTTTTGGTCAAAATCTCATGGATGTTGGAAAAGAATGTATGCTTGCTGGTAGTTGGGCATAACAATAGCGATTAATTTGTTTAACTAACTGCCCTCCATTGGAATCTGAGCTTCTCTTTTTAATATAGTTTTATTGATTTCAGAGTGGAAGGGAGAGGGAGATATAACATCAATGATGAGAGAGAGTCATTGACCGGCTGCCTCCTGCATGCCCCTCCCTGGGGATCAAACCCACAACCGGGCATACGTCCTGACTGGGAATCGAACCGTGACCTCCTGGTTCATAGGTCAACCGACATTCAACCACTGAGTCATGCTGGTCGGGCAGAATCTGAGCTTTTTAAAAGCAGGGACTATGTTGCACTGTGCCCAGCATAGGAAGGTGCTCAGTAAATATTTGAGGAATAAATGAATGGCTAAATAAATCAGAATTCCTCAGAGGGCGTATAATGTCTCCTCTAGCAGCTGATAGAAGCTGACTGGGTGTGCTGAGAGGAAGGCCGCTGCGAGGGCTGGGCCCAGAGCGGCTCCTGGGAGGGTGACAGGCCCTTTCCAGAAAAGGGCCCGAGTAGACATGGCCTCCTCCTCCGGTTAACAGTTGACAGAGCGGTGTCACCGGGGCCCTGCTGTGCCCGGAGGTGTGGGCCCCTCCTCAGGCGTCTCCCCGCCCCTCCTCCCCCGCCACACTGTAGGTCCGAGTGCTCCAGAAGGAACTTGCTGAATCCACGTCTGAGGACACACACCCCTACAAGGAGGAGCTGGAGACGGCCTTGGAGCAGTGCTTCTACTGCCTGTACAGCTTCCCCAGCAAGAAGAGCAAGGCCAGGTACCTGGAGGAGCACTCGGCCCCGCAGGTGAGGCGCCCCCTGGGAGAGGGGACTCGGGGAAGCGGGGGCTCAGCGCCCCGACGTGCAGCCTCGGAGGCCCAGGTTGGGTTGCAGCAGGAGGATGAGGCGCTCGGATGGCTCTGACCTTGCAGGAGGGAGCTTCGTAGTGCTGACTCATCATCCGAGAATGCAACATGGCGACTTAATAGATTTTCTTCCTTTTTAAAAAACATATTTTTATTTCAGAGAGGAAGGGAGGGGGAGAGAGAGAGAGAGAAACATCAGTGATGAGAAAGAACCATGGATCGGCTGCCTCCTGCACGCCCCACACTGGGGGTCGAGCCCGCAGCCCGGGCCTGTGCCCTGTCCGGGAATGGAACTGTGACCTCCTGGTTCCTAGGTCCACGCTCAACCTCTGAGCCACGCTGGTCGGCTGGGGACTTTCTTGTAGCAATTTGGATGATATGAATGATTTCTTAGAGGTTCGTGTTTTGTGTGTTGGTTTTCAGAGCACTTTTGGGAGTGCCATGCTCAGCGGTACTCTGCCCGTTATTCTCTGATCTCATGTGTGTCGTCCCACCCTGGCCCAGAGCAAGCACTTGGTCAGTATTTGTCAGCCAAGTGATTGATGGGGCGATTGCGGTGAGCAGAGGGTCAGGGCTCACGGTCCCCACCCTCTGGCTTGGCCACACGGACTCACAAAGTGCAGGCTGAGTTTCCAACCTTTTCTTTGTAAAGAACAGGCTCACGGGGTCACTGCTCTGCTCGTCAGACACGGGCTGGGAAGGACGTGGGCATTTAGAAGAACTTGCCTGTGTGCTTTCCCTGACCGCACTGCGACCGGCCTTCTGTCTTCTTTCAAGGTGGACCTCATATGGGAAGATGCCCTCTTTATGTTTGAGTATTTTAAGCCCAAGACCCTTCCTGAGTTTGACAGCTACAAGACCAGCACCGTCTCTGCCGACTTGGCCAACCTCCTGAAGAGAATCGCCGCCACAGCGCCCCGCACGGAGCGGCCGGCCCTGGGCCTGGACAGGGTGTCTGCGTACATCGAGGGGACCTCGGCCGAGGTAGGAGCCACGTCCCGTCACCTTGTCCTTCAGCTGCGCTGACTGCATGGTCCTGGGTGTGAAGCATCACTGGCCACAGCGGAGTCCCTGGCTCCGCCGCCCTGACCCTTGCCCTCTCACCTGCCAGGTCCCTTGCCTCCCAGAAGGGGCTGACCCCTCCCCTGCGGTGGTGAATGAACTCTACTACCTGCTGGCTGACTACCATTTTAAGAACAAAGAGCAGTCCAAGGCTATCAAATTCTACATGCACGACATCTGCATCTGCCCTGACAGGTGAGTGGCTGGCGGCTGTGGCCAGTGACCTGGGTGTGAGGCCAGGCTGGTGGGCGGCCGGGGTGCCTGCAGCTCAGCAAGCTCTCCCTGCCCAGGGGGGAGGCCAGGGGAGGAGTGACGAGGTGGCTTAGACCACAGTTTCTGGGAAAGGCTCTCCATAGAAAGAAAAACAAGGGAGAAAGCCCCTCGGGAAGCCCGCTGGGGTGGGCACTGGGGTCAGAGGAGGCGGAGGTGCCCACCGCTCTGCCTGCAGGGAGGGATGTGCGCCCGGCCCCGTCCCGGGCGCTGCGTGCTGCCGCTTTCCTAGCTCCGCCGGGGAGGCTGGCTGGTGTGCACTCTGCTTCTTCCCCTGCAGTGTCTGTGATGCAGGGTTTTCTCACTGCGGGGAGGGGACGAGTAGTGACACTAAAGCAGGAGTTCTCGTTCCTCGCTCTGCCGCAGTGCATTGTTGGCAGCAGCGATGGTCACGTCTTCCCTGGAGGGTGCCAGGAAGGGCTGGACTGAAGGACGCCCAGGGGCGAGCCACCACGCCCCTCCTGGGCCTGGGCAGGGCCCCCAGGACACCCCGCTTCTCCGGCGCGGCTCTTGGTGGGCTGGGCCTGATGAGCTGACACCCTCTGAGCAGCTGGAGTACAGGCTGCAGGGAGGCCCCGTTGCGCCGTCGTGACCTTCACGCTGCTGAGGGACTGTCCTGTGCGAGGGGCCACAGCAGGCTCTCCCCTCGCCACGGGAAGGCGGGTGTGACCTCTCGCTTTTCAGTCACGGAGGCAGCAGGCAGAGGAGGCGACTGCTCGCTGTTGCGCACGGTGAGCGCTCAGCCAGCCTGCGTGTCGGTCTGCTCTCCCACACCGGTCCACAGTGACCGGGGGAAAACGGCCAAGGCCGCCGACACCCGGCTTCTGCTGGAGGAAACCACAGGCTGAGCCAAAGGGGTCCGAGCCTTTCCCACAGGGATACGAGGCCGGAAAGCTGGCTTCTGTTCAGATCCCACCCTTCTCCCCGTGGCCGGTGGATCCTGACAAGGGAAAAGGAGGCTCCCCCGGTTCGGGGCGGCCACCAGGGGCTGGCCCTCGTCACTTCCAGGAGCCGCCTGCAGACGCTGCTCTGGGCCCTGCAGACGCTGCTCTGGGCCCTGCAGGCGCTGCTCTGGGCCCTGCAGACGCTGCTCTGGGCCCTGCAGACGCTGCTCTGGGCCCTGCAGGCGCTGCTCTGGGCCCTGCAGATGCTGCTCTGGGCCCTGCAGACGCTGCTCTGGGCCCTGCAGGCGCTGCTCTGGGCCCTGCAGACGCTGCTCTGGGCCCTGCAGACGCTGCTCTGGGCCCTGCAGGCGCTGCTCTGGGCCCTGCAGGCGCTGCTCTGGGCCCTGCAGGCGCTGCTCTGGGCCCTGCAGGCGCTGCTCTGGGCCCTGCAGGCGCTGCTCTGGGCCCTGCAGGCGCTGCTCTGGGCCCTGCAGGCGCTGCTCTGGGCCCTGCAGGCGCTGCTCTGGGCCCTGCAGACGCTGCTCTAGGTGCTGCAGACGCAGAGCAGCTATAAGGGAGCCTCGTTTTGACCTTGACCCAGGGTTTACCTCCCAGGTTTGGCCACATGAGAAAATATGCCCACTCAGTCAAGCAAATCAGAGTTCATGAGCTTAGCAGGGACCTCAGGACCAGCAGGCCAGTCACTACAGTTTAATAAAAAGCCACCAGCACAGTGGGAAGGAAGCACGAGCTGGACGCACGATGGGCTCGTCTACGGTCACCACTATGACTGTCGTCACTGCCAGCAACGCACTGCGCCACATCCTGGGCTGTCAGATAGTCCAGGAAGCCAGTTCGCCAGTTTTAAAGTTAGTGCCTCTCTGTGCAGCATTCAGAACATTCCAGGCTCGCCCGGCCGGTGTGGCTCAGTGGTTGAGCATTGACCATTGACCTACGAATCAGGAGGCCATGGTTCAATCTCCGGTCGGGGCACAGGCCTGGGTTGTGGGCTCCATCCCCAGTGTGGGGCGTGCAGGAGGCAGCCAACCCATGATTCTCTTTCATCATTGATGTTTCTCTCTTTCTCTCCCTCTCCCTTTCTCTGAAATCAATAAAAACATATTTTAAAAAAACAAACAACAACAAAAGACAGCGGAGTGTTTACGGGTGCTTTTGTCATGACCACAGGTTTGACTCCTGGGCAGGCATGGCCCTGGCCCGGGCCAGTCGCATTCAGGACAAGTTGAATTCCAATGAGCTGAAGAGCGACTGGCCCATCTGGAAGCACGCCACGCCTGTCCTCAGCTGCTTCCGGCGGGCCCTGGAGATCGACAGCTCCAACCTGTCCCTGTGGATCGAGTACGGCACCATGTCCTACGCCCTGCACGCCTTCGCCTCGCGCCAGCTGAAGCAGTGGAGGGGCGACCTGCCCTCAGAGCTTGTGCAGCAGGTGAGGAGGGGCCCGGAGGCGTCCGACACACAGGCTCCCGTCAGTGGAGCAGGGGTGGGGCCTTCTTAGAAGCGCCCCAAGTCCCGGGAAGCGGGTGGAGTGAGGGTGGGCAGCCCTGTTGGACCCCAGGGCTAGACATTCTCAGTGCCGTGGAGCTGGGAGCTGGTGCGCGTCTTCCCCCGCTCTGCGGCCCACCCTGGTGAGGGGGAACAGGGCCTCCCTGCCTGCCGGGGCTCTTCTCGGAACATCAGCTCAGGTGTCCTGGCCTCCTCGGGCCTCCTGCAGTGATGGCGGCAGCCTCGCCGCCCCAGCCCCTGCTGTCACCCCTCCCAGGCACGGCCTCGCTGCACCACAGAGGTGGTGGTTGGGACCTTTAGAAGGTGTCATAGGACTTCAGAAACGCACAACTGTTCGATATGATGCTGCAGGGAGGCGGGAGGAAGGACATGGCATTGGCATGAGGTGTCCTGGGTGTCCGTCCAGCGCTGTAGCCTGACCTGAGATGGGGTTCTGAGGAGTCGCAGGTCTCCGCAGTGTCCCCGCTGGGAAGTGGCGCTCGCACTCCTGTGTGTCTCAGGCCTGGTGAGAGGGTTACCCACGTGCAAACAAGGCAGCGGGGCTCCTACAGGACAGGCCTGAGCTGGTCGTGCCGGTCTCGTTGCAGATGGAGGGCCGGCGGGACAGCATGCTGGAGACCGCCAGGCACTGCTTCCTGTCGGCGGCGCGCTGCGAGGGGGACGGGGACGAGGAGGAGTGGCTCATCCACTACATGCTGGGCAAGGTGGCCGAGAAGCAGCAGCAGCCGCCCACCGTCTACCTGCTGCACTACCGGCAGGCCGGCCACTACCTGCACGAGGAGGCCGCCCGGTACCCCAAGAAGATCCACTACCACAACCCGCCTGAGCTGGCCATGGAGGCCCTGGAGGTGACGCTCTGCCAGCCCTGGGCGGGCCAGTCTCTCTCTCCCTGGGCATGGGGCATGCGGTCCCAGTGACTCCCTGCTACCCGATGGAAACCTCTGTGTTTAGCAGCTTTGCATGCAATTAAACAAAAGCAGCCTTTCCTCTCTCTTTCTAAGGGGTGCGCGCCGTCCTTGCTGGGAGAGTGAGCGATTTGTTCTAGAAGAGACTCGTTCCTCCTCATTAGCGCACGCAGGTCCCGAGGACCTGGCTGATGGCACGAGCGCAGGCAGCACCCCCCCTGCGGCTGGCAGGTGTCAGGGAGCAGGCGCCGGTGCTCCGGGTGCAGAGGAGACAGCCTCCCTCGGCAGGACTGAGCCGGGGAGCAGCCGGTGCTCTTAACCTCAGGTTTGGGGTCCCCCACAGCCCCCCAAGAGCAGAGAGCACTTGTTTGCTGCTTGGCGTTGCGGAGTTTTCCGGACCATTTGACATGGTGCTCTTCCTGAGGCTCACACAGTCCTGGGAGGTGATTGGTGGCCGTGACCCGCGCCTCTGTAGGGAGGAGACTGAGGACACAGGTGTGGATCCAGATCGCTCGGCCTGACCCGGGACCCTCCACTTTCCAAGGTCCAGAGCCTGGTCCCCCCCTCCCCCCCACGCCCAGCGTGCACGTGCCCAGCTTCCCGGAGTTTGGGGCAGAAGCCACTTGCTTATGCCTTTTCGTATCTTTTCTGATTATAAAATGACAGCCCATGCCATGGCCGTGTGGCTCAGTTGGTGGGCACAGAAGGTTTGATTCCCAGTCAGGGCACATGTCCAGTTTTCGGCTTCAATCCTGCTTGGTTTTCTTTCTCTGCCCGCCCCCTCCCCCCCCCCCCCCCCAATCAATGAAAAACATACCCTTGGGTGAGGATTTTAAAAAATAAAATTAACACACATTCTTTTTTTTCCCCCCAATATATTTTATTGAGTTTTTACAGAGAGGAAAGGAGAGAGATAGAGTTAGAAACATCGATGAGAGAGAAACATTGACCAACTGCCTCCTGCACACTCCCCACTGGGGATGTGCCCGCAACCAGGGTACATGCCCTTGACCGGAATCGAACCTGGGACCCTTCAGTCCGCAGGCCGACGCTCTACCCACTGAGCCAAACCGGTTTCAGCAACACATATTCTTGGTCCAAAGAATGTATAGAAGAATCAAACAATTGAGAAGTGTTTAAAACGAAAAGTTAAAGTCCCCCGTGAGTCTAGTTCCCCACCTGTCATACCTAGTCCAGTGTGGCATGCCTTACCTCTCTAGGTTTCCTCCTTATTAACACATTTCGTACCGCTCAGGAGTTTTCTCGTGTTTCGCGCGCCATCTGTTAAGGACCGCTCACGAGTGTTCTCGTTTTTCATGCCTGTGGAAAAAGGAGCGAATCTAGATACTTATGTAAGTTTTGTTTGGTCCCTCTTCATTGAGGAAAATGTTTTACGCAGCACCATACGTTAAAAAAGTACTAGGAACTTTAATTGTTTAATTGTTTTTGTAAATAAAAATGTTATAATTATTGAAAAAGACACCTAAAGTGCATTATGATGATTTAAATAACGTGCAGTTTGCCCGGAAAAGTGCGGTCCCTGGCGTATGTCTTAAGAGATTTCTATGCGGTACGAAAGGTGTTAACATAGATACATTATCATTTAGCAACTTGCCCTTCTCACTGGACAAGATGTAGTAAAGGAATTGAGGGCTCCCTTCCCTGTCCTGTGCCCTCCAGTCCGGCTGGGCATCCATGTGTTTGCCTGGCCCTTTCTTCCTGGGTTTGGCCTTCTCTCCCACTTCTTCCGTGACAGGGTGCGGTCAGGGCGTAGCTGTGGACACGCATCAGGGAGCACACACCTGAGCACAGTTGACCCTTGAGCAGTGAGAGGTCGGGGCGCCGGCTGCCTCTGCGGTGGGAGACCTCGCCTCCCTGCAGCTGCCCTCCACAGACTCAGACTCCCAGCCACAGGCTGGCCTCTGAACAACAGGCCTGCGCTGCCCCGGCCGATGGACAGAAATCCGCGTGTACGTGCGTCTGCCCAGTTAAAGCAGGAACGGCTCAGGGTCAGCTTGTCCCCAGGGGTCATTAACATTTGAGCAACAATGTCTCGCCACCCTAAAAGGTTGCACTGATCTATACACTTTCATGTTTTTCATCAACTTAGCTGGTATCCTCTTTTTAACATTTGATAATCTTGTGAGCAAGCAAAAAGTCTCATTTTAAAATTTCCCTTTTTACAGTGCTTCATGTTGAGTGGCTTCTAGCCGCTGGGTCCCCTTTCCCGTGTGGCTGACCGGCCCGTGGGAGGACCCTGAGCCCCTGGGAGGGTGCTCACCCCTGAGTGTATCCCCCAGGTGTACTTCCGCCTCCACGCCTCCATCCTGAAGCTCCTGGGGAAGCCCGAGTTTGGGGTTGGTGCCGAGGTCCTCGTCAACTTCATGAAGGAGGCAGCAGAAGGGCCCTTTGCCAGGGGCGAGGAGAAGAACACGCCCAAAGCTTCAGAAAAGTGAGTGGCACAGTCCTCCAGCCGCTTGTCCCATGTCCCGGGAGGGTTCATTCATGGCAAGGGGGCCCAGAGGGCTGCTGAGGAGACCAGAGTTCTTGGAGCCTCTGGACCTCACCTGGAGATTCCTGAGGCCGGGCTGGGGCATTGCTGTTGAACTTGAGAAGAAGGGGCTGTGTCCTCTCACCCTGTGGCCATGCCTGGTCCCCCCATCCCCTTCCCGCGGGGCGCAGTTCCGCCTGTGCAGAACCCTGGGCGAGTAGTTCTTACGCTGCTGCCTCTTGCTCCTGGGGCCTCTCCCAGGGCCTCTCCCACCCGTTGTTCCAAGAAACGGGGAGGGTGTGGGAGGCATGGGCTCTGCGGTGTCAGAGGGTCGAGGGTGCCGCGGCCCTGGTGTAGCCCCCGCGTTGGGCCTGGCACAGTCCCCGGCCTCCCCTTGACTGAGATGTATCTCTGGAGGTCTAGATGCGGGAGCTTTGGCTCAGCTCGCCCCACTTCTGGACCTCTGCCCGGCCAGGCACTGGGCAGGGCCCCGCTGAGTGCCCCAGGGGCCGGTACCAGCCCTGGCCTCGAGGACGGGTGGATAGGGGCACACACGGGCACACGGCAGGTCACGCCGGGGGACGCGGGATGCCCCAAAGCTAGGGAGACGTGTTGTCAGTCACGAAGGGCTCCCAGCTTAGTGGTGTGATCTTTTGTTTCTCATACTTCTTTTTCAAAAAATTTAAAAGTTATACAAATGACACATGAATATGTTCTAGTTACAGAAAATTCTGGCAGTTTATAAACATATATACAACCCCCCTCTCCTCCTCTGAGTTAATCGCTGTTCACTGTTTACTTTCTCAAGTTGTTTTCTGTGCATTTGCACACTTACATGTACAAATGCAATGACAGGGTTTCGAAGACGAAGACTGAAGGTGTTTTTCTCGAGTTTTCTTTTTCCCTGACGGTGGGCCTGGGACCCATCCACAGAGATAGTGCCCCACGTTCCTCATTCTTTCTGGTGAAATCACATGAAGTCTTTCTAGTGGCTGCAGTGGCCGGAGGCTCTGTCCCTCCCACAGCATGGATGTCCTTGTTTCCGTGGCCATGGCGACAGGCCAGGTGTTTCTAGCTCTGCTCGCCAGGTGGCAGCGATGTCCCTGGCACGAGAGCAGGCGTTCTTCTCGGTGCCTGGTGGGGGGTTAGCCTCTCGGCCTCGGGCATCGCACAGGACCTGACTTGGTGTGGTGGGCATTTCTGAGGTGGGCTTCTTCCGGTCCCCCAGTCTCCGAGGCCAGAGACCTGAGCCGCCTGCGGAGCCCAGCCATATTGGGCCTGAGTGGGTACCTTGTGGGCCACTCCTTCGGGGCCTGGGACACCAGCCAGAGGGGTGCGGGGGAGGGCTGGGAGGTGGGCCCCGGGAAGGGCAGCTTGGGGACTCAACAGCTGGGAGGGGCATTGTCCAGCCTGGCACACATCCTTTGGTGCCATGTGAGCGGCTGACCTGCACCCCCTCTGCCCCACAGGGAGAAGGCCTGCCTGGTGGATGAGGACTCCCGCTCTTCAGCTGGGACACTGCCGGGCCCCGGAGCCTCCCTTCCCTCCTCCTCTGGCCCAGGTCTGACATCCCCACCTTACACAGCCACTCCGATTGACCACGATTACATCAAATGTAAAAAACCCCACCAGCAGGCGACGCCGGACGGTACAGTCCCTGTTCTCCCTACTGCCAGCCCAGGGCGGCACGCCAGCCGGGGGCGGGAGCTTTGGGCGATGAGTCGCTTTGTTTCGGTGAGGGGGGTGCTGGGTCTGGGGTGACACGGGCAATGTTGTGGCTGTTCATTAACCTCATGGACTCACGGTGATTCTGTGCTTCCAAGACGTGCTCAGGGTCGCCACCTGCCAGCTCGCCCACTGGGAGCCGGGGTGGGTGAGGCGGGCTGAAGCTCCGTGCCTGCCTCTCGGAGCCTGCATTCTCCCCCCTGCAAATTGGGGGCCTGGAAGGGCAGTTGGAAGACGAGGGGCTGCGGTCGGTCTGCGGGCGGCCTAGCGTGGCTCCCATGCAGTCGGCTGCACTATTATGGCATGCCCTTCTGGCGGTCATGGGCAGGCGATGACCGTCGGCACCCCTGGGAATCTAGACAGCTTGGGGGGTGTCAGCTGGGACTGCACAGGCCACCCATGTGGGATGGGGCAGGTGGCGACTGTTGAACCACATTCCTTACTAACATCTGGAGGCTCGCATGCGCCCTCGCAGCTCGACTTCATGCCCTCACATGTCTGGTCACGAGCTGGGGACCGTGTTCGCCGGAATGAGCCGATGGCGGACTTAGCGGTAGGGGCCTTTGACGCAGAGCCTCGAGGAGGTGGTGACCTGAACGACACCAGCTTCCCGCGCCGCTCATCTCCCAGGGGCTGGGGGTGGGCCTCGCTCTGCCTTCCCCGGCCCCGTGCAGGGCGCGGGTGGAGAGCAGGGGTAGAGGAGGGCTGGCGAAGGGGGACAAGGGGACATGTGCAGGTGTCCCCTCCTGGGCTCAGGTTGGCCCAAGTGTGTGGAGAGAGAGGCTGCGGCTCCCAGTGTGTGCTGGGCGGCTGTCGCCTCCCTCCGGTCGCTCTGGCTATTGGGCCCCGACCGCCCAGAGGGGTGAGGAGAGGTGGGAATAACAGCCGCCTGCCCCCCAGGCTGCCGTCTGAGACATTCCCACAGCGAGGGCCTGCTCCCTCCTGTTCACCTCCAAGCTCTCCCTCATGAGAACCCCGAGAAGGCGCTGGAAGCCAAGCCTGCTTAGGGCTTCGTTTCATCAGGCGCCCCTGTGCGCGGCAGCACTTGCTGCTTTTCCAGAGCGAGGGCTGCTGCTCCCCTGGCCCACGGCCTGGCTGCACCCTCAGCCCTCAGGCGCGAGCCAAACTCAGGGAGCGGGATTGTGCTTGGCTGTCCGTCCACAGAGCGGGGGGTGCCTCCCCTGGTGCGGGCACCCCGGGGAGCAGCGAGGAGGAAGGACTGCCTCAGACAGGGACTGTGGTGCCACCTGGCACTGCCACCCAGCCATCCCACGTGGGCGTACACGTGCACAGAGCTGTGGGCGAGCAAGATGCTGGGGCCCAGAGCTGTTGTGACACGTCCTGGCTGCCAGTCTAAGGGGTGTTTGTTGTGGAAGTTTGCAGAGGGAGCCATACAAGTGCGTTTTCAATGGGTGTGAAACAGTGATTCCTGTCAGGATAGGAGCCATTGAGATCCCGTGGCCACTTTGCTCTGCCTCAGCCCGTGTGCCAGAAAGCCTGCAGCGGCTCTTAGGAGGGGAGCCGGGGAACCAGTGACTGCACAGCTCATGGTTGGGTGCAACTGAAATTCCCAGAGACTGGCCTGGCCTCTCGGTGGGGTGGGAGGCTTTCTGAGGAGGCAGAGCTGAGCCAGGATCTTGGGCATGCTGCTATTTCCTACACAGGGTGGGCAGGAGGGACCAGGCAGGGTTCAGAGGAGAGGGGGGGGGCGCTGCTGTCCATGGTTTCAGGGTGCCCATCCGGCCCCATTTACAGCATGAACAGACCTGAGCCTCAAGTCATAGGGCTGCCTAGCGTGGCTCCCATGCAGTCAGCTGCACTCTATGGCATTCCTCTGGCGGTCATGTGCGGGCAAGGTGGCCCTGCCAGGAGCGTCCCGGTGCCTGTGCCGCCCCCACGTGACATTCATCCTCACCTGCCATGCTTCACTGTCTGTGTCGTGTCCTGTGTGCTCGCTCCCGCTGCTCGCCCAACCTCCTCCGCCAGCATTGCCCGTGCTGCCCCTCACCCGGCCACACTGTCCCCAGGCTTTGTCGTTTGTCTGCACTGTCACGGCTCGCTTCAGGGGACAGCGCAGACCGCATGCTCCGCCCGAGTCCGGCTCCCTGCTGCCTGTGACCCGAGCACCTGCACAGCTGCTGGTCTGAGCTGGAGAGTGTGTTTGATGTGCTTGGCTTCTGCCCTGTCCCATCTGCCCAGCGCTGGGCGGAGGCAGTGCCGCCGTGCCTGCCCGCCTGCCGCCCGGCAGGTGTCTCAGTCCGTATTCCCATTGCTTTGCTCTTTCTTGCTTTAAAGAAACAACAAGGGCAACAGACTCTCAGATCCCAGGTCACCTTTGTAAGGACAGGTGTAAAAGGACAAGTGTGCGCAGTAGCCAAGGTGCTACAGGGAGAAGCTCCGATGGCAGGCAGTGCTGGAGGGCAGGCCTGGCCTGGTCCCTGCTCACAGCGCCCTTCCCCGGGCAGGGAGTCGGCTGATGGTGGGGAAGCTGTGTCCATGGACAGATCTCCTCAAAGCGGGAGAGACTCCGAGTGCAGCTCAGTTTGTCTTGCGTGTCCCCCATGGAGTGGGGCCTGGCCTGGGGGCAGGGAGGGAGGCTGTTGGAGGGCAGAGCCAGTCACCTCGTTTGTTCTCCTTCATGCCCCACTTTTATAAAACCTCTTCGGGTGCCTGGCCGCTGCTCCCCGGCGGCAGAGTGTCCGCCTGTGCACCGAAGGGTTGCAGGTTCGATTCCTGGTGAAGGGAATGTACCTGGGTTGCAGGTTTGAACCCCGCCCCAGTCGGGGCACAGGTGGGAGGCAACCAATCGACGTGTCTCTCTCAAATCGATGTGTGTGTGTCTCCCCCCCCCTTCCACTCTCTCTAAAAATAGTAATAATAAATAAATAAATCCTTAGGTGAGGATTAGCCAAAATAAAAAGCCTGTTGAGGCCACAGTTGGTCATGGAGATGAGCAAGTGCCTGCTGTGTGCTAGGACAGAAGAGGGTGCTGCAGGGAAAGCCAAGATGGGGCCCCAGGGCCCCGGCTGCCTGGTTGCGCCTGTGTGTCTACAGGCAGTGCCATGGAGCAGTGGTCGCGCCTGAGCTGGCTCTGGGGTTGGGTGGATTTGAGGACTTGCTGGCGGGAGCAGGCCTGCAGAGAGGCTTTGGGTCATTTTGGGTGACGACAGTGGGAGCAGAGACATGGAGGTTGGGGAGTCCTATGGCCTTTGAATTCCGAGTGACCAGGGCGGGCAGGAGAGGAGAGAGCATGGCAAACAGCTGGGCCACGGGGCTTCTTTCCCGTGGATGTAGGGAGTGACGTGGTCATGGCATCTCTCTGTCAGGTGGGTTGGCAGCCTTCCTGTCACCACGCCAGGTCCCTTCCCCGTCGCTAGCTCTCACTACTCTGCGCTTGGCCCTGCGGGTCGTGCTCTGAAGCGAAGGGGCCAGGGCTTAGGAGCAGGCGCGTCAGCAGCAGCCGGTTGGCGATGCGCATCCCTCGAGGATGCAGCAGAGGGGCTGGACCGGCCCAAAGGATGGAAGTGAAATGCCCCCGTGGTTGGCAGTGAGGGGAGGAAGTATTTATGATCTCACACAGTCTGAATTGGTGTGAGCAGGCTTTGTGTGGGCAGACTTCAAAAGAGCTCTCGGAAGAAACGCAGGGCAGCCTGTCGCCTGCTCACTGGGG
Source organism: Myotis nattereri (assembly GCF_964212035.1). Classification (NCBI taxonomy): domain Eukaryota; kingdom Metazoa; phylum Chordata; class Mammalia; order Chiroptera; family Vespertilionidae; genus Myotis; species Myotis nattereri. The sequence continues at coordinate 27,197,522 of NC_138095.1, read as the reverse complement.
CAGTCTCCTTCCTCCTTGGCCTGCAGGCAGCGCTGCAGGAAACTGGAGCCCAGGCTGCGGGCAGTCCCTGGGGTCTCCTTCAGGGCGTGCTTTCCCGCTCTGCAGGCCGCTTGGCTCTCCGACACAGAAGCAGTATCCATCCACCTCCTGCTCTGTCTCAGGCCCAGGGGCCAGGGGAAGCCGGGCCTGGGACCCTCTGCAGAACCTGCAGGTGGTGGCTGGGACAGAACAGCAGCCGCTTCTGCGGGCCCTTGCCCTCCCCCCCCCCCGCCCCCCCCCCCCGCCCGCCTCCACCAGGCAGGCAGGAGAGTAGAGGGTGCTGCCACCAGGCTTGGCATCCTTTGCCTGCAGAGCATCAGCAGACCCACCTGGTTCTCAGCACAGGCCAGCGCCCTGGGCGCGTTCCGCTGCGCCCGGCTTGTGCCTGGGCCTCGGGTGCGGAGGAAGCATCCCAGGCCATGAGTGCGCGGGTACACAACGCCATATGTCAGCACCTTCAGAACCTTGGCCTAAATACAAGTCCCCGATGAGGACTGTGACACTCAGGGACTGCTTTGTGGAGGAGGTGGGGCTAGAGCCAGGCCGGGAAGCTCGGCCAGTTGCTGGCAGCTGAGTGTCCCCAGGTCAGAACAGCCCGCCCTCCATACGCATCCTGGCTCCCCATGCGCCTTCATCAAGGAGGGCTGTGCAGGTGGAGCTGGAGGCAGGCGGAGTGTGGCTCGGGGCGTCCTTGCCCAGAGGCACCCAGCTTTGGGCGGGGTGGGGGGGGGTGGGGGTCCAGGGCTCTTTGCTTCCTCACCCAGAGGAGCCTCCCCAGTGCTGGCCAGGCCTAATCAGGCTCATTCCCTGGGTACCCTGGCCTGTGAGTTGTCCGAGACAGAGGGGCCTTGTGGGAGTGGGGAGCGGGGAGGGACCAGTGGTATCCTCCCCTCTCCTGCCCCTGCAGCCGCCTCGGGCAGGAGCAGCCCCAGTCCAGGGTGCCCTCTGGTCTCTGCTGCCCCCTCCCCGCTGCCAGCTGCCTGCCAGCTCCTCTGGCTCCAGCGTCTGAGGCTGGACCTGGTCTCCGAGACCAGCTCCCCAACCCTGTGAGCCTTCCCCGTCGCATCTGGCCAGCGTGGCTGCTGGCAGAGTGGCCCTCACCGCCATCCCCCTCAGCCCTCCCTCTGGTCTCACCGAGGCCGTGGGTTTGCTGTGCCAGGGAAGGTCCCGTTTACAGGGGAGGAGGGCAAGGTGAGGTGCCCCGGTCTGTAGAGTGACTTTGTAAAAGAGCTTCATTCTTCCACTCTATTGATGTAAAAGAAGTGAAACGTGGTGTTCTTTTGCTCTGACTTGCTTCTTGGTGTGAAACCCTGGGTTGCTTCTTAGCATTTAAAATTAGGAACATTTAATATTTTAAATCTTACTTCTTTTGTTTTTGTTAATTATCACCTGAGGAGATTTTTTCTGTTGCTTGTTCTGTTTCTTTTTAGAGGAAGTGGAAAGGAGAGAGGAGGAGAGACAGCGAGAAACATCGATGTGAGAGAGACAGCGATTGGTTGCCTTTTCCACGTGTGGGGCAGGAATCGAACCTGCAACCCAGGTCTGTGCTCTAGGTTGAGAATTGAGTCTGCCCCTTCGGTGCGTGGCACCGAGAGGCACCGAGCTTTGGGCAGGGTGTGTCCAGGCAACCACTGAGCGTTGCGGCCAGGGCCAACCAGGGTCATTGCAAAGAGCCTGTGCCAGCCCTTTCAGGCGCACAAGACCCAGGAGGGCTAGAGAGAAGCCTGGCCCTGAGTGCTGGTGGTGGCTGTTCGCAGCGATGCACTTGCTCTGTTCCTGGGTGTGCAATCCCCCGGCAGCACCTGGACAAGCACGGCCCCGCCCCCCTTGCTTCGCAGGCCTGGGGAGGAGGGGGTGCCGCTCCAGCCGGGGCTTTGAGTGCACAGTCCCACCTCCAGATCTGACCCAGCAGCCCGCAGGGAGCACAGCCCTCTCCCTTCCCTTCTGAGCACCAGGCCTCCTCAGGGCTTCACAGGTGCCCTGGTCACCCCAGGACAAGGCCTGTCCTGAAGCTCCTCAGGGCCTCCCAGGACCAGCGCGGCTGCTGTGCTCCGCCCTTGCAGAGGGTCCGCCGTGTGGGTTCTCACCCCGTGTCAGGCTCCAGGGAAGCATAGTCTAGCCCCGGTCCCTGCCAGGCCCGCTTCCTCAGGTCTGCTCTTCTGCGGTGGCTGTTGTTGCTGTGGGTGGACTTGTCCCAGGGAGCAGGGCCCTGAGGCGCAGGGCCGCCCTTCGTCGCCCACACTTCGGGGCGGCTCTGCCTTTGCCTCACGCTCCGGTGCTTGCGAGGTTCACTCACCAAGCAGCAGCGAGAGGCCTTAGCACATTGGGCGTAAATATCCGTTTGCTTAAGCCAATCCCTGGATTTCGTAATGATCGCACTGGATTCCACCAAATTAGCCGTCCTTTCCGGCCCAAAGCCCAGCAGCTGTGCGGCCTGAGCTCGCCTGGCAGCAGGCCGCGTTCACGCGCTCCGTCCAGCCAGGCCTGCTGCCTGGATGCTCGCCACGCGGCCTGCTGCTCGGCGCAGTGCCTTCACCTGGTGCGATGCTGCTAGAGCGCCTGTCCCCGCCCGACTTCCCGAGGGCGCCTTCCGCTTCGCGGCCGTCACTCCGGTTACGTGCCAGGCACGAGGCCAGGCCTGTGGTGATCCCGTGTGTGTGTCAGGGACAGACAGGGAGAGCAGACAAACATGTTAAAAAGTGTCGAGTGGAGCCTGGAGCAGCCCGGGGGGCAGATCTGGGATTGGAGTGCAGGTTTGGAACTGCTGGGTCCCGAGCTCTGCAGGCCCGTGCGTGGCCCCTGGAACCAAGGTCTCTGTTCCTGGCCCGCCCTTCCCCCCGCAGAATGGGCGGCACCTGCCCCTCTGGGAGAAGTGACCCCTCGCACTGGGGCCTGGTGTGGGACTTCCTGGAACTCCCAGTCAGTGCTTGTGGAGCTTTGGGGGTCTGGCCTTCCTGAGAGCGAGGCAGAGGGCCCAGCCAGACCCCTGACCCTGTGAGTGGGACACAGCTTCCACGTGGCCACTCGGGCCTCACACACACCTGGCCTCCTCGCTGCATAGGCTCCGTCCGTTCTGCTGCCCCTGATGACCCAGTCACTAGGCAGTGGCCTTGGCACAGGCTGAGAGGTGGCGGATGTGGGTGAAGAGGGCAGAGCTGCCAGCTGGCTGCACAGGCCTCTCCTCCATGCTCTCTGTGCACAGGCCCGCTTTGGGGGTCCTGTCCTGTCCTGTCAGCGTGGAAGAGCGGTCACCACCCATCGGCGTGCTGCTCAGCCTCGGCTCCAGGGGCAGGAGCGAGCCTCTGCCCATTCAGGATGCAGCCCTGTGACGTCAAGTGAGAGACCGTAGAGAAAAATAGGTTCGGGTTCTTGGAAGCAGTGATGCGGTGATTGGGCTGGCCTTTCGTGAGCATTGCCTGTGGCCAGGCCCTGTTTTACGCACGTTTCCTGGATTAACCTAGTAACCCTCAGACAGCCCGGGGAAGGGCACTGACGTTCACAGTCTCGCGTGTGAGGGACCGAAGCGGGAGGCCCCCTGAGTCAGCAGCAGAGCGGCGGCTCTCCCGGGGGCCGGCTGGGGACTGGGGAGACGGCCTCGCATTTTGTGGCAAGTCTTTTGCCCCAGCTTCCCGTTCCTCTGATGTGATTTTATGCTTAACGTGGAGCCGGTCTGTGGGCTTTAGTGTTCCATTCCCGCCTTCTCCTCCGTGACCCTGCCCTCTTTCTGCAGCCCATGCTTCTGCTGTTATTGGTGCTCGGAGCCAGGAGGAGGGCAGGTGGGCTCTGCTGTCTTGGTCCAGCCGCAGACGTAGGCAGGCTGTGTCCCCGTGTCTGGGGGCGGGTCTCTCGGTGACTCGGTTCCCCCTCCCCCGGTGGCGGGAGGGCCTCTCTCAGAGCTGGTTTCCTGTCCTCTCCTCCAGCTGCAGTGGGTCCCCTGTCCCCGAGGCACCCCGGTTTGCCCGGTCCCCTATTGGCTCCCGGCTTGTTCCTTAAGGAGAAAGGCCCAGCCAGGGCTCATGCCTCCAGGCAGCAGCCACGCCTCTCCTCCGGGCCTGCACCCCAAAAAGCTTTCGCCAAGCCCCCGCCCACAACCCCCCTCCCCCCCAGCCCTGGCCCTGCTGTCTCTCAGGAGCACCTGTGCAGGCTGAGGAGCGGAACCAGCAAGCGGGCGCCAGCCTCCCTGGCCCTGCGACTCCAGGAGCCTGTGCTCTGGCTCTGGACCACGCTTGGCCTTGAGCAGCTGGTGAACCGTGTTCGCCGAGCTCTTACCCCTCAGTGGTTTATGCCCAGGATATCGATGTGGTGACACTGCCTCACAGTGTCCTGCTCTCATCTCCCCCGTCCCCCATGCTCAGCAGCATCGCACTGGAAGCTGGAAGTCAGCCCCGATTCTTACACCACAGAATCAATAAGTGCTACCAACGAGGGCTTTTCCCGCCCCCCATTAGTTGTTGAACATTCGCCAGAACGCATTGCTGGGGGCACTCCCAGGAGGGGACCATGGAGGGGGCGCCTTTTGCTCTAGGGCAGGCGGCCCGGCAGTGGCAGAGCGCTGTGTTCAGGCCGCGTCCGCAGGGCAGTCACCAGGCCGCCGGCAGGGCGGCTCTCCTGGGGAGGCCCCTCCGTGTGGGCGGTGGTTGGTTCATGCTGCCGCCCTCCCTCCCTCCCTCTCCCCTCAGAGCGCAGCCAGGACAGCACGGCCGTGGCACTCTCGGACTCCAGCTCCACACAGGAGTTCTTTAACGAGCCCCCCAGCTCGCTGGAGGGCGCCCGGAAACCCTGTGCTGAAAAGAGGCCGCCTGTTCCCAGTTCCCAACCAGGACCAACTGGCAAAGACCTTCCAGGGGCCACAGAGGAAAGAGGTATGGAGACCCCACTCGGGGACTGGAGCTGCTGTGGTGACCTTTTCTTTTTGTTGTTAATCCTCAGCCAAGGATACTTTCCCATTGATTTTCAGAGAGAGAGTGGAATGGAGGAGAGAGAGAGAGAAACAGCCATGTGTGAGAGAGAGACATCCACTGGTTGCCGCCTGCACACACCCTGACCAGGGCCGGGGAACCTGCCGCCGAGGTAGGTGCCCTTGACCGGAATCGCACCCGGGACCCTTCAGTCTGCCGGCCGATGCTATCCACTGGGCCACACTGGCCAGGGCTGTTTTGATGTCCATTGGCAGTTGGGCAGCACCAAGGAAGCAGGCTCTGGAGTGGCCCAGGCCTAGCTTGGCTTCCGTCCTCCTGCTTCCACCTGCTGCCCTGGGGCCTGGGTGGGCGAGTCACTCACCGTCTGGGCCTCCGTGGCTCCTCCTGTGGGTGCCAGTGCTGCCACGGCCACGCCTGGGTGGTGAGGGTCAGATGAGAGAGCTCACAGGTGCGCATGGCCCTGACACACTTGTCGTTGGTGGTGTGACCCCACCCCGGCCCCCAGGTGGGAAAGCCCTGTCCACTGCATGGGTGCCCTGTTTTTCTTCTGGACGAATGGCTACTTCAAAAGCCTTTGGGTTGTAAAGGTCACAAGTGTGTGTGTTTAGTCTGAATCATGTCAGACCTTTCGGAAAAGGAGATCTCCCTCTACTCGGCAGGGATCAGGGCTGACTCTACCCTGGGGTGTGCCCAGCTCTTTGGGGTCCCCAGTCCCTCTTGTGGACTTGGTGACCAGGGCACCACGCCAGGCTTGCAGGAGAGAGAGTGCAGGCCAGGCACCCGGTGCTGCCCTGAGGCTGGGACTGGCCTGCCAGCCGAGGATTTTGAAAGCTTTCCCGCTCTGGCCAGGACCAGGCAGCTGCTTGTCAAACAAGAACAACCCCACCCAGACCCATGCGTGGGGGTCCCGGGCCAGGCACCGTTTAACTCATAACCACTTCAGACTCTCACCCTGATGGCTCCCACGTTACAGGCAAGGAGCCTGGGACTGAGGGGCAGGAATTTGCCCAGGGTTGGTCTGCACCTGTAGCTTCTACCCCGTGCTGCCTCTCCAGGGCGGTGCATGGGCTGGGGTGGTTGATGATAACCAGGGCACCCCGGTGTCCGGGCCTGGCCCCGAGAAGTCCCTGCACAGGCCTGGCTGGGAGCGTCAGGCTGCAGGAGCATCAGGCTGCAGGAGCGTCAGGCTGCAGGAGCGTCAGGCTGCAGGAGCGTCAGGCTGCAGGAGCGTCAGGCTGCAGGAGCGTCAGGCTGGGAGCGTCAGGCTGCAGGAGCGTCAGGCTGCAGGAGCGTCAGGCTGGGAGCGTCAGGCTGCAGGAGCGTCAGGCTGCAGGAGCGTCAGGCTGCAGGAGCGTCAGGCTGGGAGTGTCAGGCTGCAGGAGCGTCAGGCTGCAGGAGCGTCAGGCTGCAGGAGCTCGCTCGTAGGTGCCGCAGGGGCCTGAGCCATTTGCACTGGGAAGGCCTCAGCGCACAGGACAGATAGCGTTGGCACCAGCCTGCTCCTCTGGCCTCCTCCAGGCGGTCCGTGCCAGTCCTGGGGGCCTGGGGGCTCTCTCCTCCTTGACACTTGCTCCCACTGCCTTCCTTCCATCCCTTCCCCCTGGCCAGACAGCCTTCTTCTGCAGCCCCTGCCGCCCGGCACACACTCCCCTGAGCCGCCTGCCCGCCCTGGTGGAGCAGCCTGGGAGCCCAGGTGCTGAGCTCATGGCTCACACAGCCGCCGCCCTGGAGAGGGTGCGGGGGTCTGTGGGCTGAGGCGCTGCGTGGGGAGCAGGTGCAGCCCTTCGGGTGCCTCTCCCGGCTGTTGTGTTCTGTGGTGGCAGCCACCCCCGCCCTGTGGGCTGCTTCCATGCGCACCTGCACAGGCCCTGGAGGTGGGACAGCCATGTGCCACACATAGAGCCCAACTCTGCCCCTGCCTCAGGGCCCTGTGTGTGCCAGCTGGACGCCCTGTCTCACGGGAGGAGAGGAGCTATGCTGCCACCCCCCGAGGGCCTTCTGCTGGGGCTGGGCCACCCAGGGCAGAGCCTGGCGCTGAGGGACCGTCCTTTCCTTCGTCACTAGGGAGACCCGAGGAGTCCTTGGAGAGCACAGAAGGCTTCCGAGCCTCAGAGCAGGGCAGCCAGAAGCCCACCGCAGAGCCCCCAGCCTCTGCCTGCGTCCCCGTCAAGGCCTCCGTGGCTGCTCCCACCCTGTGGGACAGCAGGAAGAGAGGGGACGCCCCCGGGGAGCCAGCAGCCTTCCCGCAGGGGCTGCCGGCCGGGGCCGAGGAGCAGCGCCAGTTCCTCACGGAGCAGTGCATCGCCGCCTTCCGCCTGTGCCTCAGCCGCTTCCCGCAGCACTACAAGAGCCTGTACCGGCTGGCCTTCCTCTACACCCACAGCAAGACCCACCGCGTGAGTGGGCCTGGGGGCGCGGCGTGGGGGGGGTCTCCCCAAGGCTCGCAGCTGGGTGAGCAGGACGAAGGCAGGCAGAGCTGCTGAAGGGCTCCGTGGCCTTGCTGGGGGGATGGGAGAAGCAAGTGCAGGGGCGGGGCCAGCTTTCCAGGTGCCGGAGGTGAGGCCGTGGTGAGGCCGCAGGCTGCAGTGAGGGTGCAGGAGTGGGCGTGGAGGCTGCTCCCATGCGGCCACAGGTGTGGGTGCTTGTGGGTGAAGGATAAGGGCCAAGAGGCTCATCTGACCTTGAGAATCTGGGGAGCACCTCGCACTCCGCTGTGAGGTTCCCTCATCATCCTGACCAGGGCCCACGGGCACAGCTTCCAGATGCCGGAGGGAGGGGCTCTCTCCTCTCGGTCCAGGCCTTGCTTGCCCTGGGCCAGTGTCCTCTGGCTGCTCAGAGGCCTTCACTATGGCCGGCCCTGGGGCTCACCTGTCCACGATCTTCGCAGCCTCTGCTGCTGACGGCGGCCTGGCTCTCAGGAAAGCGGATGATGCAGCAATTCCTAACAGCTGCCCAGGCTTAGCCTCCCAGGAGCTCCCCCAGGCCTTGAACCTGGCATTTTGTGTTTGTGGCGGGATTGTGGCGTGTTACACATTCTTTCACTCCCTCGTCACTGCCCAGGAGGCCCTGTGGAGACAGTGCCCTCATCGCGGCCTCTGCCCCCTGTGGAGCTTCATTTCGAGGGACAGACAGATGAAAAACGTGCACCTGAGCCCTGACTGGTGTGGCTCAGTGGATAGAGCGTCAGCCTGTGGACTGAAGGGTCCCAGGTTCGATTCTAGTCGAGGGCATGGACCTTGGTTGCAGGCTCGATCCCCACGGGAGGCAACCAGTTGATGTGTCTCTCACATCGATGTCCCTCTCTCTGTGTCTCTCCCTCTCCCTTCCGCTCTCTAAAAATCAATGGGAAAATATCCTCAGGTGAGGATTAAAAACAATGTTCGCTTGAGCAAATACAGCAAGAACATTGTAATAACTACTACAGAGAAGAGAATGGGGTGGGGTGCTGCTGTGCTCCTTGAAGGCACCTGTTATGCTCAGTCCTGTAGGGTGGCCATGGGCAGAGTGGAGGGCAGCAGTGGGCTGCTGGTGAGGGCAAGCAGCCTGGGCACCTGGCAGGCGTGGGTGAGCAACCAGGGCGAGGGCGAGGGCCAGGGTGGCAGGAGCAGGTGGGGCAGCTGTGGTCTGCTTTGTCTGGCTGCCCCCGCAGCCGTGTTCAGGGTGCATCCCCCCACCACTTGTTCCCCTGCTAGTGTTCGTGCGGGAACCTGAGCCTCCCTCCCCGCACTCAGGTTCCACCCGGAGCTCTCCGGCGGCGGGGATAAGGGCCTTTTGCTGTCGGCTGGTCGTGAGGTTGACGTGAGTCAGTGCTGCCTCACCAGGCAGGACACGTGCCCTCAGAGCGAGCAGCCTGCCTTGCAAGCCCCACATGCTTGAGACTCCGATGGGAGCAGAAGCCCTCACTGAGCAGTGTGTGCCCATCCCGGTGTGCACCGCGTCTGACCTTGCCCCCTGTGGCACACCCTCCTGTGACAGGGCAAGAACCTGTCCATGTGGCAGCATAGCGGCCTGGCTGCTCCAGCCCCATCAGACCCCCTTCTCTGTGGACGAGCCCAGGCCCCATGTCTGCTTAGGGCTCACCTGGCTGGAGGCTGCCTCCTGCCTGGCGGGCCTGGAGTGCCTGCTAGCTCCAGGCGAGCTGCTGGCCTTCGACTTCAGAGGCGGCTTGTGTGCTGGTGTGAGCCCCTGCCCCTCACCTGATTGCTGTGGGAACAGTTCCCTACGTCCTGTGCCACCAGCTCACGTGTGGAACCTGCAGAGCCAGGGGAGGGGCCCTTCTGGCTGGGTGGGTATGAAGGGGTTGCAGTCGCCCCCTCCTGGCCCCGGCATGCAGGTGAGCGTCCCCGGGGCAGGTGGTGAGCTTCACGCTCCAGCCCGATGGGACAGGCGTTACGTGGTGTGCCGGCCACAGAGCAGGGTGTCCCTGCCTTCCTTCAGCCCTGCCCCCTTCTGTATACACAGGGTGCCCCCCCTGCAAAAGGACGCCGTGCCCAGCCCCGTGCGGAAGCCTGGGCGGCTGCTGCAGATCCCAGCCAGCTCTGTGGTTTGCAAAGTGAAAACTCAGTACTTTTCTCAACTTGGGAATCTTAGCTATGCGTTTCAGAGCTGTTGGCCACATGGTTTGAAGGTTCTGTGGTGCCTTTGGGGCCAGAAGAGGGGGGCCAGGTGGCCTGTCAGGGCGGCTGCCTGCCTGGTCCTCCTGCAGGGAGAGTGGTCCCAGCAGTGCCGGGCGGAGCGCTCTGCCGGCAGCAGCCGTGACAAATGCGTTTCGGCTTGGACAGAAGAGTGAAGCGACCGCCAGCTCGCTGTCCCGCCACCACGACGTGGCAAAAGCGCTGGGGTTCTCCTGCGTCCCCTCCCGCGTGCTTCCTGTGCGTTTCTCTGGGTCACTCACTCATTCACTCCGCAGCTGGCTGCGCAGCGGCGGTTGTGCGAGGCCGTGGAGGTGCTGGGGATGCCGGGGGGGAATCCCTCCTGATGGCCGTGTGCGCTCGGGGCCCGTGGAGAGCTGAGCCAGGCCAGGGCCTCTGCGTGACTGCGCTGGGGAGGAGTCCAGGCTGATTGACTAGGGAAAGGCAGACCTCATGCTCCAGGCGCCCCCAGCACAGGGCTCTCCAGCTGTCTCTCCTACAGCTCTGCCCCCAGCGCTCCCACCCCGGCCCCCCTGGGCCCCTCCTCCACATGCCGTGGCCGTCTCCTGCCTCGGCCTCAGACTGTCCTCTCGGCCGGTGGGCTCGTCATTCTCTGCAAGCTCCAGCCGGTTCCCTTCCTTCCGGCCTTTCCCTGAAGGAACAGCTGCCTCCTCTCGTCCTGGTCTGGCCCTGAGGAGCCATCAGTAGGGAAGTCAGACCGTGGGCCTGTCCTTCTAGGGCTGACAGACCAGCAGGAGCAGACGGCAGAGCTGTTGGCCAGTCAGTGAGAGAGGCTGTTTAAGATGGTGGGGGGTTGGGGCGGGGGGGTGGGGGGGGAGTGAGATGGTGCCAGGCCCAGGCGAGAGATGAGAGATTCAGAGACTTGGGGGGGGGGGCAGGTGTGGCTAGGGGGCTGACGGGGAGATGGGAGGGGAAAGGCGGGGTGTGGGGTCGTCTGCAGTGCAGAGCTGGCGAGGCCTTCGAGCAGAGGGGTGCCTCTGGTCAGGACCCCTCCCCGTCCGGCCCTTCTCAGCGCATTTCGTGCCCAAGCCTCAGGGGACTCAGTGTCCCAGGAAGGTCGGTGCCGCGCTCTGGTGTGCGTGTTCCTCCCATCCCAGGGGTGGGGGTGAGCCGGAGGCGCTGGGCAGGGGGTCGGTGCTGCCATGGGCGGTCCCCTGGTGGCCGGCTCTGTGCCAGGCACACAGCACCTGACCAGGCAGATTGGTAAAGTGATTTGCCCACCTGTGGGGCAGGGGAAGCGCCCACGTCTGAGTCCCGCTGGCCTGGTCCAGAAGGCAAGCCTGGCTCCACCGCTTCCTGGCTCTGGGGCCTGGGCTCGCTCTTGAGCCTGTCTGAGCCTCCGTTTCCAAACCTCATCGCGACAAGGACAGTTACATGGGACGAGGAGTTAGAGCTCTGGCTCAGCCCACGGGGCACGAAGCCGCCTCGCCACAGCGCCCGGCTCTGCTCTGGGCGCAGCATGCGGGTTAGGCCCTGCCCCTCACCACCGGCCTGTCCCTGCCAGCTCCCACCTGGGGCCCCCGGCGCGAAGGTCTGACTGGACACTCTGTGCCTTAGCTATCGACCGGCTCTCCCTCCGGCAGGGATGGAGGCGCTGGGAACGCGCGCTCCCCGTGGGGTGCGCCGGCCCGTCTGCGGGAGGCTAATTGCCCATCCAGGTTGGGGCTGGAGATCAGTGCTTCTTGCTCTCTCCTCAGGGGCCTGGTTTCCAGGTCTGAGAGCCCCGGGCCTCCCCGCTCTGCCTGGCGGTCTGGCAGGGCGCAGTTGGTGCTGGGGTCCGAGGTGGCGACAGAGGGCGTGCCTTTCTGTCCCACAGCCTTGGGCCTGGACCAGGTCCGCGCCTGGCGCCACCTCCCTCGGCCTCCTTACCGTGCTCGCGCTTCCCACCAGCAGGAAGGCTCTGTTGACCTTATCTTTTACTTTATTTTTTTGTCTTCTTAAGAAAATGATGGCCACTTTGGAGGTGCTTCTTCAAGCCTTGTTCCCTCATCGAACCCCCCAAAACTGCTGCTATTTCAAGGGGTTCCCGGGTACCTCCCACAAGCCCCCAAGGAGCCCCGGAAGAGGTGTGGGGTCTCGCGCGGGGTAACTCTCTCAGGCCTCCTGTGCGGGGTGCAGCCGCCGCGCCCCACCGCAGCTCCCACGGGCGGGAGCGGAGGCTCAGGAGCAGACCAAGCCCGGAGCTGGGTTTGCGCTGAGTCTGAAGTCGTGACTAAAGGAACCACTTCCTAAGTTCCGCCCGGCCAGCAGTGGCCAGAGTGGGAGCAGGTGGGACCCGCTCGCAGGCTGAGGAGGGAGAGGCGCTCACAGTAGTTGGGACACGAGGTGAGGGAGGCCTGGCCCCGGGTGCAGAGGCAAGCGAGGCACCTGCTGGGGGACGGAGGGGGAAGGACTGGTTGGCTGGGGATTGGGCCGGGGTGGGGGCTGTGGAAAAACAAGGGTCTGGCATTGTGAGGTCCTGAGCTCAGGCCCTCTCTGCCCCGCAGGCTCTCCCTCAGCGAGCTCTGTCCTGAGTGGGTGAGATGGACATGCAGGCGCCGGGCACTGGCTCCAGCCAGTGGAGAGAAGGTGGCCGCCCGGTGGCTGGTGGGAAGGGCTGCTCTCTGGTTCGGTGAGAAGGCCAGGCCGCCAGATTCACACCTGCTGCACTCTGCCCCCTGGCACCACCGAGGCCAGCAAACACTGTTCTCACCCTGCCAGGCTCCCCAAGGGGCACCATTGCTCAGAGAACACGGGCCTGAGCATTTGGACAGAGCCCCCTCCCTGCAAGCACGCAGGCCCCTGGCACCCTGCAGAGCCTCAGGACTGGCCATTTGGGCTAGTGGGGGTCTCCCTGCAGAAAGTGGGGCGCTGGGTCCTGCCAGCAGCTTTACAAGGCTGGTCGGGTGAGGGGTCCCTACTTGTGCCCTCTTTGGGCAGTCTGAGGCCACGCTCTCCTCGTCAGCTGTGTTGGGCAAGAACTCAGTCCCAGAAACGTGCCCACAGCCAGATGATCAAAGCCAGCAGCCCGAGCTGCCTGGAGCTGCGGGACCGATGTCGGCGGAGCTGCTGCTCCACGCTGCGGTGCCAGTGCAGCCTCCCTTCCCGTGGGTGCCCTGAGCTGCCCACACACTCACTTCCAACCTACTTCTTGTTTCCCCAGAACCTCCAGTGGGCCCGCGACGTGTTGCTAGGCAGCAGTATCCCGTGGCAACAGCTGCAGCACATGCCGGCACAGGGGCTCTTCTGCGAGAGGAACAAGACCAATTTCTTCAACGTGAGTACTTTGCCTTGTTGATTTCCACGGCTGCTCGCTGCCACTGCTTTCCACCAGAGGCGTGCGAACGGACCCTGGGGGTGCTCCCAGGCCACGGGTCTGGGCATCCTCAGGGGCAGGCACAGTGGTGCAGGCGAGTGCGCCAGGCTCAGGTGGGCCGTGCTTGCTGAGGAACTCCTGGCGTCGCTGCCCATGGCGGGCAGTGGTGCGGGCTCACACCCACGGCCCTGCTGCCTCCTGAGCAGCTCCTGGGCCCTGGGCGTCGGGCACCTGGGGGCTCTGATGGAAGGGACTGAAGCTGGTCTGCTGCTTAATAACAAGTGTGGCGAGTGGCTGGGCTTCCAGGCCCTTCCAGCCCTCACATCCTCTGCAGAGTGAGACCCACGGCCGGGCAGGACACGGCCCAGCACCGCAGCCTGTGCCTCCCATCCCCAAGGCCCCTGGGACCTGCCTCCCTTCCTCATGCTCTCTGTCCTGCAGACAGATGGCCCTTCACTCTGCTCCGCGTCAAGTCCCCGCCGCTCCCACCGTCTCAGCACAGCCAGCTCCCCGCTGAGAGGCTCTGGCCAGTCACAGGGCCTCTGAGCTTTGGTTTCTTCTGTATCTTCCTGGATTCCTCGTTACATGTAGAGGAAGTGAAGAGCGGGCCTGACTTGGACAGGAGCCAAGGAGGGCAGGCCTCAGGTCTAGAAGGTGTGACGGAGGCTGGTTCGGGAAGCATATGGACAGGGCGAGGTCTCCTGAGAGCGGTGGTGGAGTGTCTGGGTGCATGGCCTTCCTCTCCCAGGCGGTGAGCTTCTTGCGGCCAGGTGGGGGTGCTGGAGCTGGGAGCCCGGCGCCTGCCAGCCCTCTGTGTGGGTACTTCGTGGACAAGTGGTAGATAGCATCTGTCGTCTCCGTGGGACCAGGGCATTGGCAGTGAAAGAGAGCTCCTCCCACCCGCGCGCCAGGCCTCGGCCGCTGCCCCATCACAGCCTCTGTCCCTGGCCTGCTCCCAGCCGGCGTCCTGGACTCCGCTTCCTTCGCGCTTCTCTTCGGAGGGGGATGGGCTCCTTGTGTTCATGGACAGAGGCCAGACAGACACTCGCACCTTCCCTGGTGAAGTCCCGAGGGACAAGCAATCCCAGCTGGCTGGTGACGGGACGGCCTCAGGGCCCCCACCCTTGCTGCTTCTCAGGTGCACCTCCGGGGGGAAACCTCTAGCCCCGGGGTGGGCAAACTTTGACTCGAGGGCCACAATGGGTTCTTAAACTGGACCGGAGGGCCGGAACAAAAGCATGGAGGAGTGTTTGTGTGAACTAGTACATGTTAACACTGCTGCTGGTGCAGGAGCGGAGGGGAGACCAAGAGAACCCTCCGCTCTTTCGGCTCCGCGGGCCGGATAGAACAGCCGAACGGGCCGGATCCGGCCCGCGGGCTGTAGTTTGCCCACGGCTGCTCTAGCCGGACCTTGCACGCAGCAGGTCGGAAAGTGTGACCTGCGCGCACCTGAGTTGTGCGCAGACTGTGCCAGGTGTGGGAAGCGGTTAGCCCCCACGTGGAGCAGCACCCAGGGCAGCCACGCTGCCCGCTGTGGTGGGCGTGTCTCTGACAGCCAGGCTGCAGGTCAGGATTGGCAGCTGGTTCTTCTCCGGCTCATGTGCACTGGGTGACCGCCGGGGCGGGGCAGAGCACGGGCGGGCCAGCCCTCTGAGGCCGGAGAATGAGGGAGGGCCGGATCATCGGGGCCCTGACCCGCCACCCACACGCCCAGCCGTGGCGTTGCTCACCCAGGAGGCTGTCTGGGGCCCCTCCATCCTCTGGGCCAGGCTGAGGGCCCCTCCTGCTATTCTTCAGTGACAGTTCCGCCGCATCACAGAGCCCAGACTCCTGCTCCGCTCATGCCGGCGCCGTGTCCTTCTCAGAGGGACTTGGGTGTGTGGGGGCTGTTCTCTGTTTTCTGGGGTGTCTACAAAAGCAGCCAAGTTTGTCACGCAGCGTTAGAAAATGTGCGTGTGTGTGTGCGTGTATGTGGGGGGGAAGCTTTTAGGCAACTTTTTTTCACTGACACGAAGTCTCAGAGTTTCCCTGTGAGAAGTACAGGCCGGCCCACTCTCTGCAGTTGCTACCCTGCATTGCGTCGTGCGTGGGGTGAGCACTTACCTTGTGCACACACAGGCTGCAGTGGCCTCCCTCCGCAAGCGTCACTGTGGTGTCCCCGCATTCCTCCCAGAGTCCCTGGCCGGCCTGGCCTGGTGCAAAGGAGGTGCTTATGAGCGTCTGTGGATGGTTTCATCCACTCCCTCTCCCTTAGCAGCTGGCCCCCAAGCAAGCTCTGGCCCAGCCAGCGCGGCCAACGGAGGGCCCTGCCCGGGGCGCTGGGAGGCTCGCAGCAGAGCCCTATGCATGGCCCCTCGTGCAGGACGCTCTGGGCATGGGGGAGCAGGGGAGAAGCCTCAAGGAGTCTGGTGGGCTGGAGGGAGGGCTCCACTGGAGGGTGGGTGCTCTCAGCAAGGAAGGGGCTTGGACCAGGTCTGCGCAGTGCTGGCGAGCCCCTGGGGGCGTGCGGGTCTGTGCTGGACTGCACCGACGTACGACGTGGCCTGTAGCAGGTCCCAGCAGTGAGGGTGGATGCGCATTTGAGAAAGGAGTGAACTTGTGCATTTCCAGCCCCACTGTTTCCAGCTTGGCTGAGAGGGAACCTCCCCGCCCCCCTTCTTTCCGCTGTCCCCAGCAGGTCGGCGCTCTGGCAGGGCTCTGCCCCAGGCTGGCCAAGGCCACCCCGAAGGCCCCTGGCTCCAGCCCGCCCCCCGCCGGGCAGGAGAGCCAGAGTTGTCGGGTCTTGTTGGTGGAGGTCCTGTGCCCCCCTGCCCCAGGGAGGCCTGGCCTAAGCCCCGCTGCCTGTCCTGGCACAGGTCACAGCATTGGGGTGGGCGGATGGGGATGGGAGACATGGAGGCTGGGGTTGGCCCAGGGCAAGAGGCCTCCTGAGACAGTGCCATTCCTGCGGGGGGCACGGGGCTCTCTCCCTGGGCAGAGGGTCCAGGAAAAGTGCCTGGAGCTCCGAGGGCTTTCCGTGCAGGTGTGCACACCTCTGGCAGGAGGGCCGTGAGCTGGGCTGCTCTGGCCACAGTGAACTTCTCTTCCTCTTGTAGTTGATGCAGAAACGTTCCCATAGCAACCAAGCTAGAGCGGGTGCTTTCTCCTTCCCCAAAGTGTCTGCTTAGCTTAGCAAGGAGGTTTGTCTTGTTGCAACCAGTTCCCAGCCACCGTGAAGCAGCACAGGGGGCCGAGGCCGGGCCTGCACTGCTTCCTGTTTCCGAGGCTGGCAGCGTGGGGCCTGCGTGGGGTGTGTGGGGCGGGGGAGGTGCTGCCTGCTGCAGCGCAGCCGCCCTGCCTCGGGGCCTCCACAGCCTGCAGCACGGGGTGGGGGGGGGAGCCCATGTCCTGGGGGCTGGGCCTGAGGTCACGGAGAAGAGCACAGATTTGGGGCTCAGGCAGGCTCAGCTCCTGGCCACTTCACCTCTTACTCGGCCCCACACGGGGCACAGGGCTGGCGTGGGCCGGTGGTCCCAGTGGACAGGTGCCCTCAGCACCGAGTGGCGCATCCCGCACTTCCCCTCAGGACAGAAACCAGGCGCACAGAGCCCGGGCTGCTTTCTGGATCCCAGTGGCACCTCAGGAGGGCAGTGCTGGTATCAGAAGGGATGGCTGGGGAGGGGGTGATGGGAGCCCCAGCTCTTGCCTGGCCAGGGCCCTCCAGAGACTCCAGGCTGCCCTGGCTCAAGTGGGGCCTTCCCTGCTCGCCACGGGGACCCGCTTCTGCGCGGCCTGGCTGGGCTGTCGGAGCCCGTGTGTGCGGTCCTTGGTCAGTGCTGTGTAGCTCTCCACTGTCTGCCCGTCATCCCCAGCAGACAGGTGGCTGCCAGTTCTTCAGCACAAACTGCCGCCTTCCCCGTCGCCTTCCTCACTGCAGCCTCTGGGACGAGTACCTGGACAGAGGCCGGGCTGCAGGCCCCCTACCCCCAGCGCCTCCACACATCCCCAGGTGGTTCTGCAGAGCTGAGCCAGGGTCCCTCCCCCGAGGCCCCCCCAGCCGCTGCTCTGCCCCCTCCTGGCCCTCTGTCATGCTGGCCCGTCTGTGGGGACCAGGGAGGCTCCTTCCCCGCCTGGGGCCAGTCCCTCTGTCTGCCGGGCTCTGGCGGGAGCGCGCACCTAGCGGCCGCCACGCAGGCCTGGGGCTTCTCTCGGCTGCGATTCTGTGTCGCTCACAGTGGCAGGAGGTACAGCTGCCACAGCCATCTTTCTCTGCAGCGTTTATGCGCTGCCCCCGCCCTGGCGCTCCTCTGACAGCAGGGCCCTCACTGGGGGGACAGCAGCTGGGGGGAGGACAGGTTTCTAACGCCCCCGCCACCATCCTTCTTGGCCAGACTCAGCCACACCCTTCTCTGTGACTGACAGTGGCTGTGTGACCTCGGGCTGTCCTGTCCCCCTCTCCCCCCCAGTGAGCAGATGCCAGGCGGGAAGGAGGAGGCCTTTGCAGAGGCACCCCAGCCTCTGACCTAGGGCATGGCCCAGCCTGAGCCCCTCTGTCTCAGAGAGAGAGCCGGTGGTCCAGGTGGAGGCCCGGGCGGGGACCTCCTCTAGAGCAGCGCTGCCATCGTCCTCCTGACGCCTCCTCTGGCCGGTGCCAGCGCAGGGCATGCCTAGCGACCGTGAGTTCCTGTCACCCACAGAGTTCCCGGGACAGGAACTCGAGGAAGCAGCAGCCCCCGAGCACGGGGAGCAGGCTCCATCCTGGCTGCGTGCCCACCAGGCCTGGGTCTGTGCCTGAGGGAGCCCCTCCTGTTGCGGGGTCACACTGGCCCTTCCCTCCCCGAAAGGCACCGCGCTGGGGGCCTGTGGGAGCCTCTGCCCCACTCACATCCACCCAAAGCTGTCACTGACGCCCGCCCCCAGGTGCCTGCCCCACGTTCAGGGCTTTTGCTGGCAGACTTAGCAGACCCAGGCACGCCCAGGGGAGGTGTGGTCTCCACCAGCTGGTATCCCCACCTCCTCAGATAACATCTGTGCTGCCTCCCAGCAGCACACAGGCCAGGGCCTCAGTGAGGTGCCCCCCAGGCCTGGCCACAGGGCTCAGGGCAGCACCCCTCTCACCCTCCGGCCCTCTCAGGACCAGGGAACATCTGGTAGGAAGTACCCAGTGGGCAGCAAACCCACGCCTTTCCTCAGGTTGGTCCCACCCACATCACCTTCTCTCCACTCAGCACTGTTTGTTTTTATTTTTTTAAATTACTTCATTCTATGGCTGCCTATTCCTAAGTGAATCTTTTTTAAAAACATTTTTTAATTGATTTCAGAGAGGAAGGGAGGGGGAGAAATAGAAACATCCATGATGAGAGAGTCATGGATCAGCTGCCTCCTGCACACCCCACCCTGGGGATGGAGCCCACAACCCTGGCCTGTGCTCTGACTGGGACTCGAACCCTGACCTCCTGGTTCATAGGTTGATGCTCAACCACTGGGCCAGGCCGGAGGGGCTAACATGAGCTGTTTAAGATCTCTAGGCCTGAATAACCCCAACACCTCCTGGCGCTCAGACCCCATAACCTGAGGGTGAGCGGAGTGTGAAAAGGGCAGAGAAAGTGACACTGGGGGAGGTACCTGCATGACAGAGCAGGGAGGGGCTTCCGAGCAAGGGAGCATGTGAGCCAGCGAGGGGCATGGCTGAGTGCTGTGTGCATGCGGGGCAGCTGGCAGACACCCCCACACCTGCCCCATCACGCCATGGCACAGAGGTAGTGGGGGGCCGGCGGGGGAGGGCCTTCCTGGACTGTGCTACACCCACAGTTCATTGCATCCTCATGACCCTCAGGGTGTCGGTGGTGCCGTTATCCCTGCCTTATAGACGAGGAAACAGGCTGGGGCATACCCGTCAGCTTTGGAGCTGGGGCCTAGACTCAGTGTCAGCTGCTAAGGCGGGAACCCGCTGGGAACCACACGGGGCCATGGAAATGGTGGGCAGGGCTGTAAGGACGGGGAATATGGGGGCAGGGGAGGGGGCAGGGAGCCTGGCCTGGTGCTCCGCTCTGCTCTGGGGCACCAGGTCCACTGTCCCAGGTGTCTGCCCGCTGTGGGTCCCTGAAGGGCCACCGTGTCACCCAGTTTCCCCACTGTGGCCTCGCTCCTGGGCACCGTCTTCCGATTCCAGCAGGCATTGCCCGGGGTTTGTTGTGACTGTTCCTCTGCCCGGGGTGCCTGGTCACCGAGGGCCTCTGCACTGCGACCCGCCCTTAATGGCCGTGACTGGCAGGGGCCCCGGTCCCCCTTCTCCTCCGTAGGATCAGAGCCGGCAGCAGGGAGGTGCAAGGAACCCCAGTGACATCACACTGGGAACCAGGACAGAAAGAGGGAAAAGTTTAAAGGGAAGAGCTGTGAGCTCCGCGCAGCAGCAGTTGCCGCACGAGCGCTATTTTTAGCCCGTGGAGATGATCTGGGGGCCAGTCGCCACAGCAGAGTAAACAGAACCGTGTCACGTTCTCCAGGGAAGGAGGGCCATCTGTGCGTCTGAAAACGGCCGGCAAACGGTGTGGCTTCTGGACTCGCCCCGAGCTCTCTCCTTCCCAGCCAGGCTCTGCAGGCGCCCTGACTTCCCAGCTCCCAGCGCACAGGCCTGGGTTCAGCCTGCCCTGCCCTGCCCTGCCCGCCCCCCTGCCCCCCTGCCCCCCTGCCTCCCTGCCCGTGAGCCCAAAGCAGCGGGGAGGGCAGGGCTGACGCCTGCCCTCACCCCAGGGGCTGGCAGGAAGCATAAGGCAGGACAGGGCCCCAGGATGCCCAGGCCCCTGCCCGACAGAATCACCGCACAGAAACCCCGCCCAAGCCAAGCCCCCTCGTTCACAGAATTTAACAAAGAAGCAACTGTGAGCAGCCTCGAGGCGGGCATCGGGCATGCGCCCTCCTCTGGCGTGGGAACCTGTCCGTCTCCAGGTGTGGGCTCGCAGTGTAGCTGCGCGAGGATGCTCGGCAGAGGGAAGGATTGCTTAGCCCTCAGCAGGCACAGCTGCACCGTGCAGTCCTGCAGGGGGGGTGGGGGGGGCAGGCACCCCACAGCCTGCACAGCGCGACTCACCGTGTCACGCAGCCCCTACACAGCAGAGCCCCGCCTGGAGCCCAGGCCAGGCCCACATCCTGCGGCGCCTCCAGGCCGGAGTTTGTGGCCAGCCGGGGCCTGGCAGTGTTTGTGTACACTGGGGGCTCAGGCAGGAGCTGGCTGCTTCACATTCCTGAAGAGGAGCTTTTCCCAGCGGGCACTGCTGCTCCCTGCCCTGGAGGGTCCCTGCTGTGCCTCCCTGAGGCCCGCACCCACCCGCTCAGCGTGACCGCCATTGAGCTGGGTCCTCCTAGCCCCACCCCAAGCCCCGTCCGGAGGACAGCACCCGGTCCTGAGGGCACAGGGGAGGCTTACTTCCGGGGAGGGGGTGCGGGGGGAGGCACGGGGCCTCTGAGGCCTGGCCAGGGAATAGGGCAAGCAGCCCACTCAGACCCAGGACCGGAGGGTGGCCAGGAGCCTGGGGAGAGGCTGAGGGAGGGCAGTGGCTGTTGAGGCAGGACCCGGGGCGGGGGCGGGGGCTGTGGGTGCCCTCACTGGCAGCACTGGGAAATGTGCCCTTTGGGGAGGAGAAGGCTGGGCAACGCCAGCCTCCGCTCTGTTCACTCGGTCCATGTGGCTCTCACCCCAGACCCAGGTCCTCCCTGTGCCCACCCCCAGCCTGTGGGAGGCGGCCGGCAGCCTGGCTCCTGGGGGGTGGGAAGGAATGGCAGCGAGTGGCTCTGCCAGGGGAGGGAGGCCCTGGGGCCTGTTCCGTGGGTGCTGAGGGTCTCGGGGGTGGCAGGCACCTTCCCGATCCTCTCCCATCTACTCCTCCCCGCAGCCCAGTGTCATGATGAGCAGGGTGAGGCCGACATTGATGGCAGCACAGGCCAGGGCTCTCAGCCTGTGAGGAGCAGAGCTGGGATCCCAGCCCATGGAGCCTGGCTGCTCCCGCACCGCCGCGCCCAGCCTGCAGGGTTCGAGGTTACAGCACAGGCAGAGCCCACACTGCGTGGCGTGGTGCTGGGGCAGCGGGAAGGGAGCCTGCGAAGGGCGCCTGCCGGTGCTACGGTCACCACCCACCCCCTGGCTGTGTCCTGCTTACCTGGCTCTGCACCCCCCCCCCCCCGGGGGAGGGACAGTACGTTTCCCTGTTGGCTGTGAGGAAAGGAGGTGGTGAGCCTGGTCCACTGAGCCAGGGATGGAAGTGCTCTGCCCTCTGCCCGGTGACCACTCAGCCTGTCTCACTGCGGAGGTGGGAGATGTGAGCACCCAGCACTTGGCACTCGAGAGCCCTGGGGTCCAACTGTGTGTGGAGGTGGCCATGCCCCACACGAGCCCCCGGAGCAGCCATGCAGGGAGGGCAGGGCCAAGTGAGGGGCCGCCCTGGCCTGGGAGGCGGACGGGCCACGGGTCATTTGGAGGGACCATCCTGCCCTGCCTGGCACTTGCCACAGTGCTGGTGGGCCATTGTCCCTTAACATTCCCATTGTGCCTTCAGAAACCCTGCCGGGACATAAAACAGCTGTGGCATCCCCCCATCTGCCTCCCCTCCCCCCGGGAGGATTCTGGGTGCGGGAGGTGGCAGGGGTGGGGGCACAGTGTGCTGCGTCACCTCATCACATCCCTCTCCTCCCTTAAGGCCTCCTGGGGGTCCCTCGTGGCATGTCGTTGGTGGCCTCAGGGGATCCCAGAGAGGCAGCCCTTGGCCACCCTGAGGCTCCCTAAGCGGTAGTGAAAGCCCCCAGGGAGGACGGTTCCTGAGGCCAGGAGTGGGCGTTGTTGCAGTTTCCAGCCTTTTTTCCAAAAGAGGTCTTTCCACCACCCGCCCGCCCGCACGGGACCACGGAAGGACAGCCCCTCCAGCAGGGACAGGAAGAGCTGGGCCCCAGCTGCTCCGGCTACACCCCACCCCCCACGCTCCTGGAAAGGGGCGTGCACCCCGAGAGGCCGTGGGGTCTCTGCTCTGCCTCCCCCCCGCCCCCCGCCACACACACAAGGCCCCGAGCTCGGCGGCCAGGCCCTCCCCCTGGAGTAGCTTCAGGCTGGGAACTGTCCCCCTCCCTCGTTTTTTCCACTTTTCCTATTTGGAAAGTTTGACCAAGTTGCTTCTGAAAGAACAGCATCGGCTGGAAATCCAAACCACGGCTCTGGGCTCAGGAGCTCCTGCCTAGTTTCCATGGTGATGGGTGTGGACTCCCTCCCACACGTGGGTCTCCCACGCTCTGCCTTCTCTGCTGGTGTGTCCTGTCCCCATGTTCACCTCACCCGCCTGTGGGCCAGTATCCGTGAGGCTGTTTCTTCATCTGCACAGCGGAGACCTGCGCCCTGCGCCTAGGCCGTGGCCTCCGGGCCGGGTAGGAAGACCCGAGGGAAGGAGGAGGGGAGCGGCCAGCTCTGGGCTGCACGGAAGGGCCTGGGGATGAGGGCACGAGGGACAGGGCTGTCGGGTCAGTGGAGGAGGTGAGATGGGCCCAGGTCCGTTGAGAAGGCCCTTTGAAGGAAGTGCAGGGATTTCGTTGATTAAAAACAGATTTTGAAATGCTGGTTTCTACACGTGTGAGAATTCTAAAGTGAGGGCGTGGCAGAACAGGTGGCACTTCACCCATCGCCCGCCCATCCCTGTCCAGCTCAGCGCTGGGCTTTGCCCCCAGAGAGGGACCCCCTGGCCCTCCTCAGGCGGGTGCAGGCCCTGGGCTCAGGCCGTGCTGTGGCCCAGCCCAGGCTCCTCTGGTGGAGCATGAACCTGCCTCATGACGACACGGAGCCGCGGGCATGACTCAGGGCGTTCCTTCCCTCTCGGCGAGCACTGGGGGGGACGCAGGCACCCCAGAGACTCACGTGCTGGTCCCTGTGCTACCCGCGTCCTTCCTCAGGGGTCAGACAGGCAGGAACGCTGGCCTCTGCGCAGCTTAGCGCAGTCGGAACAGCTCTGAGCCAGGCGGCCGGGCCTGCGGGTGCAGCGGGTGCAGCGGGTGCAGCGGGCCGTGCGCCTGTGAGGAGAGGCGTGTGCCCTGTCCCAGCATCAGAGGAAGAGGACGGGCTGGGGTGGCACTCAGGCCCAGCAGCCTCCAGCGGGCACTCGGCCGAGAAGCTGCCCCGCGGCAGGGAGGCAGGGAGAAGCGGCAAAGGCCTGTGGCTCCAAAGTGCTGGCATCTCAGAGCGCCAAGGCCGAGAAGTCAGACCCCTCCCAGAACATTCCGGCCACCTGCCAGCAGCACGGGCCCCCCGGGGGACTGGGGTGAGGCCAGGTGGGGGCCAAGGACCCATCAGCAGAAAGGAGCCCGGGAGACCTGGGCTCTCGCTGTGACCAGGCCAGTGGGCAAGAGTAGTGCGCCAGGACCCCCACCCAGGGTGACCCAGAGCGGCCAGCCCCTCCCTGCTCACAGGCTCCTGCTGGCCCAGAGCGCGGTCAGGGCGGCCTGGCCTCCTGGGTCCCCAGGCTGGCAGGGACCTCTACCTCTTGGGCCCTCGGGTGGCCTAGGTGTCTGTCTCTTCCGGGTGCCCCTGCATGTCCAGGTGCCCTGCAGGCAGTTAGGACCCAGGGGCTCCCGCACAGGGTGCTGACAAGTCCCAGGAGGGGCTCGGGCCCACCAAGCCTGCCCTTGCAGGCGCTCATGTGACCCCCCCCACCCGGGGCTCCATGTGCGCAGGCGTGCTACCCTGGGGGGCCAGGGAGTGTGGCCTCCCTCTCCTGGGCCTGCCAGCTAGAGACGAAGGTGCCCATCTCCTGGCACAAACAGGGCTCAGGGTACAGGCATCCTGTGGTGCCAGGAGCAGGGCTCAGGAGGCTGACGACTGGCAGGCACAGACCTTCTCCCAGCGAGGTGCCCCCAGAGGCTCTGCTCAGCAGGTGCCTGACACAGAGCCCCTGAGCTCCCCACAATCACCAGCGGCTCCCTCCCTCCGTCTCCTGAGAGTGCCACCCAGGCTCCGGGTGCGAGGGTGTGTGCTGGGGCTGCCAGGGATCAGACCCGGAGGCCTGGACGCAGGGCTGATTCTAGAACCACCCTCAACACAGACGCTCCTTCCGGGGCCAGGTGTGAGGGGCACGTTCTCAGCCTCCTTTGGTCTGACTTCCAGGAAGTGGATAAGGTATGAAATGAGGTCATGAGCTGTGCAACGCAGTGTCACATGTCTGCTCCCGCCCTGGGGACAGCCAGGAGGAATGCCAGCTATGGCGCTGTCCAGGCCCGGGGTGAGTCCTGGCCAGACTGGGCTCACTGCTGTGGGACAGAACCGGTGCCCAACTCGGAACCCGTCCCCCATGTGGGTGTCATGATGACACACATGTAGGTGAGGAGGGGCTGCTGTGGCTTGAGTGATGTGCGGGTTAAACTCCTCACCTGAGACCCAGCCCATAGTGAGCGCTCATGGGGGCCCATGCTTTCCTTGCAGCCTTGGGGTGGCTGGTCCTCATGCTTGGCGCCTACAGGTGGCTGACCTCTTGGCGCCCCGGCCTGGTCCTCCCAGTACCCGGCAGAGTAGCAGTCCTCCAGGGGTGCTGAGGTGCCACCTCTGGGTCCCAGGGGAGCGGGCAGAGGTCCTGGGCCACCAGGAGCCACATCGGGACTTGGCTAGAGGGATAGGTTGGACCTGGGCTGACATGAACCGGGGGCACCTGGCGAGGGTGCGTGGCAAACCTGGGAACACCAGTGGGCTGGAGCCAGCCCGGGTGGAAGACAGGTGGAGACGAGCCATCTTGGGAGATGTCACCTCGACAAGTGCCACCAGGATGGGGGCCAGGTGGACCTGAAGCCTCTGGGTGTGTGGGAGGCAGGAGGGAGCGAGGAGCCTGGGGCGCTGGGGAGGTGAGAGAGAAACTGGTTTGGGGGCAACCTCTCTCCCTCCAGCCCTGCTCCCGCCTCTGCTGGCCTTCCCTGAGCTGGGCTGGAGGGGCCACCAGCAGCCGGGGGAGGGAGGGGGGTAGTCCCCCGGGCAGCCGCCCTCAGGAATTGGGAGGAAGGTGCTGTGTCCCCACAGGAGCGCTGGGTGCCATGTGATCTGGGTGAAGCTCTTCCCTGCTGAGCCCACTCCTCACCTGTGGGATGGGCACAGGACCCCTTCCTGGCATCAGCAGGGCAAACGCGCCCAGGAGCAGCCCTCCCTGCATTACAGAAGGCTGCCCCGCCAGAGGGAGGTTCTGCCCTATTGGGATGCCCAGCCCCGCCCTCGCACCCTGGGGCCCAGTGCCTGCTCCTCGCGGGGCCTCATTGAGGCCCCTCCAGCTGTGAGCCCCTCTGTTCTCCCGACCCCTGAGGGTGTCCTGCCCCACTGATGGGTTCCACGTGGCACAACTCCAGGGGGCGCCACTCACACAGTTAACGGGGGGGGGGCAGCCGTGGCTGGCCGCTGCCCACCTGGCCCCGCACCCGGGCCGCCTCCAGCCGCTCTGCCCAGCCGCGGGTCAGCAGCCCCCCGCGGGGATCGGCCAACAAAAGTCTGTTGTGCGGCTGGGCCCGCTTCCAGCCGAGCCCGAGCCCGCGCCCCGTCCGGCTCTGCCCGCCCCGCCCCGCCCGGCCCGCCGCGAGCGCCTCCGCGGCCATGGCCCGGCGCCGGCAGCAGCTCCGGCACAGATGCCACGGCGGAGCTGGCGGGTAGGAGCTTGCCCGGGGGCGGGGGCCTGGGCCGCCACGGCCTCCCCGCCGCCCGCCCGCCCGGCGCTCGCCGTTCCGAGCTCCCCGAGTCCCCCCGGGCGCCGGCCCCCGCCCGCCTGGCGCAGCAGGAAGCCCGCGGGCCGTGGGTTCCCGGGCGCCGCGGCGGAGGAAGTCGGCGGGTGGTGGGCCGGCGCCCCTGGCCCGGGGCCGGCGCCCTGCGCGGCGTCAGGTGGGCGGAAGGGCGGGCCGGGCGGCGGCGTGCGGGGGCGGGCGGCGGGCACCGGGAGCCGCACACGCCCGCGTCGCCGGGAGCAGCGGCGCAGCGCGCCCCGCCGACCCAGCCCGGGGCCGCGGGCGGGAGGGCGGGCGCGGGGGTGTGCGCCGCGCGCGAAAGCGAAAGCTGCTCGCGGGCCTCGGGCCCCTGCAACTTGGCGGCGGGCGGCGCGACGAGGAGCTGCGCGGGGCGCTCCCAGGGATGGTGAGCGGACCCCCGGGGCGGCGGCCCTTCCCGCTCAAACAGCGGCGCGGGGGCGGGAGGTGGTGCCCGCGCTTGGCGGTGCCGAGTCCGCTCCGAGCCCTGAGCGGGCGGGACCTTGCCCGTCAGCGGGAGGAGTGGGTAGAGGGACGCGGGTCCGACCCGGGGTGGGGCCGCCGAGGAGTTGCCCGCTGGCTCCCGACGCACCGAGTAGTTTCGGCGTTTCCCGGGGAGGGGAGGGGGCGCCGCGGCAGCTCGGGGCCCAGCCTGCGTGTCTCCCTGGGCGACTGCAGGCCAATGGCAGGCTTCCCCGGCCCGGCCTGTGCCGGGGGGTTACCTGTGGATGCGGGGAATCCCTCGCCCTGGCGGGAGGGCAGTGGCGCCCCTGGCGGCCGCTGTACACCCTGCAGCCGGAGACGCCGGCCCTGAGGGGTTTGCAGTGGGAACGGCAGGACTTCCTGCCCCCAGGGGTGTTCAGCCTCGCCTGCCCGGGGTCACCCAACCTCAGGCCTGGAGCAGATGGAGGCTCCGAGCTGTGGGACGGGGAGGGCCGTCAGCTCCTCGGGACAGCAGGAAACCTCCCGGGCCCAGGGTTCCCCATGGCTGCCGGAGGCCGGGTTCTGCGGGTCATCCCTGCTGCTGTGGGCCTGGGGCCGCGGCGAGGGCTGAGCGGGAGCACGTGTTGGAGAAGCTGGGCCGCCCTGCTTGTGCTGTGGCCCGGAGCTCAGGCACCAGGTGGGCTTGCCCTTTGGGAGGCTCCTGTGCGTTTGTGGGTGACAGGTGTCTCCCCAAGACTGTGGAGGGTGTTGGTATTCTCCCTGAGGCCGCTCCTAACCTCAGGGCCTGCAGCCCAGCTTCCCCCGACTTGTGGTTGTCCTAGAGCAGTGATGGCGAACCTATGACACGCGTGTCAGAGGTGACACGCGTGTCAGAGGTGACACGCGAACTCATTTTTTTGGTTGATTTTTCTTTGTTAAATGGCATTTAAATATATGAAATAAATATCAAACATATAAGTCTTTGTTTTACTATGGTTGCAAAGATCAAAAAATTTCTCTATGTGACACGGCACCAGCATTAAGTTAGGGTTTTTCAAAATGCTGACACGCCGAGCTCAAAAGGCTCGCCATCCCTGGCCTGGAAACAACTTGGTGCTTCTCGGGGAGCGAGGCTGCCCCAGCACCCTCCGTGCCGTGGGGCTCCCTCCCGCGCTCCAGGCCAGCTGCCCCCACAGCAGCTGGTCCTCCCCGCAGCCTCTCCGCCAGCCCCGCGCCTGCTGCTCCCGGGACTGGGCTGCCGGCAGGCGCCCGCCCTCGCCTGCTTGAAGCTGAGTCACCGCGGGCCGTGCCAGGGGGGCTGGAGGGATCCCTCTGCCGGGGGCTCTCCCCTGGGTGCTCCAGCCCTGTGTTCTCTGTGGACAGGGCTGTGGACGCTGAGGGGCCGGGAAGCCATGTTCCTCGTCGTCACACGGCACCTGGGCCCGGCGGGCTGGAGGCCCAGGAAGACAGGCCCAGCCTGCCCCGGGGAGCACGGCTGCCGCCCGCCCGCCCACCCGCCCGCGTGGCCCTTGCTCCATCCTGAGGAGCAGGAGCAGGGGACGCCACGGGGAGACGGCTGCCGCCCGCCCGCCCGCCCGCGTGGCCCTCGCTCCATCCTGAGGAGCAGGAGCAGGGGACGCCACGGGGAGACGGCTGATCAGCTCACTTTTTTTTTTAATCAACTTCAAAGAGGAAGGGGGAGAGAGTGAAGAGAGAAACCTCAATGATGAGAAAATCATTGATCGGCTGCCTCCTGCACGCCCCCTACTGGGGTTAGAGCCCACAACTCAGGCAGGTGCACTGACTGGGAATTGAATCGTGTCCTGGTTCATAGGTCGACGCTCAACCACTGAGCCACGCCGGCCGGGCCAGCCAGTCACCTTCATAACAACCCTGAAGACTCAGACCCCAGCACCCACCAGTGGGGACTTGACTAGTGAGGGGATCCCGTGGGGTGACGCGCCGTGGCCGTTTTAAATGGTGGGGAGTTTTTGATGATGCAGGAGAATACATGTGCTGTATACGCCGAGTCAGAGCTAAGGCAGACGCCACGCGCCCTGGCTCCTTCTGCTCAGGACATCCAGGCGACAGAGTCGGCCCTGGGGGCTGCCCCTGTCCCCCTTGGGAGAGGCCCCCCTCTTCCAGCTCCTGCTCCTCCTGGGCTTCTCTCTGGCTCCCCCTGGTGACCCCTCCCCAAATTCCTGCTCTCGGCCTGTCACCCTGGTAACTGCCTCTTCCGTCCCCTCAGCCTGGATGGCGACCACGTGTATCTGTCCCACGAGTAGAGCTCCCATTGGGGGGCGTGGCTGACCATCTGCATGGCCCGGGTCCCTGGGTGCACTTGGCTTTCTGTGCAGCTGCCAGGCTCTTCCCCAGCCCAAAGGGCACTCACCGGACAGAGCAGAGCCTGCTCTCCCCTCAGCTCAGCCGCCAGCCGGGCCAGGTGGCTTTGTGTTATGCCTGCGCGCGTGCATCTGGGAGTAAAAGGGATTGATTGGGGCCCTCTCCCTGGAAGGGATATGGGTGGGTAGGGAGCCCTCTCCCTGGAAGGGATACGGGTGGGTAGGGAGCCCTCTCCCTGGAAGGGATACGGGTGGGTAGGGAGCCCTCTCCCTGGAAGGGATATGGGAGGGTAGGGAGCTCTCCTATGCAGGGATACGGCCAGGCCTGACTGCACAGGGTGTTTCCTGGCCCTGGCCCTCTGCGGGGATTAGCTGGAAGCCCCTCTGGAGTCTGGCTCCGGGGCGCAGGGACCCTTGCCTGGCCATGGAGAGGCTGCTCAGACAGGCCCTCCAGCCCGAACTTGAGGAGGGAACCCACACGCAGCCTGGGCTCGGCGGCCGTCCAGTGTGGTGGGGGCAGGCTGCCTCGCTGGGCCGCGGCTTCCTACCTCCCCAGTGAGCAGCGTCAGCCAGCCAAGCTGTTGGCACATGGGCATGATTGTGTAACTGATGCCACAGGCTCCTGTGGGCAGCACCCTGCGATCCGGGAGGGGATGCAGGAAGGAGGGGGAATCCCAAAGGGAGCGAGTGGGCGCAGTGCCGTGTGTGACGGGAGGCGTGCCTGCAGAAAGCGTCTTGGATGAGGATTGCCTCGCTTCAGTGACCAGACGGCAGCCCTGGCGCCACGATCCCTGGTGAGGCTGGCGTGTGGGGCTGCGCTGCGCAGTCCCCGTGAGCCCCCGCAGAGCACGGGGCCGGCAGGGAGTTTCCGTAGCTGCCGATGGGCTCACACCGCCCCCCCTCCCCAAGGGGAGAATCAAACGGGTACATGCCTCTTGGCTTCTGTTCCAGAACCTGGGCGCAGAGCAGGTGCATGGGATCCCTGTCCCCAGGGGCTACCCCCCACCTGTGAGGGCCGCTGTGCCCACTGCCCGCCCTGCCGAGAGCCAGAGTGTTGCCCCGGCAGGGCCTCCACAGCCCTGTTTTCGGGGGAGGAGCGCTGGCCCTCCCTCGCCCCACCAGGAGCCTGGCCCGCGCCGCCTGTGTGGCCGGGGCCCTGCCCGTCCAGTGAGTGTGGGGTGGGGACTTGCTGTTGCCTTTTCAGTGCAGAAAAGTGTCACCGCCTGTTCCCGTCCCCCGTGCAGGGCTGGGTGCACCTGCCACCTTGGCAGTCTGCAGGCGAGGGGCCGCGGGGATGCGGAAGCCAACCCTCCCCAAGCCTTGCTCAGCCAGCTGTGCGTTGGGGCCCCAGGGACAGGCCCAGAGCTGAAGGAGACCCGCTCCTGTCTAGGGCATATCCCGACCACCCCCTCCCCCCCCCGCCCATCGGAGGGCTAGCCCCCAGTGGTTCCGGCAGAGTCTTAGGGGGGCAGCAAGCAAGCAGGGCTTCAGGGAGGAGGTGATGTCAGCTGGGCAGAGGAGGCAGGAGGCCATCTTAAGAATCGTGAGATTCACGGCCATGCGAGTGGGCAATGAGTGTCCTGAGTTAAGGCAAGAGAGGTGTGAGAGCCGCACGGCTCAGAGTAGCTGAGTGGGTGCAGGAGGCCCTGTGGGGCCGTAAGCAGGGAGGGAGGCCGCGTGTTGTCCTTCCCAAGCTGGCCCTGGCCCGGGCCGGGTGGATGAATTTGGGGGGCAAGAGAAGAAGGAAGAGCCTGGATGAGGCCTGAGCTGGGGCAGGGGTTTAGGGGTACACGGGGCAGGCTTGGGTTCCAGCAGTGTGAGAAGGGGCCTTTTCTAGTAATTCACTGGAGGTGGAATGGGTCCCCCCAGAGCCGGTGAGCTCCCCAGATGTGCGGACCGAGGTGGGCACCCCGTTGCAGGCGTGGAGGACAGGCATTGAGGCCCAGATACCCCAAGTACCTGGAGCCTCACGGCACTGGCACCATATCTGAGGCCCCTACAACCCCTGCCTCTGCCCACCTCTCGGCCAGGTTGACCCCGAGTCCCCGGGGGCCGTCTCCAGACC
Organism: Myotis nattereri; assembly: GCF_964212035.1. Classification (NCBI taxonomy): domain Eukaryota; kingdom Metazoa; phylum Chordata; class Mammalia; order Chiroptera; family Vespertilionidae; genus Myotis; species Myotis nattereri. The sequence continues at coordinate 27,167,070 of NC_138095.1, read as the reverse complement.
CCCTCCCCCCCTCCCCCTCACCTGTGCCCTGGCCGCACAGGTGTGGATGGCAGGGGTGGCGTAGGAAGGGCCCAGAGAAGTCAGTGCCCCGCTCCTCACACCCACCCCAGACATGGTCTGGGGGCAAATGTGACCCTTTTCTCGTCCTTCCTGGTGGCTCCCGAGGAGGTTCCGTGGGGTGTGGCTCTGTGGTAGAGTGAGACCCAGCAGCGGGGTCACACCCAGGTCCCAGCCGCCTGTGGCCCCGGCTGCCGGCGGCAGGAGGCTGGGCAGTGCTGCCCGCGCTCCTCCCCTTCCTGTTACCCAGGGGTCACAGCCGAGCTTCCCTCTGATCCTCAGGGGTCGGGGGCCGGCTGCGTGACCCAAGGGCTTTCTCTGAGCACGAAGCTGTGGTGAGGACCACGCTGATGTCTGTAGGGCCTGGCAGGACCACGTCCTCACTGCGGGGCCTGGCGGGTGACAGAAGCAGCACCTTCCCGGCCGGCCGCTGCGTCAGAACAGGGTGGGCTGCCAGGGTCACCTGGGGGCAGCCCGGAGCTGAGGGGCTCAGGTCCTCTTGCTCGAATGGCTCCGGGCGGGAGGTGCCCGGCTCCCCTCCCTGGCCTGGTGGGTGGGTGCCAGGCCATCATCAGGGACCAGGCCTGGGGGACACCGCCTGGACCCCGCACTGTGGGCCCGTGCGAGGAGGCAGCGTCGCTCACGGCCCTGGTCCGTTCCGAGCCGGGATTTCTCGAGGGCGTTGGCCACGGGCCTGTCTGGGGGCTGCCAGCCCTTCCCAGGCCCCACGCAGACGTGCGTCCTCCTGTCCTGGCCTTGGGCCTGAGGCCGCTCGCTGTCAGCCACTCCCTGGCCCTCGGGGTCGGAGGCTTGGCGTGGGGGGGGGGGTGCTCCCCAGAGCCAGCCCTGCCCCTGCCCAGCCTTCAGACGGCGGGTAGGACGGGCGAGGAGTGGCTGAGGGGTCTTGGCCAGGACAAACCGCGGACAAAGGCGCGTTAGTGGGACCGAGCATCCTAGGAGCCCAGGTCATTTCCTGCTCAAACCTGGCTTCCCCGATGCTGCTGGAGGGAGTGCGCGTGGGGGACGGTCCCGCGCCTGCACCTGGCTGGCGACACCTGCCAGACGCTCACGCTCACGGCGGTGACCTTTTGACCCTCAGTTTAGCTCCAGGAGTTGGGCTCCCTGCGAATCTGCGCCTGTGCAGGCAGGAGGCACAGAGCTTCCTATTTGACCAGTGGTTGTCGCTGATCAGTTGCGACCCGCATGCTTCCCGTAGGAGACACAGATCAAGTGCCGTGGACGCATTCAAAAGGGGGGAGCACAGCAGCATGGGGACCCTTTCATGCCGTTTGGGGGGGGCAAGGTGGGGTGGCCACACTTCCGCCCCCTTGGGCAGAGTCCCCTGGCACCGTGGCAGCGCCGGGTGCAGCCCTTCTCACCTTCCCCCCATCACCCTGCAGGGCATCTGGCGGATCCCCGTGGACGAGATCGACCGGCCGGGCAGCTTCGCCTGGCACATGAACCGCTCCATCGTGCTGCTGCTCAAGGTGCTGGCCCAGCTGCGGGACCATGGCACCCTGCTGAGGGTGTCCTCCATGCTGCAGCGCACCCCGGACCAGGGCAAGTGAGTGCAGCGTGCGGCCCTCCACTCAGATCTCTGCCAGAGCCTGGGGTCCACGCGCACCGCCCGGTGCCCAACGCGGGGAGCACAGGCTCCTGTGGGGCTTGGTTTCCCCACTGGGACTCTGACGGTCCAGTCTTCCCTCTCCTGTTCCCCAGGTCGTGGGAAAACAGGCCAGGTCAGAGCTGGGTGTCCCAGGTGAGCGCCAGTAACAGCAGGCCAGGCACCAGGAGGGCCAGGGCCTCAGGCAGCCAGGGAACCCTCTGCCGGAAAGGGCAGGGGGCACGCAGGACCCAGGGACACCCGCCACAGCTGCCACGTGCAGGGGACGTGGGGGACCCAGGGACACCCGCCACAGCTGCCACGTGCAGGGGGCATGCGGGACCCAGGGACACCCACCACAGCTGCCACGTGCAGGGGGCGTGCGGGACCCAGGGACACCCACCACAGCTGCCACGTGCAGGGGGCGTGCGGGACCCAGGGACACCCACCACAGCTGCCACGTGCAGGGGGCGTGGGGGACCCAGGGACACCCACCACAGCTGCCACGTGCAGGGGGCACGCAGGACCCAGGGACACCCGCCACAGCTGCCACGTGCAGGGGGCACGCAGGACCCAGGGACACCCACCACAGCTGCCACGTGCAGGGGGCGTGCGGGACCCAGGGACACCCACCACAGCTGCCACGTGCAGGGGCGTGGGGGACCCAGGAGAGATGCAGTCACAAGGTCTGGCCCGGCTGTGGGTCCCGCGCTGCCAGCAGCTGTCCCCATGCCTGTGCCGCCTCCCCTCCTCGCCGTCTCATTCAGCTGCCCTGTGCCAGGCGCTGGGCAGGGGCCTCGGTGGGGCCTGGGGCGCACAGGTTTGTGGGGGGGAAGCCAGAGCCCCGGCTCTCACTGAGCTGGCCCCGCCCACTGCAAGCCCAGGGCAGCTCCTGGAGAGCAGACGCGGGCAGATGGGCACCTGAGGGTCGGGCAGGTTTTCCGGGACAGGAGGGGCTTGGCCCCCGCCCAGCAGTGCTGTGTGACCCTCTGCCACCCTCTCTGCCCCCCGTGTGCCTGCAGGAAGTATCTGCGAGATGCTGACCGCCAGGTCCTGGCGCAGCGCGCCTTCATCCTCACGGTGAAGGTGCTGGAGGACTCGCTGAGCGAGCTCGCGGAGGTACCGCCGCACCCTCCTTCCCCCCTGGGGTCCTGGTCCCGCGGTCACTCCTCGTGCCCCCGTGTCTCCGCCTGTGAATGGCACCTCCTGCCGCCCCGGGTGGGAGTTCAGCACAGTCGTGCGCACGCACGTAGCCAGGTGCCAGCACGTGAGGCAGACGTGGGCTTGTGGTCAGTGGGGGTGATAGTGACATTCCCCAGGCTGCTGCGCCCACGGCTCCCTGTCCCAGCCCTGAGCCCTGCTAACAGCATCTGTAACGACAAAACAGATGGCAAAGCCGGCCGTCCCCTCGCCCGCCAGCTCCACTGGCTGAGCAGGGCTCTGAGTGTCCGGCCCACGGTCCCTGCCCACTGGCTGAGCAGGGCTCTGAGTGTCCGGCCCACGGTCCCTGCCCACTGGCTGAGCAGGGCTCTGAGTGCCCGGCCCACGGTCTCTGCCCACTGGCTGAGCAGGGCTCTGAGCGTCCGGCCCACGGTCTCTGCCCACTGGCTGAGCAGGGCTCTGAGTGTCCGGCCCACGGTCCCTGCCCACTGGCTGAGCAGGGCTCTGAGCGTCCGGCCCACGGTCCCTGCCCACTGGCTGAGCAGGGCTCTGAGCGTCCGGCCCACGGTCCCTGCCCACTGGCTGAGCAGGGCTCTGAGCGTCCGGCCCACGGTCCCTGCCCACTGGCTGAGCAGGGCTCTGAGCGTCCGGCCCACGGTCCCTGCCCACTGGCTGAGCAGGGCTCTGAGCGTCCGGCCCACGGTCTCTGCCCACTGGCTGAGCAGGGCTCTGAGCGTCCGGCCCACGGTCCCTGCCCACTGGCTGAGCAGGGCTCTGAGTGCCCGGCCCACGGTCCCTGCCCACTGGCTGAGCAGGGCTCTGAGCGTCCGGCCCACGGTCTCTGCCCACTGGCTGAGCAGGGCTCTGAGTGCCCGGCCCACGGTCCCTGCCCGCGCAGTCCTCGCCTGTTCTACAGCTGAGCACCGGAGGCCCAGGGGGTGGGCCACTGGCTTAGCAGATGGGACCTGGGTGAGAACAGTCCCCTGTAGACCCCTGCCCAGTGGGGCTGGCTGGGCTGGGGTGCAGGGCCCAGGGCAGCCCTCTAACCCCTCCCCCCGGCCTCTGCACTGGGGCCACGTGAGAGCCTGGGACAGGCCTGGCCGGCCGCCCCCCACCCGGCGCCCCCCACCCGGCGCCCGGGCTACCCCGAGGCTCATGCTGAGGGAAGCTGGCCTGGCCCAGGCCTGTCTGCAGCCGGACCCCTCCAGCCCCACTGCCCTCTCCAGGCTGGGGGTCCGGCAGGGAGGGCCTTCCTCGGGCAAGTCCCCTGGCCGCAGGCGGGTGGGCAGGGCCAGAGTGGCCTTGGCTGGGCAAGCCTGGTGCCCGGGTGCTTTTCGGTGGGGACACCGAGGCTGCGTCTCTCCCTTCGGCTTCTCTAGGGGTCAGAACACCCAGGGCTCAAGGCCTGCGGCCTCCCCGGAGCCAGGATGACCACCGACGTCTCCCACAAGGCCAGCCCCGAGGACGGCCAGGAGGGCCTCCCCCACGCCAAGAAGCCCCCCCTGGCTGATGGCTCAGGGCCCGGGGCCGAGCCAGGGGGCAAAGCGTCTCCCCTCAACCACCGGCCCGTGGCCATGGACGCGGGAGACGGTGCAGACCAGGGCGGGGAGCGGAAGGACAAGGAGAGCCCCCGGGTGGGCCCCACGGAGCCCATGGACACCGGTGAGGCCACCGCTCGCCGCCTGGACTCCGAGCGGGCGCTGCCCCTGCCGCCAGGCCGCTCCCCCCGGGATCGGGCCCCGGAGAGCCGGCCCGCCGAGCTGTCCCTGGAGGAGCTGAGCATCAGCGCCAGGCAGCAGCCCAGCCCGCTCACCCCCGCCCAGCCGGCCCCTGCCACGGCCGCCTCCGCCACGGCCGCCTCGGCCCCGAGGGCAGGTGGCCACCCCGAGGAGCCGCCGCCACGGCCCAGCCGCAAGAGGAAGCTCCTGGAGGACACGGAGTCGGGCAAGACACTGCTGCTGGACGCCTTCCGCGTGTGGCAGCAGGGCCAGAAGGGCGTGGCCTACGACCTGGGCCGCATCGAGAGGATCATGGCCGAGACGTACATGCTCATCAAGCAGGTGGGTGCGGGCGGCGGGTCCTGCCCACGGAGCCGTCTGTCTCCCGGTGTTCGAGGGCCTGGCTTGGGGGTGTACCAGGTGTGGTTCCCACCACCCCTCTGTCCACTGCCCTGGGGTCTCCGCTCAGAGAAACAGTGAGCGTGTCAGGGCACCGAGCTGTGCTTTACACACAGTGCACTGCACGTGTCACTACACCGTAAGACGGTAAACGCACAAACACAAGCGCCGCTTTCACAAGTCTGTGTTCAGTTCCAAAGGAAACGAGCCACGTACAGAAATCTATCAAATCCAGGGGCAGGGAGACCCTGAGGCCACCTGACGGGCTCGGGGGCCCTTCCCCAGAGACCTTCCTGGATACGCGAGGAGCCGTCGTCCTTCTGACTGTACTTTCCTTTTAAAAAAAAAAATGGGCCCATACCTCCTCCTCCCCTACCAGGGATATCCGCCTGGTCGGAGAGTTCGCTGGTCACAGCGTCCTCCTGGTACCAGGTTTCAGGTTCAGTCCCCGGTCAGGACGCACACAAGAAGCAACCTTTGGCCTCGCCAGCGAGGCTCAGCCGGTTGACCTATGCACGTGCCAGGGTAGCGGGCTCGATCCCCAGTGGGGGGCGTGCAGGAGGCAGCCGATCCACGAGTCTCTTCATTGATGTTTCTCTCCCTCCTCCTCTGAAATCGATTTTTTTTAAGAGTATGGTCACAGGCATGAACTGGGCGTGGCCGGATGGGCCAGAGCTCTGGTCCTGGGGGCCGACCGCGGGGACGGAGGGCACCTGCCCGGATTCCCCAGGGGGCTGGGCCAGGCTCAGCGGTGGGAGGCTTCTCAGGAGCCGGGCCGGGCCTCTGACTCGGGTGTCCCCTGCTCAGGTGGATGAGGAGGCTGCGCTGGAGCAGGCCGTGAAGTTCTGTCAGGTGCACCTGGGGGCCGCCGCCCAGAGACAGGTGAGCCCCACCCTGCGGCCGGGGCAGGGCCTCCCACCCCAGGCCCTGAGCTGCAGCTGAGAACCGAGTACCGGCCGCGCCTGTGGTCAGTGGGGCCGAGGGGAGGTGGGCAGGAGGGAGCTGAGCCTCAGGCCCATGGGGAGCCCCTGACCACTGGCCTGTGGCGGGACCATCGTACAGCCCAGACCCACCTCTGTGTGACCTGTTTTGGCTCAGCTCCCTTCTCTGTCATGAGGACCGGGACCCATGCTGCCCACCCCCCTGGCCTGTCTGCCCACCCCACGCCGGACTGGGCCCCAGTCTCGGGGTGACCCCACCGCCTGCAGCTGGGCAGGCCCTCATGCAGAGCAGTGTCAGGAGAGGCAGGTCCGCGGGGCACTGGCCTGACGAGGTGCCCCCCGGCAGGAGGCTCACCCGAGCTGACGGCCTCCGCGGGGGTCCCACCACTCAGCGCGGTGGGTCTTCGCCTCTGCTCTGAGGGGCTCAGGGCACCAGGCCCCCTGTGCGGTCCCTCCTGTGGAGCTGTCCCCGGCCCCGGCCCCGGCCCCGGCCCCCAGCGGGTAGAGAGCTGCAGGCCTGTAGCCGGGCTGCGGGCAGTCCCTGCTGGCCGGGCGGGGACAGGCTGGAGCGCGGGAGTGTCCCTCCAGGTCCCTCAGCCTCCGTCAGGCGCCTCTGGGACGTCGCCCCAAGGACTGGCCCCGTCACTGCAGCCCCCACCTCGGACACTCCAGCCCGTGCCCAGGAGCCGCCTCTGAGTCCCGCCACGGCCTGGGCGTCCTCCCCGAGAGGGACGCTGGGTCCCGGCAGGGTCCTCGGGGCTGCCTGTGAGCGGCCGGCAGCTGGGCCAGAGAGGGGCCGAGTGCGGGACAGTGCGGGCTCAGGCTGCCCAGCCTGCTGCCTCACCTCCCTTTCGCCCTCACAGGCCTCAGGGGACACGCCCACCACCCCAAAGCACCCCAAGGACAGTCGAGAGAACTTCTTCCCTGCGGCTGTGGCCCCCGCAGCCCCTGACCCTGTGCCAGCAGACCTCCCACGGCCCAGCGACGCCCACCCCAAGCCCCGGCCTGCGCTGCCTGCCGCCTCCGCCGCCACCTCCTGCCCTCCCTCCACGTCAGCTTCCACCCCAGACCCGTCCAAGGACCCCGGGCCCCCCCAGCCACACAGGCCCGAGGCCACCCCCAGCAGGGCCTCCCCCGGCCCAGGTGAGTCCAGTCCTGTCCATCAGTGGGATGAGGCCCCTCCCACCAGAGGCAGCTGGTCGGCTCCTGCCTGCGGAGTGGGAGGGGGTGGGGCGGGGCCCCCTGCAGCCTGGTGATCCCTGAGCTGGGAGTGGGGGTGCGGCAGGGCCCCCTGCTACTGGTCAGCCGCTCACCCCGGGGCGCACCCTGCACCTCCTCTCTGAACCTCACCCTCCAGTGCCTCAGTCTCCCCATCTGTAGAGTGCGGTAAGGAGGGCGGGACCAGCCCCGGTTTAACTGTTTCCTCCTCCCAGGAAGGCTGAGGCTAAGGCTTTATCTCTTTATCTTGGGATCAGCAGATAAAGGGATGAAGTCCTCAGGAGGAGACTGGGGTGGGTGCGGCCCTGTGCACACCGTGACCTTGCAGGCCTGTGAGTGGGGGGCAGGGGCAGGCTGACGGGCTCATGGAGGAAGAGGGCCTGCCTCCTGCAGGGTGCCGTCTGCGCGGGCAGGAGGCCTGCTCTCCTTGCCCCTGGGCCCAGGAGGGCGCACAGGAGCCCAGGAGCCCCCTCCTGCCGCGCTGTGTGCGGACAGTCTGTTCCCTGAGTGCCAGGCTGCTGGGGCAGGCAGGGGCTGGGGCTGGTCACGCCGGCCTGTGTCGGGCACCAGGAGCTGTCATTCCTGCTGGGGTGGGCGCGGCCTCTCACCTGCAGGAGGAGGCGGGTGCTCCTGGCAGAGGGCACTCCATGGCAGAGTAGGAGGGGAGGGGAGGAGCGCTGGCCCATGTGGCAGGGGATTCTGGGCCCCAGTAAGGAGGAGGAGGGGCAGGATCAGGACCCGGACCCTGGAGAAGCCTGGATGCAGCTGGGAGCGGAGGCGGGCGGGGCTGGGGCCTGGGAGCAAGCGGGCGGCTGGCTAATGGCCTGGCTGCTGGCCATGGTGCCGTCTCCGTTCCTCCGGCCCATCCAGTCCTTGGCTCAATCAAGGCCAGTTCCTGGCCCTGCCCCGTGCCAGGGAAGGTGCGGCCTGGTGGGAGAGCACGGTGCCAACATCCCGCTCCGTCCACTCTGGTCGTAGCAGTTCTGACTGACTCGTTCTGATCGCCCTTCCTGTGAGCTGGGCGATGGGGGCTCGTCCTCGGTGTGGCCACCCCTGTGTCAGGCGCACGGGGTCCAGGTGCGGGAGGGGCGATGGCAGTTTCCTGCCAGCACCAGCCTGGCCTCACTAGGCCTTGTCCCAGGGCGTGGGGGGGTCCCTGTCCCTCCAGCCGGGTGAGGCGGTAACCACGCCCCTGTGTGCCCACAGAGGGAGAGGAGCCGGCAGGGGGGGCAGAGGGTGCCGGCTTCCCGCCCCAGGAGCCGCCGTGTGCTGAGCAGGTGAAGACGACCCCCCAGGGCACCCGAGCAGAGCCACACGGCTGGCCTGCCGCGGCCGCCCCCCTTCCAGGCGCTGAGCCCACCGGCGGCCAGGGTAAGGCTTCGGAGAGCAGCCAGGGTGGGCTTCCCAGCAGCAGCGCCTCCCTTCCTTGGAGGATGGGGGTACAGGGAGGGGAGGCCCCGGGGATGGGGAGGAGGGAGGAGTAAGGGAGGAGGGAGGGGTAGGACAGGGAGAAGCGAGGGCAGGCGGAGCCCAGGCCCAGCTGCTTACGGGGCGGAGGGTGCCCAATGGGGCCTGGAGGCAGGCACAGGGGCGGGGCAGGCAGGCGGCAGGGCTGGCCAGTGGCCCCGGTCAGACCCCATTGCCATCCGCCGCCCTAGCCGGCCAGGCCCCCTCGGAGGCAGGGCTGGCGCCGCCTGCGCTGAGGACGGGCTCCTTATAAAGGCAGCACTCGCAGGAACGTGGAGGCCAGCCAGGCTCCCACAGCTCCCCAGGGGCTGGCCGTGCAGCTGCTGCCTCCGGCTCCGGCACACGGAGCCCCTGCCGCCCGAGCGTGAGGGGACGGTGGGCACCCTGGGCTCTGGGTCCGAATTGGGGAGGGGCAGGTAGGCCCAGGAGACTGAGCCCGGCTCAGCCCGTGGCCCACCCCCAGCTGCCAGCTCCAGGGTGCCCAGCAGTGGGAGCGCCCAGCCCCCCGAGGGCCACCTGGGCCAGGCGGAGCCCAGCCGGGCCAAAGCTCGCCCCCTGCCCAACATGCCGAAGCTGGTCATCCCCTCGGCCGCCACCAAGTTCCCCCCCGAGATCACCGTCACGCCGCCCACCCCGACCCTGCTCTCGCCCAAGGGCAGCATCTCCGAGGAGACCAAGCAGAAGCTGAAGGTGACGGGCTGGGCGGGGGCCGGTGGGCGCTCGGGCGGCGGGGGCCTGGTGCCGGGCCGGCCGCCTGACCAGTGCCCTGCCCGGTCTGCAGTCAGCCATCCTGTCTGCCCAGTCGGCTGCCACCGTGCGGAAGGAGAGCCTGTGCCAGCCGGCCCTGGAGGTCCTGGAGACGTCCAGCCAGGAGTCCTCACTGGAGAGCGACACGGACGAGGACGACTACATGGACATCTGAGGGCCGGACGCCACGCCTGGGGCCCAGCGCACCCCCTCTGCCGGGCCCGCCACACCCCAGGGCCCAGCGCACCCCCTCTGCCGGGCCCGCCACACCCCAGGGCCCAGCGCACCCCCTCTGCCGGGCCCGCCACACCCCAGGGCCCAGCGCACCCCCTCTGCCGGGCCCGCCACACCCCAGGGCCCAGTGCACCCCAGCTGCCAGGCCTCCCTCCCACGTGGCCTCCTCCCTGCCCGCCTGGGTTGGGGGCTGACCCCACCAAGTGGGGCCCAGGGGAGGCCCAACTCAGCCGCGTGAAAAGGACGGCGATGGGTGGGAGTTGGCACCACGGCCGCCTTTTCTATGAAATGCTGACTCGCCGTGCCCCAGCCCAGCCAGGGCCGCGGCCAGGAGAGCCGACAAGCGGGCCCTGCCCATGTCGGGTCCCCCCAATCCCTTTTTTGGTTTCTTTTCTAATAAAGATGCAACCGTTCTTTCTGACTCTTTGTTCACGGGCCTCCCTCAGCCAATCGCTGTCCAGAGTCCCTGGCTCCTCCCGTAGGCCTGCTGCAGCCCCAGGTGCCCAGGCCGGAGCCATGCAGGACAGACCCTTCCGGGAAGGGGGTGAGGAGGTCCCCTCGAGGACACGGGTGAGGGCTGGTCCCTCTGGTGTGGGGATGGCGGAGGCCGGGGGCAGGCAGGGCCCAGGCTGTGCTGAGGAGCTGGCTTGCACCCCAATGTGGTGGGGCCTGAGGGGCAGGGTCTGCATCAGGAAGGGCCCCCACACGCCCTCTCGCAGGACCGGCCACACGAGGGGGGCTCCGTGCAGGATACAGGGTGGTTGGGCGTTGTTCTCGCACCAAAAGGCGGCAGTCCGTCAGGACACGTGCCTCGGTGTGTACGGGAGCCAACCAACCGAGGCCTCTCCCTTCCTCTTTCCAAGACTCTCCTTGGGCCTGGCTGGGTGGGTCAGTGGATAGAGTGTCAGCCTGCAGACTGAAGAGTCCGGGTTTGATTTCCAGTCAGGACACTTGCCCTGGTTGCGGGCTTGATTCCCAGGAGGGGGCGTGCAGGAGGCAGCCAATCCATGACTCTCTCTTCTCACTGATGTTTCTCTCTCTCCCTCTCCCTTCCTCTCTGCAATCAATAATAAGTGCAGCTTGAGTGCCGGACTAGAAAGAGGAAACGGCGCCTTCCTTTCTCCTGGTCCACGGACCCGCTTCCTGGGAACCTCAGCCCGCGGGGCATTCCCACCACCGTCCTTCCCTAACCCGGCCCCGGGAACACCTGGGCCCTGGGCCTGGGCTGAGTCCCGGCGCCAGCCCCCAGGCTGGGTGTCCGGCTGCTCCCCGTCTGGGCCTCGGTGCCCACCCCCGGCCTGTTACCGCAGAGGGGCCCAGGCCCCCAGGCCCCCAGCGGGTCTGCCTCGGCTGGCGTGCGGGTTCCCAATTCCCTACAGCAGTGGTTCTCAACCTTGGCTGCACATTAGAATCACCTGGGAATCTTTTTAAAATCCTGATTTCTGAGCCTCATCCTCCGGAAATTCTGGGTTTGTGTTTTTTTTTGTTATGGGATGGGGCCACAACATTAGTAACAAAGAAACAATTTCTGGAGGATGAGGCCCAGAAATCAGGATTTTAAAAAGATTCCCAGGTGATTGTAATGTGCAGCCAAGGTTGAGAACCGCTGCCCTACAGGAAAGATTTCACAGGGCGAGTCCGTGATTTTGAGGGCACACTTATTACAGCTGGGGCCAGCGAAACCAGGAGCCCCGGAGGGGCTGGTCTGGCCCCGTGGGAAGGGGCGGGAAGGGGGCCGGGGAGACAGGGTAGGGGTGAGCCTGGGAGGAGCTGCTGCCGCCTCTTGCTCCGCTGGTTGCAAGTCTCTGGGGACCCTTGGCGTTTAGGGGGTTCGTGCCTGTGGGGGAGAAGAGGAGGAAGGGAAAGGCGTGGGCGTGCTGCGCTCTCGGAGAGTCTTTTGGCTTTTTTTTTTTTACTGTTCATCCTCACCTAAGGATATTTTTTCCAGTGATTTTCAGAGAGAGTGGGAGGGAGAGAGAGAGAGAGGACGAGGAACATGGATGTGAGAGAGACACATCGTAGGCTGCCTCCCCGACGAGCCCTGACCGGGGCCAGGATCGGTGAGCAGGCCGGCGCTCTAACCACTGAACCACCGGCCAGTGCTGTTCTGAGAGTTTGTCAAAGGCTGGGAGTGGAGGGGCTGATGAATAGAGGCTGCCTCGGCTTTCTCGCTGTGCCCCTTCAGGGTCCTGGTCTCTGCCGACCGGTCGGCACCGGCAGGGGGGTCATCAGTCATTACTCCGGGTCCTGGTTTTGCTGCTTCTCTGGGCCTGGAGCTGAAATACCCACGGAGGCCTAGATGTTATCTGTGGGGAGGAGAGGTCATGGCCGTCTACACCCATGAGCTGCGCTATGAAAGGTCAGGGGGTCTCTCTGCCTCCGTTCCCCCATCCCACTTGCCACGGAATTTTCCTAGCTTCTCCCGAACCTGCCTCATGCCCACAGGAGGTGCCCAAGCCCCCAGCAGCCCAGCTGTGTTCCCAACCCCCGAGACTGGTTTCCCTGGTGCCTGCAGGTGCCACCTCTCTGGCGCAACGCAACTCGGGCTCGCCTGCCACTTGAGAGGGGCGGTGCCCGGGAAACAGGCTGGCGGACCTGGAGGTGGAGCAGGTCGCAGCCGAGATCGGAGACCTTGAGAAGAGGGTCTGGGAGAGCCTATCTGCCCGTCTGCACACCCAGCCCCGGGGACAGGGCCGGAGTGGATTCCAGGCCGGACCCTCCCCACCCGCCCGCCAGCGCCTCGGGGGCTGCTGGGCTTCCTAGCGCTGCCCCTCCCAGGGCCCACCCACCCGCGCCTCGGGGGGCTGCTGGGCTTCCTAGCGCTGCCCCTCCCAGGGCCCACCTTCTCGGCAGGGCCTCAGTTCCCTCACCTGCACCGCCAGGAGGGAGGGGAACACAGACATTATGCAAACTCCAGGAGGGACAGCCTCGCGGGGTGGGGCTGGGCGGCTTCTCTCCGGAATCCCGGGCTCTGGGCCTGTTCCCCACCCGGGTCCCTCCCTCCCCAGTCAGCACCTCCCTCGAGATCCCAGCGAAATCTGTTAACTCCTGCCCACCTACCCCCACCCCACCCCACAGCCGGGGCCTCCCTCAGGGCCCAGGCACCTCCCTACAGAAAAGCCGAGGCCTGGAGACGGGACCTCCGACCTCCACGGAGAGGAATCCTGAGATCCCAAGTGCAATCCCGCCTGACCCCCCCCCCCCCCCCCAAAGCTCAGGCCCTTCCGGGAGCCTCCCCGGCCACTCAGCAGGCACCAGGGTTGGGATCCAGCGGTCAGAGCCCCAGCCTCGGGACATCCGGCTCCTCTAGCACCAGAGGTCCGGCCGCTGGGGCTGGCCCCCCCCCGCCCCCCACCCCCCCTGCCCCCTCCCCCTGAGCCCCAAGCCGGCCAGGAAAGTGCTAAGGGCGCAGGTGGGGCCCTGCTGGCGCGCACAGGCACCTGTGGACTTTGAGAAGGGACCCAGTGAGGGGCTGGCGGGCAGGGCAGGCAGGGCTGGGCGGGGCGGGCAGGCGGGGCGTCGGGGCAGGGCGGGCGGGGCGGGCTCTGGAACTTAGCCGGCCTGCAGCCTCCCAGCCTCCCGCACTGCTGCACCGCCCGCTGCGGACACGCTGCACCATGAAGCCGCTCCTGCTGCCCTGGGCCCTGCTGCTGCTCGCCCCGGCCCCCGGCCCCGGCCCCTGGCCCGCGGCAGGTACGTCCCACCCTGTCTTCCTGTCCCCCTGTCTGTCCGTCTGTGGCAGACAGTCCCAGAGCAGATGCCCCTCTGGCTCAGCCTCTGGCCATCTGCCAGGCTAGCTGTGGGCTGTCCTGGGGGCCTGGGAAGAAACTGGGGGCTCTAGGGTCAAGGGGCCACCCAGCAGGGATGGTGCCCCCCCGCAAACCTGCTGGGAGCCGGGAGGCATTGCTGCCCGGGAGGGGAGTGGCTGGGCGGGTGGCAGCTCAGAAGAGCCCTTGGCCTGAACCGCAGCCCTGATGGAGGGTGTGCTTGACCATGGAGGAGCCCCCTTTAGTCCCCCTCCCCCCACCCCACCCGCCCGCGCTCTGGGCCAGAGGCAGGATGTGGGCCCCAGAAAAAGAGCGGAAAAAACACACTTCAGAGCCAGGACCCTGCGCCCCTACCCTGCCGCCTGCCTCTGCCCTCTGGGCAAGGCTGGAGGTCATGGGGCTCCCAGCCCCCGACCATCCCTGTCTCCCCAGCAGAGAAGAGCCCCACCACCCTCCTGCCACCTGCCTCCCTGGCATCACTCAGCCCCACCCGGGAACCATCAGCTCATCCTCAGTCAATAAATATTTATTGGCCTCTGATGTTCCCGACCCCGTGCTGGGGGAGGGGCCGCCGGGGGAGGCTCTGCCCAGGCCTGGCCTTTGACTGTCCCCTTTGGGGCGTGGCCCCAGCCCAGCACCCCACCAGGTCGTGCAGACAGGCCCCTGTGCCCCTCACCGGGGGCCACTGAGATGCATCAGCTCCGGACTTGGTGGCTGAGGCTGCCTCCTACACGCCCCCTGCTGGGGATGGAGCCTGCAACCCGGGCACGTGCCCTGACGGGGATCGAACCCCGACCCTTCCCTCTGCAGGCCCATGCTCTATCCGCCCCGTCCTCTGTCCCCCTGTCTGTCCATCCGTCCATGGCAGACAGTCCCAGAGCAGATGCCACACCTGCTAGGGCCGGGGCTCCTTCCCACGCTACGGAGCTGTCTGTCTGGGGGCACTTGCCCCTCCTACCCTCATTCTACCAGCGACGGCGAACCTCCTGAGCTCGGCGTGTCCGCATTTGGAAAAACCCTAACTGAACTCTGGTGCCGTGTCACACATAGAAATGTTTTGATCTTTGCAACCATAGTAAAACAAAGACTTATCTGTTTGATATTTATTTCACATATGTAAATGCCATTTAACAAAGAGAAATCAACCAAAAAAATGAGTTCGCGTGTCACCTCCGACACGCGTGTCACAGGTTCGCCATCACTGTATCGAGCGGGTCTCTCGGGTGAACTGCTGGGTGACCCGTGTGAGAATCACCCGGCCACGGGCCCTGTGGTGTCCACTGTCCACGTACGACCCCTGCCGCCTTCTGCCGGGCACGCTCCTCTAGAACGGGCTCCCGGAAGCAGACACAGCCCGACAGGGACGGGGGGGGGGGGGAGGGGGGCCCTCCCCGGGGGACAGCTGCTCAGGGCCCTCTTCTCCAGGGGCCCAGGGGACCTGCTCCAACCGCTGTGGGGACCGGGGCAGCCTGTGCTCCTGCCACCCGACCTGCGTCGGCCTGGGCACCTGCTGCCCCGACCTGCGGGACTTCTGCCTGGAGATCCAGCCCCACTCGGGCTCCATGATGGGCGGCAAGGACTTTCTGGTGCAGCACCTCAAGTGGACGGGCCCCGCCGATGCTGTGATCTGCAGGTGGGAGCGCGAGGGGCCGTGCCTGCTGCCCCCGCCCGCCCCCCCACACACACGTGCTGGGTGGCGCCCCAAGGACCCAGGACGGGAACGCTGGCCGAATGGGTCCCCCAGGGAGCTCAGGGGCCCACAGCCCGCCCTGGCCCGGCCTCTCCTGCCACCCCTGCCCTCCACAGGTTTAAGGAGAGTGTGCAGACCCTCGGCCACGTGGACTCCATGGGCCGTGTCCACTGCGTGTCACCGCTGCTCTACGAGACGGGCCGCATCCCCTTCACCGTCTCCATGGACAACGGCCGCTCCTTCCCGCGATCGGGCACCTGGCTGGCTAGTGAGCACCCCGTGCTGGTCCAGGCCGGCGCCCCCGGGGACTGTCGGGTGCTGATCTATGCACACCTGGCCCTGCCGCTCAGGCCCAGCCGGTCCCTTGAGGGCCCGCCCGCCCGCCCGGGTTCCCAGAGCTCCTCTCCCCGCCCCGTGGCATCCAGACAGGTGTCTCCGCCCAGAGGGCAGGGGGCGAGGGGCACCCCGAGGGCTGGGCCCGGCCAGGGGAGGGCCTCGCTCTCCCAGCCTCTGTCCTTCCCTAGCACCGTGAGGGGCGGGGGGGCCCCGTCGCCCTAAGGGGACTGACATACTTTGTTCCTGGGAGGCCCCCGGGCCTCAGGCCCCCCCCTCACCTCCCCTCCCTCCGCCCAGTGCACCCCAGCAAAGTGTCGGACTCGGAGAAGAGCCAGCTGGTGAACGAGACCCTCTGGCAATACTATGGCACCCCCGGCTCCGGGGGCAACCTCTCGCTCACCTGGAGCGCCTCCGCCCTGCCCAGCAGCGCTGTCAGCATCGAGCTGTGGGGCTACGAGGAGACAGGTGAGCCCCCCGCCGGCTGCGGCTGCTCGCAGGAGGGAAAGGGAATCGGCGGGGAGTCCCGGGAGGGGGAAGCCCCAGCCAGACTGCAGTGAGGACCGGAAGGAGAATGGGCCGGGGCGGGGCGGGAGGGCGGAGGGAACCCTGCAGGGAGGGATGGGCTGCCCGCTCCTCTCTGAGCCCCGGGTCTGGCCTGGAGCAGGGACAGTGACCCTGAGAGCAGGGGCAGGAGGGGGTGGCTCGAGCCAGGGTCCTTGTGGGAGCAGCGGCCGCCCACGCTGCCTCCGCCCCGGGGGTCCTGGGACGGGGGGAGGGCAGGGCTGACGGGGCCTCGCTCCCTCAGGGAAGCCATACTCAGAGGAGTGGATGGCAAAGTGGTCCTACCTGTACTCTCTGGCCACCAACATCCCCAACTCCGGCTCCTTCACCTTCACGCCCAAGCCCGCGCCCCAGAACTACCAGAGGTGGGAGCTGGGGGCGCTGAGGATCGTCAGCAGCAAGTACCACGGGGGCGCCAAGTAAGGACGGCCAGGGACGGGAGGGCCACTCCCCGCTGCCCGCCGCCCGCTCCTCACCTGGCAGCGGCCGGGCAGGGCGGGGGCGGCAGCGCTGACTGTGTGCCTCACAGGGACGTGCAGGCGCTCTGGAGCAACGAGCATGCCCTGGCCTGGCACCTGGGCCAGGACTTCCAGGCGGACCCCGTGGCCTGGGCCCGCAAGCAGTGCCAGGCCTGGGAGGAGCTGGAGGACCAACTGCCCAACTTCCTGGTGGAGCTGCCCGACTGCCCCTGCACCCTGGCCCAGGCCCGGGCCGACTCCGGCCGCTTCCACGTGAGTCGTGTCCCCCCCACCCCCAGGCCGGGGCCCAGGAACCATCGAGGGTGCACGTGGGGCCAGGACCGCACAGGGTGGGCAGCCGGGGTCGGAGGGCCCCGCGGGGGACGCGATGGGGCTGGCGGAGCCTGACAGCCGCCCGCCGCTCTGCAGACGGACTACGGCTGCGACATGGAGCGGGGCAGCGTGTGCACCTACCACCCCGGGGCCGTGCACTGCGTGCGCTCCGTGCAGGCCAGGTGAGACCCGGGCTGTGGCACGGGGCGGGGCCCGAGGGCGGGGTGCCCGCGGCCGGCCTGACCTGCCCGGCCCCCCAGCCCCCGGTTCGCCGCCGGCCAGCAGTGCTGCTACACCAAGGAAGGCACACAGATCCTGACGGCCGATAGCACCAGCGGCAGCACCCCGGATCGCGGCCACGACTGGGGCTCGCCCCCCTTCCGCGCCCCGCCCCGCGTGCCCGGCCTCTCCCACTGGCTCTACGACGTCATCAGCTTCTACCACTGCTGCCTCTGGGCGCCCGACTGCCCCCGCTACATGGGCCGGCGGCCCTCCAGCGACTGCCGCAGCTACCGGCCCCCTCGCCTCGGTGGGTGCCAGGAGGAGTCGGGCGCGGGACGGGCGGGGGGGAGGGGCGGCCCGCTGACCCTCCACTCTCCGCAGCCTCTGCGTTCGGGGACCCGCACTTTGTCACCTTCGATGGCGCCAATTTCACCTTCAACGGGCGCGGCGAGTACGTGCTGCTGGAGGCGGCGCAGACCGGCCTGAGTGTGCAGGCGCGCGCCGAGCCCCGGACGACGCCGGAGGGTGAGGCCGGGCCCGGGGGCTTGGGTGGCTCGGGGTCACCCGGCTGGGAAGCCGCAGCTGAGCGGCCCGTTCTGCACCCTCCCCTCCAGGCGTGCCGCAGCGGGGCACCGGGCTGACCGCCGTGGCCGTCCAAGAGGGCAACTCGGACGTGGTGGAGGTGCGGCTGGCGGGCGGGGCGGGGCCGCTGCAGGTGCTGCTGAACCAGGAGGTGCTCAGCTTCGCCGAGCAGAACTGGATGGACCTGAAGGGTGAGTGGGCGGCCCGACAGGTCACCCGCGCCTCCGCCGAGCTCTTCGACTCGGGCCTCCCGCCTCTCCCGGGGCGGCTGGGACAGGGCTGCTGGGACAGGGCTGCTGTCCAGGGCCCAGATGTGGAGATGGCTCCTCAGGCAGCCCTCTCCGCTGCACCCCTGCGGAAGCGCCCGCACAGGGCCCTGCCATGGCGGCTGGGGGCAGGCATGGCTCTGGGGCCCTAGAGCGAAGCCCGGCCTTGAGCCCTCACGCCCAGGGAGCCCGAGACCCACACCCTCCTTGGTCAGAGCCCCAAGATGCCAGGACAGAGGTGCGTCCTCCCTGGACCCGGAGGAGCCGGGGAGCTGCAATGCTCCCGGGAAGCTGGCTGGGGGCTAGGGAGCAGCCGCTCCCTGTCCATCCCCTGCCCTCCCGGTGCTGTGGCCTCAGGGAATGAATGAGTGAAATGACTCCCAGCTGGGGGCGTGGGCACGTGAGACGGGCTGTGGGCACTGAGAATGCAGGGACCCTGGCAAGGGCAGAGGCTGCTGCCTCCCAGTCAGGGATGGAGGGCCGACCGGCAACCCCATGCATGGCCTCAGCATGGGGGGGTGTCTCTTCAGGGCCTGGGCACCTCCGATCAGCAGGGGCTGGGGGCCCCGGCGCAGGTGTGGGCCTGGAGTGGTGGAGTCCCAGTAGCGGGGCTGGTCCCGGGGCGCCCTGTCCTTCCCCGAAGCCCAAGGGTGCAGGCCCACCTATCCTGGGGCTGTGAGGTCACAGGGCCCCCCAGAAGGCAGCCCTGACCCCACGCTACCCGTGCCAGGCATGTTCCTGTCGGTGGCCACCGGGGACAGGGTGTCCATCATGCTCTCGTCGGGGGCGGGCTTGGAGGTCAGCGTCCAGGGCCCCTTCCTGGGTGTGGCCGTCCTGCTGCCGGAGACCTTCAACCACACGCGCGGCCTCCTGGGGACCCTCAATGACGACCCCACGGACGACTTCACGCTGCGCAACGGCCAGGTCCTGCCCCCCACCTCCAGCTCCCGGGAGCTGCACCGGTTTGGGGCCGACTGTGAGTGACGAGGGCCCACGCTGGGGGGAGAGGTGTGGCAGGGCGGGGTCAGTGCAGGGAGGGGACCCCAGGCCCACACCCCCAGGCAGGAGACCCCAGGCCCACACCCCCAGGCAGGAGACCCCAGGCCCACACCCCCAGGCAGGGGACCCCTGGCCCACACCCCCAGCCAGGCCGGCCTGTGTCTCCCCAGGGGCGGTGAGGAACGCCTCCTCCCTGCTCACCTATGACTCTCGGCTCCTGGTCAACAACTTCCTGTACGGGCCCAAGCACGACCCCACCTTCCAGCCCCTCTTCCCCGAGGAGGTGGCCCTCAGCCCCAGCCAGGCCGCGGAGGCAGCCGAGCTGTGCGGAGGCGACCACTTCTGCAGCTTCGACGTGGCCGCCACCGGGAGCCTGAGCGTGGGCAATGCCACCCGGGCGGCCCACCAGCTGCACCAACGGCATGTGCAGAGCCTGAAGCCCGGTGAGGGGGGCAGGCCGCCGGGGGGAGGGGCAGGCGCCTGGCACGGGGACGGGCCTCCCCGGGGCTCACGGTTGTCATCTGCACCGTCTCCCCGCCCAGTGGTGTCCTGCGGCCGGCTGGCCCCGCCCCCCAATGGGCGAAAGGATGGCACCAACTACCTGATGGGCTCCACTGTCCTCTTCCACTGCAACAACGGCTACAGCCTGGTCGGGGCAGAGGTCAGCCAATGCCAGGCTGACGGCACCTGGTCTCAGCCCACCCCGACCTGCCAGCCAGGTGAGGATGCCAGCCCTCCGGTCCGAGGCCCGCTGCTGCCCCGCCCCGCCCCGCCCACACACGTGTCCAGCCCCGCCCACACACGTCCCGCCCTGCCTAACCCAGCCCCGCCCATACACTTGTCGGGCCCCGCCCACCACGTGCTCCCCAAAACCCAGCCCCGCCCACACATGCCACGCTCCTCCTAGCCTGGCCCCACCCATATACTTGTCAGACCCCACCCACACACGTGTCCAGCCCCACCTAGCCCGGCCCTGCCCACCATGTGCCCCCCGCCTAGCCTGGTCCCGCCCACACACTTTCTCCGGCCCCGCCCCCTTAGCCCCACCCCGCCCACATACTGGCCCCGCCCACATGCTTTGCCCCAGTGCCCATGACACACCCCACACACTCCGCTCTCCGGCGCCCTGACCTCCCGCCCCTCCCCAGGCCGGAGCCACGCGGTGCTGCTGAGCATCATCTTCGGAGGCCTGGCCGCGGTGGCTGTGGTCACGCTGATCTACGTGCTGCTGCGACGCAGGAAAAGCCACACGTGAGACCCCACCCCCACGGTCCTGCCCCTCCTCGGCTCCCGGACCCTGGGCCCCGGGGCGCTGGTGGGAAGGCGGTGCCGCTCTAGCCCTGTTCTCTGTTGCAGGGCCGCCTGGACTTCGAGGCCCTGAGAGCGGCCCTCTGCACCCGGCCAGGCCGGCCACCTGGGGCCGAAGACCCGCCCCCGCGGAGAAAGGCCCGAACCCCCGAGCGCCAAAGCCTGGCCCCTGGACCCAGATGCCTGACACTGTGGACCCGAGGCCGGTGCCCTGCTCTGCCACCTCGGACCGGACCGACCTCTGACTGTGCACTCCCGAGCCCCTGCTCCCACAGTCCTTGCATCTCGGGTTCCCCAGACTCCAGACTCCAGACTCCATGCCCCTGAGCTCTAACAGCTGCCTCCCCGCCTAGCCCTGCAGCGTCTGGTACTCAACTGTCAATACCTCATTCCCCGCGTCCGCTGCCCATGCCCCGGTGCCTGATACACGGACACCTGGTGCCCCAGCACTCAGCTGCCTTCATCCCCAGACCCTGGGCCCAGCCACGACGGCAGGTGGGCCCCGGCCAGGGCATGGAGGGGTCGCAGGACCCCAAGCGAAGGGTCACCCTCTGAGCACCAGGCTCGTCACCGACTCCCTGGAATGTCACGGAAACAGCCCGCCCGCCTGTACAGGAGAAAACAAGCCGTGGTGCCCACCCTGGTGTCCCGCGTTCGTGCTTTGGTTCCAGAGAGTTCCACACGCCCTTCAGGGTCCAGAGCGGCCTGGCCTGGGCCCTCCACCCACTGCCAGGTGACCTGGGCCAGGTCCCTCCTCGGCCTCGATCTCTCCATCTGAGAAGTGGGTTGAGACAGGGACCCCGGGTGGGGTGGGGAGGAAGGGCGTGGTATCTGGGGTGCCACCCTGGGTGGCCAGGAGATGAGACGATGAGACGGAGCCAGCCTGCCCTCCCCGGTGCCACCACCTGCCCCTTCACCTGCAGAAAGCTGGCCCCCGGCCCCCCACCCTGCCCCAGCAGTTCCCCGAAGCTGGTGGCACGCCCCACGTCCTCTGACCCGGGTCCATGTTCTGGGTCCCTGGGCACTCCACCCAGGAGAGTCCAGATGCTGAGCATGGAGCACGGGCCTCGTGCCGTGTGCCTACAGGATGAAGAGCCTTAGGAGAGCCCTAGCCGGTTTAGCTCAGTGGATAGAGCACCAGCCTGCGGACTGAAGGGTCCTGGGTTCGATTCCAATCCAGGGCACTTACCTCGGCTGGAGGCTCGTCCCCGGCCTGGGCCTGGTCAAGGGCGTGCAGGAGGCCACCCGTCGATGTGTTTCTCTCACATGGATGTCCCCTCTGTCTCTCCCCCTCCCTCTCGCTCTAAAAACCAATGGGGTGGGGGCGGGGGGAGCACCCTGGAGGGGAGTGTTGGGTGAAGCCCTCCTCACTGTGGCTGCAGCACCAAGAGCGGCCACATGGGGGAAGCAGAGGGTAAGAATGGCCGCCATGGTGGAGGCTGCACCAGGACCCAGGCCACCGGGAGGAGGGGGGGGGAGGGGGGCCAGCCTGCAGCTGGGCCACAAGCTGTGCTCAGCCTCGCCCTGTGCCTCTCAGCTGGGAGGGCTGGGAGCCGTCCCCACGTCTCAGGAACTCGAGGCTGCACCGGTCACCCCAGGTCATCCAGCTGGCACTGACCGCCAGGTTGCAGCCCAGACCTCCCCGCCCCCAGAACGCCCCCTTTGGTGAGGGGCCCGGGCAGAGGTAGGGCTGGGTGTCAGGGGCAGGTCTTGTCCGCGGGGTTTCTGGAAGTGGGCAAGGATACACAATGCGGGGGACTTGGGGGGCTCCCAGGGACGGGGTCGGAAGAGGGAAGGAGGGGAGAAGGTCAGTGCCTCCTGCCCTTCCAGACCCCAGACCCCCCGCTTCGCCACCTCTGCTTCCAGGTCAGGACAGTGGGGCTGAGCGACCCACAGCTGCTGGGCGGGTACTTCCCTCTGCAGATGAGGGGGGTGGGGCCGGCCTCCCACCCACCCGTCTCCTGGCCGAGCAGCCCAGCTGGCACTTGTCGGTGGGTGAGAGGGCAGTTTCGTGGTCCAGGCAGTCGGGACACGTGGGAGCAGACACCGCCTAGGGGTTTGGGGGTTCACAGCTCCCACAACAAGCCCCAGAGGCCCCGTGGGATTCTCAGCCACCACGTGACGGGCCTCCCAGGTGGAGGAGCAGGAAGGTTGGGGCAGAGGGAGAGGAAAGGCCTGGCAGCCCAGGCTCCTCCCCATCAGGCCACGGCATTTAGGCTGCATCCTAGAGTGAAGCATGGCTTCCCTGAGCGTCCCGCCCGCGCCCCCCGCCCCCCCCATCCCTCTCCGACAGGCCTAGAGCTGCCCTGCCCCTCCCCGGCAGGAGGAGGGGTGCGCTGTCTGGGCCCCAGCATCAGGCGTCCTCTGTGCCAGGGGCAGGCCAGGCTGGGAAGCCCCAACACCTGACAGGGTTTTCCCAGGGGCCCCCGGGGGACAGACAGGCTCTGTCTGGGTCTGTGTGAGGGCGGAAGTTCCCGGAGCCTGGCATGGACTCCCCAGCGACATCAAAGGCGGGGAAGACCCCCATTTCAGGGAAATGGAACCCCTGGGAATCAAGACATCCAAGCCCAATGCTCATGTCGCATATAAGAACCGATCAATGAATGAATGCATCAGTAAGTGGAACAACTGGCTGGCTGGTGTGGCTCAGTGACAGCGCTGACCTGTGACCAGGAGGTCAGGGTTTTCGATTCCCGGTCAGGGCACATCCCGGGTTGGGGGCTGGATCCCCAGGGTGGGGCGTGCAGGAGGCAGCCGGTCGGTGATTCTCATCACTGATGTTTTTCTCTTTCCCTCTCCCTTCCTCTCTGAAACCCATAAAAACATATTTAAAATAATAACAATATTATTTTTAAAATAGGCGAGTAGATAGAGAAGATTTGGCTTATGTATACAATAGAATACTATTCCCTCATCTGTGGGAAAAGAGGAAACCGCGCCACCTGCAAAAACATGAGCCGGGCTGGAGGGCATTATGCTAAGATCAGTCACAGAGGAAAACAAACGCTGAGTGAGCTCACTGATATGTGGGACCTCAGAGCCTGGCTCCTGCCTCTTGGCTCTGGATTCCTGATTTGCCGAACGGAGAACTGAGCACCAGCACTGCTGCTACCCACACCGGTCAATGAAATGACCGGCGGCAGGTTAATGAAATGACCGGCGGCAGGTTAATGAAATGACCGGCGGCAGGTTAATGAAGTGACCGGCGGCAGGTCAATGAAATGACCGGCGGCAGGTCAATGAAATGACCGGCGGCAGGCGCACGGTCCTCTAGCCCCTCGTCTGCGGTTGGACGGTGTTCCCGCCCCTGGTCAAGCCGCCTTCCCCCGAGTGTGTTGTGAGTGAAAGTTGCGGGATTTTATAAATGCTTTTCTGCGTTGACTGAGATGACCAGTCATTTTTTTTTTTTCCCTGTGGGCGTGAAAACGTGGTGAATTTCGTTGCTTGAGTCTCCAAGGCTCAGCCCATCCTGCATTCAGAGCGCACACCCACATCGGTGTGCGATAAGGTCTTTGTGATTGCGTTGGGCGTGCTTGTGTTTTGTTGAGTTTCACACCCCTGTGTGGGAACGGAGTCAGCCTCTCGTGTTCCGACATGAACTGGCTTTGTTGGGCCCGGCCCTGGCGGCTCCGTGGCTGAGCGTCCAGCTAGGAGCCAGGAGGTCACGGGTCAGTCCCTGGTCAGGGCACAGGCCCGGGTTGTGGGCTCGATCCCCAGTGGGGGGCGTCCATGATTCTCTCTCCTCATTGGTGTGTTTCTCCCTTCCTCTCTGAAATCAATGAAAACATATCTTTAAAAAAAATTTCTTGGTTGGGTTTCTTCCCGAGATTCTGCTGGTCTCATTGGGAGAGCTGGGCCCCGGTCCCTCTCTGCCCCGCAGCGGGGGGAGTCTGTCTGCCAGGCTGTTTTCCTCGCAGCTTGGAGGGCGGTGGGGGGCGGGGGGATGGGGATGGGGAGGGGATGGGGGGGCAGGGAGGGCGCCTCCGGCCGGGAGCTATTTCCTCAGCCTCTGGGATCTCGCTGCTGTTTTCACTGGAAAAGGCTGATGCGTGAATGCGGTTGAGCAACTTGCTTCTAAGTGGAAACAGCCATTTGTAGCTTTCTGTGGCCTAAGGAGCCATAGCCCTGTGCATCTTTCCAATGCGTTCTTGATCTGATATTAAATATTTCAGTATTTTAAAAGATTCGAGGATCTTCCCCGCCCCCCTTGCCCAAGAGCACACCCGATGGAATATTATTTTATTATTATTATTTCAGAGAGGAAGAGAGAGAGAGAAACATCAATGATGAGATCGGCTGCCTCCTGCACGCCCCACACTGGGGACCGAGCCCACAGCCCGGGATTCGAACCCCTGACCTTTCAGTTCACAGGTCGACGCTCAACCACGGAGCCCCGCCCGCCAGGCTGGAATATTCTTTCCACGTGCTCTTGCCTTTCTTTCTGCTAAGCTTCGAGGCCCCTTCTTTTGCTTCTGTGACACGTTTCCCGAGCCCACGAAGCCCAGCTGGCTGCTGCTTTCTCCCGCTGTAGCTTTTAAAATAAACGTTCACTTCTCAGTGGAGCTCTTGGCTCTGAATTCTTCCTTTGCCGGACTCCAGAACTGGGTCCGACGTGGCCGGTCACAGCTGGTGCCATTTCGCTGCCAACATCACGGTACCAAGGCCACGCGTGAGGGCTGTGGTACCAGAAAGGGGACCCGGCCCGTGGTGTGTGGGTTCCTGACTCCACGCAGGGAAGATGTCACACGCGAGTCCAGGTGACCGAGGGACCGTTTATTGCCGCTGGGACCAGTGACACAGGGAGGGCTGAGCACAGGGGAAGCCACGGGAGTGCCCAGGTGGGCTGCCTCGCTCTGGGAGCCGGAGGAGAGGGGGCCTTGGCCTGGCCGGTGTGGCACAGTGGTTTGGAGTGTTGTCCGGTACACAGAGAGGTGGTGGGTTCGATTCCCAGTCAGGCCACATACCTAGGTTTCAGGTTCCATCCCTGATGTGAGGCAATCCATCCGTGTTTCTCTCTCTCTCTCTCTGAAATCGATAAAAAATTAAAAAACAGAGAACAGTCCACAAATACGCCCCGTCCTGGTCCTGGGGGAACGCGGCCCTGCCCGCATCCTGCCCTCTGCCCAGTGACATTGACCACAGCCCCCCCACCCCACCCCCCCGGTTTCCGCGTTGGGAGGCCTGTGTGTGGTGTTTTGTCTCCGGGCACAGGGAGTGCATCCTGCTTGGCCCAACGCCAGGCGGAGTGGGAGGCGGGACTCAGGGGGGCCCTCCCAGGGGGAGGGGGACCCCGATGCTCTCAGGAACCAGGAGGGGCGGGACCCCGAGGCCAGGGCGGCCCTGCCAGCAGCTGGCAAAGCCAGTCACAGTGGTTGGGGCTCCTGGGTCCAGATGAGCGGTTCTCAACTGGGGGCGATTGGGGGCTGGTTGTTGGGGGAGGGGGTGTGCTGCATCTAGTGGGGGAGGGCAGGGGTGCTGCGGGGACAGCCCCACCACACAGAGTGCGTCACCCCAAGTGCCAGCGGTGCCAGGGGTGAGAGCATGGGCTGCTGGGGCCGGGCCGGGGTCTCAGGTCTCACTGCGGCCAACACTTCCCTGGCCCCGAAGACGAGAGGCAGAGACAGGCCTTGGCCAGGCCCAGGCCGCACCCTGCCTGCCTTCCCCACAACAGGGGGCCCAGGCGGCCCCACGTCGGAGCTCCAGCAAGTGGGGGGGGGGGCCGGGGGGCACCGCTTCTGCCCAGGGGAGGCCTGGATGGGCCCAACTGCCTCTGGGCCTCAGGCCTGGGTTTCCCCACGTCCATGCTGGTGCAAAGGACGGTGGGAAGCCGTGCGTCTGCTTCCTGAGGGTCCCCTCCCTCCCCGAATGCGGCGGGCGCCTCCTCTTTCACCTTGAACGGGAGGACGCACTGATGGGGAGGGGGCTGAGGGAGGGGCTGGAGAAGCTGGAGGGACACGCAGGCCCCTCTGCCAGGCTGCCCCGCCTCTTGCACCCCCACTGGCTCCCCGGCCAGGGGTCAGTCACGCCCTGACCCTCCACCGGCCGAGGTCGGCAGATCCCGGCTCTGGGGAGCAGCCGCCTCAGTAGCCGGCGGCCTCCCCCTGCTTCCTGGGGTCCGAGGCGGCCTGCACGCAGGCCCCGTCCTGGAACACGGCCTGTACCACGTTCAGGAAGAACGGCCGCCCCGCCGGCTTCTGGCCCCGGCGCTCCAGCCCCCGCTGCACTTCCTGGGGGAGAGAGGGGGGCCCCAGGTGAGGACGCCTCAGACCTGTCTCCATGGCGACAGGGCCCAGGCAGGACCTGAGGCTCTGGGGGAGGTGAGGGTGTGGGGGAGGTGAGGGTGTGGGGGAGGTGAGGGTGTGGGGGAGGTGAGGGTGTGGGGGAGCTGAGGGTCTGGGGGAGGTGAGGATCTGGGGGAGGTGAGGGTGTGGGGGAGGTGAGGGTGTGGGGGAGGTGAGGGTGTGGGGGAGGTGAGGGTGTGGGGGAGCTGAGGGTCTGGGGGAGGTGAGGATCTGGGGGAGGTGAGGGTGTGGGGGAGGTGAGGGTGTGGGGGAGCCGAGGATCTGGGGGAGGTGAGGGTGTGGGGGAGGTGAGGGTGTGGGGGAGGTGAGGGTCTGGGGGAGGTGAGGGTGTGGGGGAGGTGAGGGTGTGGGGGAGCTGAGGGTGTGGGGGAGGTGAGGGTGTGGGGGAGGTGAGGGTGTGGGGGAGGTGAGGGTGTGGGGGAGCTGAGGGTCTGGGGGAGGTGAGGATCTGGGGGAGGTGAGGGTGTGGGGGAGGTGAGGGTGTGGGGGAGGTGAGGGTGTGGGGGAGGTGAGGGTGTGGGGGAGGTGAGGGTGTGGGGGAGCTGAGGGTCTGGGGGAGGTGAGGATCTGGGGGAGGTGAGGGTCTGGGGGAGCTGAGGGTGTGGGGGAGGTGAGGGTGTGGGGGAGCTGAGGGTGTGGGGGAGGTGAGGGTGTGGGGGAGCTGAGGGTGTGGGGGAGGTGAGGGTGTGGGGGAGCCGAGGATCTGGGGGAGGTGAGGGTGTGGGGGAGGTGAGGGTGTGGGGGAGGTGAGGGTGTGGGGGAGCTGAGGGTGTGGGGGAGGTGAGGGTGTGGGGGAGCTGAGGGTGTGGGGGAGGTGAGGGTGTGGGGGAGGTGAGGGTGTGGGGGAGGTGAGGGTGTGGGGGAGGTGAGGGTGTGGGGGAGGTGAGGGTGTGGGGGAGGTGAGGGTCTGGGGGAGGTGAGGGTGTGGGGGAGGTGAGGGTGTGGGGGAGCTGAGGGTCTGGGGGAGCTGGATGCCGGGCTGTCATCTCTGCATCCTCAGAGTCCAAGGTCCTCAGAATTGTGCTCACAGAGTAACCACAATTCAAGGTCAAGGTCAAGGTCCAGGAGAAGTGCCTGAGAGGATAGGTTCTGGGGGAGCACTGGACGTGCTTCCAGGGGAGACCCGTATGCAGGGAGGGAAGGCCTTGGCTCCGAGAGTTGGAGCCCGATTGGCCCAGGTCCTCGGCTCTGGGCCCACAGGCGGGAGTTCCCAGGGACGACACACCCCGTGGGCTCAGGGCCCCTCACTCTGGCCGCGAGAGAGGCCCCAGGTCATGAGCGGCTCCTCACGGGAGGATCTCGAACCCCAGCTGGCTGACCTGCCCCTGGGCCTGGAGCTGGCAGCCCTGAGAGCTGCCGTGTTTTGAATGAAGGTCCTGGCAAAGGGCGTCTGCCAGCCCAGAGAAGCTTCCAGAAGGCCGACCGTCTGCTGGGGCGGGTGGAGGGGGCGGGGAGGGTGTGTGGGGGTGGAATTCAGCTCGGGGGACCTGCTCAGGTCGGGGATCGAGGAATGTTCCTAAGAACAGCGCCAGCGCGGCCCGTGCCTCCATCCCTCCCTCAGCAGGGGCAGGCCCTCGAGGGAAGAATAAACTCCCACAAACAGATCTGCACTTAAAGCTGCCGATCCCACAAGGAAACAGACCCTCGAGGGGGAGTCTGAGAGGCCGGAGCCGGAAAAGGAGCCGCGGAGAGAAATGGGGGGGGGGGGGCGCTGAGATGCCTGGGGGCTCGGCCGGGGGAGGCAGGGGCCACACCCTCTCCTTGGTTGGAGACCCTGGGACTGGCCTGGAGCTGCCCCCACTAGCGTCTCACCGACGCCCAGCGCTGCAGGGTGCCCGGCGTAGGGCCCTCGGGTTGGGCGAAGCGCACGGAGGCCTCCCGCCTGCAGGGGCGGCTGGGACCGCGGCCTCACCTCGGGGAAGTGGGGCTCGAACTCCACCTGCCCCTTGTCATTCACGTGCAGGATGCGGGCCGCGACGGCTGCGCCCAGGTCCAAGCCCAGCCACAGTTTGTTCACGATGGCCTGCGGGAGGGAAGGAGGTCACAGGTTGGGGGGAGGGGGGACCAGCCACCCCCCCCCCCCGCCCCCAGGGGAGCAGGACCACGGGTCGCCCAGAGAGGGGCCGTCCCGGCGGGGAGCCCCAGACTCACCTGGACCACAGCGGAGATGATGAGCTCCCCGCCGGCCCCGCCGATCACCAGCTTCGACCCCTGGGCCGTGTTGACCAAGATGGAGGGGACCATGGATGAGGGGGGCCGCTCCCCTGGAACTGGAGGCCCCATGGGTGTCGCCGGCAGCCTGGCTTCCGAGCCGGCGCCCTGCACACCGCCCCTCTGCCTGTCCCCTCTCACTACCTCACACCATGGCTGGGAGAGGCGGGGTCCCCCAGGCAGCGCCCCCTCTCTCCAGGGGTGCCCCCCACACTCACCAGGCGGAGGGGTTCCCTGGGCGCCGGGCCGGCGCCGCCAGCACAGGTCCAGGAGCTCATTGTTGAGGAGGATGCCCGTGCGAGGCGAGTACACCATCGCCCCAAAGCTGCAGAGGGGGAGGCGGGGCTGGGCTCAGGGACAGCCTTCTGGGGGGGCCCCTCATTACTTTTAAATATATTTTTATTGTTTTCAGAGAAAGGGAGACGGAGATAGAATCATCCATGATGAGAGAGAACCTTGGATCGGTTGCCTCCTGCACGCCCCACACTGAGGGTCGACCCTGCAACCCGGGCCTGTGCCCTGACCAGGAATCGAACCCTGACCTCCTGGTTCATAGGGTGACGCTCAGCCCCTGAGCCACTCGCTCTGGTGGCTGCCCTCCCGCCTGCCGGGCTGCTGCCTTCTCCCCGGCACTGCCCCCAAGATCCCCCCGTGCGCCCCATCAGGGGTGTCCTCTAAGGCCCTCATGAGCCGTATATCAGGTGTGGGACCCCTTTTGACAGAGAAGGAGAAGAAATGGGAAAGGCGAGGTGAGGAGAGGCTGGGGCTGGGGCCAGGCGGAGGGTGGGGTGGGGTGGGGTGGGGGGTGACTCAGGTCTCGGGGGGAAGGAGTGGGGCCTGCCCGCCCGCCTCCGGGGACACGCACGGCGTGTTGATGGTGCTGGTGGCAGCCACGGCGCTGCCGTCGGCCCCCAGCACAGACACGTGGGCCGTGCCCGTCCCGTGGCCCCAGGCCCCGGCCAGGCTGTAGCGGCTGAGCGGGTGGTCGCCCCGGGCGTCGATCTGCTGGCGGATGTGCTGGGCCAGCGCCTCTCCCAGCAGGTCCCGGGAGGCGTTCTGGGGGGACGGCGGGTGGGCAGGGTCAGCGCAGGCCCTCTCCCCCCCTCTGTCCTCCCGGCGCCCAGGCTGCACCCCGCCCGCCCTCCAGCTCCTCTGGGACGTGGTGCTACCCCTGCCCTCTGCACCTGCCACGCCAGGGCCTCCGGCAAGGCCCACACCTGCCCCAGGACCAACCATCCCGCCGACCGCCCGGCCAGGCTCTCAGGGTCCACAGCTGGAGCGCCCTGGGCCGTGGCCACCTCACCTGGACGTCCGGGTGGCTCCGCGGGTCCCACAGCCGCCACCGCAGCCCCCCGGCAAACTTGAACGTTTCCACAAGGTGATGGTACAAGGTCACGTTCCCCTCAGGCCCGGCCACCGACTCCGCAGAGAAGTTGAACCCTGCGGGGGGCGGGGAGCGGGCACAGGCACTGAGCCACACCAGCCGGGGAAGAACGCACCGTCTGGACCCATTTCCCACAGCCCCGGCGTCTGACGAGGGGGCTGAGCTGGGAACTGGGAACGGCCACGGCTGCCCCAGGCCACGGCTGCCCCAGGCCACGGCTGCCCCAGGCCACGGCTGCCCCAGGCCACAGCTGGGCGTGGGGTTCTGGTTCCCAGCAGGACAGGACCCTGAGCGGGAGGCCGGGGCTCTCACCTTTGAGCACGTTGAGGATGAGGCTGAGAATTGCGCCCCCCGCAGGCGGCGGCGGGGAGTACAGGGTGTAGTCCCCCAGGGGCATGGCCAGGGCGGCCACCACCTCGGGCTGGAAGGAGGCCAGGTCCTGCGTGGTCAGCTGGCTGCCTGAGGAGGCAGAGAAGCGCCAGTGCAGGTGGGGGAGAGGCCAGAGTGACCGCCCCGTCCCCGGCGCCCAGCCTGCTAGACCCAGACGGGGGAGGGTGGGTGTGTGGGCAGTGGCCACAGGGCTGGGCCCCAGAGCCCTGGGGGGAAGGGCAGGATGGAGCTGGAGGCAGGCAGGTTGGGGGAGGGTTGGGGGGAAAGGAAGGTGGGAGAGGAGAACTGGCCTCGGGGACACTGAGGGTGGCCAGCCCCAGGCCCAGAGCCCACCATGGCCCCCAGGGACTCCCCTCTGTTGGCCCTAACCACCCCCCCGCCCCCGCCCTGCTCCTTGAGGGCGTGGCGGCAGGGCCACAGCGGCGGGCAGTGGGCGGGACGGGACACACAGCCTCTCCCAGCCCTGGGAGCAGCTGGCCCGGGGCAGAGCCTGCCCTCAAGATCCCGTGTCTAGCCCTGGCCAGTGTTTCTCAGTGGATAGAGCACCGGCCTGTGGACAGAAGGGTCCCGGGTTCGATTCTGGTCAAGGGCACATGCTTGGGTTGCGGGCTTGATCCCCAGTGGGGATCTCCCTCTCTCTCCCTCTCCCTTCTGCTCTGAAATCAATAAAAATATATTTTAAAAAAGAAAGAGCCCTGGCTGGTTTGGCTCAGTGGATAGAGCATTGGCCTGCGGACTCAAGGGTCCCGGGTTCGATTCCAGTCAGGGCACATGCCTGGGTTGCGGGCTCCATCCCCAGTGGGGGATGTGCAGGAGGCAGCCAGTCAATGATTCCCTCTCATCATTGATGTTTCTATCTCTCTCTTCCTTTCCCTTCCTCTCTGAAATCAATAAAAATATATTAAAAGAAAGAAAGAAAGAAAGAAAGATGAGCAGCAGGGACCCTGTGTGGAGAGCCTGGCTCTTCCCGGGCTCAGCCGGGCTCGGCGGGGCTCACCTTCCCGGGCGATGTCCTCCAGCAGCGTCCGGCCCAGCTGCCCCGAGTAGAAGGCCTCGGCGCCCTCCCTGGCCACCGTCTCCAGCGTGGCCGCCAGCGCGGGCCAGGGCAACGGGTCCTGGTTCTGCAGGGGCTCCGTCCCGTTGAAGAAGAGCTGCCTGGGGGGGCGGGGGGCGGGGGCAGCCTCGGGTGGGCCCAGGTCCCGGCCGCAGCCACACCCCTGCAGGGGCTGCTCAGGGTCCTGGGGACCCCACAGGGAAGTGGTCCTGGTCTGGGGCCCCCGGTGCTGGGTGGCCACAGAGGGGACAGACCCCCTAGGGTTGGGGGGGGCTGCCCCTCTCCCCTCGCTCATCACCCTGTCAGGCCTGTGTCCACCGGGGCCTGTCCTCCCTGCTCCTGGGAGGACCTGCTCAGTGGGGGGCAGGCGGGCAAGGGGCGACCAGAGGGCAGTGGCAGAGGCCGGAGCCGTGCCCGCAGGGCCCCATCTCTTGGGCACAAACCCTCTGGCCTGAGCCCCTCCCGTTGGGTTCTGCCCCACGGAGCCCCGCGTGTGAACCAGGCATCGCAGGGCTGGCCAGGCGGGGTCCCGGCACCCACAGGTCCGTGTGCCAGAGGCCGGGGCCTGAGCCCAGGAGCTGAGAAGGGACCCTTGCACCGCCTCCCCCTCCCCCCTCCATCTCCCCCTTCCCCCCATTTCCCCAGCAGCTCACTTCAGGGAGGAGGCAGCCAGGAAGGGGCGCAGGAATCTGTGGCTGAGGAACTGGCTGAGGACGAGGGGTACGCGGTGCTCCCCGCGCAGCAGCGCGATGGTGGGCTCGAACAGCCGCGCCCAGGGCAGGCGGCCGTGGCGGCGGTGGGCCTCGGCGTAGCCCCGCAGCTCCCCGGGCACCCCGGCCCACTGGGCGCCTGCAGGGCGTGGCCGTGTCAGGCTGCCCCCGCTGGCCCGCAGCCCCCCGACTTCCAGGCCCGCCCAGGGTTCTCCATCACCCCCACTGTCATCCCATCGGCCTTGCTCCCGGCCCTGGCAGCCAGGGGACCTTCCTGAGCCCACACCTGACCTGTCCCTCTGCCCTCACACTCCCCGCGGCTGCCCACCCCGGGGGGCCCAGCGCACGCTGGCCCTGGGACCCCCCACCCCATCCCCATAACCCATCTCCACGGAGCCCGCCCAACCCCAGCAGGACAGGGCCTCCATGGGGGTCTCAGCCTGTCCGTGAGGGCGTCAGCCCAGCGCCCCTCCCGAGCCTCACCTGTGCCCAGAGGTAGCGCCTGCTCACACTGGTCCAGCAGCCCCGGGGCAGGGCGGGCGGGCACCGTCTCCCTGGCATTGATGACCTCCACCTGCCCTGGAGGCGGGGCGGGCATGCGAGGGTCAGGCGCCCTGCGGCTGCCTCAGTCCCCCCCTGGCCCCCCTCACCCCGCCCTGCTCCCTCCGCAGGCGTGGCCTCTGCTTGGTGGGATCTGCCGGGAAGGGGGAGGCGAGGGGAGGGGCACAGGGGGCACCAGGCAGGGGCAGGGGCAGACGGGACACCTCAATGTCAAGGTTTGGGGACCCGCCCGGGGGGCTGCACAGACGCACCCGTGACCCCAGGACCCTTTCCTGCCCTCAGGGCCTGGGGCTACGGCCGGTGGGCCCCACAGCCGCGTCTGGACGCTCTGCGGACACACCTGTGCTCGCGTTGTAGACGGTGAAGATGACGCCTCCGCCCAGGCCCATGCTCTGGGGGTTGACGACGCCGGTGCAGACCAGAGCGGCGATGGCGGCGTCCACGGGCGAGCCCTGCTGCTGCAGGATGGCTCTGCAAGACACGGCGCCGGGAGAGGGGTGGCTCCCTGGCCCCGACCTCCCCCGGGGCTCATGCAGTTGGCCATCCCCAGGGGAGGAATGCAGGTGGCCCATCCGTCGCCACCAAACCATCAGAGACCAGACCGGGCGGCCCGTCCAGGCCAGCCCCTCCCACAGGCGCACAGGACTCTGCAGGTGGCGGACGGCGATGCTGTGGGCACGGCCCTTTGCCACAGACCAGGTGCTTCTCCGTTGGCAGAGTTCTCCTGTGGCCACTGTTCCCCGGCCCTCCCAGCAGCACTGGCTCCTCTGTCCCTGTTCCCCAGCCCCTCCCAGCAGTCCCAGGACCCAGGCGGGGCAACCACCCCTCCCCATGTCACAGGGGACACATGAGCTCCAGCCCCTGTCAGGCTGGACTGTTTCAAGTGACCCCAGGATCTTCTCTGCCATCAGGGCTTGGGGCTCGGGCTGATGGGCCCCACAACCCCTTCCCAGTGTCTGTGGGAATGCCCTCTGGCCTGTCTCCCCGTCTGTCCGTGAGCAGTAAGGGGTGGGCCCTTCCGCTGTGAGGTGCGGTCGGACAGGCCTGTGCTCAGGAAGTGACCCTGTCCCTCAGGCACAGCCTTGCACAGCTGACCCGGGGCTGCTCTTCACTTACACCCAGGAGTCCTCCCCGGCACCCATGGGAAGCCAGCATTTAAACCCCAGTGATGGCCTGGCTGGTGTGGCTCAGTGGTTGAGCATCAATCGACCCAGGAACCAGGAGGTCACGGTTTGATTCCTGGTCAGGGCACACGCCCGTGTTGTGGGCTCTAATCCCAGTAAAAGGGTTATTTTTTAAATAAGTTTTTATTGATGTCAGAGAGGAAGGGAAAGGGAGAGAGTGACAGAAACATCAGTGATGAGAGAGAATTATGGATCGGCTGCCTCCCGCCTACCCCCTCTACTGGGGGTCGAGCCCGCAACCGGGCATGTGCCCCGACAGGGAACTGAACTGTGTGCTGACTCTGGGCCTCCCAGGACATGCAGCCTGAGGTTGGTCACTGTTTATGCCCTGCCTGGAGCCGCCTGGCGTGAGCTACGGCGTGATCTGCAGACGGCCGCACGAGCGCCAGCCTGGGCCCCGTGGTGAAAGTCACGGGCACCCTGAGGTCGGAGGCTGCTTGTTTGAGGGATTTAAGGAACATCCGCAGCATCAGCAAGACAGGCTTTTTTTATGGAGAAGCCACTGGGAGCGGCCCAAACGCTGGGTGGGACGAGATGTCAGGAAATCGCCAGGGCTGAGCAAACAGTGTGAGCCAGGTTGATGGACACGCAGATAGGTGCCTGCGGCCAGTTCTGGGGGGGGGGGGGGGACGGCTCAGCCAAGGATCAATGGCTCCTGCCAGGGAGAGCACGACCCCTCCCGCCCTCGGCCCGAAGCTCCGCAAGTCAGGCCATCCCCATGTGCTCCTGATGCCTTCCAGGTTGCTCGGCCAGCGCTGGAGCTCAGAGCCAGTGTGTCTGAGCAAGTCCACGCACTGGCCCTTTAAGAGGAACACCCGGGACTCCCGGAGCCCTCCGTCTCACTCAGGCACCGTCCAGGCTGGACTTCTCTTCCTGGCCCTGGAGCCCAGGGCTTGGGGGCCTGGTGTGGGGCTGGGACATCCCTCCGGATTTTATCCGCTACTTGTGGGTGTGCACCGGCCAGTTCCTCTTCTCCACCCCTTCCGCCAGGCCCAGCGTGGTGCGGGCCTTAAATCCCCAGTCGAGGGCGTCTGTTCAGCTAGAGTTCAGGCGGTTCTAGAGACGGCTGCTCCGTGGCATGAGATTCTGATGTGGTTGTGGGAGGAGGCGAGCACCTGTGCGCCCCATCTTGACTGGAAGGCAATCACTCCTTCCTCCCTCCCTCCCTCCCTTCCTTCCTTCCTTTCTATTTGAAGAGGATGTTGACCTGGGAGACAGGGGTGGGGGTGAGCCCGGGACGAGCTGCTGCTGCCCACGGCTCCTCTGGTGGCAAGTCTCTGGGACCCTTAGAGTTTAGGAGCCGCACACACGCCTGTGGGGGGAGAACCGGAGGAAGGTGCCGGTCCCCAAGGTGCCGGGAGGCTCCATCACGCATCTACTCCCGCCCGCACACTCACACACACACACATGTGTGCTCACACATGCGGTGCGCCGTGCCCCGGCCATTGCTTCCTGAGCCCCAGCGGGGAGGAAGTGCAATAATTTCCTGGAAACTTGGCTGGGAGTACAGAGCCATCAGGGTCCCGGGGCCTCGGAGAGAGGAGGAAGGGGCGAGGCCACCCCCAACTCCCTAGGAGCCTTCCCCTCAGGAGAGTCCCCGGTGCAGACCCTGGGCCCTGACTCCGGGTCCTGAGATCTGACCCAGGTCCAGTCCCAGCCACTGCAACAGCCAGTGGTCAGGACATCAAGCCACCAGCAGGCAGCACCGCCGCCGGGCCGGGCGAGATCCAGTCCCCCCTGAGGGAAGTGCTGGCACAGACCCATTTCGCAGATGGAAAAACTGAGACCCAGGAGTTGCAGCATCGTGTCCAGACTCCCAGCTCTCCTCTGCACTGCGGACGGCACACACAGGCCCCTGGATGGGTCTGGAGCAGCAGACAAGGCTCAGGGCTGTCCTCATCCAATCCCCACACCCCAGGGCCAGCCCGGACCCCAGTGCCCCCGAGGTGAGCCCTCTGGATCCCCACCAGCCTCCTCTGCAACCATGCACTTGACCAGTAGAGCTCTGGCCTTTACGGGCCAAGCCTGGAGGCTGGGCAGACACTGGGGTTGGGGGCGTGAGGCGGGGGGCGGGGGGCGCCAGGAAGGCCCACCCCTCCAGCAGCCCTGGCGTCTCTCCCTCCGCGACAGCAGGCAGGTCCCTCCGTGCAGCCTAGCCTCCTCCTCAGTGAAGCGCAGCCAGGCATCGCCCTGGATTCCGGGAGGAGCGGGGACCCCCCACCCCCAGGATCTGGCCGAGGCAGGCCTTTCGGAGCGGCTGTAGCAGACGGACATCACAGAGCAGAGCCCCCCCCCGCCCTCAGGCACCCACCTGCCCACAGCCCAACCCACTGGGCCCTGAGGCCGGGAGATGCAGGCCTGCCGTGCTTGCAGCGGTGGGATCAGAGCCCAAGAGGCAGATCCGAGGCGTGATTATTGCCAATTGAAGAACAACAAAGCCCGGCCGGCGGGGCTCCGTGGTTGAGCATCGATCTATGAACCAGGAGGTCACGGTTCGATTCCCGGTCAGGGCACAGGCCTGGGCTGTGGGCTCCATCCCCGGTGTGGGGGGTGCAGGAGGCAGCCGATCCATGATTCTCATCACTGATGTTTCTCTCTCTCTCCCTCTCCCTTCCTCTCTGAAATTAATAAAAATATATTTAAAAACACACAAAAAACAAGACGACAGTCAGAGAAGAGGCCTTGTGGTCACAGTGCATCTATGGTGTGACCGCAGGCCCGGGCTGGCCCTCCCGGGGCCCTGGGGGAGGACCAGGCCAGGGGCGGGTGGGACAGGGACAGACGGACAGACAGGGAGGAAGGAAGGAAAGAAAAGGTGAGTGAATGGAGCCGAAGGGGTGAGGCTGGGCCCACGGCTGCCCGGGGGCCTGGGGCTGGGACGTGGCCGCTCCCCCTGCCCTGGACAGTCCCTCCGGGAGCACAAACAGCCTCTCTGATAAGCACCCAGGAGGCAGATGTTCCGGGAAGCAGACCCAGCAGCAGGGAAGGGGCGGGGGAGGGGGGGTCGGGGGGGCAGGAGGGCGTCTTGCCATGTCCCGCCCCTGAACGCAGGGGTTGCGGGGGGGGGGGGGGCAACAGAAGCCTCTTCTGGGCGGGACTTCCTGGAAGAGCGTCACAATCACCAGCTGGGGTCCCTCCCCACTGCCCCCCTAAAAAAATCACCCCTCCCACGGCTGGCCCGGCTCCAGGCCCTGACCCCGGCAGGGCAAACCCATGGATGGGGCCCCCACACTCCCTCGCCACAGCCCTGGGAGGACTGGCACCCCACGGGAGGGGCCAGCACTGGTCATCGGGGTCCCCCTGGGCCAGACCGGTGACACGGGCACTGCCTCCTCTGGGGCTCCCTGAGCCCTGGGACTAGGAATCGACTCACAGGCCATCTCTTCTCTGCCCACAGTGTCCTTGTCCCCACCGCCCCCCATCGTCCGTGCACCTGCCTGCTGCCCGCTCCGGGCAAAGGCCTGAGGCCGCTCCCTTGCCGGAGCCCACACCCACGTGGCCCCCACATGTCAGATGCGACAGAGGCACCTGCTCCACTCTCTTGCCACAGTCACAGGCCCTCTGGGAGGCCCCCCCCAGACTCACCGTCCAATGTCTGAGCAGACCTTGGAGTCGGCGGCGACCGCAGCGTGGGCAAAGGCCTGGGGGCCGCAGGGGGCGTGGTGGCGGGAGAGGACCACGGCGGGCACGATGATGGCCAGGGCCAGCCCCAGCCCCAGCAGCACCAGGCCGAAGGTGGTCCCCCGGCCCGGGGCCATGGCTCTGCAGCCCCGGGGGTGGGGGGAGGGAGGCAGGTGGGCAGACAGGCCAGCGGATAGACAGATGCACAGACAGCTGTGTGGTTGGATGGACCAGACAACACCCAGATGGACTCCCAGATGATTGACCGGATAAAGAGATGCAGCCAGAGACAGACACACGGACGGTCAGGAGGCAGACAGCTGGAGAGAGGCCGGCAAGAGAAGGCTGGTCAGACAGACCACCGGACAGAGGCGGGTTAGCGCTGGGCAGACAGGTGGGCAGGCGAACGGCGGGCAGTTAAGCGGGCAGGTGGGTGTGCGGACAGACGGCGTGTGGCAGCCGGGCCCTGCCTTCCACAAGGGCTGCTCGGCAGGGCTGCTCGAGCCTGAGCGTGGCCCTGGCCCGAGGCCAGGGGGCAGGGTGTTCATGGAGTTTTTCTTTCTCGAGGAGGAAGCTGTGGTTAACTCCCTCGCTGCCGTGCCCGCGGCCCGCCCGCCCTGGCAGCCCCGGAGGTATGCCGCCTCTCGGTCGGCCCGCAGTGCCCATCCCCCGTGCCCGAGGACGTGGTGCCTGCTGGGCCGCCCACGGCCGCCTCTGGTCCCAGCAAAGCCCCACAGCAGGGCTCGGAGAGGAAGGGGACAGTGTGGAGCCCTGGTCCCCAGCCACAGCCCCCTGGGGACCCCAGAGACAGAGGGCACCGGGGTGTCCGGGGCACAGAGGCGAGGCTGAAGGGGGCCAGAGACAGACAGGGGGGGGACCCAAGGCCATCTCACTCAGGACCCGGGTTCAAGTCTTGCTCGGCCACAGCTGGGCTGGAAGATGGGGTGCGGACAGAGAGGGGTGGGGAGTGGTACCAAGCGGGGTGCTGGGTCCCCTCAGGGAGCAGGCCAGCTCAAGAGCAGCACATGCTTTTGACTGCAAGGCGCCCGTGCGGTGAGTGCAGATGGGCATGTGCCAGCCCTTGGCACCAGTGCCCACCAGACCGCCCACCCCGGGGGCTGCCTCTGTGGCCTCCAGGCCTCTGTCTCTCTGCGTCCCTGGCCCTCGACGCTCCGGGTCACTCCTGTGCCAGCAGCGCCTCCTCTGCTGGGCCTTCAGGGCACCCGCTGGGGAGGTGGCTGGAGGAGGAGGCACCCCCGAGGTGCCCCCGAGACTGGGCTGCGGGCTGGACGCCCATCTACTCAGTCCCCACAGTCCCTGCGGTTCTGCCCACCCCCTTCCCGGGTCTCCTTACACCTCCGGGGCCAGCAGAGAAACCGAGGTGCAGAGAGGGGCTGGACAAGCCGGCCAGCCTGCACGCAGGAGGCTCCTGGGCCCGTTCCCACAGGCCGGTTCCCACGTGGCTCACGGGGTGGGGAGGGTTGCAGGCGCCTCCCCCCACCCACCCCCACCCCCACCCCCACCCCTCACCACAGCGACATTGCTCAACCAGGAACCAAAGTTCACTCCTGGGCCAGAGCCAGCCCACGCGGAGGCAGGGGATGGTTGGGGGGAGTCGGCAGGGTCAGGGGTGGGACATTCCCTTCCTCTCCCCAGCGTCCTGGTCAGGCCAAGGCCGGGGGCAGGGACCACGGAGCCAGCGCCCAGGACAGGAACGGCTGTTATGCCGGCCCGGCCAGAGGGGCCCTGAGTGTCTGCCGGACGGTGAGGGCCGGGAGAGGATGGGAAGGAAAGAGGGGGAAGCTAAGCCCCCAGCCGCCAAAGGAGCCCCCTGCTGAGCCTCGGGGGCCTGGGCGCACCCTATCCTCATGTCGGGGCCCAGGCCTGCCCCCCACTCCCACTGGGACCACAGTCCCGGCCTCAGGCCT
This sequence comes from Myotis nattereri, assembly GCF_964212035.1. Taxonomy (NCBI): domain Eukaryota; kingdom Metazoa; phylum Chordata; class Mammalia; order Chiroptera; family Vespertilionidae; genus Myotis; species Myotis nattereri. Next base: position 27,127,658 of record NC_138095.1, on the reverse strand, counting down.
GTCCCCTCCCCCGAGAATGTGGTCACAGCCTTTCCTCCGGGACTAAGTGAGGGCTGAGGAGTGACTTGCACATTCCACCAGCCTCAACTCCATCCCACCCCCAACTCCACTCCCCATCCCCCCGCCCCCAGGCCTCTGCAGGCACAACACGGGGTCCCTGTGGACACTTTGTTGTTTTTTGTGTGTGTTTTTCTTAATATGTTTTTATTGATTTCAGAGAGGAAGGGAGAGGGAGAGAGAAATGCGAACATCAACGATGGGCGAGAATCATGGACCGGCCGCCTCCTGCAGGCCCCACACTGGGGATCGAGCCCGCCACCGGGCCTGGGCCCTGACCGGGAATCATACTGTGACCTCCTGGTTCATAGGTCGATGCTCAACCACTGAGCCACACTGGCCGGGCCCTGTGGCCACTTTGGAAACACCGCTTCAGGAAGGAGCGGCAGGCTCGGCCCCCGCTGGCCCCTGTGCCCTGCCCTCGGAGGCCCCGCTTGTGCTCACTGGCCCGGCGTTACCTGTCCGGCCGCGACCCCTCTGTCCGCTCCGCCTCCAGCAGCCTTTCCTAGCCCCTCACGTCAGTTACTGCAACTGTGTGTAAAGGGTGAGTTGGCAGTCCAGCCGGTGTGGCTCAGTGGTTGAGCATCGACCTATGAATCAGGAGGTCACAGTTCGATTCCCGGTCAGGGCTCAGGCCCGGGTTGTGGGCTCCGTCCCCTGTGGGGGGTGCCGGAGGCAGCCGGTCCATGACGCTCTCTCATCATTGATGTTTCTGTCTCTCTCTCTCTTTCTCTCCCTCTCCCTTCCTCTCTGAAATCAGTAAAAAAAAAAATTAAAAAAGCCTAGTTAGCAGACCCGGAGTGAGGGGGAGGGAGGTTGTGTCCCCCCCAAGACCTACCCCCCTCCAGGCTGCGTCCCCAGCCACCAGCCTCCAGCCCTGACCTCGGGGATCTGGGGCCTCTTCCAGTCGGTTCCCTGGGAACCGGGTTCCCTGGCTCTGAGCACGGCTTGGGCCTCACTCTGCGTTTGTGCTCGGGAAGCTCCCCCTGGGCCCGCTCGGAACAGCATGTTTTGCTCCAGCCTCTTGCCCAATCCCACTCCTGGCGCCTCAGCTTCGCCTCTGGGTGAGGTCAGCGGGGCGGGTCCGACACCGCCAGGCCAGGAGGTACCCAGGTGGCCAGCATCCCTCGGTTGCTCCTGCCCCAGTGAAAGCCAGGGCTATGGCTCCCCCTGGTGGCCAACCGTGGAAGTGCCGGGGCCCAATCCAGATAAGGGAGGGCCTGGCCCCTGGTGCTGGGGCTCAGGGTGCTGGGCAGGGGCCTGTCCTGCGCCCCCTCCCACCCGCGGGGCTCTCCACCCTCCCCCCACCCCAGACGACCCATGTCACACAGGATGCTGCGGCCCAGGGAATCGGGAGCCCAGCAACACCTGGCGCCGAGGCCCCGTTTATTGCACTGCTTTGCCCCTCGCGGGAGAAGCCCGTCCCCCAAGTCCCAGCCTGGCCCGCCCCGCACCCTCAGTAGCCAGCCGGCTCCCCGCCTTTCCTGGAGTCCGAGGCGGCCGCCCAGCCGCCGTCCGTGCGGGCGATGGCCTGCACCACAGCGATGTAGGTGGACACCTCCTTGGTGTGGTGGTGCCGGCTCTTCAGGCCTGTGATCACCGCCTGGGAGGGAGGTGAGGGGGAGAGGCAGGCCTCAGCGGGGCCCAGGCAGCCCTGGGCAGACTGGCTCAGTGGCTAGAGCATTGGTCTGTGGACCCAAGGGTCCCGGTTCGATTCTAGTCAAGGGCACGTACCTTGGTTGCAGGCTCCTCCCCAGCCTGGGCCCTCGTTGGGATGCGTGTGGGAGGCAACCAATCGATGTGTTTCTCTCTGTCTTTCCCTCTCTCTTCTACTCTCTAAAAATCGATGGAAAAATATCCTCTGGTGAACATTTAAAAAAATAATAAAAATAAAATGAAGGCATCTTAAAAAAAAAAAAAGGTGGCCCTAGCTGCTTTTGCTCAGTGGATAGAGCGTCGGCCTGCGGACTGAAGGGTCCTGGGTTTGATTCCGGTCAAGGACACATGCCCGGGTTGCTGGCTCGATCCCCAGTGGGGGGCACGCACGAGGCAGCCGATCCATGATTCTCTCTCATCATGGATGTCTCTCTCTCTCTCCCTCTCCCCTCCTCTCTGAAATCAATAAAAGAAAAAAGCAGCGTAAAATATAAAACTTATTTTAAAAAGATGGCCCAGGTGGTGGGTGTGATGGCCCCTGCCCCCAGCAGAGGACACCAGCCACGGTCACTCCAGGGTGACCCAGGAGAGCCAGACCTCCTCCCGGGGTCCCCATGCCCCGCCCCCGGCCCCAGCTGTGCCCGCCCACCTGGTCCATGCCCCGCCCCCGGCCCTGGCTGTGCCCGCCCACCTGGTCCATGCCCCGCCCCCGGCTCCCGGCTGTGCCCGCCCACCTGGTCCCCATGCCCCGCCCCCGGCCCTGGCTGTGCCCGCCCACCTGGTCCATGCCCCGCCCCCGGCTCCCGGCTGTGCCCGCCCACCTGGTCCCCATGCCCCGCCCCCGGCCCTGGCTGTGCCCGCCCACCTGGTCCATGCCCCGCCCCCGGCCCTGGCTGTGCCCGCCCACCTGGTCCATGCCCCGCCCCCGGCCCCAGCTGTGCCCGCCCACCTGGTCCATGTCCCGCTCCAGGGTGGTGGTGTTGGGCAGGAGCTGGTTGTGCAGCCGGGGCTCCTCTACCGCCTTCTTCACGTCGTAGCCGAACCAGAGGTTGTTAATAATGGCCTGGGGGGCGGGGACACAGGGGTCAGCACAGCACGGCCCCGGGGGCGGGGGCCGAGGGGACAGGTGGCAGGCACATACCAACGCGGTGGCTGTGGTGATCTGGGTGCCCCCAGAGGCACCCACCACCAGGCTGACCCGGCCGTCCCGGTCCACGATGATGGCTGGGCACATGGAGGAGAGCGGCTGCTTCCCTGAGGTGGGGGGGGGGGTAAGGGGGGGGACAGAGATGCAGGTCAGCTGCCTGCCCGGCCGGACGCTAGCCCCCAGCCCGTCCGGGCCCGCACCACGCACCTGGCTTGATGAAGTTGGCCGGTGAGGGGGGCACCCCGAACTGGTTAATGATGTTGGGGGAACTGAAGTCGTCCATCTCATCATTGTACAGGATCCCGCTGACCGGGGACAGCACCTTGGACCCGAAGCTGCAGACGGGCCGCGTCAGACGGCTGGGCGCCGCCCCGCCCTCCCGGCCCCCCCACCCCCAAAGCTCCAACATGTACCCCATGTACCCCGTGAGGTCCGGGGCGAGTGCTCTACCAAGGTGGGGCCTCCGTTTCCCAGCACAAAAGGGGTTCATGGAGCCCCGCTCCTGGGACGCGAGGGCAGCCCCTGCCCGCCGCCCGCCCCGGCCCCAGGCCGCCCGGCAGCCCCTACTAGAGGTTGATGGTGCTGGTGGCCGCCACGGCGCTGCCATCCTCGGCGACCACGGACAGGTGGGCGGTGCCCCCGTCGTCTGGGGTGTAGAACTCGGGCTCGTAGTAGGAGGCGGGGTGCGTGGTGTTGTCGGAGATGCGGCTGCGCAATTGGGCGGCAAAGAACTCGGAGCTCATGTTCCGGACCACCTGCCGAGACCCCAGAGCCGGCCTGAGGAACGGGGGTGGGCACGGGCACAGGCTGGTGCGGGCAGCTCTCGGGGATCCCCGGCCGAGGCTCTGACCACAAGCCTCCGGCACCCCAAAACTCACACGGCCCGGCCGATCCCTCTCTCCAGCCTTTGTCTCTGTTGCAGGCCAGCAACTCTGAATGTCTGTCTGTCTGTTCCCCAAGCCCCCACTCGAGCCATATTCATTCATTCATGGAGCTTGTACTGCAAGCCTGGCACTGGGGGGTCAGCAGGGAACAGCCAAGCGGCTCCCCACCCGCATGGCAGGGAAGACGAAGGCAGTGCTGGGAAGAACGAGCCAGGTAGAGGTGGTAGAGAACAATGGGGAGGGGGTGGAGTGGTCAGGGAGGGCTTCTCGGAGGAGGTGACATCTGACAAGAACCCCGAATGAGGCCTGGATAGCCAATGCAAAGGCCCCCCGGGCAGGCCTGTGAGTGACGGGCAGACGGTGGGTTGTGTTAGGAAGACAGGAGGTGGAAGAGGCCGGCGAGGTCCAGTCCCGGGGCTCCCCATAGGCCTCAGAAAGACTTTGGCGTTAAGGCTCAGCCACCCGGGACTGGGACAAAGCAGTGAGCCCTGGCTGTTTCCCCAGGGTCTCCGGGGGCCGGAGGCGGGGACACCAGCCAGGAGGGAGGAGGTGGCTGGCTCACCCAGGTGGCCGAGGAGGAGGAATTGGAAACGGCCCTCAAGTCTTCATCCCAGAGTGACCCTTACCCAGGGTGGGGGTGGCTGCTGCGGAAGGGGCAGGCTGGGGCCGCAGGGAGCTTGATTTTGGAAAGGTGCCCGCTCGACACCGAGCAGCGGTGAGCCTCAAGTTCACGGGCAAGATCGGGCTAAAAGGTACAGTGGAGACAGCTGCTGCCGGCGCGAGGCTGGACGGGCAGACAGAGAGGAAGGACAGACACAGAGAGGGGGGAGGAGGCCTCGCCAAAAACACGTCTCCAGAAGGTTCCAACCACACCCCGCAGGGTAACTGACGAGTCCGAAGGGAGAACCTACGGCCTGAATCTCCTCCCAGGGAGACAGGCCCATCCCAGACGGGGGACCTTCCGCCAGAGGCTGCCCTGGGCTTTCGAAAGCAGCAAGGCCCTGCCGCGGGGCTCAGGAGCTGAGCGTCCACCTGGCAACCAGGAGGTCACGGTTCCATCCGGTCAGGGCACGTGCCCGGGCCGCGGGCTCGACCCCCATCCTCCCCATCCCCCGAGGGCTGCGATGCCCCTGCACCCCTCACCTCACTCCGACTACACCAGACCCTCCCAGCAGGGGGCACAGCACGTGCAAAGCCTGGAGGGGGGAGGGTGCGGGCCCGGGTGGGGAGGGGGCACTCATTCCTCCTTGTCTGTTACACGCTGAGCTCCCGGGCCCGGCCCAGACGCGGATCTCTAGGCCAGTGATGGCGAACCTTTTGAGCTCAGCGTGTCAGCATTTTGAAAAACCCTAACTTAACTCTGGTGCCGTGTCACATATAGAAATTTTTTGATATTTGCCACCATAGTAAAACAAAATTTTATATTTTTGATATTTGTTTTATATATTTAAATACCATTTAACAAAGAAAAATTAACCAAAAAAATGAGTTTGCGTGTCTCCTCTGACACGCATGTCATAGGTTTGCCATCACTGCCCTAGTCCATCCTGCCAGGGGACAGGCCCGCCCCCTCCCCCCCAAGCTGGTGAGAGCGGATTCGCACAGCAGGCGGGAGGCCGGGGACCCCCCTGCCGCCTCCAGGCAGACCCCGCCCGCCGTCGAGGGCCAGCCCCTGCCCTCACCTCAGTCACATTGACAAACTTGGGGTCCCCGAGCAGGGTCCTCTTGGCGTAGGCGAAGCGGAAGGCCTCCACGATGCGGTGGTAGGTCAAGCCCTTCTGCTCGGGGGTCTCCACGCTCGCCCGCGAGAAGTTGTACCCTGGAGGGCAGAGCCGGGCGGCGTTGGCGGCCTCAGGGGCCCTCAGGACATTGCCGCCGCTCAGGCCGCTGGGCGCCGGGGTGCTCTCACCCCCGAACCACCTGGGGGCATGAGTGGCCAGCAGCAGCTCGGCCGGCGGGGCTCAGGGGCTGAGCATCGACCTATGAACCAGGAGGTCACGGTTCGATTCCCGGTCAAGTGCTCCTGCCCGGGTTGCAGGCTCCATCCCCAGTAGGGGGTGTGCAGGAGGCAGCCAATCAATGATTCTGTCTCATCATTGATGTTTTTCTCTCTCTCTTTCCCTCTCTGAAATCAATAAAAAATATATATTTTTTTAAAATGACCAGGCCCTGGCTGGTTTGGTTCAATGGATAGAGCGTTGGCCTGTAGACTGAAGGGTCCCGGGTTCGATTCTGGTCGAGGGCACATGCCTTGGTTGCAGGCTCCTCCCCGCCCGGGCCCTGTCGGGGCTCACCCTTGAGGATGTTGAGGATGAGGGCCAGCACGGGCCCGCTGAGGGGGGCGCTGGGCACGTAGAGCCGGGAGTCCCCGAGGCTGATGCTCAGGGGGTGCTCGATCAGCTCCGCGCGGTAGTCGTTCAGGTCCTTGGCGGTGATGATGCCCCCTGCGGCGAGACGGCAGCTCCAGGCGGGGAGGGGCACGGAGCGGGCTGCCCTCGGAGGAGGCTGGGGCCTCACTCTTGGAGGCGTCCTGCCCACCTTCAGAGCCCCTGCCCCCATCTCCACACTGCCCCCTCCCCCCCGTAGCACCTTCTGCCCTATGGTGCCATCTCCCCATGGCCAGGCCCAGGCCAGCCGTCCTCTCCTCGCTCTGGCCTCTAGGTTGGCTGTCTGTCCTCTGGGCAGCCTGTCTTCCGTCTCCCCCTTGCTCAGCCCCCTCTTCCCATGACTAGTTGGTGGGGGGAGCGGGTGGAGGAAGGCGCTTCATTCTCCAGGGAAAGCTTGGCATTTACAGCGAATTTCAGTGTCAGTGGGAAAGGTCAACATGCCAGTCACCCCCCTCCTGACAGACAGACAGACAGACAGACAGAATTCACATGGGGCCCCGGCCGGGCTGGCTCAGTGGATACAGCGTCGGCCTGCGGACTGAAGGGTCCCAGGTTCAAGTCCGATGACTGGGTTGTGGGTTCGATCCCCAGTGGGGGGCGTGCAGGAGGCAGCCAATCAGTGATTCTCTCTCATCACGGATGTTTCTATCTCTCTCTCCCTCTCCCTTTCCCTTCCTCTCTGAAGTCAATAAAAATATTTTTTTAAAAACTCACATAGGGCCAAAACCGGTTTGGCTCAGTGGATAGAGCGTCGGCCTGCGGACTGAGAGGTCCTGGGTTCGATTCCGGTCAAGGGCATGTACCTGAGTTGCGGGCATATCCCCGGTGGGGGATGTGCAGGAGGCGGCTGATCGATGTTTCTCTCTCATCGATGTTTCTGACTCTCTGTCTCTCTCCCTTCCTCTCTGTGGAAAATCAATAAAATATATTAAAAAAAAAAAAAAAACTCACATAGGAAGAAGGCCGCAGCTCAGGGCGGGAAAGGTCACTTGGGGCTCCAGCAGAACTTGCCCCACAAGGTCCCAACCCCAGGGCCCTGCACGCATCCCCATGCCCCTGTGGCCCTCTTGGAGAAGTAAAATCGCCTCTCCAGGCTTTAGCCGGTTCCCTCCGCCAGGAATATCCTTCTTCTCTCTGCCTATAACGTGCAATCTCATCTGGAGCTCAGGCACCACCTCCTCCAGGAAGGCCTCAGGGGTCTGCACTTCAGTGCCTCCTGGGCCCTGGCTCACGCTTACACCTGCTTCCCCCGCCCACACTCAGGGAGCCATGGGTGGGGGAGCTTTCTCTCCTGAACTGTACCATCTCTCTCAGCTCTGACCTCACCAGGCACCTGTGACTCCATGGCCTGTCACCCTCCCTGGCCAGATGGTCCCTGAGAGCCCAGTGCCCAGCCCAGGCCAGCCCCGAGGACCCCAGGCCCCTGGGCCCCAGCTCAGGGCTCCCTCCGCGAAGTCCCTCGCACTCACCAGCTGCCTGGATGTCGCGGACGATCTGGGCCGTGAGGCTCCCGTTGTAGAAAGCCTGGGCGCCCTCGGAGGCCAGCGTCTCGTAGGTGTCGGCCAGCCGCGGCATAGTCACTCTGTCCCCCTCCCGCAGCACCTTGCCGTCCCGGCAGAACACCTCGCTGGGCAGAGCGGGCTCCGTGAGGCTGGGGGTGGGAGTGGTGGCCGGACCACCCCACAGTCCCCCAGCACGGGGGACGAGAGCCCAGGACAGCGGGCTCCGGTCCACGCTCAGGCGCCTCCGCCCGTGGCCGGCCCAGGCCTCCTCGCGTCCCCTGCTGCTCAGGGCACACAGGCCAGAGCCCCAGGCGCCCAGCTCAGAGTGAGTCGCCACGTGTGACGGGAGGGGGGCGCATCTCCCGGGCCCGCCCCCCTGTTAGCACCGGCTCCCCGGGCAGATCGGCGGCGCCCGCAGACGTACCACAGGTCCGGCTGCTGCTCAATGACAGCCCGTTTGCTATTCAGGGCGTTCGCCAAGCCCTTCCCCACGGGGAAGCCCTGCCGCGCCAGCCGGATGCTGGGCTCGAAGAGGCGGGCCCAGGGCAGCCGCCCGTGCCGCTGGTGCGCCAGCTCGTAGCCGCGGATCTCGCCCGGAACGGCCACCGACAGCCCCCCTGCCGGGCGAGAGGGAGGACAGCGTCGGCTCCAGACAAGGGATGTGGGGGCCTCGTCCGGGCACAGGCCCAGGTGGGACAGTGAGGCTTAGAGGGGAATGGGGTGTGGGGTTCAGAGCTGGGCGTGTGGGGTCAGAGCTGGTGCAGCAGGCAAGGGTGCAGGTCACCCGGGACACCTCGTGGGGCACAGGGGGGCGGTGGGAGCGTGCGTGTGGGGCTGGGCTCTCCCAGGCCTGGAGGCCTCTCCCGCGGGTGCCACCACGCTTGCCAGGCCCACGGAGGCGCCGTGAGACTGTGGGGAACCGGACACACACCGTCTCTCCGTCTGCACCTCCAAGGACACGCGCCTCTCGCCCCAGGAGACCCAAGCTGGCACCCGCACCTGCCAAGCCCCCCAGTGCCGACCCAGGCCACTCCCACACCTGGGCCCTCCCAAAGCCGGGGCCTCGCTCCTCTGGTCCCCACGGGACCTGAGCCCAAACCCCTGCCCCGGTCCCTCTCCATCTGACCACGAAGAGCTGGCTCCCAGCTCTGACCTGAGAGGAGCCCGTGATTCTACTGGAAGCCGACCCCTGGGCCCTGAGTCCCCCAGGCCCGATCTGAGGATGGACCCGCCCACTAGAAAAAGGCATCTCGAGCCCGGCCGGTGTGGCTCAGTGGTTGAGCCTCGACCTATGAAGCAGGAGGTCACGGTTCAATTCCCAGTCAGGGCACCGGCAGGAGTTGCGGGCTCGATCCCCAGTAGGGGGCGGGCAGGAGGCAGCCGAGCCATGATTCTCTCTCATCACTGATGTTCCTATCTCTCTCTCCCTCTCCCTTTCTCTCGGAAATCAATAAAAATATTTTTTTAATAAAAAGAGAATAGAGGGTTTGGGCAGCCTGCTTCGTCACCACGGAACCGTGTGACCTCCACCGGTTGGCGTGGCCTCTCTGGGACTCAGCGCCGCCCCCTATAAAATGGGAACCGACTCAGGACGCCCCTGAACCAGTGCGCGGGGCGGGGTCCGGGCCCAGCGGGAGAAGGCTGCGCAGAGCCCGCAGGACCGTGTGGCGGCTGCGGTGACCGGCACTGTGCGCTTGGCAGGCGGCCGCGAGGCCCGAGCAGAAATCACAGCGACCCTGTAGCTCTCGGTGATGACGGTTTTCAAACTGATTTTAGAGCGAGAGGACGGGTGGGAGAGGAAGGAGAGAGAGAGGTTTGCGGCCCATCGGTTCATCGCGTATGTGCCCCGGCCGGGATCACACGCACAACCTCGGCGCACGGGGGAGGCGCTCCAACCGCTGCGCTACCCGGCCAGGCCTCCGTGATGAGGGCCTCGCGCATCCCTGACGGAGGGTGGGAGGGGCTGGGAAGGGGGGGAGGGGTGGGCATGGGCGGCATCACAGCTGCCGCAGGGGGTGGCACGTCTGCCTGGCCCGCGCCTGCGCCCGCCCTCACCCTCCCGCGCCCGCCCTCGCCGTCCGGCGCCCGCCCTCGCCTTCCCGCGCCCGCCCGCACCTCCCCGCGCCCGCCCGCACCGCCCCGCGCCCGCCCTCGCCCCCCCCCCGCCCGCCCGCACCGCCCCGCGCCCGCCCGCACCGCCCCGCGCCCGCCCTCGCCCCCCCCCCGCCCGCCCGCACCGCCCCGCGCCCGCCCTCGCCTTCCCGCGCCCGCCCTCGCCCCCCCCCCCGCCCGCCCGCACCGCCCCGCGCCCGCCCGCACCGCCCCGCGCCCGCCCGCACCGCCCCGAGCCCGCCCGCACCTCCCCGCGCCCGCCCTCACCTCCCCGCGCCCGCCCTCACCTCCCCGCGCCCGCCCGCACCGTCCCGGGCCCGCCCTCACCTTCCTGCGCCTGCTCCGAGCTGTTGAACATGCCGGCCGAGGCCAGCGCGGGGGCCACCTCGCGGGCGTTGATGACCTCGGCCTTCCCTGCAAGGAGACGTCAGTGGGCAGACGGGACGCCGCCCCCCTCCCCCCAGCGGGAGCCCGGAGCCCCCCCGCCCCCCCCCGCCTTGCCGCCCGCCCCCCGCCCGCCGCGGCACTCACGGGTGGTGCTGTCGTAGATGGTGAGGAACAGGCCGCCGCCGATGCCCATGCTGTGGGCGTTCATGAGCCCCACGCACAGCAGGGCCGCGATGGCGGCGTCCACCGCTGAGCCGCCGTCCTGCAGCGCGTCCCTGCCGGGCGCGGGGGGCGTCAGAACCGCGGCCCCGACCCCACGCGCCCGCCGCCCCTCCACCCCGCGGAGTCAGCGCACCGGAGTTTTTAGGGGTTTTTTTAATGTAACTCTAAACCAATGGGTTTATAGTTCCTCTTTTTCAAACAAATGTACATAACTTTTTAAAAAATATATTTTTATTGATTTCAGAGAGGAAGGGAGATTACATATATATATATATATACACACACACACAGATAGAGAGAGAGAGAGAGAGGGAGAGAGAGAAACATCAATGATGAGAGAGAATCACCGACCGGCTGCCTCCCGCACACCCCCACTGGGGATTGAGCCCCAACCCGGGCCTGTGCCCTGACCGGGGATCGAACCCTGACCTCCTGGTTCATAGATCCACGCTCAGCCCCTGAGCCCCGCCGGCCTGGCAATGTACATAACTTTTTAAAAAGTATGTTTTTATTGATTTCAGAGAGAGGAAGAGAGAGAGAAGCACGTAGGAGAGAGAAACGTGGACCGGCTGCCTCCTGCGCGCCCCCTGCTCGGGACCCAGCCTGCAGCCCCAGCGTGTGCCCTGTCCCGGCGTCAAATCAGCCACCGCCTGGTGCGTGGGATGAAGTTCAACTCGCTGAGCCACAACGGCCGGGCCACGTAACTTTTATAATTTTTTTTTAATTTATTGCTTAAAGTATTACAAAGGGTATTGCATATGTGTCCATCTTATCCCCCCGCCATAGACAGTCCCCTAGCCTCCCCTATCCCCCAGTGTCTTATGTCCACTGGTTATGCTTATATGCAACTTTTATAATTAAAAAAGAATTGTTCCTTTTCATTAGCAATAGTTTTTTCTGTTTACGTCTCTAAGTGGGAACTGACCTTTGGATAAAACGTGCGATTGGAGTAGAAAACAGTATCAAACAGCAGAGTTTATCCAAAGACACAGGCGCCCTGAGCACGGAGAGGACGCCCCGCAGCTCCGGGGACCCGCGTCCCCTCCGTCCCCGCCCAGCGGCCGCGGAGCAGGTCCGAAGAAGGGTGCCCCTTGCCCAGGTCCCCTTCCGGCGGCCGTCCTCCAGGGCCCGCGGCCCCATGCCTGCCCACTCACCTCCCGATCTCCGAGCACTGCTTGGCGTCCGCGGCCACGGCGGCCCTGGGGTACACGTGGCTGGGCGGCTTGGGGGCGGAGGACAGCCAGAGGCTGAGGCCAATGACCAGCGCAATGGCCACCAGGGCCAGCACCACATAGCGCTTCTTCATGGACCTGTGGGCACGTGGAGGGGTCAGGGGGCAGGGCCGGGGGCCGCGCCAGCCTGATCCTCTCCTCCCCCCGCGGCACAGCCCAGTGTGAAGCCTGAGACATATCCCTGCGTCTCCCGCCTGCCTGCCGCCCAGAACATGTGCCGGCAACCATGTGCCCTGACGGGGAATCGACCCATGACCTCCCGGTTCATAGGTCGACGCTCAACCACTGAGCCCTGCCGGCCGGGTGAACCCACTTAATCTCCACCACACCCCAAGCAGGGTGTCTGTCCTCCCCACGGGGCTGATTGGCAGTGACCTGCCCAAGGCCTCAGAGCGGGCGGGGCACGTCCAGGCTCAGGTGGAGCAGGCATGCTCCAGGGCCCACCCCCTCCCGCTCAGCTTGGCTTCAGCAGCTGGTCACATGACATGCTCACCACTGAACCCAGCAAGGAGAGTCTGGGGGCTCCCAGGAGGGGTCCCTGCTTGATAGAGATGGGGTTCTTACTGGGATGGGGCCCTATGGCTTAGCGGGGAGGATTTGGGGGTCAGAGAGGGGAGGAGCTTCTGGCAGAAAGAATGACCTGACCCAGCCCTTGCCGGTATGGTTCAGTGGATAGAGCGTCGGCCTGCAGACTGAAGGGTCCCGGGTTCCATTCCTGGCAAGGGCACCTGCCTGGGTTGCGGGCTCATTCCCTGGTGGGGGGCGTGCAGGAGGCAGCCAATCCATGACTCTCTCTCATCATTGTGTTTCTGTCTCTCCCTCTCCCTTCCTCTCTGAAATCAATAAAAATAAAAAAAAATTAAAATAAAAGGAATCAGGCACCAGGGCTTCTGGCTGAATTCAATGCAGCCCCTCCCACCAGCACCTCCTGTCCCGTCCTCCAGAAGCTGTCAGCGGGCTCTCTCCCACGTGCCAACCAGCCCTGCCCTTGCCGATGCCCTCAGGGACAGCCTGCCTTCTGCCCTCTCCTCCACCAGGCCTGACAGCCTCTGGGCACGCCCTGTGCCCTGGCAGGGAGGCTGGGCCGGGTTAGGGCTCCTAACGGCAGGGGAGGGGCTGTGCCAGGAGGTCTGTCGGCCTCAGGGGCTGGGCTGGCAGCACCAGCGCTGGTTCAGGACACAGAACTTTCCCATCCCACGCGGCAGGGATGGGCAGGCCTGGGCAGGGCGGGGGCCCATCCACTGGGGTGGGCCGTGCTGGGCACCTTGGGGACATGGCCTCCTGTCTCCTGGGCGTGGGGCTCTCAGCTCAGGCTCCCCTCAGGGCCCTCCTCTCTCCCCGGGGAGAGCGCGCCATGAGTTCCTAAGGCCCGCACGCCAGCCTCCCCTGTCCATCATCCGTCTGTCCATCCCCCATCCCAGGGCCCAGGTGGGCTCCCTGAGGGGCAGGGGCACGCAGGGAGGCTCAGACTGCAGGGAGTGCGGGAGGGTGGGCGGCTCGGACGCATCCCCCCCTTCCTCCCCGCTAGGGCAGCGGGAGGTCTGGCTCGCCCCCCCCCCCCCCGCCCCCCGCCGGCCCCCTCCAGGCAGGCGGACACATCCAGCTTCCCAAGGGCACCCTGCTGGGGGCCTGGCTTCCGCTTCCCACGTTTTTCTCAAAGATTCACTAACAACGTCCAAGCCCAGAGGCCTGGCTCCCACTCAAACCGGCATCAGGAGGGGAAACCAAGGCTGGAGCGTGGCTGGGCCAGTGCCTGGCCTCAACCCCCCCCTGCCCGGCCAGTGTGGCTCCGTGGCTCAGCGTCGACCTGTGAACCAGGAGGTCACGGTTCGAATCTGGTCAGGGCACAGGCCCGGGCTGTGGGCTCCATCCCCAGTGGGGGGCGTGCAGGAGGCAGCCGGTCCATGACTCTCTCTCATCATGGATGTTTCTACCTCTCTGTCCCTCTCCCTTCCTCTCTGACATCAATAAAGTTTACAAAATAAGATAAAATAACCCAGTCCAGTTCCTAAGGACCCTGGGGGGCTTACCTGAGGCCCAGAGGCACCCGGAGACCAGGAAAGCCCGGGTTCCTCCGGGGACAGCCCTGGGCTGGGGCGGCCAGGCGGGAGGAGGCAGGCGGTCTGCCTGGGAAAGTCTAGGCTGTGGCGGAGCCGCCTTCCGGCTCCCGGGGAGGCAGCTGTGCGGGGAGGTCTGAGGGGCCACGGCCACGGCCACGCCTGCCCCCCCGCAGCGCTGCTCAGGGGGCCTCGGAACTGGGCCTGAGATCCGGGCGGCACCTCCCAGGAGGAGCTGAGGCAGGAGCTGCTCCGGCCGGGCCCTGGGGACCTTGGACAGGACTCCCCCCCCCCCCCAGGCCCTTATCTGATAAAGACGAGGATAAGGTTCAGCCACTTCCTAGGTCGTGGCTCCCACTGCTCCCTGGCCAGGTGTCTAGACCGCCTGAGAGCTGCCAGCCGCCCCGCCTTCCAAGTCTCTAAAGCGAATCCACACCCACCCTGCAGGGCTGCGCCACCCGACAGACAGGAGGCACAGTGGCCGGGCAGACAGGGCCGCCCGCCCCGGGTCACGCAGCCAAAGCGATCCGTGTCCGGGTACCCGCGGCCCTGGAGTGGCCCAGAGACGCTACAACTGCCGATCGGCCTGGGCATCACCCCAACTGCGGACCAGAGTGACTGGGAAGACGGACAGGGAAGGAGCCGAGGCCCCAGGCCCAGCCTGTGCCCGAGGGCTGGGCACCAGCCAGGAACATCAACATCGGGGACCCGGCCCTGCCTGAGGGGCTGCCTTGCTGGGCTGTGGGCCGGAGGGGAGGGGTCGGCAGGGGAGAGCCACAGGGCTCCGCCCGTACCTGAGCCTGCTCAGTTCTCCCCCTGCCCGGGGAGCAGGAGACGAGCCCCATCGGCAGGAGGGGAGGCGGGGAAAGAGGATGTCTGAGTGGGCAGAGGAAGCCCAGCCCCCACGGGAAACCCCGGGCACAGCGAGCTGGTAGCGATGAGCGCCGTCACCTGTGTCCGGCAGCCGCGGCAGGTCCCGGGAACAGGACCGGAGGGCAGGTGGCTCAGCAAAGGCCATGTTAACAGGCGTGACACGCAGGAGGAGTCTGTCCCGTTCTGTCCGGCTCGGCCTCCCTCCCCCTGCACACAGGCTGGGGGTCTGGGGGACCCTGGCTTCCCAGGCCAGGCTGCAGGGGCTGAGCTGGGGGTCTCCTCCAGACCCCACGCCCCCCGGCCTAGGCACAGAAAGGGGGGAGCTCCCCATCTCCAAAAACGTACAAGCCTCACCCACACAAATGCTCTTTTTCTTAGGTGGTGGGGTGTTTTCTGTTTTGTTTTTTATATAACTTTTTATTGGTTTCAGAGAGGAAGGGAGAGAAACATCAATGATGAGAATCATTGACCGCCTGCCTCCTGCACGCCCCCCACTGGGGATGGAGCCTGCAACCTGGGCCTGTGCCCTTGACTGGGAATCAAACCCAGGACCCTTCGATCCACAGGCTGACGCTCTATCCATTGAGCCCAACTGGCCAAGGTGGGTGTTTTTTTGTTTTTTTTTAAAATTGATTTCAGAGAGAGGAAGGGAGAGGGAGGGAGGGAGGGGTAGAAGCATCAATGATGAGAAAGAATCATCCATCAGCTGGCCCCTGCATGCCCCCTGCTGGGTGTGGATGGGCCCTGCCACCTGGGCCTGTGCCCTGACCAGGAATGGAACCGTGACCTCCTGGTTCATGGGTCGATGCTCAACCACTGAGCCACGTCGGCCAGGCCACCCAAGGATTCTGACTCTGCCATTAGCACCACCGCCTCCCAACACCTCTACTCACCCCCGAGCGAGCGGAACTGAAGCTGAGCCAAGCGAGTTCGGGGCGCGGCGCAGAGGAGGGTAAGGAAGAGGGCAGAGCAGCCAGCTCCGAGCTCTTCTGTTAATCCTCCAACTCAGCCCAGGGCTGTGTCATCGCAACCCCAGAGCCACAGGTTGAAAACAGGGCCCAGCCCCAAACCCATTCTCAGGCAGGAAACCCAGGCTTAGGGAGAAGTAGCTTGGCAACCAGGCGGCCCCCCGAAACCACTGTGCCCACAGCGAGGAGTCACCCACCTCGCAGCCTCCTCCGCCCTAGCCGCACGGCCGCCTGGGAAGCTGACCTTCCCCGATGCCCACCCCGGCAGCCCAAGGCTGAGAATCAGACCCGTCCTCTAACCACTATCTGCCGGAAACCTGTTGAAATCTGCCAGAGACACCCCAAAAGCGAGGGGCACCCCTAGAGTTGTGCAATGACCCTTGCACAACCGACCCTGCCCCATGCCCCCCACAGCCCAGCCAGAGCCGCAGCGGGGGGGAGCGCGCCCCGAGAGCACGGCCCCAGCTCGCTCCAGACCTGACCCCACCCCCCGCTGTGACCCCGTTCCCCTCTGCCCCCCAGACCCTCCCAGGCTCAGTTTCTCCACGGGGCACCCTCCCCCTCAATTCCGAGAAGCCCGCTTCCTCCAAAGCCTTTTCAGAGAAGCCAGGCGGCCGCACCCGCCCTCCTCCGCCCACACCTGTGGCAGAGGGAGCGCAGCCAAGCCTGCGGGAGCCCAGGGCTCTGCCCACCTGCGGGACCCCCTGCTGGCCGTCCGCAGGAGCCCTGCCCTGTCACCCCGACGGGCAGCTCACTCCCTTCACCCGGGAGCATGACATCGGGCAGAACTGGGGCTGGACCCCGGGCCCCCAGACATTCCGGGAGGCCCCAAGCCCAAGAGTCTCCCCCACCATGACGTCCAGCAGCTCCCCGGGGGGAGATGTGCTTTGGGGTGACAGCCCCGGGGTCGGGATGCCAGAGCCCCCTCCATCCCAGCTCACCTGGCGCCAGGGCAGGGCCTCCTGCTGCCCAGCACAGGACTGAGTCCCGGAGCCCAGCTGGGCAGCTCCACCCTCCCTCCCGTGCTGGCCGGTGGGGGAGGCTTTAAAGGCACAGGAGCCGCCCCAGGTGGGAGGAGGGCTGTGGCCTCGCGGACTCAGTGGGGTTCCACGCCCTGACCCAGACCCCAGGCTCCTGGGCCTCAGGAGGGCTGCGTGTCCAGCAGAGGCAGATCAGACCCAGGATCCCCTGAAAGGAGGTGAGCTTCCCCCCAACTTACGATATCCAGAGAGGGGGTCACACAGCACGGGGTGGAGCCAGACGCCTGCACGAGGTGGGGGGGTGGGGGTGGGTATAAGCAGCTTCGACCCTACCAGGTCCGAGGGACCTAAGGTTCTCTCTACAACCCCGGGGTCGGGTGGGGCCGCACCTCTACGCAGGCCCTCTCCCTGACCCCCTGACCCTGGAGGCGGTCCCTCCAAGGACCCAGGTCACTTGACCTGAAGGGAGTCACATGACCCAGGGGACCCTTTCCTCATCCCCCAACTTTCTAGAGTCGTGAGCAGACAGACCAATGGAGGACACAAGGCAATGGAGGTGAGAGATGGGCCATCACCCACCCCCGCCCCTGCCCATCCATGGCATGGGGTGGGTGCCCCCATCGAATGCCATGGGGCGGTGCCCCCCAGCGCTGGCCGGCCCAAGCCTTCCTGTGCCTCTGAGGGCCACACCTGGCCTGCTGTCTGCCAGAACTACCCCCACGAGCACAGCCCTGGCTTAAATTCATTCATTCATTCATTCATTCATTCATTCATTCATTTATTCGCCCATTGGATCCTGGCCCATCTAGATTCCTCTCTCCAGGAGCCCCAGTCAGTCTGTGGGTGGAATAGTACAGTTAGCCACGAAGGAGGAAGACCCCAGGGCCCCGAGGGAGGGGCAGACATCCTGGGGGTCAGGGGGGCATCCAGGCAGAGCTGGGATGGCACTGGGGAGGCCAGGCCTGGGGGAGAGAACCCCTTGGACCTGGGGGCCTGGAGCTGGAGGCATCTCCGGGAGCAGAGAGGGTGCCGGAAGCCGCGCCCTCCCCAGGCGTCAAGGCTGGCAGGGATGGGCCGAGCGCAGGCCTTGAAGGACAGGCGCTGGACTTTGAGAGCCCGGGAGGCGGTGGAGGTGTCACGGGGCCGGGTAACCCATTAACCCCGCGCAGCCTTACAACCCCGGTGGGTGCCCATTAGCTCCTCAGCCAGCCGTGCAGGGGGCAGGGCCGTGGGACAGGGGTGCTGGCTGGCAGCTGGCCGAGCTGGGCTCTCCGCAGTCTTGTTCCTGGAAGAGCTTTCCTGGGCCAAGCTGCCTCCAGCCAGGGGCAGCTGTCAGGGCAGCGGGAAGGCGGCCGGGGGGGGGGGGGGTGCTGTGGAGAGCGGCTCCCAGGAGGCTGAGTGATGTGGGCTGCGGAAGGTGCAGCAAGTAAACAAAGCTTGATCAGGTGCATGTGATGGAGTAGATTCGAAACCCCCAAGAACGTTGTAAACATCTTGACCTGCCCTTCCTCTGCCTCGTGGGATCCGGCTATAAAATAAAGACTCGGTTTGCAGGCCGTGGCGCTGTCTCTCCATCCGAGAGCAGCATCCCACCCGGCCCCAGCTTTTTCCTCTTATCTGTCTTTTCTCCATCCTTCACTGCCCCCCCCTCAGGTTCACCCATGGCTGTGCCAGCTCAGTACAGGGTGGGCACCCCACCATCCTGGTGCCTTTCATATTTTTTAAAAGTATATATACTTTTATTGATTTCAGAGAGGAAGGGAGAGAGAGAAACATCAATAATGAGAGAGAATCATGGATCGGCTGCCTCGTGTGTGCCCCCCACTGGGGATCGAGCCAGCAACCCGGGCCTGTGCCCTGACCGGAAATCATACAGTGACCTCCTGGTTGGCAGGCTGATACTCAGCCCCGGAGCCCCGCCGGCCGGCCGGGCCCTTTAATCTCCTAATCGCCCTCCTGTCCTGGCACCAGCGACTCAGAGAGCCCCAGGGAGGCGGCTCCGGCTCTGCTCCAGTGGGCAAGGCTGGCCGGGCACCGCCCGTCTCCCTCCGAGAAGTGGGCCCCCCGTGGCCTCCTGGCCCGTCCTGTCCTGACAGGCTGGGACCTGCCTCACCTCTCTGCCCAAGTGCTCCCCGCACAGGGAAGCGGCACCCCGTGAGGGCAAGGGATTTGCCCCAAGCCATCAGCAGGGCAGTGGCCCGTGACCGGAGCAGGGCCCTGAAACCCGCTCCCCCCCAGTGACCTCTCCTTGCAGCCTGTCCCACCCGCCCTGCTACCAGATCCCCAGGCCTCCGAGATGTCAACCTGTTAACACCTGGGAACGTCCAGCCGCAGGGCCGGTCTGGCACCCGACGGTCTGGCACCGAGTGGCCGTGGCTGAGCTCCAGGACGTGCCAGGTGAGCCTGGCACCCCGGGTGGACCCCAGCTGGTCGAGCCACGACATCCCGGGTGCAGCCAACAGCCTCACGGGGAGTGAGCCAGGCCGGCAGGGCTGGTCAGGATGCAGAGTGCCTGCTCCAGCCTCCAGAGCCTGCCGGGCCGGGAACCCGGGCCTCGTCCAGGGCGCTCTGTGTCTCCTGGTATCTGCCCCAAGGACACATCTGGGAAACGGACGGAACAAGTGACCGCAAATCCCAACATCTCAACCCGAGGATCCCAGAATCTCGCACGTTTCGTCTCTGACCTCCCATCTCGTCCCCCATCTCCCACAGCTGCCCAGTGGGGGACTCATTGTCTCTAAAGACAATGAGACTGGCTGGCTGGCTGGCGGCTCAGTGGCTGAGCGTTGACCTATCAACCAGGAGGTCACGGTTCGATTCCTGCTCAGGGCACGTGCCCAGGTGGCAGCTCAATCCCCAGCAGGGGGTGTGCAGGAGGCAGCCGATCCATGATTCTCTCATCATTGATGTTTCTCCTCCCTCTCCCTCTCCCTTCCTCTCTGACATCAATAAAAACATATTACAAAGGAAGAAAAAAAGATCTTCCGGGTCATGCCTCAGTTTGCCTTCCTAGAAAGCTCTCTGCAGCGACTGTGAGTCCGCCTGCTCCAGGTGGGCCCGCCCGCCACTGTCCGAGGCCACAGAACAGAGCCACGCAGACCACACGGAAAGGATGGGAGGGAGACACGGCTTGGTGGGGGGCTGCAGTGGCCAGTGGTGGTGGGGAGACAAGCTCTGGCCAATGGCAGGTACGGGCAGGTCCCCGTGCCCCCAGCGCCTGGCCAACACCCCTGGCGCCACTCCCGGCTTCATCCTTTCAGCACCGCCTTTGATGTGCGGCTGGAGGCTGGAGCGCGGCCAAGTGCGTGGGCCTCCGAGATGTCAGCCTGTTAACACCTGGGAACGTCCAGCCGCAGGGCCGGTCTGGCACCCGACGGACCGAGTCCACCTCCCAAGCTCAGAGGCGGATGGCAGTGTGACCGAGGGCCGGGCATGGCTTCTAAGGGGCCGAGGCCCAGATTGGACCCCAGCCACTGACGGCCTGGTCTCCTCTTCCTGCTGCGGTTTTCTTTGCCTTTTTAAAAAATATATGTATTTTTATTGATTTCAGAGAGGAAGGGAGAGGGAGAGAGAGACATCGATGATGAGAGAGAATCGTGGATCGGCTGCCTCCTGCATGCCCCCCGCCCACAACCTCCCCACTGGAGATCGAGCCCGCAACCCGGGCATGCGCTCTTGACCAGAATCAAACCTGGGACTCATCAGTCCGCAGGCCGGCGCTCTATCCACTGAGCCACACCAGCCAGGGCCCGCCTCAGTGTCCAGTCTGAAGAGCCGGGCTCATGACCACAGGTGTGGGGGGTGGATCCTTGGTAGCCAGTCAGACGGACATGAGCAGAACACGGACACTGAGTCAGGTACAGAAGGTCAGTGTGGAAAGCCCAGGTGCCTAGCAACAGGCAGCATTGGGAAAGCGAGAACCTTGCCCCCAGGGTCGCCTCTCCTCCCCCAGCACCTGGCGGGTCACGCGGCTCAGACCCCCTGACCTTTCCTCCCCGGGCATCAGACCCCCATGGAGGAGGAACCAGGGGCCGAAGAGGGGCCGCCTGTGACCCCCATGCGGGCCCTTGCACGACTGCTCCCTTAAGCATTAACCCTGGTGATGACGTCTAGGCCCCAGCTGTGTCTCAGCTCCGGGCCCAGAAGAGCAGCAAGGCTAGACGGGCGATGCCACCGGGGACACCCGACCACCTGCATTGACTAATGATCCCCCTTCCCCTCTGCCCCCTCCCCTCCCCCTCTCCCAGCCTCCCCCCTTCCCCTCTGCCTCCCCCTCCCCCTCCCGGGGACTTCCCCCTCCCCTGGGCCTATTTTCCTTGCCTCTCTCTCCTGAGCTCCAGGGGCCCTTCCTCCGTCCCTGTAATGTGTCCTGAGCCCATTTCTCCTGTGACCCACTTCCACCTCTGTGACTTTCCAAACTTTATCGTTTTTTAAAAATCCTCACCCGAGGGTATTTTTTCCATTGATTTTTTAGAGAGAGAGTAGAAGGGAGAGGGAGAGACCAAGAGAAACACCGACAACGTGAGAGAGAGACATCGACTGGTGGCCTCCTGCCTGCCCCCGACCAGGGCTGGGAGGCCTGCAACCCAGGTACGTGCCCTTGACCAGAATCAAACCTGGGACCCTTCAGTTCACAGGAGGGCGCTCTATCCACTGAGCCACACCGGCCAGGGCTAAACGTCACCTTATAGTTTGAATCTTGTCTCTGAATTCTTTTTCTTTTTTTAAAAATGTTTTTATTGATTTTTTAGAGAGAGAGACAGAGAGATAGAAACTTCGATGAGAGACAGACGTAGATAGGCTGCCTCCTGCACGGCCCCCACTGGGGATCGAGCCTGCAACTCGAGCATGTACCCTGACCAGGAATTGAACCTGGGACCTCATGGGCCGATGCCCAGCACTGAGCCCCGCAGGCCGGGCTGAATCCATCCTGAGCCAGAACTCCAGCCTCGAGGTTGCTGATTCAACGTCTTGTCTGACTCCCCCGGCTCACACCTGCCCGGTGAGTCCCGCTACCTATGGCTCCGAAGGCCAGGCCTGCAGCCACCTCTGTCCCATCCCGGTGAGCAGCTCGGAGCCTGGAAGGCATCAGTGCAGCCTGGTCCTCCCTGCCCCCGGCACCGGCACAGGTAGCAGTTACCGCCTCACCATGTAATTATCTGCCGCGGGTGGGAATAGGGGGCTGAAGGCTGGGTCTCGTCCCGCCCCAGACCTCACCCCTGCTCAGGAGACCACAGAGCCCCTCATTGTCCTTGTTATCAGGTTCACTGTTCGCTGTTGACCTTCCTAGACCCACCCCTGGCCGCCGAGCTTGGCTGGTTAGAGCATCGCAGTGACACGGCCAGGTTGTGGCGCGATCCCGGTGGGCACACACAAGAGCCAGCCAATGAATCACAAACAAGCGGAACAGATCGGTGGCTTTGTTCTCTCTCCCTTACATCCTCTCTCTCAAAACCCCATAAAGAAACATATTTTTAAAAAGAAACATGTCTATTCATTTTTTTCTTTTTTTTTTTTAAATTTCAGAGGAAAGGAGAAGGAAAGAGAGAGAAACAGCAATGGTGAAAGAGAATCATGGATCGGCTGCCTCCTGCACGCCCCACACTGGGGACCGAGCCTGCACCCCGGGCCTGTGCCCTGACCGGGAATCGAACCCAGGACCCTTCAGTCTGCAGGCCGACGCTCTAGCCACTGAGCCAGACCAGGCAGGGCGCTCGGGCCTGCTTCCTCACAGTGGCTGCCAGGAGACTCAGGGTCCTCTGGCTTCTTGCTGAAGCGTCAGCCCTGGGCTGGGGCCACCCCCCAGTGGGCAGAGAAGAAGCCCAAAGGCAGGACAGGTCTTCTTGTTCCAGCCACAGCCCTGTCCCCCACCTGCTGAGTCACCTGGACCTTGGCTCCCTGTCACTCCAGCTGGGCCACCACATGGGTGGCCAGGGGCTCGGAAAGCCAGAGGCGTGGCTGTCGCTGTTCCTTCACTCCTGGCTGCCTCCAGAGGGGCCTGGGGTCCGGCTGTCCCCCCTTCTCCCCCTGACTCTCTGGCTCCCCAACCTCTGCCTCGCTGGTTGTCCACTGCGTGGGGCTGCCCAGAGAGAGACCTGTTACAAGCCCCCGAACCTCCACATCGGCCCTGGGGGCTGAGGGCACATTCACAGCCCCCACCCCATGGGATCTCCACAAACACCGCTCTGCTGCCCAGGAAAACCCAGGCCAGTCGGCCAGGAGGAGCGGAAGAGGGAAACAGGCAGCAGGAAAGGCCTGGAGTTTACAGCCCCTCGTAAGCCCTGCCTTCCCTCGCCAAGGCCACGGGAGTCAGCGCTGCCCTGCTCCTCCCAGCAGGGGATCAATAGCTGTAAATCCCCGACTCCAGATAGCAGAAACCCACGCCCCAGGACGCAGGCAGTTACGGGAATAAATCTTATCTCCACACATCAGCATGAAACCCAGGGCTGTTCTATGGAGACCCTCCCCTAAGACCTCGCCCACACGCCCGCCTCTAAAACCCCTCAAATCTGCCCTGGCCGGTGTTGCTCAATGGGTAGAGCTTCGGCCTGAGGACTGAAGGGTCTCGGGTTCGATTCTGGTCAAGGGCACATGCCCGGGTAGTGGGCTCGATCCCCAGTGCAGGAGGCAGCCGATCCATGATTCTCCCTCATCACTGATGTTTCTCTCCCTCTCCCTCCTTCTCTGAAATCAATAAAAATATATTTTAAAAAACAACAAAAAACCCCCAAACCCAAGGTCCCAGTGCACCTGCTCCCCCTCCCAGAAGCACGTCCCTGTGTTGCCCGTCCCCCTCTCCTCCCCCGACAGGTGAGTGGCTCCTAAAGTCTAAGGGTCCCAGGGGAGCCCTGGGCAGTGGGGCTCTTCCCAGGCTCACCCCCCGCCCCGACACTGTCTCCCCGGCCCCCTTTTCTCTGACTCCCCAGTGAGCCAGGCCGCCCGCCTCAGCTCCCTTTGCTCCTCTGTCCTTGGCCTTCCTGTTCCTGGTGCCGGCTCACTCACCGTCCTCTAGACCCCCTGGGCCCGCGTTGTGAATCTTCCCCACACGGAGTCAGGATCCCCACATGCCGGTCGCCTGGGCAGATGGGCTCGGGGCCAGGTCCCCTTTCGGGAAATTGGGCGGCAGCCCTTCGGTTACACACACACACACACACACACACACACACGGACCAGGAGGGGGAACAGCCCCTCCCCCGGTTACCGCTCTGGCCCTGGAGGCTCCTGCCACATCAGGTTGGGTCAGAAAGAGTGCCCCAGAGCCAGCCCCACGTAACTGCCCCCACGGGAGGCTGAGGGAAACCCAGCTAGGATCTGCGCCCAGACGCCTCCCCCCTCCCCCCCACCCCACCGCGGTCTTCTCATTTTCGAGGTGACCATGTCCAGGCCTGGCTCAGCCTCTGGAAGGATACTGTCAGGACCTGGGAGCCATCCCGGCTCTGGCTCCAGCCCCGAGTGGGTGGGGGAGGGAGCGGCATCTTACCAGGCTGCCAGCTCTGGACGGGGTCTGACAGGTCCCTGGAGCTCTGGCCCCTGTCACCACCACGTCAGGGCAGAGGCAGCGCGGGCCCAGAGGGAAGGCAGGACGGGCAGGTTTGCCAGAGAGGAAACCTGTGGTGCCAAGGTGGCCCCAGGGAAATGTTGGCACGAGTAGTGGGAGGGGAGGCCTCCGGGTCCAACCGGCCGCTGCCAGGAGAGAGGAGAGCCAAGGGTAGGAAGGCCCGGGAACAGGTCCAGCGGGGGTGCCCGCGCAGGCAGCGAGAGGGGTCGGGTCCAGTGGGTGTCAGGGCATGAGGGCACTGCGTTGTGTCTGGGGCTCAGCCTGGGAAGACACACAGCCCACCGCCCTGTGCCCAGACACACCCCGGGCAGCTGGTGCCTAAACCCCGGGGAAGGAGCCTCGCTCTGCCCGCATCTCGCCAGGTGCCTTTGGGGTCCCCCCACCTCCCCTGAGCCTGCCAGCACCTACGCCCGGGCACACCGACCTTGCAGGTGGGACAGGCCCTGCTTGCTACCCAAGCATGTGATGAGGCCAGACTCCTGCTGAGGGAGCCCTCCAGGGGGGGACACACCAGGAGCCGGGCAGGACCCTCGCTCAAACCTGGTGCCCGGAGGAACCAAGGCTCCCCCTCCTCACACTTCCCTGCTTGAGGGAGGAAACGCAAAGCCAGGGGCAGGGCCAGGTGCCCAGAGCCCGTGCCAGCCTGCCCCGAGCCTGGCTTAACCGTTAACCAGCATGCCTCACCCCGTGTCCCTCCCAGCTGGAGATCAGGAACCTGGGTCGGAGGGGACCCGCTGCACCCTCTGCCCAGGCCTGTGCGCAGCCAAGCAGGGAGGGCGGTAAATATTTGTCCTGCGGGAGTGTCCACGCAGGGCGTTCGGGGCAGATACTACAATTGCTCGGGGCCGGGCTGACTCCTGGAAGCGGGACTGGCACCGCCCGAGGCTGGCAGACAGCTCCGCGGAGCCCCGCTCACAGGCAGCCCGTGGCCAGCAGGGCTCAGAGGCGCCAAGCGCCACCGCGTCCTGGCCGGGCTCGGCGACCCCCCAGCCGCGAGAACAGAGCTCCAGGGCGGGCCTGCTCGGGCGGGGGCTCTCCCCCAGCGAGACCCGCGTGCAGGACCGCCCCCCGCCCCCCGCCCCTGCCCGCGCCCCTGCCCGCGCCCCTGCCCGCGCCCCGGGTCTGGCCCCGCAGCGACGCGCAACCTCGGCCTCGCGCTCCCCACCAGGCGCGTCTCGGGATGGGGGCGGGGCCTGAGGACCGGAGAGGGGCGGGGCCTAGGAACCGGGGGCGGGGCCTGGAGACCGGGGCGGGGCCCGAGCGGCCGGGGCGGGGCTCCGACGGCCCGGCCTCCTGCCTGTCCCATGCCCGCCGCCCTGCACCGGTGGGGGCGCGGCCGGGCCGGCGGTGCGGACCCGAGGCGAGCACGGAGGCCAGGGCAGCGGGGTGCGGGCCCGCGCCCTCGGAGCGCAGCGCCGGGTACGCTGGTTCCCGAGATCCCTTCCACGCTCCACGAGCGGCGGCCCGAGCGCGCCCGGCAGCTGCTGCGCCTCCTGCGCCAGGCGAGACAGGGAGCGGCCGCCCGAGCTGGAGTCCAGGGAGGGGCCGGGGCAGCGGGCAGCGGGCAGCGGGCCTGGGAGGGGCCCCGAGGCTGCCCCAGCGGGTTCCGAGGGGAGGGTACCGCTGGCTTCACGGGTGGGAGTCTAGTCTGGGCGACAGGGAAGGCGGGAGGCGGGCAGCAGGCCAGGGTGAGGGCCGCCCAGACCAGGAGAACTGATGGTGGAGGAGAGGGCAGGGGTGCCCATGCCTCTGAGGTTAGAGGTCAGTTGTGTGCTGAGGGTGCTCCAGGCCAGGAGCTAAGAGCCCAGATCCAGGCCTTGGCCGGGAAGGGGTGGGGGTGCTGGAGGAGTGGCACCCGTGGGCGTCTTGTATTGAGGGCAATGGAAGCCCTCAGCACCCCCTCCCCCCCTTCAGGGCGAGGGGGGACTGGGCTCTGGGAAGCTATATGCCTCCTCGCCATGTCACCCTGGCAGCCCAGGCAGCACCCATCCTCCGAAGGGCAGCTCCCGCCCACTGCGTACACCCTCCACTGGCACCTGTACCTCACACCACATCTGGACAGGCCAGGGCTCCCTCCCCCCCCCCCCCCACCGGCAACCTGAGTTCCAGACCCAAGCCCGGGGTTGCCCTAGTCCTGGTTCTGGTCCCAGCATCATCACTAGGCATCGCCCTGCCTCTCTGCCCACATCCCTACCCCTGCCCCCTGCCGTGAGCCGAAATCAGCCCCGCGTGCCTTTGGCCTGCACATGGGTGATGGAGGTGGGAGCCGGGCGGGCGTGAAGGACAGTGGTGAGCCAGGGCAGCCTGGGCACCAGCCAAGGCCACCGCCCCGCCTCCAGCCTCGCAGCCCCGCCTCTCCTGCTGCACTCCTCTCAGGGTGGAAGGGAGCGCCTGGCCCTTTAAGAGGAGCTGTCCAGACCAGCAGAAAGCAGGCTGCGGTCTGGGGCCCTGTCTGGGTCAGTCCACCCCCGCCCCCCCCCCCCCCCAGCTGGCATCTGGGACGCGAGTGTGAATGGTGTTTAAAATGTAAACGGCAGAGCCGCGAGGTGAATCAGCCAAACTCTCCAGAGGCACAGATTTCCCCCTGGGACGGCACCTGGAGCCCAGGCACAGCTGGGCATTCTGGGAAACAGCTAGGTTGCCCCCTCGTGTCCAAGAGGCTGGGATTTGAGGTGCAGTGAGAGGCCTGTCCTGCCCCATAACCCACAGGGACTCGGCAGTTGAGGCCTTTGGGCGTTCCCTCCTGGCCCCTCTGCCTCTGTGCCCCGGGGCTTATGCATCAAACAGGGCACCCTCGGCTGGGGGGACACACGTGGGTTCTGAGGCCCCTCCGCCCTGTGCCTGCCCCACCAGCTTGCCCGCCTCTCCTCTCACCGGACCCTCTAATGAAAGCCTTAGCGCCAGCCAGCCCTGGGTGAGAGTAACAGGAGGCCAGGCGCCTCGACGGCAGGGTCTACGCAGGGAGGAGAGACTTGGAGATGAAACAAGGAAGCTGGTGGGTCCGGGAGGGAGATGCCAGGCCCCCGAGAAGATGGGGATGGTGACATCCCTTACTGAGCGGGGGCACGGCTGGGGGGCGGGGGCAGCTTCAGGACAGACGGACACACCCAGTCTGAGCTGAAGAGGGAAGAGGCAAAGGGCCCCGAGAGAATTGGAAGACAGTGGCCTTTGGGGGTCATCCGAGGAGCCCCCAAAGGATCTCCCAGACAAGCCCACCCCCAGCCCACCCCCAGCGTGGTGTTTCACCTCCAGGGAGCCGACTAAGGGCCCTGGGACCTGCTTATCACCCCTCTGAGCTTCTGCTGCACCGCCCCTCTCATCTGAAAGGTCCCCTGGGCCTTAGCCGGTTTGGCTCAATGGATAGAGCGTCCTGGGTTCAGTGCCGGTCAAGGGCACACGCCTGGGTTGCGGGCTCGATCCCCATTGTGGGGCGTGCAGGAGGCAGCCGATCAATCCATGATTCTCTCTCATCATTGATGTTTCTCTCTCTCTCTCCCTCTCTCTTGCTCTCTGAAATCCATAAAAGTATATTTTTAAAAGTCCCACCTGGCCCTGGACAGCAAGGCTTAGGGAGAGAGACGGAGAGAGGCCAGTGGATGGGAGGGGCTCTGCTGGCCAGGAGGGGGCCCGGACAAGGACAAGGGTGGCCCGACTCCTGGTTCACTCAATTGTTCACCACCCACAGGATGTGGGCCTTGAGGGGACCCTCCTCACCGCCACCCTCTATGGGAACGTGGCACCCTCGATCTGGTGGATCCTATCTCCCACGACCTGCGCGTGACCCTGGCCCGGGACCTGCAGTGCCCCAAGAGGGTGAGGCCGGTGGGCAATGCCTCGGGCGAGGTGGTTTGATTGGCAGGGGGCAGGGGAGGCCGGGGCTGGGGGCAAGGAGCCCGGGCCTCATGGGCTTGCTGCCGGGCCTTGGGCAGGTCAGTGCCCCTCTCTGGACCCGGTGCCAGTTTCAGGGCGTTAGGCTGTGTTTTTCAGCCCTGAAAAGGCATGTGCTGGGTTGGCCTGAGGCAAGCGCCGTGCCCCAGGCCCTGAGGCCCGGCAGGCAGTTGTACGGGACGCTGCGGGTGGGACACAGAAGGTCCTGACCCCAACTCCCAGCCTCCGCTCCTGGACCAGGAGAGCCGCCCTCCCCATCCTCAGGTCCCCTTCCTGCAGGGATTCCCTTGGGGACAAGGGCTCACTGCTTCCCACAGCACAGGCAGGCCCCTCCTCCTGGTGAGTGGCACCTGCTACCAGCAGCCTCCCCCCCCTCCAGCATGCACCCCGTCTTCCCAGAACCCGGCTCTGAGGGCACCTGCAGACATCCTGCCATGAGCATAGGAGGTGCCAGGCTCCTGACACAGCCTATGGCCGGCCCCACCCCCACCCCCACCCCTTAGTCCCAGTGAGTCCCGCGTGAAACCGGGCACCCATCCCGCGTCCTGCCGGCTCCAGAACTCCCACGTCTCTACGCAGCCATCACCAAGGTGGCGGAGGTGGCCTTGAGCCTTCGCAGTGACCCCTGGGGCTGGCAGCGCCGTGTGCGCACGCTGGGACAGAGCTGATAGAGAACTCGTGGGTGGGAGCGTGCCCGGTGCCAGCCTCCGGAAGCAGGGCACCCAGTTCTGCCCACGCTGGGCCTCCGCAGGGGCGGACTGCACCATGTTAACCCTCCCAGCGCGGGCAGCCCAGACCCCGGCCCGGCCCCGCAGACGCGGCTCGAGGGAGAGGGAAGGGGAGCAGAGTGTGCTGACCTGGCTCGTTCCTAGCCTCTGGGGGTGGCGTCAGGGGAGTGGGGCTCCCTGGAGGGGCTGGTCCTGCCTCCCCTGGGACAGTCCCCGGGGAGCTCGGAGGGTGGGCAGCGAGCCCGCTGATAGCCTGAGATGCTGGCCCGGGGCCTGAGGAGAGGGAACAAGGGCCCATTGTCCGGGCTTCCTCCCGCCGGGCACTGCAGGCCTCAGACCAGCCTGCTCAGCTCCGGCGGGCAGCCTCCCGGGCTCGGTGCCAGGCCACGGCCGGGTCGGGGTGGGCAGGGGAGACGGTGGGCAGCTCAGGGCTCCATGACGAATGGCTGTGCTCTCCCTCACACTTGGATCCCCAGGGCCCCGAGGGGTGGGAGGATGTGGCCTCACTCTCCCAGCGCTGTGCCCCTCAGGACTCTCATCTACCACCTCACCCCTCACTCCAGGCAGCAGCGAGGGGCCAGCCTGCCCCCCAAGAAGACCCCGAGCTGGTAAGGGGAGGCCAGCCACAGCCCCCCTCACGCCCCCAGGGTCCCTCCCGGGCTGATGCGGAGAGGCGGGGCCAGTCCTGGGGGAGCACCAGTCCTGGGGGAGCACCAGGCTTCTCTCAGAGACGGAAGCCTGACACCCCGCCCTGTGGGCCGACCCCCTCCTCTCCATCGTGGTCCCAACCCTGGAGGTCAGTCCGGCCGAGGGCAGCAGACACTCCCCACGCCCAGCCGCACGCTCCGTATGACCCGCTACTCACTCCCCGAGGCCTCACTCTGGCCTGGCCCCGGGCAAAGCTGACCTTAGCAGGTGTCAGCTGAATCGCAGCGGACAGGCTGTGAGGGGGACAGTTCTGGGTGTGATTCCCATCCTACTGGGAAGGCAACTGAGCCAAAGTGGCTTGCCCAAGGCCAACCCCTGCCCCCGCCCCCGGATTTTCCTGCATCCCTCTGGGAATTCGGTGCCAGGCCTTTAGAGCTGGCCTGGTAGCTCACTCTGCCACGCATCCTCCTGTCACTCACTCCATCCCAGCCCAGGAACAGGCACCTGGACCCAGAGGCCCAGAACACAGCCCTGGGCTGTGCGGCTGCTGGATCAGGGTCCGAGCCCAGGGCTGCTGCACCAGGTGGCTTGCCCCAGCCCGGCTCCTGCTACCCGCCTGGCGGTGCTCCCAGCACATGGGATGGGGTGATGGAGGCCCCGGAGGTCCCCCAGGACCCAGGCGTCCGGTACTCAGCCTGGGGTCGAGGGGATGGAAAGAGGGGCTCAGCAGAGGCTGGTCGGCCCAGCACGCTGTGCAGACCCCCTAATAAAGGGGGTGCTCCCTCTGCCTCAGCCTTTCCTCATCGTGGACATCCTGCTGCGGGGTGGGGAGAGGGGGAGCCAAGCACTTAGGGACCCTGCCCGTCCAAAAGGGAGGGACCAGCCCGACCAGCGTGGCTCAGTGGTTGAGCGTCGACCTGTGAACCAGGAGGCCACGGCTGGATTCCCGGTCAGGGCACAGGCCCGGGTTGCAGGCTCGATCCCCAGTGGGGGGCGTGCAGGAGGCAGCCAGTCCATGATTCCCTCTCATCATGGATGTTTCTATCTCCCTCTTCCTTTCCCTTCCTCTCTGAGATCAATAAATTTTTTTTTTTTTTTAAGGGAGCGACTCGGACACCCAGGTGTAGGGGTCAGGCCCCTCTGTGGGCTGGGAGTTACAGGAGGCCTCACATCCGGGCAGGGCTTGGGCCGGGCTGGGGAGGGCAGAGCTCAGAGCCGGGCCCACAGCAAGCGCATGCCTCAGCCCGGGCTGCTGCCAGGAAGCCAGGCTCGTCTCCCACTGGGCCCAGCGCTGCCCTCCACCCCCGGCTGCCGTCCCCCCCACCCCCGGCTGCCGTCCCCCCAACCCCCTGCTGCCGTCCCCCAGGCCTCCTGTACGTGGTGAGTGGGCAACTCCACGGGGTTAGGAAACACATCAGAGTGAGACAGAGGTGTTCCCTCCGGGCCCTGCAGCCCATGCACACAGCCCTCCCCTGTGGGGACCCAGGAGCATGCGTGGGGCAGAGGTGAACACAGGCAGCAGCGGGGGCTCTGGGGCCAGGAGTCCTCAGCTGCCCAGGAGGCGCCTGCCCCCAGCAGAGGGCTCCCTTCCCACAGGCACCATCGGGCAGGCTCCGGCGGGAAGCCGAAAGCCAGCGGAACCCTCGGGCGTGTGGAGGGCTGGAGCTCGGCCCACGGCCCACGAGGTGCAGTGCAGGGCAGAGACAAAAGAGGAAGGTAGGGATGTGCAGGGGGAACAGACCCGGGTGAGTGATGCCCGTGGCCGAGGCCTGGAGGGCAGGGCGGGGGCAGAGGGACCCTGCTGGATGAGGAGACCCCGCAGCGGAGGGAAGCCCCATGGGCCAGGGAGAAGGCGGGGGTCCTGGATCCGTGCGCCCGGCCCCCAGCTCTGACCAGGGGGCTGCGCGTCGCATGGACTCCACAGCATCCTCGGGCTGGTGCTGGACGGCGGCCTCGGGGCCGGGGGAGATGGCCAAGGAGACTGAGCACAGGAGGTGCTGGTCCCGGGACCAGGCTGGGGCAGGGAGGAGAAGGCGCTCCCCGTCTGTGCTGCCACCCGGCCCCAGGTCAGGCCCCAGTCCACACTCTCCCAGGAGCCCCGACGGAGGGGGTAGAGGGGTGTGAAGCTCCTGTCAGCCCAGCTCTGCTTCTGACGGGCTGTGAGCCCTGCCAGCCACCCCCTCCATGCCTGGTCTGTCCTTTCTCCCAGGGGTCTGGCCCCGCCCAGGCCACCTTGCCCAGTGGCCCGGGGGCCACAGAAGCATCTCACTGTGTCCGCACCCGGGGGCATGGGGCTGAGGGTGGGAAAGCAAGGTGGGAGGAGGAAGGGGCCGGTGGCCAGGCCGGGAATGGGGAGCCGGCCCTGAGCCCAGCTGGCTGATAAGCCCGCTGCCACCCAGGCAGCCCGGCTCTGGTGCCTCCTGCTGGAGCGATGCCAGCTCCCTGCTGCCCTCCCCCGGCCCCCCTCAATCCCTGCCCACCACTGGCCCGGATTCAGCCCACGAACCTGAGTGTCCCCTGTCGGCGAGATTCCCCCGGGACGGTGCGAGGACCTGGGCTGGTGTCGCGGGCGGGCGGGCGGCTCTGGGAGAATCCAGGCGGCGGCAGCTGGTCTCAATCTCCCCGCCTCTTGGACGGAGACACTCGATGGAACAGCCGAGCTGGAGCACGAAGTGAGGCGGCCCCAGAGAGGGTTGGCCTTGCTGCCGCAGGTATCCCAGCCCTTCCGGCCTCGCCCCCTCCCCCCGGGTCCCCCACAGGCAGGGACACTGGGGAGGGGCTGTGACTCAGGGCCCGGTGGGCAGCGACCGCCGGACACTCAGCCCACGTTCCAGGCGGAGGCGGCGGCAGGTGGGCCTCCCTCGGGCCAGTCCTTCCCGGCCCGGTGTGGAGGCAGCCGGGCCACGCCACCCGCCGCCCGCCGCCCGCCGCCCGCCACCCGCCACCCGCCGCCCGCCGGTGGTGTGGTCCTCTCGAGGCCGAGGCCGGTCCCTCATTTTGGGAACCGGGTACACCAGGCCCCCCCTCATCCTGCTGGGTGGAGCGAGGATGACATCAGGTTTGGAAAGTGCCTGTCGCGTGGGGGGCACAGGGCGTGCCGGGTCAGGAGGGCCTCCGCCCAGGGATCCCGGGTGAGGATGGCAGGAGCCCAGGCCTTTGGGAGGCGGCAGAGGCAGGGCTGAAGCCTCTCTCGGGGCCAGGCGCTGTCCGATGGCCTCGGGCGCCTTCAGTTCTCTCTGGGCTGGAAGGAGGTGTGAGTCTACTATCACCCCCATTCTGTGGACGGGTGAGAGACGGGGAGCGGTGAGGCCATGTGTCCAAGGTCAGAGTCTAGAACTGGAGGGGCTGGGATGTGAGCCAGGCTGCCTGGCATCAGCCTGCCATGCCTAACCCGGTGTGATCGCCTCTCTCCCAGCTGACCTGGCCCAGGAGTCACCGGACTCCTGAGCAGGCCACTTCCCGTGGAGTCAGGAGGCCACCGTGAGAGCCTCCTGTGGCCGGGAGCAGACCTCCGGGTGCGGCCCCTGGAGAGACACCAGTCAGGCCCTCCCCAGGCCTCAGTTTCCTTGTACGCAGAATGGGTGGGAGGAGGACGGCGAGGATGCGGGCTCTGCCCTCTCCCAGGATCGAAAGGGACTAACGAGGAATGGGCTTGGGAGCACGTCCCTCAGGGGCTGAGCGTCAACCCAGGAACCAGGAGGCCGCGGTTCGATTCCCGGTCAGGGCACAGGCCCAGGTTTCAAGCTCGATCCCCAGTGGGGGGAGTGCAGGAGGCAGCTGATCCATGATTCCCTCTCATCATTGATGTTTCTATTTCTCTCTCTTTCTCTCTGACATCAATAAAAATATATTTAAAAAATAAAATCAATTAAAATATTTAAAAATATTTAAAAGATGTTTTTTCCAGGTATTGAGTTCTAGATATATATATTTTTAATTATCACTGAGGGAAAGACAGAAACATCGATGTGAGAGAAACACATGGATTGATTGCCTCCTGCACTCAGGGCCCGGGCGGGGGAGGATCCTGCAACCGAGGTACGTGCCCTTGACTGGAATCGAACCTGGGACCCTTCAGTCCGCAAGCTGACACTGTATCCACTGAGCCACACTGGCCAGGGCTGCATAGTTAATTAATCAATAATTTATTTATTTATTTATTTAAATATATTTTATTGATTTTTTACAGAGAGGGAGATAGTTAGAAACATCGATGAGAGAGAAACATTGACCAGCTGCCTCCTGCACATCCCCCACTGGGGATATGCCCGCAACCCAGGTACATGCCCTTGACTGGAATCGAACCCGGGACCTCTCAGTCCGCAGGCCGACGCTCTATCCACTGAGCCAAACCGGTCTCGGCTAATCAATAATTTAAAGATGTTGCTTCACTTCCTTCGTGCTTGCATTACTCAGGGAGACATGCCATCCTTGTCTTAGCTTCTTTGATGACAACCTTTTTTTCTCTAGCCACTGCTTCTTTTTTTCTCTTCACCGCTGGTTTTGAGCGATGCCTCAGTATCGTTTTCCTCATGCTTTTTCTACTTGGAGTTCATTTAGCTTCTTGGATCTGTGGGTTTATACTTTTCATCGAATTTGGGAAGTTTTGGGCCCCTATTTCTTCAAATAACTTTTCTGCCCCCGCCATTTCCTCTCTTGAGGGGACTCCAGCTGCCCATACACGAGGCCCTTGAAGTTGCCCCATAGCCTTTCCTTTCCGGATTCTTTTTTCTTGTTTCATTTTAGTTTCTATAGCCAAGCCTTCAAGTTCACTCACCTCTTCTTCTGCGATGTCTCCTCTGCTGTGAACCCAGCTATAGAAGTTCATGGGAAGGTTTTTCTTCTCCCTTCTTCCTCCTCCACCTCCTCCTTTTTCTTTAAATCTTCCATCTCACTACCTAACTTTTTGAATTTATAAACAGTTACAATGTTTTGATGTCCTTTTCTGCTAATTCTGAGCCAGTTTTAAATCTGTTCTCATTACTCTCATCCTGGGCTGTGCTCCTTGCCTGTTCGGTCATCTCTGATTGGATGCCAGACATTGTGGATTTTACCTTGAGGGCGCCAGCTCCTTTTATATCCTCACAAATCTTTCTGAGTGTTGCTCCAGGATACGGCCTATTGGCCTGGAAATACTTTGACTCTTTCAAGCCTTATTTTTATGAATTGTTAGGCACGTCCAGACAGTGCTCAGTCGAGGGCTAATTATACCTCACTGATGAGGCCAGACTTTCCTGAGAACTGGTACAGGGTGTCCCACGCAAACACTGCCTTTATAATTACTCAATGTGTGTGGATACATTTTTGGGACACCCTATATTACTATTTTTTTACATTTAATTATTATTTTTTTAATCCTCACCCGAGGATATTTTTCTATTGATTTTTGGAGAGTGCAAGAGAGAGGGAAAGATTGATGTGAGAGAAACATCGATTGGTTGGCTTCTGCATGAGCCCCCGACCAGGGCCTGGGCTGGGGAGGAGGCTGCAACCCAGAATCGAACCCAGGATCCTTCGGTCTGCAGGCCGGCATTCTACCCACTGAGCCAAACCAGCTAGGGCATACATTTAATGTTTATTTGTATGAAGTTTTGACATCTTGGGGCCTAGCTAAACCTGGAGAGACTGCCTCTCCCAGAGTGGGTTAATTCCTGAAAGATAGTAAACCACGTGCCCGCGAGTAGGACACTCACGTGCACATTAACGAATCAGTCTGCCCCCCCCTTCCTGTGACTCTCACACCGCCAGCCACTATCTTCCCTGCCCTCAAGCCACCTGGCCAAGCGCGGGGAACCGGGGACCACCCCACAGCCAGAGCCCTCTGCATGCACTCAGAATACCCGATTCTACACTTGCTCAGCACTCCCACCCTGCCTCACCCCTTCCTTCCGTGGAAACCACAGCACTAACTCACCCTCACCCCCACCTCCTGCCACACCCCGTGAGGCCCAGGAGGCCCGAGTGGAATGGTCTGCTCCCTCCTCTTGGGAATTACAAGTAGGAACTGCTTGTCGGCAGTTGTCTCTGTCGCCTCACCACAGCTGATTAACACGAAGTCCTTGGTACGGATTAGAAGGGCCGTCTGCCTCTACCCAATCTCCGGACTGGCTGGGAAGAGGGGCCATTCCAGCTCAGCTTGCTGCCAGGCACCGTCCTAACCCTTTCCACAGCTCGCGCCCAAGCCTCGGTTAGTGTCCGTGGATGAAGAATGGGGTCCCAAGGAAAGTCACCTAACAAGGTGACCTGATCGTAAGTTCCTAACTGGGCAGGTCACGATGCGTAGCCACACTCCAGGGCTGTGACTTCTTCAAACGATTTTTAAAAAATCTATTTTTATCGATTCCAGAGAGGAAGGGAGAGGGAGAAATATCAATGAGAGAGAATTCTGGATCGGCTGCCTCCTGCACGCCCCCTACTGGGGACGGAGCCCGCAACCCAGGCCTGTGCCCTTGATAGGAATCGAACCGGGGGCTCCTGGTTCATAGGTCAACACTCAACCAGAGCCACGCCAGCCGGGCTAAAAAATTCCACATTTTTTACTGGGAACATTTAATTAGAAACAAAACGCGAGAACCCGCTTCACTGTCAGGACATCGGTAGGGAGACGACTAAGGTTCGCCGTGTAGAGCCGTGCACGGCTGGCACTCCCGCACGCTTTCCGGGGTGAACCGTGCCCGAAGCCCGCTTTTCAGATTCTGGGTGCAACTCACTGCTAAGTGTAACGGGTGCTGTTTTACAGTCAAGTGTAACTTATGCAGTGGTCTCTCTCTCTCTCTCTCTCTCTCACACACACACACACACACACACACACACACACACAGACACACTCGAGCCCAGGGCCCCATACACGGAATCAGGATCACCCAGCTGGTAGCAGGGTTAGTGCTTAGAATGCAGATCCCCGAGCCCCCTCTAGTCCAACTAACCACCATTCCTAGGGTGGGGCCTTGGAATTTTTTTTTTGAATCCACTATTTTTAAAATCTTTGCTGAAAGTATTACATAGATCCTCCCCCCCACCCCCCAAAACCACTTCTAGCTGGCTCCCGTCCCACCCTCCAGGCCCTCACCACCCGTTGCCTGTCCACGGGTGATGCCTAGATGCAGACAAGTTCACTGGGTGATCTCCTCCCGCCCCCTCCCCTGCCTTCCCTGAGGTTCCAGTCTGCTCTGCCGTCTCTGGGGGAATCTTCATTTCCAACAGGACGCCCAGCTGATGTTGGAAACCACTGCTCCCACTCGCGACACTCACACCCAGGCTTCACGGCCAAATAACCCACGTCTGCACAAGGCGACCAGCACAGAAGCCACGCAGCCGACGCGGGGGCTGGGGCGTCACTTCTACCTGAGAGAACGCACGGAGAAAGACTCTAAAGAGAAACTCAAGGAACAAGTTTTTCTGACCAGAAACAACACGTTAATTCTTGGTCAAATCTAAAACAATCCATGTGGGGAGTCAGTTCATCGGAGGTGCCACACCCAGGAGCCCCTCCCCTGGAGTGGTGCTGCTTCACGGAGCCACCAGGCAGGTCGTCACGCGTGGGAGGAGCTGGGGAGCTGGAGCAAGACGCAGCGGCTGCTCTGGGAGTCTGAAGCCTTACTTGCCGGGCCTGGGTACCTGCCCGACCTCACCAAGGCTTGCTCCTTAAGAGGGTGGTGGTGGTTTTTTAATTTAAGAGAGGAGAGAGAAAACACGATCTGCTGGTTCACACATTTATGCATTCACTGGTTCTTTGTGTTTTCTTCCCAATTACTTTGAGAGAAAGGGAGAAATGTTGATGTCAGAGTGCAACATTGGTCAGCCGCCTCCGGCACGGCCCCCCATGTGATGAGGCCTGCAACCCGGGCATGCGTCGACCGGGAATGGAACTGGCACCTTTTGGTGTACAGGATGCTCCACCAAACGAGCCACACCGGCCAGGGCTACTGGCTGATTCTTGCATGTGCCCTGACCAGGGGTCGAACCGCCACCTGGATGTATCAAGACAACACGCTAACCCAGCGGTCGCCAGGCTTTCAGACCTCACGGAGCACTGGTTGGCATCGCTGCTCTAACCACCTGAGCGACCGGCCAGGGCCGCTCCTTCGGGCGTTGTATTACAGGAATAATAAAGAGGCGGTTACCTCTTGGCAGTGTCCTGAGGATGAAGCGAGGCTTGTTGAGAAAACCCGCCTGACGCCAGCTGAACAGATGCCCTGGGCCGTCTCCCTCCTCCATCACCTGAACACCGAGTGCCACGGGCGATGTGCCCCGGGCCAATCACGGACCGTCCGCAGGGGCTCTGCCGTCGCTCACCCTTGCCGGAGCCCCTGGCAAGACCTTTCAGCCTGACTCCTGCCGAAGCTTTCCCCATTTCCCTGTCTGCCAGTTTTTTGCTTTGCCTGCCCTACCCTCTACCTTTGCGACACAGAAAGCTGTGGTTGTGCCAATCAATGGGGAGATGCTCTGATCAACGCCCGAGAATCCGTCCCCACAAACCTGCTTACAAAGCCAGGAGGGGAGCCACAGACGGTCACTACCGTTCTTTGAATTACCGTTTAACATCAGACGACTCCCGCCAAATGCGAAGCCACCAGGGTTTCCAGGCTCAGAGGTCAGAGGACTGGACTGTATCACGGGCCAGGACCACCCATATGGTGTTTTTCAAGCTGAATTGATGACGCTTCCATAAAGGTGACCTGAACGCAGCACCACGCAACGCCCATGTCTGCAGATAAGATGGGAGCCTGTGCGCGCGCTGAGGGCTCAGCCGGCCAACTGGCCTGGAACAGCACTTTCAACTTTTATCAAGAACTGCGCTGCTTCAAAGTCCTGGCCTGGTCCCAGGAGATCTTCCAGGGTGTCAGAGTTTAACCTGCTGCCAAAGCAAACAGAACGCCAAACTCCAAAATGAACACATAATCCGCATTTTCACAAAAAGAAAAAACAGCCACCATCTTTATTTAGTTGAATATTTCTCCTGATCTAAAAAGAAAGATGTCATAAGAACAGTGAGGACCATACACAGAGCACACACGCCAGCGAACCCAGAGGATCTGCAAGGACAAGGGCACAGTTCTGAGCAGCAGACGTTTATCTTCGCTTCTGGAAGATGTTCCCGCGCCCCATTCCGCGTCCTCTTCCTCTCGCGGCCACTAGAAGGGGGGGGGAGAGGACCAGTCCAGTCAGCATGGCAGCGAGTGCTCGCGCCCCAGGGCCTGGAGCTCTGGGACACGAGCACAGGGAGGGCCTGAAAGGCCACCTGGCCCCACACCACGCTCGCCCCCATCGCCTTTCACGAAGGAAAATGGGAACCAGAGGGACAAGCATTGACACGGAGCGTCCGAGCGGCAGCCGGCACCGCTCTCCGCTAGAGGCTGACGGGCAGAGCACCGAGAGCAAAGGTCGTGTGGGGAGCAAGTCTGAGAACCACGGAAAGACGAATTCCCAGAGCTGGCCTAGCGCGAGCTCATGAAACAGGGCAGATGCATTTAGTTCACACTTAAAATGTGGGAACACAAACAGTTAAATGTTAACATCTGTTAAATCTGGGTGAGGGGTTTCATTGTCCTTTGAGCGATTCTGCTTGTATGAAACGTCTTACGATAGCGACACAAAAAGAAAACAAACTCACAGAAAACACAACCATACAAGTGGTACAGGAGCCTGCTGCTCTCTGTGACTAGGGGCCTCGGGGAGCCAGGGGCTCCAAGGGACGGGGAAAATATTCTCATGGCTACAAACTGGAGCTGCCCTCTCTCCGCCTAGAGCAGTGGTTCTCAACCTTGGCTGCCATTAGGATCACCTGGGAATCTTTTTAAAACCCTGATTCCTGGGCCTCATCCTCCGGAAGTTCTGTTTCTTTGTTACTAATGTTGTGGCCCCACCCCATCACAAAGAAACAGAATTTCTGGAGGATGAGGCCCAGAAATCAGGATTTTAAGAAGATTCCCGGGTGACTCTAATGTGCAGCCAAGGCTGAGAACCCCTGGCTTCGAGCCTGGAGCTGCCCTGACGGGGAGGGAAGCCACCCGAGAACCAGCCACACGCTGACAGCACCAGGGCCAGGGCTCGGAAAGGCACAGGCGGCTCCGGCGGAAGCCAGCGGACCTGGGCGGCTCACTGCCAAGTGCCTCCTGGTGCAGAGCCACTGGCTTCGCCTTCTGCTGGAGATGGTGGTGTCACGGGGACAATGAGCATGCGCTCCCGGGAGGGCAGGGGGGGCAGCAGTCCTAGCAGGGAAGCTGGCCTTTCTGCCATCATTCCTTGTCCAGGACAAAAGGTCCAGAGCTTCTATCTCCCCATCACCGCCTCCTGTCTAGGACGGGCGAGATGAACGGATCAGCATTTGGGAAGGCATTTTAAAGGATTCCTTTATTGTACCTTTAAACCCCAAGCTACCTCACGAGATACACACAGCAGCTAAAGATGCTGGTAGAGAACCAGGGACTCTCCCGCACCGTTAACCCGTATGTTGAAGCCAGTGCCTCGGGAACACCTACCTTGGGCCTTGAGAATTGCAGCTTTTCCCCGGCCGGCCCCCGAGCCTTGGTTTTTATTTTTCATGCTCTTTAACATGGGCGCGTTTTTCAGCATGTCAGGCAGAATCAGGAAGCGGATCTTGCTCCCACGGATGTACACCTGCTCCAGCTGGGCCACTCGGCCGTCTCTGTATGTGACTGTGATGTTGGACATCTGGAAGAAAATCACCAGCTCATCAGCGAGGGCCAACAGGCCAGTGGAGAACAGGGGCACAGAGAGGGGAGCAGCCCTGGCTGGTGGTGCTGGGGGCCCAGAAACGCACCAACTACCGTCATGAAATAAAGGAACAGGCAAAGCCAGGGCCTGTGCTAGGCCCTCACATACACGGTCCTCACAGCACCTCCAGTGGGTATGAGCTTTACCACTTTTACAGCTAAAAACACGAAGCTCTTGTCCGAAGTCCAACAGCCAGAATGCAGGGAGTCGCCTCACAGCCAGCGGCCAGGCTCCAGGGCACCAGCTCTGCTCTTCTGCCCCATCAGCGTGCGAGGCGCTCTCAGTGGTGATACCTGGAACAGCTCTGACCTGCCTGTCCCAACTCTGCCCTCTCCTGCATCCGCCCGCACAGGCTGCAATGCCATGGAGGCCACAGGCAGGCGCCAGATGCGTTCTATCCCCCGAGAGTGCACTCTGGACCACTCCCCTGGCTTGAGTGACTAGGGACTGAGAAGCATGAAGGGCCTGGAATACCCAGAGGGTTAAGGAGGGGCTGGCCCCCAGAGAGACAGGGCACTCAGGCAGGAACCCACAGATGCAAGGACTGCAGCAGTGGACTTGGGACGAAGGACAGGGCAGCACTCTGGGAAGATGTACATGCTACATGGATAACTGTGGGACGGAGGCGGGGAGCCGAGAGGTGAGGTCGGCCAGGAGGCTGGCGTGGCATGGGAATGGGACATAAGCCTGCTAGTGCCAATCTCAACGGGCGCCACATTTCCCAGGAAAAGGAGCTGATTTTGAGTCTTCTGGAGGAAGGAGGGTTACAATTTATTCAGAACGGGCCACGCCCACTGCAGAGACGGGTGCTGCCTCCCGGGTCCCTGACAGAAGGCTGGCATCTCAGACTCACTCGTTCTCTTCAAGTGCCAGCTGACCACCAGCCTGTGCCTGACACCCAGCGCGCAGAGACGAGCACTCCAGGGCCGCCCGCCCTGTATCTGTGAGCTGAACAGTTTCTAGAGTTGCAACCACTGACCCTGTTAGACCCTCAGGGCTCAAGTTTCCCATCATCTTCGGCTCCAGGCCCAACACCCCCCGTTTCTTAGCAAATGTCCAGTGTCTACGTCCTTGCCACCTGTTCTAAGAACATCCTGACCTCTGGTGCCACACACGAACAGCAGGGGTGCGGGTTAGACTGCCCGAGAAACGTGGACCCGGCCAAGGTTCACAATACCAGCCCACCTGTGACCCCACAGAGGGCAGAGGCCCAGCCCCACCACTGGTCAGGGATGTAGCCCTGCTAAGTCTCCTGGCTCCCCGGAGCCTCAGTTCACTCACCTACAAAGTGAGGAAAAACACCCCATAACGAAGCCAGTGTCCCAGGAGATGGCACACACCCTCGGAGATACAGCCTGCCACCATCCCCACTCGAGAGGGAGCGGCACAGCCACCAGAGGCAGAGCTGTCTCCCTGTTCCCTGCCTGAGGCCACACTGCCCCCGTGTGGCCTGCTGGTGTGAGCCCAGGCCCCGACTGAGCCCGCTCTTCCGCACAGACCACCCCACACTGCCTAGAGCCACCCAGGAGCCAATGAAATGAGACGAGTCTGTCTGAACGTTCCTGCTGCCTAGCACACGACAGGACCGCAGTAAATGGAGAATCCGAACAGTGACAGCTAAAAAGGCTATTGTGGGGGAAGCAGATGAAATTAAAGGAAAAAAGTCTCCTTTGGGGGCTGGGCTGCCAATCCTCCTTCAGCATAAACTGCACATCTCACTCCTTCTGGTCACAATCTCCCAGACCGTCTTGCAAATCCCTGACAGAGGCTGTTGTGTAAGATCAAACAGACGTAAACTACGTGTTTCACAAACTGTGTGTGTTCTGGCCGGAGCGGGAAAGAGCCCAGTACCATCTGACTCCTATTAGAACCCCGAGAACGGCCGCTGCTACTCTCACGCTCCCCGGGAGCGCCAGCGGAAATGACTGCGCCGTGTCCCGAGCCCGCAGTCCGCTGCCCACCCACCACACGGCGCCTTAATAAGCCTGAGCTACATTCCCACGTAAGACAAAGGCAGGAACTCGAGTGAACTAGGTTTTAATATAAGCCGGGCAGAACACCCAGTTTACTCAACCTCCCAAATAACCACAATGAAACACAGATGGCACAGCCAGCCCGGCTCCCAAGGGAAACGGCGTCTTGGAGATCGCAGCACAGCAGTCCCCACGGCTCTCCATGGTCCGAAAAAAAGGAAAACTTCAGAAATAAGCGACTCATAAGCTTTAAACTGCGCGCCATTTTGAGTAACATAATGAAATCTCATGCCCTCTGCCCTGTCCCACCGGGGACGTGAATCGTACCTGTGTCCATCCAATTCACAATATACACACTGCTCAGCTGTCAGTCCCTTAGTAGCCATCTGCTTATCAGGTCAACTGTCATGGTGTTCAAGTAACCCGTATTCTACTTAATCACGGTCTCATGGACGTTTGTTACAGTATATTGTTATAACTGTTCTAGTTTATTATTAGTTACTGGAGGGCCGATGCACGAAATTCATGCAAGAGTAGGCCTTCCTTCCCCTGGCTACCGGCACAGCCCTGGCTTCGTCCAGAAGGTTGTCTGAAAGGATGACTGGTCTAAATTAGCATAATTTACAAATTAAACTTTATCATAGGTATGAGTGTGTAGGATACTATCGGTTTCAAGCATTTCCTGGGGGGGGTGGTGGTGGTGGTGGTGGAGGGGGCCTTGGAACGT
Source organism: Myotis nattereri (assembly GCF_964212035.1). Lineage (NCBI taxonomy): Eukaryota > Metazoa > Chordata > Mammalia > Chiroptera > Vespertilionidae > Myotis > Myotis nattereri. The sequence continues at coordinate 27,084,935 of NC_138095.1, read as the reverse complement.
CCCCCCTTGGCTAAGAGGGGCTACTACACAGTGCAAACTGTTCCGGCTGCCCTCGCAGAGTAATCCCGGGGGAGGCGCGCGGCTGGCCCCTGCTGCTTGACAAGCACCTGCTTATTTACTCCGCAACCACAGTCCTAGGCTGAGGCGCTATTTCCATCCCTGGTTAGAAAGGAGGGAACAGAGGGTGAGAGGCCCACACCCACTCCGAGTCACACTGGGTGGCAGGCCGCACCCTGACTCCAGAGACGGCCACCCCCAGGGTCTGCGTGCTTCACCTCACACTGGCTGCATCTGAGACCAGCAAGGTCACGTGGCCCGACACCCTCACAGCACAAAGGGGCAGCCTGAGGTCCAAAAAATTGCTGGGTAAACACATCAGGCTTCCCTAACCCCCTCTACTCACCAAACTAAAGAACCTTACAATGAACGATGCCTTAGCCAGCGGATTGGATCTCTGACAGTGGTGCCTCACCAGGGCAGAGGAGGCAAGCCCCACAGGACCTACAGAGCGCCCACCTCCCCATCTCCACGGCATCGACAGAGGAGAGAAACCTGCCGTCACCGATGCCTACCTCCCTGCCCCAGAGGGTCAACCTGGCAGGGATGATGCTCAACACTACAAGCAATCACAAATAAATGAATAACCCTGGTAAGGAACCAGCAGTTAAGACACCTGATCTGACCAGCTGCTGTGGCTCAGTGGTCAAGCGTTGACCTATGACCCAGGAGGTCATGGTTTGATTCCTGGTCGGGACACAGGCCCGGGTTGCAGACTCCATCCCCAGTAGGGGGCGTGCAGGAGGCAGCCGATCCATGATTCTCCCTCATCACTGATGTTTCTCTCTCTCCCTCTCTGAAATCAACAAAAATATATTTAAAAAAAGACACCTGATCCAGTGTGACCGTGGGTAAGTCACTTTATCCAGCTGACCTTCAGTTTTCTCACCCGGGAAGCATTAAGTCACCATATGTTAAATCACGTGCAAGGGGCTGAGCTAACTGCTGCACACACATAACTCGTCTGGTCTGCAGGACAGCCCTGGGGTGTGGGTGGCACCCGTGGCAGCCTGGGGAGTACTCGGCTGAGATCTCCCTTCAAAGGAACAACAGTTTGTAAGGAACACAGGGAGCCGACAACCTCCAGCTGCACCTGTGGGCTCCAGAGAGGCCACTCCCTCCCCAGGCTGCCAGCCAATGACTGACCCCTGCAAGGGGACGAGGGCCAGCCATCAGGGCATTTCTGCCCACTCTAGACTCCTCAGCCGCCCCCCCCCCCTTAGTATGTTTTTATTGATTACAGAGAGGAAGGGAGAGTGAGGGATAAAAACATCAATGATGAGAGAGAATCATGGACCGGCTGCCTCCTGCACGCCCCCTACTGGGGATCAAGCCCGAAACCCGGGCCTGTGTCCTGACCGGGAATCGAACCGTGACCTCCTGGGTCATAGGTCGACACTTGACCACTGAGCCACGCCGGCCGGCCGGCCTTTTCAATCTTGGCATCTGTACCACAGGACCAAAAGTAACACCATCCCATGTTACAGATGGGGAAACTGAGGTGGTCAACATGCCAAGGTCATGTAAGATCCAAACCAACATCTGTTTACACAGTCCACGCTCTTAACCGGTGGTTGAAGGAACAAAGGAGAGTGTGCTGACACCCTCTGCGATGGTACACAAACCCACAGGATTCTAGCAAAAGGCAAAACCGTGCCACGGGAAGGGCACCCTATCAGGAAGCTGCTCCATCAGTTACGGCAGGGTGACAGTCACAGAGGAGCCCTTTAATCGTATTCTCCCTACTAAGGGAGGGCAACACTCTCCCCAAACCCACTTACCTCAAAAGGCAGTTGCTCTAATCAAACGAGACTCATGTCTCCAAGAAAAACGGCAAATAAACACAGTATGTGAATGTTACCTGCAAAGCGCTATGCAAACCTGTGGCGGCGAACGGATAATGGCCCAACCCGGGGGGGGGGGGGGGGGGGGGACACTCCAAGGAAAGGGAGGAGGGCCTTCTCTGAGGCAGGTCCCCAGACCAGCGGAGAAAACGAAGGACAAAGCTGACTCTTCCAGAATCCCATGGGACTCTGATCCCCGCCCACCCCGTGGGCCTGCAACACCACCCCTAGCACACAGGGGGCGCTGGACAAAGCCCTGCTCATGGGAACAGCGTCCAGGAGCCCTCCCGTCACCAGCTGTCTGTCTGCTCTCCGGGCCAGGGGCACCGGCGCCCCACAGCGGGAAGCGCACGGCTACCTGGCAGTTCATGTTGTCCTCCGCCTCGATGAGCTTCCCGCGGTACACCTCGCCGGTGTTGGTCTCGCACGTGACGATGTGGCCCTCCGCTTCGTGCAGGACTTTGATGGGCACGCCGATAGACATCTTGGCAGGAAGCGAGCTCTACAGCGAGAGAGGCAAGTTGGCTCAGCGTCCAGGGCCCGAGCAGGCACAGCCCATGCCTCCCTCCCTGCTGCCCTTTACCCCCAACAAATAACCAATTCTGCGCGCGGGTCGGGCACGAGGGGGCTGTAATGCATGGACCTTCCGATGGATTGCCCACCCACAGTGGCGGGTAACCAACACCCTTCCGGGGACCCATGATATCGACCCGAGCTGCCCAACGCGGCAGCCGCTGTCTACCTGCAGCGACTTAAATTATAAACCGACAGGCACATCTACAAGAGGCCGTGCACTGAGTGCAAGCCCTCCGATGCCCTCTGACCCCCACGTCACCATCCAGGCTAAAAAGCAAACATCAGCGCGCGCACCGTTAACCGTGTGCCCTAAGCAAGGAGGCGCTCATCTCGGAGGAAAGACATCAGCACAGGGCAAGCGCCTGGCGGCTAAGGAAACACGGACAAGCCGCGGATGTTTTATTCCCGAAACGAGTGGCGGCGGAGGGTGGAGACTCATCGTGGGCGCGTGCGGCTGGGAGACAGGCTCCCTGAGGAATTAAACGTGGAAGCGGGAGCCGCTGCAAGACGGACAGGAAGGAAGGAAGGCGCCAACAGAAAGGCAACGGCCCCTGCGAAACGGACACGGCTTAGCAGCAGGGAAAGGTGGTAAAACGCAGGGAACAGCGTGGAAAGCCCGCGGGCACCGGCGCCTGGAGGGAGATGGAGGCCACGATGCGAGGACGTCGTAAAAGGATGCAGGGGGGCGAGGCAATCGGCCGGAAATGGCTTCCCGGCCTCGGCTGCACGCTTGGAGCCCACCGGCCCGGGGACGTACGGAGAGCCAAGGGCGGGTGCTCAATGGGCTCCCAGCGGGCGCCGCGGAGGCCACGCTGATGCTCGGCGGCCCGACTTCCCGCTCTCCCCCTCCCCGAGCCCCGCGGCGCCCCACGGCGGTGCGTCCTTCTCCGTCCCCGGCCGCTCACGGGGGCCTCGGCCTACCCCCGCCGGCCCCTGGCCTCTCCTCACCGGCTCCGGCCTCCTCTTTCCTCCCGGTGCAGCGGCGGCGACTCAGGCGACTGCGAGAGCGTGAGGCGAGCGAATGGCGGTCCCGCGCTCCCAGAATACCTCGCGCTCCCAAAACGCCGCGCTCGGAGCCCGTCCCCTTCCGTTTCCTAGTGGAGAGCGTCCTCCTCACCCCGCCGGCTGGGAAACCTGGACTCTGGCACGATCGTTCCGGCTCCGGAAGAGAGGGCTGATGACGGGGGGTGGAGGGGGTAGGGGGGGAAAAGGGAAGGGAGGTCCAGGTGCCGCCGGAAATATCGACCCTCAGGCCAGCAAGGGGACGGGGGATCGCGTTCCCAAGCACCCCGCACTAGGCAGGGATCTGGGGGCTGGGCCCGCGGATCGGGGCGGCGGGGGTTGAGGCCGAAGGCTAGGACCCCCTTCACAAGTCAACCTTTGGGGCGCCCTGAGCGAGGCAGGTATTTCACCGTACGGACAGGGAGACAGGAATAGAGTAAGGGGGGAGGAGGGTCGCCCCTGAAGGGATTCGAAATAGGGTTCGGTTTTCTGGAACCCGGCGCTGTCTGGGGTAGGACTAAGCTTGGACATGAGGCTGAGCGCCTTTGGGGAGCCAATGCGCGCTGGGCTCCGGGGCGGGACTCATGAGAGGGGCGGGCTTCCGGGGCGGGGGTTCCCCGGCGCGGGACTCATAGGGGGCGGGGCTCAGGTGGGGGGCGGGGCCTCCGGGGAAAGGGGTGGAGAAGGGCCCGCGCGTCTGCGCGAGGATCGGGGAAGGGGTGGGGTCACCAGAAGCCGAGGCTGCGCATGGTCGGGGCGGGCTTAGCGCTGGAGGCGGGGCCTCTAGCAATGGGAGTCGGAGGAGGGAACGGGAGGCCCTGGGAAGGGGCGGGGCGTAGGGAAGGGGCCGGGGCGGGGCCGGGGGCGGTGCAGCCGCCACCTCCCCCTCTCCCCTCCGCGTTGGCGGCAGCGGCGGTGGCGGCGGCGGAGGAGGAGGAGGAGGAGGAACCCGACACACTCCGGCCCCGCTCCCGCCCCAGCCAAAGCCGAAGCTGCAGCCGGCGCCAGGCCGGGGCCATGGGCGCCCCGCGCCGCCCGGGTCATGAGAACGGAGGCGGAGGCAGCGGGGCCGTCGCTGGAGCCCGGTTAGTGCCTCTCTGAGGGCCCAGCCCTCGCCCCGGGGAATGCGGGGCGCCCCGTCCTAGCGCGGGGCAGGGTCCGGCCGCGCGACCTTGGGCCGACCGCCGCCAGCCGAGCGGCGATAGAGGCTCGAGCCGAACCCGGCCAGGTGTGCACGGCCGCCTCGGCCCGCACCTCCGAGCCGCGGTCACAGGCCATTCCTGGTCCTCCCAGGGCCGGGGCCGCCGCAGCTCTGATGGCGATCCTGCTGGGAGGGTCCCCCCGGGCTGTGAGGCAGGGGCGCCCCCTTTCCTCCAAAGCGCAAAGTCCTGCGGGAGCCGCCTTGGGAGATCCTGACCCGGGGGGATCCGGGGCCTGGAAGCACCAGGAGCTGCTGAGAGCGCAGAGCCCTGCCGGGCCCTCCCCCGGGCCTCCCCCGGGCCTCCCGGACGCGGCGTTTCGTCTGCAGCTCTTCGCCCTCTGCTCCCTTCTGCCCCAGGGTGGCCTGAGTGCCTTTGGGGCGGACCCCAAGCGCACCCTCCGCGCCCTGATGCTCGGGGTGCTGCTCCAGGAGGGAGGGCGAGGCAGCGACTGTGCCCAGCGACTGTGCCCAGTGCTAGTGCAGAAAACTCAATGAGGTGCCCGCTCGGGGGAAGGTCAGGACACCCGGGTGTCCCACCGGGGAGTGGTGCCAGCCAGGAGTCGGGTCTGATGCTGTCCTGGGATTTGCATCCTGCTCCCCCGGCTCCGTGCTCTCGGACCAGGCCCCGGCCTTCCCTGAGGTCAGGCAGGAATGGCTCACCCTCAGGGGGAGCGCCCCTGAGCAGGCGCTGTGGGAATTGTTTACCTTCAGTGCCTGGCTAATCCTGTAGCCACCCCAGGACGGGTTACCATAGTTATTTTCGCTTTCACAGAGGAGCTGACTGAGGTGCTCAGTGTCAGGGCCAGTGTCCCGCTTTCCGCCCTTGGTGACAGCTGCCAACCGAAGCCAGCAGGGCCGTCTGGGCAGACCTAGCCCTCAGGTGGGCAGCCCCTCTGCCCCAGCGCCCACAGCGAGCAGCGGCTTGGGCTTGGAAGGGCTTGCCTGCCCTTATCACCCCCCACAGGAGTCTCTCTGGGTCCCTGTGGGCGGACCTGCAGATGCCAAGACTGGGATCTGCCATGTGGGGACGTGTAGGTCTCCGGGGCCTTGGGATCAGGGCCTCCAGGGACCAGGGCAAGAAGAGAAGGGACAGCAGAGCTCAGAGCAGCTGTTCTGAGCGCGGACAGACTCCAAGCCCAAGCAAAGATGGCCCAGCGAGTCGGTGCCGGAGCCCAGCCCACAGAGTGAGGAGGGGGCCGTGCACAGGGCTGCTGTCCTGAAGCCTGGGGGGGGGGGGGGCATTGCAGTGGCAGGTAGGCTCGGGGCATCTCAAGGGAGAAGGCCTTTGGGGAGAAACACCTTTCATTCACCAAGCCTGGGCGAGGACGAGGAGGGGGTAAATGCCACCTTTTCCCCACCTGCCAGTGAGATAGCGTCCATCTGTCCAGTGGGGACGCCATCTCAGATACTCCATGTGGAGGGGCTCAGAGAGGAAAAGGGACCGGAGCATTTGGACATGAAGAGGTGGGAGACAGCATTCCCGACTAAGGGATGTACAGTATATACAAGAGCAACGCCTGGGAAGTAAACAGCCTGTGTAAGGACAAACAGAAAGGCAGTTTGTGGTCACAGGGAGGGGCTCTTGACGAGGGAGGCCTGCCACCCTGCGGGGACCACACCCTGTATAGAACTCCCTCCACTCAGCCCCGGGCAGGGAATGATTTTAGAACATGAATCCTCGGATGCCCGGGACTCGGGTCTTAATCACTATAGTGTCCCTAGAGCAGCGGTTCTCAACCTGTGGGTCACGACCCCTTTGGGGGCCGAACGACCCTTTCACAGGGGTCGCTTAAGACCATCGAAAAACACATCTATAATTACATACTGTTTTTGTGATGAATCACTGTGCTTTCATTATGTTCAATTTGTAACAATGAAAATACACCCTGCATATCAGATATTTACATGACGATTCATAACAGCAGCAACATTACAGTGATGAAGTAGCAACGAAAATCATGTTATGGTCGGGGGTCACCACGACACGAGGAGCTGCATGAAAGGGTCGGGCGTTAGGAAGGCTGAGCTCCGCTGCCCTAGAGCCTAGCCCACAGTGGCTATTTAATAAGTTCATTTCTTCCCACAAATGTTCATTGAGTCACGACTAAGCATCGGACACCAGTCACTGGGATTAACAGTGAAGGAGATTAGCAAATTCTCTGCCCTCGGGGAGCTTATAGTCTGTCTGGTGGAGACAGAGTGACTTTATTATTGTTGCTGTTGTCTTGTTACATTTTGCTAAGTGCTGTGAAGGAGGGCTCCCTTCCCCCAAGAGCATAGTCCGAAAAAGCCTCTCAGAGGAGGAGACTTTGACCTGAATCACAGGAAGGGCCAGCCTTGAGAACAGCAAGGGAAAGCGTTCAAGACAGAGAGAGCGACATGTGCAAAGGCCCTGGGGTGGAATGAAGCTCGATGGGTTTCCAGGGTAACAGGAACGGATGAGTGAGGGGGAAGGGCCAAGGCGAGGCAGGTGGGGCTCAGGTTGGGCCGGGCCCTGCGGGCTGTGGTAAGGGGTGAGAACTGGATTTTAAGAGCAATGGGGAGCTATGGATGGGCCCCCTCTGGCTTCTGTGCACAGAGATGGGAGAGGGGCTGGGGCTGGAATTTAGGGCAGAGGACAGGCAGGACTAAGCCCTCAGACTGAAGCCGGGACAGCTGCAGGAGGCGAATGTGCGAAGGCCGTGAACGTGGGGCCAGAGGTGCTGGGTCCGGGGAAAGGGGGCACGAAGGCTCAGCCAGCCTGGGCCGGTGCATCAGGGCCCGTCCCGCCGCATGGACCCAAGGCCTCACGCATGTTCTTGCCCTGAGCACGCAGCACTTCGCAGGCTGGCGCCTGTGACGGCCGAGAGGTCAGGCGCCTCAGCCAGCCGGTGGCCCGCATCAGCCGTGCCTTCTGCCTTCCATGCCCCTGCGCACCTTGCGGGGAGGTGGGGGGACCACAACGCAGCAAAGGAGCAGTCACGGTCCCTGCCTCCTGGTTATGCACAGCAGCCCGGGGCACAGACAAGCTCCTTGCTAGGGCCCCTAGAGGCACAGTGTGCACTGGGCCTGGTGAGTGTGCAGATAAAGGAGAGGGCGCGGTCAGCCCGGGCTCAGGGGAGGCCCCAGGAGTGATGGTATCTGTGCTGGGGAGGATCAGACAGAGCAGGCGCCTGGGACCCCTCCAGGCAAGGGACCCACAGATCCGAAGGGCAGGACGGACGCCAGGACTCGCGAGTGGCCCTCTGGTTGGTGCATGCCTGGGAGCCAGGCTCCGGGTGCTGCACCCGCTGGTCTTGAGTTCAAGAGAGACCCCAGAGGCGCCTGAGATGAAAGGGCGCAGGCTGGGTTTCCGGTGCTGAGCAGGTGCCTGAATCAGCACAGGGTGGCGCTGACGTCTGAAGGGAGGGACCTCCGTTCTTTAGACTGTGGACTTTGTCCAGATCCATGGAGTCCCAGACGGGGCGGGCCCTGGAGGCTGGTGCCAGCTCGCCCCGCCTCAGGGCCTCAGCACGTGCTGTTCCCTCTCTGACTTGTACTTCTTTTTTTTTTTTAATCTTCACCCAAGGGTATGTTTTCCATTGCTTTCTAGACAGAATGGAAGAGAGAAGGGGGGAGAGAGAAACATCGATTTGGTTGCCTCCCGCACGCACCCCTACTGGGGCTGAGGTAAAGTGCCTTTGACCTCGAATCGAACCCTGGACCCTTCAATCTGCAAGTCGACGCTCTAACCACTGAACCACCAGCCAGGACTGCCTTGTTCTTCTTGACTCTCGGCTCCCCAGGGCGCACCCTACCCTGTTCTCTGGCCTCCCTGTTCTCTGGGGCTTGCTTGGTGTTGCTGCCTGCCGGGACAGGGACCTGCCACTGCTGTATCTCCAGGCCAAGCATGTCAAACTCAAAGGCTGACACGGGCCAAATAAATGAGTCATGCAGCCCGAGGGCCGCGAGTTTGACACGCTTGTGCTAGGCCTTGGGAAATGCTTGTTGGTTGAATGACTGAATCAGACCAAAATTCCCCACTTTGGAGATGGCCAGACTCAGTCCAGCCAGAGGAAGTCAGTCGCTCAGCCCACAGCCAGCCAGTGGCCACGGGGCTGGTACACCCTCCCTGCCCCGGCCCCGCCTCCCTGCCCGGCCAGGGCCTCCTGAGACAGGCCGCCCAGCGTCGGTGCCCCGAGCACAGACTCTGCGTCACAGTCCCCTTCTCTCAACCCGGGCTGCACACGCGGCGGCCCCGGGGCTTTGAAGTCAGACAAACCTCCAGGGGCCGCGGGAATTCGGACATGAGTATCGCTAAGCGACTTTCATGAGCTGCCCTGTCGCTGCCTTCTCTGAGCTCCCCGCAAAAAGACGGCTCAGAGAGAGGCCTGTGAGTGCGCATAGTGGGGGGCAGGCAGACAGGGAATGTCGTGAAGAAGTGACACGGCCCTGGCCGGGTGGCTCTTGGCGCTTCGTCCCTTACACCAAAAGGCTGCGGGTTCGATTCCCGGTCAGGGCACATCCCTAGGCCGTAGCTTCGGTCCCACGTACAGGAGGCATCCGGTCAGTGTTTCTTTTTCTCTCAAATGAGAAACAAACAACCTCGGGTGAGGAATAAAGAAAAAAAGCAAAGGCAGGAGATCGCTCAGTCCCTGGAGGCCGGGGGAGTCCTCGGGTGCAGGCGGAGGGAGAGGTGTGCACAGGCCGGGGGCACGAGGAGCCGCGTGGCCGGGGAAGGCTCTGCCTCGGGGAGGGCGGTGAGGACACACATGGGGGTGCGGAGGAGAGGCTGCTGGGCAGCCGCGGGGGCACTGTCCTAGGGACGCGGGACCCAACCCGCCGGGGGTGTGACTGGTTTTGTTCCGGGGAGACCACCGCTGCTGTACGGAGAGCGGGTCGGAGCCGAAAGGCTGCGGGCGGGCCCCTGACTCGCTCCCGCGGGGCCTGGGCAGGAGCCGATGGCCGTGGTTCCCGGTGGCAGCGGCGGCCGTGCCGGACCCGTGACCGCCTGTGTTTCCACGCAGGGGACTTTGTGCAGCTGCCCGTGCCCATCATCCAGCAGCTCTACCACTGGGACTGCGGCCTGGCCTGCTCCAGGATGGTGCTGCGGTGAGTGGCGGGCCGAGGCCCACCGTCCACACCACACGGGGCGGCCTGGGTGGGATGCGGTGTCCACGTGGCCATCCGTGGTCAGGGCCTGTGGGAGGCTCCGTGCCATCTGCAAAAGCTAACGAGGGTGGACCCGGCCCTCTCGGGGATGCCTGGGGTGCGGGTGGCAAGGGAAGTCCTCGGTGCCCAGGCCTGGCCCACAGAGTGACCCCATGTCTGGGACACAGGGCCTTCCCCTCCCAGCCCCAGGCTCCTGGGGACTGTGTGACCCGCACCAGGACTTTGACCGTCGGAGGCTGAGGAGGAGTTTCAGGCGCTGCTTCTCCCCCACCCGTTTCCCATCCGGGAATTCCAGGCCCGATAGGGTTCAACGAAAGAATTATCTGCCCCAAACTCAGAGAGCCACTGACGTGGTCCCAGCCCCTCATCGGAGAGAGGAGCTCGTGAGGCCAGCGGGGGGGAGGGGGGGGTGACTTGCCCAGAGTCACGCAGCCCACAAGCGATGCGAGAAGCAGCGCGGCGCCCAGGCCCCTTTTGGTGACGCCCAGGCCGCGTGTGGGCAGGACTTGAGGCCTCGTGGCCGAGGACGGAGCCTTCTGGGAGCGGGCGCCCTGCCAGGCCGATGGGCCGCAGGGGAGCGTGAGGACGCGCGACCTCAGCGGCGTCTGCCCACAGGTACCTGGGCCAGCTGGACGACGGCGAGTTCGAGGGGGCCCTGCAGGAGCTGCGGCTGACCCGCAGCATCTGGACCATTGACCTGGCCTACCTGATGCGCCGCTTCGGGGTGCGGCACCGCTTCTGCACCCAGACCCTGGGGGTGGACAAGGGCTACAAAAACCAGGTGAGCCCCCCCCCCCCCCCCGTGACTCTCACCACCGATGTTCCTCTCTCCCTCCCTCCCCCTTCCTCTCTGACATCAATAAAAAAATTTTTTTAAATAAAAAAGAACCAGGTGAGGGGCTGGCCGCCAGCCCTTCAGCAGGCTCAGTAGTTGGGAGAGCGTGCAGTCAAGGCCTGGACACGTGAGTGGGCACCAGGTGGGCGGAGGCCAGGGAGCAGATGTGCTGTGGGCAGGACTTGGAGCCAGTCAGTGCGGGTGACCTTGAGGTGCCTCCCACACAAAGGATCTGAGCAGCCAGCTGGTTCCTCCCAGCACCCCCGCCCCAAAGGGCCCTGCCACTCGCCCTGGACAGCGTGAGCGTCTCGGGCCGCCTTCCGCCTCCTCCCCCGCTGCCCTCAGCACAAGGCAGGCCCCGGGCTCAGCGCACACTCTCACCTGGTCCGGCCACCATCTGCCCATGTTCTTCCTTCTCACGGAGCAGCGGCTTCAAGCTGGGTAGTGGGTGTTCTGGAAGAAAAACCAAAATATCTTTTTTTTTTTTTTTTTTTTTTTTGAAAAAGGATGCGGACCTAGGCCGGCCAGTACACTGGTATTCCCCCTCCGCACAGCAGAGCCAGGGCGGCCTGCCTCCAGGCGGGTCAGCCCGGCTCTGAAACTTGGCGGGCAGAGCCGCTGCTGGCCTCTTTGGCAAGAGGGTTGCTGCCGGTGGCCAGGGCCAGGCAACCTCATTCTCCCCTGAACCCCCAGGCCAGGCAGAGGGGGCTCTCGCATCCGGTGTGGTCACCACGGCGGCGCGGCAGAGCCGGGGCCCAAGATCAGGGTCCTTGCCGCCTCCACAGGGGCTCCGGCCCCTGAAAATCCCCGTAAAGCCGAGCGCGCCCCCTGGGCCTGCCCTGGCGGGGCGGGGCTGGGCGGTCACCCTTGCTCACTTGCTCAGACCCCTGCCCATGCGCACCGGGGCTGACTGACCGCCCGGGAGCCGCTTAGCGCTGCCCACCGCCTCCTGAGCATCGTCTCCACGCCGGGGCACACAGCCCCTGCCCGCATCGCCTGTGCCGTCTCGGACTCATAATGTGCCCTTTGCCCAAAGGGCCGAGGGGCCGGCGGGGTGGGGGTGGGGCCTCAGCCCGTCCTCTCCGTAGTCCTTCTACAGGAAGCACTTCGACAGCGAGGAGACGCGCGTCAACGAGCTGTTCGCACAGGCCCAGGCCTGCAAGGTGCTGGTGGAGAAATGGTGAGCCCCCCCCGCCCTCCGTGTGCACCCGTCACCCGTAGGCTTGCCTGGCCGAGGCCTCAGGATGGGGCGAGAAAGGCTAGTGCCGGGGGAGTCGGGCAGCCTGGGGCGTCCTGCCCGCGTGGCCGTGGGCACTGACTTGTCCCCCGAGCCTTGGTGTTTTCATCCATCGAGAGGGGGCCCGGGGGGGCTACTGCTGTGCACAGACCTCGCCTGGGCGACCCTGAGCGGGGGCTGGCAGTGCAGGTGAGCAAGACAGACGCCAGCCAGCCCTGGGCGACTCCCAGGACAGTGGCATGGACAGACCACAGTACCCCGAGGGCAGGGCTGAGGAGCCTGGAGGCTGCTGGGGGGACAGCCCAGGAGGAGGGAGGCCTGGCTCCCAGCTCTCCCCACATCTGTGACCTTACCCGGGTCTCCCCTTCTCATCTACACGGGGCGGGGGCTAGGCAGACCCTGGGAGGAACTTGCCCAGCCGTGAGCGCCGTCTTCCCGGCTCGCTGCGGGCTCGGCGCTCGGGCCTGTGGCTCAGGTCCCAGCGGCCTCTCCCAGCCCACACCGCTCTTCACCGTCTCCCGTTCTCTCTGACTTCGGTGTCCATTGTGAGCGAGGTGTGGCCGCACGCTAGGCGATTTGGAGAGCGGGGCGGTCTCCACGCACCTTAGGCCCCAGGAGCACAAGCTGCGGGGAAAGGCAGCAGGTGCTTCCCGGGTGGCCCTGGGAGAGCTGCGGACCGGCCCCTCCTGGGCAGCACTCTGCCACCAGGAGCCTTCGGGGCAAGAAAAACTGCCCCTCAGAGAAGTGTGGGGGTTTGACCTGGCAACGCCTTGCGTGGCTCGGAGTGGGGGCGTACGTTAGGCCGACGGTCCCCGCGGGAGCCACGCGAGTTAGGGTGAAGGACCAATGGAGGCGCTGGGCTCACATGATTCACTCCGCCCAGGAGGGTCCCGGGTGCTGCTCCACCAGCCCTCAGTCAGGGGGGTTCGTCTGGGCCTGACCCCGCCCCGTGAGGGCCCAATGGGGCCGGCCTGTTCTTGGGCGCACGCGCAGCCCCCTCCACTGGTCCTGCCCTTGGCCTTGGACTGAGCAGGGAGCTCGGGGGGGAGGGGGGAGCCCTGTCCCCAGGCCGGGTGACGGGTCCCAGCGGGGTCACTGGAGAGGTGGGGCGGGCCGTGACCGCCGCCTCCCCCGCAGCTCGGTGAGCATCCAGGACATCCAGGCGCACCTGGCGCAGGGCCACGTGGCCATCGTGCTGGTGAACTCGGGGGTGCTGCACTGCGAGCTCTGCTCCAGCCCCGCCAAGTACTGCTGCTTCGCCCCCCGCGGCCACCGCTGCTTCTGCCGCACCCCCGACTACCAGGGCCACTTCATCGTGCTGCGCGGCTACAGCCGGGCCACGGGCTCCATCTTCTACAACAACCCGGCCTTCGCCGACCGTGAGTGTGGGGGGGGGGGGCCCACACGCCTGCACCTCCAACCTCCTCCCGTTCAACCTGGGGGGCCAAGGCCTCCCCCCGCCTTCTCCCCACTGCTGCTCCTCCTGGGCCTGTCCTCTGTGCCATCCCTCAGGCCTGGCCGTCTCTCCCTCCCACGCCGCCAGCCTCCCCCACTGCCCAGGGCCCCACCGCACGTCTGCTGGACAGACTGCAGGTTCCTCTCCCACCTCTGCCCCCCCAGCCCCGACGGGAGGTCAGCACACTCATCAGAGTCTGAGGACCGGTCCGGGCTCCCCACTGCCCGGGGCAGGAAGGACCGCCCTGGCTCAGACTTACCCGCTGCTTCCCTCTCGGGGCCTCACTTCATCGCTGACCGGGGGAGGGGTCAGGGGCAGCTCCCGAGGCCACAGCAGCAAGGAGGGCTCCGGGTGGGAGACAGTGTGCCAGGAGTGGCAGGGTGGGTCATGGCCGCCCGCCAGGTCCCCGGTGCCGGGAGCAGGTGCTCCCCCGCCGCTGACCGCCCTGCCCGCCTCCCGCAGGAATGTGCAGCACCAGCGTCAGTAACTTCGAGGAGGCCAGGACCAGCTACGGCACGGACGAGGACATCCTCTTTGTCTACGTGGACAGCTGACAGCGGAGCCGGGCCCACTCAGGAGGCCCAGCCCAGCCAGGCTGCTGGGGCTCGGAGACAGAGCGAGGGCCTCAGCCCGTGGGACAAAGCCCCAGGGAATTCTGGGAGGTCGCAGCACACCTGACTCATCACCCACCAGTGGTGAGTGCCATCATGCCACTCAGCCCGCACACCCTCTGGGTCCTGGAGACACCCCCAGAGCTGAGCAGAGCCCCCCAGGACCGCAGTCTGACTCCGACTGCTCAGGGGCACCCAGCTCCGAGGGCGCCCGTACTGCCTCAAGCCAACCCCGGGTGGGGGAGCGGCCTGGCCCTTCCCCCCTCAGACCTGGGTGCCCAGCCCCAGGAGAGAGGTTGCTTGTCAGGACAGCATGTGTGTGTGTGTGTGGAGATTGGCTGACCCGGCCTCGCTGGGAGCTGTCCCCCCTTCTCCCTGGGGGTGCTGCGGAGCCCAGGCCCCATGGCTGGTGGCCCCTGGGAGGGCTGGGCCTTGGGCAGAACAGACTCTGTGCCCCCCCCCCCCCCAGCCCTCCAGGTGCCCAAGCTCTAGGGGTGTGGGCAGGCTCCTGCCACTGGCCTGCGTCCCAGCAGCGGGCCGTCCTTTGAGAACGGGGAGCCCCAAGTCTCGCAGGGCTGGGTGCTGGGCGCCAGGACAGGCTGCGGCCTCCCCCACCCTGGTGTTCACACCACGACCTTCGGCACAGAATATTGGGTCTCCTGCCTGGGTGAGAAGCGGTGCCCGCCCAGGTCACAGCGCGGCGTGGGCACGGGCTAGAACTGTGGCCTTCTTTTCTTTCTTTTTTCGGGGGGAGGGAGGCGGGTTGAGATTTAAGTTTTCACTTCTGGGGTGAGATTCACCCCCAGACGCTAATAGTGAGACTGCAGGTACTCGGAACACGGACACCTCTTCACGGGCGGACGCGCCAGTTCAGGTCCCTCCTCAGAGAGGAGGCCCCGCGGGGCCCATGCCAGGCCCTCACCTGCAGGCAGAACCCCTGGGTCGGGGAGTTTGCCCGGGACACTGACGGGTGAGCGGGGTCCGCACCCAGGTCTGCACCTAAGAAATAAGGGAAGTGGATCCTGCCCGCAGGGGCTGCCTCTGGCGAGGGGGCAGGGGTGCCTACAGCCCCGTTCTGCACCCCTGCGTCTGTGCCCAAAGCTGCCTCCCCTCCCCAAGGCAAACCACGCTCAGAACCTGCCCCACCCGCCAGCTGTCCCTCCCCACTGGCGGCTGGCGGGGCTGGGTGGGCCCTGCTAGAAGGGCTGGCAGGCTCACCAGCGTCTCAGCACCAGCCGTGGCCTTGGCCGAGAGGGAGGTGCCACCCTGGGGTGCAGCTAGTGTGGTCTTCAGACTGGTCTCTGTTGCCTTAATGCTGCGTGGCCTCCCGGGGAGCCTGGCTCCATGCCCAGGAGCCCACGTGTGGCAGCGTGGGGTGGGCGTCCTCAGGAGGGGCTGGGGAGACTGGCAGGGCGGTTGAGGGAGGGAGGCCGGAGCGGCTGGCGGGAGAGCAGCCTCCGTGAGGGTGGGCACAGCGCCTCTGTCCATCTTGTGACACTTAAAAGCGCTCCGTCCCTGGGTGTGGAGGGTGGCTTCTTGGGGGACCACAAGGCAGGTCACCTGTCTGGGAGGATGGCAGGAGAGCTGCCTGTCCCTGAGCAGCCATCTGCCCGGGGAGGGTCACGGGGGGGGGGGGGGGGGGGAGACAGGGCAGGGATGTGAACCACGCGCCATTGTGCAATGAGAAATCATGAAGATGGAGATGGGCCAAGAAGAGCCCCTTCTGCCTACAGACCGACCCCCTGTCCACAGCTGGGTCCCAGCACAGCCCCTGAGCCACGTGGACAGGTGGCTCTGTCCACTCCAGCCACGTGGAGACAAAAGGGATCTTTTGCATTGCGGAGATTTTATACATAAATCTATTTTGTCTGTAATGAGCCATTCTCAATAAATGTTTCTCACTGCAACGTGACTGCCCCTGGCCCTCCTCCGTGAATTCTCTCTGTCCTGGGTGTGGCTGGGCCTGCGTCCCTCCTGATGCTCTGCAAGGCCCGGGCAGGCCGTGCGGGGCAGAAGGGCCCAGGGTCTCAGCTGGCCTGGGGCCTGAGGGCTGCAGGACGGGAGGCCTTGGGGGAGAGCGGGGGGTGGGGGTGCACAGGAGGGGACTCAGCCCTTGGACCCTCCACCCCGACCGACCGGCAGCTCCCTTACCTGCTAGTGTTCCATTCGGTAAGAATCCTGACAAGGGGCGTGGCTGGGGCCCTGCGTTACCTGCACCTTCGGGCTGCCGGGCTGGGGCTGGGCTGGGACAGGACGTGCTGCCACATCCCTGGAGGCGAGTGACCGAGTGCACTCGCTCAGAGCCCTTTCTCCTTCCACGGTCCCTGACCCCCGCGCTCTACCCCCGCCTCGGCTGCTTTAGGAAAAGGTCAGGGATCAAGGGGGGCCCAATGCCACACGCACCTGAGTGTTCGGGGGGACATTAGGGATGGGAGGGACTCGGACTGTCATGGCTCTGCTGGATGAGTTCCCAAGTCACCGTCCGATCCATCCCGGGGGGCGGGGGGGGGGCAGTGTCCAAATTCAACCAACGGGGTGTGGCATTTCACAGGGGAGGACAAGCTGGGGCCCGCCCTCGGTCCAGGTATTGTGGCTGCATCTGAGCGTGTCCTAGACATGGGTGCTGTCCTCCCAGCTCAGGTGCCGAGGGGCTGCGCCCCGTCGGGAAGGCCCCACACGTTCCCAGTGCTCCTGGGCGTCCCCGCGTTTGCTCCCTGTGGGGAGGTTAGGGTTTAGCCCGTGTCCCCAGCTGGCACTGGGGTACGGCTAGGGTGGCCGTCAGAAGCCTCAGCCCCCCGATGCTGACAGCAGAGAGTGCACCCCTCCGGCAGCAGCGGGACTGACAGACCGAGACACTCGGGGACTCGGGCCTGGCCAGACCCACCGTGTGCAGTCTCCCCAACAGCCACGGGGATCCGCTCCTCCCTCCTCCCGCCACTGCTCCCCGGGGGGCCAGCACCCGCTTGGATCTCGGGGAGCGGAGGCAGCATGGCCTCACTGGGCATCCTGCTTGGTCCTTTTAGGTTGGCTCACCCGCAGGCCGGCACCCTCTGAGCAGCACCCAAACCACGGACTGCTCTGCGGGCTGCCCAGCGAGCTGTGGGCCACTCGCTCCCTTTGGGGCCCCACGATCCATGGCCCCGTTAAGCCATGCGCGTCTCCGGGGCCGGTGCCTGTGCTACCGGGGCCGCTGGCCTTGGGGTCTGGACGTCTTGTTCCCTGACCTTAACCAGGTGCGCCCTTGGGAAAGGCTTACTGCTGGGCTCTTGTTGAAACTGAACACCTAACCCGTGGAAGCCTGGCTTGGGCAGTGAAAACGGTACATTGGGGCCCGGCCGGCGTGGCTCAGTGGTGAGCGCCGACCTAGGAACCAGAAGGTCACTTTTCGATTTCCGGTCAGGGCACTGGGCTCGATCCCCAGTGTGAAGTGTGCAGGAGGCAGCCGATCCGTGATTCTCTCTCATCATTGATGTTTCTCTCCCTCCCTCCCTCTCCCTTCCTCTCTGAAATCTATAAAAATATATATTTTTTAAAAAGACAGTGGTCCATTAGAGGACAGCGGGCTGGGCTCAGGCAACACCCAGCTTTCCCCCAGAACGCCGGGGCCCGGTCCTCGATGGGCCAACCACATGGGAAGCTGTGGGTCCCTGGGCTGGGGTGCTGTTCACCCAGAAGTGAACCGGCGAGTCCCTCCCGCAGGAGGTGGGCTCCAGGCCAGGCTCACAGGCCCGGCCAGTGCTCCAGGGGTTTTCACGACTCTTGGGCTGCGGCCAATGGCCTCGCTTTTTGAGTTGCCACTTAGAAAACCTCGAGCCAGCCGATGAAAGACACCCTCTGGGTCCGCGGGCGGTGGGAACAGACTGGCTGCGATGACCTGGCTGGCTGGCTCGCGTTAGATGCCCACAGAGCGTGTTTTCTGCGGAGACCAAGTGGAACAAGGCTGCTGACTGCACTCCCTTCTTGCCCCCCCCCCCCCCCCCGCCCCCGATTGCCACCTGGGTCCCTGTGCTGGGCCTGGGCACCCCCCGCTGTGGACCGAGCACAAAGGAAACAGTTCCCCGAGGCAGATGCCAGCACCGCGTGCCAGGCCCGGACGCCTGCCAGGGCTGGCCTCTCGCAGAGGAGCCACCCCGCACAGGGCACGCCCCGCCTGCTCAGGGCAGGTTAACGCCATCGCACCTCTGACGCCGCGTGGGGTCCGGGCGGCGCCCCACCGCTGCGGACACTTTCCCAGGTCACGTGGCTGCTGTTCCGGTCCAGGCCGCCAACTCGCGGCCCGTCCTGTCCACACACCTTGGTGAAGAGGGTGTCGCTGCGGCGCTGACCCTAGAAAGGCCGTTGCCTGCGTCCGTCTGTGGGAAGCGGTGAGGCCACGGGGACCGGTTCTGACATCTGGGGACTCAGACTTGGCTCTCCCTGGCATGTTGCTCCTTTCTCTTCCCTCAGAGCAACTCCAGGCCCGCCTGGCCAGCATAGCGCTCGAGTGACGACAGCCCAGCAGAAATAGGACCTGGAAATTCAAGCTTGACTCCGGTCCAGCCACTTGCATTCTCTTGTTGGACTGACAGGGTCTTAGATGATAAAGACAGTGACCACTTGAGTGAGTCCATTGCTCGCTGAGACCCCCGTGGCAGCTCAGGTGGGACAAAGTGGGAAACATAATGGGTCCCCGTGCATTTTATAAAAAGGCCCTGGCCCTGGCCGGTGTGGCTCAGTGGACAGAGCATCAGCCTGCGGACTTAAGGGTCCCGGGTTCAATTCTGGCCAAGGGCACATGCCCGGGTTGCGGACTCAGTCCCCAGTGTGGGGCATGCAGGAGGCAGCCGACAACAATTCTCTCTCATCACTGATGTTCCTCTCTCTCTTTCCCTCTCCCTTCCTCTTTGAAATCAATAAAAATGTTTAAACAAAACATGCCCTTGTTCCCCCTGCAAATGACCGTTCCAAACAAGAGGTTTGGGTTTGAGAAAGGGAAACCTGGGAAAATTTAAAGGGGACGCCTTAGCTGCCCTGATTTTGGAGCCGGAGAAGCGATGTTGGCACCTTCGTAGGAAACCGCTCTGATCCCAGGAGCAGGGAGGGAGGGGCACGCATCACTCACACTGGCTTACGGGATTTGTGCAGCCCGTCCGGCCAAGGCCCCGAGGGGCAGGGTGGAGGTTAACACTGCAGGCTGGGGTCCCTGCGCTCCGGGAAGTGCTGTGGGTGACACTGATCACACGCCGTGGGGCAAACTGGGCTGGCTTGGCCCAGGCCCGGCTGGTCGTGGAGAGGTGCACTCCTGCCTGGGGAAGTTGCTGGAAGCCGAGGCGCTGTAGAAACGAGGGGCGGGGGGTGTTGGGAGTCACTGCTGTGGGTCTCTCACCTTCGTCAGATGTCTGGTGACCTGTGGGCTCAGACTATACTCGTCTTTGCTCTGGACTCTTTCCAAGGTGTTTGTGGAGCCGACTTGGAAGACAGCGCTAGGGCGCCCCCTGGGGCAGGCCAGGTGTTCCTGCAGCCTCGAGGGTCAGAGAAGAGGCGCCCCTTCAGCAGAGGGCGGGCGTACTACCTGCCCAGTGTTCAGCGCTCACGTCCTCTAAGCGCTTTACCCTTTGTCTCTCCCTCGGGAGGCGCCCCACTGCGTGAGGGAGCTGCTCAGCCTCTGCGCTCTGTCCTGTGGGAACCGCGGCCGGGGAATGGCGGCAGGAAATGCGGGTACCCCGGCTGCTGCTGTTGCTGTGACGGCTATCCTCGCCCCGACCCAGGACTGTCCTGTCTTCAGTCAGCGCCCGTGACACTGAGGCTGGCTCACGTGCCAGCTTGCAAACCGAATAGCCTCTCGGACTCTCCCCAGTCCTTCCTTTAATTTCTTCCCAAAATATTTTGTAGTTTTCATTGTCCACGTCTTTTACTCCCTGGGGTAATTCCTAAGTATTGTATTCCTTTTGGTGCTATTGTCAGTGAAATTGTTTTCTTAATCTCCTTTTCAGATTGTTTCCTGTTAGTGTACAGAAAGGCAACTGACTTTCGTGTGTTGACGTTGCATCCCGCTGTCTTGTGAATTCATCTATTAGTTCTGGTCCCACTTCCGACACTGGGGTCTGGACCAGTCGGGGTCCAGCCAGAGAAGCAGAAACAGTAGACTATGTATTGAGAGATTTATTGCAAGAAATTGATTTAGATGATTATGGGGCTGGACAGAGGAGTCTGACATCTGTAGAGCCCGCCGCCAGGCAGGGCAAAGCTGGACTCTCAGGCCCGGGAAGCTGCTGCCTCAGGCAGAACCTCTGCTCGCAGGCCCTGTGCTGACTGCATCGGCTGCCAGGGTTATCTAAGGTAATCCCACTCGCCCAGTTAACTGGCTATGGACGTTAATCACACCTACAAAACACCTTCCCAGCAACGCCCAGGTGGTGCCTGATGAAATAACTAGAGCAGTGGTTCTCAACCTTCCTAACGCCGCGACCCTTTCATACAGTTCCTCATGTTGTGGTGACCCCCACCCATAAAATTACTTTCGTTGCTACTTCATAACTGTAATGTTGCTACTGTCATGTAAATATCTGATATGCAGGATGTATTTAGGCGACACTGTGAAAGGGTCGTTCGATCCCCAAAGGGGTCGCGACCCACAGGTTGAGAACCGCTGCTCTAGAGACTGCAGCCTAACCAACTTGACACATACAATGGCCTTCCTCCCACCCGCCCAGGGCCATCCAGGGACTCTGGGTCGGCCTTGCCCTCTCCTGCTAGTACACACGCTCCCTCGCTGGAGTGGCTGAGTCTAAACGGAGGGGTGGGGAACCTCGGGATGGGGGCAGCTCACCTGTCTAACTTCAAATCAACCCGCACAGCCAGGGCCTGGGATATGTTTACAAGGAGTCAAAAGTCACATAACAGAAAACTAACCAGATTAAAGCACACAATTCCACAGCATGTACTGCCATTGCCTCTATCCAGCCCCAGACACTGTCATCACCTCAGAAGGAAAGCCTGTAGCCATTAAGCAGTCACCCCTCATTCTACCCTCAGCATCGGGATGTTTAAGAATCGATGTGGACAGCAACGTGATCAGGGCACCATCAAGCACGGTCACACCGCCGACGCGCCGCGGGCAGAGGCGCCTCCGGGCGGGCAGGGCCGAGGGCCAGCTACTCCCGCACGATGTGGGGGCGGTAGTCGGGTTGGACGGCTTCCGCCAGCTCCCGCGCGTACATGTCGTATCTGCCCGTCATCTGAAAGCAAAGCAGGTGCCTCAGCGGGGCGGTTTCTAAAGGCCCTCGCCCGCGCCGCCGCCTCCCGCCACTAGAGGGCAGGCAGGGGACAGGAATGGGACAGGAAGGCTGTCTGCGGGACAATCCCTTTCAGATTGTAAGACAGAGACACACCCCGCCTGACCTCCCGGCACTGGCTGTGGGGCTGCGGTGACAATCACCGATCACCGATGCCAGCGTGGCTCACGTTCATCCAGAAGCTGTGACCTGCGCTGAGGCCGGAAGGGGGACGGCCGGCGGCCTTGCAGACCCCAGGCGAGCAGCCCACAGCCCGGGGCGCCAGCCAGGCTCTGGGTCTGGGGGTCCGTCTCCACACGGCACCTCATCGTGGACGCAGATGGAGGCTGGGAGGTGGTGGGTGGGCCTGGAAAGCGCTCACACTCCAGCATTCCATCCCCTCCCTTCCCTCCCGCCCCCCAAAGCCTGGACCGGAAGGAGCCCGTGCCCATCAGCACAGGCTGGGAAACCTGCTTTCAAAGAGTTACTAGTGAGCAAACATTCTCTGACTATTGGTCCCAGCTTCTAATCGGCAGATGCCTCCATTCACCTGAACTTCCCAGGATGCGGACAGGCGGGCTGGGAGGCGGGCTGTGGGCAGTGCCTTGTCTGTCTGTGAGGATCTGAGACTCGGGGAAATGCCCGGGACCCAGGCACAGGCTAACGGGAGCCCTCGTCTGGCTGGACCCAGAGCCCTGGCTCCTCCTGGACACGCTGGGCAGTCGTTCAGGCATGACAATGGGCATTCGCTTGCACGTATGATTTGCCTACAAGTGGTGCTGAGTCGGTGAAAACACTTCCCGGCGCTGATTCAGCGATCTCCGTGTGCACCCACGGTGACATGCCACCCTCTGCGGGGGCCCAGCCATCGCTGCCACTGCCCCCGGCCAGGAGCGGGGGCACCTACGCGCCTCTCCTGATCCCTGGGGTCACAGGTGTTAGGCGTCCATGCTCGGGGCATGCGCGCTAAGCCCCTCATTTTACACATGAAAGCACCGAGGCCCGGGAACAGAGTGAGGACGTGGCCAAGCTGGGCCTGGACTCCTTTCTCCCCGTGACCCGCTTCCCTCCCTGTCCAGGCCTGGACCGTGGGGCCTGGCCACGGGCAGAGCCAGACGCGCGCATGGGCCTGGCCACGGGCAGAGCCAGACGCACGCATTTATCTTGTGATAAAGTGCAAATGCCCGGGAAGGGGAAGGGAGCGGAGGAGCTAATCCATTCTATTCCTCGGACAAATTAAATTGAGATTAATTTGTTCGAAGGCGCCCAGATCTAAACCAGATGAGAGGAGGGCTTGCTGAGGCCTGCTGCCTGGGCGCCCTTCCCCGCAGGGTTGCTCCATGCGAACAGCCCCGCTGGGCAGGCAGGGCCGGCAGGAGGCGGGGACCAGCCTGGGCTCCACGCAGAGCCTCCCGCGGGCTGTCCCCCAGGGCCGCCCCGCAGCTGCGGTGCTCAGCCCCGAGAGCAGGATGGGGCTCAAGCCGGGCACTCGGGGACCCACCTTGAAGTTCCAGACGTCATTCACCTGCCGGCACAGGTTGAGGTTGAGCTCGGCCACCAGCAGCCCGTCCCGGGTGCGGGAGAGCCCGGGCGTGCGGCTGCTGTCCGGGGCGGCCACGTAGCTGGAGCCGTAGAAGTAGCCGAAGTCCTTGTGAGCTGGGAAGGGCAAGGAGAGCGCCGTGAGCTTCGCGGGCCGACAGCGGGGCAGGCACGTGGAGGGACACCCGGGCCCGGGACCGCACGCCCTCCCCGGCTCTGCCAAACGCCGAGGCCCCAGGACCTGCCTCCCCCCTCGGCCCTGAGGGCTGCAAAGCCACCCTCCCAGCGCCCCCCTCTGCCTCCGGAACCGGACCGTGTCCCCTCCGCATCCCCTGCAGAGTGTCGGCCCTTTGCTCCCACCCTCAGCGGCCCACAGCCCACGAAGCCGCCCACAGCCCACAGAGCCACACACAGCCCATGGAGCAGAGGGCTCTGCAGGGCTTCCTGTGTGACCGCTTCCTGTGGTGGCCCCGCCAGCCCTCGCTCCCCGCCCTGGCCCCCAGGAAAGTGGGCTGACAGCCGCCCCACAGGCCTGCCAGCAGCAGGTAGGGGAGGGCAGGGCTCTGCAGGGACCAGGGCAGAGCAGGTGCCCAGGGCCCTCATCCTCCGCCTCCCCCACCGTGCCACCCGCCCCCCCCTGCCCCGCCCGCCTCTCCCACTCCCCTGGCTGCAGGGAGGCAGCAGGCCTTGGAGCCTGGAGTCGGGCCTCGAGGGGATCTCCGGGCCCTTCGGGAGGGCTTTCCTGGGAACTAACCCACTCGCCACCTCAGGCTCCCAGGGCACCACCTGAGCCTCCCAGGGGACCTTCCTCAGGGAGGGGGCCTCTCCCCCCACATCCCTGGCCAGGCAGACGGACCAGAAGGAGGGGTTCCTGGCAGAGGTACGGTGTGGATTCCAGGACCCCAAGGCCATCCATGCCAGTGACCGGGCGCCTGTATGGCTCAGGGCAGGGGTGGGCAGACAGGGACAGAGGAGAGGAAGTGGGGTCTGGCACCCCAGTCCTGAGGGAGGGGGGGAGGGAGTCCAATCCAACCCCTCTGGTCCCCACGGGGGAAGGAGGCGGTCACAAGCCCAGGACCGCCTGCCCATCCCCGGCGCACAGGCCCCCGCTGTGGGCGAGGGAGCCGGAGCCCAGCCGAGGGGGCAGAGAGGGAGAAGCGAGGCCCCCTCCCGCCGGCAGCCCCCGTGGAGGCTCAGGGACACAGCGTACCTTTCTTCCCGTCTCCAGAGGTAAACTCGTGGGGGAAGTACTCCTGCGGGACAAAACCACAGTGAGCCGTGCCTGTAGGTGGCACCACCGCTCTGTTCACCACCCGGCGGGCTGGGCGGAGTCGGAAACGCTGCAGTGGGAGGACTGGCCGGTGCCCAGGGGCCATCAACGGGCTTATCACACGTCCCCACCAGGCCAGGCCGCCAGCCAGCGGGGAACCGGCAGCCAGGCCCAGCCCCGGCTTGTGCCTCCGGGAGGTGCCACTCTGCGGGGAGACCCCGCGGAGGCCCAGGGTATAAGGGACTGAGGCGGGGAGTTTGTCTTTTTGCCAAAGTCTAAGGGCCACTGCACGGCAGGTTAAAGAAACACCGAGTTCCTCTCTGTTGTCAGAGGTGAGACCCCTTTCGTGTGGACACCGGGGTCCGCTCAGACTGACCCGTGTTCTGGGCGAGCAGGAGGGGCGTTACTGTGTGACGGGGGCACCGTGTGTGGCAGCCAGGATCACCCCGTGTGGGGCCCGCGGGGAACCAACCACCAGGTCCTCAGTGCACACGGGCAGGCGAGAGCCTCTCAAATGGTCTCCGCTAAAACCCGACCAGGCAGAGCCAGAGGGGAGACGTGCTGCTGTCTCCACAGGTAACAGAGCAAGACGGCTCCTCCCGGCCCTGGGACCCGCGGCGCACGGAGAGGGGCGCCATGTCCCGGGCGGCAGACAGCAGCCTTCCCTCTGGCCTGTGCGTCTGCAGAGGCTGCCCCCGCCCGGCCGCAGGTGGCCCGCAGCGTGCGGCTCTGTCCCCCTCACACCCCTGCGGGCCAGGTGCAGCCCCGGCCTTACCTTGCCCACGCGGTTGATGGCGCAGGTGAAGCAGTGGTTGGCGATGGCCGCGTTCCTGGCCTCGATCGGCCACATGGACTCGCTGTGAGAAGAAGGAGAGGAACAGGTTGCCGCTTCCCAGCCAGACGGATGCTCGGCCCCGAGCTGCGACCGCTGCCAGCCTTCCCGGCCTTTGGGGGGTGGAGGGGGACGGGGACATCCAGGGAGACTCGCTGTGCCAGTGGGTGACCCCACGCTCAGGCCCGGGCAGCCCTTTGGGAGGCCAGCTGCAGGCAGGAGCCTCAGTTTCCTTTTCTGAAAACCCCTCGAAGGGAGATAGAGACAGTAGAGACCGAACGACCCTGCAGACGAAGCTGCCAGAGGGGGCCGCGAGGCAGGAAGTAACAGGGGGCCACACCTGCTACTTCTCCTCCCTCCCCTCCTCCGGGCGGTGAGGAGCCCGCCCCCCATGCTGGGCAGAGCCTCACCCAAACGGCCCCTGCGAAGGCTCTGCCCCCGCCCGCCCCTTGTCGCCGGCGAAGCAGCTGCAGGGAGAGGGTCCGGCCAGGCAGCGGGGACCCCGAGGGAGCGAGGGCGGGGGAGGGGAGGTCCTGCAGCAGGCGTCACCTCCCCGGAGTGGGTCCCCTTTCCCAGGGCCTTTCGGTTTCCTCTTCCGAACCCCAAGAGTCTAAGCAGGGTTCCCTGTCCTCCTAGTGGCCCAGGGAGGAGGCAGCCTCCTGTGCAGCTGAGCTGTGGCTGCCCTCAGCCCAGCACCTGCACGGGGTGGGGATGTGGCCCCAACCAGAGACCCCGTCCTCCTCCGGCCACCAACCAGTGTGCCACCGAGCTCAGTGGGCCTGCTGGTCGCTGATTCTCTCTCTTTTTTTAAAAAAATATATTTTTATTGATTTCAGAGAGGAAGGGAGAGGGAGGGAGAGAAGCATCAATGATAAGAGAGAATCATGGACCAGCTGCCTCCTGCACGCCCCACACTAGGGATCAAGCCCACAACCCGGGCCTATGCCCTTGACAGGAATCGAGGCGTGACCTCCTGGTTCCTGGGTTGACGCTCAGCCCCTGAGCCAGGCCGGCCGCTAATCTCCTGTCTGAGGAGCGTCACGGAGGTTCAGGATTGACAGGCGCGATGCCCGCTCAGAAAGACTGGGCGACGGGAGCTGAGCGCCCGGAACCTTCTTTCCCGTCGGCAGCACCTGGTTTAAAGCAGGGAGGAGGCGGAGGGGGCGGCGCTGTCTCAGCCTCGTGCTCAGGACTCACGCGGCTGGCAGACAACAATCACCGGCTTGATTGAGGGGCTCATTTGCTGCTTCTCCCCAGCTGCTAAGCGGAGCTGACGGAACTTTGAAGAAAGGATCTTTACAGAAACACGCCCGTCAGTGACATTTGCAGGGATGACACAGACAGTCGCGGGGCGAGCGGCATACAACCTCTCCCTTGCGATTCTCCAGGGAGGATGTGCTGCGTAGGACTCAAACCCACAGCTGGCGGCCCACTCAGGCTCTCGCAGCGAGCGAGGGAAAGGAAGCTGGGGGTTCGTGAGAGCCCAGCACGTGCGGGAGTCACACGGAGCCCAGCGGGGCCATGGGGACATCTGCCGCGTTCCCAGCCTGGCTCCGCGAGCCCCTAAAAATACTCAGAGGGGGAGGCGAACCGCAGCCCTGGGGTGGGGGGGATGCGGGGGGGCTGGGGCGGCGGCTTTCTGATGAGCGCACGTCCGTGGCAGAGCTTCCACCACACGGGCTGCGTGTGACCGTCAGGGTGACCCAGTTCATCGGAAAAGCACGGCAAGCCCTGGCCTGTGTGGCTCAATGGATAGAGCGTCGGCCCGCGGACCAAAGGGTCCCGGGTTCGATTCCGGTCAAGGGCACATATCCTCGGTTGCAGGCTTCTCCCCGGCCTGGGCCCTGGTCGGGCGTGTGCAGGAGGCAACCCATCAATGTGTGTCTCTCACATCGATGTTTCTCTCTGACTCTCCCTCTCCCTTCCATGCTCTGCAATCAATGGGAAAAGTCCCTCAGGTGAGGATGAACAACAAGAAGAAAACGCTTTGCTGGTTAAAAACAAGGTTCAGAGCCGCGGGCTGGCGTTAAGGACCTCCCGCTCCGACTCCCTCGCTTGCTTTTTGCCCAGGTGCCTGCCCTCCGTGCACTGGGTGCTGCAGAAAACAGACGAGGGGCCGTGGGGGAGGAGCTGACGCTGGCCAGACACCCCCTGCTCTGGCCCTGGAGAAGGGTTTTTCACTGCTGACGACGAAGAGGGTGAGTGGGGGATTCTTATCATCTCAAGGTTCCGGGTCATAGCCAAGTGTAACAGCACCTCACAGAGGGCAGCCCTGCGGGGGCTGCAATGGGCATGTGGCGTTTGGTGTGTTCTCCGTGTCACGGAAAAGCTGGTTGAACACACAACACACAGGCCCCAGGCTCAGATTTTTTAGACGTCCTGGTGGTGGCACCTGCCTGTTCCCCAAACCACCTCTGAGGACCCTCCCAGATGCCCGCTGCCTGGGAACCTGAGCACCCCGGAACCCCCAGATGCCCGCTGCCCGGGAACCTGAGCGCCCCAGACCCCCCAGATGCCCGCTGCCCTGGAACCTGAGCGCCCCAGACCCCCCAGATGCCCGCTGCCCGGGGACCTGAGCGCCCCGATGGTGGCCGAGGGGTTGAAGATGATGTCGGCCCCGTTGACGCTGTACATGAACCAGTTGAGGGGGTGGTGCCGCCCGTAGCAGATGTTCACCGCGATCCTCCCGAACTGCGTCTGGAACACGGGGTGGCCCAGGTTCCCCTCCATGTAGTAAGTGGACTGGAAGACAAAGGCCGTGGCTTGATCCGTTTCCCTTTTAGAGGGAGAGAGAGAGACACCCACCGGCTGCCTCCTGCACGCACCCTGGCCGGGGAGCGAGCCCTCAGCCTGCGCCTGTGCCCTGACTGGTCCATGGGGCGATGCTCCAACCAACCGAGCCCCACCAGCCGGGGCCACGTGCTGAAGCCCCTGAGCTGTGGGAGTTCCCTGTCCTTAGACTCAGCAGAAAAATAACAAACATCGCCAGTTCTCCAGAAGTGCCCCTCGGGGTGTGGCTCGCCTTTAAGTTTGAAACTCCAATGTCTCCAAAACAAACAAAGCACAGAGAACCCCGACATAATAGCGAGGAGCCAGCCCAGGGGAAATCCCTGGGGCTCCCGCATTCACCCGCTGTCACATCAGAAAAACACCCCAAGCAACTTCCCTCAGTATCTCAAGGCCCAGCGTTGTTACGTCTCATCTCGGTGCAACAAAAGGTTGAGGTCTGGTCAGTGTTAACGTGAGCTGGTCAGTGTTAACATGTCCTCACCAGTCACATGTTCCCATAAAGAAGGTTAGAGCCCGGCCGGTGTGGCTCAGTGGTTGAGCATCGACCTATGAACCAGGAGGTCACGGTTCGATTCCCGGTCAAGGGCACATGCCTGGGTTGCGGGCTCGACCCCCCAGTGTGGGGCATGCAGGAGGCAGCCGATCGACGATTCTCTCTCATCATTGATGTTCCCTCTCTCTCCCTCTCCCTTCCTCTCTGAAATCAATAAAAATATATTTACAAAATAAAGAAGGTTAGAGCTGAAGGGACGGGAGCTCATCAAGAGCAACCCCGGCCCACCTGGGGGGGAAGGTGGGAGCCCCAGTGGGCACATGACCTGCCCGCTCACAAAGGCCGGCCTGAGCCTGGAACTCCCGCCCTGAGTGCGCTCGTCCCCACGGCGTCCCTGGGCTCCCTGCGCAGGCTGAGGGGTCCCTACAGGCAGACAGGCGGGAGGCCATCCTGCCTTCCCTCCCCCAGCCCCCACCCCCGCCCCACAGGTGCTGGCCCTGGGACACTGTCATGGACACGCTGTGGGGGGCAGAGGGTGGGCTGGGGTCCTAAGCCGACCTCTCCCAGAGCATTTTGCTCCCTCCCATTCGTTTTGACACGCAGCAGGGGCAGCGACCGGGGTGTGTGCCCAGGGGCGGACGCCGACACAGGTCCTGGGGAGTGGAGACAAGCCCTTCCTATCTCCAGAGCTAACGATTAATCCAGGGTAAACAGGCGAGGGCACATCTTCCTGCCCCGTCCAGCTGTCACTGGGCAACGCTGTGCCTTCCCCCCCCGCCGCCCCCCCGACCCCGGGACCTCACTGGCTCTGCAGATCCTTCGTCCTCTGTGTGACCAGCCGAGAGCGGCTGGGCCCCCACAGTCAGGGAGGGTCCTGGTGGACTGGGGCCACCGCAGCCGGAACAGCTGCTCAGACTTCAGATCTTGGGTTCTAGTTGGAGTTCATGTCCCTCCTTCGTAGGCCCACCCTCTCTATCCTACCAACCCACAGATTAGCATTAACCAATCAAAACAGCTCCTGTGACTGAGCCCCTGATCGCTGGCACGAGGCCCCGGCTGACACGTGTGCAGAGACGCACACATCCGCCCACTGTCACCAGCGTGTGGCAGTGGCTCACTCCGTTCCCACGTGAGCACAGACAAGAACCCCGCCCTCCACACAAGGATAGAGCGTGAAAGGCAGGGAGCTCACAGCCTGCCGGCGGCCGCCGGGATTGGTTCCCATTTGTGCATGATTGGTTGTGGTTTAATTTACCTACTGCTTACTTCAAAGGAGAATGTCAGGAACCGGATCAGGTGATATTAAAAAGAATAAAAAGCCTCCGTGCTAAAGGTGTTTTGGACTCTCCCAGGGGTCGCCTAACCCCTGAATCCTATGCACTCATGCGATGCAGGGCTATATGGGGAGGCCCCCGAGCCCTGCAGCCCCACTGTGCGCTAGCGTCACATGATGTGACACCACCTGGCACAGAATTTCCGGGCAGAAAGACCCCCTGATCTGGACGAGGGTGAGCGAGCAAGCTGGGCTGGCCGTGGGAGGGCGGCTCACCTCGTTGAAGTCGCCCACTCTGGGGATGTGGTTCTTCCTGGTCTTGCCCAAGACGGCGCCGGAGTTGGAGATGACGACGGCCGTGTTCCACAGCACGTCCCCGTGCGCTCCGTCCCGCTCCAGGATGGGGGAGACCACCACCATGTTGTGCTTCTTCGCCAGCTGGGAAAGGGAGAGACGGGGCCCAGTCGAACTTTCCAATCAATGGCCGTGGGTTCCTACTGAATAATTCAGCGCTTCTTCCAGATAACGGGCCTCGGTTCAGAGCCAGCACTTGGCGTTGGGAGGACGGAATGCCCGTGCGGCCCTGAGGCCCGAGCTCAGGGACACGGGTGCGATTGCTGTCCTTGTGCACTGCTGGGGGGAATGTGAAATGGCGTGCCCTTGTGCAAACAGCACGGTGGTTCCTCAAACATTAAAAACATGGAACTACCACAGGATCCAGCAGTTCCACTTCTGGGTGGAGCCCCAGAACATGGAAAGTAGAGTCTCGAAAAGCTATTCGCACCCCACGGTTCACAGCAGCACTATTCACCACAGCCAAAGGGTGGAGGCAGCCCCAGTGCCCACCTGTGGGTGAAGGGTATGGCCACACCATGGAGAACTATTCAGTCTTAAAAAGGAAGGGGATTCTGACAGATGCTACAACATGGGTGAACCCCAAGGACATCGCGCTGAGTGAAATAAGCCAGTTGCAAGAGGACAAACACGCACCGTGTGAGTCCACTTCTGTGCAGTGTCTACCACAGTCAGACTCGGAAGCAGAAAGTGAAACCACAGCTGCCAGTGGCTGCGGGTGGAGGGGAGGTGTTTAATGGGAGCCGAGTTTCAGATTGACGAGATGGGAAAGTTCTGGAGATTTATTCACAGCACAATGAGTGTATATGTTGAGTTGGACACTTAAATAGAATTGAGATGATAAATTCCATGTTATGTGTTTTTAATACAATAAAAAAATAAAGGAATAATCATCTTACTTTGTATAGATATTCATAGAAAGGCTCTCTGATACTGAATTCCTTTGTCTCAAATAAGAACGTCATCAGGACCTGATGACTGGTGGGATGAACAGCCCCAGCCTATCATTTGTCTTCAACTCTAGCCAATCATTTATCTTCAACTCTAACTAGCCAATCATTTCTCTTCGACTCTAACTAGCCTGCCATTACCTCTGGCCTTAAAGACAGGAGGGAGGGAAGGCACAGGGGTGGAAGGCAAAGCTATGAGCCATATAGTGGTGGCCGTGCGTCCCCAGGCCCCTCTCCAAGCAGACGGGTGTCCCTTGGTGCCATTTCTCATTCCCACTCTTCCTTTCCTCTTCCTCCAGCCCTGGTGCAGGCGTGCCAGCTGCAGTCGCCTCCTAACCAGCCCGGCACTCTTTCCTCCCACAGCCTAGAATCAACCGCTTGGTGACTGAGAGATTCCGCCCCCCGCCCCAATAGCCTCAGAACACTAGTGCTTGGAATCACAACGAGGTATTGACAGATTCACCATGATTTCAGTTCTGCTCGGAAAACCCCCCAAGACACGTAGACACTCTGGAACGGGATGTGGAGGAAGGAGAGGAGTTCTTTTCCGTTGGGAATGAAAGGCATTTGGCCTCTCCTGTGGGGATGAGCTCTATCTGTAACCTCTGCACCGTAAGGGCGCCGGGGGTGGCAGTTTCACGAAGATCCCATTCCCGGAGCATAAAAGCCATTCTTTCACAGCGTCCCCCTCGGTGGTCTTCAGTGCACGCTCAGAGCTGTGCGGCCGCCACCACAACCTAATGGTGGCGCATTTTCACGACCTCAAGTGGGAACCCCAGACCCAGTAGCAGTCGCTCTCCACCCCCTCGCTGTCCAGCCCCGGGCAACCACTAATCTGCTTTCTGCCTCTGTGATTTGCTTATTCTGGACATTTCATATAAATGAGACCCTACAACACGTCTTATGAGGTTTTAATCAAGAAAAATGAAGGCCAGTTTCTACAGGGAGGAAGACGGGGCACGCGGAGAGGCTTACATAACCAGGCAGACAGCAGGCGACGAGCGGAGTGCTGGACAAGGGTCCACTTTGTCCCTGGCCCCCACGTGCCAGCTCGGCCGCGTGCCGCTACAGAGCCTGCCACGGGGTCACCTGGGCCATCCCCCCTCCCCTGGCTGAAGCTCCCTGACCTGAAAAAGCCATTAGGGGCTCTTCTGGCTCCGAAACGCCATGATTTTAAGGGAAAGTACCACTTTTATCAAAGGACAGTAAGGAGCCTTATCTAATCTGAGCTGGCAAAACAAGCAGCAGGCAGGTGCCTTCCCCTGGCGAGGGCCACGCCCAGCAGCTGTGGCCTCGCTCGGCGCCCCGCACGTGTCCGGCAGCTGATGACAGGGCAGCAGGTGGTGTCCTACCTTCTGGCAGAATCTGGTGGTGGGCCCGTCCTCGGCTGACTCGGCAAACTCCGTCCACGGGAGCTTCTCTCTCGTGCAGAACGCGAAGGGCATGGCTGCGAGAGGAAAGGTCGGCATCACACCCCGCGCTCAGGGCCTCTGCGGGGGCTCCGTGGCCTGGCAGCAGGGGGTCCCCACAAGAGCACGTGGCCCTGAGTGCCTCGGGCTGGCTTCCAAGTCTCCCCGCCCCCCCCCCGCCCCCCCCCCCCCCGCTATGGACAAAGGACAGACCCTAAGCTTTCGGGTTTCATAGCAAAACGAGGCCAGGCAGATGCCTCACCAACAATCGCAGCACAGACCTGAACAGACATCTACCCTCCCGTGTCACAGCAGCATTAGTCACAGGAGCGGAGAGAGGGGAGCCCCTCGAAGACCCACAGATGGAGGGACACTAGCTGCACCGGTTACTGATGCGGAGTTCTTCCAATCGATGGAGTTACACGTATGCTGACATACATGCCATGTGATACGTGTGCTATTATGTTGTATGGACAACAAGCTTCCAAACTTCATATGTCACATTTTCTGAAGGCGATAACATCATAGATATTTTTACGCTTAAAAATGTCTAGTTTCGTGCCAATAGGACTTTCTCAGCTCCATGCTCATCTTATGGGACCGCCGTCTGCACGAGGTCTGCCGCTGATGGAAACGCCAGGATATGGCACACGACTGCGTTCCTATGCTCTCTGGCTAGATGCCCCCCGGGGGCTAATTCAATAGGGAATTTCATTAAACGCACTGACTTTTGTTCGCTCTCTTTTCGGATAGTGGGTGCGTAGGTATGTAGCGACAGTTCAAAGAACACTGCATACCAGGTTCAAAATGGCGGTTTCCACCCGGCCGGCGTGGCTCAGTGGCCGAGCATCGACCTATGCACCAGGAGGTCACGGTTTGACTCCCGGTCAGGGCACAGGCCCGGGTTGTGGGCTCCACCCCCAGTGTGGGGCCTGCAGGAGGCCACCGATCCATGGTTCTCTCTCACCACTGATGTTTCCATCTCTCTCTCCCTCTGCCTTCCTCTCTGAAATCATTTTTTAAATAAATATAAAATTGCAGGGGAGGAGAGGCACCGCGATGGGGCTGGACCCCGGGGGCCTCTGGCTGTGTGTGTTCCAACCCTTGCGGCCTGAGCCACACTCTTCAGGACCTTCCCGTCTAATGGCGTGAACCTGCCGGTGGTCCCTGGCCTTCTGCATGCGTCCCCTAGGCCGTCTTGTTCGTACCCTTTGCCCACTGAGCCGTCTGTCTGTCTGTCTTTCTCTTCTTGGACAGTTACATTCTTTGGACCAACTCCATCCGCCCTGTAGATCTGCCCTCTCCTGATAAGCGGGTTCATGTCTCTCAGGGAGATGAGCCCAGCAGGCCTCCCCGACGCCTGCTGTCCGGCGCCCTGTGGGGAGGGGTATGTGTGATGTGACTGGCCAGTGATTTAACTGGTTGCAACCTGTTGGGGGTGATCATCGTCGTCGTCAACCTTCCCGGAACACAGGCCACGTGCCCAGCACAGTGCCACGCCCAGTCATAGGCAGCCTGTTCCCAGACACCCCTGTGAAGCAGACCTGACCCTCCTCAACCCACAGAGAAGGGAGAGAATCGTTAGCATCCCCACTCCTTCCAGGCCCAGGAAGCCTGGGATGAAGATGGTATCAAGGGCAAAAAGGTCACCAGCGGCACCGCCACCCTCTCAGCAGCCAGGGGTGGCGGCCAGGGAGGTGCCTAAGTGGGCGCCAGGCTCTGCCAGCAGCAGCCCGGTGGGGCCTTGGCAGCAAGCTCAAGACTCCCCAGGCTCCCCTTCAGCGAAGAGAGATGAACTGTGTGGAGGAAGCCAACAGAGGAGCTGTTGACAGCAAGCCCCGTCCTTAATGAGCGTTGCTTCTCGGCTTTCAGAGCATTAGGGGCGACTCCGCGCCCCCAGAGAATAACACCTCCCTCCCGATTTCATTTCAGATGGAGGCACGCTCCCAATTTCTCCGTCTCCACTCTTCCCATTTTAATGGCTTCGTTTCCTGTTTACACAACCACCGCCATGTAAACAAACTTTCAAAAGAAGGATGTGGGATGGAGGAGGGGGAGGCTGGCTGGAGGGGAAGGGGGTTCCCCATTCATTGAACCAACACTCCCTGAGTCAGGCTGTGAGCCTAGAGCTAGTCCTGCCGGCAGGAGCTGCCGCCTAGACAGAGCAGCTGAAGGGTAACCCGGTGCGGCTGTCATGACGCCACCGAATGCCCCGGTCTGTGCCGGGGTGTCCCCAGGGCCCCTCGAGGAGGAGGTGCCTGTGCGAGGCCGTGATGGATGAGTGGGAGTTTTCCAGATCCAGCAGAGGGGAGAGTTGGTGAAACCATCCCATAACTATTTTTTTAGTGTCTGTCATATACCGGGGATTGTTCAGGCCACTGAAGAAAAACACGGGGTGGGGGATGAGTAAACAAAACCTGGGCTATCGTACAATGAGACAAACGAGCGACACCCAGACTGGCCTCGTGGGGCTTGCAGTCTAAGGGAAGAGCCAGGAAAATCGGAAGTGACATGCAACCAGAAATGTGAAAAACTTGAGAGAGACGCCTGGGTACAGGTGGCAGACTGGACTCGCACCGTGATTCTTTCCTGACACCTCCAGCCACAACACAGGAGGCTGGAGAGGACATCTTAGGGGACTGAGAAAACGGAGTCCGTCCGGCCGTGGAGGAGCCCAGGAGGCACCCTACCCTTCACCACAGGCCCCTCGAAAGCTCAGGAGCCAGAGGCGCTGCGTAGCTCTGAAGGTCGGGACGCAGGAAGGGGTGACAAACAGGAAGGATCGGTGGAAAGTCTGTTTAAGAAGCAGTGGGAGGCCCAGATCCGTCCTCTACTAGAAGAGGCTGGGATGCGCCCCGCCCGCCCCTGCACAAGGCCACGGGCTCATTCTCCAGAGAGAGAGATAGGCAGAGGGTCTCAGGCCCTGGGGAGACCAGGACAGAGAACAGCATAGTGTCCAAAGCAGAGGGAGTAAGTAAACATCAGCGTTCTGGACCCCTGTTCTCCTTCTCTTCTTGGCAGGAGATCAGAGGGATCCTCTCCGAGCATCTGACCGGTCTGCAGAGAGTGACCTGGAGACTGCCGTGGGGGATTGCATAACCAACAGCGAACTGGGTCATCCTCCCATGGAGGTCGGTGAAGAAACCCGTCCTACAGACTCAGAGACTGCAATCAGCTTGTTCACCCCCAAGTCTTAAAATAGAGTCCATCAGGGGAGAAAAGACCAAAAGGAGTAAGAAAGGACTATGTAGGAAGAAAAAAAAGTACTACTTAATATCTTCAGAGATAAGAGAAGATAGTGCAATTATAAAATAAAAACAGGATGTGATAAAAAAGGAACTTTCAGACCAAAAGAACTCTGATAAGGTCAAAATATGAGAGAGCAGAAACCAAAGACAAAATAGCAGGCTGAATGCCAAATTAGATAAAATCTACCAGAGAATTGGGGGGGGGGGGGGGGGGGGAGGGAGACAGAGATGTAAAAAAAGCACAAAACGAAACATTAAAAAAATAGGGATTGAGCTCAGAGTTCCAATATCCTAATAGCAAGAGATCAGGAAGAAAGCAGAGAAAAAAGGAGGGGAGAAAATCACTAATGAAACAATGTAAGCACATTTCCTAGATTTGAAGGACCCAAATTTCTAGACTGAAATAACCCATGGAGTGCTTAGAATAGTGGATTAAAATAAATACAACAGCACGTCACTATGCAATTTCAAAGTATTAGAGAGAAAGAGAAGCTCCTACAAACTTCTGGAGAAAACTACCTGAAGCCAGAAGACCATGGAGCAAGGTGTTTAAACTTCTGAAGGAAAATGATTGCTGACCTAGAATTCTATACCCAACCAAACTATCAACCAAGTCGTAGGAGAAACATATTTTCAGATGTGCAAGTTCCCCAAAAGGTTACCTCCTGTGTGTTCTTTCTCAGGGAACTGTAGTGGACCCTGAAAACACAGGGGTTAGAGGCAACAACCGCTTCAGCAGCTGAAAATCTTCGTGTAACTTTTGATTCCCCCAAAACTTAACGACTGATAGTCTATTGCTGACTGGAAGCCTTACCGATAATGTAAACAGCCGATTCACACATATTTTGTGTGCTATATATATTACATACTGTGTTTTTACAATAATGTAAGTTAGAGAAAAAGAAAATGTTATTAAGAAAAGAAAAAATATATTTACAGGATGGTACTACGCTGTTTATTTATTGATACTGTAAGTTTAGGTTGTCTGTTTAGATGAAAAAAAAAATCATGTATAAGTGAACCCTCACAGGTCAAATCTACGTTATTCAAGGATCAACTGTACTCCACCTAAATGAAGAAGCAAACCAAGAAAGAGGAAAGCGTGGGATGGGAGAACACAAGAGCACGGCAAAGGGACTCTCCAGGATGACAGTGATGGGGAACCCCAGGACGACCCTGGCCAGCAGAGGGGACACCCAGCTCAGACCCGAGAGAGTCAGAAGGCCACGGGCCACGTGCCTTGCAGGAGATGAAACCAACAGACAGCTTCAGGAAACTGGCAGAGAGCTGGGGGAGAATTTGCGGCACAGATGCAGAACCCAAAGCCAGTCCCAGGGCAAACAGAAAGCTGTTCAGGGAAAGAAGCTCAGGGCACAAGGAGCCCAGCTGAAGGCGATTACAGACGCCACTGTGATGGCTCCTGGGGCCTGGGACCTGGGCAGTGCTGAGGCGGAGGGGCCCTGGCCAGTTCGGCTCAGTGGACAGAGCGTCGACCTGCAAACCGAAGGGTTCCAGGTTCCATTCTGGTCGGGGGCACGTACCTCGGTTGCAGGCTCCTCCCCGGCCCTCTCCCACTCTCTCTAAAAAATCGGTGGGAAAATATCCTCGGGTGAGGATTAACAAGAGGAGGAAGTGAAAACCAATTCAGAACGATCTGGGAGGAAGAACTGATAAGACCAGATGACAGACGGGGGCGTGTGAGAGGGAGGGAGAGAGGCTGGGCTTCCTGGGTTCCTGGTTTTGTTGACAAAGAAACTTTCTATGGATGAGAAAAGAAAGGAGACTTTTTAAAAACCACAGAGCAGGCCCTTATCAACATGGAGATAACGCAGTATTGCCCAAGGGCGGCTGAGAAACACAGTCCCCCCTGTCCCCCCCCCCCCCCGCGCCCCAACCTCACCCCTGCCCCAGAGACTTACTCCAGGCCTCCTGGAAGCAGATGATGTTGACTCCGCACATCGCAGCCACCTCCACGATGGCCTCTATGCGCCTGTGAAGGGCGGAGACCTGGCAATTTAAAAATCAAGGATTAGGGGAGGACGTGAGACCTCGCTTGCCAGCAGTATCATCAGTTTGGCTCAAATAAACTCACAAAAGTTCTCTACAAACGTGGACGTTTCTTACATCGACATATGCTGGCAGGATTTATGTATATGTATTTCAGAGAGGAAAGGAGAGGGAGAGATAGAAACATCAATGATGAGAACCATTGATTGGCTGCCTCCTACACCCCCCCTCCTGGGGATCCAGCCCGCAACCCGGGCACGTGCCCTTGACTGGAATTGAACCTGGGACCCATCGGTCTGCAGGCCGACGCTCCATCCACTGAGCCAAATCGGCTCGGGCTGCTGGCAGGATTTTAAAGAAGCCCGCCCAGGACCACCCCGCAGGCCCAGACCCGGAGCTGGGTCCCAGCACGGTCCCCTTGTGCCTCACCCGGCGTCACACTGGGTGAACCTGGAAAGGACATCAAATAAAGGCACTCTCCAACCTGGTTGGAAGGGACTGTATCAGACACCCGACCTGAATGGACCCCCAACCTTGCCTCTGCCCACAGGGGCATCTCAGGCTCCTCTAGGATGAGAAGCTGTGGGCGTCAGAGGTAGACAGCCACCCCAAGGCACTGACGAGGCCTGTGCACACACCTACGGATTGATGTTGAACCCAGAAACTTTCTCTGCCTGCTAACGATATTAGCCATAATACTTATATTTGTTCATTGGGGTTTTCTATGTAAGCCCCAACTGTTTAGGGTTACTGGTCACGTGTGTATTAGATAACTATTAATGCTCTTGCTATGGCTTATGTAAATGTTATACTAGATGCAAAATACAGAAAAATGAGACAGACAGCAGGACTCGGATCATGATGGTTCCCGGGAGGGAAACCATCCCGAGTGCTGACTCCTTTCCATGTACCTGCCCTTGTCCTTTTGGGGACAACTCGGCCTCAACTCACATTCCGTGGTGACGGGACCGCCCCGTCCCCAAAGGTCAGCAAGAGGATGTTGACACTGAGACTTCCTAGGAATGAGACTTCCTAGAGCTGAGACCGCACTATCCAAGCCGGAGCTGGTCATCAGTGCCTTCTTCCGGCCGCCTTCCGACCGAAAGGGGGAACTGAGGACAAAAGGGGCTCTGTGGGAAGTGATTTCACGGGGCAGTCTGATCACAAACCCTCACTGGGCAGGTCCTGTGGGCAGTCACTCCTCAGGCCTGCACCTTCCCCGGCAGAAGGTTGTCTTTGTCGTAAGCGAGCCCTGCACCCTGCCCTGGTCCCCGGGCGTCTAGGTGAGCCCGTCTTTGAAAGGACCCTCTCCGACCGCTCAGAAGCGGAACAGCCCTCCGTAGAGCGTGGAAACTTGGGGACGACCCTGCCGTCCAGCTCCTGCCTTGCTCCCCCCCACTTCTCATGTGACCCTCCTTGCACTCCCCCCTTAGTTTCCAACGCCCAGAATACACTGCACACTGCTCTTCTCGGGGGCAAGACTTGCGATTTTGCTTCCTGGCAATGTTATCAGTTTGGGCTCAAGTAAATTTCTAGAAATTCCCTACAAATAAATAAAACCCGGGGTGAGAGCACAGGCGTTCCAGTGGTGGCGACCCTTGCAGAACTCCTCCCAGCCCCCCGGAAGCCACTACCCCCACCGGCTCAGCTGCTGGAGGGCGAGCAGGGTCGGGAGGCTCTGACAGCGCATTGTCATCAGGCCCAAAATCTACACGGCAAGGGGGAGCTGCAGAGGCTCTGGGGTCCCTCGCACCCTCGCTACGGCCTTCCTCAGCCTCGGTTTACTTGACTGGAGAATGGGGAGAACGCTGCCTGTCTCCTGGGGTTGCCTTGCTATGAGGATGGTGGTTACTGCAAGATGGGGGTGGGGGGCACCCAGTGGGCCTACCACACACAGGCCATCCCCTGGTTTAACCGTTCCCTCGCCCCAGGACACAGTCCACTCCCCCCCCCCCCCCCCGTC
Organism: Myotis nattereri; assembly: GCF_964212035.1. NCBI lineage: Eukaryota > Metazoa > Chordata > Mammalia > Chiroptera > Vespertilionidae > Myotis > Myotis nattereri. Next base: position 27,045,605 of record NC_138095.1, on the reverse strand, counting down.
CCCATCCCCACCCCCGCCCCAGTCCCGCGTTCCAGGCTTCAGGAAAGCCTCATCCTGCCACTTCTAAACTTTATTTGTTTGTTTGTTATCCCCACCCGAGGATGTTTTCCCACTGATTTTAGGGAGAGTGGAAGAGAGAGACACACAGAGAGGAACATCGAAGTGAGGGAAGCACATCGATTGGTTGCCTCCTGCACGCGCCCCGACCAGGGCCTGGGCCGGGGAGGAGCCTGCAACCTGACCGAGGTATGTGCCCTTGACCAGAATCGAACCCGGGACCTTTCGGGGTCCACAGGGCAATGCTCTATTCACTGAGCAACACTGGCCAGGGCCTGCCGCTTCTATTCTCCTGTGTGTAGCTCATCATTGAATGACTCGCTTTCTCAGCCGTGCCTGGGGCCAGGAATGTGCTTTCCCCACCCCTCCGCCACCCGCCCTGGATGAGCTCTCCGCGTCACATGTCACCCGCCGAGGGGAGCGTCTCCGGGGAGTATCGAGGTGCCCCTGCGGTGGAGCGGTTCCCATTGCGCCGTCACATCCCTCCACCGCCTGTCACTCCCATGACCCCAGGAGGGGAGTGTCCCCACCTTCCCTGCGTCCTCAGCACCATGGCTGGCTCCCGGGAGACGCTCCGGAAGCAGCTGAACACCAGCGAGCACAAACTCGTCACGGCGCTCTCCCTGCAAGCCTCGCACCCCGGCCCCATGGATGTGAGCCAGCACCCCTGCCCCTGACAACCTGACAACCTGGGACCGTCAAGGAGACATGTTGACAACCAACTCATCTGAAAATCGGAACCCTTTTAATCCAACCAAAGCAGAGGAAGGCCCGGGCCGGCGTGGCTCAGCGGTTAAGCGTCGGCCCATGAACCAGATCAGGGTGCTATTCTGGGACAGGTCACCTGCCCGGGTTGTGGGCTCGATCCCCAGTGGGGGGTGTGCAGAAGGCAGCGGATCCATGATTCTCTCTCATCATCGGTGTTTCTCTTTCTCTCTCTATCTCTCTCTCTCTCTCTCTCCCCCCCCCCCAAAACCAATAAAAATATATTAATAATAATAATAATAAAAAGCAGAAGAAGAACCGATGTGAGGACAATGCAGAAACCTGACTTGGAACCCAGTTGATCCCCTGTGTCTCGAGAACCCTAAGGAACCCAGCACGCGGCAGCCGGAGGTGCCTGTGCCGAGCGAGCTGGGAGGTTGGAGCCGCGGGAGGAAAGCGGGGAGGACGTGCACACAGCACCCCGCCCGCCGGCGCCAACAGGTTTCTTTAGGGAAGAAACCTAAAGAACCAGCTGTCCCGTGGAGAGGCCTCGTAAGCAAACGCCGATGACATCCCGCAGCCCTGCGGCACCCTCAGCTGACAGACACCTGGGGACAGCGAGTCCCAGCCCCAGGGACAAGGCGGAGGAACATGGGCGGAGGAGGACGGGCGGGTCCTGACTGGTGCGCACTGGCGGAAGGCTGAGAGGTGGAGTTCCGTGGAGAGTTCGAACCAGCCACGAGGGCACCATCCCCAGGGGAAAATGGAGCCATAGATCAACGGCAGAAGAGGAAGCAGAGGTGGAGGTGGAAAGAACCATGAGAAGCGAGAGGAAGGCAGAGGAAGGGGAGGAGGCAGAAGAAAAAGGAGAGAGGGAGAGGGGGAGAGGAAGAGGAAGAGAGAGAGAGAGAGAGAGAGAGAGAGAGAGAGAGAGAGAGAGAAAAAGAAAGAAGAGAAGGGGGCGGCCAGAGCAGAGGTGTCCTGGCACTCGATGGGCCTGCTGGCCGGCCGAGACCAAGTGGCCAGCAGGGGGCTGTGGACGCGTCCAAAACACAGAGCGGGCCCGGCCCGTGTGTCTATTTAGGGGCAAAAGCAGCCGCACCTGCTTGGCCACAGGGGCCTCCGCGGGCAGAGGGATCCTGTTCTGCACAAGCCCCACGCGCACGGTCCGCGGGCCCCGCAGCTGCTCCTCGGCCGCCTCGAAGGCGTATCCCTGCAGCTCAAAGTCCCCTTCAGCGGCGCATTCCAGAGCCTGGCTGGGCAGGTCGAGCTTCCTACATGGGCAGAAAGAAGAGGGGAGAGATCGGCATGCGCTGATTTACAATTCCCCGGCCCAGAGGCATTCACCAGCAGGGAAGAGGTGACGTGCCCTGGCAGGCAGGCACACAGAACCCGGCCAGCGTGCCTCAGTGGTTGCGCATCGACCTATGAGCCAGGAGGTCAGGGTTCGATTCCCCGTCAGGGCACATGCCTGGGTTTCGGGCCCAATCCAGTGTGGGGTGTGCAGGAGGCAGCCGATCCATGATTCTCTCTCATCGTGGATGTTTCTATCTCTCTCCCCCTCTCCCTTCCTCTCTGAAATCATTAAAAATATATATTTAAAGAAAAAAGAAGGCACACAGAGCAGTCCAATGGCAGGGCGCACGTGTGGGGAGCTGGAGTGGGGCCTGGAGAAGGGGGAGGGCCTGGACGCCTGAGAACAGACAAACGGACATGGCACTGAGTGTGGACTCAGGCTGATGGTCATTGGGGACATTCCAGCAGGTGGCAGAAGTCAGACCTGGTCCAGGGAGGCTGGGGGGCGGGGAGGGGAGCGGCAGGGAGACTGGTCAGAAGCTGGTGTTTTGGAGTCGCTGAAATCAGGGTGCAGATGAGTCTCAGCAACCAGCACAGGAGCGAGGGAAAGGATCCCCCCCAAAATGCCTGTGGACTAGACTCAGAGGGCTCTGCTGAGCCTGGGGGAGGTGCGCTGTGATGAGAGGGGGCTGTTGAGAACCAGGCTCAGGAAACAGCTGGGTGGAGAGGCCGGGACTGAGAGCGGGACAGAGGGCCCTGCGGCCCTTCACCACCGAGGACTGCACGTCTCCCGGGATCCCCACCGTCCGTCTGCTGCTGCTCCCGCGGGGGGGTTGGGGAGGCAGGTCGGGGGCCGCGAGGGACGGGGGGCGGAGACGATCCCTCGCTCACTGCTGGGTGGGCCTGGCGAGGGCCCACATGTCCAGGCTGAAGGCCCGAGCGCCCTGGTTTGTGGCTTATTGGCCAAGGCCAGTGGATGATTTACGGAGCCTCCCACCGGAGCGACCGTTGGCCCCGTGGCAAACACCTCCTCGGCCTGCGGCGCGCTTGGTGCTGGGGTGAAACCCACAGGGGCACGAGGTGTGGCCCCGGCCGGGCTGGCCTTGCCATCTGGGGACGCGATGGTTATGAAATACCCAGGGAACACATCAAAAAACAACCTGACAGCCATTATCTAATAATAATATTTCCCTCCCACCTGAAGTCACTTTCTTCAAGATGTTTCTTTCAAAATCACAGGCCTGTCAGCCCAGGCCCCTGCCGCCGCCCCCTGCCAGGCAGTTCCCACATGACAGCCCTGACAGCTGCCGAGACGGGCTCCGCCCCTGACAATCAGTTCCTTTCGCTTCGCAGGTTAGAAATAACAGCAGTGCCCACACCTCGCCCCCTTCGCCGTGACTGCCTCAGAGACGGCCCTTCCCTCTGGCAGGGGCCCTCCATCCCGCAGGCCCAGCCCAGGCCCCGTGGTGGACGGAGAAGGAGATGGAGAAGGGAGTTCTGCGTCCCTCAGGCCCACGGCCAGGGAGCCGCACCACCCCGTGGGGAGGCCCTGGCGCCCCGTCCTCAGCCTGCGGGCTCACGCCTGGAAGAGAGCAGGTGGAGGAGGTCTTGTCTCAGGTGTGCAAGCCCAGCGATAACCATCACCTGGATGACGTCCCTCCGCCTCCGGCCATCTTTCCCGACCCACTGCCCACAGCTGTCTGCTCTCCCCGTCTTCCCACCACCACCTTCCTGCCTCCTCGAGTCTATGCTGAGACCTGCCTCCAGCCCTCAGTCCCTGCAGACACTGTCTCTCCTAGGCCTCAGGCGACACCGGCCAGGCCCCTCCACTTTCTTAGGGTTCTACCTGTCCTCCACGTTCCCCTTCAGCAAGTTGTCCCCGCCCTGGTGTTATCCAGGGGGTTCATCGCCAAGCCTTGGAGAACCCATTCCTTCAAAACATGGGCTGTGCCCACCGAAGGTGTGGCCTGGCGATGTGGTGGGGCACAGACCAGCCACCACACCACCGAGGAAGGGCAGAGACCAGGAAATGAGCCCAACCTCACACAAGGCCGGGGGGGGGGGGGGGGGCGGGCGGGGGGAGGATCTGCACTGCCCACACCTTCCCTTGGTCCCTATAGTTGGGGGTCTGCCCCGCCACCCCACATCCTGATACTGAGGCCCCCACCCCTCGTGGGCTCGCCTCTAACCTCAAGGAGGAAAGCCCACCACTTCCTGTCCTGGCCCAAACACCTTCCAGGCCCTTCTCCTGGGCCCCCGTCTCTCCACCCAGGGTCCAGGCGCGTCTCGCAGGGCGGAGCCCAGCTCCCGCCTCCACAGCAACCTCTCGCGTCTAGAACGTCACCTTTCCCCTCGTTGGAAAGAATTAGATGAGAGTTTTGTTACAAAAGAAACACATGCTCATGGGGGGAAATCAAACAGTGAAAAACGACATCAAATGAAAAGTGAGCCCCCCGCTCCATCCTACCCCTCAGCCCCCGTCCTGGACTCCAGAGATAACCCGCCCAATTTTTTTTTTTTTGGGGGGGGAACCAAAACCAAAATGTTTGGTGGCCTTGTTTCAACAAGGCTGAACCCCCCCCCAAAAAACAAAACCCCCCACAAACCTATTCTCATCCCTCGCACAGGAGCCTGAGGTGCCCCTTGCTTTAAGACACCCGGACGCCTTTGGGAGCCTCCGCGGTGGCGAGCCCTGACGGGTGCGGTGGAAAGCACACTGGGAGCCCTTGCAGGCCATCCGGTCCTGGCATCCTCTTTGGGGATGAAGCGGCCTTTGTTTGGCCAAGTCCTGTACCACGGCCACCCCCACGGGCAGCTGTTCTAGCTTTGTCGTCCACCAGCAATGAAAACACCTTTGCACTTGAGGCCCGACCTCCCTGCAGCAACGCCCAGCATGGCAGCTGGGACCCACCGACGCAATCCACACCCTCAGGTTTCTGGGGAGCCGATCGGGCTCCCGCCTTCGTGTCCCTGCCACGGTCAGGGAGCCCGCCAACTGGCAGGGAGGTGGAAGGACAGGTGGTCAGAAGCTGCATGGGGTCAGAGTTTGGAATTCATTGCAAGAGTCGTGGAAATCCCGCCTAGACCTTTAAGCCAGTGGTTCTCAACCTGGGCTGCACATTAGAATCAGCTGGGAATCTTTTTAAAATTCTGATTTCCGGGCCTCATCCTCCGGAAATTCCGTTTCTTTGTTACTAATGTTGTGGTCTCACCCCATAACAAAAAAAACCCCCCAGAATTTCCAGAGGATGAGGCCCGGAAATCATGATTTTAAAAAGATTCCCAGGTGATTCTTATGTGCAGCCCAGGTTGAGAATCGCTGCTTTAAAATATATATTTTATTGAGTTTTTACAGAGAGGAAGGGAGAGGGACAGAGAGTTAGAAACATTGATGAGAGAGAAACATCGATCAGCTGCCTCCTGCACATCTCCTAATGGGGATGTGCCCGCAACGAAGGTACATGCCCTTGACCGGAATCGAACCCGGGATCCTTCAGTCCGCAGGCCGACGCTCTATCCACAGAGCCAAACTGGTTAGGGCGAGAACCGCTGCTTTAAGCGAAGGAGCAATAAGCTAGGATTTCCCTTTTCTGGCTGCTTTGAGACAAGTGGACTGGAGAGAACCGGGAGGGGAAGGGGCAGTGGCTTCCGGCTTTGTAGACGCGGTATCCAGCAGGGCAATGCCCTCAGAAAGCCCAGGACTGGCTGCGAGTGGGCGAACATTTGCACTGAGCAGTCACTGACCCCCACGGCTTGCCAAATGGGGAGGGTTCCCTGACCCACCAGGTTCAGCAGGCCTCTACCTCCAGGGGACCTCGATGGAGGCCTCCCGGTCGGAGGGGCTGGGCAACCAGGTGACCTGCTGGGGCTCTGGCTGGAGGGACTGACCAGCACAGACACCAAGTACAGGGTCTGGCGAGAGTCCTGATCCCCGGAAGTGAGGAAGGACAGTTAGGTGGCCACAGAGAAAGCCTCAGGGAGCAAAATACCCATCCTTTCCCTTCGGTTCCGGGCAACAGGGGGGAGAGTGGCTTGGAAAGGTCACGCCAGGCTTGTCTGGCCCCCGAGCGGCCCAGAGCCCGCGCATCTAAACTCCTTATGGTCTCTGCTGGCCCCGAAGCGCTCTGCCTGGTCCCCGGGCCCACATTCCCCACACTCGCCGGCCCCGAGGTCCACCCCCGCCGCCAGCCTCTGGGCTCCAGACCTGGTCTCCTTGCCATAGAGAAGGCGTTTCACCTCCCTCAAGTCTGTGGGCGGCAGGTGCTTCTCCAAGCACTGCTCCAGCGACTCCCACTCAGGCTCCGCCATGACTGGAGATGTCCAGGCCCAAACTGCCTGCCCTTTACCCGCGGCGGGGAGCAGGAGGAGGAGGAGATGACCAAGTCCACAGACGTGCCCTCCCCTCCACGCTTCACCCTTCTGCCCCCAGACAGCTCCCTGAAGACACGCCCCTTCTGCGTGCCTTCTCAGCGCGCAGCCAATCAACGCTTCCAGAGCGTCCCTGGCGGCCCCGCCCCCTTCCCTTCGCACCGGACACGCCCCCTCCACCGCGGGACACGCCCCCTCTACCCTTCGCGCGTCCTTGGGCACGCGCCTGGACACGCCCCTCCTCACGCCTTCGCAGCGCGCAGCCAATCAGCGCTCCAGAGCTTCGCGGGTGGCCCCGCCCCTCCCTTCTTGCTGCACTCGCCGGACACGCCCCCCACCGTGGGACACTCCCCCTGCCCTTCGCGCCTCCTCAGGCACGCGCCAGGCCACGCCCCCTCAGCCGTGGGAGGCTTGCGGTCCGGTCCCCTCGCCCTCGGGCTCTCGCTCGCCTTCCGGTTCCGCCTCTCACCTGCCCCGAGGTGTCGGGGCGGGACGGGCCACCTGGAGAGGAGGTGAGGCGGGCTGCGCGCGGGTCTGAGGTGAAGGGCGGAAGGGCCGCTCCCCACCGCGACGGGGAAAGGTGGCTCCGCGAGCCCTTTGTGAACGCCTCCATTCGAGCACTACCAGCCCCTATTGTGCACCTGCTCCTGAGCTCCGGGCGGGACCGGGGTCGGATCCGCCGGTGTCCGCGGGGCCGTGGCCCTCAGGGCGAGGCTGTCGGAGGAACTGGCTCTGCCGGGATCAGGGCAGAGTCATTAGGTGGCGACCTGGGAGCTGAACTTGACCGGAAGTGGAACCTCATCACTAGTTCAATGGCTCCCTCACCTCTCCCTGCCGTCGGGTGGCCGGGCCGTCGGGGGCGGGGCCTGCGCGGTGCTGTCACCAGGGTTCCGCGAGCAGGAACCACCTACCCCAGAAGGACGGAGAAAGTCACAGGCAGGTGGTTGTATTTGCCCCGGTTCCTGTTCACTCTGAATAGGACACTTCGCTAGATCCTTCTGTGGCGACCGTTTTAGTTCATTTTTTAAAATACATTTTGATTGATTTCAGGAATGGGCATCCTGTGCGGACACATCATGTTTTAAAAAGACTCTAAGCAGAGGACACGAACCTTTAAACATCTGGGTGTCTGTTCTTCGGCTTTCCTTTATGTTTGCAATAGCTTATTAGAAATTATTTTATTTTTAAAAAAAGCCTTAGCCCTGGCCGGTTTGGCTCAGTGGATAGAGCGTCAGCCTGCGGACTGAAAGGTCCCAGGTTTGATTCCGGTCAAGGGCATGTGCCTTGGTTGCGGGCACATCCCCAGTAGGGAGTGTGCAGGAGGCAGCTGGTCGATGTGTCTCTCTCATGATGTTTCTAACTCTCTATCCCTCTCCCTTCCTCTCTGTAAAAAATCAAATATATATATATATATATATATATATATATATATATATATATATTTTTTTTTTTTAAAGGAAGAGCCTTAGAAACCCGGAGTCAGGAAATCTGCAGTGTCTTCTGGGTTCTAGCAGGATCTGTTGTCCTGTCGTAAGAAAGGAGGGAAGGGGAGGGGAGGGGAGGGGAAGGGAGCTGGGAAGACGGTCAGTGCTGGGGGCGATTTAGCTATAACAGGTTCTGAGCATCTAGTCCAGCGGTTCTCAACCTGTGGGTCGCGACCCCTTTGGCGGCCGAACGACCCTTTCACAGGGGTCGCCTAAGACCATCCTGCATGTCAGGTATTTACATGACGATTCATAACAGTAGCAGCATGACAGTTGTGAAGTAGCAACGAAAATAATGTTATGGTTGGGTCACAGCATGAGGAACTGTATTTAAAGGGCCAGAAGGCTGAGAACCACTGAATTCTAGTCACATAAAAATCCCTCTATTTACCCTCATCCGTAACAAAAGAGTTTCATGATGGAAGCTGGTTTCACGGAAAGATCTCACTTGTTAGACAAGTGTCCGTGTCTGTTTCTACGTCGTGTGTCAGCGTGTCTGTTTTCATCCTCCGGGGATGGATGTGAGGTGCAGAAGGTGCGGTGGGCTCTGCCCATCAGCACGTGAAGGTCTGAGATGTATGCTCATCGTTGGGTGAGCAGTGCTCGCCGGGGCCGCAGCCTGGGGGTCCCCCGTCCTCGTTTCTCTCCTGAGCCCGAGGGGCTGCCGACGCCCTCGGTGGCATTGCACAGGACACCAAGGCTTTTGCCTCTTCCTTGTCCCGTTTAATCCTCCCAGGAACCCTGTGAACTTGGGGGAAAGGCTCTCAGAATCTGTCGCATTTCCAAATTAAACATGACACTTGCTGGAAATGAGAATGCAGGAGCCAGTGTGGTCCGGGGAGAAAAGATCTGAGGTGACCCAATTTCCAAGTCACCTGTCTAAAGGCCCAATTTCTGGGTTAACTTGTTTCTCTGCCGGCTGTTTCCCAGCTCGGAAGGCGCCGTTCCGCCCCTTTGGCCACCTTCTAATTAATGTCCCTTTAATGTGCACGAATCCATGCACTGGGCCTCTAGTAGACCGTAATACAGTTGTGAATATAAGACTTTAATTAATTGTCTTCGAAGTTTTATTTTTCACCTATGAATTGAACTAAATCCTGAATTTTCCTAATTTTCTTAAACATTTGACTTCAACCCTCCAAATGAATGTGTTCATTCTTCTCCCGTCCCTTAGATTTGGAATTAGAACTAAAATATCTTTTTCCTTCCACCAGGCCATTTGTCATAATTCTCGCTGTTCTAGCTTTTGCCCCGATAATACGAACATTTATAACAGTTTGTCTCCACCAGGTTACAAGCTCTGCTTGCACTCAGAGAATTCCACCTCTGGCACCACGGCCACCTCCCGTGCCCAGGCCTCATCGTCCCTCCAACAGAGCGAGGATCTCTTGGCTCTGAAGGAAAGCAGCTACAGGGAGCCCCTGAGCCCCTTTTCTCTGACAGATTTCAGAGCCAAGATCCTTAAGGGGGACGTGGTGGGCAGTTCGACATGAACAGAGCGAGGACGCTGGCCCAGCTGCAGGAGGTCACCGCGGTGGAAAGCCCCGGGTGGGACCTCGCCCCCAGGGTGAGCCTCCTCCCCTAGAACATGGCCAGTCGTGGGATTTGGACGCCCTGGCCTTTCCTCCCAAGAGATAACATTGAGACCTCAGTTGTATTTCAGCTCCAGGCCCAGAAAAAGCAACACAACCAGCCACAGCCGGGGCCAGGACCAGCTGCAGGGAATAATGACCCTGCCCTGATGCCGGCCCACCAATCCGTGGAGACCACAACCTTGAAAGGACACACCTGGAAAGCTGCTGGACCTTCTGCTGAGATCTTCCCCTGGGACCTTCCCTAAAATCTCCACCTTAAAGCCCTTAGGACTGAGGCCCAAGTTTGTCAGTCCTCCCGGGAGCCTGTCCTCCCTCCCGGGAGCCTGTCCTCCCTCCCGGGAGCCTGTCCCTCCCTGGAGCTGCCCAAGCCTTTTCCTTTTCCCTGGCCCCTCCCCTGCCCCTCAAGCACATTGCCATCACCTTCCTCCTTCCCAAGCCCTAAGAGAGCTGTCTATAACTTATTTCCTAGGTTTACCAAATAAATGTTCTCTTATTTAAAAACAAAATCTAAGAAGATTTTTTAAAAGCGGAGCCCAGCAGCTATTTCTGCACAGGGGCCTCTCAGCAGCTCCTCTGTGCTGGGCGGCCTGCCTGCCGACACACCACCTGCTCCCTGCACGCAGTCAGCCCTTTAAAGGCCTCCTAGAGCCCTATTCCAGCCACTAGGACAGAGGCAGTCCCTGTGCAATCAGATATGGGAAGGGGTCGTGCATAAGGGGTTTGTGTGTGTCCCACGGGGCCCTAGGAGGGGAGCTGGAGTCAGTGGACAGAAGTCAGGCATATTTCAGCCCAACGCAGTGATTTCCAACAAGCGATCGAAAGATGGAATCGCGCTGCCTCTGCAGGCGGTGAGCTCTCAATCTGGGCGTCCGAGTGCCGTCCGAGTGGCCACTTGGTGGGAGTGTTGTAGAAGAAAGTCCTCAGACGGGGAGCTGAGCCAGGATGTCGCTTTACTACGAACCCCCAAAACAGGGATGTTACGTTCAAAGAACCATAAGCGGACCACAGGGCAATCCAAGACAGTTCGGTGTATAAATAAGTGAAAGTCAAGAAATGCGATCTTACTGAAAAACCAGGGAATAGGAGGGTTTCATTATTGTTAACATTATATTAGTGCATTTGGTTGGTTTAAAACATTTTTTTTTTAGTTTTAAAAATTGATTTTCAGAGAGAGAGGAGAGGAGAGAGAAACGTCACACACACCCCAACCGGGGATCGAACCTGCAACCCGGGCCTGTGCCCTGACTGGAAATCGAACTGGCTCACAGGTCGACGCTCAACCGCTGATGTGCCAGAGCCTGTGCCAGGCGCCAGGGGTCAAGCAGGAATAAGTCCTGTGCTTGTTTTCGTAACCATAACGGCTCCTTGTTCTTGAGCACCTGCTACGGGCCAGGCACTGTGCTAGGCCTGGAAGTGACAGGTTGGTAGGGGACAGCGATGTGTTGTGAAGGGCAGGGGGGAAGGCTGGGTGTGGTTTGTATGACATACCTAAGGCTGCAGACACAGCGCTTGCTCAGTGCTTGATAAACAGTGGCTGTGTTTACAATATTAGGTGATCCCGTCACCAGAGGTGCCACCCGGGTCCCGAGCCGACAGAACAAAACCCCTGAGCTAAAATGATGTGTGAAGGACACAGGCAGGTCAACCCGGGAAGAAGGAAAAGCAAGCCTGCAAGCAGAAAAGGGTGCCAGTCTGTCTGGAACACCCGCGTCCATAAAGGGCTGCCCTGCACCAGCGTGTGCAGATAGGTGGAAGGTTCTAGACTAGAGACATGCGTGCCACGAAATGACTCCAGCCCTGAAACCCTTTGCCCTGTGCACGGCAGAAAAATGATCGTGTAAAGCTGTAAAAACGGGAAGGATGAGACGAGCCTGGAAATTATCCAATTAAAGGAAGGAAGATTGCAGACTCGCTTCGTCACCTGAAGGGAGAGAGGAGGCCTTACGAAACGGGAGGAGATGATCACATCGCTTAAGTGGGCATTGATCAATGTGTTGGACAGGACAAGTGGAAATGGTTTTTTCTTAAATAATTCAAACCTGACAGAACCTGGCAAAAGAACCTAGCTAGGATGATCAACTGAAAAAAAAAAAGAAAATAATAATTCAAACTTGCAGGCTTCCAACCCCGTGGAAGGTAGCAGAAAGGTCTGCTCCCTCTATAAAAACTTGTGGTGCCCCAGCGGCGAAGGAGGAGCATTTAAAGGAGGAATAAGGAGAACTCACTCCCTGTCTGCAGCTGAGAGCGATGAAGGAAGGCCCAGCTGCTAAGTACACAGTAGCCTTCAGCTGAACCCCTGGCGGAAGGAGAAGGAAATGCCATCCGCCTGCTGACCTGGAGGAGAGCAGACTTAAACCACATAATGACATTATCACCGAGGGGGTCAGGCCTGGTGATTTAAAGACATTTCTACTTCGAACGTTCCATACTTGTCAAAACCTCTGACATGTTTCCATGGCTGGTTGTTCATTTTCCCCCTGAACTAGTCAATACAGGGCGCGGTGGGGGAGACCCCTGAAATTGAAAGGGCATTACGGTTATGGGCATGTTGATGGGATCCTATCGTAATCCTGCCGTCGGATAACGTTGTCGTCGTGGGGAAGCGATGTGCTTATTCCATCGGAAGCAGCACGGCACAGCGTAAAGCCAGAGGTTCCTACAGTCTCCGCTGGCTGCTATCAGTTTTATGACCCTGGGCAAGCGACTTAGCTCTTCTGGACCTCCTTTTGCATAAGATGATGGTGCAGTACTTGCTGGTGTGGCTGCTTCAGGGATGAAATGAAAAGCAGGTCTGGGAGCCCTCGCTGGTTTGGCTCAGTGGATAGGGTGTCCGCCTGAGGACTGAAGGGTCCCGGGCTTGACTCTGGTCAAGGGCACATGCCCGGGTTTCAGGCTCCATCCCCAGTAGGGGGCGTGCAGGAGGCAGCCAATCAGTGATTCTTTCTCATCATGGATGTTTCTATCTCCCTCTCCCTCCCTCTCTGAAATCAATAAAAATATTTTAAAAAGAAAAGCAGGCCTGTGAAATAATGAGCAGCGCCCCACTCCGGGCAGGGGCGCCTTTCCCCACAGAGATGTTGCCACTCGGGGTGTTGGGAAAGCCCTTCTCGGAGCTGCTCAGCGTCTGTGGCACAACCTCTGCAACCGCCTTAGTGCTGGGCCGCGCACCCATGTCGTGGGGTATGTTTTGTTTTGTTTTTTTTAAGGTAGATTTTATTTTTGAATAAAGAGAGAGAGAGAGAGAAGTTAACTGAGAACTAAGTTTATGGGTGACCAGGATAGAGATGCTAAACAAAGTGTGATGATCAAGTTCGGATTCTAGATCCACCCTGAAAGCAGCTCCAATAGGAAAGTCCCAGAGACGTGCGGAGCAGAGCAGCCCTTTGGGAATCAGTGTGTGTTTCAACCTGGGCTCCGGCGTCGCACGCGCACCCCGTTTCTGTGGAAAGGGTGGCCACAGGCGGAATTGTTAGCAGCGACTAGCAGAGCACGAGGCGCAAATAAAACCGCGGAGACCCTGTAGGGGCCATGCTGCTGTCGCCAAGCTCATTTAAATATTTAAACATCCTTTCTTCATACGCAGCTCAGGCCTGGGCACGGACAGTTTGAAGCGCCTCACTTCGAAAGCTCGCTCTGTTGGGCTTATTACATTCTCCCGGAACGGAACAGCCCTGCTCTGTCCCACCTCTGTATCTCTCCAAATGAATGGAGCTTCCTCTGATAACATCCTTCATTCCGTTTCCCAGACTTAGGAGCTTGTCTGCTTCATCTTCCTGACATTAACCCTGTTGCTGTCATGTCTGCTTTTCATCCTGCATTTTCTGCCCTTTCCTGCTCGTACTGCCTGCACCGGCATCACCTCCCTCGCTGGCCCGCGCTTGGGCCACTGTAGTAGCCAGGAAGCGACTGCCTCTGATGCAGGGCTGTTGTCCCCCAACAGAGCCTTTTTAGGTGAATACTTGTAGACGAATGTTCCTACAATGACCCTTCGATCCTGTGTGTGTTTTTGTTATGATACTTAACACGTGGATTTGCAGGTAATTGTTCGTGAGGGGATAGTTGCACACGTGTCTTTTTGAGATCTTCGACAGCGGGAAGGCTTGTGCGTATCTGTACTGGTAGTGCTTAGTACAGGGCCGTGCTCACCGCTGCGTGGCCCTGAGCCACAGCTCTTTAAGGCCCCGGGCCTCAATTTCCTCATCTGTAAAATGGGGGTGAGGACATCTATCTCACAGGAGCACGGCATTAACAGAGAGTGCACGTGGAGATATTAAAAAGGAGTGTTTGTATTAGTCTAGCTTTTGTATTATTAGCACAGCGCTTTGTTATTCTAAGCAAACTCATTTTTTCCTGACTTTTGAGGGCCTGTGTTTTCTGGCCCACTTGCCTCTAGGTGAGTCTCGTGCACCCCAACATCGAAGGCCAGCAAATACTCTCCTTTTTACTGTGCGTTCCACCCTGGAGCATCCCGCGCCTCCCACCAAGCCCTCACCCACCCACCCTCCTCTAAGGCCCCCGGGAAGTCCCTCCTCTGTGAGGTCTCCACCAGCCTCCACTCGCCCTCACCCCTCTCTCTCCTGAGCACCTCTGGCATCTAGAGCTTGTGTCCCGGTTTGGGTTCTTAATCGTTTCTTGTGTTCACTTTGTCTCCCCAGAAGGAACATGAGCTCCTGGAGACAAGCAGCCTCCTCTGTTTCTCTCCCCCCCCCGTTCCTGGGCTGGTGCAGACACACCCCGTCCATCGTGCGTCCCTCTGTGATGCCTCACGGGTGTTGCGTTTTTCACAGATTGAAAGCAAGACCCTCCATCGGCCGCAAGATTGCACCGCGCTTTCCTGTGACACTTGCTTTCCCGCGGTGTCTGGAACCGAACCCACAGTATCTCTGAGGGAAGCCAACACGCACTCATCTAATCAGCTTTCTCCACGCGTGTGCCATGCACTAGCCTGGGCGATGCCATACAATTAATAAGAGGCACCTCCTTTCCAGTGGGAAACTAGAGATGTAAGTATTGGGATTTCGTATGGTCGCCGCTACTTAAGATTCCAGAGTGGATGGTTAATACGCCCAGGGCTGTTCATTAGGTAAATCGTGGCTCTGAGCCCAGGGCGGGCAGGTGAGTGACTGGAAGCAAGAGCTTCCGGTCTGTGGCATCAGCTGAGACGTGACAAAGGCCTGCAGCAAGGCCCTGGGAATAGAGAGGCACCCTCAGCCGCCCCGTGGACACAGAAATCCAAGGGATTTGAGAGCACTCGGACGCAGACTACGGAGGACAGCAGGTGGGACATTCAAGACGACTTAGGCCTCCGGCGGGAGCATCGGTTTAAGGCTGAAGCCCGTTAGGAGGTCGGAGCCGTGAGGGGAGAAAACAGCAGATGTGGAGACTTCGATGCCCAGGGAGCCCCGAAGATCCCCGTGAACACATGGAAACGCGGCTCTGGGGCCTAAAGACTGGCCTTTGGACCAGAGAGAGCAAGAGTCTGAAATCTTAGCAAACAGTGGCGGCCGAGTCCCTGAGGGAACGTCCCCCAGAGGCAGGACGCAGAAGGATGAGGCGAAGAAAGAAGCGCCCAGAGCAGCCAGAGGAGACGCAGAGACGAGCGGGCCGCGGGGCAGAGCCGGGCCCGAGGCAATGCTGCGTCGGGGTCAGGGCACAGTGGGTCTTGCATTCAGAGCTCAGGAGAGGACGGAAGTGAGCTAGGCTGGTCCCTCGTGGGAACCAGCATATAGAGTCCAGAGTTCATTGAATCGGGAGAAGGAAGGGCGAACAGAGACGGGAGCTTGAATCAGCTTGGAATGACAGGAAGGAGCAAGAATAGTCCATTGTTTGCGGGTCAGATAGGGCTTTGTAAATGATATTTTCTTTTTATTGACTTTTAGAGAGAGAGAGAAAGGGTGAGGGGAGAGAGAAACATCGAATCGAACTGGCGACCTCTTGGTGCCTGGGACAACGCAGTCACCCCGGCCAGGGCATAAGATAGGGCTTAAAAACAAACAAAAATGAAGCTCCTTAGTGTGAAAAGGGGAAGGAGCCAGGAGAGAGCAGGCAGTGTCTGCGTGTGCCCGGTGATCCCCTAACGCTTCACACAGTCTTTCATTCTATTCTCATCATCACCTGGAAGGGAGGTATGCTGTCCCCTGACTCACCTGGTTAACTAACTTGCCCAGAGGGGTGAAGATTTGTTTCACTACAAAGATCACATTCTGTCTGTCGGTTTAGATAGAGGAGGGTGCGAAGGAACGGGCGAGGTCACTGACAGACACTGCTTGGGGAGAAATACGGACGCCCGCTCCCCCCAGGACAGAAGGCAGGAGGTGAGGACCGGCCTGTGCAGAGTGAGGCCGGCCGATGGATACACGGGAGCTGAGGGACACACTGAGCCTCGGTCGGTCATCTCATAAGAGGGAGAGGCCAAGGAGGGTAGTGTGAGATTAAAAACACTCATTGGATGATTGACCATGAGAAATCGCCGCTGAATAGCAGTGTTTGGTAAAAGACGGGAAAAATGGTTAAAAGATTTTCCAATATCTTTTTCAGCGTTCACTTTCTTGGGCTTTAAAAAAAAAGTGCTGGGGGGGTGGGGGGCTGGGTACAGGCTAGAAGGGGTCATGGGAAAAAAGGGGGACATACGTAATACTTTCAACGATAAAGGTCCTAAAAGAGCCAAGTTTTTTTTTTTAAAAAAAAGCCCTTAAAAAGGGAAGAGAGGATGGGAGAATCAGCATATTGTAGAACTGTATGAACGTATCTTTACGTTTCTATCCGTTTAAGTTCCGTTTCCTAAAGAATAAAGGATGAAGAATCGAAGAACTGCAGCTTCTTAAGGGAACGCAGCGGAGAGAGCCCGGCCCTCGGTGAGGAGGGCGCCTCCGGTCCTGGCTCCGTCACCAGGCCGTTCCCATCAGCTCCTGGGTCTGTTTTCTCAGCTGCGCTGTCTGGGGCTGATCTGCGGTAGCTGAAGTGCCTTTGAGCTCAGAGTGTCTGTGCCGGCCTGGCGTTCGGGTCCCGTGTAACACCCCAGCCAGGGACACGGACCCGGCAGTCAGCATGCTCGCGTTCAACCGCACACTCCTGTCCACGCTGCGTGACTCGTGGGCACGTTGTTAGCCTCTCTGGGCCTCAGTTTCCCCATCTGTAAACTGGGGATACTAGTACTAGATACTCCCCTCGGTGGTTATGAAGATTCAATGAAAAAAAACACACAACCACCTTCTCATTGAAAGCGCTGACAGCAGTAAGTACTAGATAAACGGAAGCTGTTGTCATTAGCGACTGTAGATGCTGTTATTCCGACGCCCTTTGCCCCTGCTGAGAGCACCAGCTCTGCACCTACGTGCTGCGATCACAGCGCACGGAGGTGAATGGAATTAACCAATTGGCGTTTGCCAGGTTCCCCTTTTGGGAAAGGAATGAAAGGAATTTTCAAAGATCTGAGTGGTCGGGACCTCTGGGTTATGATTCAGCCGCAGTGGACTGTCAAATTTTCCCACAGCCCAGTGGAAAGTCACTGAAGACTCCGCACAAACAGTGCCCCCCCTCCTCCCCGCCCTGTGAGGATGCACCGCTGGCTTAGAGAGCTGGCCGGCGGGAGCGGGGCTGAGCAGGCCTGGCAGATGTGCCAGCCCAGGCGCTCAGGGCCCGAGAGTGCTTCCGCTGCACCGACCGCGCCTGCGAGAGTCTGTTGTCAGCCCGACTGTGGCATGGCAGAGAAAAGTTGGGGCCTGTTCTGGCTTGTTCTCCCGGGCGGGGACACTGAGGCAGTGACTGCGCAGGTTAGTTCAGAGTCCGGAATCTCAAGTCCGCCTCCTCCATGCCTTCCTCTGTGGGGAAAGTTAAGATTACGGACGACACCCTAGCTGGTGTGGCTCAGTGGATAGGACATCGGCCTGTGGACTGAAGGGTCCGGGTTTCAGTTCCGGTGAAGGGCACATGCCTGGATTGTGGGCTCGATCCCCAGGAGGGGGGTGTGCAGGAGGCAGCCAATCAATGATTCTCTCTCATCATTGATATTTCTAACTCTCCCTCTCCCTTCCTCTCAGAAATCAATAAAAAAATGTTTTTTTAAAAAAGATTACGCACGCCACCCTGATAGCAGGCGTCAGTGACGGTCACTAAGGTTCCGTTTTCTCAGATGACCCCAGCGGAGGCCTCATCTGGGAGCGTAACTGGCCACAGCTGCAGCAGAAGTGGGAACACCCACACAAGCGCTTGTCGTTAACATGTTTTGAAATCTTCATGTCACTTTCCCAAGTCTGAGCGCCCGATCCCTTTCATGGGTCCCCTTTCCTCTTCTCAGCCTCGCGGGGAACCTTGCGGCCGGCCCGAGGCAGGGCGCTCAGCTCGCGGCTGGCGATCGGGGCCACAGCTCTTTTTGATCTGTTTCCTTTTAGAGCAGACGTGGTATGGCCCAGAGCTGGTCTGGATGCTCCCCTGCGTGGAGTCTTTAATGCAGAGAGAGCCTCAGACGAGAATAGACTTCAAAATCTGGGCCTCTCGTCCAGGGGCTAACTCCCTTCTCGCTGACCCAGAACTGGACGCTGGGCGCCACGCGTCAGAGGGTGCATGTCCTACCAGCAGCTCGGTGGTCCTGGCACCGCACCCTGGCAGTGTCTGCCCTTGGCCTCCCGCCTCCTCCGTGTGCTTCTCTGCCTTTAGGCAGATCAGTGGGGCCCTGCCCTTGGCAGCAGCATCTGCTCCATGATACTTCATATCCAGCACTCTTGTCACTGAAGAGGCTGAGGCCCAGGGAAGTAACTGACTTGCCCAAGTTCACAGAAGCACTCGCGAGCAGAGGCCAGACCCAGAATGCTGGCTCCTCTGAATCGGGCTCCGTACTCTCTCTGTTAACCTAGTGAGCATCTTCTAAAGGGAAGGTTAGGGCCCTGGCCGGGTGGCTCAGTTGGTTAGAGCATCGTCCCAATACGCCAAGGTTGTGGGTTCCATCCCCAGTCAGGGCACTTACAATAAGCAACCAATGCTGCATAAGTAAGTGGAACAACAACAATCAATCAATCCTCCCCCCCCCCCCCCCCCCGCCCAAAACCAATACAGGAAAGCACCGGCCGGAGGGCTCAGGTGGGAGCATCATCTCGTACACCACACGGTTGCAGGTTTGATTCCAGGTCAGGGCACTTACCAAGGTTGCGGGTTTGACCCCTGCTCGGGTCGAAGTTGCAAACAGGCAACCGATGGATGTTTCTCTCACATTGATTTTTTTTTTTTCCTCTCCCTCTCTCCCTTCCTCTCTTTAAAAGATCAATGAAAACATATCTTTGGGTGAGGATTAAAAAATAATAGTAATAATAATAATTATAATAAAGGAAAGGTTAGGATGAGTGGAGGGGCTGAGACTGTCGACGAAGAAAGGAAAGGGCTGAAGGAAGGTTGGAACCCAGGCAGGGAGAGGGCTCTGTGAGGCAGAAGGTGCAGGGAACGGCGGGGACCTGGTTGTGGGCAGAGCGAGAAGGTGCCACAGGGTGAGGGAAAGGCAAGGAGGAGCTGAGAGAGCACAGCACAAACTTGGCTTATTTGACAATCCCCCCCGGCCACACAGATCTGAGCGCCCCAGAACTGATTATTTCCACAGCTGCGACTTAACCGCTGCTTATCTTTTCTCCAGGAGATTCCTTGGAATGAAACCAATGGGAGACCGGGCCCTGGGAGAGTCTCATCGGAGCAGATGGGCCAGCAGCCGCCAGCAAGCTTGTTGCCTTTGGCCGAGAGCAGCGTCCTGGGCCTGGACGTCTTGTGAGAGCGCCCCAGCAGGCCCAGCCCCGGGCTGCCTGAGGCTGGCCCGCTTCTCCCCGAGGAACCCCACGTGCCCCCTCATCTGCCCTCCCGCTCGCTGGTCCTGAAAATCACCTTCTCAGGGAGCTCTTACCTAAACCCGCTGCCCGTGAACAGCCCGGGAGGGTGGCTTCTTGGTGTGTATTCGGGAGAACTCTGCGTGGAGGGCCCGGAGGCCGGGCTCTGGTTCCTACCCAACCGCTCACTTTCCCTGGGACCTTAGGCAAATGGTCCCTCCCTAGGCTCCAGTTTTCTCAGCTGTAAGGCTGTTTAGAGTAACAACAGCTGTCATTAAGGAAGTGTTCACTGTTCTGTACCAGCCGTGATTTCATTGAATCCTTCCAGTAGCCCTATGGGATGGGAGCTGTGATCCTATTTCATAGATAAGGAAACCGAAGCCTAGAATTCTCATGCCCTAACCGCCCTGTTGAAACCCCAACCCCAACCCTGGCCAGCGGGGACCCCTTCTCTGCTTTCTCTTGGCCACGCCTAAGGAAATACTGCAGTTTACTTTTTTGTTTGTCCTTTTCTTTTTTTTCTTTTTTTAAAATATATTTTATTGATTTTTTACAGAGAGGAAGGGAGAGAGATAGAGAGTCAGAAACATCGATGAGAGAGAAACATCGATCAGCTGCCTCCCGCACATCTCCCACCGGGGATATGCCTGCAACCCAGGTACATGCCCTTGACCGGAATCGAACCTGGGACCCTTCAGTCCGCAGGCCGACACTCTATCCACTGAGCCAAACCGGTTTCAGCTGTCCTTTTCTTGTTATTGGTGGTTGTTCATGTGCTGAGTTCTCAGGGCCTTGAGTAGAGCCTGGCACATGGTAGGCACGCAAATAGTGGTTGAGTTAAAAAAAACAATGAATGAATGGCCCTGGACTGTGTGGCTCAGCTAGCCGTGCACCGAAAGGGCACCGCTTTGATTCCAGGTCAGAGCACATACCCAGGTTTGTGGGTTTGATCCCCAGTAGGAGGAGGCGACCAATCAATGTTTATCTCTCCCTTTCTCTCTCTCTAAAATCAATAAAAACATATTTTTAAAAAAATGAATGGCCCTACCCAGTTTGGCTCAGTCGATAGAGTGTCAGCCTGTGGACTGAAGGGTCGCGGAGTCTATTCTAGTCAAGGGCACATGCCAAGGTTGTGGCTCGATCCCCAGTCGGGGAGTGTGCAGGAGGGAGCCGATTGACTGTTCTCTCTTATCATTGATGTTTCTATCTCTCTCTCCCTCTCCCTTCCTCTCTGAAATCAATAAAATATATTTTTAAAAATGAATGAGTGAATTCTTGGCAGGAGTATCAATTGGCGTAAATTCTAGGGAAGTCAGTTTAGCAATATTAATATTTGATATGCATTAACCTTTCGGTCCTGCAATCCCAGAACTAGGAGTTTATCCTGTATTTGTGTGTACGCCTGAAGCCTAAGTGCGAGGGTGTTTACTGCAACGCTGTTTGCTACTCAGACTGGAAACCAGCGACATGGCCATTAGTCGGGAACTCCTTAGATGCATCGCCACAGGTCCCCACGGTGGAGCTCGACACAGGGGCAGAAAGCCAGGAAGCGGATCTGCACGTGCTGATGTGCAACGACCCCGGATATGTTGTTAAGTGAAAAGAAGCCATTCAAAACAGAATATTTCTTCCTCTGTTTGTAGTCAAAGAAAAATATATAATAGATTTAAAAATGTACTGGTTTAGGCCCGGGCTGTTCCTAGAAGGAGAGACAAGAAACAAAGAGCTGCCTCTGGGAAGAGGAACAGAGCTTCTGGGTTGGGGTAGAGACTATGCTCTTACAGTGCACTCACCCCTCCCCCGCAATTTTATCGCGATACGCTCCGTAGAACGTAACATTTTCTCATTTAAGTGCACCATTCAGCCTCCCTGGCTCCCAGGCTAGCCAGCATTCTACCTGTCTTTCTTTGTAGTGGTGATGATGATGATGGTGGTGATGGTGGTGATGATGGTGATGGTGTTGATGGTGATGGTAATGATGGTGATGGTGTTGATGGTGGTGATGATGGTGATGGTGTTGATGATGGTGATGGTGATGGTGATGGTGATGATGGTGTTGGTTTTGGTGATGGTGGTGATGGTCAGTATTGGAGATGGAACATCTTGGGGTCTAGTCCAATCCTTTCATTTCACAAATGGGAAACAAAGAGAAGGACTCCCCCGAGGTCCCACAAGAAGGCCCTGGCAGAGCCGGGCCTAGAACCCAGATCTCCTGGTTCCCGAGTGAGTGCTCTTCTTGGTAAAGACATAGAAAAACACAAAGCTGGTTGGGCTTCTCGCCAGGCCCCTGCAGGAGGTCACATAGCCGGGCGGCTCTCAGAGTTCCTTGTCTATTCTTAGCCTGAACTTTTAGTGACTCCGGTCTTCAGCAGCCCGTCTCCCCCTCTTTCCTTTGCATTTGGCTTTTTGTGTAACTGGTGTGTGTTTTCAATAAACGTGCTACGTGTAGGAAATGGGCTTCGGCGCGGCCCTGCTGGAGGCCCCGGGAAGAACAAACACGAGAGAGGGGCCCTGAGAAAACAACCGGCTTCCCTCCCCCGAGGCGCCCGGTGCCCGAGCCGCCCTGCCCCGCGCCTCTCGCAGCGCCCGCAGCAGGCGGAGCTCCGCACAAGAAGGGACCGGCCAGGAGCTCCCACGGGGGGACTGGCGCTAGTGCTGGCCGCGCGGCCTCGCTTTGATAAAGACCAAAAATGCGCCCTTCCCAAGCTCTGGTCCCCGCCCCAACTCACACGCCCGTCAGCCACCAAACATGACCGACAGCCGAGTGACCCCAACTTCTACCTCCCCAACACCTTTCTCCACATCGGGAATTAATGTTGAAAGATGACCAGTGAGAAGAGCGGGTCTACGCCAAGTTCAGAGGAGACAGAGCTGCTGGGGGCCAGGCCACGCCAGAGGAAATCCCGGAGCAATCAAAGCCGGTCTGTGTGTGACTCATCTGCGGCTCTGACGGGTCACCGCTCTGGGTGGGAGCCGTCTATTGCTGTGGCACAGATGACCTCGACACTCGGCGGTTTAAGACAATAACCACTCACTACCCACCGTTCTGTGCGTTAAGAATCCAGGCGTAGCTACCTGCGCGCTTCGGGCTCAAGGTCCCTCATGAGGTTGCGGCCGAGCTCCCAGCCCTGAGGCTCAATGGGGATCACAGGGGAGTCCAAGTTCAGGCTCCTCTGAAGTGGTCGCTGGCGGGCCGTAGTCCAGTGTGGCCCAGGCCCGTCCACAGAGCGGCTGCAGGGCTCGGAGCTGCCCGCCCCCCCCCGCCCCCCGGGGGGGAGGGTTAGGAGAGCAAGAGCGGCCAGGGGGGACGTCGCAGGCCTTCTGTCACCTAATCTCCTAAGTGACAGCGCATCACGGGTGCTGATTCTCCTCGTTAGAAGCAAGGCACTAGGTTCCACCTACACCCGGGCGTGAGCACCGAGAGGCCGAGACGGTGGGGGCCATCTTGGAGGCTCCCCCACGCCCGGCTGGGGGGCCGGGTTTCCGGAGGCCTGGAGACATTCCAGAGAGCAAATTGTTCGCGTGAAAGCACAGGCCTTAGCAGGGTCTGACCGGGGATTTGGTTGGAACAAGGTATCGGAGGAGGAGCTTAGAAGGCGACTGGAGAGGTTGACTGACCCAAATTGAACTATGTTCGCAAATGCCAGGCTAACGAGTTTTATTGATTGGTTAATTGATTGATTGATTTTGTTAATCCTCACCCGAGGATACGTTTTTATTCATGAGAGAGAGAGAGAGAGAGAGAAAGAGAGAGAGAGAGAGAGAGAGAAACATTGATCCGTTGCCTCCCATATGCACCCCAACTGGACTGGGGATTGAACCTGAAACCTGTGTATGTGCCCTGACGGGGAGTCAAACCCGCCACCAACCAACTGAGCCACACCGTCCAGGCTCATACTCATGTTTTAAATTCTTATTTTAAACGGTATCAAAGTTCTAGACTCTAGAGGCACATAATTTTAAAAGTCAACTTTTACAGCTCTACCAGGTTTATTAAG
This sequence comes from Myotis nattereri, assembly GCF_964212035.1. Classification (NCBI taxonomy): domain Eukaryota; kingdom Metazoa; phylum Chordata; class Mammalia; order Chiroptera; family Vespertilionidae; genus Myotis; species Myotis nattereri. The sequence continues at coordinate 27,022,299 of NC_138095.1, read as the reverse complement.
ACAAAGTGTGATCCTCAGCCTCCCTCCACGCCCTCCCACCCCACCCCACCCCCGTCCCCCTGCCCTGAAGGGACCATTTTCAACTTGTTTAAGGAATTCTTTTACCTTTCTATAAATAACGTGTTTGTGTTGCTACTTCCTGCCGTCTCCGTTCAGGCATTATCTGTTGGCTTCCCACCGAGGGAGATGAGGACTCGCACCCTCGCCCTTTCCTCCCCTCGCCCCCTCTATGCACACCCACGCCTCCCAGCCGCCCTTCCCAATGCCGTTAGAGTGTCATTTCTGGCAGATCGATCCTTCGTGCACTTGTTCCTATGACAATGTAAACGCCACTTACAACGAAGCCCTATGGTCCGCGACGACGGCTGTTTCCGTTCCAGCATCTTTGTTTTGATGAACTTGTTTTCCATACACTTAGGTCCCTGAGATCTTATCACCGGTTAACCCCGAACGCCGCCAGCTATCCCGACCCCCTCCCAGCGTGTTCGTGGGAACGTTTCTTGGCGCCTTCTCTCCTGCTTTGGGGGTACGCTGCACGGCCGCCTCCTGGGACCCCCTCTTCCCATCTTCCAGCGAGTCCCTCTGCCTCCTTCCTGGGCTGGATCGCCTGTTTGTGGATCCGATGTCTTCTCGTTCCTTGATTTCTCCCTTCTTTTTGAGGACATACGTTTTTGAGGACTTCTGAGCGTGCACGAGGGAGGGAGACCTTGAAACCTTGCGTGTCTGACAATGGCCAGCCCCTGCGTGAGTGTGTGGAATTCCTGATAAGGAGTCACTTTGCCTCCGAGCTTTGATAGCGTGACTTGATTGTATTCTAGCTTCGAGCGCTGCTGCTGAGGCCACAGCCTTCTTTGCATGTGACCTTGTGGGATTTCTTTGTCCCCCGTCGTCAGGAAGTTTTACGATGACTTAGGTATCTCGGGGGCCTCCTCCATCTGGAGCTTCGTCCTCGGATTCTGGAATGTTCTCTGGGATTGTTTTGATACCCTTTGCTGTGTTTCTAACATTCCTGTCACTCAGCCATCGGGACGACTTTCTCATCTGTTCCCTCCTCGCTTCTGCCTCTTTTCGCTCTGCTTTCTGAGCGTTTTCCTCAGTCTGTCTTCTCACCCTCCCGTAAGTGTCTTTATTTCTGATGTCGTAGTGTTTCTTTCCAAGAGCTCCCATTGGAGACTTCACCCTGGAGAAGCCCACAGAACCTCCTGGTGGAGTTTCGGCTACAGTGACACCCGGTGCCTGTGTTCAGTCCACGCGTTTACCCAGTAGCTCTGTGTACAATTCCTACCCCATAGTGGATCAGACCCTTCCAGCGCTCATAGAGGTTTCCTGTCCGTTCACACGCTGGCCCCGCAGGCTGACATCCAGGTAGAACCTCAGGCCCAGCTAGTTCACTGCTCTCACCTGCGGAGAGAGTTCCCGTCGGAAGTCCCTCGCTCCTGCCAGAACTTCCCAGAGGCGTGTGGGATGGGTCGCCGGCAGGCGCCCTGTGCTCACGTAGCTTTGCTTCTATTTTAACTCTTCTCCAAAAAGCGTAGTTGAGGTGTGACTGACACACCATAAATGAACTGCACCTATGTAAAATGTCCAATCTGATATATTTTGACTCAGACATACACTCCTGAAACTACCGTCACGACCAAGATATTTATCCCCCCCGCCCAGGTACCCCCAAAGACCTTTGTCATTCCTCTCCTCCCCCCCCCCCGCCCCCGCCCCCCCCCCCCCCAGCCCAACCGCGGAGCTGCTTTCTGTCACTGTAGGTTAATTTGCATCTGCTAGACATACATGGGTCACACACATAGGATGTGATCTTTCCAGGGCCTGGCTTTTTCTTTTTTACGTATAGTTCCAGCGGGTCCTTTGCGGCCCATGCCTGCCTGTGTCGGTGGGAAGGCTTCTGTATCCCTCTCGCTCCTTCCCCCCTCCCTTCCCTTCCGGCCCCAGGGCTGCTGCCTGCGATGTCCAGTCTCCTCTCCACCAGAGCCCGCCCCGGGGACGGACCCGTTTGTTCCACTCACTCCGAGGCGCCTGCTCCGGTTTTATGTGTGCTTGGTACTACTGGGCAGAAGACAGGCACCCCCGCTGGCGTGTGCCCCCGACATCACAAAGCTCTCGGGGTGCATCCAGGATGAGCAAACATGTTCGGAAGAGGCTGTTGGACCCGGGCGCCCCCGAACCTGGAGAAGCGCACGCTGCGTACCAGTCCTCACGGCGGCCTGAGCTCGCCTGCAGACGGGCCGGATGGATCGAAGCCCCTTTGGTCCCATTCAGAAGCTGGGTTTCCTGAAACGTCAGCCATTTGGGAGCTAAGAAAAGAACTCATGTCTTGCCGGCTTTCCTTCCTTTTGGTCTATTTGGCAGAGAAACAATCCCGTGTAGATAAAAGGTCACTCCGGAGGGCAGGGCTTCCCTCGTGAACCCTCGTGTCCCCGCTCCAGGCAAGAACAGGGCCATCAGAGGTGGCCCCGGGCAGCCAGGCCCCAGTCCAGGCCGGCAGTGGCCCGAGGGTCACGGGCAGGGGAGCCTGGCACACCGGCCGGTTCCGGAGATGCCTGGCCCGTCTCGCATCTCCTCTGACTCATTTTCACATTTACCCTTTAATTCTTCCCTAATTAATTCGCATTTAATTCTCACAGCACGTGAAGCAGGGAAATGGGAAACGCGGCTATTGTGACTAATACCGCCACAAACATGGGCGCACACGTGTCTTGCTGAAATCCTGCTTTCTCTTCCTCTGGACTCACACCCGGGAGCGGCAGTTCTGGATTAGACGGCAGATCCACGTTTAATTGTTTGAGAAACTTCCATCCCCTTCCCCCACCACCACCCTCCCCTATAGTTTCTACGATGAAGTGTTCCTATAATAGTCTCTAATTTATGCATATGAATAACACTGATTGATTATCTACTATTAAGCCATCCTTGCATTCCTGGGATAAATCCTAATGGGTCATGATTTATGTTATTTTTATACATTGCTGACTACGGTTTGCTACTATTGAGTATTTTATATGTCTCCTCGTGAAAAATATTAACCTCAAATGTTCCTTTCTCAGACTTTCCTTAGAGTGCACATGGATGTCAATATGCAGTTTTTATGTGAATGAGAATCATTAAAATGAGAAGGGGAAACAAAGGGCATCCAGTCTGGCCTCATCCCCTGATGGTGGAGAGAACTGGAAGTCAGGAAAAAAGTAAACGGCCCTTTTTAAAATCACAGGGAGTTAGAAACAGAGTTGGGACTAAAGCACTTTGCAGGGCACGTATACCTCTCAACCTCTTTCCCACTCGTGACCTCCCGTTATCTCTACATCAGCCCACGGGAGGGTGCTGCTCACCTCCCCTCACATGGACGGGCACCTGAGGGCCAGGCAGAGAACGTCATCCACGGTGCGACGCGGCAGGGCAGGCGGGACGAGCAGCCAGGCTCTGACTCCCAGGCCAGCGCCCTCTCCCCCGGTCCACGGACAGATCCGTTCATTAGCCCGAAATGACGGAACCTGAGACCCGCATCCAGAACCATCACTTTACCAATCGCCCAGCAGCGTTCTCACCGGCACATCCGTCAGGTGGCCGCTCTGCAGATCACCCTCAAGGGGCAGGGGAGGGCTTCGTGGTCCCCGAGGTGGTCTGAGTGGAGGGCACCCCAAGGCCAGGCTTTCTAAGAACGTCCCCTGAGGAGGACATGGGCCCAAGGCCCTGCAGTGGAATCTTCGCTACAAGGTCCCTAAGGGCCTGCCTTGAACATCCCCCGTGGAATGGGGGAGGGGCCGTTTCCCTCCCCTCCCCCTCCCCCACATCTCTCAGCGAGAGAGCCAGTGGCTTCCTGCACCAGCGCCCGCTTTCTCCTGCTATTTGTGTCCGCGCCCAGCAGCTGGCCGGCCTGGCAGCCCCGCTGGCTCGGAGGTTATCCGATTATCCCATTAGCCCAGCACGTCCTTCCTTCCTCCAGGCCATTAGCGCTGGCCCGCCTCCTCTCTCCCTGCCCAGCGGCTCGGGCTGGGTCAGGCCCGCACAGGCCTCAGAGGGCAGCAGACTGGCAGGCGCTGGCCTCGCCCACCTGCCTGTCACTTTCTAGGAGGGGAAGCCCACCACCGGCCCCAAGTCACGCGACCCCTTCACCTCAGCCAGGAACTCAAACCCAGGTCTCGGGGCCTCATGCCCGATCTCTCCAGCCACGCCCGGTCCGCGCTCAGCCCGCCATGAAGGAGATGCTAGTCCCCTGCCTGGAGGGGGCGGGGGGGAGTGGTGGTTTAGTGGGGAGCTGGCGCACACCCCGGTGAACACCAGCGCTGGCCCAGGAGGGAAGTCGGACCTCCGCAGAGGAAGAGCTGCTACCGGAAGTGGGTGGCCCACACCTGTGCCGGCACCGAGTGCTCAGGGAACCGGCAAGAGGGGACGGAGGCTTCAGCAGGAGGTCCAGGAGGGCCTCCTGGAGGAGGGGGCTCTCCGGGGGTCACTGAGGAATGGGAAGTGTTTGGAGTCTGGAGGCTCCGAGGAGCAGCCGTCCAGGCAGAGGCCTCCCCGGAGGGGGCAGGCAGGGGTGAGAGGAGGGCAGTCCTCAGTGTGGCTCGGTCAGGTGACCAAGGAGGGACGTGGTGGGCGGAGACAGCGCCGGAGAGCCAAGCTGTGGCCCTGAATGCCACACCAATGCGTGGGGCTCAGCGAGTGATAATGGTTATTAACAATTAATCATCAACAAGGAGTCAGGGCCCACTGATTGCTCGGGACAGGGAGGGGCAGATGGGAGGCGTGCTTTCTGGGAAGAAATCGGGATGGATGGATTGCGGTAAAAAGAGGCCGGTGCACCCCCGGCCGGCGTGGCTCGGCGGGCTGGGCGTAGTCCGTGCACCGAAGCGCCGCTGGGTCGATTCTCGGTCAGGGCACATGCCCAGGTTGGGGGTTCAGTCCCCGGCTGGGGTACCTATGGAGGCAATTGATCGATGTTTCTCTCTCCCATCGATCGTTTTTCTCTCTCCCTTCCTCTCCCCCTAACCTCAATAAAAACATATTTAAAAAATAAACAGGAGGGAGGCCAGGGCGGGGAGGGCAGTGAGGTCCGCTTGCAGCTTCTCCAGGCGCCCGGGAGGTGAGGTGCCGAGGCCTCCGCTAATACCATGACTTTGGGGCGGAGGGAGGGGGGATCGGGGTGGGGGGCGGGCGAGGATGGATCAGACTCAGATGTTTGAAAACAAGACTGAGGGGGATACGGTGGACTGAACTTCGGAAGCTAAGGAACGGCGCCCACTCCCGATGAGGGCGTTAGGCGTGGCCGTGGGAAGCATGGTGGGAGCGGGAGGTGAGCGAGGGCCCTCTCCTCCTCCCCCCGCATCGCATCGGGCAGGGCATTTTGTAAAGTTGGTAACGTTTGCTTCGTGTGCCGCATGGGACGTTCTCTACCCTCCATCCTAGCCCCTCTGGCTCCTCCACCAGCCGCCCATCAGATAGGTCACCTGCTGCACCCACTCCCCGCCCAGCACACGGGGGTCCCGGGCGGTGCTCCTGTCTGCAGGCCGTGCTGGGCGGCGCCTCAGGCCGGCGTGGGACGCTGACACAGGCCCCGGGCACTTTCCTACCCGTCCACCCCCGCTCCAGGCCATTACCTCCCGCCCAGCCTCAAACTTGATTCAGGGGATGACTTCATTTTTGTATACTTTCTTTTCTTTTTTAAAATATATTTGTATTGATTTCAGAGAGGAAGGGAGAGGGAGAGGGAGATATGAACATCCATGATGAGAGAGAATCATGGACCGGCTGCCTCCTGCACGCCCCGCACTGGGGATGGAGCCCGAAACCCCGGGCCTGTGCCCTGACGGGGAATTGAACCCTGACCTCCTGGTTCCTAGGTCGCCGCTCAACCACTGAGCTCTGCCGGCCGGCTGGGTGACCCTCCCAGCCCTGAGGCTTCCCTCCAGCCACGTGTTCACGCTCCAGGTGTGACCGAGACCCCCATGGGGGCAGGCACGTCCACGCGGGGATCCGGCTTGAGCGGGGGCTCCGCGGGCTCCGCAGCCTGGGCGCCTATGACCGACGCTGAACTCAGCCTGGAAACATCGTGCTGTTGGGAACTGCACGCACGACGTGTTTTCTCCCTGCACCTTGCGGGGCCCCGTCCACCCCTCTCCCCCCCAGCGCCTGCCGTCTCTGAGAGCGAGGGCACCGCGCCCTGACTGCGCGCCCCTCGCGCTTTCTGCCTCGAGAATGGACGTCATCCCGCTGATCACCGTCCTGGGCGTCTAGGAACACAGCCTCCCCCGCGCGTGCGCATCCATGCCGTCTCATCTAAAAGCAGGTCAGACGGTGGCTTCCCGCAGTCGGAGAAGTGGGTGGTGGCCAGGAGTCAGGGGAGGGGGTGGGGGGGCAGAAGGAGCGAGTGGAGGAAGCTGTGCATCCCGGGCACAGGGAGAGCCAAGCTGACCTCCCCGGAGAGTCGGGTGGCGGCAGGACGCCTGGCCCGGCCTCGGAGTGTCCTCAGCTCACAGCAGCGCTGACACTGGGCGCGGGGCCTGAATTTTCCCAGCAGAAAACTCGATCGCGTTCACATTCCCCTATAACGGGAACCGCTCCCCGAAGCTCTGAATCCAACCCAGGCTCTCTCCCCCTCACTCCCCCTCCCAACCCAGCGAGAAAATGTGGGCGGATGAACAGAAAAGACGGATCAAACCGTGACAGCCTCTGACAACACTTTAACTTGAAAATTGCTGTAAATGGGGGCATAATTCCGTGTAGGCAGATGCCAGCCAGGCTCCCAGCAAACTCCTTAAAGAGGCGCCCGGAGTCGGAGTTCACTGGACTTCACCTGCCCGATGCCCCGTTGGGTGCGACCTGGTCCCACCTCCCCCCCACCCAAGCCTGGGCGGCCGTGGCCATCCCTCCTGGGCCAGGACAGGCGCCTCTGGCTCCCCCACGCCCCCCCCCTCCCCCCCAGTATTCAAAAGCAGGTGCTGATGGAGCCGTTGAGAGAGGAACAGAGTCCCAGATGGGGCTCAGGGCCTGATGTGTCCTCAGGAGGCCGCCCTGACAGCTTCCTGGTCTTTAGGTGCAGGTCCAGGTGGCTGAGTCTGCCAGCTCCTGGGAGTCCCCCCCCCCCCGCCAGGGACCTGAGCAGCCTGACCCCTTCCCCAGGAGGCCTTGATCTCTATTCTCTCTCTCTCTCTCTCTCTCTCTCTCTCTCTCTCTCTCTCTCGGGCAAGAAACGAGGATGGTTCCACGCAAAGCCTTTCCCACTGCACTTTCCCGAAAGCCCATGGGGTGGGTGCCCCCCATCCCAGCCTGGCCTCAGCCTCAGCCTCAGCCTCAGCCTGGCCCCTGCTCAGCCTCCCCAGCTGCCTCTCCTCCAGTGAAGGGAAGGGCCAGGCAGAGCGGAGGTGCCTGCGCCCCAGGCCGAGTCCTGTGCTCATCCCTCTTCTTGGGGCTGTGACTCTGATGCCCTCCCGCCCCTGCCCAGCGGGCAGCCAATAGAGGGCTGCAAACGATGAGTGACAGGTGCTGTGAGGGGTGCCTCAGGACAGGGGGCAGCTGTGGGGCGGAGGGAGAGGGGTAACCTGACACGGTGCACTTTGGGGGGGTAGATGAGGGCCCCACAGCAAACAGCCCCCCCCCCAACCCACTTATTGCTCAGGCAGCACTGGCCCAGCCCGGGCTCAGGGAGGGAGCGCCCACTGCAGTGAGACCCGGGAGCGGCCATGCCAGGGGACGGTGTGGCATGCCGGCGGGAGCGGGTTCTAGGCACAGAGTGCCAGCCGGCAGGCCTTCCGCAGCCGACCTGGGAGCCCGCGCTTCCGGCCGCACACACGGGTGAACAGGAGGCAGGGCCAGCTCCCAGCGTGGGCCCAGGGCACCCGCATCCACTCCCTCTGACTCCGGCCGCCCGCACCCGCTGGGCCCAGGCGCTGCACCTCGGCGCCCAGGAGCCTGGAGCACGTTCTGGGAGGCCTCCCCGAGGAGAAGACGGGAACCCCATGGGGAGAGTCGGAGCCGCAGAGGCAGGGATGCAGGATGGGGGGGGAGGGGGGGAGGGGAGCCTTCCACGGGCCTGTCCCTCAGGGGAGCCAATCCTGAGCCAGGACCCAGCCTGAGCCAGGCCTCCACCCCCAGGCGCCCGGGGTGGGGGGCGGGAGGGGGGCCTCTGACCGCGCTGCCATGGAGAGGGGCTGCGGCCACCCCCAGGACAGGCCTGCGGTGGGACCTGTACTGAGGACCCGCCGTCATGAAGCCTGGGAAAGGCAGGGAGAGGCAGGGGGCCCTGGGCAGAGCTGCAGCCCTCGGAGCAGCCGGGCCCCAGGCAGCCGGGCCCGGAGCAGACAGGCGCCTGCACCCCCGGCCGCCACCCGTTCCCCTTGCTGCTGCGGGCACCTGCCCGTCGGGGTAGCTGCCCTCATACACTCGAGCGCACACACCTGTGTCCTCTGACGGCCAGGGAGCGGGGTGCACCTGCTTGTGTCTGCACGTGCGTGTGCGCCCGAGACCGGCTCGCCGTGGGAGCCTGGGGGAGCGTGGGCTCAGTCGTGCCTGGAAGCCGTTCCTGAGCCCCTGGCCCGGTCCTTCCCCAAACCCCAAAGGCTCACCCCAAGCTTGGCTCCCAGGAAGCCCCAGAAAAGGCCGGAGAGACGTGCTTCCTCCCTACCTTTGCGGCTCCTCTGGCCTCTCCACCAGCTGCTCTGAGGACCCGCGGCATCCGGGCTCTCGGCCTCCTCGGGGTCAACCCAGGCCACGGCCGCCCTCAGCCCACAGCCAGCACCGCCCGTGTGTGGGGCGGAGGAGGAAGCCAGCCTGGCCGGGAGGGCGGCTGGTGCAGACCTGGGGTTCGCGGCCAGGCTGAGCATGAGGCTCCGGGGAGACGGGGGTCGCTGCTGCTGGGCCCCCCGGGGTCTCGGGAAGGCGCTGTGTCCGTGCAGCCGCCGGGGGCCTCTAACGGTGCAGCAGGAACTTAGAGCCGAACCCGCCGCGCCGGCCAGGACGCCTGCGTGCGCACCCACGGGAGAAACAGCGCCAGGCCGGGCGCGAACGAAAGGAAACCCAGGCGCGCGGTGCCAGGTGCGGGCGCCAGGCCGCGGTCCAGGGCGGGCCAGGTGCTCCCACTGTAGCTACAGTCCCGTCTGTAAGCGGAGTTTGGGGGGGACGGGGACGTGCTGCTATTTTATTCTTGACAACCTGGCTGAAAGCAGTGAGTGAGGGGGGTGCAGTCAGATGACCTGGGTGTTTATTTATTTTTTCATTTTCCATTGATTTTTAAAAATATGTTTTTATTGGTTTCAGAGAGGAGGGGAGAGGCGGAGAGAGAGAGAAACATCAATGATGAGAGAGAATCATGGATCGGCTGCCTCCTGCACGCCTCACACTGGGGATTGAGCCTGCAACCCGGGTCTGTGCCTTGACCGTGACCTCCTGGTTCATAGGTCGACGCTCAACCACTGAGCCACGCCGGCCAGGGTATTGTCCATTGATTTCCAGAAAGAGTGGAAGGGTGGGAGGAGGGGGAGAGAGAGAGAAACGACGATGAGAGAGAAACACACTGATTGGCTGCCTCCCGAAAGCGCCCCTACAGGGGCTGGGGAACCTGCAACCCAGGTACATGCCTTTGACCGGGAATCAAACCTGAGACCCCTTGGTCCACAGGCGGACGCTCTAACCACTGAGCAACGGCCAGGGTTTAAGTTCCCTCCTGCCCCTTACTAGACCTGGGCAAGGGCTGACCCTCGGTTCCGAGGGGCGGCGTAGGCTCCCTGATCAGCTGTCCATCAAGGACCCTGCCTGAGGTGCCCGGGACGCCCCGACACTCCCTCCCTGGCCTCCCTGCCTGCGTGTGCCCGGCCCGCAGATGGAGCAGGTTGCTCGTGTCCCCTGGGCCGCGACCCTCGCCCTCACTGAAGGACGGCCCCCCTCCTTAGGCCAGGAGCCCGGGGCAGGCAGAGCGAGCGCAGGAAGCACCTGCTCCTGATGCGTTTCCTGCTGGGAGGAGGAGGGGTGACCCCCGGGAGGTGGTGTAGCCCCGCCCGTCTCTTCCCCTCTCGATCTCTCGCTGCCTCTCAGCGGAGGGGCGAAGGGGGCAGTGGGAGGGTGGGCATAGCTCTGAGAAGTAACACAAAGAGTTTCATTGGCCCTCGCTGGTGTGGCTCAGTGGATAGAGCGTCGGCCTGCGGACTGAAGGGTCCCGGGTACGATTCCGGTCAAGGGCACCTGCCTGGGTTGCGGGCTCCATCCCCAGTGAGGGGCGTGCAGGAGGCAGCCGATTCAGGATTCTCTCTCATCACGGACATTTCTCTCTCCCTCTCCCTTCCTCTCTGAAGTCAATAAAAATATATTTAAAAAACAAAGAGATCTTCTTTGAGGACTTTAGGAAGGTGACGAGGGAGGGAGGAGCCTGGTCCCCACGTGGGGGGAGGGGTCAGCTGTGTGTGTGGACGGGGAGCAGCTGGGGTAAAGCCCCTCCTTCCACGGCCCCCCTCAAAGGGACCGCCCCCCCCCCCCAGGGACCCCGGTCTCAGGGCTGCACGTGGGCATCTGAACTCTGGTGCTACCAGGCAATCTGTCCCTCAGAGGCTGAGAGCCTGGGAGGCCCCCCGGGCAGGCAGGGTGTCTGTCTGTCTACACACAGGCACACAGTCTCGCACACACACGGCACACGCCTGTACGTGTGCGCCAGGCCACTGTGGAACGGGAGAGGAACTCAGACGCCATTCTCGTCGGACAGGCTTAAAACACAACTGGCTCAATGTTTATTTTATCTCAGAAAAAGACATTCCCTTCGGAGGGACAGGCAGTGCGGGCCTCCACCTGGGCCGGCGGAGCCTCCCCGGCCCCCCACGCAGGCCAGCCCGGACCTCCCCCAGCCCCTGCCGGCTCCATCGCGACGCCCCGTCATCGGCCCAGCTTCGTCGCCCCAGGAGGTGGCTCTGGGCCATCCAGGGGGAGAGGGCCGCCCAGGGCTCCCGGGCCGACTCCTGGAGCCAGGTGAGCAGCAGGACTGACGACAGCGAGGGACAATAATAAAATAAACGGGGTATCTTCACGCTTAAAATTTTCTCCTGGAAAATAGAGTCAAACACCACTTCCAGGCACAGCAGCTCCCAAACCCTCGGCGAGTCCGGGGAGGGGGGGAGGCAGGGCCCCTCGGAGCCACGCCCCAGCCTCCGGGCCAGCGGCCTGCTCTGCAGAGACGAGGTGGCCCTTCGAGTGGGGACCAGACCCAAGACGCTCCGTGCTGCGCTCCTGGCCGGCACAGGGTCTCCCCCCGTGAAACACCTGCTCTCGGACTCCAAACCCGCCTGCGGGGCCTCGGGCTGCACCAGCCAGGCTCCCTCCTGGGCCACGGGGAACCAGCCCGGGGAGGGAAGGTCTGGGCGCAGCCACACTCCCCCTCCAGGAAGAGCAAGAGTCCCTTCCCGGGGGAAGGGCAAGCGCAGTGGCTCCTCAGGACACGCCTGCTCCGTCCTGGGCCAGGGGGCCCTCGAGGCCGGGGGAGTCCGGGCACGGCCCCCCGAGCTCGTGGCTGAGGAGCTCCACGTCGGGGAGGCCCGTGTCCCCAGGGAACCCGCAGGCACCCCGTCCACTCACCAGCCCCAGAGCCAAGCTGTTGGGCCGCCGCTCCGGGTGGGGGGCGCTGCCGTTGGCCAGCACCCCAGGGGGGTGGCCGTTGAGGCGCAGGCTGATCTGCTCCCCGTCACTGCCCTGAGCCGCCCCGGCCCGGGCGCTGGGGCCGCCCGCCTTGAAGGGCTCCCGCCGCCTCAGGACGTGGCTGCGGATGATCTTGCGGAAGGTCTGGCGGAACTCGCGGATGCGGTAGGCGTAGATGAAGGGGTTCACCACGGAGTTGGAGTGCGAGAGGATGATGGCCAGGTACATGAGCCAGGGCGGGGCGTGCTGGCACCCGGGGCAGAAGAAGGTGAAGCAGTTGACGATGTGCAGGGGCAGCCAGCAGAGGGCGAAGAGCCCCACGATGATGGCCAGCGACTTGGCGGCGTGCACCTCCTTCTGCAGCGTGGACCGCGTGCGCCCGCCCGGCAGCGGCTGGCTCTCCATCTGCTTCAGCTGCCGCCGCGCCGCCAGGAAGATGCGCAGGTAGATGCCCAGCATGAGCAGCAGGGGCACCAGGACGCAGGCGAAGAAGTTGTAGTAGACCATGTAGTTCATGGGCACCACGTCCTCGAAGAGGCAGGCCACCTGGCCCTCCCCGCAGGCCTGCGAGCGGTTGCGGTCCTCGCGGGGCTGGCTGCAGCTGTTCCAGCCCAGCATGGGCGTCAGGCCGATGGCGAAGGACAGCACCCAGCAGACGGCGATGATGCCCTTGGCCCTGGCGCCCGTCACCAGGCCGTTGTACCTGCGGAGGGGAGACCAGCGTCAGGGACCCGCGCGCCACTTCCCGCCTCCTGCCTCAGGTTCCCCCCAGAGGCCACGGGAGAGCAGCCCCCCGCCCCCCCAAAGGCAACCACTGCACAGACGTCCAGGTGATGACCGACAGCATGACAAGTAGTCCTGGGACCGCATCGGTTTGGTCTGAGGAAACGAATAAGTGAGGACTGGGGGGCAGGGTGTCCAGGGGGCAGCCAGGGCCACCCGGCCCCCCCGCCCTGCCAGGCAACATGGGTGCCCAGCGCGGCCGGGTCCCAGGACGGGCTGGACAGCGGATTTTCGGGGTGACATCTCCCATGGCTTCCGTGTGTTTTTTAAAAATATATTTTCATTGATTTCAGAGAAGGTAGAAGGAGAGAGAGATAGAAACACAAGGGATGAGAGAGAATCATGGATCGGCTGCCTCCTGCACACCCCACACTGGGGATCGAGCCCGCAACCTGGGCCTGTGCCCTGACCGGGAATCGAACCGGGACCTCCCGGTTCACAGGTCGACGCTCACCACTGAGCCACACCGGCCGGGCCCCATGGCTTCAGCTGATTCACAGGAAGGAAACAAGTACCTGGTGGCCTCGGACCTCTCATCTGGCCCTCGTTTCCCAGGCGGGGACACAGGCCCAGGGAGGGCAACGGACTTGCGGTGGACGTTCCGGGATCCAGAGGCCACTCAGGCCAGGGCAAGTCGGTGGGTTCGGGAACGACACCCGTTCTGAACGCACACAGTCACCGCAGGGCCGCTCCCCGGGGCTCCCAGCCCCTCAGTGGGGGATGCGCCGTGTCTACCGGGAACCCAGCCTGCCCTGCTCTCGTGCTCTGGAGCCGCACATCCAAAGTCGCCGGCTGCTCCTGTCTTTCAGCTGCTAAGACTTCCACGCCCTGGCTCTGTGCCAGGCTCTGTTTCCGTCCGTCCGCCACGAATACTGTCCCACATAACCACGTTGCGTGCGGGCTCCTTTCATGTTAACATTTTCCCGAGGAAAGTGTGTCCCTCCCTGGGCGCTGGCGCCAGTGCGCTCCCATCATTCTGCCTCTCTAGCCTCAGTTTCCTCATCTGTGAAATGGGACTAAGAGGCCGAGGCCTGAAGCACTGGGCCGCCCGGCAGGATGTAGGATCAGTGGGTGGAAATCCCAGGGAGGCTGATGACAGCGAGGCTCCAGGCAAGAGCGTCTCGGCTGAGCTGCTCACGGGAGAAATGGGCCGCCCCAGGCGGTAGTGAGCTTCCGGTCATTGAAGGCAATCAAGCAGAAATGAGACATGATGGGGATGGTGTGGAGGGCCCTGGAGGCCACCTGCTTGGGGGATTTGCTCTTGGTTCTCCAGCAGCTGCCCGCCCGCTGCCCGCCTGCAGCTGAGGCAATGACAGAAGGGGAGCTGCTGGGAAGGGAGGGATCCTCACGACAGCAGGCAGGAGTGAGCCTGGGATGCGGGCCCGGCCTGAGGCTCCAGGACACGGGCTGGACAGCTCTGGTCTGTCCACTGTGACCGCAAAGGAAGCCCCTCGTGGGGACAGAGACAAACGGCATTGCCCTCGGAGCTGCTTCCGGAAGGGCCAGGGGGCGCGGGCCGGGGCAGTTCCACCCTTTTGTTCCTCAGGCTGTGTTAGTGCTCCAGGCGTTACTCATGTTTAAAACCACCAGGTTCGTTTTGTTCCAAAGAAAGCCCTCGGCTTGAGGCCCTGGACCAGGTCCCAGGAGCTGAACAGCTCTGGGCCCAAAGGGGACAACGGAACAGAATTTGGCCCAAAGGGGACAATGGCTGAACCGCAGCCCCACCTGCCACAGCCCCTGGACTTAGAGCATCACATGGTGGCCTCTTGGGCCTACATGGGGACCGGGGACCGCCTGGGGGAGGAGTGATGGGACCACCCAGGGGAGGGAGCCCAGAGGGGTCAGGAAGCGGGGCGGAGGACCCGCTGCCTCCATGGTCTCCCAGCTCACAGCTGCCCCTTCCTGGGGGCTTCGTTACCCACAGGGAGGGCTCACCTCATGATCCAAGAGTACCCCCAGAGTTCCAGGGGGCTCCATGTGCATCTGCCCTACACTGTGAGCCTGGGCTGGCCCCGCGCACCTCTGCCTGCCTGCTCCGCCACCTCTGCTTGGCCGAGCCCTCAGGCTCATTCCCCCGCCCCCCCTCTGCCCAGGAGGGTCACCCCAGCCCAGCGGCCACAGTGCCCACGGGGGTCAAAGGCAGCCGTGCGCTCTCTGCCCCAGGGGAAGGCGGAGCAGCCCCTCCTCACCTCTGTGGGCGCCAAGGACCAGGAGCCCCACCTGGGCCTTCCATGGCTTTACCAGGCGTCGGGTGGAGCGCAAAGGCCAAGGTGTGGGCGGAGCTAGGGCCTGTTCGGAAGGTGGTGGGAGTCGGAGGGCGTGGGGCAGGTTCATGCTCCATCCAGGGCCCCTTCAGAACCTCCCGCAGCTCAAGAAACAGCCCAATCTCCCCCCCCGCCCCGCCGGGGCTCACCCCTCAGCCGCTCCCTGGACCCTCACCCCCTCTGTGAGCTCAGATCAGAGAGGCCTGTCCCTGTTACAGACGAGGACACGGCCCAGAGGGGGACAGCGGACTTTCCAGGGTCACACAGCACATCCCCTCCTCCTACCCCAGAAACCAGGAGCAGGAAAAGGCAGCCAGGGCCCTTCCGTGGCGACCACAGCCTCGCTCTCGCGCCTGCTGCTGCCCTTAGGGGGGGCGGGGGGAGTGAAAGTGCGGCTGGGCTTTCCCATCAGGCCCGGCCAGGCCCAGCCCACGTGCAGCCTGACCTGCAGTGGGAGCCAACACTCCGCTCTCCGTCCACCTGGGAGCCCACAGACCCGCCCTGGTCTGGAGCCACCCTCGCGGCCTGGACCTGCATGCTGCCCTGACTGAGGCCGGCCCTCTAGCTGGACAAGGGTCCTGGGCTCTCCTGGCGCAGCCTCCTGTTGGGCCACACGGCCAGTCCTCTCCTCATCTGAGCCGCGTCACGAGGCTGCCCGCTCTCCTCCGAGCTGGGGGACAGGAACGCTGAGCTGGGGCGGGCTCCGGGGGACCAGGGCCACCAGCTCCCCAAGGACGGAGTCACAGTGGGTGGCAGGCCTGCTGGTTCCCAGGCCCCGGCCCAGCTGTGCTGCCCGCTCGCACGCTGTGTGGCCCCGAGCTGGCCTCTTCCCTGGGCCTCCGATTCCCGTCCAGAAAAGAAGAGGAAATGACCGCTAAGGGCCCCCTTGGGCTCGACACTAACTTTCCATTTGCTCAACCAGCCGCTCCCCCTGCTCCCGCCGACGCCCCACCTGCTTGGGGCTGGGGTGCCCCCATCCTCCGAGACCTCCCCGGGAGCCAGGGGCAGGGAGGTGGCAGGAGGCCCCCAGGCGGGAGGACACTTCCAGCCGCATCCCTGGCTGGGGAGATGGAGGCCACCCGTAAACGCAGCCTCCTGGAGTCTTCCCTTGCACCCGTGACTGGAGTCCCTTCACAAAAGATTCACCGTAAAACCCCCTCTGCCAGCTCCCCGCTCCCCCAAGCACAGGCTGGTTCCCCCAACACACACACTGGTGGCCCCAGGAGCACAGAATTTGCATAGAGGTTCATATGCAAATGACTCCTGCAGCCTCCGGCCAGTTACTTCCCCTCTCGGGTCATTCTCCTCCTGTTCAGACTTCAGACCTGCCCCCCAGCCGCTGGCCGAGGAGCTGGCGGAGGGGGGGCAGGCTTCTAGCTCAGATCCTGTGGTTTCCCGGGGTGCCCCCTCCCCGCCCCCACTGTGTGAGCACACTGCCCAGGCCTGGGCCACGCTCCTCTGCCACCAGCCGGAGCACGGCGGCCTCCTCCTACGGGCGAGTCTGGGAAGGGCCAGGGTGCCCGGTGCCCACAGGGACCAGCTAGATCGGTACCCCAAGCCCGGGGCAGCCCCAGGGGGAGCTCCGTGGCCCTGTCACCTCCACACACTGACCCCACAGACAAAACCCCGACCGTGGGTTCACCCCGACCACCGGCACCGGCCAGACCCGGGCCGGCCGCCTCGGCGCCAGGCGCTCACCGGAGGGGGATGCGGATGGCGATGTAGCGGTCAATGGCGATGGCCAGCAGGCTGAAGATGGAGCTCTGCGTGAGCACCAGCACGAAGCAGGCGAGGAAGAGGCAGCTGTGGCAGGCGGCGCAGAACCCGATGCTGATGGTGATGGCGAAGGGGATGGCCAGGACCCCCACGGCGATGTCGGCCGCCGCCAGCGACACCACGAAGAAGTTGGTGACGTTCTGCAGGTTGCTGTTGAGCCACACGGCCCAGCACACCAGCACGTTGCCCAGCACGGCCAGCACGGCGATGGCCAGCTCCACCACGATGTACACCGAGGAGTCCATGCCGGACATGGCTGCGGGCGCACGGGGGCGGCGAGCACGCGGGCCGGGCCAGCTCACGGTCCATCGCTGCAGCGCAGCCGGCGCCCAGGCCCCGCGCCCCCCGCCCCCACCCCCCGCAGGAGCCCCGAGCGCGCCTGGGGGGCTCCCTAAGGGCTTCTGCGCGGCTGACTCTGCGGTGTCTCCAGGAACCAGGCCGCCCCCGGGGGTTCCGGCGGCATCTCGCTCAGCTCGGCGTCAGGGTTCCCCCAGCACCTGCAGGGGAGAGACCTCGTGAGGGGCTGGGCCTCTGCGGGGGTGCGGGAGTGGGGGGACACCGCTGGATTCCCCCCAGAGGCCTCAGCCCAGGGAGCGGAACCTTTCAAAGTGAAGTCACACACGTTCGTCCCTCACCTGAGCTTCTCAAACCCATGGCAGCCTGTGAGTCCCTGGTCCCTGAGCTCGCTGCCCCCCTACAGCCGCCCAGAGAGGCCCCCTCACCGCCCCCCACCCCCGCTCTCCCAGGCCCCCACCTTCCCTTTCAGCCGGCCTGGCACTCCCTCCCCACACGGCCCAGGTCGGAGCAGCTGGAGGCCTGCGCTCCCTGGAAGGAGCGGGGCTGTCTGGTCCTGTACCCCCGCGGCAGCTGAGCCCTCCTGCCGCCCCAGGGGGTGGAGCAGGCCCCCCCCCCCCCAGCCGCCCCTGCAGCCCCCGCCCGCTGCCTGCACGTGGGGCGGGGCAGCAGCTCACCTCCCTCCTCCCACGCCCGCTCCCCAACCTGCTCCTCTGCCTGGTGGTGCCGGTGCCGCGGTGGGCGCCTGGCAGAGAGGGGGCCCAGCCAGGACGTGGGGGAGACTGTGGACAAGAAACGTGCGGAGGGTGGACCCGCAGAGCCTCGGGGCCACGTCAGCGCTCGACCCTGATTCTGGGAGGAGGAAATAGAGTTCTGAAAGGGCTTCCCGGCCATGTGAGGGTCACTGACCCCCGAAGCAGAGGCAGGGGGCTCGGTATCCCCAACCCAACGCCCAGTGGACCCCCTGAGCCAGTGCCTCTTCCCACCGCCTCTGTCTCACCCAGTCACACGTATGTAGGCTCGTGGGGTCCCCTCTATGCCAACCACCCCCCCTCCAGTCCCGGCTCCCCTGGGCCCAGGTGTGCACAGGCAGCGCCTGCCGCCGGCCCGGACAGGAGGCTGGAAGCCTGTAGCCCCCCGCACACGGGCCGAGGAGTCCCTCTCCTCCAGGAACCGCGGGGTCCAGATGACAGACCATCACCGACCCACCTGGCCACCCACCGGCCACCCACCGGCCACCCATCAGCCACCCACCGGCCACCCACCTGGCCACCCACCGGCCACCCACCGGCCACCCACCGGCCAAAGCACGCCCCACATTTCTTAGGAGCTGAGGCCTGCTGCCCAGTCCCAGCCTCGGCCCCTTCCCTGGATGCCAGGCTGACTCCCAGCCCTCTGCCCAGAGGCCCCATGCCACCCTGCGTACCCCCCCGACTCCCGCAGTCCTCAGGGTCTCCCCCCCGCCCCTCTGCGTCTGGCTGCCGTGTTGAGCAGCACTGGTACCAACACCCTTCCTGCTGTCCACAGGCCCGGGGCACCCACTCCAAGTCTCCCTGGAGGCCACAGATCCCCTGGCCCAGGCCAACGCTGCCAGGAGCTAAACACACACCACACGCCCCTCCCGCTGGGCCCTAAAAGGCCGCCCCTTTGCACGGCGGGTCGCCCCCATCCTTCCCACAGCGGTCCCGCAGGCCCTTGCAGATGTGGCCAGAAGTGCCAGGCAGGCTGGCCTGGCCCACGGGCAACCTGGGCATCGCTGGACCAGGCTCTCCCAGTGTGAGCACAGCACAGAGCCGGAGGCTGGGGGATGGGGGGGGAAGTGGGGTAGGCGGAGGCGGGCAGGGACCACCAGGGCCCTGAGGGAAGGCCTGGGGGAGGAGGTGCCATGACTGTGACCTTTACTAGACGTTTGTGGTGTAAACGCTCTGATTAAGTCCAGTTCTGGCGACTCCTACGTCACGGGCAGGAACCAGCAGTCACTGCTCACGGCCAGTCCGTCTGAGACGCGTCTCCAGCCCCATAGGCCCCGCACCCTGAGCTGTGGCAGGGGCCGCCTGCCTGGACGAAGGGCTGTACCCCAGCCCCCCGTAGCCCTCCGTGCAGCCTGGCGGCGTCGGGTCCTGTGTGTTCACTGTCCCGCGAACCCCATCCTACAGATGAGGAGCTGAGCCCCAAAGAGGCTCACGACCTCGCCCGGCCTCCCCGTGAGCGTAACCACCGGGTGGAACTGGCCGGGAAACGGCAGCGGGGAGTTCCTGGGGCCTCCGGGCCCTCTCCCTCCCCTCCCTTCCCAGGCCTCCCCCGGCCGCAGGGGGGTCGGGGCGTGGGGAGGGGCTGGGTGGGCTGCGTTGTGGCTCTGTCCGTCTAAGCAATCCTCCAGCCTCTGCTCTAGCCGGGAGGGGAAAGTAAATATTAATCACGTATCATTTCCCCGCGACGGTCCCTCGCTGGGGCCGGCGCGGGGTCAGGCGCTGTCCCACGCACAGCACATGCCGGGGCACGTGCAGGAGCCGCGGAAGGACCGCCCGTGGGAGGCCGCCGCGGCGTCCCGCCTTCCTCCTCGCCCTCGCTGGCCTGGCGGCTTTAATGAAAACTCCACTTCATCAAAACCCACATCTTTCCCGGCCCAATTCTGGCTCTTTGTGTGTCGGGCTAGCGAGGCTTTCTGTCCACAAGCCAGATGGTGGCTGTGCCCCCAGAGCCTGCCGGCCCCACACCTCTGACCTGGGGGCGGCTAAGGGCAGCCTGAGCCCCGCTGGCGACTCAGACCTGGCAGCCACACTGGGCCCGCTCCTGGGCTCCCGCGTCCCGGCCTCTGACTCCGGTGCCACCTTCTCCTCCCAGATGTTTCCCAAGCACCTACTCAGCGCCAGGCAGCCGCTGGCCCCCGGGAGCCCTGTGCCACCTGAGCCTGGTGCCAGCAGGGCCCTGAGCGGACAGGAGGGGGCCTTGACGAAGGATTTGCCCCAAGAGAGTGTCCTGAGGGCCAGTGGCCACCTGGCGATTGCCCAAGACACTGAGGATCGTCGAAGAGATAAAGGAAGGAACGGCGTTCATAACCGAGCCCGAGGACTACGGATGGGCGGGCAGAAACGAGACAGGTGTATGTGACCACGAAACGTGACCACGAAACAGCACCACGTCATCGTCTCACAGAGAGACGTTCATCTCAGACGCGAAAGCCGGAGGGACGGAGGCAGAGAGCACGCGCTCCGGGGGCAGGTGGGGTTTGACGGCCGCCCTGGGCAGCTCCCAGAACCTCACCAGGCGGCGGAGTCCCCGGGAGAGTCGCGGGGCAGGGAAGGCAGGTCGAGGAGCAGCGACAGGGTCAGGGGGCTCCGTGGGAGGGTGCAGAGGGCAACAGGCAGTTCGGCTCCTGCTCCCAACCACAGCCACCTGCCGGCCCTGGCCCTGCCCTGACTCCCAGAACCCTAGGGCCTGGGGGCCCCCTGACCCCTGACCCCCCGGTCTTGGCAGGTGTGAGCAGCCACCAAGTATGGTCGCCTCTTTCCTCCCGCCCTCCCTGCAGGGCTGCTGGTGGCTCCAACTTCAGGAACTCGGTGCAGGCAGGGCCTGGTCCCCGGGCAGGCACCCAGGGGTGCCTCCTCCCCCACAGCCCCTTGGGTGTGTGGTGGCTGTGCTCAGCCCCAAGGGGCAGGATGTGGGCAGGAACAGGGCGGGCATTCAGCCCCCTGCACGGAGCCTGGCCTCCGAGGAGACGCCCCATCGTCAGCCCTCAGGGAGCAGGGCCTCCCCAGCTCCCTTCTCCCCACTGGGCACCCAGAGTCCCCCCAACCCCCCATGTCCAGGCCAGATGCCAGAGAGGCTGCAGGCCCCCTCGTCCCAGCCTGAGGTGGCCACTCACCCCGTCCCTGGCTGCCTCACCTGACACCCCCTCTGAGGGGCCAGTCCTCAGCACAGGGTGCTGGGTGCCCACCCTGTGGCGGGAGGAGCCCAGACGGGGCCCCACCCATGGTCCACCCCGGAGACCCTTCCCCTCTGTGCGGCCGGGGGCGGGGGTGGGCGCACACCCAGGCCTCCCTAGAAGGAACTAAGGGCAGGGTGATGGGCCCTGTGGTGCCTGGAGAGGAGCCGGGGCGGGGGCTAGCAGAGGCTGGGCTGCGGAAGGGGCAGTGCCAGGTGCCACCCGGCCCACTCCACGGACCCTCGAACCCCACTCAGTCTGCAGAGGCCACTTGGGAGCCAGACAGCAGCCCCGAGGGCCGAGGGCAGAGACCCCGGCCCAGACCCCGAGGCTCTCACCACGTGATGCTGCACCCCCCATCCCCCACGGTGACCGCTGGGCTGCCGACAGGAGGAGGTGGGAGCCCAGCCCCTGCCCGGCCATCCTGCCCAGGCCGGTCCGCAGGTGTGTAGGCCCAAAGGGGCCTGGCCGGCTTCTCAGAGCAGGGGCGTCGCTGGCCTGGGAGGACAGGGAAGGGGGGGCATCCAGGCAGAGAACACGGCCCGTGTGGCAGGGAAGGCCTGGGGGCCGGGAAAGCTGGGCCCCTTCCCTGTGGAGGGGGAGGCTGCTCTTCCCTCCACCCAGACCCCCTGTCCCCGCAGGCTCCATGGCTGCCAAGCCCCGGGCCTCCCCGGACTGTGGGCTGGGGACCTCCCACCACTCACCGCCCCTCCCCACGCAGGGCCCCCGCCCGGCCCAGAGAGCAGGCTCCTGAGGGCTCCGCTCCCACCCAGCCCCAGCTCCTGCTCATCTCCTTCCCCCGCCATCGCCAACCCGCCTGAGGCCGAGCACCCACCGCCCCGCGCACCCACTGCCCAGCAGTCCTCCCTCCGGTGGCCGCCGGCGCTTCCCTGGCCCAGACCCCTTCCCGGGGGCGAGGACGCATCCCTTTTGGTAACTGGGCACCTGACTCTGCGGTCAACTCAGCACCCCTGACCCCCCCCAAACCTCTCCCCACCCGTCCTCCACGCCCGCAGTCGGTCTGGCCATCCCCCCCCTCCGGTGCACACCTTCCAGCATCGTCGGAACTGATGCTGACAAGCCAGGCGCCTAGGTCGGCGGACGGCGTTTCCAGCTCCTCCGGGCGACGGTCCCTGCAGACCCGCCGACCACGGTCTACACCAGCGACGGCGAACCTTCTGAGCTCGGCGTGTCCGCATTTTGAAAAACCCTAACTGAACTCTGGTGCCGTGTCACACATAGAAACGTTTTGATCTTTGCAACCACAGTCAAACAAAGACTTACATTTTTGATATTTATTTTATATATTTAAACGCCATTTAACAAAGAAAAATCAACCAAAAAAATGAGTTCGTGTGTCACCTCTGACACGTGTGTCGTAGGTTCGCCATCACTGGTCTACCCAGCGGGCACTGTCCGGACCACCAGGGACCCTGAACTTCGCGGGGTGCCAGGCCCTGACGCCACAGGTCCCGCTGGCAGCGGCCCTTGTGGCGTCCCCTGACCCCAAGAGGCTCACAGCCCCTCCACGGGCCCAGGGCAAGCACAGCCCCTGTCCCTGGTCTGCCCGCTGCACCTGCCCCCGCAGCCATGCCCCCGCAGCCATGCCCCCGCAGCCATGCCCCCGCAGCCATGCCCGGCTCTCCCTCCGCCTGGCGAGGCTGCTCCTGAGAAGACGGGATGGGGGGGCAGTGACCCCGTCAGGCCCGAACCCAGGGGGGGCGGCGAGCTCTCGGGTCCACTGGTTGTCCTTGGAGCAGCCATTGTCCTTGAGGGGCTCCCGGGCTGCGGGACGGGGGGGGGGGGGGGGAGGACCTGCCCTTCAGGGGCCAGCACCAGCGAGGTCGCACACCAGGCCCCAGGGGGCACCGGGCGGCAGCCCCAGACCCCGCACCCTCCGGCCCCTGTGCCCAGAGCTCCTGTCCGCCCCGGAGCCGCCAGGACAGCTCTGAGGTCGGAGGTGACAGTCTGGGGTCAGAGGTGACAGTCTGGGGGCGCGGAGGTGACAGACTGGGGGCGCGGAGGTGACAGTCTGGGGGCGCGGAGGTGACAGACTGGGGTGCAGCTTGGGCTGCACAGCAGGGGCCAGGGGAGCTCAGGACCCCGGGTGGACGGGCCTGGGGAAGGGGGACCCCCTCCCCGCTTCTGGCTTCTCCCCGGCCCCGGCCCCAGCCCCGATGTGGGAGCCCGACCCCCATCGCAGTCGGGGGAGTGGAAGGGAAGCGGGGGCCGCGCCGGGACTCAGTGGGCTCTGCCCCTTGCCCGCCGCCGCCATCCCCCCTCCGCCGGGCAGCGTCCAGGGCGCGCCCCCACCCGCCCGCCCCCGGCCCCTCCTGGACCCCGAAGTCCGGTCCCCGCCACCCCGTTCACGGGACGGGCCCGCGCTCCGCTTTCTCGCCGCCCCGGGCGTGCGGGGTGCCCGGCGGGTGCCCACGGCGCCCCCTCCGACAGCGCCGCCTCCCGAGGCCCCGGTCCCGCGTCCCGCCCGCCGGCCCCGAGCCGCGCTCTGCGCCCCCAGCCCCGGCCGGGCGCCCGGACGGACCGAGGGCGGCTCCCCGTCACCGGCGGGTGCGGACGCCGACCCGGTGCCTCGCCGCCCGGGGCCCGCGCCCGTCCGCCCGCCCCCGCCGCGCACCGTCCCGACAGTCGGGGCGGCCGAGGGCTCAGGGTGTGCGACCCGCCGCCGCCCGCAGCCGCCACCCGGACCCCAGCCCGCGGGCTCCCTCCCGGCGGCGGGTGGGGAGGTCGGAGCGGCGGGCACCCAAGTGGGAGGGACCGGAGCCGCCGGCCCTGCCCCCGCCTGGCAGCCCCGACAGCCCCGGGCCCCGCCGCCCGCGACCCTCGGACCCCGGACCCCGGACCCCGGACCAGAACCCCGGACCCCGGACCCGGACCCGGCTGACCTGCCGCTGCGCGCCGCTCCGCTGTCTCGGCTGCCGCTCGGCTCCGGCTCCGGCTCCGGCTCCGGCCGCGCCGCTCACGGGCGCCCCCTGCAGGCGTCTCCGAGGCTGCGCTGTCCCCGCCCCGCCCGCCGCGCGGGGAAACCGAGGCCCCAATCGCGGGGGGACTGGGGGGCGGTGCCGCCGCCCGAAAGCCCGGCGATGCCACAGGGGAGCCCGGCCTGCTCCCCGGGGCGCCGTCGGCTCCGCCAGCGCCACACGCGCGCCCCTGCGACGTGTCTCGGCCCCAGACGCCCCGCCCCGCCCGGAGGCCCCGCTCTCCCCGCTGGAGGCCCCGCAGTCCTGCTGGCGGGGTGCCTGTGCCATCCCCTCCCCAGTGCCCGCTCCTCCGACACCCTTCCGTGGCCTGGAGACCGCCCCGCCTCCCGGCCGAGCTCGGGGCCTCGGGACGCCCCTGCCTGCCCCCCAGCCTGGCCCTCGCTCCCCGAATCTTGTTGGGCTGGGGTGTAGGTGGGGGTGGCCGCTCGGCTCAGAGGATGCCTCTGGCCCCCCTTTCCAAGGGCCCCTCCGCGCCCAGGTCCCGGAGCAAAGGGCGGGGAGTCACTTTCTGTTCCGATCGCGACCCTGGGGCCAGGAGAGGTGCCCCCCCACCCTCGCCCCCTGCAAGCCCCAGGCCCATGTCCTGGAGACTGCAAATCGCAACAACCTCACATCCGGCCCCAGCCCAGCTTGCAAGGGACGACCTTTGACCCCCGCCTCTGGAGACTGGAGTGGCGGAGGCACCAGCTGCGGCGGGTGGCCCAGGGCTGCAGGACGCTGCACTGACTGTCCTGGGCGACAGGGTCCCACGGAGAGGCCAGGGCGGAGGGGCCTGCCCAGGGCCGCTGGACCCCAGGCCTGAGGCCAGGGGGTGTCCCTGCACAGCAGCTGGGAGGAGCCAGCAGGTGGGAAGTGGGGTGCAGGTGCTTGGCCGCACATCTGGAGCCAGAGCCTGGACTGTGCCCACCACTTGCCCTGACTCCTGGCAGCGTTGGTCCCCTGGCAGCTCCCGGGCTGTGCCTGGAGCCTGTGCCCATGGGGCCAGGTCGCCCTCCATGAATGTCCCGTGGGCCCTCCCTCTGAGGCAGGGGAGGGGTGAGGAGGGCAAACGGGGAGAAGCCAGGGCCCCAACACACCTGGTGGGGCGAGGCGCCTGACAGTGTTCTCATGGGGACCGCCCTGTGACCTCCAGCCTGGCCCTGTCCCAACACCCCCCCCCCCACCCCTCTCATCAAGGCCTTTGTGGAGTCCCAGCTGCATATACCACCCCCACACCCTCCATTGAGGGGGTGGGGGACCGCAGGAGCCACCCCTATCTCCCCAGGCTCTTGCTCACCCCGTGAGGGAGCACCCCCGCCCCGGGTGGGGACACTGCCCTGCGTTGGCTGGGCTGCCTGTGTGGGCTCCCCCGGCCTCGCCTCCCCTGTAACGTGGGCTGTCTTGCTTCTGCCCTGCACCTCCTGAGCCAGCGTCAGGCAGGGGGGTACCAGCTGGGGGCCCTGCTGCTGGGACTCCGAGCAGGGTAAACGCCGACTGGGGGACAGCCCCCCTGCCCCCCGATTGGGCCCATAGTCATTCAAGTCCTAACTCAACAAGCAGGCGAGGCGCAGCGTGTCGCATCACCGGGGGCCCGGAAGGGGCGACGGGGGCTCATGGGGCAGAGACCCAGCCAACCTCATGGTCACTCTTGTTCCCCCCCCCGCCCCCCCCACATGGGCCCAGTGATGCTCTCCCCGCCATTTTCATTCTGGGGCCCAATGCCCTTCCCACCCAGACCACCTCGCGTGTGGCCAGGCCACACCTGCCCCACACTGGCCATTCCCCACCCTCGGGGCCAGAGTGCCAAAGCCCTCAGCGTTTCCCCCTGGGGCCCAGCGGACAGCCCCCCACATCGGTGTGGGTTCCCCAGCCCTGGGCAGCTGTATCCTCACGCCAGAGTGGCCCCAGACCCGTGTCCCCGGGAGGGAGAGCCAGGCCCCGCCCCACAGGGAAGGGGCTGCCCCCATGGTCCTGTGCTGTCCGTCACACACCTGGTCCAGGCCTCCGGTGTAGCCATTGCCCAGGGACCCTCCGGCTCAGCGGTGCCAGGAAGCAGACACACGTGGATGTGGGCACGGTTGACTCACACCTGCTCCGGGCTCTCCTGGGGGACCCCCTGCTGCTATGCCCCCCAGAGCCTGAGAGGCCGCACCCTGGCACGGAGCCTTGAGGTCACTTCCTTGACCTTGGCCTTGCTGCGCTCTCGCCAGCCCTGTGCCCCGTCCTGAGAGGCGGACGGAGTCCCCTGTGCAGGTCTTCACCTGGGCCAGACTCTCAGGAGAGAGGGAGCCCCTATGGGGGGGACACAGGCCTGCTGCCCCTCAGTGGGCACGGGATGCCCCTGCCCGGCCCCAGCGGCCCCAGCCCAGGCTCTGAAGGCTGTGGGCACCCGCCCTTCCGCACAGGCCGGGCTCCTGGGGCCAGGCGGGGCCAGCTGGGCTCCTGGCCCCCTCCCCACCGGGGCCTTTGTTCCTGGCCAGGATGCACCTGGGTGGCCTCTGGCCCCGGATTGTTTGCTGCAGGGCCAGCTGGGCCTCCTCCTGGAGAAAGAAATGCCAGACCCAGGACCAAGCGCGGGTGGGTGCTGACCAACTTCTCCAAAGGGGAGGGGCCCCGGGCACTTCCTGGGGCTCCGGGATTGAGGAAGTGGGGGGCTCGCAGGAGGGGCTGTCCAGACTAAGGCAGCCCCGAGAAGGCGACTCACCCCCGAGACGCTCCCCAGCGCCCAGCCTCAGGAGCAAGGCCACCCCCAGCCTCGCCTCCCCCAGCCCCGCCCAGGGAAGATGCTCCAGCCCATCCTGGCTTCGGGGCTCAAACAGCAGCCCCACTAGGAACCCCGAGCCCCGGGCGAATGGGCGCATGCATCCGCGGAGATGGGAGACGGAGGCCAGGGGCGTGGCCTAGCCTGGGCTGTGTCGGGGGCAGGGACAGCCCTGTGCGTGCTGGGGCCTCTACTCAACACCCGAAGGGTGGCCCTGAGCAGGAGCCCCGACACCACTGGCAGCAGCCGCCACCCCCAGGCCCACCCCCCTGCACCCCTACCCTAGGCCTCACCCCATCCACTTCAGAGAGCAGGGGGGTGGGAGCAGAGTCCAGCGGGAGACCCCTTCTCGGGGTTCCCCTATTGCAGAGGTGGGAACAGCCCTGACCTGTCACCGGTGCTGGTGGCAGACCTGTGTGGCTGGCGGGTGAGGCCGGGGTCAGCGCTGGCTGTGTGCCACCAGGACACAGTGCGTGCCCAGTCCGAGGCGATGGACAGGGTGTGGGGTCCTTTCTGGATCTCTCTCTGCCCTGAGGAATGCCTTCCTGCTTTTACTCACCAAAGCCATGGCCCAAAAAGGTTCTAGAACCTTCCCTAAGTCAAGGTTAAAAGGATTCCCTTCCCACAAGTGCTGCCCTGGGGCGGGCAGAGTGTCAGGCTGAAGGAAGTGGAGCCCTGGGTCAGCTCTGCCAGGAGCCAGGTGACCTGTCGCCCGAGGGCACCACCGCCTCTGAGGCCAGGAAGTCACCCGACAGGAAGGCGTTTGGGGGGCACCCCCACCCGAAGGGCATCAGCTACGCCAGCCAGTGCTGCCCCCACTGCCCGGGTGCAGGCGAGGTCCCCTCTGCCGCTGCCACCGGGTCCACTCCGTGCAGGGCCAGCAGTTTGGCTGCGCACACCAAGTGCACACGAGCTCCTGGTCGCAGCCACAGCCTGGCCCGGGGGGTGGCGAGGAGCCAGAGCCCCGCGGTCCTGGCTCGGTGCCCCCACTCCCAGTCCCAACCCCAGGATGGGGGCGCTGTGTTCTGGAGTCCGGCCACCTCGGGCTCAACAGCACTGTCACCCCCCAACTCAGGTGGTGGGGTTTGGGCCTCTGGATGGACCCCCGACTCTGGGGAGGGGGTGCAGGCCCAGGAAGGGCGCCTCGGGTCACAGTGCAGTGCGGGAGGTGGCTCACACATGCGTGTGACATGTGACATGTGCACCGTGCCGAGACGCGGTGCCGTTCCCGGCTGTGCTCACGGATCCGTGATCATTCCACGCAAGATGCAGGAGAAAAAGGCCTGACTGGTTGGGTGCCTCTGGGGGTATAATCGTCGATTTCTAGGTTTCTCTGAGGCCGGGGCCCCCATCTTACAGGACAGCTTGGCGCTCCTGGGGTCTCAGGACCCGACTCACCTGGGCCAGGCCCCACCTTGGGCCTGGGCATCGGCCAAGGCCGTGGCTGTGCAGCGCAGCCCAGGGTGCGACCTGCCCCAGCTTCTCCCAGGTCCCCCCTCAGCCAGTCCCAGGAGGCGGCCGGGGTCCCTCCCACGTGAGGTCAGAGGGCAGCAGGAGGTTGTGCACTAGGAAAGCCCAGCCGGACATGTTTCAACAACTTTAATACATTTAAGAGCATTTAATACAACAAAGTAAAAGCATCGCCAACGCAAGCCCTGGCCCTTTCGCAGGGATGCTCATGCTCGGAAGGAACCGAGGCAAACGACTTTCTGGAAGCTTCTTGTGACGTGCCGCTGGGCTACGGCACCTGAGGGTCATGCTTAGGCGTGTGACCACCCAGAACCACTCTGTGATAGGATCCTATTGGAAAAAACCACGAAGTCACGCTTCTGGAATCTTCTGCAGACCCACGTGCAGATGTGGGCAGCCTGGCCTGGTGCCCCTGCATGGCCTGTTGTCAGGGAGACGGTGGACCCCCAGACAGGCGGGCCTGGGGCCAACCCTCCTCTTGGCCACCCTCTGCCCTCCCAATGGCCCCAGGGCATGACCTGGACGCGGCCGGCCACGTGGGCACAGCCCATCAGCAGGCGCTGCCTGAGCTGCCAGGGCCGGCTCACCCGGCTGGGAAGGGGCAGGTGTGAACTGCAGACCAAGAAAGTCTCTTCGTTGGACCAGAGGCTCCCCCAATGTCATGAATAACAACGCGCAGCCTGCAGTCGGACACGGGTGCCCACAGGCCCGTGAGGGAAGGGGAGGACCCAGGTGGGCGGTGAAGGCCCCACGGCAGCGCCTGTCCACAGAGCCACCAGGAGCAGCACCGGCGGGAGGACCGGCAGGAGGCGCCCACTCAGGGCTGTGTGTCCGCGGGGCTGGGCTCTGCGCCCCAGCTTCTCCTTTCTTAGCCCAATGGGGGCGTCTTACAGAAAGCCCCCCAGGCAGCAGCCAAGCAGCCAGGGCAGGAGACTCACAGCCACCTGTGACCCGGCCAGCGAGCCGCACACACGCCCAGCTGCTCCGTCACCATCACTCTCTTCTCGGCTACAGACACGCCCCGCTCCTGGTCGAGAGCGTGCTGGAATGCAGACCCGGGCCCGCTGGCCGGCGGGTGGCCTTCCGTGGGCCCCTCCTGGCAGCGTGGCTGGGGCAGCGAGCCTGCTTCCCCTGCGACTTCCCAGGTGCTAACAGGTGCATCCGACCCCGGCTCCTGCGCCCGTGCTCGTGAGACCTGGGCTCCCCGTCCCAGGAAGGACCGAGTCCTCCCAGAGTCGCACCAACAGGACAGAACGCCCGGGGGAGCAAGGCTTTGGTTCAAACTGCAGAAGGGGGGTCACAAGGCCGCCTGTGGCCTGGGACGTGACCAGCGTTGCCCGGCCAGGGCCCGGGCCTCCGGGCGGCAGCTCCCCTCGCAGGAGTTAAGGCACTTCCTCCCGTTCCGCCCAGGAGGCTGCACGCAGGCAGCGCGCAGTGACCGCCTTCCGCCGCCCGGGCCCCTGCGAGCCTGCGAGCCGTCCCGTTTTCTCCTGCCGCGTCCACCTTCGTTCTGCTGTCGCCACGCTGACGTCCAGTTTGTGCTTCATCTCCAGGCTTAGGAAACCAGGTAACTTTGGTGCTAACACAACAGGAGCTACTTTCCCTCGATATTGCTCATGAGAAAAAACCCACATTTTTTAACTAGAGAATTCCTTACGATCAGGTCTTTTAGGTCACAGCTGAGTTTCCACGCCCCCTCAAGGCCGGAGAAGCGGTTGTCTCCCGCGTCGGGGGCCGGCGGCAGCAGAGGGCGGGGGAGCCCGACTTCGTCACCACCGGCTCCGTCTGAGAACTGCATGGCACTGGCATGACAGTCCTGCGCCCCGCGGCTGGGCGACACCCCTGGAAACCAAGCCCACGTCAAGCGGGGCCCACTCGGTGCCGGAGCAGGAAGCTGCCCTGGGGGCAGAGCTGGCGGAAGCTTTCCCCCGGAGCTGCCCTCCCCGTGCAGCTGTGCACGCGCCTGTTTACACGCCCCAGCCTCACAGCTCAGCGTTCTCTTCCGGGGAAACTCAGCGCCGACGGGCATGCGTGGCGTCTGAGCCCACGCTGACCGCTGACGGGACAGGCCAAGGGGAGGAGCCTGCTTGGAGTCTGGCCACCCAGGCCCGAGTGCTCCCGCCCCGGAGGCCTGGGCTGCAGGCTCGCACGCTGGGGCCGCCTGGAGTTGCTGAAAGCTTCATGGGCGTAGCGAATGGTGCTGGTGGCGCCTGTGGCCGGGGCCGTCGGGGGTGCTCAGGTCTCGAAGTACTTGTAGATCGCCGTCACGTACAGCATCACGTTCTGCCAATCGGGCCGCTCCGTTCGCACCATCTCATTAATGTCCTGGCAGAGAAGGGAAGGCCTGGTTAGAGTTCCCTGGCACCTCTCGGGCTGGGCAGGGCCTCGGAGGCCTCTGGTCTAAGCCCATCACCCCTCAGAGGCTGGACGCCTGCTCCATTTCTACCAGGGGCCCGGACGCGGCGCCCACAGGCATCTCCCTTCACGAGGAGCAAGCGCTTCCTCACAGAAAGGGGCCCCGGCGGGACTGGGGGCGGGGGGCTCACCAGGGTGGACTTGATGCCGACACTCTCCGCCGCCTGGAAGGCCAGGGTGAAGTTCCTTCGCTGCAAAAGAGACAGTGTGAGGGGTCTGCACCGGGTGCGCTGGGGCAGCCCGGCCTCCACGTGCCACCAAAGCACATCCAGGCGAGTCCTCAGGACCCCGCTGGACGCCGGGCCAGCAAGGTGCTGACTGCCCCTCACAGGCCCGGCCACGCACGTGTGCCTTCTCACTACAGAAAGGTCACTCCCAACCATCAGCCCTCAGCCACCAGAGCCCCAAACGCTGAACAGAAATAAGCCCCTGTTGAGAGTTTCCTCCCTGTGGGAACTTCAAGGCTGTCTGAAGCGCATGAGGGGCTGAAGGTGGGGTGCGCAGGGGCCGGAGGAGAGCTGTCCCCTGACCTGTCCCCAAGCAGCTGCCTGACGGGATGCTCAGACCACTGCCTGGTTCGCGGGGCTCGGCTTCAGCCATCCTGGGCCTGGAGGGGCGGAGACGGGCTGGGACGGTGGGTGCTGCTCACACCTTGGGCACCTCCCTCTGCCAGTGCTCGTGAAGCCCTTGATCTTACATGTCGCCCTGGGAAGGGCGGGCGGCTCCGCCGGGGAAGTCATTACCCGCAAACGCCCGCCCGAGGAGGGTGAGGCTGGCTCAGCACTGATGCTCTAGGGCCAGAATAAGAGCAGGGGCCGGCCACCAGGGCCGCGCGTGGCCCATCGATGGGGGGCTCTGCCTCCCCTCCCCACACCCCCTGGCTCCCTGGGTGAGGACGCCAGGGCTGCCAATCCGCAGCCTGCCTCACCTTGTCTTGGCCGTTGAGCTCCTGGTAGGGAATGTGGGCTGGGAGGTACGTGTGCAGGAGGGCACAGAAGGCCAGCCCGTCGTTCCAGCTGCTGCTGAAGTTTGTAATGTCGATGTTCTGCAGGAGAAGGAGGGAAACACATGAGCAACACGCTGGTCTTCTCAGGAGAATGCTGAGGAGGTGGAGGAGTCTGGGCCGCCACATGGCCTCTGGAGCAAGCACGGGGGCTGGGCCACGCCCAAGGCCTGGCTGTGTCCGTGACTGGCCCTTTCCTCCACGCCCCCAACCCCCGCCCGCAGATCGCTGCCATCGGTGGCAAACATTGGAGCTGCCCTCCCCACCTGGAGGAACCTGGGTGCACGTCCCACAGCCCTGCAGCCTCACGGGCACTGGGAAGGGAGGGTCCGAGCCAGCCTGCACTTGCCCCCATCTCAGTCCCAGGAAGCAGCCAGTAGGGGGGAACCTGTCCAGGGAAGTGACCTGTCCAAGGTGCTGGGCTGCAGCAGCGGGGACAGGGATGGGAACCGTGTCCCGAGCACCCTACAGGGGTGTGCCATGTGATTCTCACACGCACCCAGGGGCGCTTGGGAGGCTGGGCGAGAGGCCCGGGTGGCACAGCGGATCCGGTGATGACTGACACTCGGCCTAAGTGCCCAGCCCGACCGCTTTCCTCATCCATCTGGCCCCTCACGAGAGAGCCAGGGCAGCGGGCAGCGGTGAGGGCCACGGGGCCAGGGGCTCTCAGTGCGCCCCGCGCTGCCAGGCAGGCAGCACACGCTGAGTTCCCAGCCTCGCCCCCGAGGTCACGTTTGCTGCTGGAGGAAAACAAATCCCCGCTTCCTGCCGCGGGGCCCTGCTCCAGCTCCTGAAGGGCAGGCGTCTCTGGCAGAGCCGCCTACGTGCCTGGCCTCACCGCGCCTCCCGGCCCCGGCTCCTGCACGAGAGGAAACCGCTGCGCCCAGCTCCCAGCTGTGGAAACCCCAGCCTGGCCCAGCTTCCTCCAGACAGACGCGCCCGGCCTGGAGCCCTCAGTCGGAGCAGCGCTGCCACTTGCAAAGCATGAGGAGCGACTTGAGAAAGAGGAAACCACGGCCCCCGGGCTTCCTGGGCAGGGGCTGGCTTCAACCTGACAACCAGGCTCCAAACCCAAGCAGCCCAGCCCACACCCAGGCAGGCTGCCCGGGGACCCCGGCCCTCGGGAGGCTGCAGGGAGGCCAGACCCGCCTCCCACCCAGCAGACACCAGGCCCACAAGCACCAGGCCCGACTGAGAACTGAGAGCCCCTCCCCGTCCCCTCCCTCCCCCGGTCCCGAGAGGCCCAGGGGAGTGACCCAGCCCTGGGAGCTGAGGTGCCACCGAGGACGTGGGGAAAGCCTCCCTCACTGCTTACGGCTGAGATGGGACTCCTACCACCATGCGACAGACAGGTGTGCATACAAGCTGGTCCTCGGCTGAACGTGCCTTGGTTTCCCCTCTGGGGCCCTCATTTCACAGCCACTGCACCCCCTTGACACGCGGCAGGGCTCACAGAAACAAGTGTGTGCACGAGAGGCACACCTGCATTAGGAGCCAGAGGAGCGGCTGTCCCACAGGAGCCCGCTCGCTGACCACTCATCCCGAAGCGGTGCCAGTGCCCAGCGAGGCCCCTGCCTGCACCCCGGCCCCCGGGATGGCCGTGCCCATGGGGAGCCCCAGCCCAGCGCAGAGCAGTGGTGCCAGGGCCCTAACTGGTTTCCTTGGTGATGGAGCCAGAGGGGCCTGCACTCGCCTCGCCATCGCCCTCCCCTCCGCTGCAGCCTGGACCCCACGGCAGGGCTGTGAGAGGAAGGGCGGCACTTCCCTCGCTGCTTTCTGTGTAGGTGGCACCAGCACGGGCGTCCTCTGCGCCGCCTGCCCCAGCCCAGGTGCCAGTGCTGCCGGGAGCGGCTTCGGCCTGGAAGTGGCGTACAGACCCGCCCACGGAGAGGCCGAGCCGTTAACACTAGGGAACTATAGGCCGTCCACACCTGGGGGGGTGACAGTGTTTGCTTGTTGAGGAGAAGAAAGTCCTTCCAACTGCTGGTGTTCATTCAGAACGCACGGGCGGGAACCTGCTCTGTATCAACCACCTGCTGCAACGTGGCTCAAACGGCAGCAGCAGCTGCTCCCCGCCCCCCCCCCGCCCCCCCCCCCCCCTCGTGACCCACAGAGAAAGCAGCGACAGGCCTCCCCTGGCGGGGAGGAGAGGAGGCACAGAGCCTGTGCGCAGGGGCCCGGGGACGGATGGTCATGGGAGGGCGTGCACCCACTCGATGAGTCCTCCCCTGGCCCCGGCGCTGCTCAGGCCTTGCTACCCGAGGGGCCGTCTGATAGGACAGAGCCCGACAGGTGGGCCCAGTGTGGACCTGGCCTCAGGAGGCTTTCAGGGGCGTGTGGCTGAGCTGAGGGCACGGGATGCCAGGAGGGCTGGGTGGC
Organism: Myotis nattereri; assembly: GCF_964212035.1. NCBI lineage: Eukaryota > Metazoa > Chordata > Mammalia > Chiroptera > Vespertilionidae > Myotis > Myotis nattereri. The sequence continues at coordinate 26,988,635 of NC_138095.1, read as the reverse complement.
AGCCACAGAGGCCCGGTGAGGCGGGCAGGAAGGTCTCAGGGCTGAAGCAGAGGGACCTGGGGACAGGCTGGACACCAGGAGGGAGAGCGCGTGTGGTGCCAAGGACGACGTGGCTTCTGCCGCCAGGAAGGAGCGCATGGGAATGGGGACGGTGCAAAACTCAGGCGGGGGGGGGGGGGGGGGACCTGCATGTCTGATGCAGCGCGATCAATGGGGTGCCTCTGAGACACCCCCTGGGGGGCACCAGGTGGTGCGGACCTGAGGGCCCAGAACTCGGAGGGGTGGGGGGACTGAAGCAGTGTCCAGGTGAGGTCACCCAGGGACAGCACGTGGGCAGGAAGGGTCTAGACCCAGCCCCCGGCATCGCACAGGTGGAGGCGCGCCGAGGAGAGCGAGCTTCCCGGGGACTCGGGCGGCCAGGCAGGGGCCAGGAGCCGAAGGTGGAGAGCTCACGTGGTCAGCAGCATTCGTGCTGCGAGAGGACAAGACTTGCAAAGTGCCCTCAATGCAGTTAGCATTCGGTCGCCTTTCATCACGGTGAGCGAAGAGCACTCACCGCCTTGTAAGAGCCACCACATCGTGAAGTCACACGGCCTGTCCTGGCTATGGCTGCCCCAGGGCCTTTCCCCGCCGTGTGTATTTACAGGTTGGACGGATTTCTATCCTCAAAAGCGGCGTTTTCGGGCCGAGGAAAGCACTGCGTCTCCCCAGGCGGAGGGCGGCTGGTGCTCTGCAGGTCAGCGAGGGGCGGGCCACGGGGCCGCCTCCACCCCCGTGCTCTCGCTCCTGAACCCACAGCTCTGGGCAGCCAGCGGCCCCTTTAAGTCAACGATTCTTAAAGCCAAAAGCTGGCCATGCGAGGGGACCGTGCCCCCAGGGAAGGCTGCTCCCGTTCACCCTTCACAGGCCATGGTGCCCAGCTCTCGGGGGAAACAATTTGCTTGTTAAACTAGAGCTAGAGACACAGCCGTCACAGCGAAAGCTCCTCGTTAGGGAATGCAGGGCTTGCCTTGGTTTCCGGTCCCTGCAGGGCTTTCTGCTGCGCACGGTAAGTCTATGTCTGACCCGGGGACACAACAAAGGGGGATGACAGGCGCCAGAACAAAAGTTCAAAAAGCTTTCAGCAGAGGAGGGGGCACTCCGCCCCATTTCCCCCGAAGGCGCACGTCTTTCCTCCCGGAGTGTCACCGAGTGTGACCTGCCAGGGCAGGCGGCGCAGCCGGGGCCACAGGGGCATCTGCTGTCCTTTCCACGCGCATCGCAGCGGAGGCTGGTGAAGCCGCGGCGCCGCATGCCCTCTGCAGAGCGACCTGGCTGGGCGTTGCCCACTCGCTGCTTCTCGAGCTGGGACAGACCCGCCCGCTCCTGTCCCTTCAGATCTGCCGCCGTCCCTCCTGTGGCCTTCAGATGGCCCCTCCGGTGCCTGTATATGCACTGCGAGTGGAGGCGCGGGGAGTGAGCGCCAAGAAATTACACAGATCTACACACGCACCCGTCATAAAACTTCTTAAAATGTCTTAATTTGTCTCAAGTTTAGTTAAGGGCCATAAAATCCCCAAATACCACATGTTCTTTAAATAGTTACTGAAGTCCTGCCCTATTTAAGGAAACGCCACTTTCATGGGCATCGGGCGAGCAGCCAGAAGCCATGACTCATCTGTTAGCACGCGCAGCACCATTTCCCTGTGCCTGCCCACAGCCTGGCACGGGCAGAGCGGGGCCTTCCCACGACTGGTCCCTGGGATGACACGCACTGGGGGGGTCACAGATCCCTGCAGGAGGCCGGAGTTACAATCCAACCCGGCCCACAGGCCTCAGCTGCTCTGCCGACGGGGCAGGGTGTGGAGGTGTGTGAGTGGGAGTGAGGCAGGTAGGGGTGCTCTGCTGGGTGGGCGGTGCTGGACACAGTGTCTAAGAGGGAAAGCTCATCTGGAGACGGGGTCCCATCCCCAGGAGTGATGCTAACGCAGACGGCCCAGGAGGCCCTGGGGTGGTGGCAGATGCTGCGGGGTGCCAGGCCGTGTGCTGTCAATGGCAGACCCACTCTGGCTGCAGATCGGAGGTGTCTCCTGGGGACTTCTCCTTTTGACGTTGAGCCAAGCGCTGCTCCAGGTCAGGGAAGGGGAGGTGGCATGTGTCCGGGGGCCCCCAGAGGTCCGAGTGTTAAAGAGGGAGGGAGGGAGGAAGCCAGGGCGCCAGCCCAGGGTGACCACCAGCCCCGAAGACAGAGTCCCGGTCTTGTGTCCCTGGGGCGCGGGGGTGCCATGGGGACCATTATGATGGGGGAGGGGGGAGGTTCCAGTGAGGACCCTCCATCCTCACTGAGCATCAGAATCCCCCACAAACCTTTTCCAGGTGACACGCGCTTGGCTCTACTCTGGAGAGGCTGCCCCAACCGACAGGCATCCTTTTCTTTAGGCCCCGACGGCCTGAGCTGCAGCCAAGGCAGGACCCCAAGCGAAGGACTCCAGGGGGCTGGACGGCACCGGCCCAGCCTGGGGGTCGCTCATGATCCTGAGCGTGGGCAAACCCGGGAGAGAACCAGGCACTGGGTGGACCTCACTGTGGGGAAAGGAGGGTGAGGCACAGGCAGCCTGCACGGAGGCGGCCGCGTCGGGGAGGAAGTGACCGCGCTCAACGAGAGACGGACGGGTCTGACTGCTCCAGCCGGAACCCGAGTGTCTCTTAACAGGCCACTGGATTGGTTTCCACACCGACAAGGGACATCGTGGCAGAGGAAAAACGGCAAAACACCTAAAAGAGGGAACGCACCTGCAGCCACCCACTCTTGGGTGCTTCTCTCCAGAGCCACCACTCCAGGCTCAGCTGGCGTTTCCTGCAGCGCAGCCAATGGGGGGAAGGCTCACCCCCTTCTTCGCACCAAGGACAGCCTGGCCGCCGTGGGAGGACCCGAGGCACTGCCCACGGGGCCGCGTGTGGCACGTTCTCCCGACCCCAGGCTCCCTTTCTCTGGCTTTATTTTACACACACGGTGCTACAAGTCCTTTTTGTTGGCCTCCTGGTATAAAACCATTAGAATGCAGCTAGAGAGGGGTTCCGGGCCAGCAGGAGGGCTACGGCGACAGCTGAGAGAAACAGAGAGGCCCCTCAAAACTGGGTTCCCCAGAGCACAGTAAGGAATGCTTATCACTGTAAATATGAGACGTGAAGACAGTTAAATTATGCCAGAGCAAGGTATAACTTTAAAAGGCCTAGAAATATTGTTTCAAAAATAATTCTGAAGTCCCTTGAGGGCAAGGGCCATGCTCTAGACTGCAATTATGTCCCTCCGTGTAGTTCATGACCTCTCTGTGCACAGCTAAGTGTTAGAGCTCACGATTGATTTAGAGCAAGAAAAAAAATTGAAATTAAAAATGTCATCAGTTTCGATGCCTGAAGAAGAGATTGCGTTACGAAGAGACATCCGTAAAAGCCCAGGGCCACAGCCACGTTTAGGTGCATACAGGCTCCCTCAGCTTTTAAGCTTTGTACTTCCTCGTGTTCCAGGGTTTGCAACCGAATGTACAACAGAGTGAAGCCACGGCAGAGCCGGTGTGGGCCAGGCAGGCCAAGGGGCTGATGGGAAGTCCCGCTGCTGGAGGACACCCTGGGGCTCTGAAAGGCGAGGCTCAGGCCCTGGGCGCAGGGCACCAGAGGCTGCAGAGGGAGCCCCGTCCCACGGGCACAGGGAGAGCCTTACCAGAGGCCACTGAGCACCGGTTCCTTCTCGTCCGGGAGGCCATGTTTTTAAAAAATCATTCTAAGCTTCTGCCAAGTTGGTGTCACATGATGAGCTTCTCCCCGCACGTACAGAAGGGACAGAGCCTCCGTGGCAGAGTGAGTTTTTAAAATGGCCATAACCGTGGCAGCTGGCTGTGCCCACCCAGAGAGGCGCCTCTCCCTGCCTGGGAACTGAAGCCTGTGGCTGCCTGGACAACCAGCACGTGTGACGCCCAGGCTGGTCATAAGAGGCCGGCGGCGCTGGGCCGGCTCTCTCGGGACACCCGGGAGGAAGTCCAGGCCATACGGAGCGGCCGCATGTGGGTTTCCGGTCACGGCCAGTGAAAGTCTCACCAACAGCCACATCACCCACCAGACACGTGAGGGCGGCGTCCAAAATGGGACTCACCCTGCAGGGCCTCACATGACCTGAGTGGAGCAGCCCTGAGCTGTCCCCACGAGCCCCTCAATCCCGGGTTGATGAGTTACGTCAGTGCCATCATTGAACGGCATCCACGCTGGAGGCGGGGCTTGTTATACAGCGGCTGGTAGCCAGTCCGCTTCTTCCTCCCGAACCTGGAGCCCATGTGTAAAAGGAACTACAGGTGAGCCTTGAACAGCTCGTCCGCCCCGAGGGCAGCCCAGTGAGGGATTGGCCCCAGGGTCCCCGAGGGAACCAGACCCACGGGTGCCAAGTCCCCTGTACAAAACGGCCTAGATCAGTGCCCAGGCAGCCCGCTGCACGCACTGAAGCAAACCCGCGTATGGGGGAGCCCACAGTTCCCATCTGCGTTGTTCGAGGGTTAACTGTAGGGTCCCTCCTCCCTCCATCATCTGGTGGTTAATCACCCTTCCCGTAATTATAGATCGAGACAGCAATACGCATCTTTACAAATAACCTGCAGAGAGGTCACCCTAAAGTTCCTGACTGACCTCAGGCTAAACTCATTTCTGGAAGCCAGAGCCTCAGGCACGCAATGCAATTAGCCTGGCAGGTTCCGCCTCCTCTGCACTCACATTCTGTCGCATCCCGTCCGTCCCGAGTGGGTGAAGCACGGGAGGCAGAAGCATTTCTCACGCTACTTGGGATGATACAATAAAAACTGAAACTCCCTTCCGAGTCTGCGACACTGTGGGGAGACGGGGAGGCTAGGGGAGCCTGAGCCAGGCGCTGCGACCCACCTGTCTGACCTCAGGCAAGAGGCCACTTTAGAAAAAACAACATTTTACTGAGATATAATTTACGTACAAAATGAATTCTGTGTAAAGTGTACAACTCAATGCACTGGGGAAGATGTATCTACCCATGAAACTATGGCTACAATCCAGACACATCGCATCCTGACGCAGACTGCATGGCTGTCTAGTCCACGCCTCTGCGCGCGGCCAGAAGGACCCAATTTCTGAGTATCTATCCGAATGCTGGGGCCTGGACGTAGCTCTGAAAGATGGGCACCATGAGAAAGTAAAAACCAGCATGTGAGAACTGCTGCTAGCCTGGCTGGTGTGGCTCAGTGGCGGAGTGTGGACCCAGGGACCAGGAGGTCACAGTTCAATTCCTGGTCAGGACACATGTCCGGGTTTCAGGCTCCATCCCCAGTAGGGGGCGTGCAGGAGGCAGCTGATCCATGAATCTCTCATTGGCATTTCTGTCTCTATCTCTCTCCCTTTCCCTTCCTCTCTGAAATTAATAAAAACATTAAAAAACAAAAACAAAAAAAGAACTGGTATTATATGTAATTCCTCCACTCTTTCACCTGCTATAGGAAAATCTGATTGGTGTCGCCGGGGGTGGGGGTGGGGGTGGGGTGGATTTGATGAGTGGGGACTCCGACCACACACTAAGACACTGAACAAATTAACTCATGGTAATGGACTAAGCAATCACAGCTGACCCGTGAACAACGCAAGGTGGCCTTGACCGCCTGCACAGTCGAAATCCACGTATAACTAAGTTGCTCCTCCACACACTCGGATTCCCAACCACCAGGTGACCCTCGAACAACGCAGGTTTGAATTGTGTGGGTCAATGAAAACAACCCGCGTGTATGTGGGCACACACAATCCAGAACCTGCATTGTTTACGGCCAGCTGGCATTTAAGAACGGCGGCCCTGACGTTCTGGAAATAGAGGCTAGCAGTCGCTGTCACATCCTGCTGCAGCAGAACACAGACGTACACTGTGATCTGGGAACCGTGCTTCCCAGCTGCTCGGTCCGGCATCGAAAGGAACCCCCTGGAACAGGAAGCAGCGCCCCCCCCCCCCCCCCCGCCCTCCGCCCACCCGCGACTGGGAGGCGGTCGTCTAACCTCCACTGTGCACACCAAGGGCCTCGGCCGCGGAGAGCCGAGGCGGGCTCTCTGCTCCCGGGGCCTGTGGCCTGTGACCTTCCTGCCTCGCGTGGCAGGCTCTGGATGAAGACGTCCTGTCGCCAGGACGGAGACGGACAGACCGCAGCAGTGTCATGGCCTCATGGAAGACAACGTGAGAGCATCCGAGGCCACGTCAGGAACGGGTGGGCTCTATCTGGCCACGCTCGCTCCCTTTGTCCGAGTATTTTTAAGTCCTGGGATCCAGTGGTATTTACAAACAATAAGGTCTTTCTGTATGGAACTGACTTTCCATGCAAAGTGACAATGTAAGATTTAAAAAAATTAGACGTTCAGCCTCGACTTGATTCAGATCAAAACCCTTATCTGCTGCTTGCAGCTTTAAGAGATTTTTTTAGCGCTGGGACGCCATTCCTGTGACCTAAGACTCCGGCTGTAGGAGGGAGCTAACCCCCGAGCCTTGCTGTGACCATCAGGAGCCCGAACGCTTTCTGTTCGCTGCTGTCTGCTGGCAGAACTCCCACTTTTCCTCGCCTTTCCGTTCCACCCTTCCCTCTCCCCGCTCTAACTGGAATCACAAAGAGAGGATGCGAGGGCAGGGGAGAAAGAGAAGGCCTGGGGGAAGGGGCACCCTCTCCTGCTTTCCCGACGGGGACTGAAGACGCTTTACACGCCGGGAGGAGAGGGAGCAACAGAAGGAATCCCAATCCCTGGAAAACGGGAACAGTCCCATGTTGGACAGACCAGGGGGGAGGGGCCATGTGTGCCAAGGATGCTTCTCCGGTCTCTGTCCCCCCAGCACAGAGTGGCCAGGAGGAGTCACAGAAACCCGAGCTTTGGGGGGCCAATCTCCTCCTGTGAGGACAGCTCCCCGATACAGAGCTCACTCAGCCCAGAAGCGCTGAGATGCTGGAATGAGCGCCGCCGAGGGGGTGTGGGCGCAGCACGAGCCTGGGTTACCCGGCAGACACCAGCACGTGCACATGCTCAGGTCATACAACTCATCCAGAGACCTCCCTTTCTCCTGCTTGTCCGCAGACACTCGGATGTTTCAAAGGAAGCTGGGAAGGAAGGACCGAACTATTTTTATCTGCCCATTGGTTCTCACTCTCCTGACTCTCTTCAGTCCACAGGGACACACAACTCTGGGAGACGGAAGGACCCGTGCTCCTTTGTTGTTGCTTAGAGAAAGAGGGTCAGAAAATGTAAAAATAGAGCCCTGTGCTGGAGCACAGGTCAACGGATCTGCTCCCTAAAAACCAAATATGTAACTGGGCAAAACTGTCCCCCCAAAACCATGTCAGGGCTCCGGAAGCCACCGAGGCGAATGCACTGCGATGCCCGATTCCTGCAGGAACGGGGGGGGGGGGGGGGGGGGGGGGGTGGTCTGCGGCCTCTTGTGAGGCTACGCTCTTCGCCTTTCTTCTCATTAAAAACAACATTGTACGAAGCCGTAATTGTAGCACAGGACAATGGGGCTTATAACACAGACAAATATAGGTAACAATGACCGCACAAAAGAGGAAGGACATGAACCTACACCAGAGCACATTTGCTAACTTCACCACAGTCAGTCAGAAAAACCGTACGTAAACTGTGATTCTGATCCCACTCGTCTCCACTAAGAAATACACAACCTTGCCATGGCCAGCTTGGCCCAGTGGGTAAAACGTTAGCCCAAGGGCCAGGGTTTCGATTCTGGTCAAGGGCACGTACCTCAGTTGCAGGCTCAATCCCTGGCCCCTGTTGGGGCGCATGTGGGAGGCAACCAATCGATCTCACATTGATGTTTCTCTCTCTCTGTCTCTCCCCCTCCCTTCCACTCTCTAAAAAAATCAACAGAAAAATATCCTCGGGTGAGGAGTAACAAAAAAAAAAAGGAAAAGAAAAAAAATACTAAATCTTTTTTCTCAGCCCAAGCACTGATGAGTAAATCTCTCAATAAAACTGTATATTCTTAATGCCTATTTGAGATTAAATTACCTCAGACGGTACTAAAAACTTCTATTCATTTATTAAAACTATTTTGTACTAGATTAAGTGCTTTTATTGTCCTTTGTATTAACTAATCCATTTCTAGGTCTGGCGTTTTATCAGAAAACAATGATACTTTTCCTCTAAAAGTAAAGCTCTCTTAAATTAACGTTTAAAGGCTATAAGAGAAGTTGTTAAATATGAAATTTAGAAAAAAAGTTTACTGAGAGTATACACTGTTTTCTTCTGTTACCGAGTTTCTCTTGCATGAACGATCTCGTATTATCAATCCCTGACGAAGCGGCTAAAAGAACTGCAAGTCGCTGCCTGTGGGAAGCAGAGCTTACAAAGGCGATGGAGCAGGCAAGTGGGCTGCCCCTTTTCCCTAAAAGTGCAATCATTAGAGTTAATTGCATATTTAAATTGAAGTTCAATTTTAAAACAGAATGGTGTGTAAACTGAGGCACTGATTTTAAAATAAAGGGAAGGCCTAATGCTTAGAGCAACAGACTGCAGGCTGTTAGGCGACGCGTGCACTTGTGAGAAAGCCTTGAGGGAGTCACTGATCCTGGTGGGGGTCGCCCACATCTGTGACCCTGACAGTGAGCCAGGACTCAGGCCTCGACAGGAGCGTCTTGTGTCTAAAGCAGCACTGAGCTGTAAGTGGCAGGGCACAATTTAAGAGAAAAATGTATTTGTTAGATAAAAGGCCAACTCACAGGGCTTGTTTTGTAATGGACGGTTAATGAAATTACAGTGATTAGTGCAATTATTTCAGGGTGACTCTGAGGAGAGTAAAGGGGACGATCGGGTATTAGGGAATCTATCTCCGTCGATTAGACAGCTCCGAGACAGAAAGCATGCGTGGCCCGGCCCTGATGATGCCTGTGGCCGAGAGAACAGCCCGTGCTAATCGTCACGTAGCAGCCCCTGCCTAGCGCGCAGCAGTGTCACAGCGGCCCCTTCCCGGCCGGGCAGTCAGAGCCCACAGGCTGGCTCCGAGCTGCTCGCTCCGGGGGTGGGCACGCGGGCCCCCATTCACCGCCCGATGAGCACAGGGCTCTGGCACTTCTCCTCCAGCGCTCGACCAAGTAAGATCAGATAGACCCTTCATTTAAAAAGGTTATGCGTTTAGAACACCCCATTTTAACTCACAGCCCTTTCAATGAAAGAACCAGCTCCTGTCCACGTTTAAACAGCTAGAACACGTATCTGTCTCACAGGAAACAAAAGCCAGACAAACAAAAAAACCATCCCCACGTCATTACAGAAGTGATCATAGACGCAATGAAGGGGAGGGGGTGGGCTTGTAGCATAAGACTGTCTAGTGTAGGAAAATGTCCTCCTTTATATATGTTAACTACGCTGTTTCACATTGTATTTCCTCCTGCAAAGCATGTACCCAGTAAAGGAAAAAAAATGATTTATTGACGTTTTTAAGTAAATGACTTATGTGTATTTTTTAAACCTAACAGCATTTACCTTAAAATCACAGACTCCGAGCATTCAAGTAGGAAGGAACCAAGACTAGTTAAATCATTGACTTAGCGCTTGAGTATCTTAATCAACTTGTGTACTTAATTATCTAATCCCCTCGACGGCTGGGCTGGTAGACACACAGCAGAGCGGAGCTGCTGGGTCACACAGCAATCCCGTGTCTGCTTTTCAGTGCCTGCCACACTGTGTTCTGCAGCCACGGCCGTGCCCAGGGTTCCGATGGCCCCACAGCCTTGCCAGCACCACTCGTCTCTTTTCCAGCGAATGGACGCGGAGACATTGAGACCGCGGCAAGTCCTCACTGACGACTATGACTTCCTGTGCATTCAAAGTCCACTGCAATTCACGTAGCTCTTCAATCCTCAATGGACCGAAGACACGGCCTGAAGCCATTACAACTGTCCAAAGGGACTTACTCTGGCAGGTCTGTCTGCTCCTCCATCACTCCCTCCCTCTTCTGCACAAACACTGTCAGAAAATGCTATCGCCCGTTCTCTTATGTCATTGGGGTGAGATGAGGGCTGATGTGATGAGACCAGGACTACACAGAGCTGAGAGGCCCTTCTCCTCTTGTATTTCTCTGTGGTTGCACCCAAATACGAAGCAGCAGTTGGGAGCTCTGGCTGCAGGCGAGAAGAGGCTCTGTGACTGAAAGCCTGTTGTGCGGACACTGGCGTCTACACTACACTCCTCAGCAGCCTAGTGGGTACAGTTCAGAGGTTTCCATTGTGTGTAGACGAGGACTTCCTCTCCAAATACCACCTCGAACATCACTTAAAATATCGGAAAGGGGGATGGAGAGACAGACAGACACCAACAGGGAGGAGAGGGCAGGCTATGAAGACAATCCGGATGCGAAGTGATTCGGGCACAAAGACAACCAAGCGGGAGGGGAAAATTCTATGAAAAGCAACTGAGCCAGAAGAAGACTTCAAACATCATCATTAAACATTAATTGAATTAATTTTTACTCAGTCCAGATGCGAACTCAACCACAGCATTCACCAGGACTGAGAGGCCCTGTCACAGCTGATGGAGCGCGGCAAGGCCTGGCTGCGCTGGCAGGAGGGACCTGACGTAAGGACCCCCCCGAATTCAGGACGGGACTCGGCATGTCTCATGGGAGACGCGCCCCGGCTGCGACACCCCAGCACGTGCTCCGGGACCTGCTCCCGGGGACAGAAAGCCGCGCGGTTACCTGGTAGCCTTCGGTCTTCTTCTGGCACCACTTCAGCAGGGCGTTCCTCTTCGAGCCGCCGTACTCCCTCGCCAGCGCTGAGAGGGGGTCCTTCCTTTCTTCCCTGAGACGTGAAAATGAGAAACCCAGGTTGAAACACCTTTTAGTTGAGCATCATCATAAAGCAGAAACCCAACGAGCAGGAGAGACCAGTGTTGGTCTGGCTCTTGAACAGGGTAAATCCACATGCGAAGGCACCCAAGGCAAGACACGTTTTCATTCATTGCATTTCACCTGTCGGTGCTCACAGGGCCCCACAGCCCACCCTGTCCGCTCTCTGCTTCCCTGTGCCCTCCCCTCCGTGTGCCACGCCACCTCCCTTCTTCATCTTTTTGTACATTCACTCGAGTGGCTGGCTTTGACAATAAAGCCTGCCCTCCCTCCCCACACTCAAATTCCACTTTTCTAGTCTCCCTAACCTCCACCGCACCCTAGTATTTGAATTTCACAATACTAACTTGTGTTCAACCATTCTCTAATTACAAACTCCGAAACAGAAAAACCAGCTGCTTGGGAAAGAAACTGTTTTACTTTTTTTTTAAAATTAATATATTTTTATTAATTTCAGAGAGGAAGGCAGAGGGAGACAGAGATAGAAACATCAATGATGAGAATCATTGATTGGCTGCCTCCTGCACGCCCCCTACTAGGGATCGAGCCCGCAACCTGGGATGTGTCCCTCACTGGAATCGAACCTGGGACCCTTCAGTTCCCAGGCCGACGCTCTATCCACTGAGCTAAACCAGCTAGGGCACGTTTTGCTTTTCATTTCTAGACCATTTTACCCAATTCTGAGCACAGAAGAGGAGATCAGAAAATACTTCCTAACACTCAGAGAAAGAAATCTGTGCCTAAGTGCATTACTTTATAACTTGATCATTTCCTCTCAAAGGGCCAGGAGAGGGATGAAACGCATCAGCTGAGCTGCTCTCTACCTGATCCGGCTGCGGGTGGTGGGGGTCACGGACGCCGTGGGGGACGAGGAGAGGGAGAGCTGTGGGGACGTGGTGCCCATGGCCATGAGAGAAGCTGGCGACGCTCCCTCGGGTGCGGAGATGTCTCGCTTCATCTCTTCACTACTTCGTCGAGACACTGAAAATAGACATTAATCATTTTAGAGCAAAAACATCTTAAATGGAGTTCTTGAGACATTTTCTCCAACAGGTTCCAAGAGCAGAAATTACTGTACAGGCGAAAAAAGTACAATTTTCCTTATCTTACTGATAAGTTGAAAGAATTTCCCCTTTCATTAAAAAGCTATAAAAAATGTACAATAGTTGAGCTATGCATTAACCCTCCTATGCCCTGGGGGTACGCAGTGTGTCTTACCCGCCCTGTGACCCTCAGTTCTCACAGGGGCACAGTAAGTACTTGGGAACGTTGGTGTAATCACAGATGCCACTAAAAACCAAAGGCTAATAAACGCAGTACTTGACAACTACTTATTCCCCAAGAAAACCAACATGATCCTCCTGAAATTACCCAAAAACACCGTGAAAGGGACAGAAAAGAGAAACACTTCATTCTGGGTCAGACCATGTTTTAAAAACCATAAATCAACGAGACAGAAAATCAAAAGGTGTCAAGTTAGCGACTGAAAAATAAAAGTAATCAGGAAAGTCTTACTTTGAAAGTCGGGCATAGTAAGACAGGGTATCTCGTTAGAATGATAGAAAGTTCTGGGAACGGTTGGAAGTACCACTTCAGCCACTGATAGCAGAGCCACATTCAAGCGGCTTTTTAGCGAGAATGCGCTGAGTACCAGCAGGTGCTCACAAAGCAGACACATTCTCTGACCTCAGACTGGCGATGAGGGGCCCATCCACCGTGTCCCGCGGGGCTGGCTGAGGAATGCTATACAGCAACAGCCCCCCGGGTCAGGGAAACCGCCTCCCTTTTCCTGGTTAAAATGTTCTCGACAATTTCAGGATAACCACAAGCAGAATCTAACACTGCCTTTGAAAAGCAATGTCCGATGCTTTCTCCTATTACAGGATCTTATTAGAGTAATACTGCACTTACATATTCTGACACGATTTTATAATTATTATTGTCTTTTCTTTTAATGTCAGATCAAACCCATAACCCTCAGTGAGGGGCTGACGCTCTAACCACTGAGCAAATGGGCTCATAAATACTTTTTAAATGAACGGAACCATTTGGTTTAGTTGCAGGGTGTGTGTGTGTGTGTGAGAATCAGGGCCACATGATTTCTATAGAATCTGAGAGTTACGACAGAGGAGATTCAGAGGAAAAATAATCAACCCAGGAGCTAAAAAGGCGAGGAAAGTTCACTAAGTCTAAGGAGAAAGCATTCAGCGCCATCACTAAAACTTCCGAAGAGTCTCTCTAAAGGACGCTTCAAACAGAAGTCCTTACCCGAGATGGTCTTGGCGCTTTCCATGGCAGGCACTCTGGGCAGGGACGCGGGTCGGCTGGTGGAAGATGTCCGTAGGAGGTGCTCTGCACAAAGCGGGAGGTCACAATAAAGACCCTGACACCAGACGCCCAAGTAACCAAGGTGGCAGGAAGGTGCGCTACGCCTCTCACCCTTCTCTCCCCACCCAGGGCGCGTCCACGATTCCCCCTACAAAGCCACTTCCGCAGACAAGGCACGTGGGAACGCATTTCATTCAGGGCTTTATTCTAGGGATGACACATCGGACAGATGAAAATGCTTCGAAATCACCAACTGCCACTTCCCTCTCTGATGCAATTCAACATTCAAAGATCCCCTATGGCCTCTGGGTTTAAAACAGTACAAACTACACCAAAGCCTGGCCTTGTGCCCACCAACAGTTGGTGAGAAAGCCATTCATCCATAAGCAGACAAGTCAGGAGGGAACTGGTCAGAACACCAGAATGACTCTCTCACACACAGAGGGAGGAGCCGGTCCTGACCTCAGGGTGCAGGGGAGGCCTCAGCGCACTGGGAGGACACGGGGCTGGGCTGCACCCGAGGGAAGAGCAGTGGGTCACAGCATTTCAGCCAGACAACACGCGGAGCGAGGGCAGGAGGACTTGCCAGCTGAAGAATGAAGTCCCCGCCTGGCTAACCAGGGGGCACCTGGAAAGCAGACAGGGCAGCAGGAAAGGGGCGTGAAGGGAGGATGAGGCTGGCTGGGGGAGCCGCCAGGGCCTGGCATGTGGACGTCAGTCTGAGGGCAACAAGGAAGCAGCGGGCACTTCTGAACACCCGGGGAGGGCCACGATCAGATGCCGCAGACGAGCTGGTTTGCGGCCTCGCCTTGCTCTGCTCCTCCCCTGCTCGCTGGACACAAGCTGTGCAGGGAGTTTCTGGAGCCCCTGGAACCCGGTGCAAGCTGTTCCCACCCTCCTGAGCTTGGCTGCCTTTGTCCTGCAGGTCTTCTCAGGACCTGCCCCTGGGAGTGGGAGCCCCCAAACACAGACCAGCACACCCCCTGCCGAGGGCTACACGCCCCACCAGGCTGTGGCCAGGCCAGACCCACAAGCACAAGGGCGGACGAGATGTGTTCCGCCTGGTCGGGGTGGGTTAGGACGTGTGACCAGGAAGAGGGAAAACACCGCCTTCATGAAGACTACAGTCCCAGTGACCAGCAAAACCCTACAGCAGACATTCCTTTAAAAACGGAAACGGTAAGATTTACCACAAGAAAAGTCACTCAAAACCTCGTTGTAAGAATTGACAACTTAACAAACACTCCCTCTCCCAATATCATGACGTCAAACATAATGCATGTGACGTTATCTTTCAAGGACAGCACATCTTTTCTCTTATTTTCTAAGCATGAGGCACATCTGGCTGAAATTACAAACTACCTGGAGGGAAAGGATGAACTAAAAAGGAATATATATTTTTATTGATTTCAGAGAGGAAGGGAGAGGGAAATAGAGAGAAACACCAATGGTGAGAGAGTATCATGGACCGGCTGCCTCCTGCACACCCCACACTGGGGATGGAGCCCACAACCCAGGCAGGTGCCCTGACTGGGAGTCGAGCTGTGACCTCCTGGTTCCTAGGTCGATGCTCACCACTGAGCCACACCGCCGGAACGGACTTTCTTAGTGAAGACAGGACTTACACAGCCTGGAGCAGGCACACCCTCCTTGTCATGGACACATCCCTGTGCATAAGGCCTACAGGCAGCACCCCGGGAGTCTGAGCCCTGCGGGCGCTGGCATCCTCCTCACAGGAAGAGCGCTGTTAGGCACCAAGTCTGACCCACAAGGCAGAGTCAGCAGCACACGGAAGCAGTGGGAAACACAAAGCAACCTTTTTCCTTTAATTACATTTTCCATGTCACAGTTACAAAACTGCTTTCCCTAAAATCTTAATGTCCCCAAGCACAGCAAATGAAGAGAGCGAAAACGAAGGCTAGAGACCATGAAGCAAAGCTAGTGCGTCAGCTGCGCCCGGTCCTTGCCGTGCCCACAGGGACAGTGTTCCTTCCCCAGGTGCCGTGTGTCTCCCTCCTCCCCACGCACGCTGCAGCCACACGCCGGAAACGGAGCTCACGGAGCGTGCGGCCGAGCCATTTCCTCACTGCATGTCTAAGGACCCACGTCTGCCTCAATTCGACAGACACTTCTGGAAACGCGCTCCACAGGACTCGTTTCCTGGCCCTGGAGCCTCAACGGGCCATTCCTTCCACAGTCACGGGTGGTGGCCTTCCACGGGCACAGCGGTCTGCTGCCACGTCCGGGAGCGTTTTCACGGAGAAGCACGCGAGTGAGTGTTCAGAGGCACTTGCTACAGTCAGAACCACGTCCCTCTACTCCTGCAGAAGGCGGGCCGGCTCCATCTCCTGTCAACTGTCGGTTTATCCCTCCTCAGGGAGTCAGATTCGTGCATTACAGGTGCGTGTGGCAGGCAGGAGCGATTACACTTTACAGTAAGAGCCTGCTGCCACATGGAGCTACTCAGTCCACTCATTAAAGAGGATCATTTGAAAAAAAAAAAAAAAAAAAAAAAAAGAGGATCATTTGGGTGTCCACTGCCTGGCAGGCACTGGGGTTGGCACAACGGTCAGCGACAGGAAAATAGGAGGCAGGAAACTTGCCCTCATGGAACTTGGAGTTGAGAGCAGAAGCTGGACATTTAAAAAATCACTACAAGTGCCCTGGCCAATTTTGCTCAGTGGGTAGAGCCTGGCCTGCGGACTAAAGGGTCCCAGTTCAATTCTGGTCAAAGGCACAGGCCCGGGTTGCGGGCTCGATCCCCAGTGGGGGGCGTGCAGGAGGCAGCCAATCATTGACTCTCTCATCATTGATGTTTCTCTCTCTCTCTCCCTCTCCCTTCCTCTCTGAAATCCATAAAAACATATTTTTAAAATGCAGTATGGGTAAGAGGAGGAGCCCTGACTTCAAGAGGGAGGAGACCTGTCCTGGGCTGGCTCTGCGAGAAGAGCTGTGTGAACACGGGCATGGCCTTCACAGCGCAGAGAAGAGCGGCTGGGCGTCATCGTCAGTCCCCCTTTCTCCTATGAACAACAGCGGGCACAGTGGAGGAGACGGCCCGGTCCACTGCCCAGTAACTACGCTAACCTGCATGAAGACGCTCTGTGAAGCCTCATTTTTAGTATCTGTGAAATGGGGATAACAATCCAAACATCACAAAAAACCATGAAAACATAGTGCCCAGCAACAGCCACTCTCTATCACTGATCATGACGCTATGACAGAGCTGTCTTCCAAGATGCCCTTGTTAATAACTAACCTCCCATTTATAATTAAGACATATTATCAGTAAACTTCTGATAAAGATGCGTACCAGCCTGGCTTCAGTCATGTCAAGAACAAAGAAAATAACACTTTAGCCAAAAAGGTCAGAATTACAAAGATAACAACAAAAGTGAAATACTGCAACACATGAGATGTACCTTGAACGGGGATTTCCCCATAGTTTGGTCTCTTATCTGACAGGGCTGTCAGGGGTTTGGATGTAGAAATTGGTCCACTTATGGAATGTCTCTGAAATCATAAGATAAACATGGTTAACGTTAGGTTGAGTCTAGAGCTGGGACTCACACAGAAAACTGCAGAGAGTAAATAGTGATGAATTTGCATAATCCCTTCCAAACTATGTAAGGCTGCAACTAACTCTCTTAGTGAGATTACACACAGATTACCAGTGGCTCCAGGGGTCAGTGATGTGGGGTCAGTGATGTGGGGTCAGGTGGAACTGTAAAGGGTCGTAGGAGGGGTCCTTGTGTGATGGAAACATTATGTCTACATATACCAACGTCAGTGTCTTGGTTATGGCATTACACGATAGATTTACAAGACGGTATCTTTGAGGAAAACGGGGCATTGGGATCCTTCTGTTTTAAGTGGTTATTGGTCACATTATATGCCAGAGAGAGAGAAAGAGACAGAGAAGAGACCAATGGAGAGAGGAGCCCAGCCAGCCCTGCTGAGTCAGGCCCCGCCCACCCTCTAGCTCAGCCGTGGGCAAACCACGGCCCTCGGGCCGGCGGCCCATTTGAAATGAATAAAACTAAAAAAAAAAAAAAAGACCGTACCCTTTTATGTAATGATGTTTACTTTGAATTTATAGTAGTTCACACAAACACTCCATCCATGCTTTTGTTCTGGCCCTCCGGTCCAGTTTAAGAACCCATTGTGGCCCTCGAGTCAGAAAGTTTGCCCACCCCTGGTCTAGCTGGTGCCGCTGCTGGAGTGAGCCCAGGCAAAGCAAGCAAAGAACTGCGCGGCCACCCAGAGAAACGTGAACAACAGCCAGGCGGCTGCTTTAAGCACCGAGTTCTGAAATGATCTGCTGTGCAGCAGAGGCTGAGGATGCCAACTCCATGCTCAGCCTAGAGAAGTGACTTAGTACAGCGTTAAAGCAGGGCCGCTGAAGCCACTGCCCAGGTTCAAATCCCAGCTCTGCCACTTCTTCATCGTCTGGCCCTCAGCAAGTTGCCTTCTGGGCCTGTTTCCACAGGTGAAAAGCAGGGGAAAGAACAGTCCCTAATACCCCACAGAGCTGCTGTGAGGGTTAAATGAGTGACTACCAAGCATCTGGAACAGTGCTGCACATACAGTAAGTGTCCGATGGTTGTTCCCTATCACTAGCAGGATTTTCAGATTCATCCAACTGACATTTCCATAATTTATTTCAATTCCATCTATTCACCAGCCTTTTAGGGGGAAATCCCACTACATCCCGCACGCAGTGGTCAGCTGCTCCCCTCCCCCCACTGGACACGAGTGCGAGTGATTCTGAAGAGGAAGGACTGGCTGTCAGGTGCTGGGACCCGGGCCTCTGAGCACAGGCACTGACCTGCATGGGGGAGACAGCGGCCGCAGGCGGCGTTTTCATAGGACTTGGGCTCAGCGGGGTTCGAGGAATTGCGGCTGCATTAGGGTTTGGTACTAGGAAAACAAACAAAAGAGTGCATGAGAAATGCCTCACGGTAAGTGGAAGCTTGTGTGACTGGTCTCCCCGCTCCCCGAGAGGCTGTCCAGGCTGATGCCACCTCCGCTGCACACAGAAGCTGAGGGCCAAGATTTGGTGTTGGACACGAGAAGTCTAGGAACCACCTCCATGCCAGTGCCCAGTCGGCGTTTGAGGACACAGGTCTGAAACAGCGAAGAGGAAGGGCAAGGGCTGAAGTCCTGAGGCAGCTCTGAGGCACAGAGAAGGCGCTCAGAGTCGCAGGCCTGTGTGAAGACACAGCTCTGCAGGGGGCCAGGCACGGGTCTCAGACCAAGATCCCTGAAGCTGAAGCTTCCCCAAACCTCCTGTTAAAAAACACCCTTGAGTGGGACTCAGTGATTCTCTGTGAAATCTGACGAGACTCAGCGTAAGGCAATAAAGAGCACCGACCCGGACCGGAGAGCACGTGGTAAGGGACATGCTGCCTGCCCCCCACACAGGCAAGAACTTACCTTGAGACGCGCTGTCGAAGGACTTGATGAGGGTTTTTACCGTGGGGGTCGGCTCGGAGGAAGTCGAGGATCTTCTACTCAGCCCCATCCCCTGCCTCAAGGCCGCCAAGTCTCTCTCAACAGCATTCATGTAGTTATACACCCGGCCGCGCTCCTCCTCTTGCCTGAAAACAATATTGAAATCAGCGCATTTTTTTTACATATATGCTAGGTAATACAAACTCCCCGCCCCCCCAACTGAAGAGCATTAAAAAGTATCAGTTTAAAATGAAAAAAATACTATCAGTTGAGCAGAGTAAATTACTTGGTTTAATCTTCCCATTTGCTTGGTAAATTCCAGGAAATGATATGAAAATCTTTATATCAGGTTCTCCTAAGTACGTTAAGTAACCATCAGTTCCATTTTCATCTGGGTGAGTGTAAGGTGAGGACAGTAATCAATTAGCAATAAAACGGGAGGCGGACGGCCCGAAAGTCTGACTCAGAGCTGGGGGCCTCACGGTTCTGGGCTGCTGGGAGGGCCTGGGCCCGCGGGGGAGTCTGGGAACTCCCAGCACGTACAGGTCATCCAGACTGGCTGTCCAACATGCTATGCGTAGACACGGAAATACAAAGAAATGAAATCAAAGCACACACTTTTAAAATAAAAATTTAAAAACGGCTGCAGTCTCCAAATAGAATTTCTACAAAGGGGAAAAAAAAAAAGACTGAGGCCATATTAGTAACATGAGTCCCCTGGATGCTCGGGGACGGTTGTGAGTCATCTAAAAATCAATTGCACTTCGCTTCTGGCCGGCTCTGATTCTCTGAGCTACACAGAAGTTTTCATCTGGGATGAAATTTCAGTTGCAGAGTTTGTACATGTCATGTAACTAGCAAGCAAGCTTCTAGGTGAGCAAAAATTAAGCCAGCCCTTAGGAAAATTTCCCATTTGGCTCTTCTTTTGGCTATATTTTCAAAAACTAAAAACGTATCAGTAAGAACAGTAGTGTTTTAATATTTTTGCATACCTCTTTAATGTCTGGCTCAACAAAATACTGCTAGGTTCTCATTTCTTATACATTCACTCTATTGCGACGTGAAAAATAAGTAAGCTTTGCACAGATATGTAATTGGAAAAGGAAAGGAAATTTTAATGATATTAAAATCAGTGTGTTTTTTTAGCTAGCTGTGGCTATTCTTCCTTGATGGTACACCAAAATGCAACAAGTGGTAATTACTTAAAAGTTAGTTGCTGTCTGCTGGCGTGGCTCAGTGGTTGAGCATCAACCCATGAACCAATAGGTCACTGGTTCGAATCCCGGTCAGGGCATATGCCCACTTTGCGGGCTCGATTCCCAGTGTGGGACATGCAGGAGGCAGCTGATCCATGATTCTCTCTCATCACTGATGTTTCTATCTTTCTCCCTCTCCTTTCCTCTCTGAAATCAATAAAATATAATTTAAAAAAAACCAAACCACACAAAACCCTCTGACCTCCTCGAGATGTGATTATGGACACTGGCAATTCTGAAAGATCCCTGTAGACTGCACTATGCCACAGGCGTCCTAAAATGAGGCCAGGAAAGCTGCGTAACTTCTACTAGCTCCACACTCAGTCATCCCAGTGTCAAACCCCAAGTTCTCTCCACAGCACCACACCACAGAACTGGGATGTGCTGAAACATACGGACACAACTGGGTTCTCAACACATACTTGCGGGACTTGATTTCTTCCAGTTCTTTTGTGAGCTTCTCATTTTTTTCCTGAGCCTCATGTAACCGGCGCTTCAGGTCACCGATCTCCTCTTGGGCTTCAGACTTAATGTCGTTGGCAATGACCACCGCAGTCTGAAGATCAGCCTGAAACTGCCGCCATTCCGCAGATTCTTCCTATATTAAAAAACTGAATTTTTATTTCCAAAAGAGAGCAATAAAAACTTATTTAAAACAATAAAATGTGCTTATGATTAGGTTGCTGTAATGCACTGTCCTAAATGATGATAAACTTCTTTTAAATCTCAGAGAATTGCTATTACCTATAGCTAGCAGGTAATGCGATTATTATGATTGAACTTCTTAACGAGGAAAACATTTTCTAGCTATCTGTTCACTGAGGCATCAAACATTCAAAAAGTGCTCAATAAATATTAATGATGGTAAAGTCAAGCCTTCCTTACGCATTCAAGTTTCAAAGCAAGTCTTATGAAAATAAACATATCATCCAAAATGTACAGCGCTTTACCTCTGAACAGCTCAAGAAGGTAGATAAATGGTGTGTGAACCATGCTGAAAAGTCATACAGTGAGACACTATAAATACCCTGACATCAAAAACTAACAGAGAAAAAAAAAAATCAAAAGTAAAGGAAAAGGAAGAGGAAGCCAGAAGAAAAACACTGAACCTAATCTAGGCAGACACAACCTTAGAGACAAAGAGAGGAGCTAAGGAACTGTACAGTCCACCGCTTCCCACAGCCACGGGGGATGCGGGGGTGGCTGGGGAGCCTCCCCGGGGCATCGCCTCCCCACAGCTTCAGCTGCCCACACCCAGCCCAGCGCTTGCCACCCCAAAGCAATGTCCTGCCCCGGGAGGGCAGCGGAGCAACCGTGGCACCAGCCAGACTATGACGTCAGCTCCTCCACCCTCGGCAGCAGAGGGCACTGCTGCTGGCAAGCTGACCAGACCCATGGCAGACTGGAACAGCTTGGTGTAGGGTACTTTCCAATCAACAGCTAATCACCTTTCTTTCCAAAAGATAACACTTGCTTCTTAAACCCATCTTTTTATAGAAATATTTTTATTGATTTCAGAGAGGAAGGGAGAGGGAAAGAGATAGAAACATCAATGATGATGAGAGAATCATGAATCGGCTGCCTCCTGCACGCCCCACACTGGGGATGGAGTCCCCAAACTGGGCCTGTGCTCTAATAGGGAATCGAACCGTGACCTCCTGGTTCATAGGTCGACGCTCCACCACTGAGCCATGCCGGCCGGGCTTAAATCCATCTTTCTAAAATTACCACTAATGAGTTACTAGTACATTCTTCTCCCCAGAATCTAGTACCAGTCTCAGTTTTAAATAATGGCATTAGCTTTCTGCTCTAAGCCTAGTGGGGTCAACATTATAACTGTATTTGAAGCTTATCGTGAACGTGAACATGGTCAGTAACTACCCCATGCTTAACGTTCAGAAGACTCTGCTTTCTCATCAGATAATCCATGAGGACTTAGCCTACCCGAAGCCTCCTGTGCAGGGTCTTGATTTCTCTTTCCATGTCGTGCTTTTGGTCCTGGAGTTTTTTAACCGTATCTGAAATGATCACAAAAGTTTAAATATTTATTCTTCGAGTTGCATTCAAAAGGAATAATAGAAAGGGAGGAGGTCATTAAATATGGCATTCAGAAACAGGCCTGCTGCCCACAGCCCTTTTATTTTAATACACAGCTTTAAAGAAAAAAGAAACGTTCACTCCAAGGATGAACCAGCATTACTTTCTAAAGAAAATGTCAACTTTAAATCACAATTTCTGGAGTACTTCCTTCCTCAATGCCTTAATTCTGAAACAATAAGTTTAGTAAAATCAATTGTTAGAAGCATGCATATTATTGGCTCACAAACAATCAAAACAACACTGACTGCTATTACAATGTGAACTTTTAATCACAAGGGTTATTAATGTAAAGTATTTATGCAAGCATAACGTACTTCATACACTGGGATAAATGGCAGAAAAGTGGTGAATTAATACAATTTTTACAAACTTAATTATATAATACCATGGGGAGCTGCTACCATTAATTCTAGGAGTCTTTTTACAAAATGAAAAATATATTTATAAAGTAAATGAATACTTCTTGCATAATATGAATTTTCTTCAAACCATTTCACTCACTGTACACATTTAATGAGAGCTAATAGGCAAGTGCCATACTCGATAGAGTGGGATGCGAGATGAAGGCACAGCCAAGGCCAGAATCCTCCAGAGCCAGAAATGTCTGGGGAGTCACATTCTATTGAGAGTTCTGCTCCAAAACCCATGCTGAAGGGGAAAGGCCTTAGGGGGGTGCCCTGCTGGTGACCGCTGCTTAATCAGTTCCATTCATTTCTTTTGTCCTTATCCTTTTCTCTTTGTCCGTATTCTCTTTCTCCACATTAATGGCCACAAAATGCACATAATCACGCCTAAAAAGATTATCCTTCCACACCCAGCACTACATGCCTATCATTGTCATGTCTGATTCCTTTTAAATAGAAGCAAAGCTGGCAGCCAATGGACACACTTAGGAAGAATAAAGCGCACTAAGTGTTTCTAGGGAATTTGAGCTAAAGTTACAAATCATAACTGTATTTTCACTTTGCAACAAAGAATTAAAATGACAACAGGCCCGACCAGTGTGGCTCAATGGATTGAGCATCATCGCATGTACCAAGAGGTCACGGGGGCAGGCAGGAAGCAGCCAATAGATGTTTCTCTCATAAATGTTTCTCTCTCTCTCCCTTTCCTTCCCACCCTCTAAAAGATCAATGAGAACATATTACCAACAACAAAAACGACAACAGGCTTTTCCTCCTTAGAATCAAAGGAGTCTGTGCTTAAGTTTTTGTCTTGAAAACTAGTTAAGCCCATTCATGATCACGTGAAAGGACAGCATATGTCTTCAATACTGGAGCCTCTAAATCAGCGGTTCTCAACCTGTGGGTCGCGACCCCTTTGGGGGTCTAACAATCCTTTCACAGGGGTCGTTCGAAAATACATCCTGCATATCAGATATTTACATTACGATTCAAAACAGTAGCAAAATTACAGTTATGAAATAGCAACGAAAATAATTTTATGGGTGGGGGTCACCACAACATGAGGAACTGTATTAAAGGGTCGCGCGGCATTAGGAAGGTTGAGAACCACTGATTTAAATGCAGTTTCCTTCGCTGTTTTCCTAGAGAGAGGGACACTGCCATCTACTGTCTTCACCTCAAAAGCAACATTAAACTCTATTACCAAAGGACAGAAGTGCTACTATGATCTCATTTTTAAATTACCTATAACTCAATTTTACAATCCTATTTCTTTTTAGAAATCAGGTAAATTGCTATTCTCATTGTTATTAGACCAATTTTGCTCTGAACAATTGTGGGCACTGTCCTGCCCCCTTAATAGCAGGGCTCATCATCCTTTCAACACCAAGACAAACCAAGAACCATAACCAGGCCTCCACGCTGGTGCCAGTGACAGGCCCGTCATTCCTGCAGGTGCTATCAGACAGCGACCATTGGCTCGGGATCAACCACGGACCCAGGGGTGTAACATGATGAAAGTTCACAAGCAAACTTCCGTGCCCCCCAAATCCAAGAAACCTCAGGGTATTCACACCCAGTGCTCAGTCACTCTCCTATCTGGGCAAGTTGCGCCAATGGATAGCAAGTGCGATTTTGGAAGAAGGGAAAGAACAAGAGTGACCAGTTAAATTACCGCGCCTCGGGGGCAGGGGACAGGCAGGCAGCGCATCTGGCCAGTAGGTCACAGCTTTATCCCCAAAGCCAGAATTCCTCATGTGCACAGAGAACACAGACGAGCTTCACATGAACTATTGACTACTTTTATTTTTCAATATTTATTTTACTCATTTTTATTTTTCTGGAAAAAAAGTGGATATAACTTTTCCCCCCTTGATTCTAAAAGTAATACGTGCTCACAATAAAATCTTAAAAGTAGAAAAGGGTAACAAAAATAGATTACCCATAATTAGATTTGGTATATATCCTTTCAGACTTCCTATGAGTTTATACTTTTAAAAAAAATGGGATTATACCATTATACTGCTTTAAAAGCCTTTCTACTTAGCAGGCTAGGGACACCTTTACCAATACATACAGATCTGTAGCACCATTTTGATGGCTGTGTTAGTATTCCATGGACTGGATATGTCATGATTTGTCTTAGCAACTTCCTATAAACGAAGTTAGAATGGCTCTAAGTTTTGTTATACACACCATGAGTGCCTTTACACAACTGTTTACCTGATGATACATTTCTAGAAGTGGAGAAGTGATGAAGGACCATTTGAGACTGTTTGATAGCAGTTGCATTTTAAGTGTCATAAGGTCTACAACTTATTGTCAACTGGTTCAGTTAAACACACACACACACAAAATATTGCAAAGTATTAAATTAAAATTAAATTGTCAAATCTCAGTAGTTGGTGCTAACTATATCATTCTTGCAGTATTTCTGAACTTTTGAACTTTTCATTTCAAAAAAATGGGAAGAGAAACTACATAGCTAAATAATTTATTCAGAATTTTCTTTAATTAAAATCCATATAATGTTAATGTAATTTTATTTTGGCAATGATTTATAAAGTTTTGGCACAGGAATCCTTATCATTTAACCTTTTCCAGTGATTACCACAAGGTGTCACTCTTTCCACATTCAAATCAAAAGTCTTACGTGGGAAATCTGAGAATCAAACCAGCAAACTTTCGGTGCACGTGGTGGTGATGACGCCCAACCACTGAGCCACACCAGCCAGGGTTCTATCCCTAATTTTTTCCCAAACCCTTTAAGGATATACATCATGGTCCCTTACTCCTAAATATTTAGTGTGTGGTTCCCAAGAATAGGGACATTCGTTTATAAGACACAGTACAGTTATCAAGTTCATAAATGTATACTAATATGTGTATCTAATCTACCATCCACATTCCAATTTTGTCATAATATCCATTATATCATTTCCCCCTACAGCACTGGACCCAGTCTAGGCACAGTCTCCTTAGCCTCCTTCACTCTAGAACTTTTCCATCTCTCTGTCTTCTATGACACTGGCGTATTTTAGGAATTCAGCATCACCCACTCCTGTTCTTAGTAACACACGCCTCACTTTTTTGTCTAATGTTTCTCTATGATTAACTGAAGTTATGCCTCAGCCAGAGTACAGCCTCGCTGATGTGTCTGATCTCTCTGTGCCCCGGTCACTGACATGACCACCCTGTTAAAACGTAGCCCAATTTTTCCACTGCATAATTTCTGTTGCTTCTTTTTCCTCACTTGCAACATAATCAACAGTCTGGGAAGATTTTAAGATCATGAAAATTCTGGTTCATCACACTTTCTCACAGGAATCTTTGTACTATTTTTGCAACTTTTTATAAATCTGACATAACTGCAAAATAGTTCTTAAAAAGTTTTATTTTTAAAAAGCAACTTAAAATCTGAGTCTCAATTCCACCAGATTAAAGAATCTCCATGCGAGGGAGGAAAATCAGACAAATAAACCTGCGATTTAGGCATAAGATTATGAAGGATCAATACTTTTTCGTCACAGTATACCTGCAATCATTAGAAATAGATACTAAATGGCTTTTCCTAAGATCTAGAAAATAATAACCCCATTAGCTTGTTGCTTAAATAATTTTCCATAATTAAGCACAGTTTTAATGTAATGTTTCCACTTAACAGTTCTTCAGAACAAAACAGGGCAGCCTGAAAACTACCAGCTAATGTGTGGGCTAGACTTGACCACGCGCGTATTTCTGCTACCGCTGTGCCACTGCGACTGCCTTCGCAGCACTGCTGTCAGAATGAATACTTGTTATTCTGTTACTGGCTGTAAACTATTCCCACATGTTAAAGGGGCAGGACGAAAAGGATCGAAATGTCCCCACATCACTTACTCTCTAAATCAGAAATAATGAGGTTGTCATGAAGTTTCACGGCTCGATGCTGCTCGACTTCGTCTTCAAGTTCAAAAATGGTTTCTTTCATGTCGCTCCTTTCTGTCTCTTTTTCTTCTAGCTCTGATCTTAATTTTTCCAATGTCATGTTCAAATCTTCTATTTGCTTTTTAGCTTCTTCTTGGAAGGCTCTGTATTCATCTTCTACCTGTACGAAATCGATGGTGCAGATTAGAAAAGTTAAGAGTTGTTTTACGATACATTCTGAAACTGAGGTATACACAGTTTCAAAGGGAAGCGAAGTGAGAGTTGCTCTGCGTGAACTAAAATGACCTGCATAAGAAATAACTGGTTAAAAGTATGAAGCAGCCTTCTACAACAGAACTTCATGTAATATACTAAGAATACTGTCACTACATCACTGACTGAAAGTATGTTGGCAAATCACTGAATTTAACTAGATTATGTAGGAGGAAATTCTGGAAATTTTCCCTCCTCCAAAGTTTGGGCTGAAGGCATGCATTCGATGGATGGTTAACATGTTCTCCCACAGAAACTGTCCCATTTGTGGTAGTTTCAGTATCAAATTAATAATGAGAAACAAAAAATAATCCCCAAATACTGTCACACCTAAATTGTATCACTAAAAAAAATTAGGGTCTAAATTATGCAAATTTTGGCCAAAGACATACTAATGTTTCTTATTTAAAAATTACTGCACTAAAATAGGAAATGCAGCGTGAGGTAAATTAGATAAACTCATTCAAACAGACTGTATACCAGCCATCAGGCGGGCAGAGAGCCGGGGCCAGAGTGCCAGCACCCTGGGGCGCAGCTCTGAGTCCTCATAACTGAGCCGCATGTAAGACAAGGGACCTGCACTATGACCTCAAAGGTCCCCCCGCAACAAACCACAGGCCTCTGGGAAAAGGAGCCTCACATTCCAGAACATTTTTTAACTCACAACAGACTCTACCTGAAAACCTAAAACCACAACAGATGAGCAGTGGCAGACGCCACCTGGAATCCTGGCTCTCCATCCTTCTTATACCAGAATACGTCACAGATGTCGATGGGAAATTGCCTGGCATGCTGCCCTGGGTGTACCAGAACCACGGACAAATTCTGGTGTTAGCTGGACTCCAGCCCCAGGCAGGAAAACGGTAACGAAATGCAAGTGAGTGGAAGTGACATTATTATAAGAATACTCTTCGCCCTGGCCGGTTTGGCTCAGTGGATAGAGAGTCGACCTGCGAACTGAAAGGTCCCAGGTTCGATTCCGGTCAAGGGCACATGCCTGGGTTGTGGGCTCGATCCCCAGTCGGGGACTTGCAGGAGGCAGCCAATCCATGATTCTCTCTCATCGTGGATGTTTCTGTCTCTCTCTCCCTCTTCCTTCCTCTCTGAAATCAATAAAAATATATTTTTAAATAAAGAATACTTTTCATTCTACCCCAATAAAAGAAAACCATCCTCAAACTTTAAGCATAGCAGCTGAAAATAAAGCTAATGAGCCCTGGCTAGCGTGCTAGGTGGTTAGAGAGTTGACCCATGCACCAAAAGGTCAAGGGTTCGAGTGCCAGTCAAGGGCATGTACCTGGGTTGCAGGTTCAATCCCGGCCCCAATTGGGGCAGGTGTGCAGGAGGCAACCACTCGATGTATCGCTTTCACACTGATTTTCGCCCCACCACCTCCCTCCCTCTCTCCCTCCCTCCCTTCCACACTCTCTCAAAAGTAAATGGGAAAAAGTATCCTCGGGTGAGGAGGAACAGACAAAGCAGCTAATGACCCCACGCAGCGATGCTGGCTCTCAGTGGGCATGGGCATGGGCATGGGCATGCGCAGCGGCAGGAGGCTGCTGCTAACACTGAGCTACTGAGGCAGTACCTTGGCAATGGCGTCCTGCAAGCGATTGGCATCATTCCGGGTGTGAGCCAGGTCCTCCTGCAGGCTGCTCGCCAAGGCCTCCGCTTTCTCCTTGTCCAGCCGGACGCTCTCCAGCAGGTCCTGGATGTCAGACTTGTCCCCCGAGTTGTGGATGGAGTACAGCTCCGCCACTTTCTGCTTCTCGTTCTCCAGCTGGGCCTTCAGGCGGTTCATCTCGATCTGGTCACTGGCCACGGTGGCCTTGTACTCCTCCAGCGTGGCCGCCAAGGCCGCCTTCCCCTTCTGCTCAGACTCCACGATCCGCTCCATGTGGTGGTTGCGCTCCTTGAGCGCCCCTATCATTTCCTGAGCCTCCTTGTTGTCTTGTTCCGCCATCTTCAAAGTGTTACTTAAGTGCTGCTGGACCCCCAGGAGCTGCTCCCGCTCAAAGCGGGCGTTCTCCGCCAGGTCCATGTACCGCTGCTCCAGCTCCATGTAGCGGCCGCTCTTGACGTCTTCGTCGATGACGTAGGAGATGTGGTGCTCGTCGAGGAGGGAGCGGAAGTACTCGATCTGCCGGCTGAAGTGCTCCAGCTTGTCGCTCTGCTGACAGAGAGACTCCATCAGAATGACCTTCTCCTCGCCCAGCCTCTCGTTCTCGCTGTTGAGCTCCTGGGTGATCTGCTGCAGGTCCGCCAGCTCCTGCAGCGTGGCCTGCAGCTCCTCGCTCGTGCTGTGCTGGTTCTCCTCCATCTGGTGGATCCGCTCCGTCAGGCACGCGACGGACACCTCGCTGGCGTTGCCGCTGCTGCCCTTCCGGGAGCGCTCGGTGCTCGGCACGCCCTCCGACTCCGAGGACGAGGGCGCGTCCAGGGCGTCGTCGCTCGAGGTGAGCGGCTGGTACACCTCGCTGGACTCGCTGTCCAGGTTGTCCATGGAGTTGCTGTGCTGATGGTCCATGAGGGTGTTCTCGTCCTGACTCAGAAGGTCCTCCACGGAGCCCGGGGCAGAGCCTTCCACCGAGGAGGTCAGCGTCCCGCCGCCGTCGCTCTGGTTCCCGGGGGCGATTTCTGGGCTCAGGGACTGGTAGCCGAACAGCTTTTCCGAGTTGTCCAGCCTCTGCTCGAGGGAGAAGCCCAGGGCGTTCAGCCTGTCCTTCAACATCCTGTTCTCGTTCTTGAGCTGGTTGAGCTCCTCGCGGATGGCGGTGTTCTGCTCCTGCAGCTGCAGCAGCGTGGACTCCACGTCAGTGGGCTGGTGGGCCAGCATGGCCGCCTTCTCCTCGCACTTCTCCTCCCCCTCGGCCTGGTCCTCGTTCATGCCCAGCTGAGCGCGCATGTCGCGGAGCTCGCTTCTCAAATGGAAGATCTCCGCGTCCTTGGTGGTCGCCAGCGAGAGGAGGTCTTTGACCTTGGCCTCCAGGGCGGCTTTGTCACTGATCTGATTGTCCGACTTAGACTTGCTCATGCGGACGTCACATTCCGCAGCCGTGCGACTGCGGGAGCGCTTGGGCAGGGCCGCGTCGCCGGCTCCCTGGCCTGCAGAAGGCAGCTTCTTGCTCGGGTTGACCCGGGGACGCTCACGCAACCTCTCTCTCGTGGAGCCGGATTCTTTACTCCCTGTGGATGTGCTACGCTTGGTTGAAGAAGTTGTGCCTACATGTTTAAGGCAAAGAATTTAAGGCAAAAATATCAGTGATAAAAAGGCACACAGTTTACTTATGCCCCGGGTCTAATGAGATGAAATCTAGGCATCTACACGTTGATTTCAGAGAGAGGAAGGGAGAGGGAAGAGAGACAGAAATACCAATGATGAGAGAGAATAATCGATCAGCTGCCTCCTCCCACAAACACTTAAGAAATCAATTAGCATTTTTTTTTTTTACTGTGAAAAATGCTCTCTAGACCTAATCAATGAGTATTTTTAAAGCACCCATTAGTCCTGTCTGTGGCAGGCACCAGGCCGCAGAGGTAATAAGGAACAGAAGAGCTACGTGCTGCAGAACGATGGGAGGTCTCAGGAGCATGGAGGGAAGGGAACGGTGGCGGCCACAGGGCAGGCAGGAACGAGCATGGCCCAAAAGAGGTAGAGTGAGGCCACACAGGTGACAAAAGCAGCAGGGGAGGTTTCTATAGAGACCTGACTGCCCAGGGGAGTTCAGGGAGTTGCAGAGGTTAACCAATGCCCCTGAGCAGGGAAGAGACACAGGAGAGAGCCCTGCTAGGGAAACTAACCTAGACGATGCTGAGTGGAGCATGTGAGAAGGAAGGAAGAGCGGGGAAGGGGGAACGTGAGAGGCAGAGCAGGGAGATGAAGGAAGCCCTACACTCAGGGAGTAAGGTCGGGATCTCTGTAAAAACACAGACAGGATCATAAATCAGCAACAGATTCAAAGGCACAAGTAACAGAGTGGGGAGGAACCCCGCAAAGGGAGGCCGAAGAGGAAAAGGACTGCT
Source organism: Myotis nattereri (assembly GCF_964212035.1). Classification (NCBI taxonomy): domain Eukaryota; kingdom Metazoa; phylum Chordata; class Mammalia; order Chiroptera; family Vespertilionidae; genus Myotis; species Myotis nattereri. Next base: position 26,958,021 of record NC_138095.1, on the reverse strand, counting down.
GTAACACTGTCCCCCAATACCCATTCCCTGCCCCACTCTGTAAGTCAGACCATCGCCCTTCTGCACTAAACCAGAGAGCAGGCTGGGAGAGAAAGGGTCTGCGCACGAGCAGAGCCAGAGAGGGGGAGCCAGCACTGGGCGTGTCCCAAAGGAAAGGCGGGAGAGAAGCCAAGAGGAAAGGGACAGACAGAGAAGAGAAGCTTCCCCCGGGGCTGCTGTGACAAGGGAGCAGGAGAGGAATCTGAGTGGGTGGACACAGGCACCGCAAGGCCCATCAGTTCACCTGTGCAGATGCCTGAAATTCTCCAGTAGCCAGAACCCCTAATGCCTACCCCGCCCCGGCACACAGGCGGCTGAGCTCTGAGCCGAGCGCCGCGCCTACCTGTGCTCATCTTGGATTTGCTCTCCACGGTGGTCATGGCGGGGGCCGAGGCTGAAGGTGCTGTGGAAGGGCAGGTGCTTTTCTTCCCTTTGACACCATTAGTCACGGTCACCCCTCCAGCCATTCCAGCTGAAAGGTCATCACTGCTCTTGGTCTGCAAGCAACATACAATCAAAGTAAGTTGACAAGATGAAGCAAGATTAAATGATATTTTCAGACTAAATGAAGTTCTTGCCTTATACTGAGTTCACGAGTTCTACAAAGGCTTTCTAACAGTCAGCAAGCGGCTGATCATACTGTGCAACAGAGCAGAATTTCTCAACTGGTTTCTAAACAATCACACTTCTCTCTAAAATAAAGAAATCGTATATGGGCCCTGACCGGTTTGGCTCAGTGGACAGAGCGTTGGCCTGAGGACTGAAGGGTCCCAGGTTCGATTCCGGTCAAGGGCAATGTACCTTGGTTGCGGGCACATCCCCGGTGGGGAATGTGCAGGAGGCAGCTGATGGAGGTTTCTCTCTCATCGATGTTTCTAACTCTCTATCCCTCTCCCTTCCTCTCTGTAAAAAATCAGTAAAATATATTAAAAAAAAAAAAAGCATTCTGAAATTTTTTCTTACCTTATCAAATGTTTAGTAGTCTAATTTAAGCCAAAACTGAAAGTTTTTTTTTTAGAGGCCTGGATAATATGTAGATAAAAACTAGATACTTTATGGTTAGAGTGAGGGTTAGTCAGTCTAAATGATCATACTACTTGAGAAAGACCATTGTAATGTTCATTTATGTTTTATAAAGATGAATGAAAAAGTATGAGCTTTCAGAAAACCCCCACAAGCACTCTGAAATCTGCTTTCCTTCTCCCGGAAATGAGAGCACACCATTGTTCTTGTTTCCTCAATAAAGAAAACACAAAGTTCGGGGCAACTAAGGTGAAGGCACAAGTCAGTCAACTGATTGACGCGGTTTTCTATCTGGAACCATGCTTCCCCTTAGATCCTCATAATTCATTCATTTCTGCAAATTAAAATGGCTCATCAGTCAAACAATTTCAAACGTCTCCTCCAATTCTACATGTCAGTGACTCCAGATGGAATAGATTCTGTTCTCATCATTCAATTATGAAAACTATTCATAGTAGTGCCATTCGGTAGGTCAATCTGTCTCACTAAAGAGGCAGAAAAAGGATTAATGTTTTAAATGCATTAAACAGAAACTAGATTTGGTATTTAGGGTTGTCATATTATGAAAAATCTAGGCTATATAATAAGGGAGGGGGGTGGGACATTAATCATTAAGGATTATTCATATTCTTTAAGATTAGTTCTGTTGCCCTGGCTGGTTTGGCTCAGTGGATAGAGTGTCGGCCTTTGGACTGAAGCGTCTCAGGTTCGATTCCAGTCAAGGGCACATGCCTGGATTGCGGGCTCAATCCCCAGTGTGGGGCATGCTGGAGGCAGCTGATCCATGATTCTCTCTCATCATCGATGTTTCTCTCTTTCCCTCTCTCCTCCTCTCTGAAATCAATAAAAATGTATTAAAAAAAAAAAAAAGATTAGTTCTGTTAATAAAACTGGTCACTGATTGGAGGGTGGACATACAATATAGTGTACAGATGACAGGTTGTAGAATTGTGTACCGTGAAACCTGTATAACTTTGTTAATCTGTGTCACCTAAATCACACTGTTAACTCATCTTACACTAAAAAGATGTGATCACCAATAATCATCAAAAGTCATCAGTTATTTAGATAGATTCTAACGGAAGTAACTGTAGCTTATTAATTCCCAAATATCAACTTTTAGAAACAAGTATTCCCATCAGTACAGTGAGTGGTATCTTACTTCTCCATGAAGTAATATAACATGCGCACCGAGCACTGTGTGAAACCTGAGAGGTGTAGGCATGTAGGACACCATCTCTATATGGAAAACCAGCTTTTCTACTGGCTATGACAAGGAATGAGGGATCCCACACCCCAGGACAGATGCCACAGCTGCTGGACAAATTCCCCAAAACTCACTGGAAATAGCAGCAGTGCTTCATTTTATTATTTGCAAAAGCTGCAATCAGCAGTGAGACGCTCTGGACCAAAGAGTCCTTTCCTGCACCACTCAGGTAGGTCTAGCCCAAACGATATTCGAAAAATAGGTGTTAATTCCGACTCACTCACACCCGACAGACACAATAATGTGGGTGTCCACATGAGAGAATGAGTAGGTATGCGTGTTTAAACACTTACAAGCCAAATGCTTCATTCATTTGGTTAATCACCAGTGCTCCATCAGTTACAGGAGTTCAAGTTGTGGGGCGGTAGCTACATGCTAGGGAACCACGTGAAATCTGAAAACTTAGAAACATAAGATAACACTGAAGTTTGTGGGTCTCCAAGTCTTTTTAGCTTTTTTTTTAACTTTTCTGTTGTCAGTTTTCTTCTTTACTTCAGTTTCTACTCAAGACTTTTTCCTCCTCTCCGAAGTAAAAGCAATTGCTCCAGTCTAGGTGAGGCGCCCCAAATAGCTTCATCTCCTCTATGACCCTCCCCACTGCTCACACACAGAACTCACTCACTCACAGCCCCCACAGCAGGGCCACGGATCGGGACAGCTGGCATGTGCTGGCACACAGCAGGCACACGGTTCTGCTTTACAATGAAAAGCACTCACTGTTCAAGACCGAGCTACTTGCAACTCAGATCCCAGCCTCAGATCTGCCCCGCCTGCCCCGCGCACACTCCACTGCGAACCTCAGAGACGCTGCTGCCACTGATACGGAGGCAGCGAAGGCAGCGGGCAAACCCAAAGCCGGGGTTTCAACCTGTTCTTCCAGTCACGTAAGTCACAGGTCACACGGGCGCTCCACGCCGAAGGCAGCCCCACAAACCGAGTAACCAGTTAGGCCAGGAAACGCCAGCATCTCCCACGAAGGAAAGCATTCATTCCTGGTGCTGGTTCAGTCTAATGGACGCAGGGCAGGGGAGAGGCCACGGGGGGACCCGGCAGCTCACCGGGCGGCACAAGGAGAGGGCCTGGGGCATGGCCTAGCCCTGGGGGTAAGGCTGGGCTTGGTGTCCAGCCTGGTGGAGACGACCAGCATCCCTGCTGGCTCCTTCCACCACAAGGAAGCCCCTCGCCAGCTGTTCCTGGAGGTGCTTCTAATAATAACCAGAGCCGGCTTGGACAACAGGCTTCCAGGACTGTGTTCCAGGCGGGGGGGGGGGCGGGGCTCCTCCCGTCAGGCTGGGGAGACTCTCCAGGTTTCCTCCACCGAGTCAAAGCCCAGACCCCACCCACATCCCTCCAACAAACAGGCAAAGAACGGAAAGTGACGTCCGGGCGGGGAGAGGCTGAAGACATGACGTGGGCTCTGCGATGGCACAGATGTGCCTGGAGCCACCCTGTCCCTGGGACCGTCAAACCAACAGACACTGAGCAGACTATCTAGAGCAGCGGTTCTCAACCTGTGGGTCGCGACCCCTTCGGCGGTCGAACGACCCTTTCACAGGGGTCGCCTAAGACCATCCTGCATATAAGATATTTACATGCCGAAACCAGTTTGGCTCAGTGGATGGAGTGTCAGCCTGCGGACTGAGGGGTCCCGGGTTCGATTCCGGTCAAGGGCATGTGCCTGGGTTGCGGGCATCTCCCCGGTGGGAGATGTGCAGGAGGCGGCTGGTCAGTGTTTCTCTCTCATCGATGTTTCTGACTCTCTATCTCTCTCCCTTCCTCTCTGTAAAAAAAAAATAAAATATATTTAAAAAAAAAAAAAAGATATTTACATGAAGATTCGTAACAGTAGCAGCATGACAGTTATGAAGTAGCAACAAAAATAATTTTATGGTTGGGTCACAACATGAGGCACTGTATAAAAAGGGCCGGAAGGTTGAGAACCACTGGTCTAGAGCAAACCACTCACTGCTGCTTTCACTAAGCACGTGCCGTGTGCCAGAGCCCGCACTCAGCATCCTCACAGGTTCCCCTCACTTCCCCACCACGGTTCTGAACCACCTCTGTCTGCTCCCGAAACCCGTGATCGAAGGCAGCGCTTTCAACCTCTTTCACCTCACGGCACACACAGAAACTAGTTACTAAAATCCTGCGGCACATCAAATAACATATTTTTTGGTCTAACAAGAAAATAGGTATTAATTAAAATTAATTGGCTATTGCCGGAACCGGTTTGGCTCAGTGGATGGAGCGTCGGCCTGTGGACTGAGGGGTCCCGGGTTCGATTCCGGTCGGGGGCGTGTGCCTGGGTTGCGGGCACATCCCCAGTGGGGGATGTGCGGGAGGCGGCTGATCGGTGTTTCTCTCTCGTCGATGTTTCTGGCTCTCTATCTCTCTCCCTTCCTCTCTGTAAAAAATCAATAAAATATATTTAAAAAAAAATTAATTGGCTATTGTTGTGTTGGCTGTTGTCATTTTCATTTTTTATTTGACCACCTAAGGGAAAAGAGGTCGGTGCCCGGCTGAACAGTCCGGTATTCATGTTTTAAAAGTCCTTGCGGCACGCTGTTGAGGATCGCTGATCTAATGAATCACTGTCCTAAATGATAACAGGAACCAAGCCAGCTTATACAGGAGTGTAAAGAAAATTACTGTCACCCAATTCTAACTAGAACTAATGCTGGGTCAGTTGTCGGAAAGAGTGACAGTTGCAGTGTGTGGGGTGGGGTGGGAATGAAAGCCCTGCCCCGGGTCCCAGGAATGTTCCTGCGGGTCATCCTGTAAGACAAGGCATAAACCTTCGGGCTAGAAACCATACTTTCCTCCTTGAAACTGCTGACCATTTCCCTGCTTTCCCAGGGCATCTGATCTTTCCTTGTATGTTGGTTTTTCTGTAGGTGACTCACCTCCATCCATTACACAAACTCCTCCAGCTCCCACCAGCAGAGAGTTCAATGATTTTTTTATTTGACCACCTAAGGGAAAAGAGGTCGGTGCCCGGCTCAATGATCTGTTTCATGAATAAGCCTACTATTTGGTTTCATTCATAGAGACAGACCATCCACACCGATGGAGTCCACCGGACTGTGAACTCTCTTCAAAGGCTATGTGTCCCCAGCACCAGCAGAGGGCGAACCCTAAGTAGTGCTTCTCTAATAAATCAAACATCCTATTAAGAGCCGCGCCTCCTGAAATCACGTGCTCAAACATCGCACAGAATACCTTTGGCAATGCCGCTGCTGGTCCAGGTTTTACGAGTTTGCCGCCCGCAGATGCTGAGGAACTGTTCTCAGGTTTAGCTTTTTCTACTGGTTGCGTTTTGTTTATCCCAGACACCTTAGGCCCTGAGCCAACACTCCTGCTTGCCTTCTTCATTCTGGGCTGCCTCTTCGTGATACATTTACAAGCGAATCTGTGGAAAGAAATGGCATACTGAGAACAAAACGGGAAGAAAGCTCCTGAGAAATTTACTTTTGAAGAATTTTACTATGTGATAAATAAAAATGATCGAAAGCTAGATGCAGCTACAGAAAATAAAAGTAAAACATTCTTCGAGTTATTAATGTCCCCTTATTTGCAAGGCTCCCTTCTTGAACATGATGAATTTGGAATGATTCTAATTTAATGTACTTCATGTGACTCCTGGTGATGTCAGTATAGGACAGGCTCCGTGTTGTCCCGGTCTCAGCACAGCCCAGCTGCACATGGTCAGGAGGGCGGGGCAAGCTCCGGCTGTGACCCACAAGCTGTGTGACCTGGGCAAGTCACTCAAATCACTTCATCGCTTCCTGTCTTTGCACCTCTGCTTCCTCTCCTCTCAGGAGGAGTTGGTGAGCCCAACCCATGGAGTCCTCCCACAAAAGAGCGTGCACAGCACGGAAAAGAGCAGGACTCCTGACACACTCACTCCAGAAGCTACTTCACCAGGCTCAAGTGCCAGAAAAACAGTGCCAGAAGCTAAGATGAGGGGCGACAATTTATTTCATTGATGCAGACTCCACCCTCCCAAACCATCCACCCAGGAAAACATACCAATCGAGCTTCAGAAATAATGCCAAAAGGACCTGAAGAATTCCTCTTCGCTGCCAGTGTATGTCTGATCAAATCGGGAACCTTTCTGAAATCTCAGCTTTCTCATAAGTAAAACGGGCTGGTAATCAGACCACCCACCTTAAAAGAATGTTGAGAGGATGAACTAAAATAATAAACCGCGAGTGCTTAGCAGGGTGGCAGCCCACAGTAAAGACGGAGTCGATGTAAGCGATCATAATTTCTAGAGCACACACCACATGCCCCGAGTATGACTAACGCCTATTAAAATAAAACAGCAACTCAAAAGACACTTTGTGAGAGGGACTCTTTATAATAAGAAGTGACTGAAGATTGTTTTTACTTACTACTTACATTAAATTACATACTGCGGTGCGCAGAGGTCAACAAACAGCACTTGCTTCTGGTTCTTTCCCACTGAAAATTACACAGCAGGAAATACTGAAAATACCTGGTAGGGAATTCACTAGAACAATGATCAGGAGGCCTGGGCTGTGGTCAGGCCTGACGCCTGACTGTGGGCGAGTCACGCTAACTCTGAGCCTCGGTTATAAGGCGAGCAGGAGCTGTTAGGATCTTTCTTTCAGAAAGTCAAAAAGGCCATTTTACAATTTGTGCTTCAGAACCAGAAGAGAAACCATTTTTTAAAAAAGAAACTGCTTATTAGTTACGTTTGTTTATGCCTATTAATATCTCATTAAAAATCCAAAAAGGGTTTTGACCCAATCTAAATACATTTATCTCTATAATTTCACAAACTTCATATTTAAGACGTAGGGATCATGTTAAAATTGTAAACTAAGAGCAGACTTAAAACACTGAGAAGGAATCACATAGTCAAGGGAAAACCAAAATTCAGCAAATTAGCTACATTAGAGTCAGTAAATAAATGCTGCTAAATGAATCAAAACCAATACCCAATCTGATAAAAGCACATGTTCTACAAAAACCAAACAGTCCGGCCAGTGTGGCTCAGTGGTTGAGCGTCGACCCATGAACCGGAGGTCACAGTTCGATTCCCAGTCAGGGCCGGGCTTTGGGCTCGATCCCCTCTCCCTCTCTCTAAAATCAACAAAAACATGTTTTTTAAAAAGTTGAAAAGATTCAATAAAAAATGCTTTCATTAAATAAATGGTAATGCACTAGGCTGGTCCTATCCTGAATTCCTCAACATATACATATTTTTTAACCTTACTTACTGTGAATTACAACACACAATCAGGAAAAAAACGCACTTAAATGTATATATTTAATAGACGTGGAGTGGGATTTATTGAAAAAGCCCAGGCTCACTCAGAGGAAAAGCTGAGTCTTGTCATGTCAAAAAGCCCAGGAAAACAAAACAAAACAAAACAAAACAAAAGCCCTGCACACGCGCGAGGGGGTGTGTTCAAGGCGCACAGACAGAGGCGGGAAGGGAAGGCGAGTGGGGGGAGATGCCTCCAGGAATGTGATTCTCTGCTGAGAACGAACCCACAAAGTCCATTACTGCCCAAAACACCCCAATTCTTCCTGACCATTTTACATGCTTATTTCTACTCTGGCATGACATTTTTAAGACAGAATTTATCTCATGCCTAAAATTAGGTTGTGATTATCAACTAATATGCACATTTAATACGGGTGTTTTACCTGTTTCCTGAAATCAATCATGCAAATGACTACGGAGGAAAGAAGGCATTTCCATCTACCTCTCCTCCACCCCAACCGCCAGCTCTGGGAAGGAAGCAACTTCGCCGCGTCCTCTCCTTATTCTAGGGTGCAGGCCCCTACCCCCCGCACGGTCCCAGGAGGAGGGAAAAGCTCCTCCACGCGGTCCACCCTCCTCCCCTCACAGCTCCCTCCCGAGTGCGTGGCTGCCACACTCTGCCCGGGGGCGGCCGTGCTGTGCCACAGCCCCACGTGCTCACTCATCAGTGAGAAGGAGGCGACGGTGCGCCAGTCGACACAGCTCCACGGGGAAGCACGGAAGCAAAACCAGGCTGCACTGGAAGGGGAAGAAAACTTGAGAAGGTGAAAGACAAAAAACTTTTCCAAAATGGGGCTTTGTGAACCCTGGCCGACGTGGCTCTGTTGGTTGGAGCGTCATCCTGAGCCCCAAAAGGTTGCGGGTTCGATTCCCCATCAGGGCATGTAAGGGAGGCACCCAATCAATGTCTCTCTCTCTCTCCCCGTTCCTCTCTGTCTCAAATCAATAAAAAACATATCCTCGGGCGAGGATTTTAAAAAGCGTTTTGCCTTTGTGAGAGAGCGGGCCAGAGAGCAACGAGGCGGCCAGCTGGGGGGGGGGGGGGCGCTGCACCCCACCAGCACGCTGGACCCTCACGTCCGCCCTCCGTGGCTGGGAAGGAGGAAGACACCATGGTTAGCCGCTTGCCCAAAGTCTGAGCTCGCTCTTCTAGACTACAGCTGCTAGCAGGATGCTGGGAAAAGGGGCTCATTATCAAGCAACAAAAATTCAAGAGCCCAACTCCATTTCCTCTGGTTCTGGCCACAGAAAGCCCCCCCATGCTAATTTATGATTTTTCTCTATTACCCGACAAGATTTCGCACAAGGAAATATTTAAACAAAACTAGAAGCTCCCTGGATTTTTCAAACTTAAAACCATCCATATTCTCCTTCTTTGTGCGTTCCAAAGAATCAAACAAAAAGCTAATGTCATACTGAGCTCTCTCCAGACCATTTCAGGAGATCTCTCTCGGTAATACAACTGCTGGAAAGCCGTTAAACTACTAACAATACTTAACATTCCAGACAAGTGACAGGGCTGGAAAGGGACGGCCGACAAGAATTTCTGGCCGCGGTACACAAATGATTATTCCAGATTTAGACCAAAACAAATTGGCTCCCAAAGTTCAAAATCCCAGAATGCAAGAGATGTTGTCTCCTCTGGCCACTCCCTTCTCAGCCAAAGTTTCTGAATATTTATAAAAAGAAAACGTTTATTCAGGATTCTTGCAAACGGTGGCTTTATGCTCAGGTTTTTGGCAGGCGGTTATAAGCTCGCACAGTCCTGTATTCATAAAATTAACTGTCGACCATTATTTTTAATTTAAAACATCAATTTGATATATTTGTAATTTATAATAAACTGATCTGAAATACAAAATGAAACATTTTCTTTGGTATTTCACTAGTCAGTGAAGTGTATCACTAAAAATCCTTTAAAATAAGCTTAAAATTTTAGGAGGAGAATTTTTGTTGGCAAAGTCTTGCTAAACCACAGTCAGGCCTTGCTCATCTGCGGCAGGTACGCACGTCAGGCCACGTGGCGAGGACAGAGCAGGGCGCTGAAAGGGAACTCCCGACCCCACGCCCCCCCCAGCCTGCTCCCTCCCGGGGCTTTCTCTCAGGGGCCTGAGCAGTGAGGCTGCCCAGGGCTCGGGGCGCTCTGACTTCAGACATTAGAAAGGATGGCGGTCTCCTGGCTGACAGCAGCCCCTCTCTCGGTCCCCACCGCCCGGCCGCAGGAAGCGCACAGCTGGATAGGTACCAGGGCTCCAGATGTGCTCTCTGCTTCCTCCTCCGGCCCCACAGGCCTTCTCCACACCCGGAAGCGCAAGCCCCCCTGCCAGCCCCGTCGGGGACGCCTGGGTGCCTACCTCAGGCCCAACGTCTCCGTGACCAGCGGGCTGCCCTCCCACCACGTCCGTGTCCCACGCAAACACGGCCACACTGCTGCTCCGACCGGCCCCCCTCCCTGGAGGCCCATGACCACCTTCTTGGCGGACAGCAGGTCCCGGCGTCGGCCCTCCGCCCGGGCACGTGGGCCCCAGAGCTCAGCTCCCGCAGCTGAACCCGGGCAGCTTCGGGGCCGCCGTGGACTGAACGGGCCTTCACTCTGCGTGAAATCCAAAGGCACTGGCGTCCTGTCCTTGCTGACGATTCCAGCCCTGGCTCAGCTCCTCACACAGGGAGAAAGGGAAGGACAGCGGCAGAGAAGGCAGCAACAGACACAAGGAATAAATGCAAAGTGAACCACAACCAAAAAATGTGGAGGAAGTCTTGTCCACAGCCAGCAATATGAAGCCAGCCCTGCACAAAGCAGCCTGACCAACACCCCCACACCCCCTCTGGGACCCCTCCCTCCACACAGCCTGACCCCCCCACACCCCCTCTGGGACCCCTCCTCCACACAGCCTGACCCCCCCACGCCCCCTCTGGGACCCCTCTCCCCACGCAGCCTCACTCAGAGCGGCAGGTCTGTTTCACCTTCATGAAACCAGCCGCCCTGTGCCAGTCACTCTCCCTGGTTCAGGCAGCTCATTCCAGCGGGCACATTATTCCCCCAACTCCAATACCCGTTCATTGGAACACGCCCCCCCCCACCCACCCCCGCTTCAGAGCAGCTTTCTCAGTCTGCGGAAGCTCTTGCTTCCAGGCACATCCTCTAGTTGGCTCAAATACATTTTATAAAAATTAAAAAAAAAAAGAGGCAATTTCAAAGGATAGGTCAGCTCAGTCCCCCTGAAGCCACCTGAAGGGGCTACCTCTCCTAGGACCGTATCACAGCTGGTCTCCCCCTCAGCCGGGACTCCTCCAGCACTTAGCACCCCGCAGGCCCCGTGCCGTAAGCGTATCGTTCAGTAACTATACAGAGAGCGGAACCACAACTAGAAAGACAGACAAAATCATGATGAGAAGAGCCCAAGTCCCAGAAGGAAATCCTAGCAAATGCTTCTTGGACCTGTGAGTTCATCACCGAGCAGTTCACAGGCTGTGAAGGACACCCCCTAACGGAGTGAGATCGTCCACTCCCGCATTCCGGGTAGGATGAGGATGTGAGAGGAGAAAAGGGGAAAACATGGAGAGCACTTCCTTCGGAGTTCAGATGTCATGGGCCACACTTCCTGGTTAAAACGCTGAGACGCGCATGCCCCTCAGTTACACTGGTTCTGCTGTTAGCTCTTCCCACGATCGTGAATGTCCTTAATGGCATCTAGGGGAGCGATTCTTCCCAGGTTTTCAATGTACTTCGCCCAGATCCATCAGAGGAGTCACTATCTATTGCAGCTATAACCTTAGGAAATGTATTTCTTTTTTTTTTAAAATATATTTTATTGATTTTTTACAGAGAGGAAGGGAGAGGGATAGAGAGTTAGAAACATCAATGAGAGAGAAACATCGATCAGCTGCCTCCTGCACACTCCCCACTGGGGACGTGCGCGCAATCAAGGTACATGCCCTTGGCCATAATCGAACCCGGGACCCGAGTCCGCAGGCCGACGCTCTATCCACTGAGTCAAACCGGTCAGGGCAGGAAATGTATTTCTTAAATAATGACTTGAAAGTCAAAATTACTCCCTTGACCCATGTCAGTGCAACTGTAACTACCATTTACCAGCCAAAGCAACACAAAACAGATTTATGCCTCTTCCATGTAAAAGCTCTTCAAATATTTCAATGACAAAAGAAACAGTGCCTACCTGGGTTTTCTATGTTCCAGGCACTGGAGTTCCTTCAGCCATAAGGATCCTGTTGCGATGAACCTCGTTATTAGTAACAGGAAGGGAGCAAAGGGAAGGCCTAATATAGGCATGTCATTGGGCAGCTGCCCCAGGAAGCTAAAGCTTCACACTCCCCAGCGAGCCACCACGCTACCCGCAGATCCTGGGGAGGGGGCTGGGCAGGGGAGAGACGCATGCCCACTGAAGTTGGGGTGACATCGGGAAGGTACCTGGCCTGTCAGTCACGCCTGAGGACAGGTCATTGGCCAGAATGGGCGTGGCCACTGCAAGGGTACAAAATTTGGGATATTTCATTCCCTGAACAAAGGAGTTTGTTCTCTTGATGGCTCTTGGTGTGTTGCACTTGACTCCTGGTTTGAGGGGCTCTTTCTCCCCTGCCACCGGCTTGGCCAAAGCCATGTGAACTCGCATGCGCGACGGACTAATGGACCATAAGTAGCCTGATGTGAACTGCACCCAGCTGCAACACGGAACAGACGCTCTGCACACTGGCTCTGACTTTAGCTTTCCTAAACCCCAGCTCCACCCCTATGGCGGGACTGGGACTTTAGAAACACAGAGGTAATCCCATGCAAATAAAAAATCACTCCTCATCCCACGCGAGTCTCAGAAAATTCTTCCTCTCGAGATATCATAAGGACTCCCCCGCCCCCCCCCCCCCCCGGCCAGAACCCAGTGGGGAAGAGGATGCCGTCCCCAATAACAATATGACAAACGCATTCTAGCTGAGCAGCAGCAGCAGCCTATGACAGTGAGAAGAACACAGGACTTTTAGTCAGAAACCTGGGCTCTGACCCAAGCTTGCCGTGGGTTAGCTCTGTATTCTTAACCTTGTTTCATTTACAAAATTAAGGAAAATAATAGTTGTTCTAACTACCTCAAGATGTGTCGAGGGGACCACAGTTAGTGGAAGGGACACATGAAGTGTAGGCCTTTTCAGCTCCGCTGCTATAGGTGCTCGTTAGCTTCTACATTCTATTAACATAGACTTCATAAACCTTGGGAATTAAATTAGTTTTATAAATAAAGTTTGAAACCCAACCCACCCTAAGCACATGTGGTGGGAGGAGAATCAGAAGCCAAGGCAGGAAGAGGTGACACAGAATGCAGTGCAGCCACATCCGAAACCTGACAAGCTCACCTGAGGCCTGCACGCAGCCTTACGAACGCCCAGACCTGAAGCAACCACTGGGATGGTCTGAAATTAAAACTTTCTAACAGCAGCTCAAGGCGTAGTCATGTCCTAGGGCGGTATTCTTCTCCAAAGCTTAATCTTCAACTTTTCCCATCTAAGATAACACCCCTGATGACACACCTTTGAAATAGCAAAGTGCTCTCTCCCTGTCCCCACCCTCAAAGCATACCCTCAGAGCGGAGGCCGCACACCCCCATGGCTACCATCATGCTGTTACTACACTAGACTCACCTGTGAAAGAAGGCTGTGCGCGTCTCCCAGAGATTTCCCGGCTTCACGTCCCCCTCCCGCCTCTGGAATATATCACCAACGGATTTCACGCAGCCCCCTCCCTCTCCCCCTTTGGTTCTGATGTGCAAAATATGCGGTAAAACTGCCATTTTTAGGCGAACTTTCTCAATCAGTTGAGATTTTGCCTCCTGACAACTGTCATCAGTTTGACTCAAATAAACTCATAAAAATTTACAGGTTTGAATGTTTATGTTGACACATTTATATTCTCCACTAGACCTTCGGAAATACTAGTTTAACATAAACTTGAAGGTTGCATTTTTTTCCCATCTAGAAACAAGGAACATTAGGAACTAAAATGCCAAAAAAAATATTTTGCAAAATAACATTTTACTCCTTATAGTGAAATTCTGATTAATAAATGATTTGCATTCCATCATGATCCAGTCTGTCCCAGACTGGAGGGTCTGACTAAGCAAGTCACTGACAAGTGTGCATTTCTAACTTCATTTCCAATTTTTTTTTAAAAAAAATCAGGCCTGGCCAGTGTGGCTCAGTTGGTTGGAGTGTCCACCTATGCACAGAAAGGTCTTGAGTTCAATTTCTGGTCAGGGCACATACCCAGTTATGGGTTTCATCCTTGGCTGGGGAAGGTATGGCAGGCAACAGATTGATGTTTCTCTCTCTCTCTCTAAAATCAATAAAGAAAAATAACCTTGGGTGAGGATTAAAGAAATATTTTTCCCCTTTAACTACTGTTTTCCCTAGGCTATATGCACCATAGACAAACTTGAAATCTAGTATCTTAATCTCAAAGATTTACTGTCCAAACACGTAAATTAAAAAAACAACAACACAACAACAAAAAGGCAAACTTAAGGTGGAAGGTATACAAGGTGGAAAGGGAAGCTGGGAGCAAAGGCGATGCCCACCCGGTTCCTGGGTGACAGCAGACATAGAGACAGTCTTCTTCAGGAAATAAGATTCTAATCAGACGCTAAGGCACAATGAAACGGACTTTGCAAGCTGGTATGCGTGGCTGGGAGGGGTCTCGAGGCCGGTGGGGTCAAGTGCACCTGGAGTGCACGCTCAGGGCAGGGACTCGGTTCCACTTTCGCTGCAGCTCTGATATGCCAGCGCTAACCGCGCCCAGCACGCACAACCACTTCACCTCGGGCCAGACACTCTGCTATGCACTGCGGTGTCACCGGCTGGAAGGAGCAGGAAAAAAACACAGGTGCCGCCCAGCCAGCGTGGCTCCGTGGTTGAGCTTCGACCTGTGAACCAGGAGGTCACGGTTCGATTCCGGTCAGGGCACAGGCCCGGGTTGCGCACTCCATTCCCAGTGTGAGGTGTGCAGGAGGCAGCTGACTGATGGTTCTCTCTCATCATTGATGTGTCTATCTCTCCCTCGCTCTCCCTTTCTCTCTGAAATCCATACAAATATATTTAAAAAACACACACACAGGTGCCAAATCCTAACTAAACAGGGTGCTAGACCAATCTGCGGGACAAGGGATGTCTCCAGGCAAGGTAATATCTGAGCTGAGTTCTGAAGGTGACACAATCAGATGACGTGAGAGAACATTCCAGCAGAGGAAGACAAGGAGAGTGGGAAGAGTTCCAGGGACCAAGAGGCGTTGAGCAAAGCGCAACGAAGCACCTGAGAGGGGGAGGCTGAGTGGAGGCCAGGCCCAGGAGGAAGTGTCCTCGCTACCAAGCTCAGGACTGGCAGGCCCGGCTATGAAAGTAGCGGGAGCCACTGAAGGACCTGAAGTTGCAGGAGTGGGAGTGAGGAGTGACTATGCACAGATCACTGTTCTGGAAAGAAGGCAGGCGCAAACATCTGGATTTAGCTAAAGAATAAAGAGAAGAACTACAATGCAGAGGTGGGAAAAGGTCAGGAAAAACACTGGTAACACATCTGCACTCTCTTCTCTCGTGGACAGACGCCCTTTATGGGGTTACCAAGTTATCCTCCGAAAATGGAGAACTCGGCGGCAGCTTAACTGCTGAGCTACACCAGCTGGTTGGTTATATTTTTAGAAATAAAGATCTAACCACTACGCAGTACACCTGAAACTAATACAAAATAAGCCCAGCCAGGAGGCTCAGTGGTTGAGCGTGGACCTACGAACCAGGAGGTCATGGCTCGATTACAGGTGAGAGCACATGCCCCGGTTGTGGGCTCCATCTCCAGTGTGGGGCGTGCAGCAGGCAACTAATCCACGATTCTCTCTCATCATTGATGTTTCTACCTCTCTTTCCCTTTCCCTTCCTCTCTGAAACCAATAAAAATATATTTTAAAAATATTAGCAACTCAAGCTCCTTCCCATCTCCTCCCTCGACTCCCACCCTTGACAGATGGGGAAATGAAGGTGCAGAGAGGAAGGCAGACGTGCCCAGAGGCAGAGAGCCCAGAGAATTCCTCTAAGCCTGCGGCCGCCCCACCGCCCTTCCTCCACTGCGCTGGACAGTGTGCGTGACACCGGGTACACGTGAGCCCCGCGATCTACATATATGCACGTGGCTCCACGCCAGCCCTTACATGGTCATTCATTCTGAACCGGGGCGATGCCATCGCCTGAGTCGCCTGCGATATAAAATGGACTGTGTCGCCGCGTCAGTTACAAGGAGAACCTCTGCTTCAGAAAAGAAACCCCATCTCGGGATGACAGACGGCACTGCAGACACGCATCCTGAAAGTTCAAGTTCGAAACGGAACCGTCCCTACAAACTTCACCTCCACCGCAACGGCTGCCATTACCCTCCGCTGAGCGACACTGGACTTGATGGGCTCACACATCTCTAGCCGGTGGTTCTCAACCTTCTGGCCCTTTAAATAGTTCCTCATGTTGTGACCCAACCATAAAATTATTTTCGTTGCTACTTCATAACTGTCATGTTGCTACTGTTATAAATCGTAATGTAAACATCTGATATGCAGGATGGTCTTAGGCGACCCCTGTGAAAGGGTCGTTTGACCCACAAAGGGGTCGCGACCCACAGGTTGAGAACCGCTGGTCTATCTAGACCAGGGGTCCTCAAACTACGGCCCGCGGGCCACATGCAAATACAAATATTGTATTTGTTCCCATTTTGTTTTTTTACTTCAAAATAAGATATGTGCAGTGAGCATAGGAATTTGTTCATAGTTTTTTTTTTAAACTATAGTCCGGCCGTCCAACGGTCTGAGGGACAGTGAACTGGCCCCCTGTTTAAAAAGTTTGAGGACCCCTGATCTAAACCATCACCAAGGCGCAGAGAGAGAGCTCTTCTGGGGCACAGCGTTCACTACCTCCCTGAAATTGTCAAAATTGTCAAAATCCCCTCCTGCCTGGACCCCTCCCCCCCTTGGCAACCGAGCAACACTCTCCAGCTACCAAAGTTGCTGAGTCTTAAAGGCTGCCTGGTGCAGAGGAACCCAGAGAAGAGACGCTATTTTAGAGAGAGAAAAGAAAAAAAAAAAACTCTTGGGGCGGCCATTTCTCTACAGAATCAACTTCATCCCGACCCACACCCCACTTGCCCTGGCACCTCGTGCCCTCTGCGTGGCGGCGGCTGCCTGATCATGTCTATGTCTCGTGCAGATGTCTCCGAGCTCAGCCCTGGTTTCATCTCAAGAGCATCCTCCCGGGGCCGCGGAAAACGCGGGCGGGTGGGCTCCGCAACGTTTCCTGGCGTTTCTGAATCGGCCCAAAACTCAGGACCCGGGATCGGTGGTAGGAGGTAACTCTGACAACACCCTTCGCCCCGCGGCCACAGCAGGGCAGCGACGGGCGGGCATCTTCCGGGGCTCAGCCACCCAGGGTCTCTCTCTGACCTGGTCTAGGAATCGGGCTGGACGCGCGTGGCAATGGGTCTCTTTCCCAGACGCCCCCGGGGGAGCCCCCCAAGAGGGCGCGATCGTGTCTCAAGCCGGTGCAATCATTACCAGACTGCGGGAAAGGCAAAGGCTTCCTCCGCCAAACCCCGGGTTATGCACATCGAACCGGATGCCAGAACCGGGTCTCGAGAAACAAGGACATTCCGCCTGCTCCGGGCTGACCTCCCAGACCAGCGGGACCAGGGTGGGGGCGCGGGCCCCGGATCCGCCGCCCGCGGCCCAGCTCCCCACGCCGCGTCCTCGGAGCCCCCCGGGGGCATGGGGACCGCGGGACCCGGGCACTGAGGCGGCGGCCCGGCCTCTGCTGCGGCCCGGAGGAAGCAAACTGCGAGCGCCGCGCCCGGCGCTTCGGCTCGGAGGGTTCCGGCGGCCGGGTGACCAGCACTGGGTCCCCACACCAGCCCGGGGCGGCCCGCTGACCGGCGGCCCGGGAGCCCGAGGGGACGGCGCAGGCGCAGGCGCGGGCCGGGCTGGGGGCACGGCAGGGGGGACGGCGCAGGCGCGGGCCCGACGGGGTCCGCGGGGCCGCCTGGGCCTGTCCGCGCGGGCGGCGCTGAGGAGGTGGACTGGCCCGCGGGCGCCCTCGGAGGGGACCGGGCCCCGGCTCTTACCGCGCGGCGCCGCCTCGCTCGCTCGCTTGCTGGCTCCGGACTTGGGCCGGGGGCGAGGTCGCCCGGTGGCGCGGCCGGATCCCGTTGAGTCCGGCCTCAGGGTAGCAGCCAACCCCGCGGCGCCGTGGGCCCGGCCCGCCCTGCCTGCCTCGCGGGCCCCGCCCTCGCCCCGCCCCCGGCCCGCCCTGCGCGACTGGCGCCGAATGTGCAGACGCTCGACAGGCCCCGCCCACATGCCGCCGCCGCGCCGTCGCCCGAAGCCCCGCCCACTCTTTCTCGTTTCTCCAGGTTCTGGGTCGCGCAGGCGCGCTAGCACCCGGCCGGCCACATAAAGGGCTGGGGCAGCGGGTGCGCGCGCATTGGACCCCTTGGCACTCCAGGTCGGGCTGGTGCTGGATCCTTCGCTGGGCGCGGACAGGTGATAGGTGTAGCACCCCCTTGTCCCAGAGGCTTTACTCAGCTCAGAGGTCCACCATCGCTTACTTACAGTGTGCCAAGGACTGTGCTAGGCATGAGCTAGAGAGGGTGAAATAAACACACAAGCCCCGCCTTCCAGGCGCTCCCCATGCAGCAGGGAACACGGACAAAAGTGAGCCACACAGTTGTGCATCAACCTATGAATCAGGACATCACGGTTCGATTCCCGGTCAGGGCACATGACCAGGATGCAGGCTCCATCCCCAGTGGAGGGCATGCAGGAGGCACCCGATCCATGATTCTCATCATTGATGTTTCTCTCGTTCCCTTTCCCTTCCTCTCTGAAATCAATAAAAATATATATATTTTTAAAAACATTTTTAAAAAGTGAGCCCCCCACACACACAAAAACCACGAAGCTAAATATCCTTTATCAAGTTAAAAATGTTCTGTTAGGTCGCAATTATCATACAGGTTTTTTTCCTTTGATAGTTCGAAAGACATTAGATTTTTATTACATCATCTCGGTTTCCTAGGAAAAAGACAACTTGCTTGGTCTCGATATATTTTTCATTGCTAGACCATTTCTTAGAATATTAGCAGCAATTAGCACTTTTGCATATTTGTCCATAAGTGAGAGTGTGTGATCTCTGGCATGCAAAATGAACACAATTTTGGTTGCTGTGTATTCCACAGCATGAATTTACCACCTCACGGTTAATCCACTCTCCTGTTGATGGGCATTTGGGTTGTCTGCAGTTGTAAGCTATTAGCGAAGGAAAATGGGATTAAGCAGAAAAGACTCCTGGTGTCTCCAATGGAAGCCATGCCTCCCTGGGAAACGCCCTGCTGTTATCTGATTCTGATGCTGGGCCTCCGGGCCTTTCCTTGTCTTTGAGCTCTTTTACAACTCGGCAAATTGTAGAAAACTGATGTCAACGTTAATTATTCTTGTCTAGGGACATGCAAATAATTCTTATCTCGAGACAGCCCTCCCAACAGTGGGAAAGCCAGTTTTGCCGCCATTTGCAGGTTTATTTCAGATTTGTTGATCTTTAAATGTATCTGACTTTGGAATTCTCCTTTGAACTGATGATAACATCTGACTGGTTCCCTCATGAATTAAAGAGTTAAGTGAACTTTGTACTTGTCTCAAATAAACATGTACTGCCCTGGCTGGGTGGCTCAGCTGGTTCGAGCGTCACCTATTTACCAACAGAGTGCCGGTTCAGTTACTGGTCAGGTACAGGCCTGGGTTGTGGACTGGATCCCCAGTAGGGGCCGTGCAGGAGGCAGCCACCGATGCCACATTGATGTTTTTCTCTCTCTCCCTCTCTCTTCCTCACTCTAAAAATCAATTTCTAAAAATCTTAAACAAACACAACCCGGCCAGTGTGCTTAGTGGTTAGAGCAGCCGTGGGCAAACTACGGCCCCTTTGGCCGGATCCGGCCCGTTTGAAATGAATAAAACTAAAAAAAAAGAAAAGAAAAGACTGTACCCTTTTATGTAATGATGTTTACTTTGAATTTATATTAGTTCACACAAACACTCCATCCATGCTTTTGTTCCGGCCCTCCGGTCCAGTTTAAGAACCCATTGTGGCCCTCGAGTCAAAAAGTTTGCCCACCCCTGGGTTAGAGTGTTGGCCCAAGGGTCACATATTTGGTTCCCAGTCAAGGGCACGTACCTGGGTTGCAGGTTGGATCCCTGGCCCCAGTCAGCTGAGAGGCAACCAATCGATGTGTCTCTCTCACATCGATATTTCTCTGTCTTTTCCTCTCTCTTCCACTCTCCCTAAAAATCAATGGGAAAAAATATCCTCAGGTGAGGACTTAAAAGAAAAAGCAGGCAATTGGAGCAACTACTGGCCTGGAGGCCATCTATCTTGGGGCCCAGCCTCCACCTCCATGACCTCCATCCCTGCGGGCCCTGCCATGCTGGGGTCTCATCACCATGGAGATGGGCCGAGCTCCACAGCCCTGAACCCCAGTGAGCTCAGCGACGCTGGTTTCCCGCTGATGCGCTCAGCCCCATCCAGTCCCTGCCGCCCCAACCTGGGCCCAGCTGCTCGGGTCGAACCACAGCTGGAGGAGCCCAGCAGGCGGGGGCTGCGTGCCAAGTTCTCATCGGAAACCTGTTCCCAGAGGTTATCAGGCCATCGGCTCCGAGTGCCAGGACATGGAGCTGGGATTCTTGACATGCCTTCCTCGGAGCCAGGGAGCACTGGGCCCCAGGAAATGGGCGACCGTCAGACAACGGATGAAGTGTCTGCAGGCAGAGATGAGCTGCTTGCCTTCCACAACCACAGTGCGCAGGTCAGGAGGGACCCGGGGGCCTGGCGACCGCGGCTGAAGCCGGGCGGGTCCTCTGGATGCCCAGCGGGCCTGCAAGGCGGCCCAGAAGAGGTACCGGAAGGGGACGACTCCGGACAAGTTGTCCCCCCTCCCTCAGGCCTACAGAGATCAGACACCATCAGACCCTCTTATGTCAGATCTAGGGAAACTGAGGCTCATGAGAAGAGAGTGGTGAGCCAATGCTTCCCTTGTGCCAGCTTTGTGGGTCCCCAGCTGTGAACTCAAACCCTGGCCCAGACAGTCACCCGCTGTGTGACCTGGAGTATATTTGCTCAACCTCTCTGTGCCTCCAGTTCTTCCTCTTCTTCTTCTTCCTCTTCCTCCTCTTCTTCTTCTTCTTCTTTACAATTATGTCTTTTTAAAAATTATATATTTTATTGATTTCCGAGAGGAAGGGAGAGGGAGAGACAGATGGAAACATCAATGATGAGAGAGAATCATTGACTGACTGCCACCTGCACGCCCCCTACTGGGGATGGAGCCCACAACCCAGGCCTGTGCCCTGACCGGGAATGGAACTGTGACCTCCTGGTTCATAGGCCGATGCTCAATCTCTGAGCCACGCCGGCTGGGCCAGTTCTGAACATCTTGAGAGCAGTGGCCATGCAGCACCAGGGCCAAAGGCCACCCACAGCACGTGCCTCCCGGCAAGGCACGCCAACCCTCCTGGCAGCCAACCGCCTGTCCCAGGTAGAATTGCTCCACGGTGGGTTGAGAAATCCTTGCCACCCCACCTCGTTTGGGGATCAGTGTTGCCCAATCTCTCAGGCACCGCTGCTCCGCACCCTCTCAGCCCAGGAAGCGTCGGCAGAAACCGCCAGCAGGGAGCTCAGAACTCTGGGGCGAGGGAGCCTCGTGACTGAGGAGCCCAGGGGGTGAGAGGCGGCTCGGGGGCTTTGGGCCCCCCAAAGTGACATGGCCTGGAGAGCCTCTTCAACAAAACCAGTAGCCCGGCCGGCGTGGCTCGGTGGTTGAGCATTGACCCAGGAACCAGGAGGTCAGGGTTCAATTCCCAGGCACCTGCCCGGGCTGTGGGCTCGATCCCCAGTGTGAGGTGTGCAGGAGGCAGCTCATCCACGATTCTCTCCATCACAGATGTTTCTATCTCTCTCTCCCTCTCCCTTCCTCTCTGAAATCCATAAAAATAGATTAAAAAAGTAAATTGTAGCTGAATTTCAATGAGCAGCTGCTGCTCTCTGGGTGGGTCTGGATTCCCCATGAAGCCATGCCGTACGTTCCACACGTCTGCCCGTCTATGGTCACTCAAGCTCTCCAGCCCCCGGGGAGGCCCCGGGCCTGGGGTGGCCACCGTTCAGGTGCCTGCTCTTCTGGCTCCTCCGGCCCTGAGCCCGGCGAGGCCCGCGCCTCCGGCCTCCTCTCTGGCCGGAATCCCATCTGAACCGGCGCCTCCCCGGGCGCGGGGCTCAAGTTTCCATAAAGTGACTGAGAACCGAAGGGGAGCTTGTGGTCAGGCCTGCCCGGGTCCACCCACGGGAGGGGACGGACAAGTACTCGGTGTGCGGACTGAGCCTTCGCTGTCCTAGGAGCCCGAGGGCCTGTCTCGGGACACACAGCCCCGTGAGGTCCGGCCGGCGGCCTGGCTCAGGACACTCGGCTCATCTCTCCAGGCAGCCTTGGTCTCCCTTCTTTTCTTTTAAATATACTTTTATGGATTTCAGAGAGGGAAGGAGAGGGAGAGAGAGAGAGAGAGAGAGAGAGAGAGAGAGAGAGAGAGAGAGAGAGAAACATCAGTGATGAGAGAGAATCATGGATCGGCTGCCTCCTGCACGCCCCACACCGGGGACCGAGCCGGCAACCCGGGCACATGCCCTGACCCGAATGGAACCTGGGACCCTTCAGTCCGCAGGCCAAGGCTCTATCCATTGAGCCACACCAGCCAGGCCGCCCCTGGTTTCCTTTCCAATCTGGACACACACGTCTGGGAGACGCGACAGGGGCCTGTCCCCCAGAACATTTACGTGGGTGCCCGTTTGTCACCATGGCCCGGCTGGCCTTTCGGTGCTGGGGGAACTCGGGTGACGCAGGCTCTGCCTGGCAGCTGACCCAGCGCTCTCCCACTCCAGTCACACTGACCGAGCTCTCCCCCCACCCCCGCAGCCCCAGGTCTGACAGCTCCCCCCTCACCCAGGACTGACCTCAGCCCCAATCCTGCCCCCTGACCCCTGGCAGTGGCACCGGCTCCGGGAGGCCTTCTGGCTTCGTCAAGAGTTGGGTGTGTCTGTCACCCCCTCATTTTTTCTGTTTCTCTTTCCAGAGCTATTTTTTTTTTGACAGCCCATCATTAGTCAGTGGACACACTTCCTTTTAAGGAAATTGGAGCATTCTTTGGGGGGGGAGACGGGGTATAAAGGTTGAGATTTAAATATTTTACTTTTATTTTTTTAGAGAGGACGGGAGGAGAGAAACATCCATGAGAGAGAGAAGCCTCGGTCGGTCGCCTCTTGTATGCACCTGGACTAGGGGTCGAACCTGCGACCTGGGTGCGTGTCCTGGCTGGGAACTGAACTCCCGACCTTTCGGCGTACAGGACCATGCTCCAACCAACGGGGCCACACGGCCAGGGCTCCTCTGACTTTTCTTTTTAGAGAGAGTGGAAGGGAGGGGGAGAGACAGAGAGAAGCAGCATCGATGTGAGAGAGGCCATATCCATTGGTTGCCTCCCGCACATACCCCAGCTGGGGCTGGGGATCGAGCCTGCCACTGAGGTCCATGCTCTAGACCAGAACCGAACCCGTGATCCTTCAATCCTCGGGTTGATGCTCTAATCACTAAGTCAAACGGGTGAGGCAGTGGTTCTCAACCTGTGGGTCACGACCTCTTTGGCGGTTGAACGACCCTTTCACAGGGGTCCCCTAAGACCATCCTGCATATCAGATATTTACATTACGATTCATAATAGTAGCAACATGACAGTTAGGAAGTAGCAACGAAAATAATTTTATGGTTGGGTCACAACATGAGGAGCTGTATTGAAAGGGCCAGAAGGTTGAGAATGCTAAGGCATCTTCTGGTATGTTTATACAAAACCCTGCCCTCCTTTTAGGCGCCCAGGGTGTGTGCCCAATGCCAGGGGGCCTCGTCCGTGTGTCCAGACCCGTGCCGTGGTCTGGCCGAGTCTAGTCCAGCAGGAAGGGAGTGAGTTTGGGGGGCCATCAAGAACCCGAAATCCCAGCTTTTGCTCATGAACCTGCTCTGGGATGCTGAGTGTGTGTGTGTGGGGGGGGGGCGGGGGGGCCAGGGGGCTTTGTGTGCCTCAGTTTACCCATCTATCAAGTAAAGGCGTTGGACTGAGTGGCCTGTGGTGGCCCTTTGAAGTGTCAGGATCTCAGATGCTGGGCAGCAGCGAGTGGTCCCACTTCTTGGGCGACGACAGTGGCCTGGGCTCGGCCGGACAGAGTCCCTGCTCTCAGGAACACGGGGACCGTCAGCTCTGGCCTGAAAAGTCAACCCCGTGTCAGAGATGCAACAGGACTTTTCTTAAAGGTCTTCATGCCCGGCCGGCGTGGCTCAGGGGTTGAGTGTCGACCTATGAACCAGGAGGTCAGAGTTCCACCCCGGGTCAGGGCACAGGCCCGGGTTGCAGGCTCGGTCCCCAGTAGGGGGCGTGCAGGAGGCAGCAGATCCATGATTCTCTCTCATTGATGTTTCTCTCTCTCGCTCCCTCTCCCTTCCTCTCTCGGAAGTCAATAAAAATACATTTTAAAAAATAATAAAGGTCTCCAAACAGGACTGGGAAGGTCGGGGTAGAGACACGATAGCCTTTTAGGGGCGGCACACTCAATGCGAGGCCGTGGTGGCTAAGAGCGACCAGGGCCTGCAGGCTACAGAGGCCAGACCCACCGAGCCTGGGCCCCAGCGCAGGAGGCTGAGGGCTCTGCAGGGCCGGGTGTGGTTGGCGCCCTCTCAAACCAGATGGCCCTCAGCTCTCGCTCCCCTCGGAGTGACGGATGCTGCTCCGTGTCCCGACACCGTCCAGCGGCCCCTCCACAACGGTGGGCACACCTCCCTCCCCGAGGCCCAGGGGGCACCCGGCCCTTCCGGCCACCTGCCGCACTGCCCACCCGAGGCCCCGAGCGGTTTTCCTTCTTCGTGCAGCAATCACCACCACGCAGGCCAGGTCGTCTCAGGCAACTTTAATGAAAGTGTCAGTGGTCCCTTCCCCCACGCGGTACAGATGGTGGCGCTCAAAGGCAGACAGGAGCTGCTGAGACCAGCCCGAGCCCCTCCCCGGTGGGAGGCGGGCGGCCCGGGGAGGACGGAACAAAGCTCAGGGCTCCAGACCCCACAGCCAGGGCCGGGAGGCTTCATTTCTTGTTGCAGCGCCTGGGCCTGGCCGCCGAGCAGCGAGCAGCGAGGGTTGCATCTGGGCTCCGGGCCTTCCTCTGCCCGCTGCTGGCTCGCCCACCCGGGGGCTGCATGTCAGAGGGACCACGGGGGATCCCTCGTGAGCCCGCCACGGCGGCCCAGCGAAGGGGCGCTTTTCCAGCGATGAAGGGGCGGCCATTCCATCGTGAAGCGCACATTCCACATAAATAAAACAGGGAGGAGGCGGGAGGGGGCAGGGGCGTTGGCACAGACGCGATGTATTGCTTTCCAGGTTCAATGCGACAGATGCAAATCACAGAACCGGGGAAGGGGACCCAGGGCGGGTGAGCTCTCCTAAGCAGTGTGTTCCCGGCAAGGCGGGAGGTTTGCTGAGGTGGTCGGGGCGGGAGCCAGGCCGGAGGGACCCCGGGAACCCACCCACCGGACCCAGAAACGCGGAGGCCAGAGAACCCCGCGCCCTGCCCTCATCCCCCCGAGAGCCGGGCTGCGTTAACGCGGTGGGTCCGCTCTCCTCGGGAGAAAAAAGTCCAACTAAATAAATACAGTATGCAGACGTAAGACCTTCAGTGACCTGTTTCCTGCCCCCTCCCCAGGGACGCGGGCAGGGGCGTGGGGCAGCGCCACCGGCTACCGGCGCGATCACGTGACAATGAAACACCTTTTCCTGAGTCACACCATGGCTTCCCTCCTCCGATGCATCACATCCTCTCTTCCTGCAAGGCCGGCGTGGACACCTTGTCCCTTCTTTTCTCCTCGCCCCACCCCTCTATTTATTTTTTTAATCCTCACCCGAGGATATTTCTAGAAAGAGTAGGACAGCGAGGGAAAGACAGCGAGAAATACTGATGTGAGAGCGACACATCGATTAGGTGCCTCTTGCATGCACCCCGACCAGAGCCTGGCTGGGGAGGGAGCCTGCAACCGAGGGACGTGCCCTTGACCGGAATCGAACCCGGGACCCTTTAGTCCGCAGGCCGACACGCTATCCGCTGAGCAAACCGGCCGGGGCCCAACCCCTCTTTTAAAAAAAAGACAGATACAATGTTCATAGACCTGTTTCTTCAAAATACTTAGTGGCTTCCCATTCTCTTTCCTCTCAGCCAGAGGGTCAGGGGGGTTCGCGGGAGTGCCAGGGGCGTGCAGAGCGGGCTGGGGGTGGGGGGCACGGCTGTCCTCCCGCCTGCTCTGGGACGCGGCTCCCGATGAAGATGGAGCTGGCGCTCGGAGATGCCGCTCTCCTATCTTATCAGGTATCTGAGTCTGTCCGGGGGGGAAAAATTAGAAACTATGTATAAAACTTAAAAATATTCAAGTATCAAAAGGCTATTCGGATCAAAGTTTAAAACAAGCCGATGCCGAGGCCGCAAGCGGAAACCGTTACAAAAATGTACTGAGTCTGTTCAGCGGAGCGAGGACCTGAAGCCGGGGGTGGGGGGTGGGGGTGGGGGGCAGCTAGCGATCCAGGCCTCTGTCAGCTGCAGAGGGCAGCGTGTGCCCGGCGGGGAGGGGGCTGGGCTGGGCTGGGCCGGTGGCAGGGGTCACTCCCCTGCAGAAGGAGCCATAAAGTGCGCGGCCCAGGCCTCGCGCCCCCTGGTGGCCGGTCCCGGGTGTTACACGGGCGGCCGCCTTCCAAGGGGCACGTGATCTGCAAACACAATGCCACAGGACAGGACAGGAAAAAGACCCCTTTCTGCACAGAGATCCTTCTAGAAAGCGAGGGGAGCGAGGAAGGAGGCGGAAGGGGTCCGACGCTACACAGTGTTGACCTAGCTTTGCACGCCCTGTTGCACACAGGAGTCGAACGTCTTAAGTCAGGAGAACCCAAGCGCCCCCACCCACGCGGGGACGGGCTGGGGCCCCCACGGTGCGAAGCAGCAGCAATGTTTCTTCAAGACACGACCGTGAGGGAAGCTGCTCGTGTCCCCCTCTCCCCGGAGAGGGTGCATCTTGACAGGGGATCCAGTAGAAATCTTTGAAACTCTGAAAAGTTCATAAAAAAAGAACCCAAACAACCCCACTCCTTTCGCCTGGTCTCGGGGCCAGGCCTGCACTCTGAGCCGTGCGAGCGGGCTTTGGGGCGCCCTCTGGTGGCGGGAAGCCAGAGTCGGAGGCCAGCGGGAGCTCAGGGGCCCGGCACTGTCCAGGCCACTTGGCCTTCTGCCTTGGGCAGCGAGCTGTCTCTTGGCAGAGGGCCCGGCTCTCGGGGGGCGCCCGAGGACGCCTCAAGAAGATGCGGTTCCTGCTCCGTGGCGGCCTGTCTCGCCGGGAGCGTCCCAGGCCGTTCTGCCGGCTTCTCGGAGACGGAGTCGGGCCGTTAGACTTCCGTGGAGAACAGGATGCTCTGTCGCTTGCTGTCGGGAGCAGGGATGGCCTCCAGCTGCAGGAAGTACAGCAGCACCTGGACCTGCCGGGCACAGCAGGGGCACGGGGGCAGCTCAGAGGGGCGCTCACAGCGCAGGCGGGAGGTCCTCCCGACCAAAGGCCGGGGCGCCGTCACCGAGGCCCTGAGGCCGGCTCGGGGTGCGGAGGGCTCCTACGCGGCCATGAGCCCCTCACAGCAAGACACTGGGGTGCCCCTGAAGGACCACCCCAAGAAGCCCAGGAAGGTGCAAAGGGAAGAGGCCTCCCTAGGCGGGTCCCTCTCTGGCCACCTCCTCTGTACAATTTAAAATATATATATATATTTGCATTGATTTCAGAGAGGAAAGGAGAGGGAGAGAAAAATGAATGAGAGAATCATCGATCAGCTGCCTCCTGCACGCCCCCTACTGGGGATCAAGCCCAAAACCCGGACAGGTGCCCTTGACTGGAATCGAACCCAGGACCCTTCAGTCCTCAGCCGATGCTCTATCCACTGAGCCAAACAGGCTAGGGCTCCCCTGTACAATTTGAGTGGCGCCTGGCAGGACTCCGGGGGGAGCAGGCAGGCAGAGGCAACATCTGGGTGAGGCTGGGTGCCATGGGCTGGAGCCCGTCTGCTCGTACCTGGGACATGACCTCCAGGGACCAGCTGTCAGTCATAGAGATGGGCTGGCCGGGGGTGGCGGGGAGCTTGCTCTCCTTCTCCGAGGGCCGCAGCAGCGTGGGGCCGAAGACCGTGGCGAGGTTGTGCAGGGACATCTTGTTCACCGTCTCCTTCTCGGCCACCCTGCGAGAGGCCGAAGCACAGGGTGCTGTTGGGACGCCGCCTTCAGGACAGAGGGGAGACCCGGGGGCCGGGCCACCCCAGAGTCCTCAGGGAGCGTGGTGATGGGTGCCAGCCACCCCCTCTGCCTTGGGCCGGCTCCATAGCACAGCTGACCCGCCCCTGGCTGTGCTGGAGGCAGACCCACCCTCGTGCTCCTGGGTCTGAGGGGCCCAGACGGAGAGGACCTGAGGCCAACAGGTGGCGGGGCCAACCCTGGGCCATGACCTTGGCCAAGACAGGGTGGGTGGGGTCCAAGCATTTCACTCTTTTTTTCCGCCCCCAAATATATTTTATTGATGTCAGAGAGGAAGGGAGAGGGAGAGAGAGAAACATCAATGATGAGAGAGAATTATCGATCAGCTGCCTCCTACACGCCCCCCACTGGGAATGGAGCCCACGACCCAGGCATGTGCCCTGACTGAGAATCTAACTGTGACCTCCTGGCTCATAGGCAGATGCTCAACCACTGAGCCACGCTGGCCGGGCAAAGCACCTCACGTTAAGGCCGGGTGCAGAGGGGGCGGTGGTGAGAGGGAAGAAGGTGGCCGTGGCTCTAGTGCCCAGAGCGGGTGGGTGACCCCCGGTGCCAAGGAGTCTGAGGGGAGCCCACGGGCGCAGAAAGCGCTCCCCCGAGGCAGAGCAGGGGGTACCTTTTCAGGTGGTCCAGGAGGAAGAGGAAGGTCAGCAGGTTGGCTTCGGGGAGCGACAGCAGCAGGTTCAGCATGCAGCTCTCCTTCGCCACAGGGTCTGACAGAGCTGCGGGGGAGGGGGGGATGGAGGCCTGTCACTTCTTGGGGTCACTGGGCATAGGACAGCCAGGGCGGTCATCCTTGGGCTCACACGGTTGGGAGCCTGTGACAGGAGCCTGTGTGGGGCCGAGCCCCTTGGGACACCTTCTCTCTGTCTGAAAGGGGTCACAGGCACCAACAGGGAACACCCACTCGGCCATTCCTGCCTCCTGCTCAGAACAGCCCGAGGCACGGGGAGCCACGCACGGAATGAGACAGGCAGCCCGAGGGGCAGGAGGCTGCGAGGCCCCGGGGACCCCCTATCACCCTGTTCACAATCGGGGGACAATCGAACAGCCCCGGAGGCAGGGTGCAGAGGCTGCAGCTGCCCCTACACCAGCGCACCCCCCCACCCTCTGGACACTACCCCGCCTTTTGACCTGGCGTCAGCCCGGCTTTGAAGGCGGGCGCGCTGATGTATCAGGACCTGGCATTAGGGGAGCAGGACAAGGGCTCTAGAGAGGAGGATGAGGAGCCATCGCGACCCCATCCCCACCCCCGGGCAGGTACCCAGCTACTCAGAGGGGCGGGGACAGAAGGTGCACGGAGGACAGAGGGAGGCCTTCGAGCACCGGCTCGGGTCTGGGTGCCCCTGGCACGCACAGAGTCTGGGCTGAACCTCGGACCGAGGCAGGGGGGCATGCGGACCAGAGGGGAGGGGGAGGTGCTCCCACGCTCACCGATGCCCTCGGCGAAGTTGGGGTAGAACTCGTCGGTGAAGAGCGGCTCGGGCAGCTCGCGGAAGTAGAGCTTCAGGGTGCCCGCGATGGCGTTGACATCCATCTCGCTCATCATCACGGACACGTCCTTGTTGTCTGGACAGAGCACAGGGGAGGAGGTGCTACCCCACGTCCTGCAAGGGTCTGCTCCCCGGCCTGGCTGCCTGCCTGCCTGCGGGGCGCCTCTCCCCTTAGCCGTGCACCCCACTCCTTCCCAGCCTCCTCCCCACACCGCCCGCTGGGCGAGGGGCAGCTGGGGAAGGAGGAAGGAATGGGGGGGCTCGATCCTGAACCAACGCCCAGCTGCAGTGCCTTTTTATTTGTTGTTAAGCCTCATTTTCCACTGACTTTCAGAGAGAGTGGAAGGGAGGGGGAGAGACAGAGAAACATGGATGTGAGAGAAACACATTGATGGGCTGCCTCCCTGTACATGCCCCGACCAGGGCCAGGGATCGAGCTGGCAACCCGGGCCTATGCCCTTGACGGGAATCGAACCCGGGACCCTCCAGTCCACAGGCCAATGCTCTATCCGCTGAGCAACACCAGCCGGTTGGATGTGGTGTCTTCTGACAACAGGAAGACACGGTTACTTTTCCATTTCAGGGGTTAAGCCAGCGCCTTCCCTGTGGGCTGCGGTGGCCACTGAGGGCCCCCTGGGGTCTGGGTGTCTTTGTCAGCTTCCTGGTGTGCGGAGGGGAGGGAGACAGAGACCCGCAGGCTGCCGGGCCCTCGCACGGCCTTCTCGCCAGGCAGCCACGCTGGCCCTGGGCTTCGGTCGGCACCTCTGCGCCCCGTGCTGCCCCCCCAAAGAGCAGCCTGAGCCCCAGCAAAGCCCCCTGGGGAAGCCCTGGTCCAGCTCAGCAAGAGCCAGGCCTGGTCCCAGGGGCTGAGGACCGGTGCAGGCAGAACCGCCTCCCACAACCGTTTTCTCCTCACTTTCTCCTCACTTTCAGGAACGAGAAAGCGCAGAACGTGATACCAGCACAGGCCCCGAGGGCGCCCCGGAGACAGCACGGCCACCCCGCCCACACCCGCCCACGCTGCCCGGGGCCACCACTCACTGACGTCGAAGGCCGCCTTCAGCGCCTGGATGTCCGTGGCCACGCCGGACACGCGGTAGATGCCCACCTCCTCCATGCCCCGGCGCTCGATCTCCTCCACGCACTGGCGCACGATGTAGGGCACCTTGGACCTCTCCCTCCTGCGGGGAAGGGGCGCACGTGAGTGCCCGGCAGCCCCGTGTGAGCCCCAGGGGCGCAGCCACTGCCTGTCCGGACGCCTGGAGCCGGGGGCAGCAAAGGCGCCAGGTGAGAGCTCCTGGCTGACCCGTGACCCAGGGGCGGGGTCGCCATCCTGCAACGGGGACCCAGGTCGTGACAGACCCAAGTGGGGGAGAGACCCCTGCCCTCGCAGTCCCGGGGGTGGGGTGGGGGGTGTGCGGGCCAACCCCCTGCATCGGGAAGGAATAAGGACGCTCCCGAGCCTGTAGGGTAAGCTGTGCAGGAAACATGGGGGCAGCTAGGCACCCCGTGTCCCGGGGCCTGGGAGGCAGCCACCGGGCCGTCCACAGAGGGGAGACCCGCGTGCGCTCTGTCCTCCAGAAACACCTCAGGAGGGGAGGAGGGGGGACAAGAGTCCCGAGAGCCCGAGCCCCCGGACACGCACTTGGTGACCACGGCGATCTTGACCCCGAAGACGCCCGTCTGCTTCCGGGACGGCATCCTCTTCAGGCTGAACTCCCTGCTGGTGAACTTCACCGAGAGCTTCACCTCGATCTGGGGGAGGAGAAGGCACGGCCCTGTCACCCTCTGGTCCTCACAGCCCAGGATCCGGGCGCATCTCCGTACCCCGGGGGCAGGCAGGCCCAGATCCCAGCGCCAGGCGGGACTGCCGCCGGGACGCCCGGGTCCGAGTCAGCAGGAGCAGGATGGTGCGGGCAGTGGAAGGACCAGTTTGGCGGAACCTCCCCCCACAACCCCACTGCTTCTCTTTTTAATTTAATTTTTTGACTTTTTGCTTGTTTCTCTCTCTCCCCCTCTCTAAAATGTCTTACATTTGCCAATTCACTTTTTTGTTTTTTAATCCTCACCCGAGGGTATTTTTCCACTGATTTTTAGAGAGTGTGGGAGGGAGAGGGAGACAGAAACGAAGGGCCCTGAGGGCTCGTCAGGGGACCTGCCTGTCCTGGCGGTGCCACTGGCCTCGTGCTAGGGAGGGATGCCCAGTGCCCGGCCGCTGGCTGTGCTCCACACCCCACGTGGGTCCCTCCCTCCCGGTGCAGCGACTCTGCTCTTCGGGCCTCCCCCTCCTCCAGCCCCCCCTCCCTCCTACACGAGCCGGGGCCATGCTCACCTGCTGGGGTGAGCGGGGGGGGCCCCCAGAACCCCGCGGGTACATACCCCGTTCATGGCGATGACCGTCCGCTGCCAGTCTCTGTCCTGCAGGGCCTGGGGGTCCAGCTGAAAGCAAGGGGTCGCGATTACCAGAGGCCCTGGGACCCGTGCCGAGGCCCCACCAGGCCGCAGCCCACGCCCGCTGCTCCTCCACACCAAGTGGCAATGCGCGCCGCACCTGGGCCAGCACCTCTATCCCGGGCCAAGGGGCCTCCCGCGGGGAGCGCACCTGCTGGGTACCTGGGACCCGAGAGCCCTCCTGCTCCCGACTGCTGTCCTCTGGGGCCAGGGGACACCCTGTGTGTGAGGTGGTGATGGCTCAGGCCCTGCTCCCTGCTCCTCCCTCCATCCCGTCCAGATGGGAGCTGAAGTCCATGCTGGCAGTCCAGGAGCTGGGGCCCCCCTGCCACCGCCCCCTCCCCCCCCCCCCCCCGGGTCAACCCTCACAGGTGCTCCGCTCAGCCAGCGCTGAGTCCTCGCTCTAAGTGACAATTCTGGACGCCCCATTTCACGCAGATCTGCCTGGAGGCAACGCCATCCAGAAGTTCGGCCGCGGCTCCTCCCACAGCGTGCGCTGGGACTGGGGTCTGGCCGTGGGGCCTGGTGCCCAGGAGGGGCCTCCCGCTGTGTCAGGCTTGTGGCTTAGAGTCTGGCCCAGAAGGAGCCGGCGCCCAGCTCTGAATCACGACGCTAGGGACCCGGGGCGCTGGCCTGCAGGACTCCGCTGTTTAAAGTCACCTAAGGAGGGCCCGGCCCGGCCGGCTAGCGGCTGAGCGTCGACCTAGGAACCGGGAGGTCAGGTTCGATTCCGGCCAGGGCACAGGCCCAGGTTGCGGGCTCCATCCCCAGTGTGGGGCCTGCAGGAGGCAGCCGATCTCTCTCTGCCCCTCTCCCTCCTCTCTCTAAAAATCAATAAAACCGTATTTAAAAAAAAACAACCAAAGAACTGAGACTTGGCCAACGCAGCCGACCAGCAAAGGGACAGGGAGAGGAGGGGACGGAGGCCCCTGCCGGACACAGCTCCCCCCGGGAGACAGCACGGCCCCGCCGGCCCACCTTGCCCTTGCACAGGAGGTTTCGAAGGTGGGTCCACAGGGTGGTGCCCGGAGCGCACAGGTGCTTGTCCGCACAGACCCCCGGGCTCCGGTGGAAGCAGCGCAGGAGGCCCCGCATGGCGGCCGGAGCGGCCGGCGCCTTTCGCATCCTTGTCCCGCTGGTCGCTGGTCGGAGGGCGGGCAGGGCTGGGCGGGAGGCTGGACGGGCGCCCCGGACTCCGCAGCCTTTTGACTGGGGTGCGCAGGAAGCCCCGCCCCTCCAGCCTGGCTCGCCAAGGTCAAAGCTTCCTCTGACCCTTCAGTTTTCGACTTTTTTTGGGGCCTCTGTTTGGAAAAAACAGCCCCGCCAGCAGCCGATTGGTTACGGGAACTGTGTCGCATCATGGTTTTCTCCAAAGCCCAGAAAAGCCCAATTTCCTTCTCCAGGGGCCGTTTCCTGTGGGCGCTGGAAACGCTGAGTAACGCGGCTGCCTGGCCCGTGCATCGCATGGCGGGAGGCGCCCCGGGGACACCCCCAGGGCCTGCACACCCCAGCCAGTTACCCCAATAATGGCACGCACTGCCTCGGACGGACAGAGCTGAGGACACCCCATGCCTGTCCCTCCTGGATAGCTGGCCCGGTGACAGGGGATTCGGTGCCATCGTCCACCCCCAGCACCGAGGTCCAGACCCCCCACCACCCGGCCCAGAGGCCGTGGCAGGAGCTGGCCTGCAGGCGAGACCCGGGCCACCGGCCGCAGGCCGCAGGGGGCTCCGCCCTGGGCCCGGCCCTCGCAGTGGCCCTGGACGGCGGCTCTGGTGGGAGAGGCCAACCCCGGGCTGGCTCGGTGCCAAAGCACAGAGCGTGCTAAGCCGAGCGGAAGCAGCCAGAATAACACGGCGACGAGGAGCCCGAGCGTCGCCCCGCGGCCCCAGACAACAGTCAAGGCTGGCAAGCTCTGTCGGCGACTGTGAAAGCCCCAGCGAAGTAAACAAGTGGGGGGTTTGGGAAAACAGCCAGCCAGCAGCCAGCACCAGGAAGGGGACGTCTCAGGGAAAATGTGAGGGTGCTCCCGACGCCACCTGGGGGGCCACCTGGGGGTCTCCGGCCGCAGTGCCGCTTGGGGGATGGGGCCTGGGCGTCGGGTGATGTCTGCTCACACCCAGTGTTCTCAGGAGAATGGTCTGGATCCTGCTCGTCTCCCCAGAGCTGTGGGCCTGGTGGCCGGCTGCCCTGAAGTCTGCCTAGGAAACTACCCTTTGGGGCTCCGTGGTTGAGCTTCGACCTATGAACCTGGAGATCACGGTTCGATTCCTGGTCAGGGCACAGGCCCGGGTTGTGGGCTCGGTCTCCAGTGTGGGGCGTGCAGGAGGCAGCTGATCCATGATTCTCTCTCATCATGGATATTTCTCTCTTTCTCCCTCTCCCTTCCTCTCTGACATGAATAAACATATATTAACAAAAAACAAAACAAAAAACTACCCTTTGCACCCATTCCAGGAGGCGGGGGGGGGGGGGGGGGGAGGGCAGAAGGGCCCGTCCAGGCAAGGCAGGCACTGATACGCCCGGAGCGGCCTGGCCGAGGACCAGAGCTGGCCTGCGTGCTTGGTGGTTGGCAAGGCCAGCTGGGGCACCCGTGGACTGGCACGGGGTACCTATTCCCCCGCCCTCCGCCGACGGGGGGGGGGGGGCAGCACGGAGCTGTGCTCAGGAGGAAATGCCATTCCCTCCTCACCCGCCTCCTTGGAGACGGCGGTCTCCTCTGTGCCGTCACCGCCCAGAATGGACCGAGCGCTTCCCTGGCTCCCGACTGAGCCCCAAATGTTTGCACATCACCCACTCCCTGGGGCGGTTTTCTTTCTTTAAAAAAAACCTGAACATATATTTTAAAATGTATTTCCGAGAGGAAAGGAAAGGGAGAGGGAGAGACAGAAACATCAGTGACGAGAGAGAATCATGGGCCGGCTGCCTCCTGCACGCCCCACACTGGGGACGGAGCCCGCAACCCGGGCAGGTGCCCTGACAGGGAGGGAATGAACCATGACCTCCTGGTTCACAGTTGATGCTCAGCCACGGAGCCCCGGCGGCTGGGCGTCTGGACCTGTTCTTGCACCGGTCAGACACCCATGGGTGCTGCGCCTTCCCCTCCTCACAGGAAGTGCTCTCCACTCAGCTTATGAGCCAAAGTGCGTATGGGGGGCAGGGAGCACCTTGGGGGGGGGGCAGGCCATGCACTCCCCACCCCCCAGCTCTCCACCCCACCCACCACGAGCAGCAGGACCGCCCACCTGCCCGCCCGCCCACATGGCACTAGGGAGGCGCCGGGAGTGACTGGGAAAAGCCTGGTCTCAGGGGGCTGGGTCCCGGGCATGGAGGTGCTCCCCCAGGCGCCCCACACCACAGCACCCACAGGGTCAGGGAGCAGGAGGCCTGGCTGGGGTGCGGGGCCTCATCACCTCTCCTCCTCCTCCTCCTTCCTTCCTTCTTCCTCCTGGGGATCCCGGTGCATTAACAAGCCGTCGGGAGCCCAGCCAGCCCATTCGGGCCTGAGTCACAAACATCCTCTCCCGCTTGCTGGGCGGGATTCCTTCCTGGCGGACGATGCTCGCGGCCAGACCAGACTTCCCATCAGCCCTCCCTCCGGGGCAGAGGCCAGGGGTGGGGCCCAGCCGCCTTCTCCACCAGCAATGACCACAGATCAGACACTGAAGGGCCCACTCCAAGCTACCGGTGTGGGGACGCGCGCAAGCACACACACACACACACACACACACACACACACACACACAAGGTGAGATGACTCCACTCGGCCACGGGAGGTGTGGCAAGGGAGCTGACAGACGGTCTCTCCTTGAGCAAACTCTAGCCAGGCTGCTCCGGGCTGTTTTCCAGCGAGGCCTCCTCCTGGCACATCCTCTGAGCCCAGTGATAAGACAGAAGAATCCTGCTCTGTCAGTTCGGCCAGAGGCCATCCCTGATATCTGATGGCCTTAACAACTGACCCAATTTCTTATTCTCCTCTGGCCCCCAGGCGATGTCTGACCCCCTGACCCCGCCCTGGCCTGCCTCTGACAGGAGCCCCATTAGGTGCGGTCAGCCAGAACCCTCCTACCCTGAAGTTTTCTCTGACTGCCGTCCACTGACACCCCCTCACCCTACTCCTGGGCTAGAAGTCCCCACTGTTCCTTGTCGGGGGTCAGAGTTGAGCCGCACTCCCCTCCCCTGTGGCAACGCCCCACGGCAGGGCTCCCTACACTCCTCTCGGGAGCCCCTGGGTCTGGGGGACAGGAAGTGACTGTCGTGGGAACGAGGACATGGCTTTGGGGTGATGGGAATGTTCTACAACTGGGCTACTGGTGATAAATAAAGTCTGTTTTTATTATTGTTATTTTTAAGTCCTCTCCCAAGGATATTTTCCCATTGATTTTTAGAGAGAGTGAAAGGGAGGGAGAGGACAGAGAGAGAGGAACACCAAGGTGGGAGAGACACACTGATTGGTTGCCTCCTGCCTGCGTCCCGACCAGGGCCAGGGATCGGATCGAACCTGAAACCCAGGTGCGCGCCCTTGACCAGGAATTGAACCTGAAACCCTTCGGTGCCCAGGCCGACGCTCTCACCACTGGGCCATACCAGCCAGGGCAAGATCATCATGCTTTTCCCAGAAGCGCCGGCCTCATAACCCTTTGCCTTGAGGAACCAAAGCCCAGATGGATAAACAAGTGGAACTGGACTTCCTTTGGGGACACACTGGGGCCTAACGGACACTCACACAGACAGACAGACAGACAGACAGACGGGCGGAGGCGGCGCAGCCTCACCTGGACCTGGCCCTTCCCCATGATCCTGTCGGTGCTCTCGCCGTCCTCCTTCGCGATCTTCGTTTTGTTGTAACACTTCTCGTAGCACAGGATCCTCAAGGTCTGGGAGCCCTCCAGCTCGATCTCAAACTCCTGCAGCGCCGGGAAAGGACAGCCCCACGTTAACAGCCGGGTCCGAGGGCGGCGGTCCCTGCCGCGGCCGCAGGGGCCCTCCGCGGGGCGGTGTCTCACAAACAGCTTCTTCGCTGCCCCCGGAGGACCAGGCCTGGAGGCCGCCCCCACTGCAGCCCAGGGATGCAGACCCCAGACGCTGCGGCCCCGTGAGCATCACACCGAGACCCTGTCTGGAAGATCTGGAAGCTCCGAATGACTCATGTTGTTGTTGCTAATCCTCACCTGAGGATATTTTCCCATTGATTTTTAGGGAGAGAGGGCGAGACAGGGAAACACCGATGTGAGAGAAACACACCGATGGGTTGCCTCCTGCACGAGCCGCGACCAGGGCCCGGGCCGGGGAGGAGCCTGCACCACGGATCCAAGCAGCAAGCGCCGAATGACTCTCAAACCTAATCCCAGCCCCCGAAGCCAGCATCTCACAGGGCGGCGGGGCCCCACACGGCCTGCACCAGCTCAGGGGAGGGGCTACAGAGGCAGACATCGTATGGATGGCCTTTGGGAGATGACGATGTATCCGTGTAGGTTCGCTGACTCTAACACATGTCCCATCCCGGGGCTGTGCATGTGTGTGTGCATGTGTCTATGTGCGTGCATGTGTGTGTGCGCGTGTGTGTGGGGGGTAGAGGGTATAATGAGAAACCGCAGTCCTTTCTGCTCCACTTTGTTGTGGACCCGAAGCTGCCCTTTCTATATCTGAAAGGGAAAAAACCACCGATGCAGGAGGTGATCGGGAGAGAGGGGGACTTCAGAGGAAAGACCTGCCGCAAAGGCTTTCGGGGTGTCTGCTGGGAGGTGTGTCACCTTTCTCCTCCGTCACCCCACAGACCTTCAGGCCATTCTGCACCTCACACCAATGCTTCTGGGGGCCTGGGCATTTTTTTAGACATATATATACTAGAGGCCCGGGGGTCCCTTGGCCTGGCCTGTGGGGATCGGGCCGAAACTGGCTCTCTGACATCCCCCAAGGGGTCCCGGATTGCAAGAGGGCGCAGGCCAGGCCGAGAGACCCCACCAGGGCACGATCGGGCTGAGGAGGGGCCGCGGGAGGGCTCCAGGGCGTGTCTGGCCAGTCTTGCCCAGTCCCCGATCGGCCGGATCCCAGCAGCAAGCTAACCTACTGGTCGGAGTGTCTGCCCCCTGGTGGTCAGTGTGTGTCATAATGATTGGTTGAACAGTTGAACAGAACACTTAGCATATTAGGCTTTTATTATATAGGATTTTTTTTTTTTTTTACTGATTTCAGAGAGGAAGGGAGAAGGAGAGAGATAGAAACATCAATGATGAGAGAAAGTCATGGATCAGCTGCCTCCTGCATGCCCCCCCACTGGGGATGGAGCCTGCAACCCGGGCATGTGCTCTTGACCAGGAATCGAACCTGGGACCCTTCAGTCAGCAGGCCAACACTCTATTCACTGAGCCAAACCAGCGAGGGTTGGGCATGGGTTCTTAGTGGGATATGGAGAAGAGTTGGGGGGGTTGGGGTGGGGGAGAAAGCAGCTATTTCTGAGCCGGAATGGGTTTGGGGCGGGGCTGTGTGTGCCAGGAACAGGTAAGACCCCTAGAGACGCTGAAGGCACCGCCTGGGCAGTTGCTGGGTGACCTGCTGCTGTGGCACTCCTGTGCCGGGGTCCCACACACACCCCCACCCCCACCCCAGCTCGCAGCTGAGCTCGCTGCATGTCCGGAACCCTCCTCCTCCCTGCCCGTTGGGTCACAACCTTCTTGCTCTCTGCAAAGCTTTCTGTGACGGATGCCCCCGGCTCTGACCCGTCCCTCATGCAGCCCTTTCTGCGGGAACGCCTGGGGCTCCCACAACCAGGCAATGCCCTCAGCTTCTTGGGCCCCAGCCCCAAGGAGGCAGCAAGTCTAACGGCCTGAGCAGTGGATGCTGGGAACTGACACCTGGGTTCTGGCCCCACCACCCCACCAGTCGCAGGGCCCATCGGGGACCAGACAGCCTGGTGGGTCTTAGCTTCCCGCTCTGCAGGGAAGGGGAGGGGCGGTGGGGGCGGTGGGCGTGGTGGTGGCAGCTCTGGGCAGCCTGGCAGCCTCCACCCACCCTCCACCCGAGGGCCAACGGCTGCTCCAGGGGCCTGGAAATGGCGCCTCTCAAAGATCTGGGGGCTTCATCAAGACTGGCCACGCTGCCATCAACGGCTCCAGGCAGGCCCGCTGGGTAAGTAGGTCACCCAAGGCGGAGGAAAATAGAGAGCAACCCACACACCCAGTGCCTGGGACAAGCAAAGAGGACCCTTCCAGCGCCCAGGTCTCCAAGCCCAGGCCCCCACTCCCACCCTCCCCACCCCCCCTCCCGGCAGAGCCCCGAGCTTCCGGAAACCAAGTGGGTCACAGAAGGCTCATTCCAACTTCGCGGGAAAAATGCCATGGAAACTTACCAAGTAAACACTCAGCAATAACAAAGGCAGCACAAAAGGCCCTTTTAAGTTCTTTTTCCAAACACTCCTCCAGCAAAATCGGTCATTTCTTTGTCATGGGGGAGGGAGGGCAAACTTCTCGGGAAGATGCAGATAACATCTCTCGGGCAAGCCACCCCTCCCCCAGGAGATTCCCGGAATGCACGGCCTTCGGCCTTCGGGGGAAGCCTTGGGGAGCCTCTGGGGGTTCGGACTCCTCCCAGGACAAGGGCAGCAGCCAAGAACGGTGGGAAGGGGCGCCTCACCTCGTTCCAGTTGGGCTCAGCCGTGTCCCTGTAGACGCGCGTCTTGGCTTTGTTCACAAAATACCCAAAGGAGTCCACCTCCAGGGTGCAGTACAGATCTGCGGGGGCGACACAGAGGGTGACCACATGGCCCACACTTCAAAAAAAATGTATTTTTTAATTGATTTCAGAGAGGAAGGGGAAGGGAGAGAGAGATAGAAACATCAATCAATGATGAGAGAGAATCACTGATGGGCTGCCTCCTGCACGCCCCCTACTGGGGATCGAGCCCAGAGCCCAGGCATGTGCCCTGAGCAGGGTGGGGGTATGTGTGTGTGGGGATGTGTGGTATTGAACTGTGACCTCCTGGTTCATAGGTCGACGCTCAACCACTGAGCCACACCGGCCGGACAACCCCCATTCAAAAGAGGGGGCGTTAGTTTTGAAATCGGAAAAAATGGTCTTGATTTCCTTTCTTCTTCTTTTTTTTTTTTTTTTTGGTTAATCCTCACCCGAAGATATTTTTTACATTGATTTTTAGAGAGTGGAAGGGAGACTGAGAGATGAGAGAAACATCGATGTGAGAGAGACACATGGATCGGTTGCCTCCTGCACGCACCCTGACCAGGGCCGGGGAACCTGTAACCAAGGTATGTGCCCTCGACCAGAATCGAACCCGGGACCCTTCCCTCCGCGGGCCGACGCTCTATCCACTGAGCCATACCAGCGAGGGCTCCACTGCGTGGTGGATGGGAGGGCCCCTGGGACTAGGAAGAAGGGAGTCTGTGCACCGAGGGAGGCAGGACGGGTGCCCCCTGGACACACCAGCGTTTAGGTGGGGGACAGCCCGAGAGGCACCCGGAACAGCTGTGCGTGCTGCAGCCTTGCAGGGGTGTCACCTGCACGCTGTGCAATCCGTCCATCGCGAGGGTGCAGCTTGAGGGTCTTCAGTAAATTTACACACGTGTGCCCACCGCAGGTGGGCGTGTGCGCACCGGGAGGTACAGGTGATCGGCCCTCACTGCTCTACCTACTCCAGCAGCTGGGAGAGGCCCCCGAGAGGGACTCCTCAGAGCAGCCAAAGCGACGCTGCCCATCAGGACCCACGAGCCCCTGACCACCTGAAGCCTCGCTCACTGGTCTGTCCGTAGCCAACTCCAGCCCCTGCAGTGACAAGCCCCACCAGCAGGGGTCAGCGCGCCCGCTCACAGGACCGGAGACGGGCATGGGAAAGGGCAAGGTCCACCCCAGGAAAACAGCTCCACACCCCGGGCCGCACCCCCAGGGCTCAGGGCTCAGGGCTCAGAGCTGCCTGATGGTCACTGGAGTCACTTCCCTGGTCCCACACCCTCGGGCTCCCCGCCCGCCCGGCCGCCTTCCTTCCCAGACCGGACACTTACTTGAGCTCTGCTTAAAGCCGGCGGCCGAGTGGACGATGACATTCAGGAAGCCGTAGAGGCCGGGAGACTCATCGTCTGCGCAAGAGACAGAGAGGTGAGCGTCTGTCTGTCCTGAGGGAGGGCGGCAGGGGACAGGCTCGCCTCCCCCATCAGCCCTCGGGGGCACCCTGTGGTCGCCATGTGCCCAGCAGGGGGCAAGGTGACGCCACAGACCGGAAACATCCACGTGGCCTGTCTTGGGGACCTGAGGATCTAGCATTTCTGTTTTTG
The DNA here is from genome assembly GCF_964212035.1 of Myotis nattereri. Lineage (NCBI taxonomy): Eukaryota > Metazoa > Chordata > Mammalia > Chiroptera > Vespertilionidae > Myotis > Myotis nattereri. Next base: position 26,916,687 of record NC_138095.1, on the reverse strand, counting down.
TTTTTGTTTTAAATATGTATTTATTGATTTCAGAGAGGGAGAGGGAGAGATCGAAATATCGATGATGAGAGAGAATCACTGATTGGCTGCCCCCCGCACACCCACTACTGGAGATCGAGCCCACAAGCTGGGCATGTGCCCTGACCAGAATGGAATTGAACCGTGACCTCCTGGTTCCTGGATGGATGGCTTAACCCCTGAGCAACCCCAGGGAGGCAGGATCGGGCTGTTTTCACAACACAGAGAGACCAGTGACCGAGAACAGGAGAGGGGTCACGGGAGCGTGTGACATGGATGGGGGGGGATGCGTGTACAGCATATACCTGTGTGTGCGACCAAGTGTACACCAGTGTGTGCAACAGTGAACCAAAGGTGCTGGCTGGGGAGGGCCGTGGGGGGGCAGGGGGACAGGGGGACGAGGGGGGGGGCCAGCCCTGGTGCACGAGGAGTCTGAGGAGTGTCTTGGGATGGGGGCGGGGCGATGGGTCTCCTCAATCACCAGCCGTGGGGCCAAACAGCACCTGTCCTACCCCGCCCACTCCTGGGAGAGGCCAGTGGGGACGGAAGGCCACAGTCCCCAGGTCAGACGGACAGCAGAAAGGGATGCGCGGGGGCGGGGGGGGGGTCCCCACCTTCTTTGTTGATGGTCAGGGGGATGCAGTGGACCGTCTGGAGTTTGACGCACGAGTTGGTCAGCATCTGCAGCTCCACGGACGTCAGGGAGAAGCTTTTGAAACCTGGGGAGGGGGGGGTGTCGGCACAGGCGCTCAGACCTTTCCGGGGGGACGCTTACTGATGCCGCCCCCAATTGCACCCTCGGCACACCCTGGTGAGAGGGCACGACAGGCGGGCGAGACCTGCTCCCGCGAAGGAAGTGGTGTGTGACAGAGCGAGCCATGGCCCCGGAGGCGCAGAGCAGGAGAAATCCCAGCGTAACCCTCACAGACGCGGGGTCAGCCACTCCCCGGCACGGCCACGGGAGTTCTTCCTTCTCTCTCTTTTTTAAAAAAATATACTTTTGTTGATTTCCGAGAGGAAGGGAGAGGGAGAGATAGAAGCATCCATGATGAGAGAGTCATGGACCGGCTGCCTCCTGCACGCCCCACACTGGGGAAGGAGCCCGCAACCCGGGCCTGGGCCCAGTCCGGGAACCGAACCCGGGACCCTTCCTTCAGTCTCCAGGCCGACGCTCCTTCCACGGAGCCGCTCCTTCCACGGAGCCACGCCGTCCGGGCCACCGAACATCTCACCGGGAGTCCCACTACTCGGGGGAACAAGAAGGTCTGAAGCCACAGGTGAGAACCGTTCCGCCCCGACCCCCCGGACACGGCTCCCTCCGCGCGGAGGCCACTCACACTTCTTCTGCTGCTCGCGGATGTTCTCTCGCCACTCGGCGCGCTCATAGTCGGAGGAAATCAGGAACGTGTAGCTCTGGTGGGGGGAGAATGCGCCCCGTTACCTCTGCCCCAGCGAAGCTGCTCCCTGTCCCTGTCCACGTGGGACACCACCCTCCGGGGCACGCGCACCTCCGCGCCTCTGGCCGGCCGGCCACGCACACGGGGACAGTACTAATGGGTGGGAGCCAGGGACCAGGAGGGCCGGCCTGGGGGAGCGGGAGGGGAGTGGGGGGGGGCGGGAGGGGAGCAGGGGGAGCAGGAGGGGAGCAGGGGGAGCGGGAGGGGCCTGGGCGGCAGAGTGAGCCCGCGCTGGGCACTGACCTTGCCGTTGCGGCTGTGCACCCGGAAGGCCATGCTCGGGGACATGAGCAGGAGCATGGATTCCTGCTCCGACAGCTTCTTCTTCAGCCTCTCGATGGCCTTGCTGCCCTTGTTGGCTCTCTGCGGGGAGAGGTCGTGGTCACATCCCCGGCCCGGGGGCCAGGGCCACCTGGTCCCGCTCGGCCAGTTCCCGCTCCCCCGATGCTCAGCCCTCAGATGCCAGGAATGCCACTGGCAGCTCAGCCCAGCACAGCGCCTTGGTCAGCTGCTGCCGGCTCCAGGGTCAAGGGTCAGGGCCGGGCACAGGCTGCTGGCCGGGCTCAGCCAACCTCCCTATTTTTGTTAATCCTCCCAGGAGGGTATTTTCCCGTTGCTTTTAGAGAGAGTGGAAGGGAGCGGGGAGAGAGACACATCGATTGGCTGCCTCCCATATGCGCCCTGACCAGGGCCAGGGAATGAACCTGCAACCCAGGTATGTGCCCTGGACCGGGAATCGAACCCGAGACCCTTCGGGCCCGGGCTGGTGCTCTAACCACTGAGCATCACAAGGGCAGAAGAGCGACCTTTACAAACCTCCCGTCTTTCAATTTCTTCAAACCTGGACACTGTGCAGGGGCCGCTGTGACGCCAAGGGCCCCTCCCCACTCCTGGGACCACACACATTTCAGCATCAGGCCCCCGGGAGCGTGTGGGAGGGTTTGCACGGAGCCCGGGCGCACCCCCAGGACCTGGTCGGGGAAACCCTGCCTGCCGGGTGCCATGCGCCTCCCTTTGGAGCACCCACCATCCCGGGCAGACCTGACACTATGGTCACCATGGGGACAAGCATCCCGGTGGCAGCACATACGGCTCCGCAGCCCCAAGGACGCGGCCTGGCTTCCCCTCTGCGGGGAGGTGGCAGGCCCCTCCGTGGGGATAAACCACCTCACCACACCCCCTACTGGCCTCCCCACACAGCAGGCTGGCAGGTGGGTGAGGAGCGAGGAGGACATCTGTCCTGCTGTGCCCACCTCCGTCAGGGTCACCCGGACCAGGGCCAACCTCCTAGGGACCCGCCTCCTCTGCGGCCACTGCATGCGACCTGCTGTGGCCTGGACCACTCCTCACTGGCCCTAAAACCCACGCCTCTCCAGCAACAACCAGGGGTCTGCCCGGGGCGGCCCAGGGTGCCACCCGGGACTCTCTCCCCATCAAGGCAGCCGGGGCCCTCGCCCTCGCCACGTTCTGGAAGGCTGCACGCCTGACGGGGAGGCCCAGCAGGTCCCAGAAACCAGAGGCGGGGTCACCCGCTCGAGCGGCAGAGCCCGGCCTCCTCCGTGCCCACCTTCTCTCTCTGGATGTCACTCTTGATCTGCGAGATCTTGATCTTCATGGCGTCCAGCTCCTCGTCCACCACCAGGGGGATGGTGGGCGCCGCCTCGGACTCGTCCACCGTCTGGAAGCTGAGGTCCGTGAGCGGGATGTACCACTTGCAGTCGTACTGCTGGGTTTTGCTGGGGAGGGAGGAGCAGGTGAGCACAACCCCACCTTCCTCTGACCCCTGCCTTCCTCTGCCGACATCGCTGCTTTCAGAAGCCGAGAGCCGCGACCTGAAACCTCAGCCTGGCGCCCGCGGGGCAGGCTGGCGTGAGACCCCCGGCTGACGCTAAGGACCCAGAGTCGGAGATCCCTGGACGCGGGCATGTGTGACGGAGGCCCCGGGGGTCTGACAAGCCCCGTTCCCCTGGGGAAGGAGTGATGGTGGCAATTGGCAGGCTCTGTGACGTGGGAGTCGTTACGGCCACCCAATGACAACCAGGACAGGCCCGCAGAGGCCCCCCAAGTCCTCGAGTTTGAGGGGCTGCTGATCTACCGGGCGCGAACCCTTGCCTTGACATATGGGGAAACGGAAACTCTTTTCTTCTTCTTTGTTTTTAAAAAATTTTTTTGTTACTTTCAGAGAGGAAGGGAGAGAGGGAGAGATAGAAACATCAATGATGAGAATCACGGGTCGGCGGCTCTTGCACGCCCCACACTGGGAATGGAGCCCGCAACCCGGGCCTGTGCCCCGACCAGGAATCGAACGGCGACCTCCTGGTTCACAGGTCGACACTGAGGCTCCTCGCTGAGGTGAATGATTAAATCCACTCAGCACAGCAATGGAAGGTGGGGAAGAGCCCACTGCTGATCCCTCCCAATGTGACCTTCCTGCCTCCATCCCAGCGCGAACACGCTGGGGGTGTGATCCCTGGGAGGCTGTGTGCATGTACATGTGTGTGCGTGTGTGTACGTATATGCGTGTACATAGGTGTGTGTGCGTGTGCATGTGTGTGCACCCGTACATGTGTGTGTGCATGTACGCGTGTGGGCACGCAAGTGTGTGTGTTTGGGGTGGGGAGAGTGTCTGCAGCCTACGTTGAAATAACTTAGGAGCTATCACCAGGTTTGTGGAAACCAGGTGCAGCAGCCAGTCCCTCCACCTGGCAGCCTGCACCACACCCGGCAGCTCCCCACCTCCCCCCCCCACCAGTCACTCCCACTTCCCAGTCACGACACAACAGTCCTCCAGTGAGACCTGACCCAGACCCGGGAGGTCTCCAGGGGGTCAGTGATGACCTTGAACCTGAGCCGGGCCTCACATTCAGGTGGAAACAGAATGCAGCTTAGAGGGACCACCCGGCCACACAGGGACTGCCCTCCGCAGGCTCACGGTGAAAGGAAAACAACAAAAGACAAACAAACGAAGGCCCAACCGGCATGGCTCAGCATAGCTCAGCATCAACCTATGAACCAGGGGGTCATGGTTCGATTCCCGGTCAGGGCACGTGCCCAGGTTGCAGGCTCCATCCCCAGTTGGGGGCCTGCAGGAGGCAGCTGATCCATGATTCTCTCTCTTCATTGATGTTTCTCTCTCCCTCTCTCTTCCTCTCTGAAACTGATAAAAGTACATTTGAAACAAAAACAAACAACAACAAACTAGCTTTCCTCTGTGCATGAAACCAATGCCACGCCCCAGGGCCTCCCCTGCAGGCACAACGGGCTTCGGTCACTCACCCTCCGCTCTGCTTCTTGAGCTTGGTGCAGAGGAGCAGGTCGGTGAACAGGAAGACGTGGCGCAGCTTGCGGGCGCCCTCCACCAGCTCCACCATGAAGCTGTCCTTCAGCAGCTGCCTGTGCTGCGGGCGGGGCGGGCAGGGGCCAAGGTTAGGGCAGCGGCCTCCACCCCCTCCACCTCCAGCCGCAGACCCACGTTCCAGAGCGTGCCTCCGTCTCATCGGCCCGAGAACATATATGCCATGCAAGCTCTTCTCCGCTCACCAGTTACGAGCCCCTCCTGGGAGCCTGGCCCGTGGAAGAAGGCACGTGGGTGGGGAAAGGCTATTGGCCCGAGGCTGGGAGGGTATGTGACGTCTGTGTGGAATGATGGCAGGAGACCCCCTCAGAAGCCACTGAGTCTCAGACTGGGCACGGGGCCAGCCCCGCGAAGGACGGGGAACTGCCACACAGAGCCTGGCACTTGGGTAAAGACAGGGCAGCCTGGCCCGGCCAGCATGGCTCAGTGGTTGAGCATCGACCTATGAACCAGAAGGTCAGGGTTCAATTCCCAGTCAGGGCACATGCCAGGGATGCAGGCTCCATCCCCAGTGTGGGGCGTGCAGGGGGCAGTCGATCAATGAATCTTTCTCATCATTGATGTTTCTCTCTCTCTCTCCCACTCCCTTCCTCTCTGAAATCAATAAAATCTTAAAAAAAAATTAAGTTCAAAAGAACTGAGCTCCTGGCCACCACCAGCAGAGGGCACCCTACGCCCAGCTCAGAAGTGGACTCAGTAGGGTCCCCTGGGCCTGCAGGTTGGAAACACCCAGATGGTCCCCTGCACTGACCCCCCACCCCCCTGGCCTCCCCTCTGGCCCACCCACTCTCCCTGAAATCCCACCTCCGGCACCTCCATTCTCCATGGGGCCACCTGAGATGCCCTGCTACTGGGCAGCCAGCATGCCCGCCCGCTGGGCTGAGAGGACGTGGGGCTGTGAGGAGCACCTGGGCACCTTGGCCGCCCGGCCCCTCCGCACCCACCCCTGCCTGTACACACCCTCATCTTCCTAAGACAAGCCTCAACGCCACGGCGCCCGGCACATCCGGCCAGCCCCCCTGCCCCTGCGGCGTCCCGGCCTGAGCCCCACTGTGTGCTGCCCCCCATCTCTGCCTCCTCTCTGACTCACCCAGGCCGAGCAGGTGGAGATGGTGGCTAGAGGGCACCCCCAAAAGCCCAGGCTGATGGAGGCTCCTTTCCTCTCGGTAGAACACTGCCAGAGCAGCTAAAACAGAGCCCCCCAAACCCGGCCGACACGCAGGGGAAGCAGGGGGTGGGGTGCCCCTCAGGGCCTGAGACCGGGGCAGTGCACCGAGCCACAAGGGCCGCCTGCAGCCTCGCTGTGGGACCTGCTGTGTGGTGGCCTGAGAGTGGATGGAGGGGACATCTCCCTCCTCACGGCTCTTCCCGGGAGGCCCAGCCGGAGACACCTGACCAAGCCGCTCGCTCACCGCCCGGCCCGGTGAGACCCTGGGCAGGTGGGAGCTTCCCACTCCGCACGCAAGGAGCTGCCTCCCAAGGAGGATGGGGAGGCCAGGACCTGGGCGACGAGACCCAGAGCGACCCGCCCGGGAGCCTGACACCCAGCACCTGGCGCACGAACCACAAGAAAGAGGAGGAAGTGGCTCTCGGCGGCGGCCGCCGTCAGGTTCACGGCCGGAGACCGCAGAGGCCGCGCGTCAGTTCCCCTCGCCGAGTGCACCTTCCGACGGAGGATGCTCACGATGGCGGCCAGCCCCCTGCCTGGTGCATCTCTGTGCCTCGCTGCGTGCCGCCCGCCGGGGATGGCACCGGCCTGACCACACGGGGCCGCTCCCAGGAAGGGGCAGAGGCCACCAGGCAGGCCGGGGCAGTACGTCTTGAGCCCTTCTGTTCTTTTTAAAATGTACTTTTTTTATTGATTTCAGAGAAAAAGGGAAAGGGAGAGAGAGCTAGAAACATCAACGGCGAGAGAGAATCATTGATCGGCTGCCTCCTGCACGCCCCCTACTGGGGACCGAGCCCGCAACCTGGGCCTGTGCCCTTGACCGGAATCGAACCTGGGACCCTTCAGTCCCCAGGCCGACGCTCTATCCACTGAGTCAGACCGGCCAGGGCCTGAGCCCCTCTGTTCTACAGCCTCTCATCAATGAGGTGCTGGGAGATGGGGACCGGGCGGCTGTCAGTGAGGGAGGAGGGAGGGGGAAGGAGAACATGTCTGACTGAAGACGTCACACACGTGTTCTGGATGCCACACATGCACGCCACACACGCCTCCCTTTCTCTCCCATTTAAGTCCTTAAATCCGGCGACAACTCTTCTTGAATAAAAGAACACTCAGGAGATGCTAGGTGTTCCAGGCAGGCGACAGGCCACCCTCCTTCTCCCGTCTCCTCAGCGGGGACCCCGAGCTGGCCAAGTGTGGGTAACAGAAGGGGTGCCCTGGACATAACCCTCGTGATGGAGAAAGGAAGAGGCAGCCGAGTGAGGCTCGCGCCTGTGCAATTCCACTCTGACGCCCTGCACACGGGACTGGGTGGGACCCCGCCAGGGTCAGAGACCCCAAAAGGCACTGCACTTCCTGTGTCCCATTGAACCGTCCAGGGTTCGTCCGCTGAGGACCAGAGGGGACCCTGGCCCCCTCCACCGCGGCCACGCTTACCTCGCCTTTCTTCACGGTCATGGACTGCCGGCGGGGCGTGATCTCCTCGTTGATGCTGGACAGGAAGTTCTGGGAGATGCGCAGGGCGTCCTGCAGCAGGGGGTGGTCGGGGTGGCTGGGGGGGGTGTGCTTCAGCAAGTCCTGCAGCAGGCGAGGGGACGCGAGTCAGACAGCCTTGGCACCGCCCTCTGTGGGCACACTGCAGACACACGCTGGGCTGCACCCAGGGCCACGGGCTCTGCAGGCCTCGCTGCCGCCTCTCACCCGGGCCCGGGCCTCAGGGCAGCGCTGGGCGCGCACTCGGGAGGCAGGGCCCAACAGAACTCCCACAACCTGGGGGCTCGCATGCTGCCAAGAGAGGCTCCCACCCTCGGGGTCCAGGGCAGGCTGCCTCCACCTCGGCACTGGTGACACTCTGAGCCGAATGATTTTATTTTTTTTTTCATCCTCACCTGAGGATATTTTTCCATTGATTTTTAGGGAGAGTGGGAGGGAGAGGGAAAGAGAGAGAAACATCGATGTGAGAGGAACACATCGATGGGTTGCCTCCTGCACACGCCCCGACCAGAATGTGGGCCGGAGAGAAGCCTACAACCGAGGTACGTGCCCTTGACTGGAATCGAACCCGGGACCCTTCAGTCTGCAGGTTGACACTCTATCCACTGAGCCAAATCGGCTACGGCTGATTTTTTTAATAAGTATTTTTATTGATTTGCGAGAAGGGAGAGGGAGAGGGAGATAGAAACATCAATGATGAGAGAGAATCATGGATCGGCTGCCTCCTGCACGGCCCACACTGGGGATGGAGCCCACAACCCGGGCATGTGCCCTGACTGGGAATTGAACCGTGACCTGGTTCATAGGTCGAAGCTCAACCACTGAGCCTCGCCGGCCGGGCTGGGCCAAATGATTCTCTGTGGCGGGTGTGGTCCTGTGTCCTGTGGGAGCTGGCACCTCCCCGGCCTCACCCACTGGATGCCAGCAGCACCTCCTCATCTGCAGTTTAACAACCACAAACGTCTCCAGACATGGCAGCACGTCCCTAGGGGGCGGACTCGGTCCCGGTCCGGAAGCATGAAGCACGGGCAGTGCCAGGTCAGGAGGAAACAGCTCCCCCCGCCCCCCAGCTCCTCCTCTGGTAGATAAGAGCCTAAGGACGCAGCACGGACTCCTTCTCCACGAGCGATGCACGTGACTCGCCCTCAAGGTCACCAGCTCCCTGGTCAGAGAAACACAATCCCTTCTGCTCCCAAGTCCAGGTGCCCTGCACAGACAGCCCACAGGCTCCCGGCAGCCCCGCCAGGGCGCTGGGCGGTGCGGCCTGAGACCATCACAGCGAGGGGACACGAGCCACGGGCCAGATGCTTCCAAACTGGAAACCCCGTCTCCTCTCCCTCCGTCCGAAAGCTCACAGCCCCAGCGTGCGAGGCTCAGGGGCTGTGCAACTTGCTCTAAGTCTGTGAGCAGCGTCTCCCGGGCAGCAGGAATAGGGGCCATGTGTGTTTCCTGGTTTTGCTTCTTAGTATTAAGACAACCCCATGCCTGGCCGGCGTGACTCAGTGGTCTGAGCGTTGACTTATGAACCAGGGGGTCACAGTTCGATTCCCAGTCAGGGCACATGCCCGGGTTGCAGGCTTGATCCCCACTGGGGAGCGTGCAGGAGGCAGCTGCTCCCTGATTCTCTCTCATCACTCATGTTTCTCTCTCTCTCTCCCTTCCTCTTTGAAATCAATAAAAACATTAAAAAAAAAAAAGACAACCCATTCAGGGGCTGCCTCACCGCCTTCAGAGACAGCCCTACAAGGCGGGGCCTCCCCAGGCTGGGAGGCGGTGGCCACCCTCCAGGCCCCGGAACGCACCCGCCGTTGTGCCCAATCTGACCAACCTGGAGTCCTAGTTCCCACAGGAGACGGGATGCCCCGCCCTGCCCCTGCTCCAAGGGGAGCGCCTAGGACACCCCGAGAGCCTGCTGTTCCCCCACATCCCCTCCCCAGGAGCCCAGGATGGCAGGGGCACCTCATGTCTGCATCTCCAGCGAAGGCAGGGAGCAGAAAAAGGGGAGTAGGGGCCCCTCATAAACACCCCTGTCCGCCCGAGAACAGCGGGAGCCGAGAGGCCGGTGGGAAGGCCGGGGCGCGGGACTCACGTGCAGGACCAGCGTGCTCCGCGTCACCCGGTCCACAGGCTTGTAGAGCAGGGCTGCGGGGAGAGAGGGGCCACCGTGGAGAGAGCCGCCCCGCCCCCACCTGCTCACCCTCGCAGCGAGCGCACCCCTTGCTCAGTGACCTCAAGTACCAGCAAGGCCGGGTCCACGGCATTGGGCGGTCAGTTGGTACCATGAACGTGGAGCCCAGAGCTGCCGCCAGAAGCCGAGCCCCGGTGGCTGACTCAGTGACAACCGCTAAGCTGCTTAGTGTCCCCCTGGGGTTGGGGAGCCCGCCAGCACCCCGTGAGGACGGGCCAGCGGGGGTCCCCACCCTGGCGGGAGACCTGCTCTCCAGGCCAGGGCCCCCGGGAGCCAACCGGCTGCATGCCACTCCCTCTTGCACAGTTTGGAGGCCTGATCGTGAGAACGGCAGGAGCCAATCAGGGGCTGCCATGGCCCTCGTCTTTACCGGTGGACACAGGGCCCCGCTTCCCACGGTGAGCACCGCCCCCCGGAGGCTCAGATGCTGCGATGTGTCCCCATACACACACCAGTGCCTCTCCGCCCGCGCCTCCCGTGGCCTGTGTGCAGAGCGCATCGCTGTCCCCATTTTACAGACAGGGAGACCGAGGCTGAGCAGGGGAGGCTCTGGGCAGCAGAGGCACCCCTGCTGTTCCCTGCGAGTGTGACCTCCTGCTGCCCTAGCAACAGGGAGGGAGAAGTGGCCCCTCTCTCCCAACACACTTCCCCCCAGAGAGAGGAGGAGGCCGAGAGCAGGCCTGGCGCCCTGGCTGCACCCTCTATGCACCTCTTGGGGCCTGGGTTCTGCGTGGGTGACATTTGTCCCAAACCTGTTTTGTCATCTGAGAGCAGGGGCTCCTGGGGCTCCTGGGGACAGCATGACATTTTTAACGCCAGGCAATGCCTGGTTTGTGGGTATCTGCTCACGCCCACCATTTTTCCTGTTTGTGACTGCTGGTGGCAAGCTGTCCTGCCCTCTTCCTTCCCCGCCCTGCCAGGCCCCGCTGCTCTGTCCTCGTCCGGACACCACTGCGGGGAGTCCAGAGGGCGACCGGCGGGCACCACCTTCACTTCCCCAGCAAATGCCCCGTCTGCTCGCAGCGGCCGCCCCCTCAGGGGCACGAAGAGGCCTCTTCCCCAGCAAATGCCCCGTCTGCTCGCAGCGGCTGCCCCCTCAGGGGCATGAAGAGGCCTCGGCACGAGAACTCACTTTCCAGGGAGTTCTTGGTGATCTGGTCCTTGGCATCCTTGTTGCTTCTGGCTCTCAGGTTCTGCCAAGAAAAAAGGCGCATTTTCACGGGGCACAGTGCCAGCAGTGGTGGAACCTGCCGCGGCCATCTCACCCTCTCGCACCTCGAGGAACCCCAGATGCGGCGGGCCCAGGGCGGGGGTCCTGGGCCACAGTATACGACACAGGGCATGCGCCCGGCCGGCGTGGCTCAGTGGTGGAGCGTCGATCTATGAACCAGGAGGTCACGGTTGGACTCCCGGTGAGGGCACAAGCCCAGATTTCGGGCTCGATCCCCAGTGCGGGGTGTGCAGGAGGCAGCTGATCAGTGATTCTCTCTCCTTACTGATGGGCTCTGCTCTTTTTTGAAACGTGGACGGAGAACCGAAGCAAATGCCGCCCGGTGGTACTGGCCTGATGGGGGGCTGGCTGTTGGCCCTGGCTTAGATTCCCACTTGTGTGTGGCTGGTGGGACCCCCATAACCCCGGGGGGGTGTCCCACCCCTGTTTCTTCCCTCCTCTATAGCAACCTGCCCAGGCAGACTTAACCTTGGCCCAATGAACCGCAGCCTCCCTTAGAGAATTAGGTCTGTAATTTGTCAAGGTCACTCTGGATTCTGGGCCAACATTCCAGCTGTTTGGAGAGTGTGTGGGGCTTGTCATTGAATGAGCTCAGGAAAAGAAGGGACTGAACGTGCCAGGCGAAACCTGGGCAGCTGGGGAGGGGAGTCTGGAGCCGGCCCGGAGCCCTGGGGGGTGTATAGCCCGTGCCCAGCAGCGCCAGGCGGGGAGCGGGTGCCCCACGGGGCCTGGAGGAACACGTGGCCCAAGTTATCACCGCAGGAGACGGCAAGTGCCAGGGCCCAGGACACGCTCCCGCGATACGTTATACAAGGGCACAGAGCCCGCGGCGCACAGCCAGGCACCATGGTCGGGCGCGATGGTCTCCCAGCAGGAGGCCGGACGCTCTCCCTGTTTCTAGTTGCCACTTCTCTCGGAGGCCGCCTTCCTCAGATGCAGATCTTTCCCACCCGAGTCCTTATGTGGTCGGGGAAGGCGAGTCAGAGCTCCGAGGAGCGGGACGGCTCCAATAGCAAAAGTGAGGCCCTGGCCGGTGTGGCTCAGTGGTGGAGCATCGACCTATGAACCAGGAGGTCACGGTTCCATTCCGGTCAAGGGCACATGCCCAGGTTTCGGGCTCGATCCCCAGTGTGGAACGTGCAGGAGGCAGCCGATCCATGATCCTCTCTCATCATTGATGCTTCTCTCTCTCTCTCTCTCTCTCTCTCTCTCTCCCCGTTCCTCTCTGAAATCAATAAAAAAATATATTTTTTAAAAAGGACAGAACTGCGGACCCCCCTCACTGCATCTATCCAGGGACCTGACGGAGCACCAGCATCAGGCCTGGCCCCGGGTGGGTGTTGGGGGGCAGGAGGGGGTGGGGGAGGAACCTCAGCTGCTCCTTGTCTGCTCACAACAGGGTCCCTGCACGGGCAGCGCTGACGGTGCCCACCCGGAGGTGCCTGGAAACGGCTGAGGCGAACGACCAACCTTGGCCTGGCGCGCCTTGTTCTGCTGGGTCGCGGGGACCAACGCCCAGCGCGGGGCCCGCCTGCAGGGCTGCAGGTGCCCTGTCGAAGAGCCCCCGCCTACCTCGGAGATCTCTGCAAACTGAGCGTTGGCCTGGCAGCACTTCTCGGCCATTTCTATGGCGACTTTGTAGTTGTCCACAAAGGCCCGGTACACGCCCAGCTGGCTGGCCTGCAGGGAGGAGGAGGGCAGAGAGCGGGGGGCAGGGGTGAGACAGGCGCCGCGGCACCCCATCTCGCTGAGAATCGAGCTGCCGTGCACAGCTCCGGAGGAACCCAGGTGCCAGGCGGTGCAGAGCTGCAGACAGCTCAGCTCCCCCCGCCGCAGCCTCCCACCTGCCTCCCCGCCCCACGCACCGAGCCCGCGTCCCTCTCCCACAGCAACAGCGACACGAGAAGTGACTCACAGCCCACCCCGGGCAGGTAACGGCTCCCCGCCCCAGCTGCTTCGTCCTCCCACCCGACGCCTTTAAAAGGTGCCACTGACAAGAGCTGAAGTTCAAGGCTGTCAGTGAAGGCAGAGAGAGGTCTCCACGCTGGTGGGATGGAGTGGCACCTGCCCCTTCTGGCTGCAGGAGACCAACGTGGACAAGGAGGTCGGCCCTCAAGCCTGTGGTGGATACGATGCTCCATTCACATCGGTTTTTGTTTTTTTAAATCCTCACCCAAGGACATTTTCCCACTGATTTTCAGACAGAGTGGAAGAGAGGGAGAGACAGAGGGAAACACCGATGTGAGAGAAACACACCAGTTGGCTGCCTCCTGCAAGAGCCCCAACCAGGGCCCAGGCTGGGGAGGAGCCTGCAACCGAAGTACGTGCCCTTGCTCAGCATCGAACCTGGGACCCTTCGGTCTGCAGGCAGATGCTCTATCCACTGAGCAACACCGGCCAGGGCCCCAGTCACATCCGATTCCTGCAGACACGTAAGGGTCGTGCCATCTGGCTGCCTTTGGAGGGGCTCCGACTGCTCAGATATGGGCCCAGCCCAGACCTGGCAAAGGGACCCAGGCATCACACAGCCCGCTGGCTGCAAGGCGAGAGGCCTTTTGTTTGGCCTTTTCAAGCCAAAGACATTAGCAGAGGGTCTCCCCACAGAGCCCACAGCTCAGACTGTGGGCAGCCACGGAGCAGCCCCTTCCATGGGGAGAAGCGTGTGTGCAGCCACCGCCGTTCGGGAGCCCCGGGACGTCTACAGAGGAGGGGGGGAGGAGCCGGCCCTCACGTTGCACCAGAAGCCCAGGCTCAGGGAGGGTCCGGGCGGACCCCAGGGACCCACCAGCCGGGCCTCCCACTGCTGCCAACAGGAACGGAAGCCTGAGGCTTCCCCTGATGCTGGGGTCTGTCCTGTGTAGAACCGAACCTTTACTTCTACACGCATTTGCATTTACACTGAATTTTATGTTTCTCCAGATGACAATCCAGACACTGGGTAAGTCAGGCGCTCTCAGCACTGTCTGGTCTCCTGGCCCCGCTCCCAATGGGGGCTGCATGGAGGGTGTGGGGGCGCACAAGGAGAAGCAGCGGCTGGGGGAGGCCCTGCCTGGCTCCCGCCACGTCCATCACCCTGGACAAGTCACTGCACCCCCAAACTTCAGGTTCTCATCGTCGGTACCACGGCCCGGCCCAGAGCCCTCCTTCCTCCCCCTTCTCCCTCCCCCGCGGGTCCCTGAGCCCCTCCCACCCAGAGGAGGCCCGGCTGCAGGCCCGGCCACCACAGCCACGAGTCACCCAGCCACGGGGCGGCCAGCTCCGGGAGAGACACGATAAATAAATACGTGCAGCCTGCCCGGCGTGGCTCCGCGGTCGAGCAGGGACCTGTCCGAGCCAGGAGGTCAGGGTCTGACTCCCGGTCAGGGCACGCGGCCGGGTTGTGGGCTCCGTCCCCAGTGCAAGCTGTTCCTGAGGAAACGTCACCCAGACCCAGACTGGCTTGTCCCCTTCAGAAAAGCAGTCAAGGTCATGGGAGAGACGTCAAGGCCAAGGGACTGGAGAGAGGGAAGGACACCAAGGAGACGCGACAGCCAAGCACATCTGTGACCCTGGGCTGGGTCCTGCGTCAGAGGACGAGTGGCTGGAAGGAACGCCACGGCTGACAGGGGGGAAATGTGCATACGGAGCGCGTGTGGAATACCAGCACCACAGCCGGGCACATACAAGAGTCAGCCAAGGCCGAAACCGGTGTGGCTCAGTGGATAGAGCGTCGGCCTGCGGACTGAAGGGTTCCGGGTTCGATTCCGGTCAAGGGCATGTACCTGGGTTGCGGGCACATCCCCAGTGGGAGATGTGCAGGAGGCAGCTGATCGATGTTTCTCTCTCATCGATGTTTCTGACTCTCTCCCTCCCTTCCTCTCTGTAAAAAAATCAATAAAGTATATATTTAAAAAAAAAGTCAGCCAATGAATGCAACAGATCGGTTTCTCTCTCAACTCAATAAATAAACATTTTAAACCCTTGCTGGTGTGGCTCAGTGGATAGAGCGTCGGCCTGCAGACTAAAGGGTCCCAGGTTCGATTCCAGTCAAGGACACGTGCCCAGGTTGCAGGCTCCATCCCCAGTAGGGGGCATGCAGGAGGCAGCCAATCCACGATTCTCTCTCATCAGGGGTGTTTCTATCTCTCTCTCCCTCTCCCTTCCTCTCTGAAATGAACAAAAATATAGTTTAAAAAATACTTTTCAATATTTCAAAAAAGTCTGCAAGTGATGCAAGAGCCTTTTAAAAAATATATTATTTTTTTATTGATATCAGAGAGGAAAGGAGAGGGAGAGAGAGATAGAAACATCAACGATGAGAGACTCATTGATCAGCTGCCTCTTGCATGCCCCCTTCCTGGGGCTCGAGCCTGCAACCCAGGCATGTTCATAGGTCGACGCTCAACCACTGAGCCACCCCGGCCGGGCACCACCCCAGACTCTTACTTGAACTGTCACCTTGGTGTCCCCCGAGCCCCAGCAGCACCCACCTGCAGGTCCCGGGAGAGGCCCGCCCCCGCCAGCCGCCTCCGCAGCCCCGCGCTCCCTCCCGGCAGGCGGCTGCGCACCGGCTCCCGGCTCCCGTCACTCACCAGCTTCTGGAAGAGGTCGCCCACGCGCTGCTGGTGGCTCCACTGCTGCACGCGGGGGCACAGCCCGTCGTAGAACTCCTTGTGGATCTCGTAGAGCTCAGGCACTTTGAAGAAGATGGTCTCGATCTGCTGGCTCGTCAGCACCGGCTGGGAGGTGGTGGCCGCCGCCTTCAGAGGCTTCATGGGCTGCAGGGGGCACAGGCGAGGGGCCACCATGAAAGGGCTCGCCATGGGCCAGGGGCATGGGATGGCCACAGAAGATCTTGGTCATGTGACATACGTGCCTTTATTTTTTTAATTATTATTTTTTAAGCCTCACCCAAGGGTATTTTTCCATCGATTTTTAGAGAGAGTGGAAGAGAGAGGGAAAGACAGAATGAAACATCGATGTGGGAGAGACACGTCGATGGGTTGCCTCCTGCACGCACCCTGACCAGGGCCCGGGCTGGGGAGTAGCCTGTAACTAAGGTAAGTGCCCTTGACCGGAATCGAACCCAGGACCCTTTGGTCTATAGGCCAACGCTCTATCCACTGAGCCACACCAGCTAGGGCTCTGTGCTATTATTTTTAAATTCTATGACATACAGCCTGGCTGGCATGGTTCAGTGGTTGAGCGTCGACCTATGAACCAGGAGGTCATGGTTCGATTCCTGGTCAGGGCACATGCGCGGGCTGTGGGCTCCATCCCCAGTAGGGGACGTGCAGGAGGCAGCCGATCCATGATTCTCTCTCCTCATTGATGTTTCTAGCTCTCTCCCTCTCTCTTCCTCTCTGAAATCAATAAAAATATATTTAAATTCCACGAAATATAACCATGTGAAGCCAGCTTGGGTTGGCACCCGTCTTGTGCTGCCATCCACCGCCCCTGGGAAGCTCCGGCCTCCACCCAGGCGGCCTGCCCGGACCCTCCCACAGGTGCCTCCATGACTCCCAGGAGGGTGGGTGTCCCCGGCTCCAGCCAGCTGACCTTGGGCCTGGGCCATGTGAGCCGACAGCTCCCCGCGCCCCTGCCCCACCCACCAGCCCCCCACCCCGCACCCGCCTCACCAGCAGCAGCGCCTCCAGGTGGCTGAGGTACGTCTCCTCACTCGCCAGGATGCCGGACAGGACCCACTTCCTCATCTCCAAGCCCTTTTCCAGGTCCAGCTCAGTCTGCGGGAGAAGCAGACAGAAGTCAGATCTGCGAGGTGGTGCCCGAGGCGGCCCGTCTCAGAGAGGAAGTGTGTCCACCTCGACCAGCCTCCCAGGAAGCTCCGGGTGGCATCAGAAGGCATCACGAACACCCCGGCACGTCGGCCACTCACGCGTGGTCACCGCCAAGCCGAGAGCCACCGCTGGTCTTGACATTGGGGAGCTTGGAGCCGAGCCAGCCGGGCACGGCCTTCCTCCGCCACACCTTCCTCCTGCGACCGAGGAGCGGGGGTCCCAGGACAGGCCGAGCCGAGGGGCGTCGGGACCTGCCGCACAGCCACCCCAGCTCCCTCTGTCGCTGTCACTCCCTGCCCGGAATCTGCCACTATCACCTGACCCTTGGACCGAAGGGCCAGGCAGTCCTGTGCTGCCTCCTGCCACACACCCTCCCTCCTGGCCTCGGGGCGGAGCTGGGGGCTGCTGCCACCTGCCCCAGGGGAACCCCTAGGGTGCTCCCAGGGCTCAGGACCTTTGCCTCTCGAGCCTGCTGTTCTGATTCTGTGGGCAGAGACCCCCTTAGGGGTGGGCGACAGGATCCCCTCCCTCCAATCAATACAGCTCGACCGCCTTTGCCTCCAGAAGCCAGAGCTCACGCCCCTGGACGCTGGGGTCGGGGGCAGACAGAGCCCACACAGCCGGAGGACCACATTCCAGTCCCAGCTGTGCTAACACCACGGCTGCACTTGGCGTTCGGGTCTTTAAAGATCACGGTCCAGTAAGGCCTTTGCAGTGGCCCGAAGCCACGGTGACCGGTGTCCTGACAAGAAGACGTCAGGTGGTCCCCCCATAAAAGAAGTCAGTCCTGTCCTGGGATGTATTGTACAGCACGGGGACTGCCGTTAATAATACCGTTTGTCTATGTGAAAGTTGCTAAGAGAGCAGATTTTCAAAGTTTGCTTAAAAAAAAAAAAATCTGTAACTGTGTGAGGCGATGGATGTTACCTAGACCAGTGGTCGGCAAACTCATTAGTCAACAGAGCCAAATATCAACAGTACAACGATTGAAATTTCTTTTGAGAGCCAAATTTTTTAAACTTGAACTATATAGGTAGGTACATTGTTATTAACTTAATTAGGGTGCTCCTAAGGCTTAGGAAGAGCCACACTCAAGGGGCCAAAGAGCATGTGGCTCGCGAGCCGCAGTTTGCCGACCACGGAGACATATCACCACTTCACAATGCACACCCATATCAAGTCACGCAGCGCACCTGCGGCGAACATGAGCTTGAATGTCAGTGTCTGGATGTGTGGAAAAGGAGGCTGAGATGCAGACACACAGGGAGAAGACAGCCGTGGCTCACCCAGCGAGAGGCCTCAGGAGAAACCAGCCCTGCCGGCACCGTGACCCTGGACGTCCCGACTGCAGAAACAGGAGCAGGAAATCTCTGTGGCTTGGGCTCCCCCCTCCGTGGCGCCTGGTTATGGCCACCCCAGGGAACTCAGACAGACGATGATGATGCTAAAGGCCATGACAACTGCCTCGTGACTGCCTGGCCACCGGCCCAGCCGGCTCCCTGACCCGGGACGGACGGGGTGTGGCAAAGCCTGGTGCTGGAGGCTGGCCACGCCCAAGAGGGGAGGGGCCCCGTGTTCAGGGAAGGTGACCTAATGGCCTGCCTGTTCCACCACCAGGTTCCTCAGCCCACAGGGGAGTCCGTGGGCGTGGAGGGAAAACACCGCCCCTTCGTCACTCACCTCCCCGAACCTCTCAGGGAGACCCGGATGAGGGGCAGGCTCCTGGCCCCCAGCACCCCTGACATCGGGGCTGGAGGACCTCGGTTGGGAACTGGGGCCACTGTGTGCCTTGCAGGGTGGTGAGCAGCATCTCCGGCCTGTGCTCAACATGTGGGAGGAGCAGTACACAGCTCAGCTGCTGCAGCTGCTGCCACACGCCCCCGGGGCCCAATCCACCCCAGGGGAGAAGTGCTGCTCCCCTCCCCGTCCCCCCCCCCCCCCGTACCCTCTCGTTTAATCCCCACCGGAGGATACCTTTCCATTGATTTTTGGAGAGAGTGGAAAGGAGAAGGGTAGAGAGAGAAACATCGACGTGAGAGAGACAGATGGATTGGTTGC
Organism: Myotis nattereri; assembly: GCF_964212035.1. Taxonomy (NCBI): domain Eukaryota; kingdom Metazoa; phylum Chordata; class Mammalia; order Chiroptera; family Vespertilionidae; genus Myotis; species Myotis nattereri. Next base: position 26,897,944 of record NC_138095.1, on the reverse strand, counting down.
CTCCTGCACATGCCCCGACCAGGACCGGGGATCAAGCCTGCAACCAAGGTACGTGCTCTTGACTGGAATCGAACCTGGATCAGTCCGCGGACTGACATTCTATCCACTGAGCCAAACCGGCTAAGGTGAGAAATGCTGGTTTCAAAGAAACATCTGACCGAGGCCAGCCAGGGCCCCCGGTGTCACCAGAACCCGGAACCAGGACCAGCAGTGTGGCCTCCCTGTGTCCCCAGCCCTAATGGCCATTCACCCTTCCTGGCCCGGTGGGAGGGAGGCGCCTGGTGGTGAAGACGGCCGGCCCGGCAGGACGCACCGGGGCCAGGAGTGCGGGAAGGGGCTGCAGAGCCGGCCAGGCCAGGTGAACTCCTTTAGCCCCGAGCCTCGGCCGCCTGGGTGTGAACAGGGAAGGGGCCGGTCCCTGCGTCCCATCTGCTTCCGCTTCCTGTATCCCTGGGGCTTGTATCACGTCCTCACTGCCCCGGGAGCATCCGAAGAGCCTTCCTGGCCCTAGCCAGTGTGGTTCAGTGAATAGAGCACCAGCCTGAGGACTGAAGGGTCCTGGGTTCGATTCTGGTCAAGGGCACATGCCTGGGTTGCAGGCTCGATCCCCAGTAGGGGGCGTGCAGGAGGCAACTGATACATGATTCTCTCTCATCATTGATGTTTCTATCTCTCTCTCCCTCTCCCTTCCTCTGTGAAATCAATAAAAATATATGAGAAAGCAAAAAACAAAGAGCCTTCCTGGACTGCCAGCTTGCTTTGTGGCATCTTGTAAGTGTACACGAGCTAGGTGCATGTATGAACGTGCATGTGTGTGAGTGTGCACATGCATGTGTGTGCATGTGTGTGAGTGTGCACATGCATGTGTGTGCATGTGTGTGAGTGTGCACATGCATGTGTGTGCATGTGTGTGAGTGTGCACATGCATGTGTGTGCATGTGTGTGAGTGTGCACATGCATGTGTGCATACATGTGAGTGCATAGGCACTGTGTAGGAACCAGCCATTAAGATCTTGGCCAAGAGCCACTCTGGGAAATGACACCCAGGCGTCACACCCAGCCGCCTCCCTGAGCACACTGGGCGCGGCTCCTCGGGCAGGGCCTGGGGACACTCTGTGCCTGATGCTGACACTCCCTGCGCCAGCACCGTGTCTGGAGCAATAAGTGCTGCATGACGATTCCTGAGCCAGCAAACCCGCGATGGATGGATCTAGAACTCCACGCGGGCCGGTCAGTGCAGGTGAGGGTCTGAGGGCAGGAGTCTGGGGCGGGGGTGGGTGCCTGGGGCACAGGGAGAGTCTCCTCAAGGGACCTGAAGGTGGAGGAGGTCCTGTCAGGGAGAGAGAGCCCTCAGGGCAGTGGCGGGACAGGCAGGGGCCCTCCCGGGCTCAGGACTCCACCTGCTTCTCAGGCCCCTGAGGGTCCTTGCCTGTAGGAAGCCGAGGGAAAGAGTCAGCTAAGGGCTCAGGAAGGCGTCCAATCGGATCGCTGAGTGGCCTCGAGCCAGTTGCTTCACCTCTCTGAGCCTTGGTTTCATGTAAAATGGTGCAACTGGACGCTGGGTAAGAAGCCGCACAGGCAGGTGTGTGCCACACACCGGTTCCCCTCCCGTCTGCAGGTTTCGGCACAGGCCTCGGGCCCGAGGTCTTTAGAAATCACAAAAGCTTAAGTAAGAAGCCTTCTTGCAGCGGAGGCGCCGGCCCAGAGCAGCGGCAGGAAGAGCACACTCCTCCTGTGTTTAATCCTGGGGTGGAAATCACCCAGAAACAAGCTAAGCACAAGGGGGAGGGCCCTGCCATCAGGGGCGAGGGGACCAGAAAGACAGAGGTGCAATCTGCCCCAGGGGCAGGGGTCTTCTCACGAAGGAAGGGCCCGGCCGGTGTGGCTCAGTGGTTGAGCCTCCACCTATGGACCCGGAGGTCAGGGTTCGATTCCCGGTCAGGGCACATGCCCTGGTCACTGGCTCGATCCCCAGTGTGGGGCGTGCATGAGGCAGCCGATCCAGGACTCTCTCCCATCATTGATGTTTCTCGCTTTCCCTCTCCCTTCCTCTCTGAAATCAATAAAAGTATATATTTTTTAAAATGACTGTGGTCGAATGGGTGGGGTCGTCAGCACCCCCTCTGGTAAGAGGGAGCAAGTGCATTTGTGGGCGTCTCTCCTGCTCAGCACCCATGTGGGGGCCGCCCCCACAGGTCCGAGCATGAGCTGCCCACCTCCTCCACGGGGGGCTGACAGCTCCCTGCACCAGCAGGCGGTCCCTGTGCCCGATGAAGGGAGCAGAAAGGAGTTTTAACGACCGACATCCAACCTTAGCTGCTCCATCACTTGCCGGTCCCCTGCCCCTGAGCGGAGGGACTGGGCTTCCGGAGCCTCTGGGACAAGGACAGCTGCCCGCTGCCTGGGACTCACCGCTTTGGCGGACTCCAGGGCGCCCGAGGCCAGCGCATCCCGGCTGCCCCTGCCCTTGCTGCCCAGGTGGGGCGAGGAGGAGGGCGAGTCATCGATGTAGGGCAGTCCGTCCTGGTGTCGGCGCTGCTCCTCCGCCTGGTCCGCGGCGCAGCCGTATCCAGGCGGCGTTCCGAAGGACGTGTCTGTGTGTGAGAGAGGTGGCCTGTGTCAGAGACGGGGGTTGGGGGGGGACAGGGCACACTGAAGGGCCGACGACATCCCACCTGTCCCAGCAGGGGCCCAGCTGACACCATCTGCCACCTGCAGGCACCAAACAGGGACCTCAGGCGCACGGACCTCACCTTCACAAGCGCCTGGCCACAGACCCCGGGGCGCGCAGGGGACGGACAGCAGCTGCGCCCAGACAGTATGAGACTGGGCTTCCGGACGCCGCCTGGGACACATGCTCCTTATCCCGGGAGGGGCCCTGAGCCATCACAGACAGGCGGACCCCGAATGCTAGTGTTTTGCCGTCAGGAACAGTCCCTCAGACGCCTGTCCGTGGGGGTGTGACAGGGTGGAGAGCCAGCACGGTGGCCCGGTGCAAGCCACGGCCACCCCACGCCGCACCCCACATCCGCCGGGCCCGCCCACCCGGACCCCCATCAGAGCGCCTATGAGGACGGAGAGCGGCTCACCCCACAACACGGTCCCCCTCCTGGGGACTGTCTCCATCAGAGGGCAGTCCCTGCCTCCCAGCTGAAGCCACGCGGCTTCCTTCCCCCCAGGCTGAGTCCTAAAGCCACACCCTGGGGCTTTCTGTAGCTCTGCTCCCAGACCCCGCGCCAGGACGTCGCCCCACAAGGCCCCGCCTGCTCCAAGCCCACAGGAGGGCCCCTTCTGGGCTCCACAGGCACGTTCACGGCCCACGGGGTTCCCGAGAGGTCGCGCTGATTGGGTCATGTCCCCCGATGACATCACTCCCGTCATGACTCACCTGCACACAGCCCCACCTTAGGGTCATCGCCACGGGCGCCTCTGCAGTGATCACTCACCCGCTTCCAACTTCCGCCCCCTTCCACCCCCCCCCCCCCGCCACCCTGGGCTCCGGCCCCGGGTGCTGCTGGTGCCCACGCCACCCACGGACTTGAGAGCTGACCCAGCAATCCCGGGGGGGCAGGGGACATCCCTTTCCGTTCTTTCCACATGCGCAGCGGGAGGAGCGGTGGCCGGAGCGGCCTGGTGGTCACCGCAAGCTCAGAATGGCCAGCGTGCTGGGTGACGCCTCTGCCCAGCCACGGGGCCCACGGACGGCCAGTCTCCGCTGCCTCCCACGCCTCTGCCACTCCCGGCAGGGCACACACGGCCCAGCAGGTGTCCCGAGCCTTGGCTACAGGCCAGCGATACCTGGGGAGCTTTGAAAACAATACAGCCGGCCCCCGGCCAGGGTGGCTCAGTGGATAGAGCATCGGCCTGCAGACTGAAGGGTCCCGGGTTCGATCCCCAGTGGGGGGGGGGCGTGCAGGAGGCAGCCGATCCATGATTCTTCTCATCTCTGATGTTTCTCTCTCTCCCTTTCCCTTCCTCTCTGAAATTCATGAAAAATACAAAAAGAAATAAAAATAAAATGCATAACTCTTTTTTTTTAAAAAAATACTTTTATTGATTTCAGAGAGGAAGGGAGAGGGAGAGAGAGATAGAACCATCAATGATGACAGAGGATCACTGACCGGCTGCCTCCTGCACGCCCCCCACAGGGAAGGAGCCCACAGCCCGGGCCTGTGCCCTGACCGGGAATCGAACCCTGATCTCCCGGTTCATAGGTCGACACTCAACCACTGAGCCACACCGGCCGGCCGGATTGTTCATTTTAAAGTGTTCAGTTTTATGTATCATTTCACCTACAAACCCGCTCCCCTCCCCCGCAACGAACACACATCTGTTTTCCTCTCTTCAACAAGGAACCCAGGACCTAGTCCAGCTGCTTCCTGAGGACCCAGAGCACCGTCTGCACAGACGTCAGAGCTGCTGGCACCACGACCGTGGGCCACCCCCGGGCAGGGGGCGCGGCCGCCCTTGCCGAGTGATCAGGTTGGTTTCTGCTTTCCCCTGGCAGCTGCACCAAGTGGGTCAAAACCCTTCATCCCGGTGAGTCACTGCGCCTGGGCGAGAGGCCTGCCTCTCCAGCCCTTGGTTCTGTGGGAGAAGAAGGGGCACAGGGAGCACCCCGGACCCTGGCACCTTTCAGCCTTCATGCCGTCACCCCAACAAGGACATCACCAGGTCAGCACGGGAAGCCCCGCTGCTGGGGCAGGGGGAGGTCACGGTCCAGATGAGAGTGTGTCACACAAGGCCCGAGGCCGGTCAAATCCTCCCAACGGGCCAGGAAATACCAGCGGGGAGGGCCGCACCCCTCCGCCCACCGCCCGCGCCCCAGCTCGCCGGGCAGCCCTAGATGCCCCGAGCGAGGCCGAGTCTCCGGGGAATGCTGGCGGCCGAAACACAGCTCCTCCCGCTCAGGGTTTGGGTTCCAGCTGGTTGTAGGGAGACTGAGTCACTAGGTCAACTCTGCCAGCCACTTTTTTTCCTTTTCATCTTTGTTGTTGAAAGTATAGGAAGTACACAGGTCCTCCTTTCCCCCCCATTAACCTCTTCCAGCCGCTCCCATCCTCCTCCCTCCCCCACCCCAGGCCTTCACCACCCCACTGTCTGTGTCCAGGGGTGATGCATAGATGCAGACAAGTCTATTGGTTGATCTCGTCCCACCCACCCTCCCCGCCTTCCCTCTGAGGTTCAACAGTCTGTTCATGCTTCTATGACTCTGGGGTGACTTTTTCTTTTTTTAATCATCACCTGAGGATATCTTCCCATTAATTTTTAGAGAGTGGAAAGGAGAGGGAGAGGCAGAGAGAGAGAGAGAGAAACATCGATGTGCAAGAGACACACATTGATTGGTTTCCGCCCACACGGGCCCCAACCGGGGCTGGGATTGAACCTGCAACCGAGGCACATGCCCTTGCCCAGAATCGAACCCGGGACCCTTCAGCCCACAGGCCAGTGCTCTATCCACTGAGCCGACCCGGCCAGGGCTGCCAGTGACTTTTAGCGCTAAGACGGGGTGACCCCAGGATGGGCAGACAAGGACCCCCCATCAGCATCCAGATGTTGCTAACGGACCTTCTAGGGCCTCCAAGGGCCTCCTCCTGTGCCTAAAGACCCCAGATCCTCCAGAGGGAGAGATTACTTATGCTCTGGGTCGGGCTGGGTCTGCAACGAGCTGGTGCCAGGGCAGGGCGGGCCGAGGCGGAACCGCAGCCGGAAAGAGCTGCAGCCTTGGGCGTGGGGTGACGTCATTATTATTTTTATTATTTTTCAGCACCTCCCGGAGCCTGCAGCAACGGGGCTCAGGGCGATTTCTGAAGGCACTTGGTCCCAGACAAGCAAACGGATGCATTTACTGAGCACCCGTTTAGTCAAGATGCGCAACGCCGCTACTGCACGCCGGGCAGCATGCTGGGTACATGGTGTGAGGACCACAGACCCAGCCGCAGCCCGGGAGCCGGCAGCATCCCAGGAGTCACATGACACGTGCATCACAGCGAGTCCACCCATGAGAGGCAGCTGGGCTTGCAGGCAGGGCAGCCGAGACCACCTCCCCGGGGAAGTGACCACAGAGACTTAACGGAGGAGAGGGAGGCAGGAATAGGATCCTCACCAGGAACCAACCAGGCTGGCATGGCTGGCGTGGCTCAGTGGTTGAGCATCGACCTATGAACCAGGAGGCCGCGGCTCAATTCCCGATCAGGGCACATGCCCGGGGTTTTGGGCTCGAACCCCAGTAGGGGGCATGCAGGAGGCAGCTGATCCATGATTCTCTCTCATCACTGATGTTCCTTTCTCTCTCTCTCCCTCTCCCTTCTTCTCTAAAATCAATAAAAATATATTTAAAAATATAAAAATAAAATAAAACCAACCAGGCTGGCAGCCTTATCTCAGACTCGCAGCCTCCAGGACTGTCAGAAAGAAGTGTCGGCTGTGAGCCCCCAGCCGTGGGGTTTGCTGAGACAGGCCCACTCCGCCTTCGCTGGTTCCCAGGCCTGGTCCTTTCTGTGGGAGGCATGAATGCAGGGATGGGCCAGGGGGAGTCAGGGTCTCCCCGGGGGAGAGGGAGCCGCTTTCGGGCTGGTGTTCCGGCCTTGGAGCGGCACAGCTCCGGCTCAGTCCTGGGGGCCAGCCTGCAAGTCTCACCCCCACCCTATTCCTGGGTCGCCCCAATCTACGGCGCTCTTGAAAGGGCCACTGGCTTACTCGCTTCTAGACGCAGAGGGGAAGGCACCGTGATGCCAGCCTGAACTGGGGGCGCTGAGACCCCCGCGGGCAACACACGGCCGTGGGAACAGGTACTGCCCAGGTGCAGAGCCTCGAGCACTTACACCTCCCCAAGGAGCCCCTGGCACCTCCTTTCACAGAGGAACGCTGAAGCAGCGTGCCCTGAGCTTGTTGGGGATCCACATGGGCAGGCCCCCTCCTGGAGCCTCGGGGGGTGCAGGGGGGCTTAGCCACACCCTGAGCTGGATCCCCCACTTCTGGCATCCTGGGTGTGAGCTGAGGCGGGGGGTGGTGATGGGGTGAGACCGGGTGATTTGCACCAGAATTCTGAGAGGCACCAGATGTGAGCGGGCGTGAACCGCCAGGACCGGCCGGAGGTGGTGGGGTTCAGAGCCTAGGCTGACGCGGGTTTTCCCTGGACAATCTTCTGTGCTCAAGGATCAAGCGGCCGGAGCACCCCAGCCTGAGGGACGCGTTTGGAAAGGGAAACACGATTCCTCTGCTCCCAGCCGCCCCTCCCAGCCTGCAGGGCCTTCACCCATCCCTGCATCTCCCAGGCCCGGCTGAGGCGGGGCCTTTCATCTTGATGTTCCCACCCGTGAAATGGGGATAATGGCGCTCCACCCCCGCACGCGAGCCGAGGAAGGACGCGTCCCGAAGCGCAGGTCTCGTAACTCCGGGAAGCCCTGGCTACTGCCATGGTCCAGCCTGACAGTCACGGGCTCTGTCGCTCCTCCCCACAAAACCCCACGACTTCCTCCAGCCGGCTTCTTCCTCCCAGGCAGCTGTGCTCTCTACTCCCGTGGACCGCTCTACGCGCCCAGGGGATCCCATCTGCTGGCCCACCCACCCCAAAGCCCACCAGGCCCCCCCCCCCCCTCAGAGGCCCAAAGCGGGTCAGTGGATAGAGCGCCGGCCGGCAGATCCAAGGGTCCCGGGTTCGATACCGGTCAAAGGCACCTGTTTGGTTGCAGGCTCCTCCCTAGCCCGGGCCCTGGGTGGGGCTCCCGCTGGAGACAACCCCTCGATGTGTCTCTCTGTCTTTCCCTCTCTCTTCCACTCTCCCTAAAAAGCAACAGAAAAATATATCCAAGGGTGAGGATTTAAAAACAAATCGGCAGGAGCAGTACCCGCCCCCCGCCTCCAGGGCCTCAGAGTCTGCTGGCCACAGGGTTTCCGTGGAGCGAGCACAGGGCCTTGAACACAGCCGAGGAACCACCGGAAAAGAAGCCGCGAGGAGCTCGGCGCAGACGCACGCGGAAACGGAGGACCAGCCTCTGCTCTGGACCTGAAACTTGAAACTGTCATGTGGGCATTAGCACCGACGGCGATAATCCCGGTTGTCATCGCGGGGTGACGGCTTGGACAGGCCCCACGCTCACTCCCCAGCTGGCCAGGCGCCCATCCTCCTCCCCCCGCCTGGCACAGCTGTCACACGCCCACTCGGCACCATCCCTGCCACCTGCCCCATCAGGAGAGCAGGTCCTGACAAAGGTGCTGGGTTCTTTTTTTTCTTTTAAATATATTTTTATGGATTTCAGAGAGGAAGGGGGAGGAGAGAGAGACAGAAACATCCATGATGACAGAGAATCATTGACTGGCTGCCTCCTGCACGCCCCCTACTGGGAACGGAGCCTGCAACCCAGGCATGTGCCCTTGACTGGAATCGAACCTGGGACCCTTCGGTCCGCAGGCTGATGCTCTACCCACTGAGCCAAACCGGCCAGGGCAGGTGCTTGGCCCTGAAGGTGCCTTGGGGAAAAGTGAGTCCTCCAGGGACAGCCTCAACCCGTGGGCAGGGCGGTGTAGGCACTACTCCGCAGGTCGCCCTGGGCCCGCCAGGTGTTGCCACCCCAGGAGGAGGCCACCCCTCGAAAATCACGTGATCCGGGCCATCTGGCAAGGCTCCCAGAGGCATCCGACACCAGCTCCCAGGCGGTGCTTGCCCCAGAAACACCCCACACGGAAGGGTAACAGCGTGGCTCACCTGGTCACCTGCCCGGCACTCACGCTGGGAGGCTGGCACTTCACACAGGTCCTGTTAAAGGCACAGCATATGAGCCCGGCTGGTGTGGCTCAGTGGTTGAGCATGGACCTACGAACCAGGAGGTCACAGTTCGATTCCCGGTCAGGGCAGATGCCTGGGTTGCGGGCTCTGTCCCAGTGTGGGGTGTGGAGGAGGCAGCTGATCCGTGATTCTCACTCCTCACTGATGTTTCTCTCTCTCCCTCCCTCTCCCTTCCTCTCTGAAATCAATAAAAATGTATTTTTAAAAAGAAAAATAGCCGAGACCGGTTTGGCTCAGTGGATGGAGCGTCGGCCTGCGGACTGAGGGGTCCCGGGTTCGATTCCGGTCAGGGGCATGTGCCTGGGTTGCGGGCATATCCCCAGTGGGGGATGTGCAGGAGGCAGCTGGTCGATGTTTCTCTCTCATCGATGTTTCTGACTCTCTATCTCTCTCCCTTCCTCTCTGTGAAAAACCAATAAAATATATTTTAAAAAAATAAAAAATAAAAAATAAAAAGAAAAATAAAGGCACAGAATTTGAGCTCACACTTCCAGGACAGGCCCGGAGAGAATGAGGCCAATCCCCGTCCCTCAGGACCTGGGCCGCTGCCCACTGCCTGAGGTCACTGCCCGGGGCCCTCTGACCTCCTGAGCGGGCACAGAATCCGCCCCGCAGAGCAGAGCCGTGGAGACCCAGCTGATCGCACCCCATGGCAGCGTCTGGCACACAGCGGGCACCGACAGGCAGCCGTCAGTCCTCTCTTGGTCCTCGTGAAGGGCAGGAACCGAGGGCTCTGCGCTCTGTCCCTCGGATCCTTCCGGAATAAATGCTTTCTGTCTTCCTGAGGTCACTCTTGGCCGGGCAGGTGTGAGTTTCCCTGTCCTCACATGATGTGCGCTCAGCTCTTGGCCGGCGGGTGGGGGTGTCCCTAGGAAAAGTGGGGCAACCTAGCTGCCCCCGGACCACCTCAGAGCCAGCAGCTTTCCCCCATCCCTTCTGTGAAGAGGCTGCATGAGTCAGCACCGTAGCAGCGGTGAAGACAAACATCCCCTCGCTCCCCACGCTGCTCGGCCATGGCGCACGGTGGTGCTGCAGGGGAGAGACGAGGGGGGAGAGACTGCTATGCTTGCAGCCACAGGGAACCAGACAGCAGGGCGCAAAGAACCCGCCTGGAGGGACTTGCTTTTCTGCAGGAAATGGGAGAACCCGAGAGCACTGGGGCGGTGTGGGAGAGGCATCTGACCGCCCGGGGGGGACACACTGGGCCTCTGGCCACCATCCTCCGCGGCCTCGGGGACTCGACCCCCACAGGCACCGACCTTGCCCTCGAACTCGAGGGGGAGGTACTCTGAGGTGTCCCTCCCTGAGAAATCTGACGCAGGCACAAACCCACTCGCTTCATTTCCAGAGAGACCCATGACTCACCAGCGACACAACACGGCCCTTCGGTGAGGCCTTGGGACTCACAGGCCTGGCACGGACGCACGGCCTCGCTGCCCTGTGACGTCCCCTTCACAGGAGAAGCCCTGACCCCCTGGGTGTGCACCCCATCCTCGTCCCGGGGGGCGGGCTCAGCGCTTCCTGGGGACTCAGAGCCCCAGAGCGGCTGCGGGAGTGGAGCCGAGCCTGTTCTCAGGCCCACGCGGTTCTCGCCTTCACCGTGGCTCAGAAATCAAGAGTCCTGAGTACGAGGTGCTACCGAGCCAGGAAAGGCGACACTGACTTTTGCCAACCGGCCCCTTGAACAGGGTCAAGCTGTGTCCACTCCCCGTCTCCCCCGCACTCCCACCCGCACTCCCACCGGCACCGGGCCACCCGCAGCCTGCCCAGCACTCAGGCTGGGCCCTGGGCCCGCGTGCTGGCTCACACACAGGGCTCTCGCTCACCCCAGGCTGCCTCCTGCCTTTGCAGGTGTAGCTCCCACAGTTCCCCTCGCGTGCCCTGCAGCCCAACCAGACGGGGCCCCCTCGAAGCACCGTTCTCAGCCTTGAATCACACCCTCTCTCCATCACATGGCTTCCTTGGGCCTCAGAATTCTACTGATACATTTTTTTAAAATATGTTTTTACTGATTTTAGAGTGGAATGAGAGAGAATCATGGACCGGCTGCCTCCTGCATGCCCCACACTGGGGATGGAGCCCAAAACCCAGGCATGTGCCCTGACTGGGGATCGAACCCTGACCTCCTGGTTCATAGGCTGACGCTCAACCCCAGAGCCACGCCGGCTGGGCCCACCAATTCTTCAGAGCCTGCCACTCCAGTCACCCTTCCCCGATGCGATGTTACCTGGTGCCCGCGCTCCCTCCCTCGCCTTGGGGCCCCACTCCAGGATCTTTCTCCCACTCGCGGGGTGTCAGAGCCTCTTCAATTTCCACCGACTTTAGAACCTGCATCCTGAAAAGCCAGAACCGTCCTCGGCTGGTCAGATGCTTCTCAGGACGGGCTGTCCCTCATCAGGCCACTGACCACACAGGGCCCATGGACCATAGGTGGACAGACCAATCCCCTCCCCACGTACTCAACGCATGTGCCAGCCCAGGGCCCAGATCAAAAGAAACACCCACCCACCCACACACACACCCACCCACACACCCACCCACCCACCCACACACACACCCACCCATACACCCACCCACCGACACACAGGAGTGCCAGGAAACACGCGACGAAAGGGAAAGACAGAGAGAAACATCCATGTGAGAGACACATCTTTTCTAAAGCCGGTGACACGCAGTAAACCTTCCGCTCTCGCTCTCCGGAGAGCCCCGCTGTGCCCGGACGCTGCGAAGACGCTCACACAGACGGCCCGCAGCTGCCATCGAGGGCACGGACCTGGGTTGCAGGCTCCTTCCCGGGCCCGGGCCCTGGTCGGGGCACGTGCAGGAGGCAACCCCTCGATGTGTCTCTCTCACATCGATGTTTCTCTCTGTCTTTCCCTCTCTCTTCCACTCTCCCTAAACACCGATGGGAAAATATCCTCGGGTGAGGATTGAAAATAAACAAACTAGGGAATGAGCTAAGATCCGAGTGAATAAACAGCAGCGAGTCGCTGGACGAGGAGCTCAGTATCCGGGGGCCGAGCGGCCTTCGGACAGACGGGGCTGCGCCGGGAGCAGGCAGCCAGGCGGGGCCTTGGGGGAGCCAGGTCGGGCTGAGGAAGAGGATGAGAGACCCTAAGACTCACGCTTCTCCCTCTGAGAGGGGCATCCCTGTGGGCGGGGGTGGGGGCATAACTCCCGGGCCACGTGCTGCCCGAGCCGGCAGAGGGCGCAGGGTCCGAGCATCCAGGGGAGGACGGCTGTGCATTCCTGCCGGATTCCACGCCTGCTCTGCGCAGCCGTGGCCAGGGGCGGGGGAGCACAGCCTCCCCGCAAGGCAGCCTGAGTCCCTGGGGCCTCTCAGCACCTAGGGTCCACCCAGCACATGCTGTTGCTTCCCGTGCAAAAATCCAGCAGGGAAATCATCGCAACCCCCTCCCCCCCTGGCTGGTGTGGCTCAGTGGATAGAGCATTGGCCTGCAGACTGAGGTCCCAGGTTTGATCCCGGTCAAGGGCACATGCCCGGGTTGCGGGCTTGATCCCCAGTGAAGGGCGTGCAGGAGGCAGCCAATCAATGGTTCTCTCTCATCATTGATGTCTCTCTCTCTTTCCCTTCCTTTCTGAAATCAATAAAAATATATTTGAAAAAAAAACCCAAAACGCCTCCTTCCCCATTCCTAAGCACCTAGGGACCCTACTGCTAGTCCCACCACAGCCCTACACGTGCCTGGCCCACTCCCATCCGACACGTGGAAAAGCAGACGCCGAGAGCAGTAACTCCGCACCTGACACCACCTGCTCCACCAGACAGTTCCGGACCCTGTGCTCCCCACTCCCCCGGGGAGCCGCACCAGGGGGCAGCAGGAACCCCAGACCACTGTGGGGCACATTCCTCGAAGGATTGCTATGTGTCCCTAACAACTGCAGGGAGTGGTGGCACTCTCGGGAATGACAGCTGGATGCAGGGCTGGGACGGGGCTGCTGGGGAGGCAGGCCTGGCATGCAGGAGGGCAGGGGGGAGAGGGGGAGCACCCTCTGGGGTCCTCCAGCCAGGAATCCCGGATGCTGCCAAAGGTCTCCATGTATTTGTGGCCTGAAGCCTTTTTCCCTTGGAAACATGGGCAGGAACTTTAATTTGCAGACAGCTGTACCTGCTTTTTAAAAAAAACATATTTTTTAAAATATACTTTTATTGATTTGAGAAAGGGAGAGGAGAGAAAGAGAAACAGTGATGAGAGGGAATCATAGATGGGCTGCCTTCTGCATGCCCCCTACTGGGGAGCAAGCCCGCAACCCAGGCATGTGCCCCGACCGGGAATCGAACGCAGGACACTTTCGTCTGCAGGCCGGCGCTCTATCCACTGAGCCAAACCGGCTGGGGCGGCTGTACCTTCTTGCAAGGAACTCTTGAGTCAGACAGACCATGGCACCAATGCAAGGGCCTGGCGCAGAGCAGACATCGCAAACACTAGGATATGCCGCGGGGCGGAGGGAGGCGCTTCTGCAGCGCCACAAACTGGAAGGCGCTCTGGCTCTTTGGGGTCAAAGCCAGGAGGGCCCTGGAGCGCGGGCCAGGCTCAGGGATTGGGGCGGGGGGTGGGGGCTGCAGGGAAGTGCCCGGGGAAGGCGGAGGTGCCCCACACAGGGCGGACCCTCAGAGTGATGTCTAAGGGCGGCCCGTCCCCGGGAGCAGGGCCACACAGGCAGGAGCCTCATGAGACAGTCGAGCCTTCCAGAGTTCTCAGGTGCAAGAGTCGCCCAGAAACCGCATCTCCAGGAACTCAGGACCCGGAAAGTTCTAAGGGGATTCAATATTGACCTGATACGACCAGCAAACGGTCTGTTTGGGGAGGTGGTGGGGGGAGAACTGCTAAGCCAGAAAGGTCAAAAGGTGTTCTCCAGGGCCCTCGCCCGTGTGGCTCAGTGGATAGAGCACGGGCCGGCGGACTGAAAGGTCCCGGGTTCATTTCCGGTCAAGGGCACGGATGTTGGCTGCAAGATCCCTGGCCCTGGTCGGTATGTCTGCAGGAGGCAACCAGTCGGTGTGTCTCTCTCACATCGATGTTTCTCTCTGTCTTTCTCTCTCTCTTCCACTCTCTCTAAACATCAATGGAAAAATATCCTCGGTGAGGATTAACAAAAATAAAAGAGAGAGAGAGAGAGAGAAAAGAAAAAAAGGTGTTTCTTCAGGGATCATCGAGACCAAGCAGCTGAACACCAAGCATCGAACATACCCTGGAAAATAGTTTATCCTTCCCAACGCGCTCTCCAGATGGGAATTTCTCACATTCCTTGACAGCTTATCCCGTGTTTAGCCATGCTTGCAGTCAAGATGCTCCCCCATCTGTCCCACGGGGCAGCCTGGACGCCGGCTAATTCCACCCTCCGTTCGAGGGCTGGGCCCCAGGGCAGCCTGGTCCTGCCGCCTCCCACTCGGATTCCCAGCTGGGTGATATGCGGGAGGCATACCCTCGGAACCTCCGCTGGCACCTGGGGATGACGGGACCCAGTTGTTTTGAGACTGACTGTGACGGACCTACTGCTTGCTCCTGGCGCACAGTAGGTCCAGAAAGTGGTAGCCACCAATAGCCAGGGGCACCGGTTAGCCTGTGTCTCTAGGCTGTAACAACCCGCATCTTTGAATATTTTCTGAAAGGCTCTATTTTATTTAATTTTTGTTTTGTTTGTTAATCCTCACCTGAGGATATTATTCCATTTATTTTTAGAGAGAGTAGAAGAGAGAGTGAGAGACAGAAACATCGATGTGAGAGAAACACATCGATTGGTTGCCTCCTGCACACGCCCCGGCCAAGACCCGGGCTGGGAAGGAGCCTGCGACCGAGGTATGTGCCCTTGACCGGAATCGGACCTGGCAGGCCGACGCTCTATCCACTGAGCAACACTGGCCAGGGCTATCCGACTTTATTTATTTATTTATTTAGTTAATAAATATATTTTATTGATTTTTTACAGAGAGGAAGGAAGAGGGCTAGATTGTTAAAAACATCAATGAGAGAGAAACTTCGACCAGCTGCCTCCTGCACACCCCCCACTGGGGATGTGCCCGCAACCAAGGTACATGCCCTTGACCAGAATCGAACCCGGGACCCCCTTCAGTCCACAGGCTGACGCTCTAGCCACTGAGCCAAACCGGTCAGGGCTATCCGACATTTTTTTAAAAGACAATCGATGGGGATGGAGAGCAGGTCACCAGCTGCAGGAGGCGAGGAGGGTTGTGTGATTACAAAGAGGGTTTTCTCGGAGTGATGGAGTATTAATTGCATCCTGACTACGACGGTGGCTCCAAAAGAAACACGTTAAAACTCACAGAACTGCCCTCCCAGCCCGAGAAGTCAGTTTTACGGCGTGACGATGTTAAAAATAAAGAAATACCGTTTAAAAAATGAACAACAAAATGAAATGAAAGAGCGACTCTGGGCCTTGGGGGAAGACTGTGTCTGAAGGGAAAGCGCCCGGCAGCCGGGCGGACGCGCTGAGCGGCCTCCGGTGCCTCCAACAGCACAGGCTCCGGGAGGAAGTGAATCACCGTGGAGCCCAGGGAGGAGGCCTGCGTGGCTGCTGCCGGTGCCCGCCCCGCCCCGCCCCGCCCCGCCCCGCCCCGCGGAGGGTCCTCCCCCTTCAGCGGGGCCTCCGGGGCCTGAGGACGGAGCAGGATGTGGGCCAGGGAGCGTGCCAGGCTGGTTGGGGAGTTTGTGTGTGTCGGTTTCTACCCGCCTATTTCCAGAGGATCGGAGGCAGGCGGCCTCCAGAAACAGAGCAGGGTAAAAGCAAGCACCGAGAATGTGCGGGGTGTGTGACCGCATTCACATGCCAACGGACCACGCTGTGGCCCCCACACGCCCTGGTGGCAAAGGCCGGAAAAGGGGGCGAGCCTGGGATGAGCGCTGCTGTCGGTTGCGTGGGGGAGGTGGGGCGCAGGACCACGGGGCACTGTGGACTCCGGAGGTCCGTGATCCGCCCCCCGACCCAGCCGCCCCACCTTGCTGGCGCATGCTGCGATGCATGATGGCAAGAATGGCCTGCTAACCAGAGGTCAAAGGTGAGCAGCACAGTCTGGGTCATCTCAGCCTCCTCCAGACCCACAGCGGTTTCCCCCAAATCCAGGTCCTGGACAGCTCCCAGCACAGGCTGGGCAGGAGGGCATCAGGCCGAGCCCTCAGACTCCCGGGTGGGCGGGCAGGGGAGCCTGGGGTCTGGGCCCTGCAGTCCGGCCTCTGGCCTCGCACACGCCCTCCACCTGGCCTGCTCAGCCCACTGCCGGAGGGATGTGAGGGGCAGGGAGGGGTCCACCGAGCGAGCGGGCCGGGGTGCATGGAGAGGAAATCCCAAAATAATCACAATTGCGCTCCTCTGGGCCCGGGTGACGACTCGGCGTTGGGGTTTCTATGGAAACGCAAGAGGGGAACCAGCCCAGGAAAGCCCGACACCGAACCGGTTCGTTTACAAGGACACACAGCCCTGGCCGGTGTGGCTCAGTGGATAGAGCCTCGGCCTGCGGACTGAAGGGTCCCGGGTTCGATTCCAGCCCAGGGCACACACCCAGGTTGCAGGCTCAGTCCCCAGGAGGGGGCGTGCAGGAGGCAGCCGAGCCATGATTCTCTCTCATCACTGATGTTTCTCTCTCTCCCTCTCCCTTCCTCTCTGAAATGGACACACACATGGGGGGGGGGGGATGATGGGGTGACCGCAGTACTGCTCAGGGCAGGCTCGGCCGCCTCCCACTGGGGCACGCCCTCCCTGAAGCTGCCCAGTGAGCTGCCCCTGATGCCAGGCCTGCTCGCCAGGTCTCCGAGGCTGTCCCCATGGCTTGTGGCTGGGAGGACCAGAGACGTCAGTGAGAACGCGGGACTCCAGCCCCCTCCGGCCCCAGGCCTCCCAAGGGCTGCCGTGCCAGGTGTGGGAGGGCGTCTCCAGGTGGGTGGAGGCATTGCAGGGGGCAGCGGGTGGGGGGTGGGCTCTCCTTCACGCCTCTGCCCTCCCCTGGGAGAAGGGGGCTCCTCACTCACAAGGTCACTCAGAGGGGACTCTGACCCACCCAGGGCGCACGCGGAAGCTGAGCTTTATTTTTTTATTTTGATTTTTTAAAAAACATATTCTTTTTAAAAAAATATATTTTTACTGACTTCAGAGAGGAAGGGAGAGGGAGAGAGAGAGAGAAACATTGATAGTGAGAGAGATTCATTGATTGGCTGCCTCCTCCACGCCCCCTACTGGGGATCGAGCCTGCAACCTGGGCCTGCGCCCTTGACGGGAATCAAACCCGGGACCCTTCAGTCCGCAGGCCAACGCTCTATCCACTGAGCCACACTGGCCATGGCCGGAAGCTGAGCTTTAGAAGAAATGGTGTCCACGCTGTGTCCCACCCAGACCGCCAGGCAGGGCAGCGGCCACTTCCCCCTGGACCACAGTGACACGGGCAGGTGTGCACAGTCTACACGCACAGTCAAGCACAGAAATGCCCGTCTGAAAACCCAGCTCTGAGAGCCCAGGGACCAGAGGGGTGGCGGGCAGCAGGAGCGACTGCGGCGGGGCAGCCACAGAAGGCGCCCGGGACCGGCGCCACGCCCGGCTTCCTGTTGTGGCCTCGGGGCCTGCGTGTGCCGCTCCGCCACCCGCTTCCTTTAACCGCGTGGAAGGGAGAGATAACCCGGCCCCGGCCGGCGGCCAAGATAAGGCACCTCCTGTCGCTCCCCTTGACGGGCACCCCAGGCACCAGCCTGCAGCCCCGGGAAAGGCAGGAAGGGGCGGCTCCCGGAGGCAGGGCTGAGGCAGGCTTTGCTGGGGGGAAGGAGGGATGGGCGGAGGGGAAGGGCCAGCCCCGCCTGGAGGAGGCCGCAGCCCTGGCCGCTCTGTGCGGGAGGGAGGCTGGGGGAGAACCACGGGCCGTTGGGGTCGGGCCACAGAACCTGCGATCTCGTGGCCGGTGTCACACCCCCACTGTGCGCTGGGAGGGCGGAGCCATGGCGGGCTCCTCACCAGCTGGGATCTGGGGGTTCGTGGACCCCGTCCACCTGGCCGCTCCTTGGGCCCGCCTCCCAGCGCCATCGGGGCCCTGCCAGTGCTCTCACTTCGTCTCAGGGCACGCGCGGGGGCCGCCTGATGGTGTATACTCGTTGCTTCTTCACTTTCTCTCCTCGCCCTGGATTATTTTTAAAAGACTAGGTTTCCTGTTTTCACCGTCTGGCTGGCCGGCCCCGTCCGTCCGTCCGTCATCGCGGCCATTAGGGCAGCGGCCGGGCTGGCGCGGACTGGCACGCTGCAGGCCTCCGGGCTCCGTGGTAACGAGGGATTAGCCGCCCCGCGCCCCGCACCAGCTGGCCGCTCAGTAAACACCACTTCCTCCCACGCTGGGCCGGGCTCTGACCTCTCCCACGGGCAAGGGGCCTCTTAATGAAGCGAGGAAGCAGGCGATTCATCCCGGCTGCTGACAGCCCCCTACCCTCCGCGCGGGATCATTCCAGGACAGAGAAAACAGCCCTCCCAGCAGGTGCCTGGCCTGGCCTCCGCTCCGCGCCCCTCCCCTCCCCTCCCCGCTCTGGCTCTGAACCAGCCGCGGGGCCTGGCCACTAGCCAGCTGCCCGGGCCGAGAGGATCAAGGGCCACCACATCTGCCCGTTACTGTGGCCCGAGTGGGCAGCGTGCTCTCAGGTAGTTCCAGCCATCACTGCCCAGGCTGACGGGCAGCGGGGCTGGCTGCCGAGGCCTCACCTCTGCCCCAGGACAGCACAGCCTTCCTCACCGTCACCCCCCAAACCAGGAGGTCTCAGGCCCCACGGAGGGGTACAGTAGGGGAGGGGGAGTGCCACCAGCTTCCTCTGCCTTACACGCTGGGGATCTCACAAATCTCACCCGATGGCCCTGGCCAGTGTGGCTCAATGGATAGAGCGTCGGCCTGCGGACTGAAGGGACCCGAGTTCGATTCCCGGTCAGGGCACATGCCTAGGTTGCGGCTCCATCCCCAGTAGGGGGTGTGCAGAAGGCAGAGGATCCATGACTCTCTCATTATTGATGTTTCTATCTCTCTCCCTCTCCCTTCCTCTCTGAAATCAATAAAAATATATTTTTAAAAAATCCTGTCCAAAGAAGAGCTCTGCAGTTGTTAAGGAAAAAGCTGACACCCAGTGGGTCCGGGGAGGAAACTCAGATTCTGGGTACCCCGTGCACCAGGCACTGTCCCAGTCCCCTCTCAAGAATCCTCACGTGGCCTCGGGGAGGGCGAGCGGGGGGGAGGGGACAGCAGCTCTGAGGCTGACCAGCAGCAAGAGCTGACCTAGAAGGGGAAGTGTTGGGGGGATGTGGGGAGCTGGAGGGACTGAGAGAAAAAGAAAAAAAGAGAGAGAAAAACTCATGGACACAGACAAGTGTGGGAATTGCCAGAGGGAGGAGGGGGTGAGGGGAGACGGAGGAGGTAGAGGGGGGATAAATGGTGATGGGAGACTTGAGTTGGGGTGAACACACAATAGAGGGTTACAGGTGATGTGCTGTGGGATTGGGCACCTGAAAGCTCTCATTTTGTTAACTAATGTCATTGCAATAAATTCAGTAAAAGGGGAAACATTTTTATCATTGATGTTTCTGTAGATGAGAGAGAACCATGGATCGGCTGCCTCCTGCGCGCCCCACACAGGGGATGGAGCCCGCAACCCAGGCCTGTGCCCTGAACAGGAATCGAATGGTGACGTCCTGGTTCATAGGTCGGTGCTCTAACCACTGATCCACACCAGCCGGGCAGGACCCAGTGTTTCTCCACAAGGCGGACTCAGGGCCCTGGGCCTCAGCTCTTCCTTCTGCAGCATCTAGGCATCGAGGCCTCTCCTGTCCCAGCCGATGGCCCTGCTCACACCCACAGCCCTGTCCAGGGCCCCAGCCTTCGAGGGAACGCCCTTCCTCGTCCTCACCACCATCCCGTGCGTCGGCAGAGCACCGTTTCCGAGTATTTATTTATTTAACGTTTTATTTTGAAACACTTTCAAACGCACAGAAAGCTTGGAGGAAGAGTACAAAGAGCCATCTGTTTAGGGGAACAGGATTGACCTAAAAAAGGAAGCCGGAGGAAGAGGCAGACAGACCGCGTGCCCGGCGACATCCACCGGACAGGACGGCCCCGTCCCTGGCCACGAGGGTCCACACAGGCCCCTCGTCCTGCACGTGGTCAGCCCTCGCCGGCTGGGCCCACGGCTGCCTCAGGGAGGGGGCTGACCAGCACCCCCAAGAGCCTGGGTCCATCCACGCTCAGCCAAGACACCCTCTGTAGCGAGAGGCCCAAAGGTGCCCACCGCAAGTCCCGCTCTGCTACCTAAGTTTCACTGTCACCCGGCCGGCGTGGCTCCGTGGCTGAGTGTCGACCTATGAACCAGGAGGTCACGTTCAATTCCTGGTCAGGGCACAGGCCCGGGTTGCGGGCTCCATCCCCAGTGTGGGGCGTGCAGGAGGCGGCTGATCCATGATTCTCTCTCATCATGGATATTTTTTTCTCTCTCTTTCCCTCTCCCTTCCTCTCTCAAATCAATAAAAATATATTTTAAAAAACAATAATTTTCATGGTTGCCATTTGATAATTACATAATGTAACCCCACGGCCCCTTTCTACTGCGGGATGTTTCGTTTGCTTCCAGTTTTCCACGGCTGCGAACAGAATGAATAGCTTCATATAATAACACCAAACGGGAAAAAGAGAGGGGAAAAAAAGTCCTATTTCCGTAGGAAAACACCCCAGGGTGGGGTTACTGGGTCTGAGCTTATAAACACACGAATGCTTCTTAAAACCGTGTAGACACCGAGGATTTAAAGAGAAAGGCGCCCTCGAACCACGATGGAAAAGGGGTGAGGAGTGACCTGGGCTTTGCGGAGTCACAGGCGCCCCCCCACCCCCACATCGACGCTGGTGCCACCGACACGGATCGGGCCCCGGCTCCAACGGCAGAGCCCGGAGCACCGGCCCAGGAGCACCCACCGCTTCCTCCGACCCCTCGGGGGAAAGCGGGAGGTTGGGCACCAGGCCTTGCTCGGCTGGATTTCGTAATCTCCAGCCCGGCCAGATTTCCTGAATGTGGCAAAACGAAAGGGAGTCGGGTTGTTCTAGAAAATGACCCAGGTTTCCAGGAAAGGTGCAATGCCTTAGAGTCTCCATGAGTCACCACTGACCCCCCACCCCCACCCCCGACTCACCGATCCCATCTCCCTCTTCCCCGTCCCCAGCCCCGGAAGGCAGGCTCCCACTGGTCCCCGACCTGCTAAGTGGGGTGCAGAGCCGCGGTCCCATCCCAGGGCCGGCCGGACACTCGGCCGTGTGGTCTGCAGGAGGGCTCAACCTCCCCCCACTTCCATCCCCCCAGGGAAGCCAAGTGTCCAAACCAAGCAGGTACTTGTCCTACCTTGACTCCGGTTTCATCACTGACCTGCCTGGAAGGGAGAGGGGGGGCGGGGGGCAGCTGGAATCCCATGGAAGCACTCCCCCGTCTCCCCAGAACCTCACTGGAGGCTCACCAAGTCCCGGGAGCGGCTGACTCAAGTTCCCCTGGCAGAGAAGGTGGCTGGAGGCGGAGGTGGGACTCGCAGCCAGAGATGGATGATGGCCCTTTCCAAGATCTGCAGCCCCAGTACCAGCAGCCCGCTCCAGCCCGGAGGGCGGCGCTCTGGTTACTACAAGAGAAGGGCTGCCCTCCGCCCTCTGCCTTCTGCCCTGTCCCGTCCACAGGGCTGAGTGGCACCCTGAGTGCTCGGGCACGAGGGGCCCAGTTGTAAGAGGTCAAGAGGAAAAGCATGACACCCCACTCACAGCAGCAGCATTTACAGGAGCCAAAGGTGGAAACAGCCCCTGTCCATGGACGGATGAATGGGTTAAAAAAAAAAAAAAAAAGGGTGCTATAGCCTGGCCGGCGTGGCTCAGTGGTTGAGCATTGACCTACGAACCAAGAGGTCACGGTTCGACTCCCAGCCAGGGCACAGGCCCGGGATGCAGGCTTGATCCCCGGTGGGGGGGTGTGCAGAAGGCAGCCAATCGATGGTTCTCTCATCATTGATGTTTCTCTCCCTCTCTCTTTCTTTCTCTCTGAAATCAATAAAAATATATAATTTTAAAAGGTGGTATATTAAAAAAAAGGTGGTATATTCATACAGTGGAATATTATTCAGCTTTAGAAAGGAAGGCAATTCTGACACATGTTCGAACATGGATGAACCTTAAAGATTTTATACCAGCCCTAGCTGGTTTGGCTCAGTGGATAGAGCATTGGCCTGCGGACTGAAGGGTCCCAGGTTCGATTCCAGTCGAGGGCACATGCCTGGGTTTCGGGCTTGATCGCCAATTGGGGGGCGTGCAGGAGGCAGCCGATCAACGATTCTCTCTCATCATTGGTGTTTCTATCTCTCTCTCCCTCTCCTTTTCTCTCTGAAATCAATAAAAATATATTAAAAAAAAAAAAAGATTTTATACTAAATGAAAGAAGCCAGGCACAAGAGGACAAGTACTGTAGGATTTTACTACATGAGGCACCTCGCGCAGAGACGGAAAGGAGAAAGCTGGCTGCGGGGCTGGGGGGAGGGAGGACGGGAAGCTGCTGTTTACTGGGGACGGAGGTTCCCTTTGGGAAGATGAAAGGTCCTGGCGATGGACGGTGGTGATGCTTGCTCAACACTGTGACTACACTCCATGCCAATGAGCTGTGCCCACTTACAAATTCTTTCACAATTTACAAAGCAAAGGGGCAAAAGCAAAGGTCTGTGACAGGCCCAAAGCCTCGCTTTACCCCCCTCCCACTGCAGGTCTGGACAGCAAACACTCACAAACACAGGCTGTGGCCTAGAGTCCCCCCACTTCCCCCACATCCACCCCAACAAAGAGCTGGTGGCTCCCGGCCAGGCCAAGCCCTCCTGAGAGAAGAGCAGGCACCGATCCATCCCCAGGCAGGACCTCCCTACGGATTCCTCGGCCACCAACCCCCCCTGTACACCCCCCCAAGAGAACACCCCCCCCAATGAGACAGAGGAAACGCACGTGGGTCCCTCAGAGCCGCGTGGAGGCTGTGAGCAGCCCGGGTGGGGTGGGGAGGCGCAGCTACGGGGGTTCCCTTCTCACTGTGTCATGTACTAAAGTGTCATCCAAAATGTCACTGAAACAGAAGGGCTCTGTTCCGAAAACAAAACAAAACAAAACCAGTTGGAAAAAAAAAAAAAAATCCCTGCTTGGAAATTGACGCGCTGGGCTTTTCCAACCCTGATGGAAAAGGCAGCTTTCAACTGCCCTCTCCGCCGCTTAAAAAAAAAACCACACACACACACACACACACACACACCAAAAAAACTCAACCCTCCGCACCCAAACCGCCAGCCAGCGGTGCCGCAGCCACCCTCTGCCGCTGTCTGTCCTGACAGCGCCACGGAGGGTAACGCGTGTCACTGGGGCGAGGCCCGCCGGGCGGTAAGGCTTTCTCCGCACCGGCCTCTCACTGGGCAACGCCGCAAGTCCCTGGTAGATGACTCCTACGGGCGATTTCTAGTCTCCAGATGAGGAAACAGCGTCCTCCATCAATTCTAAGGCATGCATTTTTATTTTTCTTTTTTAATGTACTTTTATCAATTTCAGGGAGGAAGAGAGAGGGGGAGAGAGACAGAAACATCCGTGATGAGAGAGAATCATGGATCGGCTGCCTCCTGCACGCCCCATGCTGGGATTGGAGCCCGCAACCCGGGCCTGTGCCCTGACCGGGAATCGAACCGTGACCTCCTGGTTCATGCGATGGCTCACCCACTGAGCCACGCTGGCTGGGCACTGTTGGCACTTGATCATGGCCTTCTAGCCTTCAAAACAGTGAGAAATAAAATTATCTATGTATACAAAAAGCCAGCAACCATAACGCCCTGAGGACAGGAATGACCGATCGCTATGATGCCCACTGTGGCCAGCAAACCGGCTCCATCGGGGGGTGGGGCTGGCCAGCCAACCTCCCGCCGTCTCCTCCTCCTGACAGGCCCGGGCCCGGATCCGTCCAGAATTGGGGCTGGGCTGGCCGGCCCCCACCAGTGCATGAATTCGTGCACTGGGCCTCTAGTGTTATTTATAAGCCAGCTGGTCTGTGGCATTCTGGCTTAGCAGCCCAAATGGACTGAGGCGAATGGCGGGATGGACACACAGCTGGAAGAGGGCTGGGCGGGTGGGTGGGCGATGGGTGGAGAGATCAGGCAGGGCTGCCGCCTTCTCGGGCACATCTGCCCCTGGGAACAGGTGAGGAGAGAGCTCCCTCTGTTCTCTCATGGTGGAGGGTGGTGGTGTTTTTTCAGAGCTGTGGTCAATTAATGACCATTCTTTAAAACTTTTCATACCCAGCCGGGTGGGTTGAGCTTTGACCCAGGAACCAGGAGGTCGCAGGTTTGATTCCGGGTCAGGGCACAGGCCTGGGTTGCGGGTTCCATCCCCAGTAGGGGGCGTGCAGGAGGCAGCCGGTCCATGATTCTCTCTCATCACTGATGCTTCTATCTCCCTCTCCCTTCCTCTCTGAAATCAATAAAAATATATTTAAAAAACAAATAAAAATAAAACCTTTCGTGATGGAAAATTTCAAACACATACACAAATAGAGAACAGAGTCATGAGTACCCAGGCCCTGTCACCCAACTCCAGTGACGGTTCCCCTGCGACCAGCCTCGTTTCAGGGGATCGACAATCACCCCTGGGAGCAGCGGGGGCACCTCCCACCCGGAGTGAGTTCCTGGAGGGAAGCACCCTCGGGGAGAGAGAAGACCGACCCTTCCTGCCGCACAGGTTCCAGGAGCCGTCACGTGACGCCCGAACACGGATGTGAGCCGCCCACACACGGCTCGGCCACCTCACTTCATCATCACCAGGAATCCGGGGCGGCACCCTGCCGAACGGGGGCCGTGGGGCCCACAGGCCAAATCCAGCCTGTCGCTACCTGCTTCCATGTGACCGTGGACCTGAGGATGGTTTTAATCGATCGCATGTGAGACGGTCCTAGAAGCACCTGTCCAACAGCCTGGATTTCGCCTCTCGGCCACAAAACCCTAAATGAGTTACTATCTGGCCCTTTAAGGAAAGGTCCGCCAAGCCCAATACTGCAGAACAAAGAGCAGAGGCTCGAGTGACCGCCTCTGGTTGGACGCCAGAGCCTGCCACGGACGGACGCTCCCCCCCCCCCAGCTCCTGCTCTGAGCATCGCGAGGCCGGCACCTCCGCTCCCCGCCTCCCCACGGTGCAGTGGGGCGCAGATCCTGGGATCCCGTTACAAAGCGTGAAGCCAACGTTCCAGGAAAGGGGGTGGGGGGGTTTCTCTCCTGCAAGACCACAAGAGCAGGAGCACAGGACCACTCTGGGGGGGGGGGCGGGGGGGAGTCAACGCACACAGCAAGCCGAGCCCCCAGATGGAAAGACAGTTCTGAAGGAGCCCGGCCGGTGGGGCTCAGCGGTCGAGCGTCGACCTATGAGCCAGGAGGTCACGGGTCGATTCCCGGTCAGGACACAGGCCCAGGTTGCCGGCTCGATTCCCAGCGTGGGGCGTGCAGGAGGCAGCCAGTCCATGATTCTCTCTCATCACTGATGTTTCTCTCTCTCCCTCTCCCTTCCTCTCTGAAATCAATAAAAATCTATTTAAAGAAAAGAAAGTTCTGGAGGAAACGCAGACCTGCACTGGGGCACCCTCACCCGCAGGACTGCAGCTGGTCAGCACGGACTCCTTCCTGTCCTCGCGCCGTCCAGACAGACCAACCCACCCCCGGGGCCGGCCAGCTGGGCACCAGGGCAGTCCCCGCTCGGGCTGGCACTGGGCATGCCCGGAGAGCTCCCACTGCAGGACGCGAGCCTCGGCCTCTGACCCCGGGGGGTCCTCTGCGATGAAGGGACACGATGGCCCCCGGGTACCAACGTCCCTCCAACACGGCGGCGCCGGATGCACGCAGCCAGCACCGCGCACGCGAGCCGCGCTCCTGTCAGCGCTGCAGCCTCAGCCCGGCACTCCTGACCACGCAGGGCTGTCCGCTGGCTGGGCACCAGCTGGCACTCCCAGGCCTCCCCCTGCCAACCACCTGCCTGGACACCGTCACCTCCGCCCTGGCAGACGCCTCCCTGCTGCCCGGGCTCTGCATGTCAGCACTCGGTCCGGGGCACACCTGCGCAGCTCCCGAGCGCCCGTGCCAGCCCCAGGGCTGATCCGAGGCCCCGAGGGGTTAGCTGACCACCATCTCTGGCTAGTGGGGCAGGCGAGGAAGATGACAGACCAACCAGCGCCACCCGTGCACGCAGAGCCAAATCCACCCCCGGCCCGCCGGCACCGCGGGCAGCCAGACCCATCAGGGTCTTACGCCGAGATTGCACCGGGACGCTTGCCAATGAGGTTTTCCAGGTAATTTCCTGGGAACGCAGGATGACATAATTAAATTCGGAATCACAAAACTAAAGGGGGCTGAAAAGATGCTGCTCCTGTGTGTGTGGCTTCCTCCGTTACAGGTGGGAATCCCAGGCCCAGGGCGTCCACGCGATTTGCCTTAGCACCCGAGCGGGAGCCGGCCGCAGAGCTAGGACGGGCAACTCCAGGCAAGGAAAGGAAAAGGGGGCGCCCAGCTCTCTAAATCCACGACTCGGGGACGGCTAAGCCTCCTGGGCAGCGGGCTCTCAGCCGCAGTAAGTCCTAAAGCCATCCGATCGCTGCCCGCGGCAGTGGGAGACACCTGGTCAGTGTCAGAGACACGGCCACCTCTCTCCTCTCCTCCCCTAGCCCCTGACACCACCTGCCCTCCCTCCAAGGGCAGCCTTGCTGTGCCCGCCCTCCCCTCCGGCCCGCACAGCCGCACACCCGGCCCGCTGCACGTGCTCAGGCCCAGGGAGGTGCTGAGCTGATGAACCCAGCAGCACCCGGGGCCTGGCCGGGCTTTTACCAGCTTCTCTCCCTTCTGTAAATTCCCTTTTCCACCTCAGCGTTCAGGGCCCTCGGAGCTTCCCTCCGAGCCAGGCAGGGACTCCAGGGGCCAGAATTAACTGGACACTGCCGTCCAGCAACCGAACGCACAAAGCCAAGATGCTTTTCAGCTGCAGTTACAAGCGGTCCAGAGCAGCAGGACGCTAGCAAGCTTCGTGATATAAACAAGGGGTCGGGGGGCTCTCTCCCTACCCAGCACCGCAGCACTGACCACGGGCGGTCAGGTGACCGGCAACCTCAGGGATCTTCCCAAATCAGAGGCCGGACCTGTGTGGCCCCACTCGGGGCCTCCCCTGTTTCTGGAAGCATCAAGGAATCAGAAGGTACGGTGGGGCCCAGCCAGTGTGGGTCAGCGGTTGAGCGTGGAGCTATGAACCGGGAGGTCACGGTTCGATTCCTGGTCAGGGCACAGGCCCGGGTGGCGGGCTCGATCCCCAGTAGGGGGCGTGCAGGAGACAACCGGTCAGTGATGCTCTTACATCATGGATGTTTTTATATCTCTCTCTCCCTCTCCATTCTTCTCTGAAATCAATTTTTAAAAAAAACCATTAAGAAAAACCCGTGTTCACGGAATGTAATGAATCTACTGAATTGTGCACTTACAACGTGGTCAATATAAGCAACGGGCTGTTGCTGAGCCTTAGGAAGGAAGAACATCTGACACGCCATGCCCCGGGCGAATCGCGAGAGCATGACGCTGCGTGAACGAAGGCAGTAACGCGGCACGATTCCTCTGATACGTGAGGTGCCCGGAATAGACGAATTCATAGAGACAGAAAGGAGAATGGTGGTTGCCAAGGGCTGGGGGCAGGGAGGGACGGAGATTTACTGCTTCATGGACATGGCTTCAGTTCTGCAAGACGAAGAGAGTTCTGGAGATGGATTGGGGGGGAAGAAGGGGAGACCAGCTTCTGCTAACAGCCTGAACGGGCTGAGAAGGGGGTCATGGAGCCCCGGCTGGGAACACAGGCCTGGCTGACACTTTGCGGCCTCGGCAGATGCTAAGCGGACGACCCAGCTGTGCCAGGCCCAGGCTGCTGACCCACGGAGCCTGGGAGATTTAAACACATAGACAGTCAGGGAGGGGGCCCCCCGCCTTCATTCTCTGCCAGCCAAGCACCCCCATTCCCACAACCACTCTGCTGACAATCTTCGGGCTCAGTGGCACGGAGCAGAGAAAAGGTATGTGTCGTTGTCCCCCCCCCCCCCCTCCCAGCCCAGGCACTTCCAGGGACACCAGACAAGACTTGGGCTCCTAATGTCACGTGCTGTCCTGCTGACCCAGAGGCAGCCGTCAGATGAGAACCCCCAGGCCTCTCCCAATCGAATCACAGACCAGCCCAGCATTAAAAGCACCCTCAGCCCAGGCCAGTGTGGTTGAGTGAATGGCGCGTTGGCCTGCGTCCGAAGGGTCCCGGGTTCGATTCCGGTCCAGGGCACGTACCTCGGTTGCAGGCTTCTCCACAGCCCGGGCCCTGGTCGGGGCACGTGCAGGAGGCAGCCAATCAATGTGTTTTTCTCACATCGATGTTTCCCTTTGTCTCTCTCTCTCTCTCTTCCACTCTCTCTAAAAATCAATGGGAAAATATCCTCAGGTGAGGATTAAAAAAATAATAAAAATAATTTAAAAAACACACACACATACCTCAAAGCTTCAAAACAAAATAGCTCTAAAAGGGAACAGCCAAGGACAGTCCCTGGGCCTCACCCACTGCCCCAGGCCGGTCTGTGCGCCCCGGAGCCTGAGCACGGGAGGGCGTGGGTGTGCGAGCTGGCACCGCGAGGCCTGCAGGCCCCAGGATGTCCCCACCAGCAGGTCCCGCCTCGGCCTTTGATGTCCAAGGTGTCATTACCAGGCAGGCCCGGTCACGTCGCGTCTGGAGATTCCAAAACACCAGTGACCTCCTTCTCCAGGAATGACTGATTCATTCACACACTCCAGGGAGCTCCGTGCTTCGAGGGCCAGGGAGACGGGAGAGGACAAGAAACACCCGCTTTCCATCCTCCTCCTGCGCGTGTCCCCCGCGCTCCTGGGGCGACTCGGCGGGGCCCTCTGGTTCTGTCCATCTGTCAATTGCACCCCAACAGCTGACTGACAGCTTGTACCTGCGAATTAGAGGGCAGGCCCCTTGCTGGGGACCTGGCCGCCCAGCCCAGCCCAGCCCAGCAGTGGCCACTCCCCCAAGAAAGTCGGGCGCTTCCTGAGCAGTTAGAACAAGTGCCTCTCCCAGATGCCAGTGGGGCAGCTCTCGGCCCATTCACCTCCCCGACTTCCTTGCCGGTTTCTGGAACCCGACACCGCAGGCTTCCCAGGGCTGGGACCAGTCTCCCACTCCTCACACCCCCTTTCTGGAGCCCCACACACCTCTTTCGTGTGTTTGTTGTTGTTGCTTTAATCCTCATCCAAGGATATATTTTCCCATTGACTTTTAGAGAGTGGAAGAGAGAGGGAAAGACAGAGGAACAGGGCTGTGAGAGAAGCACATCGATGGGTTGCCTCCTGTACGAGCCCCGAGCAGGGCCCGGGCCGGGGAGGAGCCTACAACCGAGGTGTGTGCCCTTGACCGGAATCGAACCGGGACCCTTCGGTCTGCAGGCGGACGCTCTACCCACTGAGCCACACCGGCCAGGGCCCACACACCTCTTCGGAGAGCCTCCTCCAGCGCTTCCTGGGGCCTCGCTCGCCCGTCCACAGAGAAGCGTCTGCCGCAGGGACTCAGGCCGTCTGGCCGCGGGAGCCACGCCACAGGAGAGGAAACCAGACTATGTTTACAATCACAACCCAGAGCCTTTCGGGCTAAACTAACAGCCGCCCACCAGCTGCTTCGGGGTGAGGACGGGCCCTCCGACTGCCCCACGGCAAGACGCCGGTCACGGGGCCTCCTTCCCTGGCACCCACCAGCCCACCCAAGTGCATGGCAGTCTCAGATCTCACACCGCTCCCCCCACTCCGCGGGGCCCCGGAGCCGGGCTCCGCACCCGACGCCCCATCGCCATGGGGCTCACTCACCACTGCGCTCCTCTCCGCCCCTCTGGCCCCCGTCTCCAGCTGTGGGGACCTCACTCCTACGGCCACCCTTCCAACCCCTCACCCACCCCCTCCCTTTGTGCCAGCCACACGGCGGACCTCCCTGTCCCCTCTCAGACCTTCTCTGGGGCCCCCACCCCCTGCTTTCTGGCCTAACCACCGCCACCTTCGCCCCCCCCCCCAATCGTTTGCCCACTCACTCACCTCCCAACCCCCCCAGGTCCCAGGGTGAGCCATGCCAACGCCCCTGAAGCACAGCCACATGTCCACAGGCCCTTGTGACCAGACCCCTGCAAATCCTCGTCCCCCTGGCCGCTGTTCAGTAGTGAGCTGGCTACTCCCCTGCTGGGGCTGCCCACCTCCCTCTATGACCCACAATCACTGGCGTCACCGCCGTGGAGTGCCACGTGGGCCATTCACCCCCAGGGACCCTGTCCCCTGGGTCACCTCCTAGGGCGTGGCCCCAGATGCCCTTGGCTGATGGACCTTCACACCAGATGAAGTAACTGGCTTTCACTGGGGGCCACACCATGCAGAAAAATGCATGCTGTACCTTTAAGATGTAAGAATCCCACTGGGCGCAGGAGGACACACTGTGAGAGGGACCGAGGGGCACGAAGGCCACAGCAGACTCCTCCCCCCGCTGGAGCCCCGACCAGACACGCCCTGAGCCGAGTGGGTGAATCTACTGAATTATGCATCTGCCCTTTAAACTCTCTTGCTAAGTCGTGTTCAACCAACTGACTTGAGATGCCCAAGGGGGCTGCTCTGAGAGACCAGAACCCCCAGACCACCCACTCTGTGTACCCCCACTCCCACAGGCCTCCCCAGGCGGGGGTGTCCCCGCAGCTGGCAATTCCATCCCTGCACAAGGCCGCACGCTGGCTACTGAGCACCCCCAGACCACCCACTCTGTGTACCCCCACTCCCACAGGCCTCCCCAGGCGGGGGTGTCCCCGCAGCTGGCAATTCCATCCCTGCACAAGGCCGCACGCTGGCTACTGAGAACCCCCAGACCACCCACTCTGTGTACCCCCACTCCCACAGGCCTCCCCACGCGGGGGTGTCCCCGCAGCTGGCAATCCCATCCCTGCACAAGGCCGCACGCTACTGAGCAAGCCCAGATCTTACACTTCAGCGACCCTTCCTGGGCCGGGTGGCTATATGCCGCGTCCAAGTGGTGGCTTCTAGAACGTTCGCCTTGTGACGTGCTAGGTTATACGCACGCATGTTACATGTATGCAATATGCAGAAAACCTCCTCCCGTCCTACTGGCTCACCAGCTGACCCCAGCGGCACTGTGCACACGGGAGCCTCAGGCACGAAAGGGAAGGGGTCTTCAAACGCTCTCCAGCCACCAGAGAGGCACTGAGCCAGGGGTCCCCTCGGGCTGTCCGTCCCTGGCCCCGCAGGGCAGGCCTGTCCTCTCCTTCCAGTGCCCCCTCGGCCAGCTCCTGGCACATGGAGCCGGCTCCATCCCAGCAGCCCCTGGTCAGCGGCCTGGCTCCCCGGGGCCAGGAGCCGGACGCTCTGTACAAGAGGCTGGCCTCCTCTGCCACACCTTCCCTGCCAGGAACCGTCCCTCTGTCCCTCTGCATCTCCCACAACCTGCGCACAGGTGGGCGGGGCAGCAGGCACCGACCACCCCCCCCCCCTCAACTCTTGACTGTTAGACGGAAAAAGGTGGGTGGAGGGCAGTGCCCTTCCAGCAAGCCTGTCCTCCGGGGTTCCTCCCCCCTCTCCCCCCACCCCCACTCGCTGCAGAAGTCTCAGCAAAGGGCCCCGGGGTGGCGGGGGGTTAGGAAACCCCTTTCTCTGGCAGATTTGCAAAATAAGAGACACAACATCCCTGCACGGCTGGCACTCTGCGCCTGCCCGAAGGCAAGGCCAGCAGATTCCTATCAGAGCACTCAGGGCTACGGCTGTCTCCCCACCAGACGGAAAATGACCTGCTAGGAGGCCTGTCTCATGCTGCTCAGCGCCATGACTGTCCGACACAGCAGGTTCCCGTGCGCGTGCAAAACAACTGACGGGGTCCCCTCCACTTCTAGGGGGAGGGTCGCTCTGTGTCCACTCTCATGAGACGGGCCTCCCCCACCCCCGGTCTGCAGAGAGAGGCCGGCCCCAGCCCCTCCGCTGGCCGCCTGACCTGGGCGGGTTATTTTAGGGCTATGTGTTTGCCCCACACCCCCTCGGACCCAACCAGCCGATGGCATATAATTATGATAATGATCTTGCTCCGGCCACTTCACGACACAGGTGGGGGGGGGGGTATGTTGCAATCTCCGGGCCCCAGACCCCAGCAGGTGCACCTATGAACCCGCCTGTCCGTGTCCTTGGGCCCCAGCCACCACCCTGTCCACGGTCATGGTGCAAGGCCGCAGAGGTGAGCGCTCGGATCCAAGGTACGAATTACAGGCCTCAGTCTGAGGATTCGAGGTGCTCTCTCAGGCTCAGCAGGGAAGCCCCAGCCTCAGCAAAGAAGGAAAAATGAATCTCCAGCTCATCCCTGCTGGAGCACCTGCATCCTTGGCCCCCCAAAATCCACTGCCGCTTCTTAGATGGGGTAGGAGGGGCTGAGCAAACGGAAGCCTCAGAGATGGGGTCTCATTCCGTCTCTGACTCACAAACACAGCACCGGAGACACAGACAGACCCACGCGGGCTCGGTCACCACGGTCACATCCAACACGGCTAAGGGCCTCGAGTGCGGCGCGTCCTGGGCGCCCCTGAGGCAGCACAGACTCTGCCCGTATCCTTAGGGCCTCACACCCCGAAGAAAGAAGTCCGACACACACAGGACTCGCGGGAAACGACCGCAGAGGTAGTGAGAGGAAGACACACGGGAGGGGAGACGCCAGAACACGACCAAGGTCTTTCGTCTCCCACAACCTGCGCACAGGTGAGCTGGGCAGCAGGCGCCCACCTGTTCGGGGACTCCGAGGGCCCCCGAACATGAAGGGGGTGGGAGTGGGGGTGGAAGGGAGAGAGAGAAACGTCAATGAGGCGAGAATCATGGATCGGCTGCCTCCTGCACGCCCCGCACTGGGGATCGAGATCGCCGCAACCCGGGCCTGTGACCTCCTGGTGCATAGGTCGACGCTCAGCCGCGGAGCCACGCCGGCGGCCCAGCTCCTTTAATGAGAGGTTCTGGAATGCTTCCTTCTGCTCCCAAAACAAGACCGTCATCCTTGCCGAGCCAGGACACCTTGTAAAATGGGACCTAGACTTCGTTCCCACCCTGCTGATGACCTCAGTGCTGGGGGCCTGCGCCCGGGCTGCCTGCTGTGCCTCTGTGGGGGGGAGGGGGAGTCTGCACTCAACCCAGAGCGACCACAGGCTCTGGTCTAAGGAGACGCGGATGGAGCCGGCGCGAGGCCTGGGGGGCCTCTTCCTGCCCCGCGGTTACTCACTCTCGCTGGCCACTGGTCCCTTCAATCACCAGCCCAGAGAAAAACAGAGCAGCCACCGTTCCGGTGACCACACAGCACCAGCACCCAAAGGGCAAAGTGAGCTGCTGGACACACGTGAAAGCACAGGGCAGCACCCTGCATACGTGCACGAGCGCCCACGAAGACACAGGAGGGGCCCCCATCTCATAACGACACGTGGAACAGGGCTGGGTGTTCGCGTTAAGAATTCCTCAGGCTGCCCTGGCCGGGTGGCCCCGTTGGTCACAGCGTCGTCCCCATGCGCCAAGTTTGGGGGTTCGATCTCAGATCGGGGCACATTTGAGAACCAACCAATGAATGCAGAAATAAGTGCAACGGCAAATCGATGTTTCTCTCTCTCTCTCAAATCAATAATTTTTTTAAAATAAAAAAAAGAGAGAATTCCCCAGACTTTAATAGGACGAAAATAGGAGAGGTCCCGGGGTCCACGGGCCTCTCTCAGGACAGGGCTTGCCACTCCCCCGAGGGGAAGTGAAAGGACAGGGACGGAGTGAGGGGGAGACAGGTGCAGTTGGTAAGACGCTTCCCAGTTCCCAGGGCGCCAGAAGCTGTGACGAGGAGGAAGGAACCCTCCAGTGGGTGCTGGGTGTCCGGCTCTGACTAAGGCTCCCCAGGAGATCCCCAATGAGCCAGGGGACCCCAGCCTTCAAAATGCACATGTGGGTGCAACTTGGGGACCTGGTGCCAGACCCAGGGGCACCAGTTACTGGGTGCTTCCACTTCCACGCGGCGCCAAGAGTCAAACCACAGAAGCAGAAAGCTGAGGCCGTGAGGGGGGGGGGGCCTCAGGGAGCCGCTATGGGTGGGTGCAGACCTTCAGTTTTGCAAGAGCAAGAGCATCCTGGAGGTGGGCCGTGGTGACCGCAGCGCAACAGCATGAAGGCACTTAACTGCACTGCACTGGCCCTGAGTCCCGCACCCCCGGCCCTGGGGCCAGTTCCAGCTGGCTCGCTCGGTCCACAGCTGGCCAGGCAGGGCTGGGACCCCGTGGCCGCAGGGCAATCCTCCAGACCCCAGACGAGCTGATGTGCCTACAAAGCAGGTTTCTAGATGCCACAGCCTTCCACCCCCCACGAAGGGCTCCAGGGACGCAGCGGGCGCTGGTGGGAGCCAGGCCACAGCTACACCAGCTGCCAATGGCAAACCATCAGCTGGATGCACCTGAAACAAACAGGGCGGAGTGCGGATCCCAAAAAGGCGGCTCCCGGAGCCAAAAATAGCCTCACTTATTTCAAGAGGATTCTGACCAATGAAGCACATACGACTCCATCAGCAAAAAAAAAAAAAGAGGAAAATCAATGAAGTGGAAAACCAGTTCAGTCCAGCAGGGACTAGACTCCAGGAGACTCCCCACCGGCTCACACCCACCCACCCTTCTCCTTACCCCCAATTACAAACTGGCTCAAACCCAGCCCCATCACCCCAATGGTGTTTGTACACAGTCCAGAAGTGGCAGACACAATCGCATCGATTTAATCTTGGGGTCAGGGCCAGACCGTGCACTGGGAGCCTAAATTAAGCACCGGTGAGCACTGGTTTTCGGGGCGCCCAGGAGGCAGGAGCCCAATGAGGGATCGGCAACTGGAGCCGGGGGTGAGCTGCACGGAGGAGCCGGGGAGTGAGTAATGACGGGTGAAGTCTCCCACCAGAGCCGGGCAGATCGGAACGGGTGTGGCTCTCCACCCCCCACGCCCACCCCCTTGATGTTCGGGGGCCCACTGAGTCAGAACTACCTGTCACCTCACTTCCTCCTAATTTGCATCTTCACCTGCTGTGACTTGACTTGGGCTGCCGGGTTGCTAGCCAGCGAACCCGACACTTCCGTGGCCTGGGAGCGGCTAGCACTTCTTGGGTTCCCCAATCGTGTCATATAACTCTCCCAAGATGGGAACTGGGGGGATGCCCAACACACAGATCAATCCCGGATTAAAGCATCTGACCTACACGGCGCAGAAGAAACCCTCTTTATAGGACCCCCAGCGCCTAGGGCAGCGGTTCTCAACCTGTGGGTCGCGACCCCTTGGGGAGTCCAACGACCCTTTCACAGGGGTCGCCTAAGACCATCGGAAAACACATATACAATCACATATTGTTTTTGTGGTGAATCACAATGCTTTAATGATGTTCAATTTGTAACCATGACATTGGGGTTCATCACAGCATAAGCAACTGTATTAAAGGGTCGTGGCATTAGGAAGGTTGAGAACCACTGGCCTAGGGGAAGATGACGACCGCCCAGAGCATCCTGGGACCAACCCACCAACAGCACACACTGCAGAACCCAGGGAACTAGCCGTCCACCATCCCACCCCCACCCCCCCAATCCTCCCACCCCAACCCCATTCCAAACACTGGGAACCTGCCCTGAGGAGGAAGGCGGGATGGTCTGTCCAGGCGCAGGACCGGCAGGAACCCTTCCTGTCCACAGCAGTACGGGACCTTCATGCCAACAGCACCTCCCTAGCCTCGCCCAGGACATCACCCCCCTTTTTCTAGCCCCTCCTGTCCTGCAGGCGCCATCGTTCCTAGCCAGGGGGCAGGGGTCTGCGCCCACCTCGGCCGGCGGAGGTACCCACCTGCATCTCCGGGGAAGGTGCTGTCCCCATCACTGGGCCAGATCTGCCCCGTCTTGCGGACTCCCACGATGGTGGCCTCCGACACCACGACCGGGCCCTGCCGGTGCCGCTTGGGGCACTGCGGCGTCGGGGGGCTGCTGCTGTCGAAGGACTGCTGCGAGTTCTGCGAGGGCGAGCGGCTCTTGTCGCGGAACAGGCGGTAGGTGGTGGGGCTCGGGGACACGCGGCTGGACTGGCCGGAGGAGAAGTCCTCCTCGCTCGAGGTGAGGTTCTCGTTGGAGCTGCAGTCCGGGGTGTAGCCGCCGCCGCTGTCCTCGAAGCTCCGAGGGGAGTAGGAGCGGCGGGGCCAGGTCAGGCGCTTCTCCTGCTCCGAGGTGCTCTGGCTGCGCAGGAGGGGGGCCTTGCCCTCGCCCTCCCCCATCATGCCCCCCACGTAGATGCTCTGGTAGGGCTGGTGCTCCAGGGGCGGCCAGGGGGGCCTGCCGCCGCCGTTGGTGTGGATCAGGTTGTCCTTGAGGAAGCGGGGGTTCAGCTCGGCGTCCTCGTAGTCGCCGTCCAGGCCGCAGGTGCCCTCGGAGGGGCGCCCCCGGTGCGCGCCCGCGCCCGCGCCCAGCTGGGACTTCTTGCGCTCCATCTGCATGGCCTGGCTGCCCAGCGAGCTGATGCGCTCCGACACCTCTTTGTCGTTGACCTTCACCAGGCCGCGCTCGTGGTGGAACTCGACGTTCACGTAGAAGGGCTTGTCGGCGTCGGCCGCCCCGGGCTGGCCCGGGCCCTTGCGGATCCTCTCGAAGTTGGACCGCAGCGCCGCCACGCTGGTGGGGGGCCCCCGGTCGTCCCGGTCGGCGGCAGGAGCGGCGGCCCCGGGCCGGCGGGCGGCCGCGGGCCGGGCCTGGCTCGGGGACCCCTCTCCGTCCGGCCGGGCCTCGGGCTCGTCCGCGGGCGGCGGGTCGGCGTCGTCGGCGGGCGCGGGCGGCGCGCGCGGGGCGGGCGCGCGGGGCTCGGCGGCGCCGTCGGGGGGCTGCGCCGCGCGCCGGAAGCCCCAGCGCTGCCGGTCGTAGCTCTTCTTCTCCTTGGCCAGCAGCGTCTGCAGGTAGATCATGCGGAAGCGCTCCTGGTTCACCGCCTGCTCCAGGCGCCGGATGGAGGCCTTGCAGCGCTCCAGCTCCTGCTCGATGTCGCCCACCGAGCGCAGCTCCATGCGCGGCGGCTCCGAGTCCGGGAACTGCGCCTTCCACGCCTCGGCGAAGCCCACCGGGTCCACCATGGCGCGGCCGCTCTCACCTGCGCCGCCCGGCTGCGCGCGGGGCCCGGCTCAGCGGCGGCGCGGCGGCCTCGCCAGGCCCGGCCCGGGGCGCCCGGCGACCCCCATGGCCCCGCGCGGCGGCGGCGGCGCGCAAACAATGCCCGCCCCCTCCCGGCGGCAGGTGAGGCGGGCGCTCCGCTCCCCGGGAGGCGCGGGGCGGGGCGGGGCGCCCGGGGGTGGGGGGACGGGCGCGCGCGGGCGGGGGGGTGGGGGGGTGCGGGCTGCGCGCTCGGCTATTGTGTGCGGGGCGGCTCCGCGCGGGGCGGGACCGAGCTGCGTCCGCGGGGCCGGGAGCCGCTAGTCCGTGGCGGCCGCCCGCGCGCTCCTCTCCGCCCGCCGCCGCCGCCGGCACCCGCTGCCACCGCCTCCCGGCGCTGCGCTCCCGGCCGCTCCGGCCGCACTCCGCCCGGCCCGCACTCGGCGCCGCAGGAAGGGGAGGGCCGGGGGGCGGTGGCAGCGGCGGCTGACGGAGCCGGGCGGGCCTCTTAAAGGGGCCGCGCCGAGGCGCCCGGGGCGGGGCGGGAGAGGGTGGGGGCCCGGAGGCCTCTCCCACCGCGAGCCGCTGCCCTCCTGGTCCCCGCGCTGGGCTGGAAGCCGGCCCCGCGGCGAACCCCGCGTCCAGCCCAGAGGCCCCCCTGCACCCCTGGGCGGGCGCACCTGGACCCTCACTTCCCAGGCTCCGGGCCACTCATCCGCCTTAGGGTGGAGCTGGGGAGGGTCACTCAGCCAGGCCGGAGGGGCCAGGCTGGGCTGCCAATGCCAGCAGCCCCTGGGTGCCAGGCTGGGGTGGGTGATGAAGCAACAGCTGCCAAACAGGATCCTCGCAGAGATAACCAACAGGAATTTCTCCCCCAGGCCGCTCAACACCCACATCTCCCTTCCCTTGGTCCTGTTCCAGATGCGTGTCTCCCCCCCCCCCCCACTCCCCGCCCCCATCTCTCCTGAGCTCCAGAGGCCAGCGTAGTGTCCCCCGAATTGCCTGACTCAACTCGGCTTCCTCTAAGCCAGCGGTTCTCAACCTGTGGGTCGCGACCCCTTTGGGGGTCGAACGACCCTTTCACAGGGGTCGCCTGAGACCATCCTGCATATCAGATATTTACATGACGATTCATCACAGTAGCAACATGACAGTTAGGAGGTAGCCACGACAATAATTTTATGGCTGGGTCACAGCATGAGGAACTGTATTGAAAGGGCCAGAAGGTTGAGAACCACCGCTAAGCCTTAGACTCTGAGGGGTGCGGCCTCCACTGTGACCGGCGGGGCCGCGGACAGGACAGCCCAGGCGAGCAGTGAACCCGCACCTTTTCTCCTGCCCCAGGGATGCCAGGGATCTCACACCACACGCGGCAGAGAGCAGAGGGTAGGGAGCCCGAGGGGGCAAAGGAAAACGCCCTAAACCAGCCTGCCGGGCGAGGGGGAAGGAAACAGGATTGGTCAACCCGAGAACAGGGCGTGAGTCCTGGGCGTTGGCATGAGAACAAGGACGATGCCTCCCACGCTGCTGTCCCTGCGTGGATGTGAGGGGTTATCTTTATTATTATTGTTGTTGTTTTTATTGATTTTTAGGGGGAGAGGAAGGGAGAGGGACAGAGAGATAGAAACATCAATGAGAGAGGAACATCAATTGTCTGCCTCCACTGGGGATGGAGCCCGCAACCCCGGGCATGTGCCCAGATCAGGAATCGAACCGACGACCTCCTGGCTCCTGGGCCCCCGCTCAACCGCTGAGCCACCCCGGCCGGGCTGTGAGGGGTTCTCTCGCCTTCCCCCCAGTTCCAGGGCCACCCAGGTGAGATACCCTGATGTCTAACACGGAGCCCAGGGCCAGGGCCCTGCTGCCTGACCAGGGTGGCGGTCACCCCCCCACAGGCCCTGTGGCCTGGGCAGTCGCCTCCCCTTCTCTGAGCCGGTTTGGTCCTCCACCGTAAGGTGCTGGGAGCACCGTCTGTCTGTAAGCACTCAGAGGGGCCCCACCTGAAACACACCTGGGTAAAGGGCCTGTGGTGCCCCTTCCCTCCCTTGTTAGGAGGCTGCCCCCAGAGAGGCACCTGAGAACCCTTGGGGCTGACTTCCAGGCACGGCTCATTGCTGCCCTCTGCAGGCCTCTCTACGTCCTGCCTGCAGGGCCGAGCAAGGCAAGGCTGACATCTCAGCGGTGCTCACATCCTCTGTGGCCTATTCTTTAAAATGGGTATAATTGGAGCAGACTGGGCGGGGGGAGGGGGGGGGGGCTGGATGAAAGTGAAGGGATTCGCCAACAATCATTTACAGGGTGTCCCCAAAACATGTACACTCACTTTAACAGCTGGTAACTCACTGAGTTTTCACTTCAGGTTTAACTGATGTGAAAGAATGGGTGAAGCCAGACTAAGCTTTGAACAAAGAAAATTTATCCACTAGACTTGTTATGGGGATACATACAAGATAAGTTTTACAGTACAAAACCGGCAACTGTTGACGAATCGAAGGCGCACAAATACCGAATAAAATGATTATTTTAAAATATATATATATTTTTATTGATTTCAGAGAGGAAGGGAGAAGGAGAGAGAGATAGAAACATCAATGATGAGAGAGAATCTTGGATTGGCTGCCTCCTGCACGCCCCACACAGGGGATCGAGCCTGCAAACCAGGCATGTGCCCTGACCGTGTTCAGAGGTTGATGCTCAACCGCTGAGCCATGCAAGCCTGGCACTTTAAACCTATATGGTTTTGCAAACCAAAGTCATCCCCCCCAAAATTCATTTAATTAAAATAAAATGGGTAGAAGAAGTCCTGCCCTCACAGGGGGTGGCTCATGATCAACAGTAGCTGCCTTCCCCGCCGGCATGCTCAGGGCACCCAGCGAGCGGGCCAGGCCGGCTCAGGCCCCGGGCCCTGGCGGTCAGCAGAGAGAATCCCCCAGCCACAGTTGTTTGCCCCTTGCCGATGGGCCCCTCCGTTTCCAGGGGGAGTCGTGGGATCACCAGGGACATTATAATGACCACCTGGGAAACAAGAGGATACCTGGGGGGGGGGGCACTTCACCCGTCACGGAGGTCGTCCTTTCTCTGGTTTGCAGGCCCCAGCTCAGCCCCACCTTCCGTGTGGTAGACGTAAGCGGACCTCGCTCCCAAACCCTGCAGATGTGCAGCCTGGGTTTGCGGGCTCTTCCCTTGCCAAGTGGCTTGTTGTTGAGCACAAGGACACAGCGAGATAGTGGCTATCTCCCCGCTGGACGGCTTCTTCTGACCCCAAGGACACTCCTCCCATCCTCAGCCCTTTTACTGAAAGCGCTCCAGCCTGGTGCTCTGGTCCTTTCCCGCAGGGTTTCCTTATCACCCATCCCCTCCGGAGAGGGAGGGAAGGGCAGGGAGGGAGGGAGGAGGAGGAAAGTGGGGCCCTGTCTGCCTGCTGTCGGTCCCCAGCTGGATCTAAACTGCGGAGGACAGAGACCTGTCTCTCTTGTTACCCGTCCTCAGCACACAGTAGGTGCTTAGCCAGTGCTGGTGAATGAGGAAGCTGACGTGTGTGGCCCCAGGGAGCACACAGCCTGAGGAGAGGTGTA
This sequence comes from Myotis nattereri, assembly GCF_964212035.1. NCBI lineage: Eukaryota > Metazoa > Chordata > Mammalia > Chiroptera > Vespertilionidae > Myotis > Myotis nattereri. Next base: position 26,857,316 of record NC_138095.1, on the reverse strand, counting down.
CGTGTGTGTGTGTGTGTGTGTGTGTGTGTGTGTGGAATTGATAAGGCAGGCAGAGCCAGGCGGTGGCAGAGGGTGTGTGTCATGTGATGTGGGGGCCCAGGGGAAGGCAGAGTCTGAGGGAGGTTTGCCAGGTCCTAGGACGAGGAACAGCAAGGCAAAGACAGGAAGACTACTAAGAAGTTCTAGGTGTGTTTAAGGAGCATCTAGGTTAAAATTTCAGGTACCGGTTAAAAGTGCAGATTAGCTATCAACCAGTTAAAAATGCGGATTTTGTAATAAGAAAAACACAATACTTTCAAGAGAAACATCGAAAGTGCTTTATTCCAAGTCATGTCCATCGCTGGCTACACATTTCCCCATCTTTCAAGTGATTTGTGGAGACCGTCCCTATAGAACTTTTCTTGTTTTGAGGCCGACCATTCAGAGACCCAGTTTCCCACGTCTTCGCACGTGTTGAAATCCGCTCAGAACGTGCGTGTGCCGTCGATGGTGACAGGTGGTCATCGGAAGGAGCAGGGCTGGTGCACACGGCGGGCGGGCTAATACTTCCCGGGCAAGATCTTTTCACGCGTCTTTCACTGGTTTGGAAGTGTGTGATGACACCTCATCACGAAGCAAAATTACTTTGCCGTGTCTTCTGGCCCATCGTGGTCGTTTCACGATCAAAGCCTGGTTCAAATTGATTATCTGTTGTCGGTAGCGATCAGTATTAACGGTTTCACCTGGTTTTAGCAGCTCATAATGTTGTAATGTACCCCGCGAATCACAGAAGGACGCCTCAAGAAGTCGAATTAAAGAGTCATATTTATCGCAATCCGGGACTATGAGGGGCCATTCCCCAAATCTCATAGTGATAAGATGGCCGCAACACCAGATTTCCATAGGCAAAGATCACAAAGGTATTGATTACATCCCAGGGTTTGGAATGAGGAACCTGATTTGCAAAAAAGCAGTTTACAGAAGCAGACGCAGCATGTTATCTAAATTATAGCTTTGGGTCTCCAGAACACTGGGTCAACAGGGCCACGTGAACTGGAGCCCCCTGACCTTGGGATAACCGTGCTGTCCTTCCCAGGTAAAGGAAGACGTGCTTTCTAAGACCAGTGTGACCACAACCAATGGGATAGTCACAGTACAATCAATAGGGTAGTCAATCGAATGGGGTGATTTATATAATTCAGAAAATCAAAATAACTTTCCTGTTGTTAAACAAAGCAAATAAGTACAGAAGCCAAACAGCAGGGTTAAAGTTAAACTATAGTTTCTACCTGAGATGACTGCTACCACACTTCAATAATACTCCACACCTTCCCGATCCCACCGAGCGCAGAGCACTGTCTTCTTTCCGGAGCGATTTGGCCTTGCAGTCGATGTGGATGGTTGACCTGGATCAACCCGTGACTTTGTGCGTTTGGGATTCTCAACATAAATCCACTTTTCATCTCGTCACAGTTCGATGCAAAAAGACTCTTTTCGTGCCATTGAAGCCACATTTTACTGATGACTTTTTGGCTTTCCATTTGTCTTTCGTCCAGTTGGTGTGGCACCCATTTTCCTTCCTTTAAAATCCTTCCCATTGCTTGTAAACGGTCGGAAATGGTTTGCTGAGCAATGTTTAATCTTTCTGCGAGTTGTTTCTGAGTTTGACACGCATCTTCAACCAATAAAGCTTGTCATTGTCGGTCTTCAAACTTTTTCGGTTGCCCTGGACGTTCTTGGTCTTTCACATCGAAATCCTCACTTTTCAAGCGTTTCAACCAGCGTTCACACGTATCCTGAGATGGAGCATGTTCACCATAAGCTTCCCGAAGTATACGATCACTTTCAGCAGCACTTTTCTTCAAAATAATGATTTAAAACTTCCCGCAAATGCTCTTTTTTTTGGGGGGGGGGGCATGAAATTTGACATTTTTAAGCGTAAAAATATCTATGATGTTAACACCTTCAGAAAATTTGACATAGGAAGTTCTGAAGCTTGTTGTCAATACAACAAAATAGCACACATATCACATCGCATATATATCAGCATATGTGTAACTCCATCGATTGAAAGACACCCAGATTAGTAACCGGTACACCTGCTAGCATCACCTGGTCTTCAGGGCTCATAGCAATCCGGCTCTCACCAGCTGCCCAGCCTGGGCTGGGACCCCATCGACGTGCCTGCCACCCTCACCACCGCCATCTGGGCAAGAGGCAGGGGAAGGTGCTGGGACCGGAGCCCTGGATGCTGCTCCTGCCATGTGTCGTCAGGCGGGGTCGTCGGCCCTGGCTTCTCAGGCAGGGCTTTCTGCCCAGAGGCCTACCTGCGGCCCCCGGAGACATGAGGCTTTTCCTTGTTCCTCCCGGGCCTGTCTGTACCCCCATCCCCACCCGCTTTGGGGGTCAGAGGCCAGAGCAGGACTCCCTCCCGGGAGGAGGTCCAGAGGACCCCCATCTGTCATCTGTCAGCCACCATCCATCACCCGCCGGCCCCTGGGAGCTGCAGGCAAGATCTGAAAACGGGGCGATCGATACAGCTGTTCTCAGTCCCTGTGCTGGACGGACTGGCGGGCCACCTCCTCCAGGCTCCCCCCTCCCGCCCGGGCTGGGGAGCAGGTCTCCCCAGGGCTTCCTGGGTCCAGGACTCCGTGTGAAGGAGGGCGTGGGCCTTTCCTCCCAGGCCCCCTCAGCTGCAACTGGCCCGCCTCCTGCAGAATCAATTATTGATGAGGCCCTTGCAGTCGGGTGTCCCAGGGGAGTGTTCTGGCCGCCTCCCCGCCTTCATGGGGGGCGGGGGCAGGGACAGGATGAGCTTGTTCTCAAGGCATCACCACGGAGGCGGAGGCGGTCCAGGCCTTGGCTTCCAGGGGTCAGAGGCCAGAGCACCCTCAGGCCAGGGGAGGGCACTCACCTGGGGGGTGAGGGAGCCCTGAGCTGCTTTGCTTCCCCGAGGACTAAGGGGGAGGCCAGCTGATCCAAGGGCCGCGCACCAGACTGACAGCTCCCAGAGCCGCCTGGGGCGCAGGCTCGGACAGGTGGCCGGTGGCCCTGGTGCTGGGAGGCCTCCGGGTGGGGCCGGAGTCCGGGAACGCGCTGCTCTGCCTGGAAGGAGGCGGCGTGACAGGCGCAGTTCCAGTCCACCGATCAGCCTCCCTCCCGGGAGGGCCGCCATATGGGAAGTGACATGGGGCGGAGCAGATGGCAGGGTGGCCCCGGAGCTGCGGGAGGGGGTCTTGTCTCAGGGCAACGGCCAAAGCCTTGGGCTCCCTGGGTGGCGAGGTGCCCAGTCCTCCCTGCCCCCCATCTCCAGAAGCCCTTCTCCGACAGAAGAGGGGGCCCTCTCTGAGCTGGGCCCCGCCCCACCTTCTCCCGTCCCTGCCTGGGCCTCCCTCTGCCGCCCCCACAGCCAGCAGCACCTTGGTCCTCCCCGGCCTCTCCCTGGGCCACTGATTCTTACGCGGGTGCAGGAGTGAACATGCGGGTGTAACTGATCTTCTCTGCGTCCCAGCTCTTGGGTGTCCCTGCTTAGGACGCCTGGGTCCCTCTGGACAGCGAGGTTTGTCTGGGAGGGGAATGGACCGGGGCCTCTGCTCCCTCCAGGCGCAGGCAGGGCTGGGAGGAGGGCCCGCAGGGACCTGATTAAGGGGCGCAGGGCGGCGTGGACAGGGCCCGCAGGGCATCACGGACGCGAGCTGCCAGGCGGTGTGTGCGGACTGGGGTCGTTCTGGCTAAACAGCATAGGAGCCCGCGGCCGCCAGGCTGTGCTCAGCAGGAACCGCCTGGAAGGGCCCTCCCCGCTGGGCACAGCGCTTCCCTCCCAGGGGCGCCACCCACTGGCGGGCTCCGCTCTGCATGCAAAGCTCTGACTCATTTTTGTTGTTTTTTTTTTACAGAAAGCACCCATTCCCTTTAAGAGTGATATTTACAAAGCAGGATTTTATATCGTCATAAAAAAAGAGAAAGCCAAAAATGTGGCAAAGGGGAAATAAACAGCAAAAGATGCCCGTGTTCTTCCCCCAGCGACGTTGGGCAGTCGCCGCCCTGAGCACCTGTAGTGGGCGGGCCCTGCCGGGGTGCTGGGCGGCACCCCTGGGGCTGTGGGTAGGGCTGTGGGTGGGTGGGGGCATTAGTAGTCCTCCTGGCAGAGCAACCCGAGGGCATGGAGAGGGCGTGGACTGGGCAGGAGCTGGGGCTGGGGCTGGGCCTGCCTGGCTGGGTGTGCAGAGGGCTGGGTGTGCGGAGGGCTGGGTGTGCGGAGGGCTGGGTGTGCGGAGGGCTGGGTGTGCAGAGGGCTGGGTGTGCAGGAGGGCTGGGGGGACGGCACGTTGACTCTGGGGGACCTCTGGGTCCTCCAAAGACACGCGGACGCCATCGCAAAGGCCCTGAGAGGCGAGTGCCCAGCGTTTCCTCATTCCCAGGCCTTCCCCGTGCCGGCTGGAGGGGGACAGGGGCAGTAGGGGCAGCAGGGGCAGCCGTGGGCACTGCTGAGCCAGGGCAGAGCGGGCAGTGCCGTGCTCAAGGGACGTAGCAGCGAGTCACCCCGGGGGCAGCTGGACAGTCTTTTCCCCGCAGCCCAGCTGGGGAGACTGGCTGCCAGGGGCCAGAGGGGTAGGAGCGGCCTGTTCGGCTGGCCTTGCCCACTGACCAGAGGGCAGGACCCAGGGATCCAGGAGGAGCCAGAGAGGCCTTCTCACCCGTCCTCCTCCAGAGAGGAAGGTCCCACGAGGCAGGCAAGGCCCCCGGGGACCCCGCTCGGCTCTGGCAGAGGGACTGGACGGGGGACCCAGAAGTGCGAGTCCTGCTGCGAAGGGAAGTCCCAGGCGGGGTGGCAGGTGGTCCTCGGGTGCCGACTCGGCCAGGCCCTGCTCACCAGGAGAGGCTGAGGGCACGTGCAGATGCTGACGTGTGCTGAGGGCCGCGGCACACGTGTCCTGTGCCTGCAGTGTGAGGTTTCTCAAGGCCGGGCAGACGGGTGAGTCTGTAGGTGAGCCTGGCCTTCCAGGTGGCACCACGGCGCCCCCCAGTTGGGCAGTGCGGGCCCCGGGCAGCTAGCGAGGGCTTTCCCGCTAGAGAAGCGGGAGTGGCGCCTGCACAGATACGTCGCCGAGTTCAGGCTCCACGTGCCCCCTCCGCAGTCTCAGATGGCGCTGCCCACGTGGTGTCAGGAGTGGAGGCCTCGGACACGGACCCCAGCTAACAGCAGCCCAGGCCGGAGGGCCTCTCGCTCCCCTGGGTCTCGGAGGGGTTTCCCTCCATCCCTGGAAGGAAAGGAGTCACTTGGCATCAACCAGGCACCTGCAGGGACACGGGACAGGGCCCCCCACCCGATGCCCTCTGGTGCCTGCTGGTCAGAGGTCAGAGGCCTCCAGGCCTCTCATTCAAGGCCGGGCACGGGGACACATTCCGGGTGATGGGCAAAGGTAGGTGCTAGGAGAGCCACAGCCAGGACACACCGTGGAGCCTGGGTGCCCAGCCTGCCCGTGGGGAGACTGCCCGGCGGACAGGGGAGCAGCGAGGGGGTCTGAGCTGGCAGGCGGGGTCTGGGAGGCTGCGGCCCTGGGGCCTGGGGTCAGAGTGACGGAGGAAGAACGGCCCGAGGGGGGTGGGAGGATGCTGGAGGTGGATGTGAGGCCACAGCCTGCCTCCGCCCCCGCGCGGCCTGTACGCACGGATGAGGTCTCCGTCGCCGACCAGGAGCCGGCAGCCGCTCCTCCTCTCCAGGGCCTGCAGCACCGACTGCTCGAACGCCAGGGCGGCCACGCGGCTGAAGAAGGCCGTCACGTTCTCCCCTGCGAGCCCAGGACACAGCTGTGACCCGCCCGCCTCGGGGTGAGGGCTGGGACAGGGCGGTGCCCGGGATTGGCCTCCTGCCCCGCCGCTGCCCCAGATCTCTGCCCCTGGGCTTCCCACAACCTATTCCTCCCGCAGGGACGTGCGGGAGGGCCCTGCTCTCCTGGAACCTGGGAGCACCTGTAGAGGGCCAGCTAGGAGGATTGGCACGTGCGGCCAGCCCCATGCGGAACCTTGTGAGTCCTCCTCCAGGTGGAGGCTGCCCATCCGGGCACAGGACGGGGTTCCAGGGCCCTCACACTACCCTGTGCAGCCAACAGCCTGCACGATGGCACAGGGGCATTCTGCTTGGCACCCAGAGCCCTCGGTGAACCTGCCGCCATCTGGTGAGAGAGGGGGTCTTCCCAGGGCACGGGGGTGCCATCAGGCAGGAGCAGAGGGCACCAGGCCTGGGCGCTGCCTCCCCCATCCCTGGCCCGTGTCTGCAAGGACCACCGTGTGTGTAATTCCTGCCCCCAGACCCTCTCTGCGCCAGGCGCTCACTACATGGCATTGTCGAGCTTTTCTCGGTGAACACGTGGGGCTTTTGCAATTTCAAACATGCTTTTCCATTAAAAATAAAATGAGATGAGCAGCATCACCTGCTTCCCAGACAAAGACACTGAGGCTCAGAGACGCTGGGCATCTTGCCGGGGCCACGGCGAGCAGTGCCCGTGGGGGAAGGCGGCTCAGGGCTCAGGGCCCAGGGCCGGATCCGGGGGGATCTAGCTGAGGGCTGGAGGCCATGAGCGAGGGTCGTATCTCCCACGATGACACCCAGGGGACGGATGGCAGCCCCCAGTTGCTGGGCCCCGCTGTGTGCCAGGCGGTGCCCCCCCGCCCCCGGGCACCCACAGGTGCGGGCAGGGCCCTGCAGTGGTTACAGTGAGGGCTGGGTTCCAATCCTAGACCTGGCACAGCCGCCCCGGGACCCTGGAAGCCACTTCCCGGGGACAGAACTGACCCGCCCAGAGGGTCGGGTCGCTATTCCCACGGCCCGTCGGCAGGGTCCAGTCTCCCTAGAGATGAGGGGCTGCTCAGGCAACGGGAGGCCCTGCCCGCTCATCCGCACAACCGGCTGTGACGCGGCACTCGATGGGCCGCAGAAGGCGATGTGTGAGCCTCCCGCAGCCGGCCCGAGCCCACCACGTGCAGCCACGAGCCCACTCACCTGTCTTCGCCGACACCGACCAGTACTCGGCCTGCAGCTCGTTGGCCAGGTGCACGGCCTCCCCCTCCGCCTGCTCACACGCCGCCCTGGACTGGGGAAGCGGCCCTTCTAGGAGGCGCCGGGAGGTGGCTGCCGCCTCCCACTGGGCCTCCTTCCCCACCTCACCCTGGGCAGGCGGCCCCAGGGCAGGGGTGAGACCCCAGCAGCCCCGGGCAAGTCTGAGTGCCAGCCGTGCCCCCTGAGAGCAGCACCCCTAACTTTCAGGTCCCGGGCCTATGCCTTCGGATCCTCACCGAACCACGCCAGGCCGCCCTCCATCCAGGGCTTGGGCTGGAAGCGGATTCATTTCCCTGGGCACCCCCTCCCCCAACATCCCCCTCCACCCCCCTCCCCCTGCACCCCGCTCACCAGAAGGTCCTTCTTGGTCCCCACGAGGAAGATGAAGCAGGAGCCCGGCTCGTTCTCCCTCAGCGCGTCCTCCAGCCACTGCCTGGGACGCACAGGGCGGGGGGACCGGCTGAGAGACAGCCCTGCCCTCCCAGAGAGGCCAGAGGGGGTGCAGACCCGGCCGCCCAGGCGGGGACACTGAGCTGGGAGGCACTGGGAGGGTGCCTGGACCGAGCTAGCTGAGAAGGGCTGGGCCGAGGCCAGAAGGGCCTTGGCTGGACCACAGGCGGGGGGGGGGGGGGGGCGGGGGGCGCGGGGCCCAGGAGCACAGGTCACAGGTGGTGGAGACCCAGTCTTGGCCGTGGCTCTGCCCTGGCTGCGTCAGCTGGGGTGATCCTGCACTGTCATGAGCTTGGACGGTCACCCCGGCCCCCCAGGGTTTGGAGATGCGAGATGTGAGCACCCACACGTGGGAGGGGAAGGGGGCCGGATCCATGAGCCGGGGATTCCGGCAGAAGCAGGAAGGCCACCGGGAGCCGGTCGTGTGGGTAGCTCCGGACCAGTCCCTGTCCCAGACAGAGGTGCCAGGCATGTCCCTCCGACAGGACTGGCCACGGAGTTTGCAGGCCCAGGGACATGACCCTGTGAAGGCTTCCAGATGGCAACAGCGAGCGTGGAAGCTGGCACAGGCCCCTGAGCATGTCAGCGTTGGTGCAAATCTCGAGGGAGAACAAGGGCCTGACCAGCGAGCTGCTTGCTCCCTCACACCTGCCACTGGGGCCCAGCTCAGGGGCCCCGACTGGGGAGCCCTTCCAGGTGGGTTTCTGAGCCCAGACTCGCCTGGTGTGTTCCAGGGTCTGCACATCCGTGAGGTCAAAGGCCGTGATGATCACTGCGCATGTGGGGGAAAGCCAAGAGCTGGTCAGCGACAGGGGAGGCGACAGGGCGTGACAAGGGGGCCCTTCAGTCGGCTCCCTGCTCCCCAGGAACTAACGGGGTGGCCCCCAGGCACTCAGCTCTGGCCCCCACATGGAGGCCAGGAAGGAGTCACCGTGTCTGCCCCTGGTGACCCACCCTCCAACCCACTCCCAGTGGTGCAGCCACAGCGGGGGATCCCGTGAGGCCCGATGTGCTTGGGGCTCCTGAGCTCAATCTCCCCTCCGCTGTGCAGCTAAGGGAGCTGGCGGGCGAGGGCCTTCGCTGCTGAGGCTGCCCCCCACCTGGGAGAGACTATAGTGCCTGCAGCTGTCGGGGTGCCGGGAGGCTTAAGCCAGCGCAGCAATTTTTTTTTTAAAATATATTTTATTGATTTTCTACAGAGAGGAAGGGAGAGAGATAGAGAGCCAGAAACATCGATGAGAGAGAAACATCGATGAGAGAGAAACATCGATCAGCTGCCTCCTGCACATCCCCCAGTGGGGATGTGCCCACAACCCAGGTACATGCCCTTGACCGGAATCGAACCTGCGACCCTTCAGTCCGCAGGCCAACGCTCTATCCACTGAGCCAAACCGGCTTTGGCAGCGCAGCAATTTTAAAGCTCTCGGTTCAGGGCCTGATGCAGGCAGACTCCGGACCAGTGGCAGCTACTAGGAGCAATTAGCACCCTGGCCGGTTCGGCTCAGTGGATAGAGCGTCGGCCCGAGGACTGAAGGGTCCCGAGTTCGGTTCCGGTCAAGGGCATGTACCTCGGTTGCAGGCTCAATCCCCGGCCCTGGTCATGGCCATGTGGGAGGCAGCCAATCAATGTGTCTCTCTCTGTCTCTCCCTCTCTCTTCTCTCTAAAAATCACTGGAAAATATCCTCGGGTGAGGATTAACAACAACAAATAACAGGCAGTTTGTGAGTTTAAACCACCAGCTTTGGGGAAATAACTGATGGGGGGCAGGGAGGGCAGGACATGGAGATGCAGCCCCCCCCCCAGCTCCTCCCGTCACTGGCCCAGCCTCCCCCCACCCCCACCCCCGGTCAGCTCGGCTCTGCTCTCTGGGGGCTCTGGACACGTGTCTCCCTGGAGCCTCTTTCTGAGCTGACACTGGGGCTGAGCCTCCCAGGGAGCACCCATGCCCACCGGGTCCCACAGGCTGTGCCTGCCGAGGCCCACCCAGGCCCCGAGACTGGCCAGGGCGCTCTCAGTGCTTCTTGGGGACGGATTTGGGGCCTGCACAGAGGGCCTGCTGAGCCTGGTGGGGAGCCCTCGGGTGCGTGGTGTTGAGGGCCCCACCGTCTCCATGACCCGGCTGCTCACCCTGGGCGCCCCGGTAGTAGGCAGATGCGATGCACTTGAACTTCTCTTGCCCTGCTGTGTCCCAGCTGTGCGGGGGCAGAGAGAGAGAGGGAAACAGAGGCAGCAGGTTAAGTCACTGCAGCGGTCAGAGCTCAGCAGTTTGGGCCCCGTTTTCCAGATGGGAACAGGGGCTCAGAGACCGGAAGTGACCTGCCAGAGGCCTCAGGGGTGGCCTGGCTAGTGGGGTCACAGGTGGCCATGTGGGGGGGGGTGCGGGGTGCTGGGCCCTGCTTGTTCCCACGGATCCTGGCTGAGTGCCCCTGAGAAAGAGCACAGCGAGGGCGTCCTCAAAGCCCCCCCCCCACTCTCCCCCACCCCTGCCCAGGCCACCCAGGAAACGGTGGCACTCGACAGGGACTCACATCTGGAGGCTGTAGGGGATCCCAGCAATCTCAAAGCGCTCGATTTCAAAGTCCACCCCAATGGTGGCCTTGTAGTCATGGTCAAAAACGTTCTTGCAAAATCTGTGGGAGCAGGGAAGTCAGCAGAGAGGCTGCGGGGAAGCTTCGTGACAGCGAGAGTCTGGGCATCAAGAAGCCCACCCGCTGGGAGTCGCTAAGGAGGTGACAGTCCCGAGACAGGCCACAGAGGGACAGCCAACAGGAATTATGGGGGGGCCCAGCAGAGTGGCTCACTGGTTGATAGTCGACCTATGAACCAGGAGGTCACGGTTCGATTCCTGGTGAGGGCACAGGCCCGGCTGGCAGGCTCCATCCCCAGTAGGGGGCGTTCAGGAGGCAGCCGATCCATGTGCTCTCACATCAATGTTTCTCTCTCTCTCCCTCTCCCTTCTTCTCTGGAATCAATAAAATTATATTTAATAAAGAATTATGTGGGGGTAGAAAGGCTGCAGCAAACACTGCAAGTCAGGGGCAGAGAAAGGGAAACTGGCATGCTTCCGCAGCGAAGGTGGTGAGGGCGAGCCCATGGCGCCGGGGGACCGTGTGACCGATGCCAGGGCCCTGGGATGCCCCACTCTCCGCTGAACCCCTCCCCGGATTTCCCGCACCCCTCCCCGGGCATGCTCCGGGCAGTCACATGCCTGGACTATGACGATGCCCTCTGGGCTCCCCGGTAAAGCCCCGGCAGCCTGGTGCTGGGGCGTGGCGACGCGCCTACCTGTGGATGAGACTGGTCTTGCCCACGTGGAGGTCGCCGACGACAACGGCCTTGGAGAGGCTGAGCCTGCGGAGAACGGGTGGGTGGGGCTGCGTGCAAGCCGGGAGCTCAGCTGGGAACCTGGGGCACACACACAGCACGGGGGCCGGGACCGAACCCCGGCACCTCCTACTCACCCACCCCTGGGGCTACACGCCCGAGGGGTTCCCTCCTGCCCCTGGCAAGCAGTCACTCCCTGAGCGGTCACACCTGCTCCTTTGGGGGTGTCTGCTAGGGCCAGCCAAGGGGACAGGGGCAGGTCCTAGACAGATCTCGGGTCTGCATGCCTGGAGGTACACTGACTGAGGGTCTCTGCTGCTGGGTCCTCCCCTCACACACACACACACTCAGCTCTGCCCCAGTGCTGCCTGGTCCAAGTCCCTGATGCCACCCCACCTCCGTGGCAATATCTCTCACCCCCTGGAGACCCCATTCAGCGCACAGCACCCTCGGCACTCCCCTGCAGCTCCAGGGACCTGCTGAGCCCGGGCCATAGCCTGTCACTAGTGCCAATCCTGCCTGCACCCCCAGGGTCCTCAAACCAGTCTGGGAGGGTTGACCCCTTAGGCCAGTGGTTCTCAACCTTCCTAACGCCGCGACCCTTTAATACAGTTCCTCATGTTGTGGTGACCCCCAACCATAAAATTATTGTCGTTGCTACTTCATAACTGTAATTTTGCTCCTGTTATGAATCGTCATGTAAATATCTGATATGCAGGATGTATTTTCATTGCTACAAATTGAACATAATTAAAGTATAGTGATTAATCACAAAAACAATATGTAATTATATATGTGTTTTCCGATTGTCTTAGGCGACCCCTGTGAAAGGGTCGTTCGACCCCCAAAGGGGTCACGACCCGCAGGTTGAGAACCGCTGCCTTAGACAGAGGGGTGCAGACAGCAGGTGGGCACTCCGTCCCCCCGCCCCCTGCCCACCATCCCCTGAAACGCCATGAGCACCGAGTCTATGCTGACGTCCAGCTCCTGGAGGGCTTGGCCTGCGCAGTGCGGCCACCAGAGGGCAGAACAGGCCTCCCAGGGCAGCTGGATGCCCACCTGGCCGCAAAGCCATCCTCAGCTTCCCGCTGACCCCTGCTGAAGGGGAACCAGGCGTGTCTCATCACTGATGTTTCTCCCTCTCCCTCTCCCTTCCTCGCTGAAATCAGTAAAAATATACTTAAAAAAATAAAAAGAGGAGGAAAACCAATACAAACGGAAGACAGATGCCGAGACCTCAGGCTGAGGAATCACATGCGTGACTTGTTGGGAAATGGTCACGTGGCAGCCGTGAGCCCAATGAAGCAGCGAAAACTCCCATCAGGTTCAGGCCCATCCTGGGCTGCACGGGACAGTGTGGGTGTGTCACGTATGCATTCGCATGTCCACGCATGCTCTCATTCCTCCCTGCCGGCCCCCCACAACCCACGCCCTGGGCGCTGAGGGGTGCTCACCCGACGGTCCCCGTGTTCCTGCGCTGGCAGGCAGCGTTGACCTGCCCGTGGAAGTGCTCCTTGAGCTGCAGGCAGGCGGCAGGCGTGTACCACTGCAAGGAGTCAGACAGACAGACAGACAAATGGGCACCTCGTCCCGAGAAGCTGCTGCTCCATCACCCAGCAGGGCAGCGAGGTGGTGACCTGCCACTGGCTGGCAACCCCTAGCGCTCCCCGGTCCCTCGGTCAGGCCCCTCCCCTCTCCTGTCAGCAGCCTCAAGACTCCAGGTGTTGGGAGTCCTGAGGAGCAGCAGCAGGGGCGGAGCCAGACCAGAGAGCGCAGGTGGGGACTGGAGAGCTGGGTCCCACCCGGGGTGGCTGTGCCCTTACTGTGGGCACGTGGCAGGCCTCCATCCCCTCTGTCCTCTTGGGGTGAGATGCAGGCTGGCCTATAAGGGCCCTGTTAGCTCCAAGCTCCTCCCACAGCTCCTACGGAACTCCAGGCCATTTTTGCTTCTAATGTTTGCACATGTGTGCACGGAAATGCACTGGAAGGCACTTCAGGCCTCCCACAATATCGGGAGGCAGAACCGGGGGTGGTTTAAGAGTACCGCCTCAGGGTCAAGACCTGCGTCCATGCTTAGCTGCTGTGTGACCCTGGGAGGTTACCTAACGTCTCTGAATGTAAAAAAAAAAAGTTTTTAATTGATTTCAGAGAGGAAGGGAGAGGGAGAGAGAGAGAAGCATCAATGATGAGAGAGAATCACTGATCGGCTGCCTCCTGCGCGCCTCCCAGGGGGGATCGAGCCTGCAACCCTGGGCATGTGCCCTGACCGGGAATCCAACTGTGACCTCCTGGTTCACAGGTCGACGCTCAACTCCTGAACTTTAGTTTCCCCACCTGCGAACCTCAGAGGCTTGGGGGCAGAGAAGGAGATAATGTCTGTAAGGCGCAGAGCCAGCCTGGCACACACCGAGTGCTCAACACGTGTTCGCGGCTGTTACGATGCCATGACTCGTGCTGAATGTGCATTTGTTTTAAAATTAGAAAAAACACTTCGATGACCATCATATTTTATTCTCTAATGGGCCATGGCTAAGCAGAGAGTGTGGCGAGGACATGGAGGGAATGGCATCGTGGGAGGCTGCCGCTGTGCTCTGCCATGATGCGGCCGTGGTGGCCCGGGCCACGGGCTCTGTCCCTCAGGGGCTCTGTCCCTGTGGCAGGGGCGTGGCCACATGCCCTCCCCAGGTGTCTCTTCTGAGCTCCCAGGCACTGGAATGGGCTCTGCTCTGGCCCAGGTGCCTTCTCTGCTCCAGGCGTGAAGGTAGAAGGAACCTTGCAAAAAGGCGAGTTAGGAAACCTCACTGAGCCTGTTTCCTCCTCCGTAAAGCGGGACACGCCCAACAGCACCTCTTCACCTGGTGGCCGGAGGATTAACTGGGTGACGCAGGGGCGCAGGCAGCCCCGCAGCCCACATTCAGGCGGGACAGCGGCAGCCGCCTCGCGAGGAAGCTGGCTGCTTTTCCCGCCGACTTGCATCCAGCCTCAAAGTGGGGCCCCGGCCTGGGCACGGTGGTCACGAGAGGAATCCCGTGACTTGGATGGACTGGAGCAGCGTTTAATAAGGAAGGCTGGACAGGAAGTGCGAGGCCCCAGAGCAAAGGGAAGGACTTGCCCCATCTGACCACAGAGTGGTAGGTCTGCCATGGCGTGCTGCGGTGGGGTGCAGGGCGAACTTGGCCCGCTGTGGCCTGTGACCCCTGGCGGCCACCGACAGCGGGGGAGAATCCGACCTGTGGAAACAGGGCAGATGCCCCCCAGGGCAGGGGGCAGTCGGAGCTCTGCAGTCAGCCACACGGGCATGAACGTGCAGTTCTGAAAATACGTTAGATCTTAATGTAGATGGAAGAGAGCTCAGTTTCCGGCAGCAACTGAAGGCAGAATGGTAAGAGGGGAGAACCCTGGATTTGGTGTCAGGAAACTGGAGTGCTGTTTTGATCATCATAATGATGTCCTAGTGGATAGAGCATTGGCCTGCGGACCAAAGGGTCCCGGGTTCGATTCCGGTCAAGGGCATGTACCTTGGTTGCAGGCTCCTTCCTGGCCCAGACTCTGGTCGGGGCACGTGCAGGAGGCAACCAATCGATGGTTTTCTCTCACACTGAAGTTTCTCTCTGTCTTTCTCTCCTCCACTCTCCCTAAAAGAATCAATGAAAAATATCCTTGGGTGAGGATCAGCAAAAAAATATATATATATATATAATCGTCATAATAATTATGAGAACAATGACCACCACTCAGGCGGGGCGCTCCCGTTGGCTATGAGCCAGGCACCCGACACGGAGGACTGACCCTGTGGAACAGTGGCTCCGAGCGGTTGAGTAACTTGCTCACAGTCACACAGCTTTAGGATTTAGAATTGATTTAGGATTGACAGATTTAGGATTCACACCCAAGACTGTCTGATTGCAAAGTCCGTGCCCTTAACTTCCAGGCCACACTGGCTCCTGGCCCACTGTGGCCAAGCCAGCGCCATGTCTCCCAGCTTCTCAGGAAGTCTGTCAGCAAGGAACTGACCTCCCGGGTTGACCTGCCTTGTTTTTGGTGGTGCGTGCAGGTGGGGAAAGCTACCATTTTAAACCGGTATCCGCACTTTTAACCGGTATTCAATGAGCTCTTAATCGGTTAAAAGTGCGGATACCGGTTAAAAGCGCAGATTAGTTATTGACTGGTTAAAAGTGATATTTGTGGACACGTCTGGGGAGCGCAGTGCGCACTGCTCACGCCAAGGTCTGGCCTCAGGACTCCCTACCTTAGGGAAGCTGGCGATGATGCGGTCCCGGCTCACAGGGGGCCCCAGAGGCGGCAGGGAGGCCCTCATCCTTCCGGAGAGTTCTGGAGACCCAAGCGGGGGAAAGGGTTAGGGAGCTGTGCCAACGCCTGGCCTGGGGACTCACCCACAAGTTTACGCCTAACTCTCCAGGGGCTTTAAAAGCAGGTCCAAGCCTCCTCCTCCCCCTGCCAGGCGTCTGGCTCGGCGTCACCTCTTTCAGTCTGCAGGCAGGAGGCGGGGGCGGGGAGTCCCGAAGACCTGGGCCTCCCCCCTGCTGCGGGGTGTGGGTGTCCAACCGGGAGTGGCCCCTCTCTGAGCGTGTGACTGGCTGTGAGTGGGGCACACACATGGCAGGCCTCGCAGGCAGGCTCTTGGGTTTCAGCCCACAGGCCTGTCACCCCACCCGGGAGCGCGCCCCCGGCGCCTAGTCAGCCCGACCGCGCCTTCCTCTGCCCGCTTCCCCGCTAGGGTGGCCTTGACCCAGGCCTGTTGTCCTGGCTCTGACCCAGCTCCCCTCCAGGCCCAGCACGGGGCGGGGCGTTCAGGGTCGGGGGTTCAGGAAACGCTGAGGCCTCAGGGCCTCTGGCCGCGCTCAGATTCTGGGGGTGGGAGGTGGGCGGGGGACGCGGCGTCCTTCCGACCCGGGCCTCCGCGACGCGCCCTCCGGGAGGCGGGAGGCGGGAGGCGGGAGGCGGGAGGCGGGAGGCGGGAGGCGGGAGGCGGGCCAAGGGGAGGACAGAGGCGCGGCGGACTCACTGGCGGCAGCAGCGGAAGATTCGGGTTCAGCGCAGCCTGGTCCGGCTCGGTTCGCAGCGGAAATCACCATGGCAACGATGACCACGCGCGACCCGAGAGCATCTGACCAATCCTGGACGTCGGGGGCTGGGTCTGGGCGGGGCTCGGAGCGGTAGCAATCCCACTGCGGCGTGCCCGAGCCGTCACCATAGCAACCAGAGCCTGGAGGGAGTCGTGGGCACTTGACTAGGCTGCTGCCTGCCCCTCCCTCCCTCCTCCGCCCCCCCGGGAGCGCTTTCAATCACCATGGAAACGAGGGCGGGGTTGGATATGGGGCTGTGGGCGGGGTCATCGCGGTCTGGGTGGAGCCTGGATCCAAAGATGGGAGTCTGGGCGGGGCTGATGGTGGAGAAACCTCTCTGACAATCACTGTAGCCCGGAGGGGTGGGAGCTCAAACTGGTAGGGGTTATGATGTGACGTGTGTAAGTGTTTATTTTTGTAATATATTGAATATGATTTTTCATAGGTCGATGCTCAACCACTGAGCCACGCCAGCCGAGCCGAAGGGCACTTTTTTTTTTTAAAAATATATTTTATTGATTTTTTTACAGAGAGGAAGGGAGAGAGATAGAGAGTCAGAAACATCGACGAGAGAGAAACATCGATCAGCTGCCTCCCGCACATCTCCCACTGGGGATGTGCCCGCAACCCAGGTACATGCCCTTGACCGGAATCGAACCTGGGACCTCTCAGTCCGCAGGCCGACGCGCTATCCACTGAGCCAAACCGGTTTTGGCTTTTTTTTTTTAAAGACTGTATACACAGACTCTGAGAGGCCCAGGGTTCCCAGCTTTGAGAATCTATTTTATCCAGCTTCCCATTTCACAGACGAGGAAACTAAGGCTCACACAATTTAAAAGTGTTGCCACGTGAGTTAGAACTAGAATCATAACCCAGGTTTCCTGACTCCCAGCCTTCTGCTGTCTGCCCCACACTCCTCAAAAAGCTCAGGGTCAGAGAGACCCTCCCTGACTTTGTCCTTTGAAGAACAGCAGCAGTAGGGGGCAGACTTCCACATCACAATATGGCATCCTTGGCCCGCAGGTCTAAGTCAATTACCTGCATTTCAAAGCTGTGTTGAAGGCTGATGCTTGGCGCCTTTGTTAGTGAGTTTCACGGCGACAGGCCCAGGCCTAAGGGTGAACTCATGTGAGTTGGTCCTACCGTCTCCTGTGCTCAGTTTACTCAGCTATCAAATGGACTCGACTATGAAAGTGCTCTGTAGATTAGTATAAAGCTTGACTCAAGTCCATGACCCAGTTATTCATTCTACATGTACTGAAAGCCTCCTGGTAATTAATGAAGCTACGGGATCATTTACTGGTACTAACATGGAGTTGGGGAGATGACAGGCTTCATGGAGGTGGTGTCTGTCCACCGAGCTGTGTGCCCTGAAGGACACAGAAGTGGTTTCTGTTCCTGGCAGCCCAGGCTGCATGGAGGAGGTGGCCATTTGGAGGACTCATATCCGGCCTGGCACTCAGGGTCTTGAGCGGCAGGCTGGATGTTTGGACTCTGTCCTGAGGCCACTGGGGAGCCATGGAGGGTTGTATGCAGGTGACGGCTGGGTCTGGCTTACTTTCAAGCACAATTGCTCCAGTCAGCAGGGCATTGGGTCCACTGCGAGCGCCGATCTGTGTCATTCCCGGGCCATCAGCCTGCAGAGCAAGGAGCATGGGCCAGGGCTCGGCAGTCCTGGGCTCTGGCCTGCGTGGTTTTGGCAAGCTACTAAGAAGACCTCTGAGGGGCCTGCCTATAACCTGGATCGTGTTAGCAGCTCACGGGGTTACTTTGAGGACTAAAGTCAGGCGAAGTGTCCCGCACAGAGAAAGGCGTTCACACTCATTTCCCTTCCCCTCGGTGCTATGAACAAAGCAGAGCCGTCTTTGTTCCCCGCGGTAACCCCGTAAAGTATCATTGTCCCCTCTTTACAGCCGGCCCCAGACAGAGGCTGCTCGCGCCGCCTGCGCCTGCGCGGTGGGCGCCTAGTGTGCGGAGCGCAGCGCTGAGGACGCCGCTGGGGTCGCCTGGCAACCGGGTCGCCTAGCAACGGGCGACCGCGCACGCTGAAGCAGGTGAGCCTGCGGCACCAGACAGGGGCCCAAGACAGGGGGGACGGGGGACCCTCAGACCCATCCAGTCTGACTCACACGGGTCCCGCGTCCGCTCTCATCCGCGGCGGGACTCCCGCAGCCCAAGCCACATACAGGAGGCCAGGCCCCCTTGTTCCCGATCCCCGGAGCCCAACATTCCCTGCAGGGGGAGCCCCAATCGGAAATGGCCGCCCCTCCCCTTCCCCGCCCAGCTCGTCCCGTCCGTCTCTCCTTGTCACTTGGTGCCTAAGATCAGAGTTGGCCTTAGTTCTTTAACTGGGGTAGAATCCCTCAGGGCGGGGGCCTGTCAGGGCCACTCAACACGGGCAGCAGCAACCACTCCCGCAATAAGGACCACAGCCAACGCATCGGGAGCCCTGGCGTGCCAGGCTCAGGAGGGTCGTTCACACGGGAGCAAGGGAAGGAGGTGCTGTTATCAAATCCTTTTTGCAAAGGCTCACAGAGAGGAAGAGATTGTCAAGGGCCGCCCCGTGGCCTGGGTCTGGAGCCGGTTCTGAGTGCTAAGCCACATTACCTACAGATGCTCCAAGTGTGTGTGTGTGTGTGTGTGTGCAATAAAAATAATTCATGCCCTAGCTGGTTTGGCTCAGTGGATAGATCGTTGGCCTGCAGAGCGAAGGATCCCGGGTTCGATTCCCTTCGAGGGCACGTACCCTGGTTGCAGGCTCCTCGCTGGCCCTGGGCCCTGGTCGGGCATGTGCAGGAGGCAGCCAATCGATGTGTTTCTCTCACATTGATGTCTCTCTGTCTTCCCCTCTCCCTTCCTCTCTCTCTAAAAATCAATAAAAACATTAAAAATATCCACTCAGCTGTGCTTACGGTTTTGAGGATCGAATGAGAAGTAGCTTCTAAATCACAGTCGTACCCATGACAACGTTTGGGGTTCTTCTCACCAGGGGTTTCTGCGGAGCTCCGTTTTGAAAGCGAGAGTCACCTCCTGCAGGTGCGGAAAGATGGCCCATACCCGGATCTCTATGTACCTGCCCCCCGACATCAACCCCGCCCAGGCTTCCATCGCGTACGGCTGCCGGGCCCTGCCCAAGCTGAACGAGGAACTGCAGTCCGAGGACCTGCAGACCAGGCAGAAAGCCCTCATGGCTCTGTGCGACCTCATGCATGACCCCGAACATGTCTATGTGGCCATCGACATAGGTGAGAGTGTCACGGAGCCCAGGCGACCGTGACTCGGGTCTGGATGGACAGACACAGAGTAGCTGGAGGTGGGAGGAGTTGAGGTGACCCTCCCAGCTGGTCAGTCCGTCCTTGGAGGGACACCCCCAGCAGCCGACCCAGCCACAAAGCCGCCCTCTCTGCTATGGCTGGACCGACCAGGGGGCCACAAATCCACCAAACAGCCCTGTGATCTGTCAGCCACGAAAGATAGGCACACCCTATTGGAGCCACATGGTACCTGGGACCTCTTGTTTCCCACTCTCCTAACGACCAAAATGAACGCTGAGGTGATCTTAGTGGCCTGGCCACACCTTTCCCTGATCAGGCACACGATGAGTGCACTGCCACTTCTCCCCCAGCCTTAGCTGAAGGGCTGATTTAGAAAAAAAAAAAAAATATATATATATATATATATATCGATTTCACAGAGGAAGGGCGAGTAGAAACATCAATGATGAGGGATTGAGCCTGCAACCCGGGCATGTGCCTTGACTGGGAATTGAACCAGTGACCTCCCAGTTGCTGGGTTGATGCTCAACCACTGAGCCATGCCATCCAGGCTCCAAAGGCATTTTCTGAATGGTCCCTGGGTGGGAGCACACAGAGCCCCCTGCGGTGACTCTGAAACCCTTCCTAAGGGCCATGATGCCTCTGCTGATCGCGGTTGCCGATGCGGGCTCACCTGTTGGCTTCTGGGTTGGTTGAACCTGGAGACTGATAACCGTTCAAAGGTCTTTCTGCCCCACAGGCTGCCTGGAGAGCCTGCGGGCTTTGCTGCGGGACACCAACCACATGGTGCGCATCAAGACCACCGAGGTGCTGTCCATCATGGCGACCCACACCGTGGGCAGGTGGGCCACTGTGTATGGAAACCCAGGGCAGGCTTTTTTTTTTTTCCAGTGGAAAAACAAAAAGCCAGGAATCAGAGATTTGTACATTCCCTTTGAACAGTTCATCTTAACCCCAAACATAAAGGGCTAGGCATTCGTCCACCCCCAGTGCCACCAGGCCTTCCCTGGGATGTGGGCCCACGGATTGAGGTTCCCCTCCTCTTTGGGACGTAAACCACCCCTGCAAGGTCGTCTAATGTGCAGCCGTGGTTTCTTTCGAGAAGAGCAAGGAGTCAGACATTAATGAAGTAATCTGTATGCAAAAACCTTCTAGGGCCTTTCTAGCATCATCTCACTTGTCTGACAGACTCACTTTGGAGTCTCCTCAAAGCATTCCACCTGGTTTTTATAAGGGAATTAAAAACAACCCTCTCCTCTCATCTAACTGGCTTACCTAGTATTTACTTAACGTATAGAATCATAACAATGAGGACACAGCATTCACAGGCCTGGGGGCCGGCAGCGGGGGGCTCGCTGCCCTGGAGCCTCAGTGCTGGGCGGGTAGAGAGAGGGGCCGCTCAGCTGGCAGGTCAAGGGCGGTCAGTTATGGATTCTGCTGCCTTGTCCCCTGTTACCGATGGGGACTGAGGCTCAGAGGAGCAAAGGGAAACCTCCAGGCCACAAAGAACCCGAATCCAAGTCCTAGCTCTTTCCTCCACCCCACAGGCCACCCGGCTCTCAGGGCCTGGAGGGCCCACTTCTGGCCATCATCTTTTTTTTAAAAACAAGGAATTTTTCTTTATTTACTTATTGTGTGTGTGTGTGTATTGCTAATCCTCACCCGAGGATATTTTTCCATTGATTTTTAGAGAGAGTGGAAGGGAGAGTGAGAGAGAGAGAGAGAGAGAGAGAGAGAGAGAGAGAGAGAAACATCGAGGTGAGAGAGACACATTGATTGCTTGCCTTCTGCATGCACCCGGACTGGGGCTGGGGCGACGTGGGGCGGGGCATCAAGCCTGCAACCGAGGGACATACCCTTGACCGGAATCAAACCTGGGACACTTCAGTCCAGGAGCCGACGCTCTATCCTGGCCTGTTCTTCTCTCAGGCAGCCAGAGGGTGCGGCCTGCCGCTGCCCGCAGGGGTTCAGAATCCAGGGCGGGAGGAGGGTGGGAACTGCCTCCTGACCCTCCCGGGCCTCCCCGGGATCGGGCCTCGTCGTGTCTGAACCCGCCTCTCTCTGCAGAGACGGCTTTCTGAGGGACGGCATCGTCAACGCGCTGTCCCTCCTGCTGAACGACCCGCAGCCGGCCTGCCGCGAGAACCTGCACCTGGCCTTCCAGCACCTGGCCCAGGTGCCCTCAGGTAGGCCCCGGCCGCCCCGCCGCCCCACGGCCTCCCGGGCAGGCTGGGCGCGCGCCTGGCTTCAGATCCGCCTAGAGCACACGTTTAAAAGTTATGCTTTACGTCCGCCTTCGGACTGAGGGGCCCCGGGTTCGATTCCGGTCAAGGGCACGTACCTCGGTCGCAGGCTCCTCCCAGAAAAATAAGAAGACCACCCTTGTCCGTTGCTGGCAGAATCATCTCGGGGCTCCGGGCATGGGGGCTTGCCCACGCCTTTCTTAAACGAACCGTGGCTGATTCTCCCGTGCGGCCGCGGGTGAGAGGCACCGAGATGTTGGGGTGTCTCTATGACAGGCCAGTGCTTGGGGCTGAGCCCCCGGCTCACTGTGTGGGAACTTTTAAAGCATTCAGACAAGTAGCGAGACAATGAGAATGGGTGTCAGGCACCAGCACTCAGCTTTGCTGAATCTTAACATTCTACCCCATTTCACATGTGCTTGAGACGGTTGCTTGAAACCCCGCCCCCCAATCCAAGTCCCCTGTGAACCTCCTCCGCTCAGCCCCTTCCATCATCTGGGGACTATGTCGCCACCGCAGGTCTTTGTATTTTACCACAGATGTGAACAGATATAGATCTTTCCTCGTGCGTTTTCCAACTCCATGTAAACGATCTTGCTTCCATATCTCCTTGCTATTGAAACAATGCAATGCTGTAATTTTGAGATTGACCCATGTCGTGTCATGGGCTCTGTTTCGTTATGAGCACCGCGGCGCACCCCTCTACTCACATGCAACATACCTGCCCGGCGGAGGGCCCCGCTGCGTCTGTTCCCGAGCCTGGAGGAGCTCAGCCGGGGGACAGCGTGGTGGGGCACGGAGCACGCAAGCCCTGCAGGGTGTGCCTGCTCAACCAGACACCCGAGGGTGCAAGACCGCATTAAAGGTGTTTTCACCATAAACAAAAGAGAGAGAATGCAAGCCCGCAAGCTTGGCCTGAAATTGCATGTGCTGCATCCTAGTCAGCCGCCCAGTGGCGTGCTGAGCCGTGTCACTGTGTGTGGCTCCGCTGTCCCCGTGACCGCGGGCAGCGGCATCGTCCCTCCGCCTGGTGCTGCCTGGGCCTCCTCTCCCGCCCAGTGCCTCCTGGGAGCCTGAGCCCATTTGTTGACCTGTTTCTCCCCCGACCCCATTTCTTACCGGTCGGGAGGAGGGAATGTTGCATTTCTTCTGGGCCCCAACCCTGGCAGGTCACACACTGGCAATGCCATTTCCTGGGCTGGCTGTGCGGCTTTTCGCCGTTGATCTGTTTGCTCATTGGTCCAGCAGCTGTTCATTGGAATGTAGTCTGTTTCCTACACGTGTGAGTGTGAGTGTGAGTGTGTGTGAGTGTGTGAGTGTGAGTGTGTGTGTGTGTGTGTGTGTGCGCTTTTTGGGGTGCTGTTTAAGATAATCTGGTGCCGTTTCAGAGCTCATGAAGACTGTCTGCCATATTTCCTTTTAAAAGTGTTAAGAGTTTTGTTCTTCACATTGATCTTGTGAAGGTCCCTGGGATGGATTTTTATTTCTGTTCTGAGGTCTTGTCTCACCCTTGCTGGGCCAACACAGTCTTAATGACAAAAGCTCTATGCCCCACCCCCTGCATTGCGCCCCCCCCCCCCCCATCTCCTCCCTGCAAACTTTCCTGGAACCTACACGCTCTGGGTGCACCGTAGGTCGGGGGCTCTGGTTCTGACAAGCCTCATCCGGGGCCACATTTTCAAAGGTCATTTGTCTGTTGTTCTCTTGCTGCAATTCACTCACTCACCCCTTCGTTTGTTTGACTAATGTGTTGGGGTATCTGGGGCAAGGGGCGGGGGATGGAGGTCTTTCCTCTGAGCCCTGGAGCTGGGTGGGGTCTGGTTTACTGGCTGTTTTCCCAAAGGAACCAGCAGGGGGCGCCCCAGGACTGTGACAGCCCGGCTGGGCCCTGCTGGGATCTGGGCCTGGGGTGGGGCCCTTCAGGAGAGGAGGGGCCAGGAGCGCAGAGGCCGCCCGCCCAGGTTCCGGAGATCCTGCCTGCGAACCTGGAGGGCACGTGTCTCTTTCCTGGCCGGGTGTTCAGCTCCAGGGCTGAGACTGGGGCTCTTGGGTAACTGGAGTTTGGGGTGCAGCTGAACAGCTGGGGGTCCCTGGAAGTGTCTCCCTACCAGACCCACTGGCCATGCCCCCTTGGGCCCTCTCTCTGACGGTGGCCTTGGGCCCCGACTGGCATGCCTGGGAGTCCGGCCCGGCTCCCCGGTCACTCGCTCCTGTGCGGGGCTGGGAGCTGCTGGCCCAGCTTTCCCCGCAGTGTTGTAAGGACCGCTCTGTCTTGACCCCGTGTGCGGCCTGGGCTGGGGGTGCTGTGGGGGTGGAGGCAGACGCGCCTCCCTGGGGGGAGAGGCTGTGAGGATGAGCTGGGGTCTCTCCCAGGGCCAGGCCCGGGAGGGGCAGGACACAGTGGGAGATTCTGGACGCAGGTTCGATCCTGGTGGTTTTGAAGTGCTGGGGCACATCCCTGGAGTCACACACCCTCAGGACTAGAGAGAGAAATCGGGGGGGCTGTGTCCAGGGGGAGCTGAAGCCGCGGGGCAGGGATGGGGGACCAGGGCCGTGTCAGCCTGACCGTCTTGATGGGCAGTTGAACCCTCAGCCCCCTCTAGCCGTGCATTTTCAGGCTAGAGCTGCTCACGGGTCCTTTCACAGCCGAGTAAGTCTCTGAT
The DNA here is from genome assembly GCF_964212035.1 of Myotis nattereri. Classification (NCBI taxonomy): domain Eukaryota; kingdom Metazoa; phylum Chordata; class Mammalia; order Chiroptera; family Vespertilionidae; genus Myotis; species Myotis nattereri. Next base: position 26,833,234 of record NC_138095.1, on the reverse strand, counting down.
TTAAATCACATGTTACTTCTTCTTCTACAAGAGCCCCCTTGGGCTTTTGCTGTTTGGTGACGTGGGAAGGCGTGAAGGGGATCCCCATGTGGGCTCAGGGGCGGGGCTGGGCGGGGAGAGAGCCAGGTTCCTGGGTGACTAGGTGCTGAGTGTCTGCGTGGGCACCTGTGCACACACCTTCTGCTGCCCCTCACCCCAGGCTCGTGTGGATGTGGGTTCTGGATTCGAGGAGGTGACGAGGGTGGCTCTGTGCTCCCCTTGGGCTCCCGATCCCTCCGTCCAGGCACAGTGGTCAGGGGCAGAGGCAGACGAGGATGGAGGCCTCGGGAGGCACGTCCCCCTCTGCCCCGCCCAGGGAAGGCGTCTCCACCACTCCCTGACCTTGACCTCGACCCGTTCATCTATAAAATGGGCCACTGCAGACAAGCTCCGTCGTGAGTGTTAAAGGAATTTGCAAGGAGCCTGTGCACGTCCTTGACCTCTCATCAGTGCTTTCCCCACATGGAGATGCTGTAACCGGAGTCAGCGAATGGTGGGCCTCTGGGGGCACTTCCGGTGGGTGCCAAGCCCTGCAGGACCGCCCTGCCCTGATGGGGGTCGGCACCTCGGGCTCTCCGGGAACCTCTTCTGCTCTGCGGGAACAGCTCTGACCCTGGCGGAGGTGTCTTTAGGGTGTGAGGGTTCTGGGTGACAGTGCAGCCTTGGTGGGTGTTGGGGACAGTGGGAGGGGTGGGAGCCATCGTCACCCCCAAACCTCAGCGCCTTGGGACACAAGGGCCTGGCGGGGCTCCTCACTGTTCAGAAGATAAGTTTTTCTTTAATTTCAGAGAGAGGAAGGGAGAGGGAGGAATAGAAACATTAATGATTAAAATCACTGATCAGCTGTCTCCTGCACGCCCCCTACAGGGGATTGAGCCCACAACCTGCAACCCCGGGCAGGTGCTCTGACCGGGGATGGAACCATGACCTCCTGGCTCCTGGGTCAATGCTCAACCACTGAGCCACACCAGCCGGGCAGGCTCCTCACGCCTGCAGGCTCTTTCCTCTCTTGAGGTTGTTTGTTCTTGATGTTCATTTCAAGATGAGTTACCTACGTGTGTGTGTGTGTGTGTGTGTGTGTGTGTGTGTATGGGGGCAGGGGGAGAGGCCGAGAAAGGAACCTCAGAGTGGACGGGCCCAGCCCTCAGCCCTGCACACGCAGCACCCAGGCTCGGCTGGCTCGTTCGGGATATTTTATTTTCTGAAAGTAGACAATCTTTGACTTTCACACCACACCGGCCCCGCATCCCTCTGCACATCTCCCAAAGTCCTTGGCTGTGCTTCTGCGCCCGACCTGGGGCGCACGGTACCGAACAGAGGCGGAGAGAGGAGCTCTGGCGAGGTCTCGGGGCGCCTTCCCTCTCGGTGGCCGCCGGGGTTCGTATTTACACGCGATCCGCGGCCAAGGTCCTTCCACAGTGGCAGGTGCCACGGGCCCGGGGCTGGGGTCCCAGCAGGGCCTCCCTCAGGCTACAAGGCTGGCTGAGCCTTCACAGGAGGCAGAGCTGCTCTCAGCCACAGGCGCGGGCGGCCAGGGCCCATCTCCCGCCTCCCCTTCCTCTCCTTGCAAAGCCAGAGAACTTCCTCCGTCACCACCAAGACCTCCAGCTATTGTCCACTCGCCCCGACGTGAAGAACCTTCTTTAAATACGTCACATGGAATTTTCTGAAACAAAAACGAAGCAGAAACCGCACCAGGAGCAGGAGCAGGGGACAGACCCGTCCGGGTAACAACTGTGACACTCGGCAAGCCAGACACGAAAAGGACCACCTGAAAAAAAACAGGATCCGAAGACCCGCGCTTTAAAAAAAGAATACTCGACTGCGTTTGAAATTGTCTGTTTTTCCTGCAAAACACCACGAGGTTTGGCAAAAAAAAAATAAAAAATAAAAAAAAAAATGTCAGAGAAGAAATCCCAGGTTTAGAAAACACCGGACAAGGAGAAGGAAAGCTGGACCCCAGCTGGCCTCGCCGGAAACAGGTCGCGCCACTCGTGCTGCTGTGTGGACGTTCGCTGCACACGTCGAAGCTGTTTAAAAAGAGCTGCGAGTGGCGGGAGGGCTGGTTGGCGCCCGGCTGGCCTCGCACCCCGGTTCCAGGCGCAGAGCGCGGTCCCCGGTGGCCAGGGTGGGCGTGTCCAGCGGAAGGAGCTCGGACCCTCGCTGGTCCTCCCTCCTGGTCAGCGACAGATCCCTGTTCTAGGGTGCAGCGGGCCTCCAGGTGGCCCCAAAGCCTCCCCCCGCAGTCCCACGGTGCGGGGGGGACCCCATGCAGAGTGGGGCCAACTCAGGCAGGGGGAAGGGCCTTGGGGAACGTGTGACAGCGCCTCAAATCTCCAAGAGACCCCGACGCCTGGGGACGCTTCGCTGTCTCGACTGTGTGTGTGTGTGCGTGCGTGTGTGTCTACCTACCTAGCAACCTATCCGTATATGGTTATGTTTGTGGAAATGTGGGGGCCACGGAGGCGGAGGGGCGGGGCGGGGGGGCGTTCTCCAGGCCCCGTTTTCTGGCCCTGGGCTGGGGCGGGCCCCCCCGGGGTTCCGTCACAGGCGGGCGGGCTGGCCGCCCCTCAGCAAAGGCCTATGTACTTGAGGTTGTTCTGAATGATGACGTCGGTCACGGCGTCGAAGACGAACTGGATGTTACTGGTGTCGGTGGCGCAGGTGAAGTGCGAGTAGATCTCCTTGGTCTCCTTGTTGCGGTTCAGGTCCTCGAACTGCCGCTGGATGTAGACGGCCGCCTCCTCGTAGGTGTTCTGGCCCTTGTACTCGGGGAAGCAGACGGTGAGCGGGATGCGCCGGATCTTCTCGGCCAGCAGGTCCTTCTTGTTCAGGAAGAGGATGAGGGACGTGTTGATGAACCAGTTGTTGTTGCAGATGGAGTCGAAGAGGCGCAGGCTCTCCGCCATCCGGCTCTGCGGGGAGGGGCACGCGGCGTTAGTCTGGGGGCTGCGAGGAAGGACCCCAGGCCCCCACGGCCGAGCCTCCCAGCCCGGGCCTGGCCCCCACAAAAGCACCCTTCTGGCCCTGGCCGGTGTGGCTCAGTGGACAGAGCATCAGCCTGCGGATCAAAGGGTCCGGGTTCGATTCCGGTCAAGGGCACGGACCTCGGTGGCAGGCTCCTCCCCGGCCTGGGCCCTGGTTGGGCGCAGGCAGGAGGCAACCCATCGATGTGTGTTTCTCTCACATCGATGTTTCTCTGTGTCTCTCCCTCTCCCTTCCATTCTCCCTAAACATCAGTGGGAAAATGTCCTCGGGTGAGGATTAACAAAAAGAGCATCTTCTGCTGGGTGTGTCCGCTGCCAGGTGCGCTGTCTGCAGCATCTCCCGCTGGCCCTGCCGCCCTGAGTGGCTGCACCCCCTCCACCCTCTGAGCCCGGCACGGGTTGTAAGAGGCTCCTTCCCTGTTGGCGCCTCCTCCGGGCCCAGTGGTGACAACACGTGGCTCTGGGGCTGCAGCCTGGTGGACGGGGCATCTCTAACCTCACACCCTGAGGGCCCGCCTGCCCCACCTGCACGCGCCAGCTCAGGTCTCCCGTGGGGATGCTGTGACCGGGTGAGCGTGGCGGCCTTTGCCGGGAAGTCAGCTTGGGCCTGCGGGGGCGGGCCCCCATCCTTCGAGCCCCGGTCCTGCCCGTGTGGTATCGAGTCCTCAGCCGGGGTCTGGGAGAGGGAGGGGGGCCTGTACTTGTGGAGCCAAAGGCTCTAGGTCAGAGCTGGGGAGGCTCGGGGTCACTAGAGGTCACACGTGACCAGGGCAGATCCCGGGGCCCTGCCGCCCTCTGAGGACTCCCCATGCGCCGCAGCCACGGTGGGGTTTTACGGAACATAAAGCAGACGCCGGTGTTCAAAGAACCTAAGGCAGGGGTCTGACTCCCAAACCCGCTGTCTCCACGCGGAACCGCCGGTTCCACCCGCGGGAAGGCGTTCCTACGGCGGCAGAAGGGGCTCCGGTCTAAGAGAACGTGGAGCAGCTGAGTGTCTGAAGCCCAGAACCAGTTCAGTTTAGATCCGAGGCTTTGGGTTTTAGACCAGGTCATACCACCGACGTGGTAGCCACGAAACCGCCGCTGGCACTGGCCGCGTGGACACGGCGCTGCTCGCCTGATCCTCACACCTTCCTAGTCCCATTGCACAGATGGAGAAACTGAGGCTGAGAGGCAGGAAACGTGCTCCAAGTCCCAGAGCCCAGAGCTCCAGGCTCACTGCACTCCTGGGGTGGATGGGCGGTGCTGTCGGGCCCACGGGGGGCTCATCCCAGGGTGGGGGTGCCTGGGGAGGCTCCCACGGAAACCCTGCTCTCCCACGGGCCCTGAGTTGTCTGAGGTGCGGGGCTGACAGCGTCAGTGCTGAGGGGGGACCAGGCTGAGTGGGGAGGATGCTCAGGCACGGGCGGCCGTTACCCCCGACAACAGAGAAGCTGCCCCGAGAGCAGGCGCACCGCCCGGCTGATGTTCTGCAAAAGCAACGCCGTGTCTTTAGAACAAGCCCTGGAAAGCGAGGCGGCTCAGGTCTGGGCGAGCCCTTCCTGCAGAGATGAACGGAAAGCAGCGCCCCGTTCCCAGCAGGGCCTGGGGGAGCCGCACTCGCCGGTGCGAGTGCTGAGTGGCGGGCTGAATTACCCCCTTCTGCTGGGAGTGATTAGCTTGAATGGGTTCCTGGAAGCCACAGCGCAAAGACTAGCAGCACTGCCGTCTCACGGGAGTGATGCCATAATCAGGGCTGCACGGTCCCCACGTTTTACATGATGTCAACAGTAGGCGCAGCCACTGGCAGCCAGGCCTGAACCCCCTGAGCAAATGCTTGAGGGTCACACACCCTGAGGGGCAGGACAGGTCCCGGCTCTGATGGCAGGGGGCGGAGCCCCAGTGACCAGGCAGGGGGCTCCCCCGAAGGCTGAGAGGGGGAGGTCTGCCCCAGCAGGTGGGACCCGGCAGGCCAGTGGCTGGGGATGGAGCTGGGGTTCAAGGGTGGGTTTGCAAGCCCAGAGTGGGGGCCAGGCAGAGGGGCCAGGACATGGCCAGGGTCCTGGCGTGGGACCTCCCTGAGCCCTGCTGGGTCACCTGGTGGCTCTTGTGTCCAGCCCGGCTCTGTTCGGGGGATGAGTGTGGAGTTTGGGAAGAGGGGCGGGAGGGCCTCCTCCCCATGCTGAGAGGGTGCCTGTGATGGCACCAACTGCGCCGCGTCCTCCAGCCACAGCCACCGCCCCCGCCCCCCCCCCCCCCCGTGGGTCCCTGTCCCGCTGCCAATGCAGCGGAGGTCGGGGACGCTTCTCGGGGGACACGGACCCGCTGGAGCTGCCTGTGACCAGCGGGCTCCGGTGCCACCAGCTCACTCCAAGGCCTGCTCCCTGGGGACATGGGGCCCGGGGCTCGTCTGCACATTCATTTAAAGAAATAACACGACAGGCGTCGGGAGGCCTGGGCTGCAGGGGGGCCTGCGGGGAGGGGGCGAGGACTCGGCAGAGGACTCAGTTTCCTCATCTCCAGAGCGAGGCTGGTTCTGTTGCCGCTGGGGGAAGCCCGCGTGCTTGCCACGGACGGGAAGCCGGCTCTCCCGGGGGAGGTGGGGCTGGGAGGCGGGGCCGTGGCATGAATGAGCTCCATTCACCAGGGACGGAGCCAGCCCCGTGGCTGCCACCCTGCAGCTGGGCCACCAGGCCTCTCCGGGCAACAGGGTGCCAGGCTCCAAGGGCGCCGAGCGCGGGACCTGGGCATGGCGGCCGCCTGGCAGTGCCCTGCTGGGTGGGGCAGAGCGTGGCTTAAGGGGCACGGGGTCGCTGACAGTGGGTGGTGAGCCTAGTCCACCGTCTGGTGCCCGGCCTGCCGAGGGGAGTCGGGCCTGGGCACCCCCAACTTCTTTAGTGGGGAGAGGGCAAGGGCGCCCCACTGTCAGACCCGCGCCCGGATGTCCCGGCAGGGGCGTGGCAGGGGAGGGGCTGTTGGACGTGCAGCCGTGGAGCGTGTGACGGGTTGTGCCACCAGAGTAAGAGCACGGCGTCAAGGATGGCGCCGGTCACTCAGGAAACCAGCTTACGCTCCGTCCCTCAAGCGGGGACAAGCCGTCCAGGGAGAGAGAGGAGGCCTGGGTGGCCACGGAGGCCGGCGGGGGCTGCACTAGGGTGGCCCCGGGCCCCGAGGGGGAGAGGCCAGGCCGCAGGCGCACAGCCCTGTGCTTCCCCAGGCAGCCAGCCCAGCGAGGGTCCCCGTCCCACTGGGGTTCATTTCCCTTTCGGGGTCCCCGTGTCCCAGGGGAGCTCAGAGGAGCAAGATCCTGGCTTGTGCCGGGGGCAGGGGTCCCACTGAGACGCAACCGCCTGAGGACGGGACCCTGGGCCCCGAGCCAGGCCACTTCCTGCGGCTTCTCCGCTGCCCCATCGCAGGCCTCTGGTTGGAAACAACAGAACTTGGGTTTCGACAGCCCCCGCCCCACCCCAGGGGACATGGGGCTGTTAGGGACCAGGTTAGGGCCGTGGTTAGGTGGCGGTGGGGTGGGGTGGAGATACCCGTCTGCCCTGTGTGTGTGCAGAAGCTGGGGCACCAGACCTCAGACCCCAAACTGCAAGTGCCCCCCAGTCTGCCACGTCCTCTCCTGAGCCACGACGCCCAGGGACCTGGAGCAGTCTGGCCTCCGTGGTGGCGGGCACTGTGCAGGCTCCCACCGTCCCGCGGATCCCCCACATTCACCCCAACACCCCCATTCCTAAGAAGCCCCCTGACAGCCGCCTCCCATCCTCTGGGCCCCACACGCGGCACAGACGCGGGCCAGAGCTGGTCCTGCCTCGGCCCGAGGTTTCCTGGCCTCCCTGTGTCGCCTCCTGCCTGGCCGGGGCCTGGAGACCGTGGCTGCCCCTCTGCTCCGGTCTCCCCCGTCCTCAAGGAGCTTCCAATGCCCCTGGAGGCTGAGAGGCGACAGAGATGGGCAGACAGACAGACAGACACACACCACGCAGCCAGCCAGCATGGCTGTGCTTCCCGCAGAGGCCCGCTGGGGGAGGGGGCGGCAGGAGGCGCCTGAGTCATCTCTCCGCCTGCAGGGACCGCGCAGTCGGAGCTGAGCTTGGAGCTCGGAGCTCGGCCTCCCCAGGCAGCTGCAGCTCCTGGTCGCCTGGAGGATCTGTCGCCCCACCCCCGCCGCCCGGGAAGCGCGTCCCCCGTGGAAGGGCAGGGCCGTGCGCTTGGATGGAATCACATAAGCCGGGGGGGCAAGAGGGCGCGCGTGGCCGCGGTCAGCCGCCCACAGGGAGGCAGAGACAGCAGCTGCCACCAGGGCGGCCGCTCCCCTCCCTCTGCTCCGCTGAGCCTGAGCGTAGTACCCAGACACTCAGTAGACTTGCTGCCGTTTCCATGACAACCGGGAGGAAGCCTCCACCCTCCAGCACAGACTGATGGGGGGAGGGTGCAGCGGGTTCCTGGGCCCGGCCAGGTGTCCCTCCCTCCACAGCTGTCTGCCACTTGTTGGGGTGCGGGTAGGAGAGGCCCTGGGGGCTGGGGGGATGCTGCTCCCCTGAGAGACCAGGCAGCAAGAAGGTCCTTTCAGTGACCTGCTCCCGGCTGGGGCGGGGCTCCTGGTGGATGGAGAGGCAGGAAGATGGCGCCGTGTCTCGCCCATGTCACTCGGAGGGGCAGTAGCCTCAACAGCCGCCCTGACAGCACGGGCCCCACCCCCACCCCCACCCCCACCTGTGGAGGCTGCCGTGCTAACCCCACGCCCAGCTCTGTTCATCTGGAGGTGGCATAAGGGGCTCCCGTGCCAGGGAAAGGCGCCGTCGTGGGCTCCGCCCATGTTCCCATTTTACAGAGGCAGAAACTGACTCAGAGGGCTCACCTCGCCTGCCCAGGCCCCTCAGCCTGTCCTTCTCCTGTCCCCCTCCACTGCCACTGGCCTCGGGAGATGGGGAGGGGTCTGGGGACAGAGGTGGGCAACCCGGGTCACTTCGAGACCAACCTGGTTAGCACTTCCCTCCTCTTCCCCCTGCAGACCCAGTGCTGCTGTGCTGGGCCGGAGGACTGGGCTCATGAGGCTAATGAATCAACGAGCCCCGACTGATTGCTCCTGGAGCCCCGACTGATGGCTCCTGGAGCCAGTCCACAGGGACAGTGCAGAGGGGTGGGGCTTCCACCTGCAGCCTTGCGGGCAATGGGCTCAGGGTGGGGGTGCTGCCTTGGGGGGGGGTCCTCTCCCCACAGGTGCCCAGGCCCAGGGTCAACCAAACTTACTCGCCCAGCCTGGGCCCTTGGGGTGTCAAGACAGAGCAGAAACAGCAGCTCAGTGCCTCACCCCGCCCCCCGCTCCCCCAGCTACAGCCACGGGGGGCCTTCCCTGTGGAACACCCCGCACCCCTTCCAGCCACCCGGCTCCTAGGACCCTTGGTCAGGCGCCTACCACCCTCAGTGCCCACCCATTTCCACCTGAACCCTTTCTCCTGCTCACTTCAGCCCTAGGGCTCCCTGGGCGACGCGTGTGGGTGAGGCAGGCCGCTGCCCGAGGGGGGCCCTGAGCGGGGAGCCCTCCTCTGCTCTGACGGGCAGCCCGGTTCTGCTTGCACTTGGCCTTCCCTGACAGCCCCGGGTCCTGGTGGCCAGGAGACAGCAGCAACGTGGGACTATTGAGAAGCGAGTCCCGATAGAAGGGTGGCCCACAGGTACGAATAGCCCAGCCGGTTGGCTCGGCGGTTGAGCGTCGACTTATGAACCAGGAGGTCACGGTTCCCTTCCGGTCAAGGGCACAGGCCCGGGTTGTGGGCTCAATCTCTAGTGTGGGGCGTGCAGGAGGCAGCCGATCCATGATTCTCTGTCATCATTGATGTTTCTCTCTCTCCCTTCCTCTCTGAAATCAATAAAAATATATTAAAAAAACAAACAAAAACCCCACCACGTAGTTACGGGGCTGGAGGCCTCATGCCCCACCCAGCGCGGACCTGTCTGAGCCCAGAGCTGAGGTGCACGCTCAGCCCCGCCGCCTGGCTGCCCCTCCCCCCCGCCCTCTGCTCTGGACGCCGGGGGTCACTCTTGGCCGCACCTGGAGCTCCCACCGAGTGGGACAGAGCAGCGAGGAGCAGCCTGACTCAGAGGGGCCGAGTCACTGAGAGGGTCGCGTGCCAACTGCCCAGCCTGCCCAGTGCCTGGGGGGCAGTGCTGATGCATGAGCTGACGTGGGGGCTGTCCCTTGGCACCTGTGCAGGCCTCTCCTTCCCCTGCCACTCCTTCGCTCTTCCTGGGACCCGCCTGCCCCCTCGCCCTGGGGCTCCCCTGCACCCACCACAGCCACCAGGTCCCTTCGCTCCGCTGGGCTTCCATCACGCGTGGCTGGTCCCACACCCTCTCCTCCCGCCGCGGGGCCAGGCTGTCTGTCCTAACCCAGAGAGGCCTTCCCTGGCGTACCCCTAGTCATGATCATTAGAGCCCTTTCTGCTAGTTTGCTGCGCGGCTTGGAGCACCACGGGGCCGCGTGTTATGGCTCCCGCTCTGCCGAGGGCGGTGCTGTCCGTGGCAGGGACCCAGCAGGGCGGTCTGCCCAACCCGGGCCCCGGAAGGCGGGCCAGATGGTGCCTGCTGTGTGTACTCGGAGTGGCAGCCGCTGTGCGGGGGCCGGGGTGAGAGGCGGCGTGCGTGTGTGCCCGAATGCCCCTGCCCCCTGCCCACACGGTGCCCCTGCCCCGGCGGGTCTGGGCCACGGAGGGTCAGGCAGGGAGGGTGGGGAGCGGTCTCCCCTCTCCCCAACTTCCCCTTCCCATGCCTAGCGTTCGGCGGGGACCGTGGTGGACAGCAGGGCTGGGTACCGTCCTGGCCTTTCGCGGCCAGTGGCTGTGTCCTTTCTCCCTGTAGCTCCGTCATTCAGCCGATCGATCTGGCAAAACCCCTGAGAAGGCCTTGGATAAGCAAGGGCCCCGGCTCCGCCTGACGGGCTATGTGAGCCTGTGTCCGGGTGGGTGAGCCTTGGGTCATTTTCCCACCTGAGCCCCTCGTGGCCGACCCCCGGGGGTTCTGTGTGCAGAGGCCCCAGGGCCTGACGCCCCGTGTGCTCCTGCGGTGGGGACCCGCCCGCTCCCGCTCCCGCACGCCAGCTGCCACCTGCAGACACGCAGCCCCAAGGCCACGGACGTGTTAGGAGGGAGATTAGCGAGCGGCACAGAAAGATTAGCAACTAGGACGGGCACCCCTCCCGCCACCAGACACTCCCGGGCCGCGGGTTTTCAGGGGCATAACCCTCCCCAGGGACGACAGGGGCTTGGAGAAGGGCCCCTCCTCCTCACGTCTCTTCTCCCAGCCCCTGTGGCCCCAGGGGACGCAGGGAAGCCCATGTCAGAGCGCGGCCCGGGGCCTCGGGCCAGCGACAGATGGGGCTTCTGTGGGGCGGGGTGGTTCCGAGGAGCCCAGAAGTCAGCCGCCGCCCGCCTGCCCCCCGCTCTCCGGTCCAGGGGCCATTGCACGCCTCGCAGTAACAGCAGTGAGCGGCCTGCGCGTCACACCGCACGGCTGTTTAAACAAGATAACGCTGCCGGCTGCGCGGCCCGCGGCCCTAATAGCCGGACACCGTGTCCTGAGCTGCCGGGAGCAGCAGCCCGACTTCCTGCGCTCAGAGCTGTGCAGCCGGCGCCTCGCCTCTGGACACCCCCCCCCCCCCCGCTGGTCTGTTTGCCGGGGCCGGTTCCCCCACTGGACAGCGTGGAGGGGGCGGGAGGGGCCCTAAGTAATAGAAAGGGTGGCAGCCTCCTGCTCCCCAGCCCCCCAGCCCCCCAGCCCCGGGCGGGGACAGCGCACCTGCTGAGCCCTTGGGCCGTGTGTTCTCAGAGCCGAGCTGCCTCCTTTGTGTGCGGCCACCCTGCTGGGCCCGAGGGCTCAGAGCTTGTGTGCGGGCCCTGCAGCCTGGGCCCAGACGCCTTCCGTGCGCCCTCATCTTCCCACCGGGATTGCCTGGGTGCTGCCATGCCCACGCCCGGCACGAGCCTAGAGCCAGGGCGCCACAGTACAGTGTGGTCAGCCCGGCTCCCCCCCTTCCATTTACTCTGTGGCCAACCGCACACAACACCAGGCCGTTCCCAGCCCTAAGCCCCTGCCGGCCTGGTGGGTGGACCGTGCCAACCACTGAGGGGCCGGGCACAGGTGGCTACACAACAACCCTGGAGCCAAAGCCATGCCTCCTCCCCCGCCCCCCAGGGCCCCAGCCCGAGCTGGAGGTGGCCCTGCACCAGAGCACCTTCCTGCTCCCCACGGGGGACCTCGCCCAGCGG